>NC_062290.1:5999344-7249344 GCF_902655055.1 Lutra lutra | reverse complement strand
TGCTAAGTGAAATAAGTCAATCAGAGAAAGGCAATTATCATATGATCTCTCTGAAATGAGAAATTTGAAAGGCAGGGTGAGGGGTCATGGGGGTAGGGAAGGAAAAATGAAACAAGACGGGACTGGGAGGGAGACAAACCATAAGAGGTTTTTACAGATTTTTAAAATCACATTAAATAAGATTCTCCTATTCTCAGTTTGCCGAGATTTATTTTTTAAATCTCGTTTCCTAAATACTTCTACCTAGATTAGAGGTCAGCAAACCAAAAGCTGATTGCCTCTTTTTTATAAAGTTTTATTGGAATTCAGCTACACTCACTCATTTCTGCATCGTAACATCTCTTGCTCTACAGCAGCAGTGTTGAACAGCTGCAGCACAGGTCCATATGTCCTTCAAGCTTAAAAGATTAAGAACCTGGCTCTTTAAGAAAACGCTTGCCAATCTCTGATCTAGATTGATCATATACTTTTTCTTCCTTTTCTATTAATAGAGAAAACCACTGATAAACTGGAACAGCAAACCAGTCTTGCATATGGGGGAACATCCCATGTGGTGATAGTTACCCCTTTTATAATTTGCTAGGTTGGATTTGCTAATTTTTATGTATTTATTGTCTCCTTTTAAAGTGCCTCATTTGCTTTCTAAAGTCTGCTGCATCTTAACCTTCTTTTCCACCTTTATCTGGACTTTCTCTTTCCTTTTTCCCATTGTTCTTATCTTGCTCAATTTAGATTCTACTCTAACAAGTCTCTTCTAAGTGTGACTGTGTCCCTCTAGGCTTAGGTCTTCTGGTTTGAGAGTTCCTGGGGCCACCAGTAGGTACTCACTAGAAGGTTCTCAGGAACACCCTTTGGCCTTCCCTCAGCTTTCTCCTTCATAATTCACAGATGGTGATGGGTCTAAAGCTATGAGTTCTTTGTCGACACCTGTTCATATTTTAGGTTCACGGGAATACTTTATCCCCTAATTTACTTGTAGATGCTGTACTTGTATTTTTACTTTTGTTACCCTATTTGTTCTTTCTGTTTTATTCTAATTTGGGGAGATTCACTGCTAACACAACAGCCTAGAATCCTGTTTTATTTCTAAATCAAGTAAAGGCATATTCTTTGTCATGCAGCGATGTAAGGTACTCACGTATGACTAAAGCTTTTATTTTTTTTTTTAAATTTTTTTATTTTTTCAGCATAACAGTATTCATTATTTTTGCACCACACCCAGTGCTCCATGCAATCTGTGCCCTCCACAATACCCACCACCTGGTGCCCCAACCTCCCACCCCCCACCCCTTCAAAATTCCCAGATCGTTTTTCAGAGTCCATAGTCTCTCATGGTTCACCTCCCCTTCCAATTTCCCTCAACTCCCCTCTCCATCTCCCCTTGTCCTCCATGCTATTTGTTATGCTCCACAAATAAGTGAAACCATATGATAATTGACTCTCTCTGCTTGACTTATTTCACTCAGCATAATCTCTTCCAGTCCCGTCCATGTTGCTACGAAACTTGGGTATTCATCCTTTCTTTCTTTCTTTCTTTCTTTCTTTCTTTCTTTTTTTTTTTTTTTTTACAGCTTTATAAACATATATTTTTATCCCCAGGGGTACAGGTATGCGAATCGCCAGGTTTACACACTTCACAACCATAGCACATACCCTCCCCAATATCCATAACCCCACGCCCTCTCCCAACCCCCTCCCCCCATCAACCCTCAGTTTGTTTTGTGAGATTAAGAGTCACTTATGGTTTGTCTCCCTCCCAATCCCATCTTGTTTCATTTACTCTTCTCCTACCCCCTCAACCCCCCATGTTTCATCTCCTCTCCCTCATATCAGGGAGATCATATGATAGTTGTCTTTCTCCGATTGACTTATTTCGCTAAGCATGATACCCTCTAGTTCCATCCACGTCGTCGCAAATGGCAAGATTTCATTTCTTTTGATGGCTGCATAGTATTCCATTGTGTATATATACCACATCTTCTTTATCCATTCGTCTGTAGATGGACATCTAGGTTCTTTCCATAGTTTGGCTATTGTAGACATTGCTGCTATAAACATTCGGGTGCATGTACCCCTTCGGATCACTATGTTTGTATCTTTAGGGTAAATACCCAGCAGTGCAATTGCAGGGTCATAGGGTAGTTCTATTTTCAACATTTTGAGGAACCTCCATGCTGTTTTCCAGAGTGGTTGCACCAGCTTGCATTCCCACCAACAGTGTAGGAGGGTTCCCCTTTCTCCGCATCCTCGCCAGCATCTGTCATTTCCTGACTTGTTAATTTTAGCCATTCTGACTGGTGTGAGGTGATATCTCATGGTGGTTTTGATTTGTATTTCCCTGATGCCGAGTGATATGGAGCACTTTTTCATGTGTCTGTTGGCCATCTGGATGTCTTCTTTGCAGAAATGTCTGTTCATGTCCTCTGCCCATTTCTTGATTGGATTATTTGTTCTTTGGGTGTTGAGTTTGCTAAGTTCTTTATAGATTTTGGACACTAGCCCTTTATCTGATATGTCATTTGCAAATATCTTCTCCCATTCTGTCAGTTGTCTTTTGGTTTTGTTCACTGTTTCCTTTGCTGTGCAAAAGCTTTTGATCTTGATAAAATCCCAAAAGTTCATTTTTGCCCTTGCTTCCCTTGCCTTTGGTGATGTTCCTAGGAAGATGTTGCTGCGGCTGACGTCGAAGAGGTTGCTGCCTGTGTTCTCCTCGAGGATTTTGATGGATTCCTTTCTCACATTGAGATCCTTCATCCATTTTGAGTCTATTTTCGTGTGTGGTGTAAGGAAATGATCCAATTTCATTTTTCTGCATGTGGCTGTCCAATTTTCCCAACACCATTTATTGAAGAGGCTGTCTTTTTTTCCATTGGACATTCTTTCCTGCTTTGTCGAAGATGAGTTGACCATAGAGTTGAGGGTCCATTTCTGGGCTCTCTATTCTGTTCCATTGATCTATGTGTCTGTTTTTGTGCCAGTACCATGCTGTCTTGATGAGGACAGCTTTGTAATAGAGCTTGAAGTCCGGAATTGTGATGCCACCAACTTTGGCTTTCTTTTTCAATATTCCTTTGGCTATTCGAGGTCTTTTCTGGTTCCATATAAATTTTAGGATTATTTGTTCCATTTCTTTGAAAAAAATGGATGGTACTTTGATAGGAATTGCATTAAATGTGTAGATTGCTTTAGGTAGCATAGACATTTTCACAATATTTATTCTTCCAATCCAGGAGCATGGAACATTTTTCCATTTCTTTGTGTCTTCCTCAATTTCTTTCATGAGTACTTTATAGTTTTCTGAGTATAGATTCTTAGTCTCTTTGGTTAGGTTTATTCCTAAGTATCTTATAGTTTTGGGTGCAATTGTAAATGGGATGGACTCCTTAATTTCTCTTTCTTCTGTCTTGTTGTTGGTGTAGAGAAATGCAACTGATTTCTGTGCATTGATTTTATATCCTGACACTTTACTGAATTCCTGAACAAGTTCTAGCAGTTTTGGAGTGGAGTCTTTTGGGTTTTCCACATAGAGTATCATATCATCTGCGAAGAGTGATAGTTTGACTTCTTCTTTGCCGATTTGGATGCCTTTAATTTCCTTTTGTTGTCTGATTGCTGAGGCTAGGACTTCTAGTACTATGTTGAATAGCAGTGGTGATAACGGACATCCCTGCCGTGTTCCTGACCTTAGCGGAAAAGCTTTCAGTTTTTCTCCATTGAGAATGATATTTGCGGTGGGTTTTTCATAGATGGCTTTGATAATATTGAGGTATGTGCCGTCTATCCCTACACTTTGAAGAGTTTTGATCAGGAAGGGATGCTGTACTTTGTCAAATGCTTTTTCAGCATCTATGGAGAGTATCATATGGTTCTTGTTCTTTCTTTTATTAATGTGTTGTATCACATTGATTGATTTGCGGATGTTGAACCAGCCTTGCAGCCCTGGAATAAATCCCACTTGGTCGTGGTGAATAATCCTTTTAATGTACTGTTGAATCCTATTGGCTAGTATTTTGGCGAGAATTTTTGCATCTGTGTTCATCAAGGATATTGGTCTGTAGTTCTCTTTTTTGTTGGGATCCTTGTCTGGTTTTGGGATCAAGGTGATGCTGGCCTCATAAAATGAGTTTGGAAGTTTTCCTTCTATTTCTATTTTGTGGAACAGTTTCAGGAGAATAGGAATTAGTTCTTCTTTAAATGTTTGGTAGAATTCCCCCGGGAAGCCGTCTGGCCCTGGGCTTTTGTTTGTTTGGAGATTTTTGATGACTGTTTCAATCTCCTTACTGCTTATGGGTCTGTTCAGGCTTTCTATTTCTTCCTGGTTCAGTTGTGGTAGTTTATATGTCTCTAGGAATGCATCCATTTCTTCCAGATTGTCAAATTTGTTGGCGTAGAGTTGCTCATAGTATGTTCTTATTATTGTCTGTATTTCTTTGGTGTTCGTTGTGATCTCTCCTCTTTCATTCATGATTTTATTTATTTGGGTCCTTTCTCTTTTCTTTTTGATAAGTCTGGCCAGGGGTTTATCAATCTTATTAATTCTTTCAAAGAACCAGCTCCTCGTTTCGTTGATTTGTTCTATTGTTTTTTTGGTTTCTATTTCATTGATTTCTGCTCTGATCTTTATGATTTCTCTTCTCCTGCTGGGTTTAGGGTTTCTTTCTTGTTCTTTCTCCAACTCCTTTAGGTGTAGGGTTAGGTTGTGTACCTGAGATCTTTCTTGTTTCTTGAGAAAGGCTTGTACCGCTATATATTTTCCTCTCAGGACTGCCTTTGTTGTGTCCCACAGATTTTGAACCGTTGTGTTTTCATTATCATTTGTTTCCATAAATTTTTTCAATTCTTCTTTAATTTCCTGGTTGACCCATTCATTCTTTAGAAGGATGCTGTTTAGTCTCCATGTATTTGGGTTCTTTCCAAATTTCCTCTTGTGATTGAGTTCTAGCTTTAGAGCATTGTGGTCTGAAAATATGCAGGGAATGATCCCAATCTTTTGATACCGGTTGAGACTTGATTTAGGACCAAGAATGTGATCTATTCTGGAGAATGTTCCATGTGCACTAGAGAAGAATGTGTATTCTGTTGCTTTGGGATGAAATGTTCTGAATATATCTGTGATGTCCATCTGGTCCAGTGTGTCATTTAAGGCCTTGATTTCCTTGTTGATCTTTTGCTTGGATGATCTGTCCATTTCAGTGAGGGGAGTGTTAAAATCCCCTACTATTATTGTATTCTTGTCGATGTGTTTCTTTGATTTTGTTATTAATTGGTTTATAGAGTTGGCTGCTCCCACGTTAGGGGCATAGATATTTAAAATTGTTAGATCTTCTTGTTGGACAGTTCCTTTGAGTATGATATAGTGTCCTTCCTCATCTCTTATTATAGTCTTTGGCTTAAAATCTAATTGATCTGCTATAAGGATTGCCACTCCTGCTTTCTTCTGATGTCCATTAGCATGGTAAATTCTTTTCCACCCCCTCACTTTAAACCTGGAGGTGTCTTCGGGTTTAAGATGAGTTTCTTGTAGGCAACATATAGATGGTTTTTGTTTTTTTATCCATTCTGATACCCTGTGTCTTTTGATTGGGGCATTTAGCCCATTAACATTCAGGGTAAGTATTGAGAGATATGAATTTAGTGCCATTGTATTGCCTGTAAGGTGACTGTTATTGTATATTGTCTCTGTTTCTTTCTGATCTACTACTTTGAGGGTCTCTCTTTGCTTAGAGGACCCCTTTCAATATTTCCTGTAGAGCTGGTTTGGTATTTGCAAATTCTTTCAGTTTTTGTTTGTCCTGGAAGCTTTTAATCTCTCCGTCTATTTTCAATGATAGCCTAGCTGGATATAGTATTCTTGGCTGCATGTTTTTCTCATTTAGTACTCTGAATATATCATGCCAGCTCTTTCTGGCCTGCCAGGTCTCTGTAGATAAGTCTGCTGCCAATCTAATATTTTTACCATTGTACGTTACAGACTTCTTTTCCCGGGCTGCTTTCAGGATCTTTTCTTTGTCACTAAGACTTGTCAATTTTACTATTAGGTGACGGGGTGTGGACCTATTCGTATTGATTTTGAGGGGGGTTCTCTGAACCTCCTGAATTTGGATGCTTGTTCCCTTTGCCATATTGGGGAAATTCTCTCTAATAATTCTCTCCAATATACCTTCTGCTCCCCTCTCTGTTTCCTCTTCTTCTGGAATCCCAATTATTCTAATGTTGTTTCGTCTTATGGTGTCACTTATCTCTCGAATTCTCCCCTCGTGGTCCAGTAGCTGTTTGTCCCTCTTTTCCTCAGCTTCTTTATTCTCTGTCATTTGGTCTTCTATATCGCTAATTCTTTCTTCTGCCTCATTTATCCTAGCAGTGAGAGCCTCCATTTTTGATTGCACCTCATTAATAGCTTTTTTTATTTCAACTTGGTTAGATTTTAGTTCTTTTATTTCTCCAGAAAGGGCTTTTATATCTCCTGAGAGGGTTGCTTTAATATCTTCCATGCCTTTTTCAAGCCCGGCTAGAACCTTGAGAATCGTCATTCTGAACTCTATATCTGACATATTACCAATGTCTGTATTGATTAGGTCCCTAGCCTTTGGTACTGCCTCTTGTTCTTTTTTTTGTTGTGAATTTTTCCGCCTTGTCATTTTGTCCAGATAAGAGTTTATGAAGGAGCAAGTAAAATACTAAAAGGGTGGCAACAACCCCAGGAAAATATGCTTTAGCGAAATCAGAAGAGATCCCGAATTGTGAGGGGGGAGAAAGGGGAAAAAAGGGGTTCAGAAAGAAAGAAAAAAAAAAAAGAAACTATTAAAAAAAAGAAAGCCGATAAAGAAAAAATATAAAAAGAGGAAAAAAATATATATATTAGATAAACTATTTAAAAAACGTTAAAAAAAGAAAACGGTAAAAGTTAAAAAAAATTCAGCAGAAGAAGAGAAAAAGAAAAAAAAATTGAAAAAGAAAAAAAAATTAAATTAACTGCAAGGCTAAAAAATCATGGGGAGAAAGCCATGAGTTCCGTGCTTTGCTTTCTTCTCCTCTGGAATTCCGCCGCTCTCCTTGGTAGGTGAACTTGGTCCTGGCTGGGTTTCCCTTAGATCTTCTGGGGGAGGGGCCCGTTGTAGTGATTCTCAAGCGTCTTTGCCCCAGGCGGAGTTGCACCGCCCTTACCCGGGGCCGCGCTGAGTCATCCGCTCGGGTTCGCTTTCGGGAGCTTTTGTTCCCTGAGCGCTTTCCGTAGAGTCCCGAGGACGGGAATGAAGATGGCGGCCTCCCGGTGTCCGGCCCGGAGGAGCCGAGAGCCCGGGGCCCCACTCCTCAGTGCGCCCTCAGAGAACAGCGCCCAAAGACTCCCGCCACCCTGGCCTCCGGCCGCGCTCCGAGCTGACCGAGCCTGCGACCGGTTCAAGGCAACCCCGAGCTGAGAGTCACTCCTCGGCTCTGTCTCTGCAGCCGGCTTCCCCGTTCTAATACCGGTAAGCTCTGCGACACTCAGACACCCCCGATCCTTCTGCGACCCTGCGGGACCTGAGGCCGCGCTGACCCCACCTGGGCTTCCAGTTAAGCCTCTGGAGCGATGTCCCTCAGCGGAACAGACTTTTAAAAGTCCTGATTTTGCTCCGTTGCTCCGCCGCTCGCCGGGAGCCGGCCCCTCCCCCCGCGGTCTATCTTCCCGTCGCTTTGGATTCACTTCTCCGCCAGTCCTACCTTGCAGAAAGTGGTTGATTTTCTGTTTCTGGAATTGCTGTTCTTCTTCTCTTCAATTTCCCGTTGGATTTGTAGGTGTTTACAATCTTTAGATAAGCTATTTAGCTGATCTCCCGCTACTCGAAGTAGTCTCAGCCTGCTACTTCTCCGCCATCTTGACTCCTCCTCCTGACTAAAGCTTTTAAATCACTTATTTAGCATTGAGTAATTTTAAAGATCCCACACAGGCTAAAGGGACAGGTGGTTCAGTTACGTGCTGACCAGAAGTTTAAGCCCACCCCTGTAACAGGACTGGGATGTGTGCAGTAGAGAATCGGCTTTATCCACAGAGAGTTCTGGCCTTTGCCTTGGCTATTGGGAGATCTCAAGGTCCCTGGAATAACCTGCCTGACAGGAGTGTTTCTTTCCTTGAGAGAGTTTGCTTCTGAAGAGTCTAACAGTGTGATACATGATAGTATTGGAACTTGCCCTACCCATGTTCAAACTTCTGGAAGACTGGAGACTAAATGTATTAGCCAGGACCTCCAGGAATGACCAGAGCCTGAACGTCAACCACATGGGATCAAGCCTCAGTAAAGGTTCCAGACACCAAAAGCGCAGATGGTTGGCAAGAGTCAGACGGTTGGCATATTGTCACAAATGCGGATCACCCAGGAGAATGATGTGTCCCTGAGGCTGATGGAAGGTTCATGTCTGGGACCCTCCTGGACCATGCCCTGTACATCTCTCCCTTTGGCTGATTTTGATTTGGTTTTGGTCATGGCTTGTTGGTCTTGTTTGTTTTCTCTATAATAAAATTGTAATCCTAAGTATAGGGCTTTCCAGAATTCTGAGTCATTCTAGTGAATTTTCGAAATTAAGGGGGTAGCAGGAGTCGCTGACTTTGTAGCCAGCTGGCCAGAAGTGAGAATGTTTGAGGAACCCCAAGCTTGTGGTGGGTACCTACACTGAGGGCATTTTTGTGGAGGACCGTGCCTTTTCCTGTGAAGTTTGGCCCAACTTCCAGGTAGGCGGTATCACGGCTTTTGATGAAAACATTTGGGCATCCGTGTATTATACAAATAAACACAAATTCATTATGGGATAAGACTAATTAGGAAAGTGTATGCTAAAAGGGCATATTATAGGGAATACAAATATTCAACAATGAGAAAGCATTAAAAACACATAAAGGAATTAAGGTAGTATTTGTTGCCAGTTTGATAGCATTATTGCTATTACTCTAGAATGCTTAACTCTTTCCTGCCAGTGAGTCCTACAGGGTTCAAGATTCATCTCTTACAACGAGGATCAATAGGAAAAATGGGAATCAAACGACAACCAGCTGCTACTCTAATGCAGATCTGAGGAAAGTACAAGGGTCCCTGGGTCATTAACTACACAGCTGCTTCGGAAAAGGACAAGGAAGAAGCAGATAACCAGGGACACAGACTTGTCTAGCTCTCCTTCACATGTGGAAAAAAGCAAGCACAAAGTACATAGGTAAAAGGATGCATATCTTGTGGCCATGCATTTTAAGTTACACTCAACCCACCCACTAGGAATGATGGCCAACCTTTTTCTTGGTCCACTGAGTTATGTTTTCTTCTGAGTAGAGTTCTCTTTTCTCTCTTGGGCAAGTGTGGTAGGCCATGCCAGACTTACTCTACGCAAAACTCAAGTAGGTTCAATGATACAGTAAGAGCTATGATATAGAAGCATAGGCTCTGGGATTATCTTGCATGAAACTACAGTGCCTTCTACCCAGCCCAAGTCATGTAAGAGACAACCACCAATGGGTCTATGATGACCAGCCAGGAAGATTTTGTACTTCATTTTGGGCCATGGTGACCACTAAATTTCCGGTATCCCTCCATGAGAGGCAACAGACAGTACTAGAGAAGCATGTCTACTAATTTGCATTCTTCATCACCTATAATTTTACACTTGATCTCATACAGTTTTGCTCATTCGGTAATTTACAGAGTGAAAGTCAATTTAGACTAAGTCCAAGTTGTCAACATCATCAGTATTTGAATGTAGAAAGTGTGCTCTGGTTTAGAGCTGTGGGTTGTTACTAATCAGGTTGGTGACTATGGGTATGGACTATGACTACAAGATTTTCAGGACAGACATTCTCCTTGCTCTGATAAACTCCACATGATATGTGGTTTATCTCCCCACCATAAGCAAGAGTGTTTTGCTCCTCAGTTTAGGGTTATTTTCTGCAACCATAAAGGAATAGGGATAAGTACATGGGTAGAAAGGCAGAATATGGGAGGCAGGGAGATCACTCAGCTATAACGTGGTAATATACGATCTTTATCAGAACTTTCCTAATATTTTATTAAATGTGATATTCTAGGATTCAGTCCACTTAACTGGGGGATGTAAACTGTTCCTGGGTGGAGGGAAGAAGCTAAGGTCCTCCACTCAGTGAGCAGTCCTAAAACCCTCACTTTCCTCTGAATCACACCCACTCTCATTTCCTCCATTTCCCTGGAAGCGTCATCTGTCATCCCAGAAAGAAGAATGAGATGCTAAAGACACCCACTCAGTTTGTCACTCTGACATTTGGTCATATTACTCAGCTTCATCAAGATTTTGTTGATTAACAGGTATGGTTTCTAGGCTGTCGGTACAAGATTAGGCACTATTTCTACTGGTTTTCCACTCTGCTGAGTGTCTTTATGTGTTCTTCTAATAATTTCAACTGAGTTAGGAGAGACTAACAACCATGATAGGTTCGCCCTCAATACTTCCAGGGAGAACTGTTTCCTTACTTCTTTAGGAAGAAAACTTTCTGTTAATTGGCATCTTTAATTATAAGAAAGTTATTCCCTGTGTTGAGTTAGTTTCCAAAACTTCCCTCCAGAACAATGTGTAGTAGATATACTTCCTTTCCCAGAGGACCAGATTTAAACATATAAAGACAGCTATCTACTCTTTTTTTCCCAGGCATTATAAATATATTCAATAACTTCATATGTTCCTTCATACACTTCTAGGATGTAATATTCCACAGACATCATCTAGGCAACTTCATGGTAACTGAGGCCCAGACCAGCAGATGAAGGGAAGCTCCATTCTAAATGCCAATTAATGAAAGTAGAAGGAATGACAGAATGAGGGAGACATCATTTCAGAACCTCCAGTTAATATCAATTTAGATAAAGTTCATCAGGGTTAAAATCCTTAGTTAAATTGTTGATGGAAACTTGGACATTCACTGGGTGTCAAATGAATACCACACAGAGTACTTCCTAACTACAAGAGGTTAAATAAAATTGTGTAAAGAAGGTTCAGACCACAATCACTCCAGTGAAAGTCAATTTTTAGCAATTTCAGCAATTAATGGTAGACGAACTAGAAGTAATATATCTTCTGATGTGATCCAAAGCATGAAGTATACAACATCGCCTATGGGAGTCTGTCCATGGTGTTTCCCTTGAATCTAAACAATTAAAATCACTATACACGGGATAAACCTAAAGAGAATATAACCAGGGAAGGCTAAAATGGTGGAATATTCTGGAGCTCAACTGGCTTTTCATCTTCAACAGTCATAGAAAAGGGACTATTCTAGATTAAAAGAGATGGAATGGATATATATACACACACACATATGCATATATATATGCATATGTGTATATATATGTATATGTTTGAGATGTATACATATACATCTCAAACATATGCACGAAGGTGTTAACAGTGTCAATCACCGAATGGTTGGATGTGACATTCTTTTCTTTTTCTTTGTATTTTCTATTTTTCTACAATGAATATTGCATAGTCTTTCTATTATAATAAGGCATTTAAAAACATTTATGGTCAACCTGGCTAAGTGAGTTCCTCAATCCATATGAGATTTTTTCCAGATCCTGCCATACTGGTCATTCTCCCCTGGTTGAGCAACTCTTTGCTATTATTGTCTTCACATAGGATACCCGTCATTTGGCAGTATGCCTCAGATGTGATCTTACTTGTACAAGGTGGAACCTCTGATCTGACCACTACTGTCGAGGCAACTGAAGACTACGTTGCCTTTCTGGAAACTCAGTCACATTGTTGACAGTATAAATAGTCTGTAGACTATAACACAAGTTAATGATTTAGAATAGACTATGTAGAACAGAAATTGCACTATCGAGAATAGAAATTAAGGACATGGCTCTGGAGGTTTGGGGAAAATCACTTAATCTCACTAAGCCTGTGTTTTCTCATCTGTAAAGTGAAAAAAATACTAGAACCTGCTTCATGGGGCTGTTTTGGGGGCTAAGTGAGACAGCATAGCAAAAGAGTTGAGTGTAGTGCCTGGTTCACAATACATAATAAATAAATAAATATGACCTATTATCATAATTATTATTGTGGTTTGTAAAATCTCAGCATGAAGATTGCTAAGGATCATTAAGACTCCCTCCAATATTTCAAAATTACTTTGATCAAAAGTGATGCATTTGACCTAGTGAAAATATCTTCTCATAAAAAAATACAAAATAAGTAATAAATAAGTAATTTTCTTCATCTGGCGATAAGTATACCACCTGTATTTGTTTTCCTTATACTATGAAGTCTTCTATTAACTCACCAACATTGGATCCATTGAATGTTTAGGATCAGTGGGGCCCCAAAAGCACCCATTTGAATGGAGTAACCCTAAGAATTCTAGGTAATACAGTTTAGGGGACTTTCATGTGCACCAATATTCTATGAGATACCCAGAATTTTTAAAAATATTTATTTGTTTTAGAGAGAGAGAGCAAGAGGAGTGGCAGAGGGAGAGAGTATCTCAAGCAGATTCAGCACTAAGCATGGATCCCGACGTGGGGCTCTATCTAATGACCCTATGATCACCACCTGAGCTGAAATCAAGGGTGAGATGTTTAACCGACTGAACTACCCAAGTGCCCCATGAGAATACCCAGAATTTAATGAATCCCCTGGATGACAGCATGCTCTGAGCTCTTTTGTGCCACACAGTCTGCTCCGTGTGCAGGTAATATACTCAACAACTTGTTAACAGAATCACAAAACTTAAAGAGCCAGGAGGCAAAAATCTCAGAATTTTTGAGAGCATCCATTAAAATCCAGAATTAAATGCCATGGCCATCTGTGTGAGAGGTAAAGTGATGGAGAATCTTAAGTGTTAAAATAACTGATGCCCCTGAAAACCCAAAACAATTAGCCCAAGAACAGAAAAAAATAGAGAGAAATGGAATTAAAGTAAAACATTCTCTTGGAGTTTTACATTATTTTAGTGATCTAAATGAAATAGCTAATTTTACTATATATTAATTAGGATCTGTTCCACTGCAAATTATAGAAATTCAAGGGATTTAAATAATAATGGCATGTACTGATTCACGTAACTGGAGTTCTAGAAGTACAGCAGATTTCAGGGTCTGGCAGGATTAGCTTTCTGTCCCAGGGGTGATTCTCTGGGCTCTGTCCTCCTCTTTCTGTTGCCTTTATGATATGGTTAGTCATAGCTTTAAAACCTGCTCATCACCTCTTTAAAAGTTTATCATTTCAAGGTCAGAAAATATTTTTCAGAGATTCCCAACAAGTTCCCCTTGACCTCACTGGCCACTACAGACGTCTTAGCCCCTCCCCATTCCTGAGCCAATCATTAACAAGGAAGTGGGATCCCTTCTGAAACACATGGCTTCAGGTAAGGGAGCTGTGGACGGGTGAATGAATAAAAAGTGGGGCATTCTTGGCAAAGGGGAATCAATGTTGGGTAGGTACTCAACAAGGAGTAATTAAACACTGGAGGTCGGATGAAGTAGGGTATTATTTTATTTTCAGAATATTAGTTTTTCTTACAAAACTTGGCTTTTAAACAATTATGAAGGAAAAGAATCCAAACCTTTTCCCATCTACTTTTCCCCTTTGCTAAAATGACAATAGTAATTCTGAGTGGGAATGACAATATTGTTATATGTCTTATCCCTACTAGGTTTTAGAATTCCCAGTGGTTCTGAACACTTTCAACATGTGTGCTGTTTGGAAAAACCTAAGTGGTGCTCCTTCCCTTGATTTTTAGAACATGGGATTTTTTAAAAAATGAAGATGCAAATCTGTATGTAATAACCCAAACTTCGGTGTGTTGTTATATAACAGCCATTTGATGTTTGACAAGTTTCTGACACTCTTTAATGAGCTTGTTTATATCTTTAACTTTAGAAATAAATTTACCAAGTACAAATCTAGCACCAAGTACGATAAATTCATTATTTTCTCCTTGAGGAGTGGAGTGGCATCTAAACTCAGCAAGCCCCTTCTTAATTTTCTTTAAGTGAAAACATACCTATATGCCCTAATGATTTCTGCCTCAGCACTTTTTCCTCTGCCTTTCATTTTTGTTAACCAAATTAATTATCATTTTCTTATTATTAGGGACTTCTAGGCTGTTGTTTGTGGGGGAAAAGTCTTAGGAAAGCCGTTTTGCGCCTCTGAATCACAATTTCCTCCTTGGGTCATCAGGTTCCATGAATCACTCATTCATTCAGTGAGTATCTAACTGCTGATCATGGTGTTGGGAATTTAAAGAGAAAAAGAAAAAGGACTTGGTCCTGGCTTTCAAGGAGTTCATAGGAAAGTAGGACATAGGCTATACATACATCTAGCACAAAGGAATTTTTAGAAGGGGTTCAGTACAGTGTTGGAGATGGGAATGGGGTATTTTGGAATACCTAGAAGAGATGACCTAAGTCACCTTAAATCTAGAAATGAATGGACGAGTTTTCTTGGAGACAATGATATTTGCGCTCCTTAGGGAAGGATGGGTGGGCATCAGCCAGGAAGAGGCAGGTGGGAGAGGAGGTGAGGACACTCAGTGACAGAAGACTGCAAGATCATAGGCATGAAGTAAGGACACAGCTAAGTACCAAGGGGAAATCATAAACAATTCATGGAATCAGAGAAAAAAGTGTGAAGCAGGGAGTAGGAAAAGACAAGGCTGGACAGGAACCAGACGATGTTGAGAGATGTTCTGCCCTGTAGGTGATGAGCATTCATTGAAAGGTACTATTTAAGGGTTCGACTGAAATGTCAGCCTTGCTCTAGCATCTTATTCTAACCTTCTTTAATTCTACTTGTGGATTTTATCTTTAACACTTAAAACAATCGGAAGGAAGGTCAAAAATTATGGGATCAGCCATAATTTTTGACCTTCCCAACCTCACGACCACTGCATCGTTGTTAGTGTGGTGCTATGATGTGCCAAGCTTCTTTCTCTTATTCGAATGAACCAAAATAGTTGTGAAACATTTTTGTGTCAAGGAAACACATAGTGAATTAGTCAAGGGTTTGTCAAAGGAGTTCAGCAAAACCCCCACCATTACCCTCGATTATGCCACCCTCCTTTCAATTTTCTTTCCATTTTCGTAAGGTTAACTGTTCCCCCAGGTACACAAACTTCAGAACTAGCAGAGTACTCTGTTGCCTTTGCACTCTCTGAGACATACAAAATTCTGGGTATTAGAACCAATTTTCTTCCTCCTCCTCCCTCCTCTTCCTGTACTTAGAAAAGTCTCCTATTAAGATGCAAATTCTAGAAGTGGGATTCATTAAGCTATTATCAGAGAATGGCAGCATGAATTCGCTGACTCGCAGATGCCCAATCACAAGGGAAATGTGTTTGCTGTCCAGGGTCAAGTGGCCAGAGGTGAAGGGAGACCTGAAGTCTGAGAAGGAAGGACCCAGCCTCAGCTCTGCCTTTTCATTGCAAGAGGGCCATTTGCCGCCACGCTGGCTTTTCTAGTAATGCAATCCGTGTCAAGAAATGCCTAATACTTCTTAACAAAATAATAGGAGAGTTTATTATTCAAAAGGTGTAAATTCAAAACCATTAAATAGAAGCACATTTCTTTGATTTGACTACAGACAATATCATCTCAAAAATAACGAAATGCTTGCCTTGTTGATGTGCTAAACTTTCCTGGGTGACCTGGTAGGAAAAGTATGTGCAGCTATGATGGGGAAACTGAGTTCAACTTGGAGCCCCTGTTTTCTTCATCCTCGCTTACAGGGTGCGTGTTTGTTCACCCCCCCCCCATGACTCCTACACTGTTGAATGAACAGATAAGAGATTCCATAAGTCCTGGCAAAGAGTGGGACACAGTTCTCTCAGAATTCCCTAGGAAGAGAGGTAGAGTCACTAAAGAACATCAAGACCGTCCTACATGGAGGTCTGAAGAAAGAGAGAAAAGGGTAGGGGGCTGTTTATAAGATAAGGAGGGGGAAAACACGAGAGGACACTTCTCCTCATGACAACTTAAGCCCACAGAAGCTTTCCAGTAGGCTGTGTGAAAGAACAGGTAAGCCAGAGAGAACTCCTGTGACCCCTAGTCTTCTCATTGTCCTGCAAGGCTGGCTTCATGGATGTACAACCGGTGTAGGCTTCGTTCTTAACCCACACTTGTGTTTCATGAGCGGACTGACAATGGAGCATGAGTGGAGGAGGTGTTAGCACCCGTGAACGCCACCCTTCTCTGCCACCCCACCCATGGCTAATGCTCAGGATGCCTCCTGAGCACAGAATTCCTCTGGACATACCATGAGTGCAGATTTACTGAGATTCAAAGCAAGGACATGGTAAACTTGTTACAAACATGTCTGAGTGAGCAGAGGCTGTGACAGTCACAAAAGGCCAGGCTTTCTGTTTGAACCAGAATTGGCTTTGAATGCAGAAAGAAGAATGGCACTTTAAGAAACGTGAATTATCCGATATCATATCCTTTCCAACTCAGGTTACATCCCAGGGTTAGCTAACTGCTTATGATAAAAAGGATGTCAGTCAGTTCTTCTTTACTCATCAGTAACCTAAGGTACAAAGTGTTGGTAAATTGTGCACAGATCAATAGATGAACTAAAAACAATAGTTCTCTGTAGTGATTCCACTGTTCTGGTAAAAACAAAATCCATATGCAAATATGAGCTATGAGATAGGAATTGTGTAAATTCAAAATTCTGTATACAAGTTCATTGCTCTAATATTTGCATTTCAAACTGGTATTGCACAATAAAAAGAATGGAAAAATTCATGCTAATAATTTATAATTTTAATTCATTTTTACTTAGAACAATATTAAATAGCAAACACCATGACAATTTCTGAAAGCTTTTCTTTTCTTTTTTTCTTTTTTTTTTTTTTTGGTTAAAGATTTTACTTATTTATTTGAAAGAGAATGAAAGAGAGAGCATGAGCAATGGGGGAGGGGCAGAGGGAGAAGCAGACACCCCGCTGAGAAGGGAGCCAGATGCAGGAATCGATCCTGGGGCTCCAGGATCATGACCTGAGCTGAAGGCAGTCACCCAACCAACTGAGCCACCCAGGCACCCTGAGAAAGCTTTTCAAAAGAAAAGAAAAACTTTAAGGTTTTTGTTTTTGTTCTTGTTTTAGTTTTAGGGTCTTTTTTTTTTATTAATTTGAGAGAGAGAGGGAGAGAGCATGAGTGGGGGGCAGAGGCAGACAATATCCAAGCAGACTCCCACTGAGGATGGAGCCTGAGATAGGGCTCAGTCTCACCACCCCATGAGATCATGACCAGAGCCAAAACCAAGAGCTGGATGCTTAACTGACTGAGCCATCCAGGCACCCCAAAACTTTAAATTTTAAGACCATTCATGATGTTCTTTTTCTGCTTTTTGAACAAGGGGCCCCTTTTGCAGTGGACTCCACCAATTATGTAATCAGCCCAGTGGCCTTATCTCTTGAGATCTACCTGAAACTTCAATACAAATTTTTGTATTTCTTAACAGAACATGTTTGTTCCAGATGAGCCTTGCTTTCTAGCAGGGCTCATTTCATTTATCTCTATCATCCTTTTTCCTGCTGTCAGATATAGGATAAGAAAAGCAATGCACTCCAGCCCCAATTCTGTCATCATAATTGAAGCTTCCTCTTGTCATCTGAACTATAGAGAGATCCACTTGGCTTGAGAGACAATAGACTGAATTCCTTGATGGTCTCCAGAAGTAAGCCCAGTACAACCTTAGAAAAAAGCAACCGGAAGAGGGACACCTGGCTGGTTCAGTTGGTAGAACTTACCACTCTTGATCTTGGGGTCTTGAGTTCAAACCCCACATCGGGTGTAGAGCTTACATAAAAAAAATAAAAAAGACAAAAGAAAGGCCCAGCCTACTATTTTTCTTCTTTTTTAATTGGATATATTTGACATATAACATTATGTAAATTTAAGGTGTAAAACGTGTTAATATGACGATTTATATATTGTACTGTGATTGCCATTGTAGTGGTCCTTAGCACCTCTATCCCTTCATATAATTATCCTTTCTTCCAGCTTATGATTCTTTTTTTCTTTTTAAAGATTTTATTTACTTATTTGACAGGGAAAGAGACCGTGAGAGAGGAAACATAAGTAGGGGGAGTGGGAGAGGGAGAAGCAGGCTTCCTGATGAGAGGGAGCCCAATGTGGGACTCTATCCCAGGATCCTGGGATCATGACCTGAGCTGAAGGCAGATGCTTAACGATGAAGCCACCCAGGTGCCCCCCAGCCCATGATTCTTAACACTTGTGATTAACCATCCTTTTCCAGGATGTGGGGGCCTATCTATTCAACTCTAGACTTCACTAAAAACAAATGTTCATCTGCAACAAAATTCATGCTTCTAGAATTTTACCTCCAAACTGAAGAAACACTATCCCCATTAATTGAACATTGATTCAACTGCCAGGGGCAGAAAGCCCTTCCCTGCCACCCACCCCCCGGCCAAATAATGGCTCCAGCAAGTTGGAAGTTCTTTCTTCTCAGAGTCTGGAAGTAAGTGATGCAGGCCCACTATGTGCTCTCTGCTGACAGTGACTTCTGTTTCTTGCTCTGCTATGCACAACCTCCATTCCCAAGACTTCCTGGAGGTTCAAAATGTCTGTAGCCATCAAGCCTGTCTGCAGAAGAGCAGGAATGCACAAAAGGAAGGAGAAGGCAATGCCCCCCTTTCTTTAAGGATGAAATGAAGTGAATGAAACACAGCACTTCTACTTACACCTTAGTAGCTTGAGTTTAGGCTCGTGGCTGTACTAGGTGCAATAGGGACTAGATAATGGAATACTGTGTTCTCAACTAACAACGTACGGTGCTGCTGCTATGAGAAATGAGGAGAGTAGAAGTGGTGGGAAACTGTCTCTGTGCCATATCGAGACCCCATCAGCTTGCATGCTACTAAGTCCCTCTAGTGCAGTGCCTCATACATAATGTAGGTGGTGATTAGCGAATAATGTTCAATGAGTTCCTAAATAGTGATCATTTAAATTCATAAAGTTTCCTAATTTCTTCATGTCTGTTCATTTTGGCTACTAACTCAGAAGCAGATAAAAAAGAATATAATTCAAATGCAATAACAAAAATATTTTTTTAAATAGTCACACTGTGTTATCTGCTTTAGACACACTGGATTTGTTTTCTAGTAACAGATATTCTTTTTTTTTTTTTTTTAAGATTTTATTTATTTATTTGACAGAGAGAGATCACAAGTAGATGGAGAGGCAGGCAGAGAGAGAGAGAGAGGGAAGCAGGCTCCCTGCTGAGCAGAGAGCCCGATGCGGGCCTCGATCCCAGGACCCTGAGATCATGACCTGAGCCGAAGGCAGCGGCTTAACCCACTGAGCCACCCAGGCGCCCTAGTAACAGATATTCTTAAAGTGAATTCTGTATGACAATGATAGACAGACTGAATGTGCCAGATGCTTTTTGAGGGGAATCTTTACTTCCATCAACACACATTCTGATTCAGAATGCTTGGGGTTGGGCCAGGAACGGGAATTTTCACTAGGTACCCAGGGTCATAACCATGAGAAACACTACCACAAGACGTAGCAGCCTGGGCTGTCTTCACTGTAGTTTGCTCCCTCAAAGCCCAGCAGAGGACCACATCTGTAAAAGTCTGATCATGACGTCCAGAATGTCATCGTTCTTCCTGTACCTTCCATAAATTACTGCTAATTCCAGGCTGAACTTATTTCTGGAGTTTTCTCTCCGAAACTATGAACTCCTTTCTATTTTTGCATTTTTCCTGATTCTATCCTATAAAGCACACTCTCAAGTTCTCTATAGTACAGGAAAAGATTCCTGAGAAGCCTCAAGGACTGGCTGGGGGCGGTGATGGTTTGGCAAGAATGGAACGGATGCTATTTGCCATTACTCTCATTCATCTCATCCCTAGATTGGTTAACCAGAAATGTCTTTAGGGCTGCCTGGGTGGTTCAGTCGCTTGGGTGTCCCACTCTTGATTTCCTCTGGGGTCATAATCTCAGGGTTGCAGGATCAGGTCCCCATTGAGCTCTATGCTCAGTGCGGAGTCTGCTTGGGATTCTCTCTCTCCCTCTCCCTCTGCCTCTCCCCCTGCTCATGCTCTCTAAATATATAAACAAAATCTTATAAAAAAATAAAAAACAAAACTTAAAAAATAAAAATAATAAAAAAGAAATATTTTTACTCAGTGCATCAATAGTACAGCTAGTAAGTACGTATCCTAACGTAATACTTATGCAATATTTGGTTTCAGATAGAATACATTAAGATATAATTATGGAGTTTTGATGTTGATTTCATCCTGTGATTCAATGTTTCCTAAAATATGTTATACATCTTATATACATGAGGTAATTTTAAGTGTACCTTTGAAGATTTATATTTGAGTAGTTCCATTTTTATTTTTACTCTCACCTTGCATTTATGGCAAGCAGCTCTAAATATCTATTAGTGGGAGTGATATAAAGTTTTCTTTTAATTTTTAAGAAGAAAATGAGTTAATTTAATGAAAAATATTAAGCTAAAGGGTGTTCAAGCAAAATGAGAATCATGTCCTTGTGAAATAGAAACATTTCTCTTAATAAAGCTAAAATAAACAGAAAAAATAAATAGAAATGGCAAATCTAAGAGTTGGGTGGTTTGGGGTGAATCTGTCATCTCCATAACCCTGTTTCTTCATGCGTAAAATGGGAACCATAATAACCAACTCAGAGGATTATTGTATTAAATGAAATAATTCACAGATAGAGTGTGTGTTCAATACTGACAACTAATATTATTAACGTGGATCTGATTTTTATGTGCATTATCTTGATGTTCAATGTGAAATCTGTCCAGACATGGAAAGAAGATCATCTGGGCTTGTAATGAAAACTTTCTTCAACAGGTAGCCTCAGAAGAAAGGTGGTAAGTGTTCATTAAGAGCCTGTGAGTAACTGATGCTTTGTCCATGCAGTGCAGCCATTAAAAGAAATGAGAGTTTGCTGGAACGTGGGGGTGATGCTTCGGCTGAAGTAGGCATCCCAAGCAAAGGTGCCTCCGGGCAGAAAGTTCCTATGTGGTAGAGCAGAAGACGTCACATCTCTAAGGACACTGTGGAGAAGAGGGCACCAGACCGGCCCTGGCCTGCCTGCTTCCAGACTTCAGTAGAAGGAAGACAAACAAAAAACTACCTTCTTTTAGCTAATGTGACTTTGGCTGTTTATTATTTCCTGTGGAAGGAAAGCAAAACCTGTCCGAGAGGTGATTATAGCACATCAGAGCAAGCAGTATGGCTGGCACAGAGGGGTCCCCTGGGCCAGGCTTGGGAGATCAAGGGGGAAGTTGTGAAAAAAGAAATGAGGGACACTTGGGTGGCTGAGTCAGTTAATCGTCTGCCTTCGGCTCAGGCTGTGATCTCAGGGTCCTGGGATCGGGCCTCACATTGGGTTCCTTGCTCAGCGGGGAACCTGCTCCTTCCTCTCGTTCTGCCCCTCTGCCTGCTTGTGCTCTCTCTCTCTCTCAAATAAATAAAATATTAAGAAAAAAAAAAGAAATGAGATAGATATAAATCTGTGAACGTGGATCCAACCCTAATGTATGAACATTGTTAAGAAAAAGGATGAGGGGATAGAACAGTGTTTTAATAAATTATCAATCATGTAAAAAAGGATATATATATATATGTTGCATGCATATGTTTAACATATATACTATATATACAGACACACACAGAAAGAAGGGAGTGCTGAGGTGGGGGGTGGGGAGGCTGAGGATTTGAAAAGTCTTCATAGCAGAAATGAAGGTCAAGTGCATTTGTGAGAGTCAAGGGTGGTAGGTTAACAAAAGGAAGACCTGGGACAGAAGCAGCCCCTGGAATGCAGCCACAGGTACATGGAAAAGCCTGATTTGGGGAGTGTGACTTTTTTGCAGAGAGGCAAGCCCCTCAGAGTGGCTAGAGCATGAAGCACTGTGAGGTGCACCCCAGGGTAGGGACAGAAAGGAGTCTGGAGGGACTGGAAGAGATTATGCTGAGTGAAATAAGTCAAGCAGAGAGAGTCAATTATCATATGGTTTCACTTATTTGTGGAGCATAACAAATAGCATGGAGGACAAGGGGAGATGGAGAGGAGAAGGGAGTTGAGGGAAATTGGAAGGGGAGGTGAACCATTAGAGACTATGGACTCTGAAAAACGATCTGAGAATTTTGAAGGGGTGGGGGGTGGGAGGTTGGGGGCACCAGGTGGTGGGTATTGTAGAGGGCACGGATTGCATGGAGCACTGGGTGTGGTGCAAAAATAATGAATACTGTTATGCTGAAAAAAATAAAAAAATTAAAATTAAAAAAAAAAAAGCAAAAAAAAAAAAAAAAAAAAAAAAAAAAGAAAGGAGTCTGGATGGATTGGCGCCAGATCACACAGGATGCCTGGCTAAGAGAAGGGGGACCGAGGGTGCCACCTTCAAGACAAGAAGTAACACGGTCAGGACTGTAGTCTTGAAAGATCAGTTTGGTGACATGGTGGAGGGTGGATCATCGTGTGACACGGGGGGCCATTGCCAAAGTCTGGGCCAGAAATGCAGAAAACTCCCTAAGCAGGGGCCACTGGGATGTGGGGGTTACTGGAAGTTGATGGAAACTGAGAAGCGGCGGCTGGTGTCTGAGCCCCTCGACTGAGCAGAATCTAGAACGTGGCAAAGGAGATTATCCCAGTGGAAGCTGCGGAGACGGAGGGCACAATTTAGAATTCACTGCATCGGACGTGCCAAAGGCACATCCAAAGGGCCATTAGCTCCATGGACCCATGGGTCTAGCCCTGAAGGGAGACAGGGACGTGGATAACTGATGCCTCTTGGCCTCATGTCAGAATGCTCCAGTAAAAGCCTGTCTGACAAAGTGTCTTGAATAATACAGCACGGTATGAATCAATGCAGATGGGAAATGACCTCTGATTCACGTCTTCTGGTTCGTTTCCAAGTCATTCGTGTCATGCTCCAGCATCACCAAGAGGGTCTGGTCTAGCTACGTGAAGGACAGTTCATAGTAGCTTTAGTTTCGGGACCCTCTGACACTGATTGGTGGTCCAGTCTCCCCCATCAGACCAGAATGTCACAGCTTACCCCAGAAGTTCTGCCAGGAGAGGTGCTAAGACATACTTCCTATTCTGAGAGTAAGATGGTCTGTTCCTGAAATGTACAGCCAAGTGGTCTTTCGGGTATCCTGGTAATTGACGATACAGAACGTCCCCCTGATGTCTGCAGTTCCTGAAGACAGGGTTGTTTTAAAAGTGATGGCAAAAGCCAGAAGACTTTAAAAAAAAATTTTTTTTTAATAGTGGGAAACAGTGTGGCATTCCTGCAAAACCTCACAACGATACTTGGCTCTGCCTGGTGTTAGAAGTGACCAAAACGAATCGGGTCCAGAAGAGCATTCGGTAAAGCTGCTTTTCTGACTCTCTGCCTCTGCCCTTCCCGCTTCTGCCACTGAGCAGATTGCAAGAGGCTGGCGCCGGCTCTACATGGCTTAGTAATAATTCTCATTAGCACGCTGCCTTGGATGTGTGTGGCAGAGCACAATTCAGCTCCTCCTCGGTGTGAATCAAGAGAAGAGCCATGAAATTCTCGGGGTGTGCAAAATGTTGGAAGTCCTCAGCCCAGGAGACCCCTTTGGGTGGGCAGAGAGCCCTCTCCTTTCTCCCCCCAACGTGGTGGGAGAGACAAAGAGGGATTTGGGTACCGCGTTGGGAACCTCTGGTTCCTCCTGCCCCCCTACCCTGCCGAGGTTTCATCTGTGGCTTCCTACAGCACAGTCGGATCCATTCCAAACCCCCGCGGGCCGTGCCAACCCATCGCCCCCGCTGAGCGAACGCGATCCGCTCTGGTCCGGGCGTTTGACCACCGGGCAAGAGTCCGCGTGCACCTGTAGTTCCATGACTTTGGGGAGGTGACTCCCGTTAGCGTTCATTGTGAAAGTGAACGGGCTGCTGTTTGCTCAGCTGCGGACGCCAAGGTGACTGAATGATACGCAGAGGAGACACGTGCAGCCTTACACATTCCCAGCCTGCTTCTCAGGGGCCGTATTTCCCACAAAGGCTTTCACATGCCATCTGCTGTCACATGATACCATGTGCCGGGGCCTTATAAGAAATGGATTGGATCACCCCCTTTCTCACTCCTTCTTTAGAAACGGCAAATTGAACAAGACATTAAGTAGGTTTCACACGGCAGGAATTATGTGCATATGAAATGGAGTGAACTAAAAAGAATTTTCATTGTAATTGCCGGCTGCAAGATGGCACACACACACCCTTATGAAAAATTTAGAGAAGTTCTCGGAGTTCGTGGCTAGCAGAAGAGAGGTGTGTGTGTGTGTGCACGCGTGTGTGTGAATTTGCTTGCCAACAGAATGCCCCCAAAGAAATTTAGATGGGGAATCCAGGGGCACTTGTGGTAGGTACATTTTTTTTTTTTCATTCTCCTCTTGCTGCCATGGCTTGGGCGGACCAGAGGCGAAACTCAGTGGTAGAGAAGTTCCACGTCGTGCAAGCCAACGGAACGCAAGCCAGAGAGAACTCGTGCAGAGTGTACCTGGGGAACAAATGAATTAGCACAGCCTGCCAGGTCTCATTCCTGAAAGATGGCACTTTTCTTTGTTAATTGAAAAGAAATGTAAAATGGGGAAAATAGCAAAAAAAAAATTTTTTTTTTTTTTTAAATAAGAAATAAAAGATCTCTAGCTCTTCTTTTTCTCTTCTCCTTCCTGACCTCTGACAGCACACTGGAAGGTTTCAGTCTTGCATTTTCATGTATTATTCTGATACCTGTCTGTAGGGAGCCTAGAACGGGCTGCCGGAGAGATAGTCTATAATTGAATGTTCTTTCAAGAGAAGGACTTCTATCAGTCCTGTCAAGGGAATAGGAGCTCCACCTGCTGACTTTTTTATGTTTGCCGACTCTGAAAGGATGCAAAGCATAAAGAAATTGAATGGCAGTCATTTCTTTTATAATTTCTCCGTGGAAATAGAGTTTTCAAAATTATTGATAAGATGTACCCATCTAACCAGGGCTTTCAAGACGAAATTGCAATCTATAGCTTGTTTTAAGAGTGGGGATTATATCTGGCTTCCCTGAGCCAGTCTAAGTAATTACTTTAATCTGTAACAACATATAAATTCATAAATTGTTGCCACCGTGGCTCTTAGGGAAAGCTTGGCTTTTCAAACCCCGCGTCTCTCAGCCATAAATTTACACTACGCAGCTGGTCCACGCGGGTGCTTTTTTAAGAAGCCACAGTCTCTTATTATAGACGGTTTGGAAGAAATGCTAGCTGGTTTTGATCTAAGGAATAAAGATCAAATCCTAGGGAAAACATTAGTATTTTTAATAGTGTAGATGTGCTTTGAGTATTTGCCGTCTGCATTTCTGAGAGTTTTATACCCACATACAACCACGAGCCATTCACTTGTCTTTTCCTTGCTGAAAATCGCCTCGAGGACCGTGGGCTACATGACAGCTATGCTCATGTAAACCAGGGGTGTTCACAGGGGAGCGCCCGTCAGAACCTCGGGCAGGACTTCCAACACTCGCTAATACGAGCAACACAGGGGCGCCTGGGTGGCTCCATTGTTAAGCGTCTGCCTTTGGCTCAGGTTGTGATCCCAGGATCCTGGGATCGAGCCCCACATTGGGCTCCCTGTTCAGCGGGGAGCCCGCTTCTCCCTCTCCCACTCACCCTGCTTGTGTTCCCTCTCTCACTTTCTCTCTGTCAAATAAATAAATAAAATCTTAAAAAAAAACACAAAAAAACAGATTGCTCGTCTTACCCCCCAGGGTCTCTGATTTGGGAAGTTTGGGGAAGAGCCCAAGACTCTGCCTTTCTAACAAGTTTCCCGGTGATTCTGGTGCTCCTGGCTCCCCGACTCCCCTTGGAGACACCCACTAGTCTAGACCAACTCAGTTCAAATTTGGGGATTCTTGTACACCGCTGCACAGCATCCCTCTACTAGTGCTCCAAGAAGAGCTCTTTCCCAGTCCTATCACACGGCTGACATCTTGTCAATATTCTGAAATAGAATTTTCCAAGACATGGTATTTCCTAGCGAATACACACACTCAGCATAGCTCTCTGCAATTTTGTGCTATGGGTCTGACATGTAACGAAGGCCATTCTAGACAGCAGCTACACGAGCTGAGGTTGGAAGCAAAAATCCAAAACCCTGAAGTCCACATTGCTCTGATGCGTATTTTAATTAAGAAATGCGGTCTAAAAGCAGGGCTGAGCAGTGGCAGCGCACACGAGCAACGGTAACTTTGGCTTTGCACATAAAATGTACATCAGGAGACAAAAAATAAAGCAGAAAATAAACAAGATGAACTCAAAATACTGTAGCAAATGTTGGGCTGAAACACTGCCAGGTGTGGAGGTGTAGAGAGAGATGAACACACATTTTGGTGGCAAGGCACAAAACTGTTTAAATCCTCTTGCAGAAGTTTCTGAAAACTGTCATTTTGGCATGAATCTATGAGCAGAGTTACTGGATTTATCATGGGGGCAAACCAGCAATGCTCTGTGAGAATTGTCCCATCTGACCTTGAACGCTGTGTAACCCCTCTCAAACACTTCCATCACATATGCCGAAGAATGGAACAGAGAAATGAATTCAGGAATTTTTTTTTCTATACAGTAAGAACATACCAGAAGGTGTGACATCCCAATGAATGGTAGTGAGTTCATGTTCTCCTAAGTAATTAAGTAATGTTCCTACAAAAGACTCAAACTGTTCTTTTGGGGTCTATGAGAATATGGTATACATAGGTATCTGTAAATAAATTTTTTTCTCTAAATTGTTTTATTAAGTCTAGTTTACTACAAGTTCAAAAATGCATCACTACTTCTTGTCCGTGTTGGTAGCAGAAGAAATGTCTGAGGTGGGAGAAGCCAGTGTAGGGCAGTGACCAGAAACGTTAGAATAATGACGCATCATGTCTTCGTTTACTACCTGGAAAATGGCTGTTGAAGGGCAGGCGTGGAGGCAGGTTACCCTAAACCCATTTGTCCTGCAAAGTAATTAATGAAGTGTTCTAGCCACAGCCCATTCACTGCTGCCATGGGAGAGGGTCTTCTCAGCCTTGAACTTCTGATCCTACAACTCAAGGCTCATCAGCAGAAGGGAAGACAGAGGACTGTGCTCTCTGACCACATATGCTTCAGGCCCCTTTGTACATTTCTAACTGTGAGGTCAAGACCCAACCTAACAAACAAAAAAAAAAGACCCAACCTAACAACAAAGTGGAAAAGATAACCCCTGACCCAAGGACCTGCCTTTGTGTCTCCAAGCCCCATCTGTGAAGTGCATTTTTATAAGGCAGGATTTCCAAACACTGCATCACTTTCTGGAAGGAAGATAGAAAAAGAAATAGAAAATGCTAGAATGAGACCATGAAGGAAGGAAGCATGAGAAATTTATGTATTAGTGAGAGAGGTTTTCCTGTTTTGGGGGTTGTTTTGTTTTGTTAGATTTTATTTGAGAGAGAGAGCTTTGGGGAGGGGAGCAGAGGGAGAGGGGCAAATGGACTTCACATTGGACGTGGAGCCTATTGCAGTGTCAATCCCACGACCCTGAGATCATGACCTGAGCTGAAACCAAGAGTTGGCCACTGGGTGGCTCAGTCTGTGAAGCATCTGCCTTCACCTTGGGTCATAATCCCAGGGTCCTGGGATTGAGCCCCGCATTAGGGTCCCACTTCTTCCTCTGCCCCTGCTTGTGTGCTATCACATAAATAAATAAATAAAATCTTAAAAAAAAAAGAGTGGCACAACAGACTGTGCCACCCTGGTGGCCCTATATTGGTGACAGAATTTAAGAAAAATGCCTTTGGATTCACCCAAAGTTTTCTCCCTTCACTATTTCCATATGACTAAGTTTAAAGGTAATCCAAACAGTTTTTACTGTTGTAAGGATAATAATAACCCAGCAGAGTGAGTGTGTGTAAATGATCCATGTGCAGACTTTGGTAACTTACTGTTATCACCACAGTGTTTAGAGGGAGGTGTTCCCTTAATATGACAGATGAGGAAACTGAAGGCGAGGGGCTTGCACACTATTTATAAATGAGTGAACTGGGCTGATTCAAAACTGGCTCTCAGACTCCAGAGCCCTCATGTTTCCAGCTGCCTCCACATACTGGGGGGATTTTAGTGGGATCTGGGAAGTGAAGATGTTCCTTAGTGGTTAACGTCTTGGGATGGCTTTAGCAGTAGCTATTCGAGAGTCAGGACATGGCATAAACCTAAGGGAAGGAGAGCATGAGAAAGTGGCACTTAGGAAGGACCTCAGGGATGGCCATCCTGGGAGGAAGGACCAATAAAATCAAACCAGCTTTCTGACATAGTTGAGGACTGTCCCTGGCTATGCTATTCAGGGCATGGACTGATTTATCATCTCAGCACATCTGTACAGGGGGATTGCTACTTATGAAGCACTAAACTTGGGTTCCTAAGACAGAGCCCCTGCTTTGATGACAGCCATGCAATGGTTCTCAAACTATCACAACTAGAACATGCTAGAACTTAGAAATTCTGACACCAGGCTGTTTGGATTCACTTGCTCTGGGGTGAAGTCTGGGTACTCTTCTTTTTTCAAAGCTCGCCTGGCGTTTCTAAGGTACCGCCTGAAAGCACTTGTCTAATGGGGGAAGTTCCCAATGTCAGGATGGGGTTGGGTCATAGGCACATGGACATAATATGTCCTTTGGCTTTTGTAGTGGCTGCGCAATTGTCATTTTCTGTTTGCTGCAGTATGTGAGAGGTTGGAAAACACCCAAGTCATGAGCAAGCAGACATACATCACAGTGTCTGGCAGGGGGCGTTCATGTCCACATGTCTCTACAGGGCGCTGTGGAAACAGACCCATTATAGAAGGTAAGTGCTCCAAGCAGAGCCTCACAGACTCTCTCCCAGTAGGGCACAAAACACAATTAGGAAACTGAGGGAGATCTCAGAAGTCATCTTCTAGCCCAACATTTTTGTCCCAGAGTTAAGGAAGCTGCTTCAAGTTACAGAACAACTCAGGTGGGGAGCCGGGCCATGGACCCTATTCTTTCAGACCCTCTCCAGATAATCTTAATGGTAACTTATAGCCATAACCCCGCAAAGGCTGTAGCATTTAATTGCATAAAGTAAAAAATTAAATGTCTGCCCCAGTCATATTTATAATGGGGCATCACCTTTCTTCCATATAGTATGTACTAAGGAGAGTGAGAGTCCCAGAGACAGACACTCAAGAGAAAGGATCTCTGGAGAATCTGATTATTTCCTTAAGCCCCATAAGAGGAAAAGAAGACACACAGAGCTTTCCCCAGGTAGGTAAAACGCCAACTTCCTGCCAAGCCTTCTTTGCACTCTCTGGTTGCCTCTCCAGCCCCTCTGCCAGCCGCAGCTTTTTTTTTTTTCAAAGATTTTATCTATTTATTTGACAGAGAGAGACACAGTGAAAGAGGGAACACAAGCAGGCAGAGAGGGAGAAGCAGGCTCCCTGTTGAGCAGAGACCCCGATGCAGGGCTTGATCCCAGGACTCTGAGATCATGACCTGAGCCAAAGGCAGACACTTAACCCACTGAGCTCCCCGGGTGCCCCTGCCAGCTGCTGTCTTCATTGCCATCATTACTGATATTTCTCTGAGGGTGGGAGGAGGCTGCCAGCCTACTCCGTCCTCCTCAGACTCTCTCATCCCACTCTTTCCTAAAGTGCCTTCCATCCAGCCACTGGCCCCTTTCTTTTCTCTAGCTTGTACACTATTCCTCCTTCTTCCTGAGGTCATGCCTGTCACATGGCTCAGTTCCTGACATCATCACCAACACTGCTGCTGGGCTCATCTGGCGATACGACCATCTGCACCACCATTTCCAGTGGGAATTGTGGCTGTCTGGCTTGTGACATTCGGACCCCTGGTCCTCCATCCCCGGGAGGTTTGGTGGATCTCTGCTAAAACGGGCTCTGGACAGGTACTGGGTGGCAACGCTCTTGTGCTCTGCCACCGGCAGGCTTACCACCACCAGCCCTGGGGCTCTGCTCCCGGACCATTCTCTGGCCCTCTGAGCCTCATCTTCTCCTCCATATTGGAGATGTTCAGCTTCTCAGAGTCCTCACAACTATTTGACTGCAACCGTCTTGCAGAGCTGTTGAGTCTAAGGACTTTGGCCAACACACTGAGTCTGAATGTCAGCTGTCTCATACGAGGTATGTGACTGTGGGCCAATCACTGACCTTTCTGAGCCTTTGTGAATGGGGACAGCAGGGGAGCCAACACCGTAGTGTTGTGAGGACTGAATGGGAGCGCATGTGCCGTACGTATGTGGCACGGTATCTGCCCATAGAAATTGCATGTAGTCATTCCCACTGTTGCTGTGACAGAGTACCCTACAAATGATCTGTCTACAGATTAGGATCTGTGTAAATCGCATACAAAATAAGAAGATCGCAGGCATCCAGACTCTCATCACTCATAATGATTGATGTCAAGCAGCAGAAGTTTTGTCATTAACCAGGAGTTTCCCATCAGAGTTGCACATTTTGCTGCTACTCTCAGCACAGCCTGGTGACATTTGACTCTGCCCCTTCTGTTCTCTATATGGCTCCATAGGCTAGCTCTTTGTTTTTAGGCTAATGCATATAGCTCTATGCTCTCCCAGATTCCCAGGAGATATTCTGTCATATAAACCCTTTTCCCTTAAATGTGCCATCGTTCAGAGATGAGACCCACATTTCCCAGACTATTATTCTATTATTCTTTTCATAAAATACTTTATCTTAAAAATTTTGCGCAATGATATTTTCCATATCATTTTAGTTAGGATATAGCTAAACTGCTATAAGAAAGGAACCCCAAATACAATGGGTTAAATAGGGGAAACTTGTGTTTTTTTCTCTCATGTAACAACCCAGAGGAATGTGTGTGGTCCAGGGCACACAAACCACAGGTCCATGACCCCAGGTCCTTTCTGCATTGTCCTACCATCCCCTGGGGTGTTATCCCCATCTGTGTTCTTGAAGCTATTTCATCTTGATGTCTAAATTCCAGAAGAAAGGAAAAGGCAAAATCCAGGGTAAATAGCTTCATCTTTACAGAAATACCTCAGTGAAGTCTCACACACCATTAATACCCACATCTAGGGGTGCCTGGTTGGCTCAGTTGGTTAAGAGTACAAGTCTTGATTTTGGTTTAGGTCATGATCTCAGGGTTGTGAGACCAAGCCCAGGGTCAGGCTCCATGCCGGGTGCGAAGTCTGCTTAAGATTCTCTCTCTACTGGGGCGCCTGGGTGGGTCAGTCAATTAAATATCTGCCTTCAGTTCAGGTCATGATCTCGGGGTCCTGGGGTCAAGTCCCGAGTTGGGCTTCCTGCTCAGTGGGGAGTCTGCTTTTCCCTCTCCCTCTGCCCTCCCTCTGCTTGTGTTCTCTCTCTCTCACCCACTCAAACAAATAAATAACATCTCAAAAAAAAAAAAAAAGGCTCAGCTAGAATGGAGGGAAGTATTATGAAAGTAACAGACATCTTCCTACTCTCTTGTCTTAACACCACTCCCGGAAGAAACCACTGGGGAAATCCAATGTTGTACTTTTCAGCCATTTTGAGATTTAGATAATGATAAACTTACCTGTTTATCTCTAAATAATATCTTATAGACTCTAAATAGTCTACCAAAATCATGTATCTCTATATAATACCATACTGACTTCCTGTAATGCCTAACTAGGTATTTTGTCCTCATGCTGAAGACAGCTGAAGAAGTTGGATGAAATACAGAAAGCACTTCCTCAAAAGCATCGAAGACTCGTGAGATGGTAAGGAGACTTGGGGTTCAGATGTCAAAGAAGACAACTAAAGAGACACCCAGTCCTCAACATGCTTTTTTTTTACCTTAGGACTTCGGCCAAGGCAGGAAGCAGTTGCACAGCTGAACCACCCTTTCAGTGATATCTCCGGGGCTGTGAGCTGGGAGGGGGCAGGCGGAGAGGGAGAGAGTCTCAAGCAGACTCTGTGCTCAATGTGGAGCCCGACACGGGGCTCGATCTCACGACCCTGAGACCAAGACCTGAGCTGAAACCAAGAGTCAGACAGTTAAGCATCTGAGCCACCTGGGCGCCCCAGGAGTAGGTATTTGATCAATCAAACCCCCTCTGAGTTGGAAATCTGAAAATCCATATACCCAATGTGAGGAGCAAGTAAACCAGCCTTTGCGTGGACTTGCAGCCAGGTGTGGCTCATTTAATGGTGCAAAGAACCAACCATTGACATTACACTAAGATACTTCTGGAATGATGACCCTAGTGCTATTTGTACAAGCAAATGAGTATCTTCTCAGGAAGAAGCCATCACCATACCAGGCCTCAAATTTTCCTCTAAATAATTTGTAAAATATACTATGCATATGGTAAAATAAATATAAATATATAAAATATATTATGTATTATATATAAATATATAAATATACAATATATAATATATAAATCTATATATATTTATATATTTATATATAAATATAATATATAAATATATAAAAATAAAATATAAATATATATATGAATGTATAAATATAAATATAAAATATATAGTACGATATACTATGCAAAATAAGCATGCATAAAAAATAACCAGGCTTGTAAGACCATAGGATGTGATGCTGAATAACAGAGGAAAGATAAACAACAGAAAGAGAACCCTGAACTCAAGTTATCAGAATTATCAGACATGGTTCCTAAAATCATCATGCTTGCAACATGTATGAAATAAAGTCAAAGCCTCAAAATATTAGAAGTGAATTGGAAACTCTAAAACGCAATGTAGCACATGAAGAAAAACCCCAAGCTTAAAACCACCTAAAAGAAAATATCCAGAATGTAGGGTGAAGAGACAAAAGGAAGAATATTACAAAAGAGAGGATAAATGGTATACGGGTATACCCGTATTGTTGTTGCAGTTTTAGCCTAAAAAAAGGTGAAATGAGAGAAGGGCATGAAAGTAAAATTCGAAGATGGATGAGTTCTGTGTTTTTCAAAAGCAGTGAAGGCATCCCTCCACAATTCCATGAATCCCAATGAACCCAAAGTAGATTAAACAAATCTGCACCTAGACACGCAGACTAAATAAATAAATAAATAAATAAAACCTTTGAAACAGCATGAGGAATAAGGAAACATTTCAAACATTTCAAACGTTTAGACTCAACACTGACTTCTCTGGAGTAACCAAAAAGCAGAAAACAACAGAGTGATATTTTAATTAACATTAAAGTTTGAGATGGTAAGAAAATAAGTTATTTGTAATTAAATCACTTCAAAAAGTGCAGGAAGAGTACAACTTGGAAGCTAGAAGACAAAGAAATTGGAATGTTACAAAGGGTAATCTATCAATAGAACAGTTGGGATAAGTCACACAAAACAAGATTACAGATTTAACTCAAACATATCAGTAATTACATTGAACATAAAAGAACCAAATATTCAATTTGAAGAAGGGATGTACAGATTGCATGTAAAACAAAAGAAAACTCAATTATACACTGTTTATAAAGATATACTTAAAAAGGATAAGGATACAGAAAGCTAGAGAGTGAAAGGAAACAGAAAAATCATTGAAATACTAACTCCAAGAAATCAATGGCAGTCATACTGATAACAGAGTAATCTTGAAGATGAGAAGCTTCAGCATAGTCTCTACAGAGAAATGGTTTTTCTACGTAATGATAAAATGTTCTACTCACCATGAAGACTTAATTTAAAATTTGAATGTGGCTAATAACATGGACTAAAAATATATGAATCCAACACTGATCCAACTAAAACAAAAAATTGACAAAAATGAGACAATTTAGTTTGTCTCTTTCAGTACCTGATAGAACAAAGCAAAAAAGGAATATGTGAGTGTTAAACAATGTGATGAACAAAATTGACCTAACAGACACAACTTCAAAGTACATATTTTTTCAAGATAAAAAACAGCCATAAAATTCTCAAGAGAGAATGTATTAAAGTATATTTCCTAAATACAATGAAACTGTAGTAGATATGAATAAAAATAGGTAGAACATGCCTGTAAGTTCGTAAATTAAGAAACAGTCTTCTAAATAATTAATGGGTAGAAGAAGCAATCACAATGGAGTTTAAAAATAATTTGTATGGAGCACTGACAAAAATACAATATATCAAGACTTGTAGAAAGCAGCTAATGCAGTACTTATGAGGAAATTTATAGCCTTCAATGAATATATCAGAAAAGGAAGTTAAACCATCAGTGATCTAAGTGTCTTTATGAAGAAATTATTAAAGAAGAACAAATTAAACCCATAGAAATTAGAAAGAAAGAGATCATAATGATTAGAGCAGAAGATAATAAAGAAAGAGAAACGCTCAATACTGACAATCAAGAAAGCTAAATTTGGGGCATGTGGGTGGCTCAGTGGGTTAAGCCTCTGCCTTCAGCTCAGGTCATGATCCCGGGGTCCTGGGATCGAGCCCCGCATCAGGCTCTCTGCTCAGCAGGGAGCCTGCTTCTTCCTCTCTCTCTCTCTCTCTCTCCCCCTCTCTCTCTGTCTGCCTCTCTGCCTACTTGTGGTCTCTGTCAAATAAATAAATAAATTCTTAAAAAAAAAAAAGAAAGCTACAATTTGGTTTTTCGAACAAACTGATAAAAGAGATCAGACCCTGGAGGGATTGATCCAGGCAGGAAGAGAGACGGCACATTAGCATTTGCTAGGAATTAAAAACAGGATATCAACACCAGTTGGACAGACATTGCAAAGATTGTAAGAGGATGCTGTGAGCTTCTTTACGTCAATGCATTAAAAACTTTAAACGAAATGGAGAAATTCCCTGGCAAATTTAATTTACCATTCAAGAAACAGCAGCTGTGAATAGTCATATGAAACTGAGTCCAAAATACACTGGTGGGGGCGCCTGGGTGGCTCAGTGGGTTAAGCCGCTGCCTTCGGCTCAGGTCATGACCTCAGGGTCCTGGGTTCGAGCCCCGCATCGGGCTCTCTGCTCAGCAGGGAGCCTGCTTCCCCACCACCCCTGCCTGCCTCTCTGCCTACTTGTGATCTTTCTCTCTGTCAAATAAATAAATAAAATCTTAAAAAAAAAAACCAAAACTGAGTCACCAGTTAAAATCTTTCCCACAAAAAAAACTCTAGGTCTACCCAGCTTGTCAATGGTGAGTTCTACCAAACACTGAAGGAAGAAACTATTACAGGCTTAAATAACTCCTCGAGATTGTTTGAAATAGGGTACAGTCCCAAGATTGATTTTATGACACTGATACCTTAATATCAAAACCTGACAAGCATAGTAAGAGAAGGGAAAGTTATCAGCATTCTCCCTCAAGAACACAGATGCCAAAATCCTTCATAAAAGAAAAGCAAGCATAGGACCAAGTTTTTATTTCCCCAGGACTATAGAGCACAAGGTAATTGAACTCAACATCCATTCATAATAAAGAAATGTAAAAAAAATTTAAAAGGGGGCTTTCATATGCTGTTATAACAGATCTATAGAGAAAAAAAATCTTGTAACAAACATTCTTAAAAAGGTTGCAAGTTTTCCTCTAAGATCATGACAAAGTAACAGAAGGATACTAGCTTTCAACATAATGACTTTTAACATTACCCATTATAACAGTAAGGCAAGAAAAGGAAATAAAGGATTGGGAAAGTCATAGAAAAGCTGTTATTAAAGAACTTATAATTGTATATGCAGGAAAAAAGTAACTATAAATTATTCAAATTCATAATTGAGTTTATAATTTTGTAGGTTAAAATTCAATACACAAAAAACCAGTATTTTCTGTCTGTCATCAATAACAGAATGAAATATTTAATGGGTTCAATTTTAAATGACATCAGAATACTATATATATGGGAAGATATCAAAATTAAAAATGTCTAAGGCCCTTCCAGAAAGAACTATAAAAACTTATTAAGTGGGGCGCCTGAGTGGCTCAGTGGGTTAAAGCCTCTGCCTTCGGCTCAGGTCATGATCCCAGGGTCCTGGGATCGAGCCCCGCATTGGGCTCTCTGCTCAGCGAGGAGCCTGCTTCCCTCTCTCTCTGCCTGCCTCTCTGCCTACTTGTGATCTCTGTCGAATATAAAATAAAAAAAAAATCTTTAAAAAAACTTATTAAGAGATATTTAGGAATACCTAATAAATGGAGAGATACCCTATGAACATAGATTACAAACTGAATGCTGTAAAAACTGTAATTCTTCCCAAGTTGATATAGAGATTGAGTGTATCTCATCAAAATCCCAAGAGACTGTCCCCTCAGTCCTGCTCGGGATCTACTTGTCTATCTTTTTGCTGCTACCACACTCACTTAGTATCAGGTGGGGCAAGTCCTCCCATCTTGTTCCTCATCTTCAAGAATATCTTGGCTATTTTTTTAGGGGCACCTGAGTGGCTCAGTTGGATAAGCATCTGCCTTAGGCTCAGGTCATGACCCAGGGTCCTAGGACCAAGCTTGGAGTGAGGCTCCCTGCCCAGCGAGGAGTCTGCTTCTCCCTTTGCCCCTCTGCCAGCTTGTGCTCTCTCTCTCTCAAATAATTAATTAAATCCTTTTCAAAATGAATATCTTGGCCATTTTTAGCTTTCTTTTCTTTTTTTTTTGCATTTCAGAATAAAATTACAATCAGTTTATCCAATTTCATTAACCAAAGTAAGAGACCTACACATGACTAGACACTAAAATTAAGACAGAGGCATCACCGCAGGCAAGAGGGAAAGGACTGGCTTTTTGAAAAATGGAACTAGGACGATTAGATATTTAAATGGAAAAAAAATGAAATTATACCCCCATGGCACAACATAACTTGATCAGTTATAGACGGATTATAGACTTAAATGTGAAAGGCAAGACAATAATGCTTATAGATGATAACATAGGAGGTCTTCCTGACTTCGCATTAGTGGGGACATAATGCACCTGCACACGGGTCTGTGCCAACAGCAATAGGGTCTTTAGATGAATGGGAAGTTGCTCGTTCTGCACTTAAGCCCTTGCCAGCCCTCTGGGAGCAATACCCTTCCCATAGCTATCACATGAGCACTGCTCATGGGACACCTGCTGTGCTGAACCAGGTGAAATGGTCCCAGCACCCTTATTCATGGGTAGAACTGGGCTTCTTGAAGTACCCTGGCCTGGGAATGCGAGAACCAGACATCCGCTTGGCCAGGAAACCATGCACCATTGGAGGATAGGCAACCATTACTTCTTTCCCCCCATTCTGAGTTTTAGGTGCCAATTTTTTTTTTTTTATGTGTGTTAATTGGGAGAGGGTGTAGTATGGAATTAAGAGAAGAAAATGAGGGCTCTGCCAAAGTGACAGTTCAAAAAAATTTCTTGGTGGCCTACTGACCCATAATTTGCTTGAGTTCTAAACAAGAAAAGCTTTAGCACGTAAGCAAAGCAAACGGGACTTAGATATGGAATGCAAAACACATGGGAAAGTCAGGTGGCTCCTGAAGACTGTTATAGGTCAGGCAACTCTCCATCATCTTCAAAGAACTATTAAAGATAAGCGATATTAGACAGTATCTTATTGGAAAGGTATAGGAACGTCATAAAACACCTCTCCCTTTCCTCTCCCTCTACCCCTTACCTCTAAATTGTCTCTGACCTTTTCCACCATGTCCAAAATTCCACCTTGGAGGAATTTTTTTTACTTTAAGCTTGGATCCCTACTACAACGTGAAGAAAACCACAGTTCCTGGCATTTTGGTATAAAAGACTGTATTATTCAGAATAGGTCTTGATGGGGGGTGGGGGAGCAGGAAGCACTAACAGGAGTGGAGGAAGGCTCTGCCATGGGGCAAAGACAGAAAAGAGAGAAGCAGAACCGGAGGGACAGGTGCCCCAGGAAAAGGGTTGGCTGGATATGGCTCAGGTTTGGAGTTCAACAGGCAGATCTGGGTAAGAATCATGGCTGCACTGGACTAGTGACTTACCCAGTGAGAACCTCATTTTTCTCAGCTGTAAAATGGGACTATATAGTACCTGCATATGTTTAAGGATCAACGGAAAAAGCTGCTAAAAAAAGCACCCGATATTTGGACCCAGAATAAGAGCACATTAATTGTTAGCTCCCATATGGCCAAGGTTTTGCCTTTTTTTTTTTTTTTTAAGATTTTATTTATTTATTTGACAGAGAAAGACACAGCAAGAGAGGGAACACAAACAGGGGGAGCGGAAGAGGGAGAAGCAGGCTTCCTGCAGAGCGGGGAGCCCAACGAGGGGCTTAATCTCAGGACCTTAGGATCATGACCTGAGCTGAAGGCAGACGCTTAACGACTGAGTCACCCAGCTGCCCCAGGTTTCGCTTTTTCAAAAAAATTTTTTTCCATGGGCGCCTGGGTGGCACAGTCAGTTAAGCTGCTGCCTTCAGCTCAGGTCATGATCTCAGGGTCCTGGGATCGAGCTCCGCATCAGACTCCTTGCTGAGCCGGAGCCTGCTTCTCCCCTGCCATTCCCCCAGCCTCTACTTCCTCTCTTCCTTTCCCTCCTTCTCTCTTCCCCCCGCCACCGTGTTAAATAAATAACTAAAAATCCTAAAAAAAATTTTTTCCCACCAAGACAATCTCTTTCAGAGCCAATTCCTTTGTAATATCTCACATCTATCCACACACTTAAAAACTTCCATCAATCAATGCCTTTTGGATTATTTAGGAAAATATTCTTTTAAAGAATGCAGAATGAGTCCTTTTTGTGTTCCTCGTCTCTCACTATTTTGGGGTACTGTTTTTCAGAAGAACAATCGGGACTGGAAGAAAATGAAAATATCATTGGCTTCCACAATTTTTTCTTCCTTTAAGTTGACAGTGTTTCTTCTGCCTCTCTCCTGATGAAATGTATGGAAGTTTCGATAAAGGTACATCACAATCTGAAATAATATATGAATAGTTCGGACATAACTCAAGGACAAGGATACTTAGGTAAAAGCCTACCTTCCCCGGAAGCAATGACACTGTCTTTGAACAAGGCCAAGGGAGAATCTAATTGATTAAAAAGGAACATGGCTTGTTTCTTTCCCTTTTGAGCAGGAGCTTTTAAATTCTTTCTTTAAAACCTCAACTCAGAGTAAAAAATATATTTTACATTGTGACCTGATACACACATATATATTGTGTGTGTGTGTGTGTGTGTGTGTGTGTGTGTGTGTGTGTGTGTGTATTGGGTTGAAATAAAAGTTTTATGGAATAAACCTTACCCTTACTGTATCTTATACACTAAGAAATGTTCCATTCGGGGCACCTGGGTGGCTCAGTGGGTTAAAGCCTCTGCCTTCGGCTCAGGTCATGGTCCCAGTGACCTGGGATCGAGCCCCACATCGGGCTCTGTGCTCTGCGGGGAGCCTGCTTCCCCCTCTCTATCTATCTGTCTGCCTCTCTGCCTACTTGTGATCTCTGTCTGTCAAATGGATAAATAAAATCTTTAAAAAAAAAAAAAAAAAGAAAAAAAAAAGAAACGTTCCATTCTACTCTAATCTTTTTAAATGCTGTTTGAGACCATTATATTGATTTTACGTTTCACACTTCAAAAGCCACTGCTTCTGGGTTTTACTCATTTTGCTTTTTTGAGCGAAAACCCTCCTCATGTTAGTTTTAAATGCATTTAATTTGGTCCCATTTCCATTCCTGGGATCTGTCTCTCCAAATATAAGTATTAGCTAAGTTGGAAGAATATCGAGAAAAATTAGGTCGTGATTGGCTTGCGTAACTGAGCTTCCATGTAAGTAAATGTAATAAGGCACCTCTTACCATCTTTTCTATTTCCTGCCCATTCAACTTTTATGATTTTACTCACTCTCTTTTCTTATTTTCCCCAAAGACAAACTTTCAGCTGTTCTTTGGCATAATAAGGACAACATAAGGACATTACTGAAGGTTACGGAGCACAGTATGTGCAAGGGGTATTATTTCTTCCCATTCATCACTCAAGGTTTTTTTGTTTTGTTTTGTTTTTATTTTGTGTGTGCGTGTGTGTGTGTGTGTGTGTGTGTGTGTATTTCAAAAAGAAGCTTTTACTTTTCATGAGACAAATAATAGAAATATAATATTTATATTATATGCAATACATATACTTCCTTTCAAACTATAAAAAAGGAGAGGTTTCTAAAACATCTCCTTTCCTTTATAAAGTTTTATAAAGGTACATTAAGGGGTGCCTGGGTGGTCAATCAGTTGAGCATCTGACTCTTGTTTTTGGCTCAGGTCATGATTTCAGTGTTGTGAGACTGAGTCCCTTGTTGGGTTCAGCCTTGGGCATGGAGTCTGCTTGGGATTCCCTCTCTCACTCTCCTTCTACCCCTCCCCCTTGCTCATGCTGTCTTTCTCTCTCTCTCAAAAAAAAAATTAAGTATGATTATATATTTGTCCTTTGACTTAATATTCCAGCTTACCAGAAAGAAAATATAATAGTATCCAAAGATAGGTAACCATATTAACGTTGGCACAACAAGGTCATCCCTTCTTACTTATACAGACGCTAGATTTAGACAAGTAGAGTAAGTTGCTCAAGATTCAAAAGCTCAAAAAGCCAGCTCCTGGTAAAACTAACCCACACACCTAGATTTTTATACCAAAAAACCACCATGTATTTCCTTTATGTAAACATTAAAACCACACACACAGATCTTAAACCTTATGTTTTTTAATCTGCTAATTCCAATAAAACACGCTTGTATCACTTCTCTTTGAGTTGTTTTATTGTTGTTGTTGCTAGACTCCTATATTTACCAATTATTATACAGAACATATGTTGAACCTTCCAACACATCGATTACATACATACTCCCAGCACACCATTTATTCATTTAGAGCACTCTGGAGCTTATAACCTGCTCCTGTAATTTTTCCCACAAGGATTCCGTGCTTTCTGTTGGCCTCACAAAGAAACTCAGGATTCTAATTTATCTTTACATTACATTTGCTTTTATTTTAACCCCCTCAACATTGAAGAGAAAATCAAAATAAAATGCTTTCCTTTGCAACCTTCAGTTCTAAGCAGAGCCCATCGGGGACTTTAAGAGAATCACATTTAAAACCGATTCTTGCATCGGTAAACACCTTGCATGAAGTTAAATAAGCTTTGCCCATTCTAGGAGAAAGCAAATTAAACAGCAGTGCATGTCACTTGCCTGAAGTGACAGGAATAACGAATACTTTGTATCCACTTCTCTACTCCCATTAAAGCTAACTCTTTCTCCTAAGATTGTATGGAGGTCCTAGGATACTTCTTAACCTACAGGAGATGCTGGATCTAAAGCCAGAGAGCCCACACCCTTTTTTTTTTTTTTTAATTAACAGCTCCATGGAGATGTCATTTACATACCATCACCCCGTACTGATTTTACCTGTAACAAAATCTCTGACTCTGAAACTTGAAAGGAAAGCAATTGAAACATAAATTTCAGGCTTTCTGGTTTACACTCATCAGCCTCCCTTATGATTTTCTCACTCCCTCTTCACAATTTTTCTTCCCCATTGCCCCATTACTTACTGCTCTGTATACAGTCAGTCGATTGACACAGCTACCCCGGTATTTTCGCACGGGAGTGTTCAAGGATTCCATACCAATTATGTTTCGTTCCAAGTAGGAACAACCATAAAATAGCATCATTATCCTTGAAAACACAATCATCCCTGTGTAGGGCAGGCATACAATTACTCCTGATGCTTTCTTTTCAGAGAGAAACAAATTGGCAGACGGGATGGATTTGGAGGTATAATTTTTCCCATCACCATTAACACCTACTATCAAGTTTTCCCTCCTAACATTTGAATGGCAGCATGGATGGCATCAGACCCCAGTCCCGTGACTAAACAAAAGGCAAGATGGCCATCACACGTGAGCCTGTTATGTCCTAGTGAGGACCAGCGGCGTCAGTTTCTGGATAATATCTGCGACAGCGATGTCTTTCTTAAATTCTGATACTTTTTTTTTTTTTTAAAGATTTTTTTTTTTAATTTATTTATTTGTCAGAGAGAGAGGGAGAGAGAGCAAGCACAGGCAGACAGAATGGCAGGCAGAGGCAGAGGGAGAAGCAGGCTCCCCGCCAAGCAAGGAGCCCGATGTGGGACTCGATCCCAGGACGCTGGGATCATGACCTGAGCCGAAGGCAGCTGCTTAACCAACTGAGCCACCCAGGCGTCCCAAATTCTGATACTTTTTATGCCAACTTTCTAACTCATCTGAGACTGTCAGATCTATACACATGGTTTTGGTGTCCGAAAGATCTTATGAAAACCCCAAAAAAGTTTCCCTTCAGCTGCATCGTGTCGTGAGTCTGCAGTTATCCTGAGGTTACAGTGGGCAATGTCCTGCTGGAGATTTGAGTTTCTTACTCTTACAGGGCAAGAGAGCATGCCAGAAAACCAGCTTTGGAACTCACCCCCAGAGAGAGGGAACATGAGGAAATCCTGGAATCACAGAAGTAGAGGCTGGGGCAGGACAAGGTGTTCTTTTTTGTAGGAAAGGGGAAAATGAGGTCCTGTGCACCTTGCAACAAGCCTTTGTCCCTAGAAGGAGGTTTAATCATGCTGGGTATGTTTTCAGGTTAGAAAAGGGATAGTTGGGTGCCTGGGTGGCTCAGTGGGTTAAAGCCTCTGCCTTTGGCTCAGGTCATGATCTCAAGGTCCTGGGATTGAACCCCACATCAGGCTTTCTGCTCAACAGGGGGCCTGCTTCCCACCCCCCAACTGCCGCCCACCTGCCTCTCTGCCTACTTGTGAGCTCTCTGTCAAATAAATAAATAAAATCTTTAAAAAAAGAAAAAGAAAAGGGATAGTTATCTAAACTCTGAGGGTATAGATTCCTGAGAGGCAAAGGTTATCAGTGGAAAAGCTGAATATTATGAAGCAACTGACAGAAGACAAACTGTAGGAACTTTTGGCCAAGACCAAAATGGAAGGAGCTGTATTTCCTTCTTTAAAAAAAAAAAAAAATTATTTACTTATTTATTTGAGACAGAGAGAGAGTACAAGCACCACTGGGGGGAGACGCAGATGGAGAGGGACAAGCAGACTCCCCACAGAGCAGGGAGCCCGTTGCGGGACTCCATCCCATGATCTCAGGATCATGACCTGAGCCAAAATCAAGAGTCGGAAGGTGACCTGGGTGACAGAGCCACCCAGGTTCCCGGGAGCTGTATTTCTTAAGGGTATTCACACCAGAGGCTGAACAGGAATCTGGACAGTGAGGCAGCATGTCAGAATGAGCTGCAATCTTATATCTTATGTGGGAGGGCAAAGGGGAAATTCACAATAGCAATTCGCAACGGCAACCCCGCAGCGGAAGAGCAAGACCCATCTTGGGTCTAGAAGTTTTACTGACTGTTTTGGACTACATAAGGCTGAGGAAATTTTTTTTTTTTTTTGGTGATAAATTTATGGAGACAGGATGTATTCATTTTCTATGGCTGCTATATCCAATAACCACAAATGAAGTCGCTTAAAACAACACACACTGATTATCTTCCAGTTCTGGAAGTGTAGAGTCCAAAGTGGGTCTCACTGGGCTAAAATCAGGGTGTTCCAGAGCTGTCTCCCTTATGGATACCCTAGGTGAGACCCATTTCATCACATTTCCCAACATCTAGAAGCTGCACACATTCCTTGACTGGTGACTCCCTTACTCCTGGGGGTCAGACTGAGTCCATCTCCCACTGATAACTCCTTGTTTCTCTTTGCTCTGCCTCCCTCCTCCACTTGTAAGGACCCCTGAGATTATAGTGGGCTCACTTGGGTAATTTCCTTATCATAAAGTCACCTGATTAGCTACCTTGATTCTATTTGCCACCTTAATTTCCTTTTTCTATTAACCTAACATATTCATGGTTTCCAGGGAGGAGGAGACAGATAGCTGTGGGGAGGGGGAATTGTGCTGCCTACCACACCCAGGAACTCCAACAAGATCATACCAAAGGGAACATAAGCAAGCTGCGGAATGAATGGACCCAACCCTGGTTCTCAACACCGGCTGCATGTACAATGGCATCACATTTACAAAAGCGTCACATTTACAAAATACGAATGCCCGTGTTACACCCTCAAGTGTTCTAACTTAACAGGTGTGGGATGGGTTTCAGACGAGGTCATGTTGGGATTCATGGCTCTGGATAACCCAGGGGTGTTTTACACACAGGGAGGGTTGAGAACCACTGATTCAGGAAGCAATGGAGTTGCCATCTTAACTCTAGGGAGCGAGCACAGAAACCCAGATCATACATATTCTAGAATTCTGGGCTCTGCCAATTTCCATCAGTTACTTCTATTACATATCAAGTCCCACCTCTTTAATTTACCTTGAACTATCAAATTTAATGTGTGGGCTTTCAATATTCTTAGAAGTAAAGAAATCTTCCCCTAGAAAATATATTATTTAAAATTGCATTTTATACATTTTAAATGTACTTCCCCAACCTGTCTAAAATTGTTTTCCAAAAATACTGTTCCCCCCAAAATTACATCAAGCGTCCATCAATAGTAGTTTATTCCACAATACATACCTAGCTCAAGTGTAATCAAGAGTTAAACTCAATTTCATTTACCTTAATGAAATCTATTTTCCCGAGGCTTCGCTCTATAGTACTTACTTCATAAACACTTCACGGTATTTCAATCGGTTTAGGCTTTTTCTACTTTGTTACTTTTCTTACTTTATTTCATTCTTGCATATAAAAATTGTTGGTAGTTGCCATGGCAATTCTAATTGATTTCTTTCTGCTGTTTTTGTAGGTTTTTTAAAAGATTTGCACAATACATCACTCATATTGTTATTTTTATCTCTGTAAATTTGTGATGGCCTCTCCAAAAAAAAAAAAAAAAAAAAGGCTGTGTAACAAGAGCATCAGATGTTACTTTGTTCCATGTTGAAGGCTGTGAAGAACAGCACGGAAAACTGAGGAAGAAAAGCCCAGCTGGGAAGGGCAACAATGAGGGTTACAATTCAGAAGTAAAAGCGTGTGTCACACAAAAGACAGAGTTCAGGTTACCCGAGGGAGTGGCCCCGCAAGGGTGAGGGATGTGCTTTTGGAGAGAATTCAACTTGTCAGGGTGACTCAGCTCTGGAAAACCAGTGAAGATGGAGGGAGAGGCAACCAGATGACAAGGCTCCCATTCTCTTTGCGTATCTCCTGGGGGATCTGGACACCTTCTCTGCAACTGCTCCACGCGCGCACACGTGCCCACAGACATGCGCGCGCACGTGCATGCAGGAGCACGTGCTCCCAGCCTGTAAACTGTACCTATTATCAGGAGCAGCTAACATTCTCATTTCAGTAAACTAGAGATGTCTTCTCCGACGGGCTGCTGCTGCAGGGAATGACCTACCATACCGTTCGCAGCTCTAGAGATCATCAGAAAAAGTAAAGAAAAATTCTTGTGGATCTGGAAAGAATTGGACTTGGTTTTAGGTTCACTATAGAACTCCAGGAAGTTTATATATCACACTTTTTTCCCCAAAAGCTAATTGCTGTGGAATACAAAAAAAAAAAAAACAAAACCCAAAAAACAAAACAATAAAACCAACAACCCCCCCCAAACAGAACCCAAACCAACCTACCAACCAAACAAAACCAAAAAACAATACAATCAAATAACAAGAAAGTGAAGGTAATTTTGAGTCATTATGTGGTACACCTAAAACTAATGTCATGGTTCTATGTCAAGAAAGAAACAAAAGTAAAGATGGAAGAATATGGTGAAGTGGGGTAAATTCAGGACACAGACAGGGGCCTGCGAGGGCTGCATCGTGGTTAAAGACCATTTGTGAATCTGCCTCAGAGCTTCTTGGTGGCCAACGCAAAGAGGAAAGCATGATTGGAATCAAGACTGAAGATGCCTGTTCAGGAAACACTGACCAGCTGCACCAGAGAAACACGGTCTTTCCAACGACTGAGACAAGTCAGAAATTCTCCCAGAGGAGGGGACATTTTAATGTCATCGACAGTTGCCTCAATAATATCCCTGCAAAGCACCAAGTTTCACAATAGCCACTTCCTCAAAATTCCCATCAGCTCAGGTCAAGGGCATGAGGCAAGGGTAAGACTCTGAGAAAGCTATGGAAAGAGGGGAAAGGTCCTGAAAGCCAAACCTCTTACTACCTCTTGGCCTTGGTGATCTAGAGAGTTAAGTTCCTCCATGTGGAGAGGACTGCATGGCCGGTATTATCTGTTGGTAAGAAAATTTCTGCTGAATCCCATCACGGAGTGAAACCAACCCATCTGACCAGATTGGATCCTACAAGACATTTCAAATTCTTGCTTGATGACAAGGAAACCTCATCTTACCCCGGTGTATGAGGAGAAGAAAAGGTCTCAGGGATGGTCCACATGATTCATCTGAGGAACCCGTTGTAAAAAGTACACGACACAGACCTATGTGAAATATGCAAAAGTGTTGGAAAATAAATGCCTCGCATAACCTACCATAAAACTTTTACATAAATTATTACGACCCTGTTCCTCCAGTACAAGCATAAATGTGTTTCCAATAAATGCATTTTATTATGTTTTGCTTCATAAGACCACCCTATTATAAATTCAGGATGGGTAAAAGAAAAATTAAAGAGCCTCTCTTCCTTTGGCAGTCAGAACAAGGTTTCTTAAACCAAAAACATATGTTTAAATTTAGCTCCACTTGGACCTGCTAGTTACTGACTGATTACTGACATGTGTTCGGGCTCTAGGGACCTCTGCCCGCTCTCTACTTCTCAGCTCAAGACCATGCATCTCTCTCACAAACACACTAGCACGCACTCCACACACTGGGAATGCAGACACTTAGCAGGTAATGGGGACCTCGTATTCAGAGTAGACACGATCCTTGAGGAAAGAACACCATGGAATGCCGCATGCAGTACCTTACCCCGGGATCTCCAGTGAATGATTCTTGCCCAATTCTGAACACCCTTTGAGCTCGTCTTGCTCATTGGCAAGTGGTTTTCCTCTGCATGTTTCTCAGTTATGTGCATGACATGCTAAAAACAACACATTCCTTGACCGGTGGTGCTTCCCTAGGTAAGTGAAAGCAACATTCTGCTGGTGGGACAATCTTAGCTAACAACCAGGGGAAATACAGCTTTGAAAACAATCTAGCCTTGTTCCTCTTGGTGGCGGATCTTGGTTCTGGCGGCCACAGTGATGGGCCTCACAGACCCCCAAGTATGGGGAGCAAAACTGAGGGACACTCTGAAACCCACCACCATGTTTGTGATTGGTGCCAAGGCTATGCTTCCTATGCTGCTCTAAGCCAGGGGCTCAGTGGGTCAGAGACACAAAATCAGGCCCACCCCCGGGAGACCCAGGGATCTTGTGATTAGCTCCAGGACTCCTGACGCCCTCGTTGTGGGGGGATGCTTCTTTCCTCAGACTTGCTTCAGGTCTGAGGACTTGTAACTTCTCCAGCTCCTTCTCCACAAACATTTCCCCTGAAGACACCTTTGCCTAGTTAATCGTGTCTTGGCATCTGCTTTGCGGAGGATAAGGACATGACATACATTGTTTAGTTTCAAGAGTAGGTGATGTCACCCACACTTAAAGAAATGCATCTTTCCAGGGTCAAGGACTATGGCTCTAAAGTAGTTCTTTTGCCTGGAAAGGATATATTACATTCTGAGCATGATATTGCCACCCATAGATTTGGATCCTGAATTGAACCAGACTAAAATTCCTTATAATTGATGTTCTAGAACAAATCCCTAATTTATTCTCTTAGGCAAAAAGTCAAAATGCTTCCTCTAATCCAAAAGTCATCCATCAATCCATTCTTCCCAAGAATGCTGAGTTTTTGTTTCCTTTCACATAAATCCTATCTGTAGATTCCATCAATTGGAATGTACCAACAAGAATATGGTCTGCAGCCTCAATCTCAGCCTTTCTCATGATTGACTATATTGGCAATATTCAGCCTCACATTTTTGCTTCCATGAGAGAGCCATCCTATCATCATGTGGATAGGTAAGTAGACATTTAAGATCACTCAAGGAGAGGCAGCTTTCTGGGATTCTCTGAGGCAGCAATCAAACCCTTTTCCCTCTCATAATTTGGAACCACAGTGGAGTCAGACAGAGACCAAAAGGTCATCTTTTAATACTTGGTAGACCTTCTGTCTAGACCATGGGTTGCCCTTCGAAGCTCCTAGTGCAGATAGAAGACTGTGGGACTCCCAGCTGTGGGTCAGAGCCCAGCAGAAGAAGACACGGCCACCTTGGCCAATGGCAGATTCAGAGAGAAGGGCAAGTCTTGCCTGAAAACAGGCTAGCTCAAAACCAAAAAAGTCATCTCTTCCTACCCCATGACTGAGGTAAGTTACTTTTCCTCTCTGGGGAAGTCGTGAGAGTGAGAAAGGCAGAAAGGAGTGTCTTATTTCTTCTGCAGACAGTGATTTTATTGTGTGAGCCATGATGGGAAATTAGAGAGTGAGGTCCTACCAAACCCCAGGCCCTGATCTACCAGTGGGGGAGGTCAGTGGACTTAACCGAGGATGCAAAGGACAGAAGGTCACGGGACCACCTTAGCTCTGAGGCTAGCCAGGTAGACCTCATGCAGAACACAAAGCAGACCGTCCTCTCCTTCATTTCATTACTATTTACATGTTTCAGAACATTCAAGATTCACATAAAGTTAGCTATGGGCTTTTCTAAATAGAGCTCTTACATCTTAAAAATAAATCCAAGGCTTTTAAAGCTCTGTAATTATCTTGTCTGTTATCTTGTCTGCTGCTTCATCTCCCTTCCCTCCCTTGATCTTTTATCTGTATGGGGGTTTGCCATTTTTGCACAGCTCTTAGAGCCTATTCTGGATATTTTCAGAGATGGGAGGTAGGAGAATAGATATGTCACAATTTGTGTGACTTACTCATTTTTCTGGAAATTAACTCCTCAGGCACCTGATGAGTAATAGGCACCTGGGCATTTGGATTTTGAATAGGATTTTAATCATGCCATGTCATTGCTGTGATCACATGTAAGGATGAACATTCTCACAATTTCCTACATGGTGGCATTTCTACCTCCAGTTAAATTGCATTTTTAAAATTGCATATTTTTAGAGACTCCATCCTTAATGATTTGGGTAACTAATTTAGAACTTGGTGACCTCTGCAGAGTAAACTTATTCTTTGGGGCAAGATGTATAGAGTACATGTGATGTATCTCAGAAAAAATACCATGTTTGACTGAAATACCACATAAACAGATGTAAATTTATGTAGAGCTTTCTGATTTAAAAAGTATTACATACTCATGCAAAATTTAGAAATTACTAAAAAATATATAAGATGGAAAAAAGGAATATAAAGTAGAATAAAAACCATCTTTTTAATTATCATTTGATGCAACCATTGACATTTGGGTATCTTCCTTTATAATATTTTATATCACACACACACACACACACACACACACACACACACACGAGATCGTACAAAGCAGAGCCTTGTATCTAACTTCTTTCATTCTGTGAGCAGTTTCAAATATCAGCAGATAGACATTAAAATGTTTTTTAATGATGGCATACACAAGAATTTACCATCAAGTATTTTATCAGACCACCCTTTTTTTCTTTTTCTTTTCTTTTTTTAAAATTATTTTAATTTTTTTTATCATGGTAAGTGCACTCTTTAATCCCTATCACTGATTTCCCCAATCCCCTACGTACTTCCCCTCTGCTAACCACAAGTTTGTTCCCTATAGTTAAGAGTCTTTTTCTTGGTTTGTCTCACCCCCTTTCTCTTTTTTCGTTCCTTTGCTTTTTGGCTTTGTTTCTTAAATTCCACATGTGAGTGAGATCATATGGTTTTTGCATTTCTTTGACTTCTCTGGCTTAGCATTGTACTCTCTAGCTCCATCCATGTTGTTGCAAATGTTGGGATTTCATTCTTTTTTGTGGCTGAGTAATATTCCATTGTGTATATTTATCACATCTTCTTTATCCATCCATCTGTGGATGGACACCTGGACTGCTTTCCATATGCAAATAATGCTGAAATAAACATAGGAAAGCATGTATCCCTTTGAATTAGTGTTTTTGTATCTTTTGGGTAAGTACCCAGTAGTGTAATTACTGGATCACAGGGTAGTTCCATTTTTAATTTTTTGAGGAGCTTCCATGCTGTCTTCTACCATGGCTATACCATTTTCCAGACTACTCTCAAACATGTAACACCTGCCACTCCAAATTTGCCACCTTTGTAAATAATGTTATCATAAGTATTCTTCTATAAAGTTTTTTTTATAATATTGCTGGTTTGTCCCATAAGAAAAAAAAAAACCAAAATTACTGAATTAAAAGAAATTTGTATTTGAAAGGCTAAGATCAAATGATAGGTTATTAATTTACCTTGGGGGAGAATCCAATGGAAACAATTTTTTGCTGGTATCAGAATTATTGAGAATTCAAATTAATAGAAATTCTTTCAGGGACTATAGAATCAGTACAGTTGGTGGGAATCTTGAAGAATATTTCATCCAGGTCATGGGGAGTTCTGATGCCTATGACTTCTTCAGTGGAACTGATGTCTTTATGTCAAAACATTCTGTCATCACCAACCTTATTCATAATGCAATTTAGAGAGCTCTTGAATTGCGGTACTGACCATATTATAAAGCATTTAAAGCTCCACCTGTGCCCAGGTCCCTCCCTACGATCAACCAAAGGCTTCATTTGTCCCAACTGAAATGCACCACCCATGGGGCCTGGGTTTTCCCAACGAGGATGTGCTGATGGAAATGACTAATAGATCAAGACGTACTGAAGAAGTAAAGTTCACAAGGAGGACCCGAGCACCAAGCATCATAAGGGACAGAGTCATGTGACAAATACTGAAGATGACAGGAAAGTACTGATTGCTTAGAGGTACTTATGATAGATAATTTTACTGGTAAAAGACTGTAATTTCTGGTTTTTTCATGTTTTGCATAAATAACCAATTTACTATGTACTTCTGACTCTTCCATCTTTCTCCCGACAGTTTGACTATGTTTTCATTTCTCTTGGGAATCAGGAGAATTATGTATGTGTTTCTGAAGTTCTCTTTCACCCCAACCCATTCCCAAAGGTAGGTTTGGAATCAGACGGGAAACCTAATTGAAGTATATGTGAAAACTGAGTAAGAAACTAACAAGGAAGACAGTCTAGTGCTGTTTACAACTGGAATATCCATGGTTGCCTTTATGGTTCAACATGGATGTGTCTGCATGTCTTAAAAGGGACACAAGAAGTGTAGACACTCTGATGTGTAGCTCTTTGGGGCTAAAGTAGGTTAATTAGCTCCTCAACCACTGCCTTTTGGGAATTTACAGGCTATGGGAGTATTCCTCAACTAGACAGGTCTTTAAAAATGCAGATAATAGAACCAATATTCAACAAGTACAGAGGGAAACAGATACTTGATGAGATGAGGAGGGCTCACAATTCTGAATTCACTTGGTTGAAAACTGATTCATTCATTTCTTTGGCACATGTTAATTGAGCATCTACTATATGGTAATGCTAAATGAGACACTATGGATTCAGGGATGAACAAGACATGCAACATCTTTGTTCTCTTATCTGCACTTACATTATGATGGAGGGGAGAGAGAATAAGAATACCCAAGGGCACTACAATTTTGAGTACTGATAAGTGCCAGAAAGAAAAATGAAAACAGCCGAAGGGGATGGAGAGTGATGGGGGTGCTACCTTAGTTAGAGGGTCGGACCTGATGAAGTAAGGGAGTAAAACCATGAAAAAGCACAGAAGAAGAGCTTCCCAGGTAGTGGGGAACTACAAGGTCAAAGGTCCTGAGGCACATAATCACAACACAGATGCCATTCTGGTAGACAGAACAGAGAAAGAAAGGGACAGGGTGCTAACAAATGAGCTCAAGGAAACGGAGGAAACCAGGACCTTCTAAGCAATGGACAGAAATCTAGATTTTATCCTCATGGCCCTATAGAAATCCTATGGAGGATTTGATCGAAAGAGTAACATAATCTTATATCCTGTGGTGGCTCTGTGCAGGAGCAGGAATTGAAGCAAGCCCCCCTGGAGGTCCTCGTCAGGGCAGAGGGTGACTCCAACTGTGAGGACAGTAAGATGGGTGGAAAGCGGTCAGCAAGATGGCTGATTTTGAAAGAGTCAATAAAACTTGCTGAAGATTGAATATGGGTTATGATGGAAGAGTAAGAAGAGGAAGAAGCACAGATTTTTTTTACTGCAGTAGCTGAGACAACAGTGATGGGATTCACCAAGAGCCCTAAGGGAAGGACAGGTAAAGGGTGGGAGGGAATTAAAAGTTCTATTTGGGCTGTTTTATCAAGCTGCCTATTAGATGTACAGGTGGACTACCATCTAGGCAGCAAAGGTGAATTTAGAGTTCAGTGAGGACTGTCCCAGACGGAGGTAAAAATTTGTGAGCCATCAAATTATACGTAGTATCTCAAGCTAGGGGACTGTATGAGATGACTTATAGGGAGAATATGGGGCCAGAAGCAACAAGAGAGAAGCCAGGGGATTTGAAATCCTGGCAGTGTGCCAACATTTAGAGGTCAACGAGAAGCACTGCTGGGATGTTGAGGAATACCACAGTGAGAAGTGACCGGGAAAGTTTGCAAATGGCGGTCACTAGTAGGATGATTTATAGCCTATGCAATTTATAGTCCAAACCATGACTTTTTAAAGTTATTAATAATTCTTCCAACACCACACACATAAACTGGTACTGTTCTGGGCAAACAAGAACATATGGTCACCTTCGCCACGGTGACCTTCATGAGAGTGGTTTCAGTGGAGTTGCAGTGATGGCGGTCTGGCCAATGTGGGCTAAGAAGAGATCAAGGAAGGAAAAATGAAAACAGGAGGCACAGGTAACCTTATTGAGAAGCTGGAAGAAAAATGGGGCATGGCTAGAGGGGATATGAAATCAAGGAAAGGGTTTTTTTTTTTTTGAATGGAAGATATTATAGCATCTATGTAGGCTAATGTGGAAGGATCTAGGAGAGAGAAACAGCTTGGCAATGCAAGGGGAAAGGAACTGCAGCAGAAGCAGATTCTGCAAGTAGGAGAATAAGGATGGAGTCTGTGTGTAAGGGGAGTGGCTAACACTACATGCGCATTAACACAATGGTGGCGATGTACACTGTGTAGACCTAGGTATACACGGTGGTTAGATTTGGTGGTGGGAAAAGGAGTTAGCTTCTCAGACAAAGCAAGACAGACTCTACTTTTTCCCCTCCCACAAGAAGCCACAGTTTCCCATTCGGGGGCAATTTTCTTCATAGGTGTTAAGAAGAGATATGGGAGCTATTTTTTTCTATCAGGAAAATGCTCCAGTATGGAGCCTTTCATAGTTTACCAGCAAATGTGGAAATTCTCTCAGGTCCAATTTAGATCTGGCAGAGAAGATGAATATTACAAGTCAGTCAGCAACTGGCTATAACAGATGTTTTTGTTGAACTGTGAACATTAGCAGTTCTATTTGGCCTTTTCAGAATTTGAATTAAGAAACTGAAGAAATAGCCAAGGGTACATGGAGACCCAGGTAGAAAAAAATCCCGTGGCCAGAGAGGTGGAATGTAACATCTCATGAAAGCTTTAGTGTTGTGTGTGACTCTGGGGAAATTACTGTGATTGATCTGTAAGAGGGAGAGGGGGAAAAAAACTTACGATTAGCAGAATTCAGGGGTTTGTGGATATGGATCGTCTCTGTCAACCATTAGTAGGAATTTTAGGGAAATGCAAGCTTTTTGCTGGAGCAGCATAAAATAAGCCCAGCAAATGAGCATTTCCAGTGATCTAATGTCTAGGAATAACTCAGTTCAATTGATGAAGCAGAGAAAACCAGAATAAAATGGTGCAGATTCCAAATTATGTTCTCTCCAGACTCGAACACCCTTGAACCTGCTCCAAGGCAGGGATAAGAGCAAGGATCATTTTTCCTTCTCATTCTAGATCATTCTCTCAAATGAACTAAACTTCCATTTCCCTTTTTGGCCAGATAAAGTTACTGAGAGACAATTTGCTCATCTGGAAAATGGTGAGTAGTCATTTCCAGATGTGCCTCCGGTTTCTATAGACATTGGTCCACGGCAATAGAACTATAATGCAAGTCACCTTTGGCTCCCTCCCTAACCATTGCACCTGCTAAAGTAACTGCAGGTAGGACCCAGGCCTGTGCACCAGGAGACCCAGCTGCTTGTACTGTGACCCTACCACCTATGCATGCTACTGCCATCGTGAGAAATCGACTATACCTGGGCAAGATCGGTGCTTGGTAAATTAGTACATTACATGGTGAGACATGGAGTCCCTAAAAAAGACCTTTGAAAATGGCATAAATTTAGCAGTTTATGGGTAGTTGAAAGAACTATCCATGGTTGCAAGACAGCTGCAAGACAGTTGAAAGAACAGGCTCCTAATGTTCTTGGTTATTGATCTCACAGACCATTCTGTAGTTCAGCACCTAATTCCTCAGCGTACCTGCTATACATTGCATCCAAAAGAACTTCCCTGTTCACAGTGGGGTAAAGGCAAAGTACATTTCATGATGTACTTTCATTATAGATATAATCAGGTTATCATCCAGTATGGATAACTACCACTTGTGGAGAAACGTTTTCTTCGCTACTGTATGCCATCAGTAGTGTTTGTGTTCACTGAAAGATGTTTTTTGAACTTTTTTTTTAAACGAACACAATGTTAACTGAAGAAATAGATTAACTAAAGAATGTAGTATTTCATGGTCAGTTCTCATTTAAGATACTGCTCAGATGCTTAGAAGCCACCGCAATTGTAGCCGTATCCTATGGACGTTGACCCACCCTTTAGAATTCACCTGTGAGGTGCAGGGGTAAAGCTCAGCCTGTTGTAAACTATGATCAAGTACATAGATGAGGTTGTTTCTATTGTTGCCAGGCTCTAGGAACCCTTACTTTTGGTGGTCACCTGCCTTTTATCATGTATATTAAAATGCACTCACATTCCACATTAAATGTAATACGTATATAGAAGAAATGAGTTGAGTTGCCCTCAACTAGTTGACCTACTGCCACAATTTAGAGGTATTTAATTAACACTTATTCATTTCAATACTACATTCTTCCTTGCATATTGTGGAGTCAATAAAATATTTTTTATATTTCCAAATATTTTTTCAGGGGTTTAATGAAACATTTGCTAGTTTTTGTATTGCAATTTTCCTTTCTGGTTTCAGAGTGAAGAATTTTTGTGGGGGAGGGTAACATCTCAAACATTTTTATAGGCCCTTGGAAAACTCATGGACCTTGGGTTTGGCACTCTCATGCTAAATGGATATAATGGACCTAGAGGTTGACAAAGACCTTGGCCTTGAACAATATCTGAAACTTCAGCTCTACAGAATTTCAGAAAAATTGGACTGGGGTATAAATTCTTCACCTGGTATCCCACCTTCTAGTTATCAGATGCAATGGAATATTCTTTATAACTTTTCCAACCAGACTCTGCTTTTCCTGTCTTCTTCCACCAGCTCTGAGAGGCCTCTGTCACTTCACAACAAACTATCACAATACATTTTAATTTTGTCTCCCTGCCTGAAGATGTTCCTTCCTCAACAGAGGGCCAACAAGTTGGGCTTGCTAAAATGACAGTCCACCAAACAACTTTAAGTATAATACAACTAAACAACTAATTAATTCATTACACTGAATGACTTGGATGTTGTGTAGTAAGGTACTACGTATTTTTTGCTGTGTAAACATAAATGTTTGGCTTTATCTGAAGTATCTTGTAACTTTCCACCAAAGCATTTTTACTGACTCTTCTTTGAATATGCTTAACACAGTTTTGCTGTTGATTGTTCATTAATCCAGCCATTCAACTAACATTATTAAGGACCTACAGAGTCCCAGACATTGTAGTAAGACCCTGAGAATTCAGGAATGAGTATGAGCAATCCTTGCCCTACTCTAGTAGAAGACAAATAGTAAAATACATTTACCCAAAATGCTCCAAAATGTTTTGACAGAGGTTCTCACTGGCTACAGTGAAAAGCACAAGGGAAGCGGGGTCAGTTCTGTCTGAGGAGAGGGAAGAGGAGCGGGTGATTCAGGAAAAGTTTATTTCTGGAAAATCCATAACCATTTATCTGGCATACATTTGGACAAGGGCATTCCACACAGAAATAGTAATAGGAACAAAGGCATTGAGGCAAGAAATAGATCTTGAAAGTATTGTTGAATTAGCGAGTTTGTATTTATCAGAACAAAGATAATAAAATTACAATAAATTGTATTTGGCACTTAATTAAAATATTAAAACTTAAAATAATGTTGTGAGTTTTAATATACCTGCTACTCAACTTGTCAGTATTTTTTAAAGCTATCTTAATGGTCTAGAAAACAACCATTTAAAAATACATAAACAAACAAAATGCATAAAAACATGTGTCTAGGGGCATACATTTTTATTTTTTGTCTCAGACTTTAATATGACTTAGCATTGGCACAGTCAGATACTGTTTTTATTTAAAATTTTGACATTTTGGGGGTGGCTCAATTGGTTAGGTGTGTGGCTTCAGCTCAGGTCATGATCTCAGGGTCCTGGGATCGAGCCCTGCATTCAGGCTGCCTGCTCAGCAGGTAGTCTGCTTCTCCCACTCTTTCTCTTGTTCCCACTGCTTGTGCTTTCTCACTCTCTGTCAAATAAATAAATAAAAGCTTAAGAAAAAGGCTTCCATTTAAAAAATAAAATAAAAAAATAAAATTTTGACATTTTCTTTATCATGGGTTATTTGCATTACCTTTTACTTAAAATTTCTTTCCAGAGAGGAGGAAGATGGCAGAGGAGTAGGAGACCTAAATTCGTCTGGTCCCAGCAATTCAGCTAGATAGTTAGCAAACCATTCTGAACCCCTCAAACTCAACAGGAAATAGGAGAGAAGAATAGCAGCAACTCTATGAACAGAAAAGTGACCATTTACTGCAAGATAGGATGTCCAGAGAAGTGAATCCGAGGCAATATATGGGATGATAGACTGCAGGGGGAGGGAGTCTCCATCAGTCACCTTACAGCAAGTGATGGAGCCGCAGAGCACAAAATCAGAACGTTTAGAAGTCTCCTTTATGGAGGGATGTCGTTCCAGGGCTAAGCGGAGGTGGAGCCTTGACTGGGTCAGTATAGTCTCAAGTCCCGTGGGGTCACAGAAAGATCAGGGGTATCTGAGTGTGGCAGAGCTCCCAGGTATCAGAGCAGAGAAGCCAGCTGCAGAGATGGAACCGAGGAGGGGCTCTCAACTCAGGGTTACAATAAACCATGATCCAAGGCACAGTTGGGTCACTGCTCTTCAGAGAAGGACCCCACAAGTAGCAGATCTGGGGAGACACCCTTTCCTCCTTCAGAAGAGCGGTGCAGGAGTGCACTGCAGGAATCTGCTGCATTTGGAGACTCCAAATGGGGCCATGTGCCAGAGACAGAAATGCTCGGTCACAGGCTGGGTGAGCTCGGAATGCAGTGGGAGACCAGGGAGACAAGAGGGATTCACTGCTTTTCTCCAAGGCGCACTGAGGGGTGGGGCCATGAGCTCTCAGCTCCTCTGGGCTGGAGATTGGGAGGCTGCCATTTTCATTCTCCTCCTCCAAAGCTGTATGGAAAGCATTCAGGGAACAAAAGCTCCCGAGAGGGAACCCCAGCAGATTACTTAGCCTGGCTCCTGGCAAGGGCGGTGCAATTCCACCTGTGGCAAAGACATTTGAGAATCACTGCAACAGGCCCCTCCCTCAGAAGATCAGCAAGAACATCCTGCCAAAACCAAGTCTACAGATCAATGAGAATTGTGGAACTACAGAGCTAGGGTAATACAGCACATGGAATTAACTTTTTAATTCCCCCGTGATTCTTTAGTATTTCAAAGTTAAAATTTTAAAAACTTTCCTTATTCTTTTTCTTTTTTTTTGAATTTTTCCTCTTTCCTATTTCATCCAACATCTTATCAATACCTTTAAAAAATCTTTTTTTTCATTTTTAGAGTCAATTCTATCCCTTCATTGTATTTAACTTTTATTTTTTGTACACATATGTTTTCTTCCTTTAAAATTTTGGGATACAGTTTCCTCTAATAGACCAAAATATACCCTAAATCTAGCATATGGCTTTGTTCTAGTCTCCTGCCTGATCACATTATCATCTTTTTTTTTAATTTTTTTCTTTCTTTTTTAACCAGCTTATCAATTCTTTTTAAAAAAATCTTTTAAAATTTTCATCATTATAGTCATATTCCATGCCTGCATCATATTTATCCTTATTTTTGTATATATACAAGTTTTCCTTTCTTTAACATTTTGGGAGGCAGTTTCTTCTAATAGACCAAAAATACACCTGAAATCTCATGTGTGGCTCTGTTCTATTCATGAGCATGATCATATTCTTTTCTTTTTTTTTTTTTTTTTCCCATTTCTATCCCCCCCCACCCAGGTTACATGTGTCTTCTGATTCGTTTAGTGCATATTTTTCTGGGATCGTTGTGACCCTTTTAGCATTTTGTTCTCTCATTCATCTATTCTTTTCTGAACAAAATGACAAAATGGAAAAACCTAAAAAAAAAAAAACCAACAACAAAAAACCAACAGGCAGTTCCAACTCAGGGACATAATCAATATGGACATTAGTAAGATGTTGGAAGTAGAGTACAGAATGACGATTATAAAGATAATAGCTGGGCTTGAAAAAAGCATAGACGATACTACAGAATCCCTTTCTGGAGAAATAAAAGAACGAACATCTAACCAAGTTGAAATAAAAAAGACTATTAATGAGATGCAGTCAAAAATGGATAACTCCTACTGCTAGGATAAATGAGGCAGAAGAGAGAATTAGTGAAATAGAAAACCAAATGATGGAGAATAAAGAAGCTGAGAAAAAGAGAGTTAATCAACTACTGGATCACGAGGGGAGAATTCAAGAGATAAATAATACCATAAGATGAAACAATATTAAAATAATTGGGATCCTAGAAGATGAAGAAAGATAAAGGGGCAGAAGGTATTTTGGAGCAAATTATAGCAGAGAACTTCCCTAATTTGGGGAAGGGAACAACCATCAAAATCCAGGAGGCACAGAGAATCCTCCTCAAAATCCATAAAAATAGGTCAACACCCCATCATCTAAAAGTAAAACTTACAAGTCTCAGAGACAAAGAAAAAAATCCTGAAAGAAGTTTGGGACAAGAAGTCTGTAACCTACAACAGTAGAAATATTAGCTTGGCAGCAGACCTATCTACAGAGACCTGGCAGGCCAAAAAGGACTGGCATGATAAAAAGTACTCATGAAAGAAATTGAGGAAGACACAAAGAAATGGAAAAATGTTCCATGCTCCTGGATTAGAAGAATAAATATTGTGAAAATGTCTATGCTACCTAAAGCAACTTACACATTTAATGCAATTCCTATCAAAGTACCATCCATCTTTTTCAAAGAAGTGGAACAAATAATCCTAAAATTTATATGGAACCAGAAAAGACCTCGAATAGCCAAAGCAACATTGAAAAAGAAAGCCAAAGTTGGTGGCATCACAATTCCGGACTTCAAGCTCTATTACAAAGCTGTCATCATCAAGACAGCATGGTACTGGCACAAAAACAGACACATAGATCAATGGAACAGAATAGAGAGCCCAGAAATGGACCCTCAACTCTATGGTCAACTCATCTTTGACAAAGCAGGAAAGAATGTCCAATGGAACAAAGACAGCCTCTTCAATAAATGGTGTTGGGAAAATTGGACAGCCACATGCAGAAAAATGAAATTGGATCATTTCCTTACACCACACATGAAAATAGACTCAAAATGGATGAAGGACCTCAATGTGAGAAAGGAATCCATCAAAATCCTCGAGGAGAACACAGGCAGCAATCTCTTTGACCTCAGCCGCAGCAACATCTTCCTAGGAACATCGCCAAAGGCAAGGGAAGCAAGGGCAAAAATGAACTATTGGGATTTTATCAAGATCAAAAGCTTTTGCACAGCAAAGGAAACAGTTAACAAAACCAAAAGACAACTGACAGAATGGGAGAAGATATTTGCAAATGACATATCAGAACACTAAATAAGAAAAATATGCAGCCAAGAATATTATATCCAGCTAGGCTGTCATTGAAAATAGGATAGATAAAAAGCTTCCAGGACAAACAAAAAGTAAAAGAATTTGCAAACACCAAATCAGCCCTATGGGAAATATTGAAAGGGGTCCTCTAAGCAAAGAGAAAGTCTAAAAGTAACATAGACCAGAAAGGAACAGAGACAATATACAGTAACAGGCAATACAATGACACTAAATTTATATCTTTCAATAGTTACCCTGAATATAAATGGGCTTAAATGTCTCAATCAAAAGACACAGGGTATCAGAATGGATAAAACAAACAAACAAACTAACTAACTAAGAAGACCCTTTGATATGCTGTCTGCAAGAACCTCATTTTAGACTGAAAGACAACTCTAGATCTGAAGTGAGAGGGTGGAAAATCATTTGCCATGCTAATGGGCATCAAAAGAAAGCTGGGGTGGCAATCCTTATATCAGACAAATTAGATTTTAAACCAAAGACTATAATAAGAGATGAGAAAGGACACTATATCATACTTAAAGGGTCTGTCCAACAAGAAGATCTAACGATTTTAAATATCTATACCCTAAACATGGGAGCAGGCAATTATATAAGTTAATTAGTAACAAAATCAAGGAAACACATCGACAATACTACAATAATAGTGGGGGACTTTAACACCCTCCTCATTGAAATGGACAGATCATATAAACAAAAGATCAACAAGGAAATAAAGCTTTAAATGACACACTGGACCAGATGTACATCACTGATATATTCAGAACATTCCATCCCAAAGCAACAGAATACACATTCTTCTCTAGTGTGCATGGAACATTCTCCAAAACAGATCATATCCTGGGTCACAAATCAGGTCTCAACTGGTACTAAAAGATTGGGTTGATTCCCTGCATATTTTCAGACCACAATGCTTTGAAACTAGAATTCAATCACAGGAGGAAAGTTCGGATGAAGTCAAATACATGGAGGCTAAAGAGCATCTTACTAAAGAATGAATGGGTCAACCAGGAAATTAAAGAAGAATTAAAAAAAAAAAACTCATGGAAACAAATGAAAATGAAAACACAAGTGTTCAAAATCTTTGGGATGTAGCAAAGCACTCCAAAGAGGAAAGTCTGTAGCAATACAAGCCTTTCTCAAGAAACAAGGAAGGTCTCAAATATATAATCTAATCCTACACCTAAAGGAGCTGGAGAAAGAACAGCAAAGAAAGCCTAAACCCAGCAGGAGACAAGAAATAATAAAGATCAGAGCAGAAATCAATGAAATAGAAATCAAAAGAATAGTAGAGCAGATCAACAAAACTAGGAGCTGGTTCTTTGAAAGAATTAATAAGATTGACAAACCCCTGGCCAGACGTATCAAAAAGAAAAGAGAAAGCCCCAAAGAAATACAACTATAAGAATTTATTAAGAGCAATTATATGCCCGAAAATTAGACAATCTGAAAGAAATGGATGCATTCCTAGAGATGTATAACTACCCAAATTGAACCAGGAAGAAATAGAAAACCTGAACAGACCCATAGCCAGTAAGGAGATTGAAGCAGAAATAAAAAATCTCCCAGCAAACAAGAGCCCAGGACCAGATGGCTTTCCAGGGAAATTCTACAAAACATTTAAGGAAGAATTAATACCTATTCTCCTGAAACTTCCATAAAATAGAAATGGAAGGAAAACTTACAACTCATTTTTTTAAAAGATTTTATTTGTTTATTTGTCAGAGAGAGAGAGAGAGCATGCACAAGCAGTCAGAGTGGCAGGCAGAGGCAGAGAGAGAAGGAGGCTCCCTGCTGAGCAAGGAGCCCGATGCGCAACTCGATCCCAGGACCCTGGGATTGCGACCAGAGCCAAAGTCAGCGGCTTAACCAACTAAGCCACCCAGATGTCCCCCAACTCATTTTTTGAGGCCTGCATTACCTTGATCCCCAAACCAGACAAAGACCCCATCTAAAAAGTGAATTATAGACCAATATCCCTAATGAATATGGATGCAAAAATTCTCACCAAAATACTAGCCAATAGGATCCAACAGTACATTAAAAGGATTATTTACCATAACCAACAGGGATTTATTCCTGGACTAAAAAGTTGTTTCAACATCTGCAAATCAACCAATGTGATACAATACATTAATAAAAGTAAGAATAAGAACCACATGATAGATGCAGAAAAAACATTTGACAAAGTACAGCATCATTTCTTGATCAAAACTCTTCAGTGTAGGGACAGAGGGTACATACCTCAGTATCATAAAAGCCATCTATAGAAAAACCCACAATAAATATCATTCTCAATGGGGAAAAACTGAGAGCTTTTCCCTAAGATCAGGAACATGGCAGAGTCCACTATCACCACTGCCACTCTACATAGTATTAGAAGTCCTAGCCTCAGCAATCAGACAACAAAAAGAAATAACAGGCATCCGAATCGACAAAGAAGTCGTCAAACTCTCACTCTTTGCAGATGATATGATACTTTATGTGGAAAACCCAAAAGACTCCACTCCAAAACTGCTAGAACTGTATGAACAGGAATTCAGTCAAGTGTCAGGATACAAAATCAATGCACAGAAATCAGTTGCATTTCTATACACCAACAAGACAGAAGAAAGAGAAATTAAGGAATAGATCCCATTTACAATTGTCCCCAAAACTGTAAGATACCTAGGAATAACTCTAACCATAGAGGCAAAGAATCTGTATTCAGAAAACTATAGAATACTCAGGAAAGAAATTGAGGAAGACACAAAGAAACAGAAAAACATTCCATGCTCATGGATTGGAAGAACAAATATTGTGAAAATGTCTATGCTGCCTAGAGCAATCTACACATTCAGTGCAATCCCTACCAAATACCATCAATGTTTTTCAAAGAAATGGAACAAATAAGCCTAAAATTTATATGGAACCAGAAAAGACCCCAAGTAGCAAGAGGAATGTAGAAAAAGAAAATCAAAGCTGGCAGCATCACAATTCCAGACTTCAAGCTCTATTACAAAGCTATCATCATCAAGACAGTATGGTATTAGCACAAAAACAGACACATAGATCAATGGAACAGAATAGAGAGCCCAGAAATGGACCCTCAACTCTATGGTTAACTAATCTTCAACAAAGCAGGAAAGAATGTCCAATGGGGGAAAAAAAAAGTCTCTTCAACAAATGGTGTTGGGAAAATTGGACAGCCACATGCAGAAGAATGAAACTGAACCATTTTCTTACACCATGCACAAAAATAGACCAAACTGGATGAAAGACCTCAATATGAAAGAGGAATCCATCAAAATCCTTGAGGAGAACACAGGCAGCAACCTTTTTGACCTCAGCCGCAGCAACTTTTTCCTAGAAACATCGCCAAAGGCAAGGGAAGCAAGGGCAAAAATGAACTACTGGGACTTCATCCAGATAAAAAGCCTATGCACAGCAAAGGAAACAGTCATCAAAACCAAAAGACAACTGACAGAATGGGAGAAGATATTTGCAGACGATATATCAGACAGAGATTTAGCATCCAAAATCTATAAAGAACTTATCAAACTCAGCACCCAAAGGACAAATAATCTAATCAAGAAATGGGAGAAGGACATGAACTGACATTTCTCCAAAGAAGATGGACAAGTGGCCAACAGATATATGAAAAACTGCTCAACATCACTTGGCATCAGGGAAATACAAATCAAGACCACAGTGAGATACCACCTCAAGCCAGTCAGAATGGCTAAAATCAACAAGTCAGGAAATGACAGGTGTTGGCGAGGATGCAGAGAAAGGGGAAACTTCCTACACTGTTGGTGGGAATGCAATCTGGTGCAATCACTCTGGAAAACAGTATGGAGGTTCCTCAAAAAGTTGAAAATAGAGCTACCCTATGACCCAGCAATTGCATTACTGAGTATTTACCTCATAGATACATAGGTAGTGATCCAAAGGGTCATGTGCACCCGAATGTTTATAGCAGCAATGTCCACAATAGCCAAACTATGGAAAGAGCCTAGATGTCCATTGACAGATGAATGAATAAAAAAGATGTGGGGTAGATATATATATAGATATATATCTATATATATATCCACACACACAATGGAATATTATGCACCCATCAAAAACTGAAATCTTGCTATTTGCAATGATGTGGACAGAACTAAAGGGTATCATGTTAAGTGAAATAAGTCAATCAGAGAAAGACAATTATCATATGATCTCACTTGATTTGAGGAATTTGAGAAACAAGACAGAGGATCATAGGGGAAGGAGGGGAAAATGAGACAAGATGAAATCAGAGAGGGAGACAAAACATAACAGACTCTTAATCTCAGGAAACAAACCGGGTTGCTGAAGGGGATGAGGGTGGGAGGATGGAGTGGCAGAGTAATGGGCATTAGGGAGGTTATGTGCTATGGTGAGTGCTATGAATTGTATAAGACTGACGAATCATAGACCTGTACCCCTGAAACCAGTAATACATTATATGTTAATAAAAATTTTTCAAAAAAGAAATATATTCATTAATTTAAAAATTTTTTTTCCCATTTTTTCCCATTAATCACTTATCTTGATTACTGAATTTTCTGGCAGCCCCTTAAATTCTGCATCCAAGGCAAGTGCTTCACTCAACTCACTGTAATGCCAGCCTGTAAAAAGCCCATAGATCTATCTTTTTAAAGGTCATTCTCTCACAGTGCCAGACAGGAATTGCTAAAGACCCTGGTGGTTAAGACCGGGGAAATGGGGGCAAATTCAAAGTCTCTTGTAAGAGCATAAGTGGAAAATAATGAAAGCCTGAGCTATGGCAACAAAGAGGGTAGAGTGGAGGGAGGGGGAACAAGGTATCAGGAGTGAAGAACAGGAAGAAATGGATAAAAACTGGATATATAGTAATAGTCTCTATTATCAAAGCCCAACAGAGTCCCCCTTCCTCCAGAAATTCTTTTAAAGCCATTTTACACCATGGTAAATTCTTCTACCTCCTTATCTCTTTAAGTAGATTATAACCTCTTTGCTGCAAGAGACCATGTCTCCTATTTTTGTTTCTCCTACAGTGTAATGCATACAGTAGATGCTCAATAAATATCTGCTGGAAGAACTAGAATCACCAGGGCTTTTTAACATGGCTCCAAGGCAGTGCCCATAATAATTAATCCAACAAAACAAGAGTTTATATCTTCTTCCTTGGGTATATTTTTAAGGTTAGGATGCTCATTTATCTGTCCGAGATGGCATAAATGATTTCTTAGGGCCCTTTCCAATTACATGATTAACAGTCCTTTTCTGAGAAGAGTTTTATATATGTTACTGCTAATAGCAAAATAACTTCTCCTGGGGCCTTTTCCCCTTTCATGTGATTACACTGATATTTTAGAGAAAATGAAATTACTGTATCCCAGCTGAGAAGTCCTTTTGAATTTATAAAATGCAGAGATTGCTATAGAACTGTAAAGTTGAGGCAGATCTCTTATCCAATCATCAATAGATGATTTCATTTTTTTTTTTACCATCTTTCTTACAAAAGTTGTACCATGGTTACCAATGTCCAAATTTGACATTAGTGTTACCCTTGACAACTAAATCCTAGAGTTTCTCTGGAAATTATTCCAGTTATAGTAAGAAGATGATTATAGTTGTAGAAAAATTTGAACTTCATACTTCTGAGTGTGGCTTTGACCGATTTCCATTTGTGGTGATATCTTGATCCATTTTACCAGAAATTGCTATTTGTCACTATTTATTATTAATACTATTATTTTGAACAAGGGACTTTTAGTAAAGCTCCTTAAAGGAGCTAGATCAATCCTTTGTCCTCTCTCCTTTCTGAGATGATGAACAAAATGCTGAATGTGGAGTGTCCAGCTGGCATGATGATGAAGCTGTCACATTAGCTCTATATTACTTAAATCTAGGTTTCTCATTTCCTTCTTTCTTTTTAAGATTTCATTTATTTATTTGTCAAAGAGTGAAAGAACACAAGCAGGGGGCAGGTCAGGCAGAGGAAGAGGGAGAGGGAGAAGCAGGCTCCCTGCTGGGCAAAGAGCCTGATGCAGAACTCAATCCCAGGACTCTGGGATCATGACCAGACCCCAAGGCAGATGCTTAACCAACCGAGCCACCCAGGCATCCCAAGAATTCTCATTTCCTGGGAAAAAGAAGATCACTAATAAGTTTATGCTGTTGTTTTCCAACTGTCTTATGATTCAGAGCTGAGTATAACTGATAACAGAATTCGGTATTTAGAAGTGGGGTGTTTTTGAGCAAACCTGAAATGTGGGATTGACTTGGTGCAAGAAATGGGGCTTTAAGCAATAAGGACTTGAACACCTGAAACTGTAAAGTTGGTGATCCTTGTTTTGGAGTGGCAGAATATTTGGTGAAATTGTTGCCTGCTCTAGTTGGAATGCAGGCAATGGCCTGGCTGAGGCAACATGATTAGGAGAAATGGTGGTGAACCTTTGATATATTGGCACATGCTGTTTCTACCACTTTCAGCAAAATCCAACAGAAGAAATGACCTCAGACTAGAGCTACTCAGGCCACAGACAGAAGAGGAAGGAAACATTATTTTTCCAAGGGACTCTTTCCCTGCCTGTGGTCTATGAGTTATGATGTGGGAGTCCCGAAGCCAACTGTTTCTGTTATTTGAACTTGAAGCAGTTATAAACAGTGATGGACAAATGACAGTCTAAATACTGGTGCCCACAGGGAAAGGGAACAAGCCTACTGCCACCAAGGTAATCAAGGATGTTGCCCTCTTATAGGATCCTGTTGACTCTAACTGCCTCTTGGCAGCAGTCATGGAGTCTAAGAGGAGGGAGATGGGTAGAACATAGAGACCTGTAATTAAAAGGAATTTCTCAGGCTTAATATCTATATCCAGACAAACTCTTTGGCTATTATTTCTTAAACTTGGACTTTACAAGAAGCAAACAGAGCAAAACTACATTACATATAGAGGGAATTCTATATCCAAAGTACTTCCTTCCCTTCAAGACTGGCTTGAAACAGTCTATGGCTAGTAAATCCCTTATAGTCTCTGGCCAGTAAGGGAGCCTTAGTCCCTAAAATTACACCAAGAGGAAGACACCTGGCTGGCTCGGTCGGCAGAACATGTGACTCTTTCTCAGGGTCATGAGTTCAAGCCCATGTTGGGTGTGGAGCCTACTTGAAAGAAAGAAAGAAAGAAAGAAAGAAATTACACCAAGAGGAGTTTGATTTGAGACCTCTGTAGCCCCAGGTAGGGCATCTTTACCAAGCCACTTCAGAGGAAGGAAGCAGAGGAAAAGGAGGATGGAGATCCTCCTAGAGAGAATAACCAGGTTCAGCTAGATTGGCCAACTGAGGAACTCATTTCATCCCAAGACAGAGAGTCCTTGCTATTCCTGTCAAGTAGAATTGATTAATTGCTATGGACAACTGATGGTAAGTTTCCCATCAGTTTGGGAACATCAGATGGATATTTCCCATCCTCTCCTTTCTGAATAAGAGGTCATTATGGTAGCTATCCTGTTCCTTCTTCACTATTGTATAAGGGACACCACTTGCCCTTTGATTTATACAGTGGTTGACCTATAACAAACCAGACAGATGAACAGCTTTCCATCTGTATCTGAGGGAAAGACCGCATTTCACCTAAAAAGCCTACACTTTGAGCTGGATTCAAGAAAAGCAAAAGACTTTATCTACTTCAGGTTGTTCTTTTTCTGGAAAGAAATTGATGTGTTGATAAATGTTTAACCACCAGCTGGGGTAGGGTTGAATATATTTACATATATACATAAGTTTATTATAAACTTTACTGATATAAAGGATTTGGAGCACATAATTTACTACTACTACTAACACTCTACTGTAAATTCCTTATAGTTAATTAATTCTCACAGAATGCTTTTTATGACAAAGCAATTGACGAGTGTTGTTCCAGCATGAATGTTGGTTGATGAGCTCATGTTAACGAGAAAAATGAAAGTGTAGTGAGGAAGACAAATGTCAGAATTCCACCAGTTCATCAACGGCGTGAGAAACTCTTAAATACTAGAAGAATATTTCCTCAGTATTTTATTTACAATGCAAGGGCTATGATCACAACATATTTTTAAGTTTAATTTGCATTAGTAACATTTTCTTCATCATTCTTAAGACAGCCAACAAAACAATAAATCAAGCACTGACTTATGGTATATGCTGATTTCCAGGGTGTAAATATTCCTACCGTGGCTGATTTTGAGAGAACATTGTGATGTTCCTGAGGGCAGAGTTGGGAACAGATGTGCTACCGCCTACCATTTTAAAGTATCTCTACCATATAGATATGACAGATGTAAATGTCAAGTGCACAGACAATAACAAAATGTAAAAAAAATGAGGAAGTGATCAGTTTTGAGTATATAATACCTTTGTTTTTAGTATAGTTTATTTAATTGCAAGTTCATATAATTCCATTCTTTTTATTTCTTTTTCTTTTTATTTATTTATTTTAAGTAGGCTCCATGCCCAGCATAGAGCCCAGTGTAGGGCTTGAACTCATGAGCCTGAGATCAAGACCTCAGCTGAGATCAAGAGTCAGCAGATGCTTAACTGACTGAGCCACCCAGGTGCCCCTATAATTTCCTTCTTAATAATGACTGTATCTAATCATGAACTCCCAAAATTTCTGAAATTTAACAAGTGGTTTTTGTGAGCTGGTGTAAGTCTTACTTCCACACCACTGGAAATTTCCACACCATCTGAATGATGGGTAACCTGAGGGACAGACTGTGGTAGACAATTGCCTACCCAATAGCTCTCCTTTTAATTTCCCTAACAAAATCTGATTTTATTAAATGAAGCACATGTCAACTTAAGAAATGACATTTCTTTGTCTTCCATGGAGATGGGGTGGCCCTATCATTCTAGCTAATAACTTATAAGTGAATGACACTTGAATGAGACTTCAAATCTCCTCACAAGTAGGCAGGAGGAAGCTGACTGTGTCTCTTGTTCTTGGCCCTTCCCATTGTTATGGGTCCGGTTAGGCTACATAATCCTCCAGTAACACTTTAATCCCCAAATACTAGAGGCTAACACGATCAAAGTTAATTTTTCAGTTCATGCCCCTTGTAGGTTTCTGGGGCAGCTCTGATCTCCGGATCACTCAGGGACCCAGATGTGGCCATTCCGCCATCTTGCAGCTATACGATCTAGAACACACAGGCTCTTCAGGGGATGTGACGTTTCTGTGTTTCAGCCCAGAAATGAGATACTTCATTTCTGCATCCAGCCTATTGGTCAGAATTATTCTTTTGTTTCTAACTACAGGAGAGACTAGGAGCACACCTTTGTTAAGTAAGAAAAATAAAACACTGAATTCATTTAAGGCCATCATTTCTGGATTTCTGTTATAATTAAATGCGATTCCTGAACAATACCCTTGGTACCAATTTTTGTAAGTGGACTACAGGCCCAGTCAGTGGCATACAGAGTGTGTTCTATTTTAACCCTGCTGGAAGCATATACAATTTCAGCAAGTGAAACGAAGTGGAAGGGCACGGACCCAACCCCGGCCTTCTTCTGCCAGGAAGAAAGACCCATGTTCCAACAAGAGACCAAGTTCTTGTACACTCCTCATCCAGAGTGAGTCATAAGGAATGCAGGCTTTCGCGAGAAATCATTTTCAACATTCATATGGTTTCCTCTTTTGCCTTTCTGAGAAGACCTTTGCCCTACCCATCTGTCTGAGAAGAGATTAGAAATTAAAGTGGAAAGTATGCAAAGAGAAAAGGAAGGTAGTATCCAGCTCTTGACGTTAGAAATAGGACAGAGCAACAAGATAGAGTCCCTCGAGCCAGGTTTTCCCCTGAGAAACATTGTTCCAAATATCCGGATGCCCCATTTAGCATCTCAAGGCCAAGCCCATCCTTGGGTCTGATCTACAGTCAGAAAGAAAAATGATATGACAGACACTAATTGAAAAACCCACCCTTGGGGCACCTGGGTGGCCCAGTGGGTTAAAGCCTCTGCCTTCAGCTCAGGTCATGATCTCAGGGTCCTGGGATCAAGCCCCACATCGGGCTCTCTGCTCGGCAGGGAGCCTGCTTCTCTTCCTCTCTCTCTGCCTGCCTGTCTGCCCACTTGCAATCTCTGTCAAATAAATAAATAAATAAATCTTTAAAAAAACCCCAAAACAACAACAACAACCCCCCCCCACCCTTCTGGTCCCTGAAGATCATAGGAAGACAGGGAAGGAAAGCAGACAACGAGACAGGGAGTGTTGTGACCAGACCTGAATACTTGGGTTTGTCCTCTCCAGGCTTTGGCTGAAAAGCAAGAGCAGTGCAGGAACTCAGTGATAACAGATCTGAAGGTAAAGCTGAGAAACACGACAAGCAGGCCAGAGAGCTGAGCCCCTGTGGTCTGCATTTCCGAGCCCTTCTGACTTCCTCTGTGGTATAGACAGCAAGTGGAAGCCAGTGGACATTCTGAAGGGTCTCCCGTGGATGAGTGAGGGGCTGGGGGTGACCTGCCAAGTGAGGGGATGGCCCAGATGATGCAGCTAAGGGCTCCGTGGGATCTGGAGCTGTGTGACCCGACTGAGGGGGTGAGGAGTGCCGAATACCACAGAGCATCCCTTGAGTCAAAAGAATGGATCCCAAGTCACATCGGCCACAGAACGCAGCACTTACGACAGTGGGGCAAGGATCCCACACGTGGGCAAAGAACGCCCCCGCAGCCCCAGTGGATTCCAGCCAGCACACGCCAAGGCAGCAAGTGCCTCTTCCCTCCCCAGCCTCACATCCATGAGGACCCGCCAGCTCCCTGGCCCCAAACCACGCGGATGTGATTTCAGAGAAGGGAACAAAAGGGAAGGTAGGCTCTTTGAGGACAACGATTTTGTTTTCCTAGAGAGACTAAATTTAACTGCAAGGGACCATCAAAATGATTGGATTGGACTAAACAGAATCTAGATCCGATTAATTACTAAGCCTACTCACCAGTTAATTTATATTGATCTTCAGGAGGTGGCACAGATAACTACAGACAAAATAATGGAACAAGCCCGTCCTCAGCAGTGGGATGGGTTAAACGTGGTGACCTCACCACAGAGTGGTTTTGCCATCAGCGTCTCAGGAGGATATTTTTTAAAAAAGATTTTATTTATTTATTTGAGAGAGAGAGAGAGCATGAGTAGGGGAGAGAGGGAGAAGCAGGCTCCCTGCTGAGCCAGGAGCCCAATGTGGGGCTCCATCCCAGGACCCTGGCATGATGACCGGAGCCCAAGGCAGATGCTTCACAGACTGAGTGACCCAGGAGCCCAAGATACTGTTTTTTGTTTTTAAAGATTTTATTTATTTATTTGACAGACATAGATCACAAGTAGGCAGAGAGGCAGGCAGAGAGAGAGGGGGAAGCAGGCTCCCCGCTGAGCAGAGAGCCCGATGCGGGGCTCAATCCCAGGACCCTGAGATCATGATCCGAACCGAAGGCAGAGGCTCAACCCACTGAGCCACCCAGTCGTCCGATATATTTTTTTATTCTCCTGCCTTATTTTTTAGGGTTCAGATGGATCTGCATGACAGGGCTTTTTTGTTTGTTTTAAATAACAGATTTCAGTCTAAGATATTGGCAAAGAACCTGTGGACTCTGGTTCAAGTTTCCCTTCACTAGCTGTGGAGTCATGGGTACCTTACTGTTCCTGAGCCTCAGCTTCCCAATCTGCAAAATGGGGCTGTATACCTCACCAACAAGTTCTTAGGGAGAGTAAAATAAATGAGTTAATCATTGGGAAGTGCCTGGAACAAGTCTTGCCAGAGGGTCAGCATTACACTTTGTCAAAGTAACTATTATGGAGGCTTTATTGTGTGAGAACTTCAAGCTAGCTCCCCTCTCCTATTCAGGACTGTGGACATAGTCAACTTCTCCAGAAGGAACCATTTATGTCCAGAGGCTATCAAGATCAAGAAAAGCTTATTGATTTGGGGAGCTAATGGATGCGAACAAAGGACTTCCTTCAGGGGAAGCAAAAGATACCCTGGGACTGACCACTCCTCATCTCGCTGATGTTTCCTATTAGGTTTTTTTTTTTTTTAAGATTTTATTTATTTATTTGAGAGAGAGCGAGAGAGAGAGCACAAGCAGGGAGGGGGCAGGAAGAGAAGCAGACTCCCCATTGAGCAGGGAGCCCAACCCTAGGGCTCAATCCCAGGACCCTGAGATTGGGACCCGAGCTGAAGGCAGACACTCAACAACCGCTCAACGTCCTGGGACACCCAGGTGCCCCGCTTCCCGCTTCCTGCTGCTCCTACCCAAAAGGGAAGCCATCAGTGACAACAACACAGCCACCCTAGGGGCCCTCCGGGAAGGACCACAGGGAGGACCAAGCCAGCGGACTCATAAACTCTGAAGTGATTCTGTTGCTGTCAAGGTGCAGGAGGAGGCTGCCGACCTCCACACTCCAGAATCTGGCTGAGTTATGTCTCAGCACGTCTAGATGGGGAAGAAGACAGAGAAAGTGAGAGAGGGAGACAGAGAGATTGAGAGAGACAAGGACTGAGACGGAGAGGGAATCTTACATTTACCAATGACAGGCGCATGTGGAGCCCAGATGACTGCCTTGTTCTTTCTTTCTTTAGCCCATCAAGCACCCTCGGATCCCACACAGTCGGCCTCAGGTGTCCTTTCTTGACTCCTCCCTTAGCCCTGGGTCTGCAAAACCAACTTTAAAAGGACCCTGTTTTCCCTCAGCTTTCTTCACTGCAATAAAGAACCCATGAAACTATGGTTTGGATGAGTTCATTTTTTTTTCCTGTAAAAATTATATTAAGATACATACACAAATATTTAAACTTTTTTTAAAAGGGTGTCCATATGCCTCCTAAGATGCTCTCTTCAATGACGGGGTTTCCGTTCTAAGAGCAGCTAGAGTCTACGAAGGTTATTATGGCTAGCTGGTGTCCTGGAGTGAGGAGCAAGGAGCATCCTAAAGGCATTTAGGAAGGGGCCGCAGGAGGATGTGTCAGGTGACAGCCACTGTGTAGCAGTGGGAGGCTGGGCAGGTTGCGTCTCCCTTTTCTCCGTGAAGAAAGCAGATGGGCGAATGGCAGGGTGAGAGCTGACTCGGGGCTAAGAATCCGTGGCAGGTGCACTGGGTAGCGATGGCAAATATATTACAACAACAAACACAGCTGGGCTACGTCCCATCGAACTACCAAGCTGAAAACCTCAGCAGCAGCAATGGGAAAACCTCATATAAATCTTGACCTCCAGCATCCCTTGCTTGGGGTCCACACTGGACAAGAAGCCCCGGGGACGCACGGGGGTTGGTGGACTCAAGGAAGCTGGAGAGCGTATGGGTCACCGGGGGTGTGGATAGCACTCAGGGAGAACATGCCGATGAGAATCAATGAAATAAAGTAACGCAGATGCCTTTCTTCTTTCTCAATAAGACAGTTTTTCCTAAGGTCTACAGACCTTCCGTTCGATTTTAAAGCCCCTCTTTAAAAAAATAAAAGGACATCCCCACTTTTGACGTAGGCTCCGGAATGCATAAGATCCATTGTAAAAATCTACAGTCTGTTTGAATGGACGTTTTAAAATATTTTCAATTACAGATTTACGGCAGAATTTTTCATAGGCCTGAATTGTCTGTTTAATATTAAAATGATTCTTGTAAGGAGCCATCTGTTATACGATCCGGCATGGAAACTCTTTACAGGGCTTTACATCAGCTCTCGCTCCAATGTTTGTCATGCTTCAAATATCCTCAGGCACTCGTGTTTCCACTTAGAGGAGCAAGGTGAAGGACTTGGAGGCAGGACATCATGTCTTCCTGATTATTCAGTGGCTGTTACTGAAAACACTATGTTCAGCATATGGTTTGCTAAATTGTCTTTTTCCCTAAAGAAACTTTGACGTTTTCCATTCCTCTGACAAAACGATGCTTTGAAAAAGAGGACGTTTTGATAATATTAGAATCTCCTGTCAGAACAAACTTGGCTCTTTGCATTGATCAACTCATTTTTTTCCTTCCAAACCACTGTTTTATCTTTTTTTTTTTTTTAAAGATTTTATTTATTTATTTGACAGAGAGATCACAAGTAGCCAGAGAGGCAGGCAGAGAGAGAGAGGAGGAAGCAGGCTCCCCGCCGAGCAGAGAGCCCGATGTGGGGCTCGATCCCAGGACTCTGGGATCATGAACTGAGCCGAAGGCAGAGGCTTAATCCACTGAGCCACCCAGGCACCCCTGTTTTATCTTTTTAAACAATAATCCACTTCTGCTCACTTTTCCCCCCGAGCTACTCCTCTCTTAAGGAATAGGTTTCACCGCAAGTGTTCAGCCTGGTCCACTGGGTGGGGAGCCGCCCGGATCGGTGTGTTGGGAAAGATTCTGAAGCTGAGCTCTGGCCCATTGGGAAGGAGCACCATGACTGATTACTTACATCCGCCGCGGGTGTAGGAGAAATGGGCATAGGCTACATGAGCCATTTATTTGCCGTCTCTGCCCTATTCTTCTTCTCTGTCCCCATGCTATGGTGCTCATTAATAAGCATTGCGAAATGGCTGACCTTGGGCCAAGCACACAGAGTAAAATTAACGCCTCCATCCGGGAGCCGAACTTGAATGTGACACCAAAGTAATAATATTAATAATGGCAGTACCAGAAGCTCCATTTGGTGAGCGTTTTCTCCCTTCTAGGCATCTAGGTACTTTGCAATCATGAAATAATTCAGTCTTTACAAACATTCTGCAAGACAGACATCATTCCCCTATTTCAGAGGGGACGAAAGCTCCAAGCGGTTAATAATTTTACTGTGCTCATCCTTTTGCTCAAAACATCCTCAGAAGAGGAGAGGCGCCCGGACGGCTCATTCTTGGTTTCTGCTCAGGTCATGATCTCGGGGTTGTGATACGAAACCACGCCTCAGACACGGCTTGGCTCAGAGCCTGCTTGAGATCTCTCTCCCTCTTGCCCTGCCCCTCCCCCTGCTCACACATGCTCATGCTCTCTCTCTTTCTCTAAACCTGATCCCCTATGGTTGCCTTGGGTTGGCTTTTCAGAAGAACAGACTCTGAAATGAAGATCTGCATGCAGGAGGCTTATCAGGGAGTATTCTAGAGACTAAGGGGAGTCAGAGGGGTAGGAGGAGGAAGTGGACCTCTTCAGGATTTGCAACAATGGCCTCACCCAACCCCACAGGGAGCTCCAGAATTGAAAGGGGCTTGTAGAGATGTCCCAACTTGACAGGAGGGGGCAAGGCCTTTGTACCCCTGCATCAACCAGTCGTTGGCCCTGGGTTGTGTATGAGGAAGGAGTTATCTTGGCTTAGGGCAAATCCCAGATCGCAATAATGCTGTAAGCCCTTGGCAGTTGGAGGAATGAAGGCTACACTTCTGCAGCGGGAACTGAGAGCCCACCCCCCACAGCACCCACCATACCTGTCTTCCCCATTTTCATAAGTACTCTGATTCCCTGCTCAGAATCCTAGGAATTGTCCTTTACTTCCCATTCCCAAATATGTAGAGTGAATGATTGAAACAACATTCAGTCTTCCCTACATCAGGCTCTTTATACTTCCTATTCCTGCATCTTGGAATCCTCCAGCCCACCCCAATCCACCCTTTTCCTCTGCCCAGCCCCCACCTGCCCACCCTCCTTTCCATGTTCCAAGGCTCAGCTTCATTGGCAGATCCTTGGGAAGCCTATCCCGGCTCCCTTATCCAAAGTACACCACAGTTTGCAATGATTTTACTGTTTGCTCACTGTATCCTCTCTCCCACTAGAACTGTAAGCTTCATGAACACGGGTTTGTTTGTTCATGTAAGCCTGGCACCTAGAACCCTACTTAAAGCCTATAGACTCACATTATAAGTTTATAGAGTGAATGGCCTGAAGAAACAATTTTGCAGAACGGGCAGAGAAGAAAGACAATGGTCATAAATGAACATGACCTAGTGAAGGTGGGCCAAGGTGCTGTGAGACCACAGGGCTGGAACCTGGAACTTAAGGATCAGGAATAATGTCCCATAGAGGTAATGGATTAGAGGTAATGGTATATTGATCAAGCAGTGGACAGAGAAGGGAAGGTGAAAAGATGGGAGGTGACAGAGGATGGCAGAAGTAAGCATCCATAGCAGAGAAAACAACTGCCTCATTTCTTCCTGTCTCTCCCAGACCAGTACCTTTCTTGGTGTTCTGGACACCGAGAGCCGCGCCCCCGCCTTCCACACCTGCTGGGTCATTTTCCTCACTGCATTCAAATCCCAGCTCAGGGTCTCCCTGCCTGGGACACCCATCACAGAACAAAGAGAAATCCCATCCTGAGCTTGGCTAAGTTGACCACTCCCTGAGTGGTAATAAGCTCCTCTCTGTGGCTAGGAGATATGACCCCACATGATCCATTCTTGGATAAGTCTGCAAAACCAGCTGTCCATTCAATTCTGCTTAAATAATCCCTTTTTAATGGTCTGGTCAATTGTCTGTGTTTTGAATTTAATTAAATTGTTACATCTCAACTGAGTGGTCAATTCAGAAGAGTGAGGTAGATCCAATCTGAGCTTTTCAATACTTGGTCAAAGTAAATAATCAATGTCAGTCTGCCTAATGGTCCTGCCATGAAAATTAGTTGTGATCTTAGTGGTGATAATTTAAAATGAAATGGCCTGACGATCATATCCCAAGTGAATTAATAATAATTTTATTGTTATTGTGAAAAGTGAAACAATAAGAATTTTTGAAAGGTGGTTGTGTCCAGTTCCCTTGGGTAGGTCCTCCTGTTAGGAGAGCCAAAAGCCTGGTGCTGTTCACTGAGGGCTTTAAAATCCTCCAGTGTAGGTGTGAATCAGTCATATAGTGATTTATAGACTTGAACATGGCCTCCATTTACATCTGGTCAGGAGGCCAATAAGAGTTCACATCCTCTAGAAAAACACCACCAACAGAAATAGCAAAAGGAAATTGTCTCTACGGGTCAGAGAGGGATGGGATGAGTCGAGCACTACTGTTTATATACGAATCAAGTAACAGGAAGGAAAAAATAAGCCTGTTAATACTTTAGGTTCTGTTCCCATGTCTGTTTTCAAGGCTGTTCTTGCTATTTTGCCTAAGCAAAGCTTTTGTTTGCCTTTTTAAGGCTTGCTTTGTTTTCAGATGTTAGCACATGAAAGGGTTTGGCAAATGTGTCTCTCTGAGGCAAAACTGAAGAAGTGAGAAATTCAGACACTTGTAAAATAAAAAGATATTTGCTTTTACTAAAGTCCACTTCCAGCTCTCCTGTCTGTCAGTTCACCCCCTTTTATCCAACAGTTGCTTGGACAAAAGATGTGTGAACTGATCTAATTCACAACCTGACTCCTACATCCTCAGTATGGATATCTAATGCTTGAGCCTCCACGCTGACCTACCATTAACCATCAAGGAGTCTTGTTTTCTCTCCTCTTGTGTGTGTGTGTGTAAGGAAATTAGTGTAAAGAGGTTTGCATCACTGCTTTTCTGTTCCTCTGCTTTTCCCAGGATAAAAATATCTGTTTTTGTCCATCCCTTTAATGGTGAGTTCAACTTTGACCACCACAATGACTTTGGCTTGAATTCTCCAACTTACTGAGGGTCTGGCATCTTTTCATCATTTCCCGTTATCTATCTTAATATAATTCCAAAGGCTTTCCTCTTTCTTCTCCTTTCCGTTCAAAAGAGTATGTAATTCTCCTTCCAGGCACACATCAAAGCTGCCTAACACGGTCTCTTACCCTTCTATTGCTCACTTCATATACTTGGGTCCTTAGCAAGGCTAGAGGCTTATTTTCATGTCTAACCAGAGTACTTTTCCCCTTTCTCCTCTGCCCACAGACTCATTTTCCACTTACCAACAAGCAAGTCCAGTTCAATCCTCTCTGCTCACGTTCTGCTTCTTTAGACTATACAGACAAAGCAGGTTGAAACAAGGTTTCCCATCTTTCCTACCACTTGGACTGTGTCATCATTTTGTAAAGATACCAGTGACCTCTCCAACGGTTTCCATGTGCAAGTCAAATTCTGTGTCTCAGAGTTCTCCCTACTGCCCCTGCCCCCACCACCTGACCCCCAGCACCCTCTGCCTGCTTCATTTTCCCCTTGACATTTCCACAACCAGACTGTTCCCCTGGACGGGGCGGGGGGGACATCATTCCCTCCAAATCACCTTGACCTCTTCCAGTATGCATTCTTGCTTACTTGCCAACTGGAATGCTATGAAAAAGATTTTACATGAATGGGGTCTCTCATTCTTTCCAAATTCTTCAAAGAACTACTTATGGTTAAATAAGTTTTGAACGAGTTTAGTGGCAGCCACCACTCAAAGATAGCCTTAGAATCTTTTAATCTATTTTTATCCCTCATTCTTTTCCATTAAAACCTTTGTATAACAGGTTAGCAGACGTTGTACATTTTCTTGACTTAGGAACTAATTATAAATGTTAGAAATCAATTTTGGGTTATGCTGCTTCGAGCTGGTGGCAAGTTGTCACTTGATTTTCCACAGTACACGGAAGAAGAGAGGCAGTTTCCATGTCTTGGGAGGAAGGTGGAACAGTGTGTCCCTGTCATTTGAGAGTGAAGGAAGAGTCTGCAAATTTCTTCAACCACTATATCATGTACCTAAAAAAAAAACATAACACTACTTCAGAGAGGAATGTCCCCCCTGTAATTAACTCACATTCACGGACTTTAAGGAACAAACTCTTGCTCATTCTCCACTTTTTGCTTCCTCCCTGTTCCCTACAATTGAAAAAAGAATTATTTCACAGCTTACAATTCAGTTCATACTCCATCTAACCTACTTGTTAACTCTCCCTGCTAATGCTGATAAACTGTCTTTCTTAACTCATCTTTGGTAACTCTTCCCATAGGGAGATAGGGGCTAAGAGAGGGAATAAAAAAAACCTTTGAATGTTATCTTTTAGCAGTTTGGTGATCCCAGTTCGACTAAAAAAAAATGATGTGGGAAGCATTTCCCCATTGGCTGTTTTCAGCTAATCCTTTTAAGCTTTGTCTGGACATTTATCTATAGATTTCTTTCTTTATCTCTTATTTATCTCTCTTTTCAAAGACATTAGTTAGATAGTAAGATACCCTTTGATCTCAAGATAAGTCATCTTCTGAGAATAAAATTAGAGAAAATCAATAATGTTGTGGGAGAATATTTTAAGACACAGAACGCTGTTCATGTTATATACAGTGGAAAATGTTGTAAAGCAACATGTATTGTGCAATCTCATTTTTCAGTCTATTTATTTATCTATCATGTATCTTACACACACACACACACACACACACACACAGGTACAAAGAAAGCCAGTTAAGGTAGTAAACAGAAGCTTAGGGGGAAACAGAATTATTAGGGCTCTTCTTTCTATCTTTTTTCCCAATTTTTTTTTCCTGGAGAGGATGCATTATTTGTATTAAAACTATTTTTTAATAGCATTTTTAGTATCTTAGCACATGTTGTGGACTGTTACCAGCAGAAACTCTATTAGAAAGCTTCTATTACTAAAGACTGACTGTTAAAGACTGTCCTTTATTGTAGCCATCTCTGTAAAATTTTTTTCAACTGGTTATTTACCAAAATCAACAGGAAAACAGGCTAACAGAAGGACAAGAGAGAGTCATTTCACTTTTTAGAAAGCACTAAACAATTAGAGAACACATAGCTCTCGGCCAGCTGTCTGCTCTATCAAGAGTGGCAGAGACACGGAGGTTCTGTTCCTGACATGAAGAGAAGGTACATCAGGGTTGGAGAGGATTGGAAGCCTGCTCCCTCAATGTTCTGGAGTCCCAGCCCCAGAAATGTGATAAAAAGCTAACATGTGTTGAGCTTACTGTGTGTATGCACTATTCTAAGAATTCTTTATGTGTTAACTCACTTAATCCTGTATGGTAAACTACTATTATCCTGCTTTTATAGATAAGGGAGCAAGGGCATAAAGACATCAATCTGCCCAATGTCCTAGCCAGTGAGTGACAAATCTGAGGTTTGAATAAGGCAGTGTGGCTCCAGAGCTCATGCTCTGCAGGACTGCACCTTACTGCTTCTCATTTGTTCCTACTGAATAGGGTCAGGGTCCTTTCATCATAAGAAATACTCCACTTGCAGTGATGGCTGATTCCACCATGAGACTCTATCTGAACTAGAGTTTTCCCAAGATACACAGGTGCTCCGATAACAGGTAAGTGGAGAGAAGACTCTGGTTGGATCCCCCAATCAGATCCTGGTTAGAGGACTTCGGTGCACATAGTTTCTCTGGAGGTGGTTTGGGAAGGGAGGAGTGAGGGAGCAGGGAATGTGAGGCCAGAAAGGAGGGAAAGTCAATAAAAGGAGTGTTAAGTTTATTATGGGCAACTGAGTCTTGACTTCCCAGGATCCCCTGACACATTACTTAGAACCTGTCTCAGACTGTCCTGCCCAAGGCTGGGAGAGCATGGGTATCTATCCATCAACAGCATCCTTGCTTGGTCAAGGATTGCTACTGGGCTTGCGTGCCTCTGGGCTGCTCCACAGGCAGGCTGAGCACGATGCAATGAGTTGGAGAAAGCCCCTGGATAGACAAAGAGTGAGGAAGTCCGTGGGTATGAGTGCGAAGCTGTCAGTGTGCACAACAGCTGTGCCCTGGGGAACTCAGGCAGGCCATCGGTTATGGGGGAGGGCCTCGACAGTGCTTCATTGGTGCCCCATCCAACCAGTGTTGGCTCTAGATTTCTTCAAAGTCGTTAGAGGAAAGGCAGAGGAATGCTCAGTGAATTTCAGAGTGGTTCCCAGACCAGACACATCAGCATCCCTTGGGAGCTCATTAGAAATGCAGATTCCTGGGTCCTCCCCAGGTGTCCTGAATCAGAAACTTGGGGAGTGTTGCCCAGCAAGCTCTGTTTGTGGAAGACCTCCAGGTGATTCTGATGAACATGGAAACTCTGCAAACCACAGCTTTAAGGTGGAAAGGGCCCCATCCATAAATCAAATTATCCTCTGAGAGAAGATGGAGACTCAAACTTCTCCAAAATCCCAAATAGCCACAATGCAGGTTTCCTAGCCCTGAGAATCTCACAGATTCAGATACTCCCCAGACGCCCTGTAGTTTCATAATTTTCTATGTTAGTTATACCAGGTGTTAGGCTGCTATAACAAAAGAAACCAAAGACAATGGCTTAAACAAATAGAAATGTATTTCTAATGTAACAGTCTAGCCCACAGAGGCTGGTGGGGATGGTTCTGCTCTAAGGAAATCATTCAGGGACCTGAATTCTTGCCCTCTTGGCACTCTGTCATCTCCTTGGGTGGTGTTGGCATCTGGGTAGGCAAAGCCAGGTTCCTGTCTCATCCAAATTCTGGCCATCGGATACAGCAGACAGAGACAAAGCTCAGAGCCAGAAGCTTATCTTAGTTTGCAAGTAACAGTAGTTGAACATAACATTGCCTCAAATATTCTACTGTTCCAGACTGAGTCACTTGACTGCGGATGACCACACACTGTGCTGGGCAATGTTGTTGGCAGCTTAGCAGCTTTGCTCCCAGGAAAAAGGGATCTAGAGGACAATCCACAGGCGGTCACAGCATGTGCCACAGTGCAGGCCTTCCAGTATGAAAGGTGTCACTGCTCCTGTTCTTTGCTTTGTTTTTTATTGTATTTACTCATGTCCTACCTTGTTCCTGGATGGTACTGAGGCGCCTTCAGTGTGTGAGTTAGAAGATCGCATTCGGATGGCTTATTAAGACTCCTACACCATTTTCAAGCCAGAAAGCACCATCTACTACATCTTTTAAAGAAATCTATGCTCAGGTATATTGGACCAGACATCTGCCGTCTGGTAAAGAGCATATTACTGACAAAGGGACTCAGATCAGAATGGTTCTGAAGAAAATAAAGGTATATGACAACATCAGCACTTTTAGATACAAGGGAGAGAGCAGAGAGAGGATGAACTCAGAGGAGGATGATAGTAGTAGAAGGCAAGCCTGTTCCTACTGCCATTTTGCCCAGACCTGGCAGGGCCCAGGGATGGATTTCTCTCTCTCTCTCTCATCTGTGGGTTCCAAACCCACCCTACCAGGGCACTTGACCAGCAGGTTAGTTCCCAGGTTTGGCTCAAATGGGGCTAATACTGGGGGAGCAGGGAGTCTAATGCATGGCAAGACTGGGAGGCGCCAGGAGGCGAGGTCAAAGCCGACATGCTATAGGACTCCAAGCATCCTTGGAAAGGAGCATAATGAACTACAGGTATAAAAGGGAAAAGTTTGCATTTTTTTTTCTTAATAAAAAGAGCAAAAAACCAAGTAAAAGAATCGGAGGAATAGAGCAGAATAAAATGAGGTGGAGAGCCAAGTGTGATGAGCCATTTCTGACTTTGGGGCCGGTTGGTGGCATTTTCTGACTGATGGCAAGTTCTGTGGGTGACGTGGGATATCAGAAAGAACCAGGGTTGGTGTGGGAAAGGAAAGTGCAAGAATAATGGTGTTCTGGGGCGCCTGGGTGGCTCAGTGGGTTAAGCCGCTGCCTTCGGCTCAGGTCATGATCCCAGGTCCTGGGTTCGAGTCCCACATCGGGCTTTCTGCTCAGCAGGGAGCCTGCTTCCTCCTCTCTCTCTGCCTGCCTCTCTGCCTACTTGTGATTTCTCTCTGTCAAATAAATAAATAAAATCTTTAAAAAAAAAAAAAAGAATAATGGTGTTCTGAACAGCGCAACTCTTAGAGCTAAAGGCAAATCTCTATTATTTCTAAAGTAATATGTCGCCTCAGCACAGTCTGAGAATGGATCTAAAATAACAATTTTAAATAAATCATAATTAGAAGGTTAATCAACGGATGTGGAGCACAATAAAAGACACAGGCCTTGAACTGGGCCCCGAAGCCCGCTGACTTGTTCTTTTGTACCTTTCCCTCTAGGAGGAGGGCCTATAGATTACATCTGAATATATCTCAGTAAACCTAACAAGTAAGCATGAGCACAATTAAGCCACTCGGCATAAGGCAAAAAGCCTCGCCCATGTCAACATGCCGTAGTGTCCTTTTATTTTTATTTTTTTTATTTTTTTTTAAAGATTTTTTATTATTTATTTGACAGACGGAGATCACAAGTAGGCAGAGAGGCAGGCAGAGAGAGGAGGAAGCAGGCTCCCCGCTGAGCAGAGAGCCCGATGCGGGGCTCCATCCCAGAACCCTGGGATCATGACCTGAGCCGAAGGCAGAGGCTTTAACCCGCTGAGCCACCCAGGCGCCTCCGTAGTGTCCTTTTAAATTTAAAGCTGCTATGAAGCCTGAAAGGAAATACCAATCAGCAGCCTTTTATCCTCTTAATGAAGGCCAGCACCTTCATATTTTTATCTCTTTGCTTTATACTACACAGAAATAGCCTGAGGATGTTGTCTTCTTCCTGCTCACCACAGAATTAGCAGAGAATTGTACATACCAAACTATTACCATTCCCTCATCGTGTACTCTAGCAGGCAAGAGATCTTCAGCACTATTTAATCGTGCTCACCTGTATGTATAATGTGCAGAGTTTCAGTTACATGAAAGAGACAGACTTCTCTGAATGGTTCCAAGGTCCTAGCACACCCTGGGGTTCCATGACCATGCACAGCTTCGCCTCTGCAAGACAGCAAGATGGTCTCTGTACCTCTTTCCTCCTCTTCCCTGGACCTTGCCTCCTCTTCTACCCTCTGCCCTGGGTCACGATGCTCTCTCAGGGTGAAAGGCACCCAGAGCCACCCTACCTGAGGTCATGTTACAATTCTGCTACCCATTAAATTACTTGGGTGAGCTCCTGGAGCTCTCTGAAGTCCAGTTTCCTCGTCTGTCAGATGAGGACAAACCTAATAGACTCGTTTGGAGGATGAAGTCCCTTGGTAACAGAAAGCCCTTTAGAACAGTTCCTGGCACAGAGCAAGGAATCAGTATGTTAAATGTTTCTCCACCTCTCTCTCTCTCTCTCTCGATTTTATTTATTTATTTATTTATTTATTTATTTATTTATTTATTTATTTGAGAGAGAGAGAAATAGCAAGAGAGAGCACAAGCAGGGGGAGCGGGAGAAACAGGCTCCCCACTGAGCAGGGACCCTGATGCACACTTGATCCCAGGACCCTGGGATCATGACCCGAGCTAAAGGCAGACACTTAACCGACTGAGCCACCCAGGTGCCCCAGCCCACCTGCTTTCATTCCAGCTTGTAATACCGAGGAAGGAGACAACACGGTGTCCCCAACCCCTGGCATGGCTCCGACCCACCTCCAGGCCAAGGGCAACAGTCCACGAGGCAAGCTCTGGAATTCCTAACTCGAGATTTCAGTTCCATTATACACACAGCACAGAATCTCTAACTCTTGACTCTCCTTTTGGCCAGCATTATGGACTTTTCCCACTTCAAAACTACAAAACTTCAAAACTTTGGCTTCTGGCCGAAACGGAGAGCCGTGGACAATTATTTCCCACCGGAAATGGCCAAACACAGAGACAGACAAAATATATAAAGGTATTCGAGATGCTAGAATCGGGCCCTGAGAGTGACTAATTCTTGAGGGAAGGGAAGTAAATGAAGTGGCACCTGTGATTGCTACAGCTTAGTGACTTCCTTGAGAGATCGTCCAGGCCCCATGTATGGAGCGAGAACCGAGTAGAGCCCAGGAGGCTCCCTCTTTCAGCTGCAGAGACAGAGCTAAGAATCCAAGGAGAACTTGGTGGTCCCAGAAAGGAGAGAACTGCATAGAAAGATCTCAGAGCATCTGTAGATAATATAGATCCGTCTATATGACCTGGAATCAGATGAAGGAATAGAGGGAAAGGATGGATCACAAAGGAGCACGAGGGAACTTTGGGGAAAGACAGATCTGCTCATTGTCTTGATCATGGTGTATACATAGGTCAAAGCTTTTCACTACATACTCAATATATGTGGTTTACTGAATGTCAGTTATACCTGACAGTTACAAAACCGTCAAACAAGAAACCTTACCCATAGCCCGGTTTCTCCTGGCTAACCTTGTAGTTTGGGGTGTTACAAAGATCATTCACAGTTCAAACAGGATTCACTCCATTCTCTTGGTTCTCTAAGCTCTGTTCCTGAAGCATGTCTGGTCTCTGAATCTATCGCTTGAAAGCAACTCCAGACTTAACCATTTCACTTCATTTCTTTGCCTTCAGCAACAGGAAGGATGCCTAACATCTTTTAAGGAACTGTCATTAGGGAGCCCCATGGAGCACTCCCAGAGAGTGAATCTGGTTCTGGCAAAAAACCAACAAAAACCATATTCTTTCTGGCACCCTGGCAAGAGCGGGCTGTCTAGAAGGTTTGAAACAAAATTAGTGTTGACATACGATGCAGCAGGCCCTGGGCTTTCTTCCGCACTCTTGGGTCCCTGTTATATGTTCTTGCTACACCCCTGCTCCCTTCAGCCCTTAAAGATACTTTCCATTATCTAGTCCCATGAACTCTGCAGAGAGACAGTGTTAATTCACTCCTAAAGTTTAAATACTGGAGAAAGTTCATCTCTAGATGAGAAGCTAACAAAAATAAAGGTGTTATTTAATACTGAGAATTAGGGACCTACACAGGATGCCTTTTGCTTCCCTACACCATAAGCATCTGATTTAATTACATATACTGCTATACTCCACTGCTTTCACCTTGATCTGAGCAACCATAACCGTCCACATGATTACCCAGCAGCTCCTTAACTAGTCTCTCTGCTTCAACCTTTGTCCCCCTCAGTCTGTTTGCAACACAGCTGCCAGAGCCATCCTTTAAAGATAAAAGCTAGATCATGTCACTCCTCTACTCAAAGCCTTGCCTTGGCTCCTTTTCCACTTGGAGCAAAATCCCAAATCTCCCATGTATTCAGGGTCCTTTGTAACCTGGTCCATTGTTACCTGTGACCTCTTGTCCTGCCATTTACTTTATTCTCATTCTTTTCAGTGCCTCTAGCCTCTGTTTCATTTCTGGGACTTATTGGGTAACTTACTGCCACAGGGGCTTTGCATAGTCCTTTTGCCAGTAAAGTTCTTCCTACCATCAGCAGCGTAGTTTACTCCTTCAACTACTCTAAGTCTTTGCTCAGATGGTTCAGTCCCAGTGAGGCCCATCCTGACCTTCCTATTTTATTTTGTTTTATTTGAGGGAGAGCAGAGGGAGAGAGAGAAAGAGAGAGAGGGAGAGAGAATCTTAAACAGGCACCACACCCAATGCAGAGCCCAATGCGGGGCTGGATCTCACAAACCTGAGATCATGACCTGAGCCAAAATCAAGAGTCAGACACTTAACAGACTGGGCTACCCAGGCGCCTCTGACCTTCCTATTTTAAATTGCACCCCATGCCTCATTTAGTTTACTTATTGTCATTTATTGTTTGTCCACAAGGGCATGGATTTTGGTGTGTTTCTTTCTCTAATATATCCCAAGCTGCTAGAAAAGACCGTCGTAGCATGTGGGAGAAGCTTAATAAATATCTGTTGAATGAGTAACTGATTTTGTATTCCTTGACCTAGACACGAATTAATACTTGAGTGATCTTGACCTGCCTAAATGTACATATGCCAAGGTGGCCTTCCATTAGGAGAGAGACCCTAGTCTGATTTGAGGCTGGTTAGGGTGAGTACAGGTCACCTCTGGTTGTTTTTCTAGCAAGTTGGGCAGTCAAGCTCTTAGTATTTTAACGATTCTCCTAGTATTTTAATGATTCTCCCGAATTGTGTTTACAGTTTTATTATTATGGCTACATGGCTTGTTCTGAGAGAGGCCCATCTGTCTCATACCTCCTCCCCACTCCATCTGTCTTCCCAAAGCATGCTCTCTCTCCCACTTTCTTTCTTTCTGACCTTATGATTTAAATAAGTGCAAAAAATCTTTGGCACTATCCAGAGTGAATGAAAAGCTCAAGGCTCTCTCTGTTGATACAACAAAGGGAAGCCAACTAAATCAATTAGAGGAGTGGGGTGGCAGGGAGTGTGGGGTGAGAAGTTTGTTTGCTTGTTTGTTTATTTATTTATGTGTGTATTTGTTTAAACTTCGCTTCATCCTAAAAAAAGACTTAAAGCTGAGCCAAGGAGAGGGATGGCTTTTTTTTTTTTCTTTTTTTAGTCTAAGGAAGGGAACTAATATTTTTAAACATCTACAAATTGTGAAAGGTGCTGTGCACACATACACACACATATATTAAAATATATGTCATCTATAACATAAACTAAAAATATGTTTAAGTTCAAAATTTTTTACATTTAAAAAAACTCACATACACAGAAATTTAGAAAAATGAACATCCAGATACTCACTATCCATAATCACAATTTTAAACACTTGGGCATATTTGTTTTATCTACCTAGATAACTTTTGGCCGAGGAAATTAAAAAACTATTGACATCATAACACATCACCCATAAATATTTTAGCATCCATTTCTAAATTCCCTACATCACCCGAGACCATTATTCCACCTAAAAATATAATTCCCTAATATCTAATTCATATTTAAATATCTCTAATTGACCACTGATTATTATTCTTTCTGATGTTCTGATTGTTCCCAATTAGGGCTATGGGAGCCCCATAAATCTGACTCCTTTTGATGTGATTCCATTAATCTTTAAGTATTTCATAGCTTTGAGGCTTACCGTCTTCTATCCCTGCCACAGGCCAGAAATCACATGGTTCTTAAAGGACCTCTGATTCCTTTTGGGAGAAAAGAGTATTTAGAAACCAAAATCTGGTCACCAGGGTGCTTATTACTCCTGTGATGTCATTGCTTCTAATCTAGGCACTTTCAGGGCTTGGACCTAGGAAATGTATTTTCAAAATAACATGGATTAATAATGGTATTTTCAATTCTCACTTGAAAGTCCAGAGTCTTTGCTCAACTTACATGATTTTCTACCTGTTTTATTTAGAACATCTTGATTCTTAATATATTATTTGCTTTATCCTATAATATTTATGAAATAGTTCCAAATCACAATACCATTATTACCACAAATAACAAAATTATTGAATAAAGTGCAAGATCATTTAGCAGCTTTGTTTTTTTTTTTTGTCCTTAGATATGCGGACACTAATGAACTGGGAATTAAGTACCTTGCTCAGATTTTCATCAGTAAGGGGCAGAGCCAATGTTCTACATAGATTCATTTGATTCACTTCTTCTTCTCACTCCCCATCACCAAAACTACAGAAAGAACTAGAGGAGACAATCAGTTGAAGGAGACAGATTGACAACAGAGAAAGAAAAAAAAAAAAAAGTCAGAAAGGTACTTGAAACAGAAGATGGGTGTGGGGCTGATGAAAAGTCTGCCTGGGGGTGGGTACAGTGAAACCAGTCCCCTGATTACTCCCTTTGCCCTAGGATTTCCCTTTTCCCTGTAACTACAGTCCCAGGTCAGCAGTCTCAGGAGTACCTGGGAACTTGCTAGAAATGCAAACTATCAGGCTCCACCCCAGATGTCCTCAATCAGAAACTCTGGTGTGGGACCCAGCCATCTGTGTTTTCACCAGCCCTTAGGAGACTCTGCTTCAGCCAAAGTCTGACAGCCACTGCTCTCTAAACCTTATGATTTCTGTTCTGGAAAGTAAAATTCCCAGAAGCTTCCTAGGAGAAAAAGGGTTTTTATATTTTAATCCCTCCCCACTCCCCTCACCTGCAATGCATATAAACTTATCCATAAATAATACATAGAATTTTTCTGTGAGTATATTAAAAATGAATATATGTGCTATTACTCCATATATCTCATTCCATTTTTTTACTTTTTGCACACAGCATTATGTTCCATATAAACAAGAGTAGGTATTTTGTGATAATAAAAGGACCAGAAATGGAGGATGAGGAATGAAGAATAAAATAAAAGAGAAACCTGTGTGGACGCCCAACAACCACATGCCCCAGACTGAGGTACATGACCACTCTGCAGCCCCCAGTCATGTTCCAATTTGTAAAATCGTGGGGATACAAGTGTTTCCTCTCAATGTCATAAAGTCACAACACACCTAAAACTCAATCTTCCTATCTTTAAAATGGGAATAATTACAGCCTGACCCATGAGGTTGCTGAGAGAATCCTGTGAGAGTTTTGTGAGCTGCAAAGAGCTACAGAATTGTGACTATTACCAGGTCCTTCTCCAGTGGACTGACTTGTAGTGAGAGCCATACGGCGTGTACACAAAGGTGGTTCTCCACACCACATAAGATCCAAGGACAGCCAAAACTAAAGCGTGTGTCTAATGAAGAAGTGTTTCCCTAACTGGAAATACATCAATGATGACATCACTAATACACTAAGGAGCCTTAGTGTATTAGTGATGGTGGGAATCTTCCACGCTTGTTTTGCTCTTTTAAAGCACCTTCATTTGTTTGTGTGTGTGAGATAAGAAGTTTCTTTTGAGTTATGTTGTCTCAGTTTATCCATATTTATGTTGCCATGCCCTATGTTCTGCTTTTCTCATACTCAACAACCATCAGCACTCACAATAGCATGACTGGGAAGGAAGGAATATGGACCAAAAGTCTCAAATTTATTAGGGATTAAGTGAACCCCCAAGAAAAATAAGCAATCACAAATATTCTGTCTTTACTATGCTTCTTTCTCTATACTTTCTTTTTTTTGGGGGGGGGGTCATTTAAAATCATTTGCAGAGTGACAACCAACACATCAGGTCTGTGCCAATGATCCACACATTCATGTCTCTTGGCCACACATCCTTATTAGACCCCAGACCCACATAGCTCACAGGTTTGTGGACATCTTTGAGTTCCAGAGATCCACAAACTCAATATATACAACACACACCATCACCTGCCTTCCAGGCCATCCCCCTCCCCCGATCTTCTGGTTTCATTATTTCTGCAACAATACTCTTCCCCTATCCGGCAAGGCTAGATGCTTCCGACACCTCTTTGCTCACCAAATGGTGATGAAATTATTTCCATTTTACCTTTAAAATGTCATTTGAATCATTTTCATGCCTACAGTTTCTTTTTAAATTTAGCACTTGATTATCTTTTATCTAAACAATTGCTGTAGCTTGATTTTTGTCTTGACTTCAATCTCTTCCTACTTCATTTCTTCTTCCAGGAAATATCGAAACTTTAATGACTAACATTTACTGAGTTTTGATTGTTTACCAACACCGTTCAAAGCATTTTCTGTATATTATCTCATTTAATCCACACACAAGGCATGCATTAATATACCACCTCGCTCCTCTGCTATGAAACCTTCAACTGCCACCCATTACTTCCTCCATGAAATCCAAGGCTTTCATTGCGTTCCCAGTATAGACCATCAGGCAGTTTCCTTACCACCCTTTCCCGGATTCACTATGTTCTAGCCAACTGGATCACCTATCATTTCCCTAATGCACCATGTGCTCATGGCTCTGGTTTCACCCATGTTATCACTCAGCATTTTCCATCTCTACCACTGCTCACCTTTTAAACTCTAGCTTAAATACTATCTCCTTCACCAGACTTGCTCTAGCTCTTACAGTAACCCTCATCATTGCTTTCTTTCTCTTGTTAATTCATTCACTAAACATTTATTCCCTTCATTGTTCTTTCAACCAAAGTTTAATTTTACTACTAGGCACCCATGCTGCCATTGTACTTCACATCTCTGGTATGTTCCTTAGAAATTGGTCTTAGACAACCGACAGAATGGGAGAAGATATTTGCAAATGACATAGCAGATAAAGGTTTAGCATCAAAATCTACGAAGAACTTAGCAAACTCAACACCCAAAGGACAAATAATCTAATCAAGAAATGGGCAAAAGACATGAACAGACATTCTCCAAAGAAGACATACAACTGCCTAACAGACACATGAAAAAATGCTGCACATCACTTGGCATCAGGGAAATATAAATCAAGACCACAGTGAGATACCACCTCATACCAGTCAGAATGGCTAAAATTAACAAGTCAGGAAATGACAGATGTTGGTGAGGATGTGGAGAAAGGGTAACCTTCTCACATTGTTGGTGGGAATGCAAGCTGGTGCAGCCACTCTGGAAAACAAAACGGAGGTTCCTCAAGAAGTTGAAAATAGAGCTACCCGATGGCCCAGCAATCACACTACTGGATATTTACCCCAAAGTTACAAATGTAGTAACCCAAAGGGGTACCTGGGCCCCAATGTTTATAGTAGCAATGTCTACAACAACCAAACTGGAAAGAGCCAAGATGTCCATCAAGAGATAAATGGATAAAGAAAATATGGTATATACATATACAATGGAATACTACTCAGCCATCAAAAAAATTAAATCTTGCCATTTGCAATGATGTGGAACTAGATGTTGGATGGAACTACTCTAGATGATGGAACTAGAGTATATTATGTTAAGCGAAGTAAGTCAGAGAAAGACAATTATCATGTGGTTTCATTCATATGTAGAATATATGAAACAGCACAGAGGATCATAGGGGAAGGGAGAGAAAACTGAATGGGAAGTCATTAGAGAGGGAGAAACCAGGAGAGACTCTTAACCATAGGAAACAACCTGAGGGCTGCTTGAGGGGAGGTAGGTGGAGGGATGGGGTAACTGGGTGATGGACATTAAGGAAGGCACTGATGTAATGGTTACTGGGTGTTATATAAGACTGATGAATCACTGACCTCTACCTCTGAAACGAGTAATACATTATATGTTAATTAATTGAATTTAAATTTAAAAAGTAGGAAAAAAAGAGAAATCTGTCTTAGAGTAGAGATAAGGTTAACACGTCTGTTTCCTTCTCATGATTATGTTTGAGGATCTCTTCATTTTTGTAGCTCAGTCTACCACCTCTTTGACATGGTGCTTAGGATTCATACATGCAAATGTTCATTCATTCATTCACTCATTCATTCAAAAAAAAGAAAAAAAGGCTTACAAAACTCTTGTGTTCCCAGAACTGGTACAGAACAACAAATAACCCAGTGACTGCCCTTTGGAGTTTATAGTCCAAAGGGTTATAAAAGTCTGTTTGCAAATAATTAAAATGCAACACGGCATATGCAGGAAACACAGTAATTAATCATGCCTCCCAGGGCAAAGGCAGGTGACAAAGGGCATTTGAGCCAAGTCTTTAAGGATAAATAGGAGTTCACTAAGGGAGAAAGACAATCCAGAACAAAACAAACTGTATGTCAATCAGCTTCTGGAAGTCCTTAGATACCATGCCAAGTGGACATGATTGTAGGAAACTTAAGGTAATTTTGAATAAATATTTGCTGGATACCCTATGAATGCTTTCTCCCATTTGTGTGGTTCTGGAATCTTATACCACATTGGGAATCACTTCCTTTTATCTACTTGCATTTGGGGTAAAACCCAAATTTTACAACCTCTTTTCTGGCTCCACAGTATTCACCTGCACAACCCACAGGCACTAGCAAAAACTCATGAAATGAAGTGGTCATACTGAGACGGGAATAGACATGTGATGTGCACGAAATAGGAAAAGGAGCACCAAGCCCAGAAGATTCGGTGCAGCCCTCTAAGGAAGAACAATGTAACTCATGTCACCTTTCTATGGGTAAGTTTTGCTTGTCTGGGTGTCTGTTTTAATGTGGGAAGAGTTTGTTTTCAAATTTGTTGAGCTGTCAGTAAAATCATTAATTTTCATCAGCAGTACAATATGCAAGAAATCTAAGCCTCTGCTAATCTGCTGAGGTCAGCATTATTTTTTCACACCAGTGCTTTGACCCCCAAACCTGCCCTTTTAAGAAGAAAATCTAGGATCAGTCATTTGACGCGCGCCCACGCCGCTGGTCCCGCCACACACTCATACATAGTGTCCAAGTGCCTCAAAGGAAAGACTTATAAGTCTTTTACTTCCTAGGTCCCAGGCTTCAGGTAGGTCTACACAGTAGGCCACTGAACCCCGGTCCCACCCCATCCAGGGGATGCTTGGTCACCCCTGTGGAGATGCTCTTGCTTTGACATTTCAGTGGGTTCCACAGTGGGGTCTGCTCCCATGCCTGAGCTGGGGCTCCCCACATCACAGCCCTATAACCAGACCCAGAACAACTGTCAGCTATAGCCCCAAAATATGATGGAACCTTGGCCAAAACATGATGGAGTCTTGGCCCCCATGTTGAGCTCCTTGGGCTAAATAACCTACCCAAGTTTGCACAGCTAGAGAGAGCGCACGCGATTTAGAGGAAAAGTCAAGTTTACATGTAAAGCCAAGACTTCTGGGAATGTCTTACTTTCCCCAGGAAGTTCCGCACCTCAGGTGAGAAGTCTCTGTTGGTTCAAGGGCTTGAGAAATGAGACACAGGTTTTGTGAGATACCTGAGCTTTCAGGATTATCAGCACTTGATGACTGAGAACCTCATATCGTGTCCAGCAGGTCTCTCAAAGGAAGGATTCCTTGAGTCTGGGTGGCTAGACTCCTGCTTCGTTTGGTGACTTGAAGCACATGATCTTTCATCTGAAGGCATTCTGGATGTGTCTTCCCGTGCTTTACGCAAAGCTCCGTGTCTGACCCAGTGGCCTGCTGGCATTGCGCAGGGAGAGCCTTTTTCGCACCACATTTGGTCAATCAAAATATGAACTTGGTACAAACATGAGGGAGGAATAGCTTTCAAATATGACCTCAAGATTTCAGAATGCATCACCTCGGGATAAAAAGTCTCAGGAAATGGGGGCACCTGGGTGGCTCAGTGGGTTAAGCTTCTGCCTTTAGCTCAGGTCATGATCTCAGGGTCCTGGGATCAAGCCCTGCATTGGGCTCTCTGCTCAGAAGGGAGCCTGCTTCCCCCACCTCTGCCTGCCTCTCTGCCTATCTAAAAAAAAAAAAAAAAAAAAAAAAAAGTCTCGAAATGTGTTAAACCATTGAGACATATAGCATATAAACCCACGTTTTTGTCCTTCATCCATGCAGTATTAACACACACCGTAATCATAACAATAACCCTAGTATGACGTACCCTTCAAATTATGTTATATATATATAATAGAACTCTCCATCAAAACAGATAATGAAATAATAAACACAAATTTTGACATGAACACACTGTCTCTCATCTGAAAGAGATCTTTTAAGAATGATAAAAATAAATGTCTTTCCGAAGTGGGCTGCTGATCTCAAGTTCCTATCAACGTTTCATCTTATCCCCTGACCTCACTTTTAACTTGACCCTTTATCCTCTTTGCCCCCGGTGGTGTGGTTCTCTCTGCAAAGATGGCCCACGTGCCCCAAAGAAGGCAAAGTGAATGCAAAGTGTGGAAGGACGGGCTGGGGGGCACCATTTCCTCCGGCTTGGCTCTGCGTCAGAAATGTCACCCACTTCCAGGTTTCAATTTGCTCGTTGGCAAATGGAGCAGGTGATGGAGGAAGGGCATTAGGTGACCTCTGTGTCTTTCCGCCTCTGACATTTTAGAAGTCTGGCAAGCTGAGGAGATTCTCAGCACCAGCCTCCTCCCGATGGTGAGGACCACTCAGATGCCCCAACCCAAGGTCGTGCCATTTTCTCACGTGATTGCTCACGTCCACAGAAGCCCCTCCAAGCCCAGCCAAGAGAGAAGCCCGGCCACCCACAGGGCTTGAAGTGAACATTCGAAATAGATAATATTTTTCATTTCAAAATATTTATTCAGTTTTTGTTGTTGCTGTTGTTTTTAGAAATAAAGGCATTCTCTAGTCTGTGGTGATTCAAAAAGGGGGGGAGGACATAAATTGAACAATCCAACAGCCGAGTGTACCCATCTTAGAGATGTAAACACCACCACCGGCTCGCGCCACAAACACGTAAAAGCCAAGGCATACCGTCCACACGCGGCAGGCCACCCCGTATCACCCGTCTACACCGTTGATATGTTACCCGATGGTAACCGTCGGGCAGCTTCCCTTCTGGGCGAGTACAAGAAGCCACTGGGCATCACCGCTTTTCTAACAGGGCGCCTGCGTGGACACCCAACCCGCGTCCGCCCCCCACGCCCTCATCTCCCGCAGGAACAAACTCCCCTCCTGTCCTCCGCAGCCAGCACGCGGCCCGCCGGCCCTCAGGTGCCCCACGCGGGTCACCCGCAGCCGTTGACGCGCATGCGGACTTCCCGCTGCAGAGAACCGTGTCTCGGCGGGACTCAGGGGCTCCACGTCTGTGATTACCTCAAGACCCCGATTTTCACTGTGGGCTCCCCGAGAGGGCTGATCTAGTCTCCCCGACTCTCCCGTAGAATGATGCTCGCGACACGCCGAACCCGACAGGAAGGTCCAGACCTCGCGTTCCGACCGCCTCGTGCTCCCTACGTCAGACCGCGGGCGACTACGGGTGCCGAGTCACAGCCCAGATGGGACGTGCATGGGACACATTTCTGAACCTATCGCGAGGGATCCCCGACGTCAGATCTGGGGGAGGCGTAGGGATGTGTCCAGCCCCTAACGCACGTGTAACGGACGTGAACCGGGCACCTCGGGGCGGGGGGCCCCCCTGCTTCACTCGGGAGAGAGGAGCGAGGGGGCTCGCCGGCGAGGGAAGTCTGCGGCTCAAGCTGCATTTCAATGCAGTGCTTACTTTATTCACCAGGGGTCATCAAAGGTCTGGATTTCCTTTGTCTACTTGTTGATTCCTGTACGCACTCTGTGCACTCAGGCACCCCTGAGGTCTTCAGCCTCGTCTCTCAGGAAATGCCACTTTGCTGCTCCCTCTCCCCACCGCTCCCGACCCTCCCCCGACCACTCAGCTCCCAGCCAGCTCCTCCTTCTAGACCTCTACCAGCGCGCGACAGACAGGGGAGGGGGACGTCCCCGGGAAGCAGGGCAGAGATGCCTTTCGTAACTAGACCAACTGATTTAAAAAGGAGAAAGAGGAAATGTGGTATTGGCTTCTTCTTCTTCTTCTTCTTCTTCTTCTTTTTTTTTTTTTTTAATAATCACTGCTTTGCTTCCATTTTTCAAAGTCATAAAGGAAAGGTAAGGCTAACCCACCTGTTTTCTAGAAGCATGAACTGAACCGTGTGCTTGGAAGGCAATGAATCACGACTCCCACCTGTTCAATTGTGCTCGGGAACTAGGTTCCTCGATGGCCAGAACGGGTCACCTGAAGAACACGTCAGGATTCCCTGAGACCTTTTCAGCCCCCGTGAACAACTAACTAAGGGAAGGCTTCCAAGAAGATTCTGGCACCAGAATGGGGGACGAGGACCACACAGGTCTTGGTGGGCCTGAGGATGGCTCGACTAAATGTGTCCTTTTGAGTGGCTCAAACTGTTTATCCTAGTTTTCCTGGGATGACACCCTTAAATGTCTTTAGCATGAAGCCAATTTGATTCTTTCTTACCCGTGCCCTCTGTAACTGAGAAGCTCTAAAGTGAGGCAGGCATCAGCCACAACGAGGTGTGGATTTGGCTTCTAGAATTCTCCCCCAGGGCTGTGCAGCTCCTACTTCGGAATCAAGTCCACTTGCCTTTCCTCCTGCTCCCAAACAGGCAGAAAACCAGTCTTGTTATTCAAGTGGGAATGTTTCATCTGTTTTCCTTTTATGCTTTATTTTAATGCAATAGTAGGGGGAACTTGGGGGCATTAAGCCTCTGCCTTCAGCTCAGGTCGCGATCCTAGAGTCCTGGGATCAAGCCCCACTTCGGGCTCCCTAATCACTGGGGAGTCTGCTTCTCCCTCTGCCTACTACTGCCCCTGCCTTGTGCTCTCTCTTTCTCCGACAAACAAATAAATAAAATCTTTTTTAAAAATGCAATATTATAGGATCAAAAGTCCTATATATATGCATCCTAAATATACGAGGTAATAGCGTTGAAAGAGGCAATCAAGGGGCACCTGAGGGGCTCAGTCTGTTGAGCACCTGCTCTCTGTTCCGGTCATGATCTCAGGGTCGTGGGATCAAGTCGGGTTCCCTGGGAGCCTGCTCGTCCCTCTCCCTCTGTACCTCACCCAACCCCTGCTCGAGTTCTCACCTTCTGTCTCTCTCTCAAATAAATAAAATCTTAAAAAAAGAAAGAAAGAAAGAAAGAGGCACTCGAGACCATGGAACAAAGGAGGGGTCAAGTGTGGCAGAGCGCACGGTTGAGGATGCGAGCTCTGAGCAGTTTGAGGGGACCCAGACCACAAGGTCGCCCAACGATCTGGGCTGCTGGCTATCTTCTTATGGGCTTGTCAATGACGCAATTAAAAGACTATGGGACACAGGGGCACCACAGTGGTGTCAACTAAAGACAATGACTTGCTAAGTCTTGTCAGAGAGAGAGTTGATAGCCGACACAAGTTGAGGGAACCTGGTTTGGCACAGCCCGCCGAGAATCCAGGACCTTTGGAAACCCTCACACTCATCTGCAATACACATTTTGCCAAAATGTCCTATGCCACTCTGCCTGGTTTTTAAGTTACAAAACCACCACTTATGACTTCTTAATTTCGTGACAGAATATGGATTTACGATCATGAAGAAGGGGGGCGGGGAGGGGGATAGAGGCCCAAGGCAAGGCCAGTTGCTGTGTATTTTCTCTTGACACAAAGTCTAGCTTAAGAGATGAACTAGAAAACCCTTAAGGAGCAGGACTGGTGCACTGGCCCCTCTGTTTTATGTGGACTCCTACAACGCAACACCAACTCCTGCAAAAGTGCAGCTTTTCCCGGCGTCCTCCCAGTAAATAGCAGGGACGGTTATTTCAAAGTGACATTTATACTGTCGACGGGGAGCTGATGGCTGAAGGGGGAGATAGTGATCAAGGGATTTAATCCCAGGACCAAGGGGAGGCAGGTGTCTGTGAAAAAGATAAGAGAGCCCAGAGCTGCCCATGGCCTCTTATATTTAGACAAAGGAAAAATACCGTGAGCACAGAAGGCTTTACCAGCGTGTGTGTGTGTGTGTGTGTGTGTGTGTGTGAGAGAGAGAGAGAGAGAGAGAGGAATAAAAAACTAAAAACTACTGGCTTTGTCCAATACTTCTTATTTGTGCCTCCATCATGCCCTCCAATGACGGCTGATTTCCTTGTCCTCGGACACAGCAGTGATGTCCCCTTCTGTCCCCAGAAAATTATCGGTAGGTCAACAAGTATTTTGCAGAGCTCCACGGGTCACAGACACCATGGGTAAAGCCCACAAAGTCTATCCCATTCCAGGGGTCTACCTCTCGTGACCCAAGTGGTTGTTTACTTGTTGGCTTTTGTTTTCGAGTGTGCCTTCAGGCTCTCTTGCCAGAGAGATGGCAAGCAGCTTGCCGGGACACTGGAGAGGGGACTCTGGAAAGAAATAGAGGCTGCTTTGGATAATCGCGAGGGCTCTTCCTGCTCAAACACCTCAGACTCAACATAACAACATCAGATGCGAATCACCGACCAACAACCTGTGGAGTGCGTTCCTACTCAGAGGTAACTCCGATAGCAAACGACGGAATAGGATTGCCTTGCTTGATGTCATTTTACCTAATGTGGAAGCTGAGGCTGTCTTCCTCCTTGCCCCTCTACACATTGCCGATCCATGCCCCACATCATCATAGTCCAAAGTGATGAGCAAAAATCCACTTCAGGAATCAATAATAGATTTCCAGCAAATATCAGAGGGTATATTAGACAGAATTCTGAGGTATATACAGAAAACCCCCAGGTGAAATAGTTTTAATAGGATAATTATGTATCCGTCGTGTAAAGAAATTTGACAATAGACATTTTGAGACTGGTGTAGGAGATCTGTGATCATGTTAGGGACCAAGAGGTCTAACTTTCTATCCCATCACCCTCAGTATGTGCCTTCAACTCATGGCACAAAATGGCTGCTGGAGCTCCTGCTCTCATCCCAGACAGCTGAATGGAAGAAAAAAAGAAAAAGCATACCTCTTGCCTTTTATGCAGTTTTACTGGAACTCCCAGAAAACGTTTTCACTATATCTCATCCACCAGATATAGACTCAAAGAAGGCAAGAAAACATATGTACGTGGACAGCACTGGCCCAGGCTTCTGTAACTGTGGGAAGAAAAAAGAATAGTTATCAGAAAGCAGTTGTCAGTTTGTTCTTAAAAGAGTTCGGGTACTGTACAAAACAATGTAATATTCCTTATTGTCTTAGTTTCTGTTTTCCTCAATATTTTAAAGTGAATTCACATATGCCAGAGACCCAAGCTTCCAAATAAATGGCGGGGGAAGAAGTTTCAAGTGCAATTTTACCTTGAGAAATGAAACTAAAATTCTGAAACTATATTTAACTTACAAGATTTAGATTATATCAATTGTTTCTTTCTTTTCCCCAAAGCAGAGCAAATGCTGATTATTTCATCTGATGTTATTAAATTTTTTTTTAAAGATTTTATTTATCTACTTGACAGTGACAGAGAGCACAAGCAGAGGGAGCAGCAGGCAGGCTCCCCGCTGAGCAAGGAGCCTGACGCAGGACATGATCTCAGGACCCTGGGATCAAGACCTGAGCCAAAGGCAGACGCTCAACCCACTGAGCCACCCAGGTGCCCCTTATCTGATGTCATTTTAATGAGAAAATAATTTGATAATAGGGCACTATCTGTTTCCATGTCTTTTCTACATGATTGTGTTTAAAGAATCTCTGTATGAAAATACATATGCCGCTTTTACCAAGAATTTCTCTTTAGCTTTTGATATTCAAGCCATTCTCTGGAAGAGCTTATCTTAGCATCCAAATTCCAGATGTTCACTTTGAAATTTTCATGGGTGGCCTTCTGCCAGTCCCTCATCTGTCAGGGACTTGGAGTGACATGATTACTTTTTCAACCTCACTTTAATTAACTTCATGAGATCTTGCCCTGTTGCAAGGTCTCCAAGCTCTATTTACAACGGATGCTTATCACCGGAGACACTCACAAGGTACGATCTGCTAGAGAGTCAGCTACAGGAGATGCCCTCCTCTTCAGTGGGGAGAGATGTCTGGGTGAGTGTTAAAATTCTAAGTGGACAGTTCGTTGGTAAATATTTTTGCATTATGAAGACTTTTGTTTCTACTGACAATCTGATGAAGACAGGAGTTTAGATAACAAAGCTGCGGATAATGAGGACTTTTTTTTTTAACACTGTGTTGTACTTCAGTTAGGAAGTCAGTTAGAAAACATTACATATATATACATACATATACATATATATACACATACATATATAGAAGCGTTTTGCCTCTGATCTCGTGTAATGTTCACAGCCTATAGCATAAAGTCTTAATTCCCATTTACAAATCAGAAAACTTGGGGCACCTGGGTGGCTCAGTTGGTTAAGTGTCTGACTTTGGCTCAGGTCATGATCCCAGGGTCCTGGGATCAAGCCCTGCATTGGGCTCCCTGCTCAGCTGGGAATCTGCTTCTCCCTCTCCCTGCACCCCTCCACCTGAATTGTGCTCTCTCTCTCAAATAAATAAAATCTTATAAAAAATTATAAAACTTAGCAAATCTAAGTAAGTTCTAAGTCCAGGACTGTCTTCCACCAAGGCCTATGCTCTTTAGTCTAGAAATACATTCTGCTTTGAGATTTTGATCACCTTGCTTTTGAAGATTCCCACTGTTGATGGAAAGGACAGGCAGGACAGAATGTTTCTTTCTGGGTAGCTTCACAGAAATCAGGCTTAGAACTTGGAAGGCGGGAGGCCTTCATATCTTTATGGGCTTTGCAGCCCCGTGCATATAAATTAGGGTGTTTTCAGCTGCAAAAAACTGAAACTCTTGCTGAAATGGACTGAGAGCAGCGATGATCAAAGTAGGATCCCCAGGCCTGAAGAGTCAGCAGAACCTGGGACCTTGTTAGAAATCAGAAATGCAGATTCTCACTTCTACCCCGGGATACCCCAAACCCAAAACCCTGGGGGTGGGCCCCAGTGATCCGTGTTTTAACAAACCCTCCGGGAGATTCCACAGAATGTTGCGTGGGAGGGCTATAGTTTTGGACAATAAAGACATGAATTTTCTCACTGAGCTGGATGTACACAGAGTTACCTTCAGGAGCCACAAGATTGGCCGGTTCTAGTTCTCCGGGATACTCTCACTTCCCTCCTTCACCCGAGGGCCACACCATCCAGAGGCAGATGGTGAGCCACCTCCTCTTTTGGCTTTTTCCAAGAGTGCAAACGGAGAGCATTTCTTTTCTTTTCTTTCTTTTTTTTTTTTTTAAGATTTTTTTATTTGTTTGACAGAGAGAGAGAGATCACAAGTAGGCAGAGAGGCAGGCAGAGAGAGAGAGAGGGAAGCAGGCTCCCCGCCGAGCAGAGAGCCCGATGCGGGGCTTGATCCCAGGACCCTGAGATCATGACCTGAGCCGAAGGCAGAGGCTTTAACCCACTGAGCCACCCAGGTGCCCCCGGAGAGCATTTCTAAAAGTCCTCCCGACAGGCTTGCCCTCATCTTTCAAAGGCTGGAATTCTGTCTCCTGACCAAATCTTCAGCTCATTATTGCTAAGTTGAATGGGGCCAACAGGAATGGATGAAACTAAGCCAGACCCATTCCCTGCCCCATGGCCATAACAAGCAGGAATCATACTGGAATAAAAAGGAGGTTCTTGGGGCGCCTCAGTGGCACATTGGGTTAAGCCTCCAACTCTTGTTTTTGGCTCAGGTCTGATCTCAGGGTCATGAGATCCAGCCCCAAGTTGGGCTCTCCATGCTCAGCATAACGTCTGCTTGGGCTTCTCTCTCCCTCTCCTTCTACCCCTCCTCCCATCTCTTTCCCAAATAAATAATTTTTTTTTTTAAACTGAGGTTCTTATTGGCAAGAGAGAGCAGAGCAAGGAGGTGGCATGGGGGGTACCATTTGGTCAGCTCACCACAGCAAGTTCTTAGCTACATAAGGACTTCAACCTGGAATCTGTAAATTTGTTTCAATAATCTGATCATTCTAAATCATTAGACTTTTAAAATTTCAGGTCAAAAGCAGCCACCTAGAGATCATGTTTTTCAGTTTGGGTGACTAGAGGCTGACATTTAGAATCAGCTGGGCATCATAATCTACTCAACCAAACAGTCCTTTACTAATACCAGTTAGAGATCTGTTTCACCCATGTTAGCGGAATGTTTTATATTTTTATACCGGAGCTCTGAGATCATTATAATTGAGAGGACACCAAATGATGGTTAAAATAGGTATTTTCCTTCCACAGTCTTTGAACATCTTCAAATGACAGGTGTTTCTTAAGAAAGGAAATTCTACTCATTGCGCTTTCTACAGCAAGAATAAATTTTAAGTAATGACTTTTTAAAAGCGGAAATCTGAAATGATGAGCAGCCTGCTTTGATCCCTGTGCTTTGCTGAACAACACACGCGGTTGTTGGAGGCAGGTAGGAGCCCCACAAACATTTCATTTCTGCTCGATTCACAGATGAAGCTATCAGTCGGGACGACGAGTAATTACCACATCCTCGACTCAATCACACATGAGCCGCGATGCTCTGCAGTCGCTTAGCTGGAACATGGAGGTGATCTCTGCAGAAGCGGTAAACGAGCTCATACCCAGGACCGTCTAACAACCTGCGCACAGCCTGCATTTCATTGTTGCTCTCAACCTCAGCTCTCCCCGACCCTCCCATTGCTTGAGTTTTTCAATTAAGTGCTTTCCTCATTTATATTCCGCCTCTGATCAAATACCAAAAAATGTGGATTAGTCACATTCCTACATAAATTTAAACATTATGTAACAAGTATCCCAGCAGCATGGAAGGGACCCTCAATGGCGCAGAAAGCCCCGGGCTGGCCCTCAGTGGCTCCGAAGCCCCACCTCTGCCACCGACCTGCCTCGGGGTGATTCGGTGCACACCTCCGGGCCCTCGGTCTCAGCCGGGAAGTGGAAGATGGTCTCCAAATCCCCTGTCAGTTCTACCGTCCGGCTAGAGAAAGATCCGAGGAGAGGTAGCTTGGCGCGGTAGGAGAAAACCTTGGGTTCAAATCTCAGTTGGGCTACTTATTAACTCTGTGCCCTTGGGCGAATTATTTAAAATCTCTGAGAGTGTTTTCTCATGGGTAGAACAGAGATAACATCAGCCCCCACTTCTCCGGCTGTTATGACACATTGAGAAAAATATGTTGGACGTGGCTGGCATTGTTGATGCCGTTGCGCTCGTCACTATTATGATTTAAAGGGAAAGGAAGAATGCCACCTTGTTTTTTCTCCCTATTCTTCCCTACTAAGACTCCTGCGCCCACATCCCCTACCCACAAAACAACAACAAACAAAGCCACAAAAATCCCAACCAGAAAACAGGTGGAGACAACATGGCCCCTTTCTTCCCACCACACATTTGTTAACCCCTTACTGTCCAAACACTGACACTTTGGATTGATACAATGTTACATGTCCATTACATCGCAGCAAAACTGGAAAAAAGAAAAGTCTGGTTGTGTCAGAGCATGCCTTGAAATGCTATGCCTCTAAGAAAAATCTGGAAAGGGCACTATTGGCTCCATTTAAAAACAAACAAACAAAAACAACAGGAGAAAGAAATTGACAGCTGGGCGTTGTTTTTCTTCTCTGTCCTCTACCTGAAGGTGCTTCAGCATCACCTGTGGGGCTTATTACAGTTCAGACTGGTGTGTCCTTGGCTTCCAAGTCTCTGGCTCAGGAGGCCTGAGAACCTGCATTTCTTACCCAGTCTTAGGGGCTGCTGGTCTGCGGACCGCACTCTGAGAACCACGGAACTGGTCCACGCCAGGCTGCTCCTCAGACTTTGACAAGTTTGTGAACGAATACAAGTTTCTAGCCCCAACACGGAGGGACTCACTCAGTAGGGCTGGGCCAGGTCTTAGGAATCTTTGCTCAGCTTTGAGGAAGCCGCTCTAGTGGGTTCCAGGTCTGCAAACACATTTCCCAAACTCGCCTGGTGGCTTTGTTGACGTGGCACTTTCCTCCAAAGATCCTTCACCCTCTGGGCCTCTCCTCCAGGTCCACTGTTCACTTGGCATCATTCACCCCAACTTTTTTTGATTTGTAGACGGCTGCGATTTCTCCTTGTTTTGATCTCTGCTGTTACCAGAAGCTAGAAGTCCCAATGCCTCCTAATATTGTGTTTCTGCCTTGCAAGACATTTCTCTTTCTACTTCTCATACACGTGTTGTTCATTTCTCCTCACCCCAATTCCTCTCCCCAACAGGACCAAAATTTCTTGGTCCTTTGGGGCAATGACTGTCCTACTCAAAGCACACCCGGGCACAAAGCCTTGCACGTATGAGGGATCGAAACAAAGATGTTAAAACAAGCGGATCACCTAAGGCAGCCAGTTGCCGCCACCTCCGCTACCATTATCATGGACCCCTATCCCCCCCCCCCGCCGCCAATGTTTCAGTAGTAATAGCTAACATTTATTAAGCTGATTTTATGGACTGTTCCAAGCACTCAGTCTGCATCAAATCATGTAATCCATTTGATTAGCTCAAGGCATCTTGCAATCACGGTCATTTTGTTCCCCTTTAAACACGCCTTGGAAGGTCTGAGCACCACAGCCAGCTCTAGTAGGTGAGCAAAACTGAAGGGACCAGATGAAAGATGAATGAGGCAAAGCCAGAAGTCCTAGTGCGACACAGAGGCTACGTCCCTCTGCTGTGTGGGAGGAAATCCTACCTCCCACAGCGCTGATTCCCCACCCCGAAAACGGTCTGCACAGACGACCAGGCTGATGACCATGTGCCTTGATTTGGGTATAAAGAGGAGCATGGGGGTGAGATCCTACATCAAGTACAAGGAGATATGGGCCAACACCATTAATTATGATATATGTGAATCACGGAACATTGATGGGCCTTATTTCCTTATGGGCAAAAATGAAAATAATAGGATCCCTTATTGTGATGATCCAGTGAAACAATATCATTGGAAAGAGCCATTTTGTCAGTTACTTCATGAAACTGGTAGAATTCAGGAGTTGAGGCCAAGTGAAGGCTGGGATGGGAAGTTCATAGGGGCTGTGTTTTATCACAATGATTTTGGACACCTGTGACCTGAGGGGCACCCAACTGGCCTGAATCAGAGAGGCTGTACAGCCTGCGATGGGCTCAGACAGCCCCGTACAATCGTCTTGCTTCCACCGGAGTTTCTCGTGGCAGACTTGTCAGTTCAAGAAGCCAGACATTTGGGTAAGTGAACAACTTGTTTATATTAATTGGAGGGTCTATCCTTACTCAGGTTAACATACAAACACCAACTAGCTTTGCATGGTTGGAATGTGCGTGGAGTTTTCCAGATGAAAATTACTGTGTACACTGAGGACATACAGAATTTAGTTTTGTTCAAAACGTCTCCGAGGATTGCCTGCCATTTTGAAATTCCTATCCCTGATGCCGGGGTTGTGGTTTGGGTCCCAATTACCACACGTGTGTTTCAGTCTGTGCTGGCAATTGTAGTATCTTGACATCACAAAGAGCGGAGAACCATCTACCTCCAGTAAATTCTAGTTCAGTCTCTTATACTTGTATTTACATAAACTTTATTTTAAAATGTGAAGAAACTGTGAGGAGGACAAGACTCATTGAATATTATTTCACTTTCAGACTTACGAATTTTAAGTAGGTGCCAGCATCTGGCTACTCCACGATTCTCTGGAGTGCCCTTGTACCGAAGCATTTACATGTCAAAACACATATTATTTCATTATCATTTCCTTCTCTCGTCATTGGCCTTTCTACGAAGTCAGAGCATTGTATTGATGTTTTTGAAACCGTGCTTGTAGACAAGCTATTTGAGCCATGAATTTAATTCCGGAAGAGTGAAAATGCAGTGGGAAAATGTATGCTTTGTAAAGAGAGAGCGCGGACTGAGTAGGCAGAGGACTGGTGATTGCTATTCGTCCTTGGTTTTGCACAAGAGACTGAAGTAGAATTAACTAGGGGTGGATGGTTCCCCGTTCTTTGGGATGTCAAGGCCGTTCTATTAGACATCTCCCTGCTTGCTTCGTTTGTCCTCTGGTGTGCGTCCGTTAGTTACGGTTTGCGAAAGTCATCATGGGCAGATCAGAGTTTTCTGAGGGATAAGTCAGCTGTGGGTGTGAGAGGTAATCCTAAGAACAATGGCCGCTGGCACAGCTGGACCCTTAATTTGATATCCACATGTGCATTTGTGCCCGGGGGCCTAATGAGAATGCCCAAGTGCCTTCTGTCAGCGGCTCTGCTAAGTGCCAATTATGCCATTTAGTCTAATGCGGTTATATCCTGGGCTGTGTTTAAAATATTATTCTCCTTCTGACCACTTACTGAGAAACCTTTTTCCCCTCACAGGTGTCAGTACGTCAAAAAGCTCCTGAACATTTGAGGAGAGCTGAGAAGGCTTAACCAAGAGTCAAGAACGAGACTCAGTTTCCAACCCTAGCCTGTGGGCTAAGGCACTTCCACAAACAACACCTTGTTCCCTCTTGATCTACGGACTTTGAATTACCACCTCAATTTATACTTGAGGAAACAGAAATAAGCAATAAAGGGCCCTTGTGGGGCTCATGGATAAGTAGAAAACTGGGGAATCTAACACACCTGGCCTGATCCCAAAGCTGGTGCGGTCTTTCCAAGATCTTTTCCTCCTCTGTACACCCTTTGCCTCACAGATCTACTCAGTTTATCCAGACAGTCTTTGAGGCCCGGTTGTGGGAAGAGCACAACAGTGGGTTTGAGCTTGGCTTTGTCTTTGGAGACGCTCAGAGAATTACAGGTAGGCAGATCGATAATAGGAGGAAACTGGGACCAAGAGTATGTCGCTGGAGATCTGTAAGGATGGCCGCCATCAGTTCATTCTTCCCTTTCCGGTCGTGCCACCCTTTCAACTGAGAACAGAAGAGCATCTCCCCTCCCCTGGAATCTAGGCTTTGTTGTGGTCTAGAACATACAGTGGAGTTCAGTATCTAGGACTTCAGATCCCTGACAGCTTCCGTTTTCACTCTTCTGGAGCCCTAAGCTGCTCTGAAAAGAAGTCCCACTACCCTTCTGGAAAGTGAGACGGGGCCATCCTCCAGATATCCCAGCCATTCCCGCTGAGGTACCCGACATGGGATGAAGCCTCTAATACCACACAGAGCAGAGCTGGGCCATCTCTGCTGAGCCCTGCTAAAATTCCAGACCGACAGAATAACGAGCCGCAAAAAGTTCTGGCTTTAAACCACCATCCTGCGGATGGTCTATTACATGGAAATAGACATCAGGGGCAGAAACACCACAGAACAACCTGAAGAGAAGGAAGAGACGATGGGGGGACTTTGAGCAGGATTCACAGATGTAGAAATTGAGTTGAACCTTGCAGGGATGAGTGGACCCTCGGGGAAAACGTTCTCCACCTTGACCCCCAGAGCACCGGTTCTATCTTGATATCAAAACACAACAAAATGACAAGTTAGTAATACCAGAAAAAGGCTCGAATGACCGGAGTTTTTGCCTTTGAGATGAAGAAGACCTCCCTTCTGCAGCAATCAGAACAAGACCATCGAAGGGTAAAGACCTAATTGCACACACGTGCTGAGAGACACTTCTGCCACATGGCACTCCCAGCTCCACGTCCATTTTCAAGCCTTCCCCTGTGTTGAGATCCAGCCTTTCTCTTCAAAGATTGCCCCTCAACCTTACCAAGTGACTTTATTTGCAGCCATAAAAACATGCTAAGATTTTTTTCCTCTTAGTTTCTTAATTTTTATGACTTCCAAAGGAAGCACTTTCCAGTGACTTTTCCGCAGTAGGTGCTCTTGAAACGGGTGTGGAATTAAATGGTACTGAGTATGCAATTAATTTGTCAAAAAGAACAATTTTTTTTTTTTTGCAAAGGAAGCTATAAAATCCAGTGACTTTTGCTAAACTTCTTCTCCCAATTTCTAATGAGTCAACATGTGTTGAGAAGAAGAAATTAGTCAGAGAAGAACGTCTTCACTTTTGCGAGGGTGACTCAGAGATTCCCCTGTTGTGGTGTTCTGGGCACCTGGCTGGGATGAGTTGGGTTAGGGGTGAAAGAGAAACTCTTTCTTCACAGACTTGAGAAGAAATGCTAGCAGAGAATCTTTCGTACAGAGTTCAGTTGAGTAAAAGCAAATCGTAGCCAGACTTTGGTTCTAGGACTCTGGAAAAATGGAAGACATTGTTTTCCCCCAGCCTGGATATCGCCTCAGCTTCTGACTGGGTTAGGCCAAGCCACTGCCCCACTACACAAGACAAACAGAAGCAAGATAAGCCTTCAGTGTGGCAATCTCACAGAAGACATGACTAGATAAACACCTGCCTTTAACCAGAATATTCCACACGTGCTTTGAGAAATTATTATGGGAAAACTGAACTAGGGTGAGGAAGGCCCAGATGAGCAAAGCTCAGCCAGCTTCTGAGGCATTGATACCTCAGTGGATGGGATAAACACGATGATAATATGACAGTGGGAGCGAGGGGGGCACGAGGGCATGAATTTGTGGAACACAGTCTGTGAATAGAATTTGCCAGCCTATACTACCTTCAACTTCAAGTGGGAGAGTTTTTCACTGGAGATGCTTGTTCTCTTTTAATTGAAGTACAGTTGAGACAGAATGTTACATTAGTTTCGGGGGTACCACACGGTGATTGGACGGGTCTTATGTTGTGCGATGCTCACGCCATCTGTCACTGTACAACCTGATTATAATACCATTGACTGTATTCCCTATACTGCGCCTTTTGTGCTATGACTTACTCATCCCCTCACCGGAAGCCTGTACCTCCCGCTGCCCTGGTTGGAGATGCTTTTAGACCCCAGCCTGGGAATGGGAACTGAGGGCAAGAGAAAGGAAGTCAGGCTACCTTCTCGTATTTGGACAGCCCCACTTACATTAGCCATATTTGTGGAACCCAAGATGGGAAACTGTGATCTCATACATTCTGACAAGACAAAATCTTTGAGGTATGTGTCATGGACTGAATACTTATGCCCTCCCCCAAACCGGTATGTGGAAACCCTAATCCTGATGTGATGGTATTTGGAGGTGGGGCCTTGGGGGAGGTAATTAGGTCACGAGGGTGGAGCTCTCAGGAATGGGACAAAGCGCACTTAGGAGAAGAGGCCGGAGAGCTGGCTCTCTCTTCCTGCCATGTGAGGATCCAGGAAGTCTGTAACTCCGGAATGGTTTCTCACCAGACCCCCACCATGCTGGCATCCAGAACTAGAACTTTGAGAAGGAAACTTCCTGTTGTTTATAGGCCACGAGGTCTAGAGTACTTTTACTTTTAAGCAGCCCAAACTAAGAGAGTAAAAGACCCAGGGTTAGAGAATAGCCATAGCACAATGAGGTAGAAACAAAGCCTTCACCCCAAGGCCAAGTTCAGGACCCTTGTCCATCTGTGTGTTACTGCCCACCATTGAAAATGCTTTTTACAAATTGCTATCTCTCCAGGAATTAATAATATTAGGCAAGGATGTCAGTGTGTTTGAATGGTGCTTTCCCCGCACCCCCCAAATCTTAATTATTATTTTTAATTGTACTAGTAACTGGAAGGAGCAACATATGGGAGGGCACAGAAGTGGTAAGCAATTATTTTTAAGTTGGATATATTCAAGCCTCACTTCGGCAAGGACCCAACCAGTAAACAGCACTGTGGGAACGCTAACATGGAAACTGGTTTCAGCTTTGTTTATCTCGTATTTAATAAACATTGATGGGGAAGCTGTGTGCAGGGTATCGTGCCTCCTACAGACCTGCTCTCCCATCTGCCTGGTCAACCTTTCCTTGGAGAGAGCCTGCCAGGACAGCGAGCTCCGCAGGTCCCCAACAAAACTCATCTGGCCCCAAACCTGTTCCTCCTCCTGTGTTTCTTATCTCCGTAAATGACATCACCGTCCTCCCAAATGTTCAGGCCCCCACCTTCCCAATCGTCCCCGCTTCCTCCTCCTCCTCCTCTCTCACCATTCCCCACATATCACGTCAACTGTCAAATCTGACCAGATTTCCCAGCCATCCCCTTCTGTCCATTTAATTCTTCTGCAACTTCTCATCTGATCTAAATGATCTGCCCATCGTAAATGGGCAGCTTGTCATTCGCGCCATCCATCATCTCTTTACTTTTCTTTCCTTTTCCCCGTAGCGGTGTAGCTGGGGGGAGAGAGAAACGCTGTTCTTGGGGATTTGGAGAAAGGAGGGCAAAAAATCAGAGCTGCTGCTGGGGCCTTGGACCACAGCAGAAGAGCGTCATCTGACCCGGGGCTAGCACAGACAAGGGGCACTTGGTCCGCCTCCTCTGGTAAGGCTCCAATATCCTTGTGGACCTAATTCTCTCTCTTCCCCTTCCCAGCTGATCCCTATGTCACAGCCTATCAGTGACTCTATCATAAAGTTCTAGTCACTCCTCTGATTAAAACCCAGAGGGACTCCCTAACAGCTGAAGGTAAATTCTAAACTTTTGAGCATTACCGAAAAGCCCTTTGTGATCCAGCCTCAATCTGATTTTCTGCCACTTTTTAATTGTCTTCAAAAATATTTGAGGTATCTTCCACCAACATCAGACCTTCAAATAGCTTCTTGACTCTCACACTTCTGTCATCTTCTCCTCAGGCTTTCCTCTCTATTTGGAATGTCCTTTATCCCGTATTTCTATTCGCCAAACTCCTATTCAAGCTGTGAAGCCCATCTCAATTGCTCTTACCAATAAGAAGGCTGCTTTGCTTCCATCTGCCATTGTCAGGTCTAACGAAGAGTTTCCTCCTCTGTGTGTACCAACCACAACAGCACCAACCATGTGTGTTTGGTGTTTTGCTGGTCTGTGTACCCATCTTTCCCTTTAAATTGAGGGGAGAAACCATGTCTCTCTCTATATATATTTTTCAGAAGATTTTATTTACCTATTTATCAGAGAGAGAGAGAGGGAGCAGGGAGAGTAGGAGAGGGAGAACTGAGCAGGGAGCCCAATGTGGGGCTCGATCCCAGGACCCTGAGACCATGACCTGAGCCAAAGGCAGATGCTCAACCAAGTGAGCCACCCGGGCGTCCCACTCTCTCTCTTAAAAAAAAAAAAAAATAACTTGGTTTTATTAAATCCTTCTAAAACCTCCAATGTGTACTTTAAAAAACAACAAATCATAGTCCATGTTTACAAAACATCTAATTAAGCGGCACAACTATAGTAAAGGTACAAATGCTGCAAACAATTTTGGAAATACACAAACCAAGCAAAAACACTCCACTGAGGAAAGGAGGACATAGAACTCTCAGAGAGTTGTGTAGCCCCAGCCACGTGAGCCTTGGGCGGTCCACAGAGCTTTCAGATGAACCGAAGAGTATTCATGAGTCGGGGACATTAGTGAAGAGACTTGCTGATACATTTGCAAGGTAGCCCGGAGTTCTAACACGCAGTAATTTGGAGTTTTATTTCACACAGTTATTTGGATAAAGTAGCTATTAAAACTTCGTTTCTTTGTGGAAAAATGGCCTTTGTGAAAGACGCTGATGATCAAAGTCAGGTAATAGCTATATAAATTACTTTAATATTAAATAACAGATCATAAGGGAAAGCATTTAAGTTCTTCTCAGTGTAATTTCATTGCATTTTATAGACAAAAATAATGTCATTATGATATCTGACAATCTAGCCCTATGCCCCAAATTCCCAGTGCCGAAGTTTTAATTGGTATATCCAATCTGTAGGCACACTTTCATCTATCTGAATAATATTCAATAACCAAGAAAGAACTGAGAGATTTCTTTTCTCTCTCTCTCTCTTTTTTTTTTTTTTTTGAGAGAGAGAGAGAGCAGGAGGAGGAGGGGCAGAGAGAGAGAGAGAGACTCTCCAGCCAACTCCCTGCTAAACGGGGAGCCCAATGCGGGCCTTGATCTCACAACCCTAAGATCATGGCCTGAGCTGAACCAAGAGTCGCTTAACTGACTGCACCATCTGAGCACCCCTCATATGTCTTAGCTTGTATTTTTCAAACACTCAGGAAAGCATAAGGCCATAATAATACTTTAAGAGTTGCATAGATTTTCTTTATGAATGGAATCTATTTTTAGCAGTTTTAACCATATATATACTTTCAATAATAATATTGATGAAATTCAAAATGGTCAGACTATCTGTTCTAAGTATCTTACAAGTATTAAGTATGAGCTCATTTAATGGGGATACAATGTACAGCATAAGGGATGTTGTTAATAATTGTAGCCACTTTGTACGGTGACCAACTCCTGATGTATATAAACGTGGAATCACTGTGTTGTGCACCTGTACATCACGATGGTCAGAGATCAGACCCCCGACCCCCTTCCTTATTGTGGGTGTAATCTACAAAATCTCGGGGCAAAAGGTCTTTGCTCCTTTCTAGGTGAGTAATATGCTCTTTTCCTTCAGCTTGAAAGGTATCAGACACCTGTTTTTAAAAAAGGCCTCCAGGGCACCTAGGTGGCTCGGTTGGTTAAGCGACTGCCTTCAGCTCAGGTCATGATCTTGGAGTCCCAGGATCAAGTCCCACATGGGGTTCCCTGCTCAGTGGGAAGTCTGCTTCTCCCTCTGACCCTCTCCCCTCTCATGCTCTCTCTCTCACTCTCTCTCTCTCAAGTAAATAAATAAAATCTTAGAAAAATAAAAAATAAAAATAAATAAAAAGGGCCTCAGGGCTTCTCTTTGTTCTCTAGATAATCTCCAAAGAGTTACGATGTCCTAAGAAGAGAGAGGTGAGGTCTGCTGAAAACCTGGCTGAGCCCCATGGGAGACCGGGTCCGCTAAGCAGAATAGCAGCCCCTGGAATTGGAGGACCCCACAGGGCAAGCCGGTGCCCAATCCCGTCCCGGCCGATCCCAGAGGTTTCACCCAACCCTGGGTGGCCTCTGCGTGTCTGTGTTTAAATGTGAGTATAGTCAGGGCTGCCTGGGTGGCTCAGTCAGTGAATCGTCTGCCCTCAGCTTAGGTCACGATCCCAGGGTCTTGGGATCGAGTCCTGTTCCAGGCTCCCACCTCTGCCTGCTGCTCCCCCTGTTTGGACGCTCTCTCTCTTTCAATCTGAAAAATAAATAAATAAATAATCTAAATAATTTTTAAAAAAGAAAAGAAAGAAGATAAGCTGCGCACAGTTGACACAGGATGTTACGTTAGTTTCAGGTGTATAACATAGTGCTTTGACAAGTTTGCACGTTACCCTGTGCTCATCACAACGTAGTTGCCCCGTGTCACCATACAATGCCATTATCACAGGATTACCGACTATATCCCTTGTGCTGTGTCTTTTATTCCTGTGACTTATTCATTCCATAAGTGGGTGCTTGTATCTCCCACTCCCTGGCCCCCATTTTGTCCACCCCCACATCACTCCCCTCTGTTCTCTGCATTTGTGGATCTGACTCTACACCTGATCCCAGACATTCTTTTGCTTTTCTCATAATAACAATGATGATCACTATAGTACTCAACCTGTGCCAGGTCCTGCTTTAAATGCTTTAGGCTTATTAAGTCGCTGAATCATTACAATAATTTGATGAGGTAGAGCATTATCGCCCAATCTGATGGATATGAAAAGTGAAGCACAGAGGGGCGCCCGAGTGGCTCAGTTGGTGATGTGTGTGACTCTTGGTGTCGGCTCAGGCCACATCTCATGTGTTCTGAGACTAAGCCCCATGCTGGGCTCTGCGCTCACTGTGGAGTCTGCTTGAGATTCTCCATCTCTCTTCCCCTCCCCCTGTTCACTCACTCTCTCTCCTCCTTCCCCTCCTCCCTCTCTCTAAAATAAATAATAAATAAGGTGCCTCCTTAGCGCAGTAGGCAGCGCATCAGTCTCATAAAATAAATAATAAATAAATCTTTAAAAAAAAAGTTTAAGAAAATGAAGCATAGAAGAGTTAAGTAACTTTCCCATGAGCTGAGACTTGAACCCGAACTAAATCGAACATCTACATTCCTACCACTAGACTACCCCGCCACTCAGGAGCCTTTGAGGGAAATATTCTGGCTCACTTTTATCCAAGGCAGGATAATTCAGATGGTGAAAATCATTTGGTGAACCCATTTTTGAAAACCTGGTAAGTGCAAGTGTCAGTGAGGATGGTACCATGAGGGACGCCACTTGCTACCGGTGGCACCAGAGGCTGGAGACTCTTTGCCAGCATGGAGGAAGATGAAGAGAAATAAAACTTGGTCTCCATCAATTGCACTGTCAGTCACTGACACCCTAGATATGTCTGAGCTCGTGTGTCAGGATATGGTGCACAAGACTGTCCTGACCTGCGTTGCTCGTGGTAACCCAAACATCCCTGAGAGCCTCCAGCAGTCCAGTGGGTGAGTACATTGTGCTATGCTCACACAATGGTATGTGACAGAACAGTGACAGCAAACGAACTTCTGTCTCACCCAGCCACACAGGTGAAATGCTAAGTGAAAGAAACCAGTGACAGATAAATACATATTGTGGGGTTTCATTTCCAAGTTCAAAAACTGGCAAAACTAAACTAAACTAGACTATTTATATATTCGTCTTTGAGCGATAAAACTGAAAATCAGCAAGAGAGTCACTACTCTACACATCACGCCATTGCTTACCCAGGGGACGGAGAGAATTGGAGTCAGGATGGGGTATGACAGGAGCTTGTGGGTATTGGCAAAAGACTAGTTCTTGACTCTGATGGTGGTTTTATGTGTTCATTTAAAAATGCTTGGTTAAACTTCAAATATAGCACTTCTCTGCACATGGACTAAATTTCATTATAAATAATAATTATTTTAAAAAGTTAAATGAAAGGAACCCAGAGAGAGGGAGAAAGAAAGAAAACAGGAGAACAGGAATCAGGGATGTGAAATAGCTCTTGTTCCCCCATCTCTGGGTCACACTGAAGATACTGAGTCCCAGGACAGAGCACCCTACTGTGTCAGCCTATGCCATGTGCCTGAAACTATGCCAGGGTAGGGACAGAGAGAATCTTGGTGACAGTGTGGGGTCCCCAGAGAAGTCATGCTAGGGTATTAAAGGAAGGGGGATCGGAATGCCAGAAGACCCCCAAACCAATATATCTAGTAGGAGTTCTAGAACTTTTTTTTCCCCCCACCTGCTAAATGGAGGTTGGGAAGGATGAGGATGTGATAGTTTATGTCCTTATTACCTCATCTTAGTGAGATAGAAGCCCTAAAATCACTCTGCAAGCCAGAAAGCTCCGCATAAAACAGGCAAGACGTTATTCCTAACAGCAACCCAGAGAGGCTTCACCAAAGGTGTGCTGCATTATATTTTGTGGCAAGCCCTTGAGAGGGCTAACCCCATTTCTAGAAACAAGGGTGGGTTGTGGCCAAGTTGGATGAACACACTGACTGGAAATCAACTGTGAAAACAAGCAAGAAAATTAAACACACACACACACACACACACACACACACACACACACACAAAATAAGACAAAGTTCATTTCATTCTTTCTGTTCCTCTTTAGCAGAGAACAATGAAGCCACAGGCTGGTGACTTCTGGCAACCCTGCCACAGACCAAACCGCACGACACATCACCCTATAATGCCCATGATTATGGTGGTGGTTGTTTTGAAAGTTGAAACCTGCTGTAACATTCATTTCAAAATGTTTTTAGGGCTTTTGCTTGTTTTGTCCTCCCTTTCAATAGGAGAATCAAGGAACAACAAAATTCCACAAATTCTTTCATATAAATTATTGACCAGGTTTTAGGGTAACCTTTGTTATGCCAGAGTTATCTGGTAGAAATGCACTTCCTGGAAGCAAAACAGAAAGAAATCAAACTCCCATAGTCACAACTTTGGGACAAGCACGGTCCCTGGTCCTTCAGGTGGCTGAAGAGTAGAACTTTCTCCTCCCATTTATTCTATTAAAAAGGACATAATAGCATGGATTCAGTAGCCACCGTACCCCGCCCCCACCCCCCGAGATCAAGATTGGCTTGTGAGTTTTTAAGAAGATTTTTTAATTGCTTCACTTTTTCTTCATTTCCTCTTTACTCAATTTGTTCTCCTGTCTTGGGTAAATTCAGCAAGACATGGCCACATCAAAGAAATGAACACCAACCACAAGGTCATTATTACTCAGAAGGAATGTGATGAGAGAGAATGTGTAAGAGTGGGAGTGTATGAGGCTTATGATTTTCAGATTGTACCAGAGAACAGATACAGTGATTTTCCAATAAATGATATCCCTCATTGGACAAATAGGTACAGTTTAGACAGAATAGTGTAACAATCTTTAAATGATGACAGGTATTATTATGGGAAGAATAGAGATGCATGTTAGCACTGTGGGTTAGTTGTATTTAAAAATGTTTTTTTGAATTGTTTGTATTATAAAAAATGTGTGCACCTTGAGGAATTAGAAAAATAAAGAAAAAGAAAAAAGCACGTATGAGAATTAAAAAAAAAATCACTTATTACCTACCACCTAGATAAACACCTAATACTGTGATATACTTCTCCTCCACAGTGTTTATTCTTTCATATTTCAAATCACATTCATCTACTTTGTTGGTATCTTATCAGAAGTTTCAAAATATGCCTAAATAAAAACTGAAGAGTTCCAAATGTGAATACATTAACTCATCCCATCATAAACTTCACAGAGAGTTTCAGAAGCCTCCAATCTAGTTTACATTAATAACACGTCAGTCAGACTCCCACAGTCCCACTGCTCAAGTTCTCATTCTGCTCTGCATCAGCCAGTGAGTTCTCATTTGGGGGCCAGTATGATCGGAGCTCCACCGGACTCTATCCCGATCTGTCTCCCACTGGAATGGGCTAAACTCTGCCAGCAGCTCCCAGCTGTCAACCCCCTGGATTCATGTGTCCATAAAGTACAGATTAGCAGTGAGACACCCCGTTACACTAGTCAGAATGGCTAAAATGAACAAGTCAGGAAACAACAGGTGTTGGCGAGGATGCAGAGAAAGGGGAACCTTCCTGCGCTGTTGATGGGAATGCAAGCTGGTGCAACCACTCTGGAAAACAGTAGGGGAGTTCCTCAGAAAGTTTAAAATAGAAGAATATCTATCTGTGGAAAGAGCCCAGATATCCATTGACAGATGAATGGATAAAGAAGATGCGGTACGTACACACACACACACACACACACACACACATACAGGAATAATACTCAGCCAGGAAAAAGAATGAAATCTTGCCATTTGCAATGACAGGGATGGAACTAAAGGGTATTACTTATACTAAGCGAAATTAGAGAAAGACAAGTACCATATGATCTCACTCATGTGGAATTTAAGAAAATAAATGAACATAGGAAAGGAAAAATAAAATAAAATAAAAACAGAGATGGAGGCAAACCATAAGAGACTCTTAACTCTAGGAAACAAACTGAGGGTGGCTGGAGGGGAAGGCAGTGGGGGGAAGGGGTAACTGGGGAATGGGCAGTAAGGAGAGCACGTGATATATGAGCACTGGGTGTTATTATGCAACTGATGAATCGTTGAACTCTGCCCCTGAAACTAATAACATAATTTACTTAAATTGAATTTAAATAATTTTTTTTAAATGCAGTTAATCCTCAACCACTCTAGCAATTAACCTAAACAAAATGATCCCCACCCACATCGTGGGGTCGGTTTGGATCACAACAGAAACTGCTGCTATTTGTGGCGAAGGGACTTACGGTTGTGCAAATATTCCCCTCATTATATTGCTTGCTTTTCCATCTGTCTTACACTGTTTGGGGAAGCATAACTTGTTTTGGTGTTGTTGTTTTAGGTATATGTAATTAAATCTATAGATATTTTGCTCTGTGATTTTATGTCTTTGCTTCAGGCTTTTTGTATTTAATTTTTAGGCAAGTTGGAAAATGCTTATGTCAGGGGAATTGTTAATCATGTCTCAGCCCAGGCATTTCCAACCATTCAGTTTGGTGCCCTCATCACCTTCAGTGTAGGGATCTGATTCACTCTCACCTCGTATCCCCAGACACAATTTCTTGTGACACCATAAGGAGTGGGTATCCACACCGAGCAGTGTGACAAGGACCAAGCCTAGGCTCAGGGACACAGACGGGCACAAGCCCGGATGCTCAGGCACCTGGTGAGCCAAGTGGGGCCCAGTTTCCCACCTGCACCCACTGGGGAATTTACTGCCAGGCCCCTCTTCGGGCAATCGAAGATTCTCGCTCTTTGGGTCTGCGCAATTGGCAAGTGACCATGAGGCTCTCCTCAGCTCTCGAGCGCTGTCCCTCCACGTGGCCCTTCTCCAAGTTGGCTAACCTCCTATCTTTTGATTTGTTCGTATTTTTTTGGTTACCTTCCCACCATCAGCTCCTGGAATTATGGGACTCTGTCTGGTGACTCTCCTGCTTGCTCCTTCTGGCCCCAACGCCCCATTTCCCAATTCTCACCTCCCATTCAGAACAGAGAAACAGATTATTGTGCCATCGTGACATCTTCAATGGGAATTATGAGCAACAGGGAAGCTGTGTCTCCTCATCTTTACACCCCTCAGAGGAATATCTGTAGGCCTGTTTACAAGGAGTGCCATCCCCTCCTAGAACTTAAAATGGGTTAGGGTCTCCTAACGTTGTAAACAAGAGAAAAAGAAAAGCAATGAAGGCTTATTTCAGTATTGAAATTGGTTAAATAAAAATTTAAACCTCACCCATATGGTGGAACTGCATGTATACAGGACTCGTTCCTAAAGTCAGTATTCAAAATCCTTTAGTCACTCCAAGCAGAGTTTCCTTACATCGAACACACTGAAGTTTGAGGTTCATTTTGTAGACCACAGGAAGGAAGTAAAGGATGATCTCTCTGTGGTTGTAAGTCACTCAAAGTATTCTGCCTGTAAAATAATGATGAAATCCCTAACAAGAAACGGGGGAATGGGTAGGGAATTCCAAAGTATTCCCCTTTTATTCAGAGATCATTCTACTCTATTTTGATACTAAACCTTGTAACCTTGATCTGTGTTAATAGATGTGTTTGTTACTCTGAAAATTGAATGAGAGAGCAGAGTGGTATTGGGAATAAAATTACCAAATAAACAAGCAAGTTATCATCTATCATCTATTGCAATAGAGAGATTAGGTAGATGTACCAACTCTACTGAAATCTTAATAACAGTATATAACTACTGTTAATATATTAGTGGGTTTTTTTCCCAGACTTTTACTCAAACACACACACACACACACACACACACACACACACACACACTGCATACATTGTGATGAACCTCTTGAAGCTAAATATTTTCATACTCCCTAATTATTTCTCAGATTTTTTAATCTTTGGAATTTTTGTATTTTTGGAATACAAATTTAAAGTTTTTTCTTAATCAAATTAAATTTTTAAGTTCATTCCATTTCTCGTTGTACAATGTTTTCAAAAATGTCTTTGCACAGGAAAATAAAATTAATATCAATGCATACTTTTTTAACCCTTAATTTATTATATCATGTGTTTTTTCCATTTATAACCCAGCTTTCTTTTGGTAGAAGATATGCAACAGGGAATCAAGTCCTTCCCCTGCAAAATGTTAGCTGATTTTATCACTATTTATTTTTTTAATATATTCCTTCTCCACAAATATATTTGAAAGGCCCCCTATATCATAAAGTAAATTCTTTTTTAAAAGATTTACTTATTTATTTGAGAAAGAGTGAGTGGGGGAGGAGAATCTCAAGCACAGAGTCCACACTGGGCTCAATCCCAGGATTCTGAGATCGTGACCTGAGCTGAAATCAAGAGTCAGATGCACAACCAACTGAGCCACCCAGGTGCCCCTATAAAGTAAATTTTTATTCTATTCTTAGAGTTTTATGACATTCTAGATTTCTCTCTATTCCTACACTGGATCACATTTTTTAAATGGAGTTTTATAATACATTTTATTATCTAGAAAATCTATATGTCTTTCCCGTCTAAATATTTTCCCTTGGGTTGTAAACTCTTTAAAAACAAGGACTATGTCATTTAAGTACCATATTTATTGAAACTGTACATAGGCCCAACACAGTGTTAGGCAATAAAAATACTTTTTATATGTAGTTATTTGATTTTCAAGGTTTTCTTCATATATTTTTCATGAGTTCTTCCATATCCCAATTCCATGATTAACAACCAATGACTTAACATTTTGGTAAGTGAAGTGTAACAGAAGTTCCATCCTGAGCTGAAACAAAATTAGAAATCTTCCGAGATTCTGCTTGAATTGTTCTGAACAGCAATTGCCCTGAGCCATCAGTATGGCAAGTACAATGTTCACAAAGCATCACAAAGACACCAGGATAAGTGTATCAGTATCTTATGGCTGCTGTAACAAATTTTCCCCAATCTGGGAGCTCAAAACAACACACAGTTCTTCTGTACGGTTCTGGACATCAGAAGTCTGAAATCAGTTTCACTGGGCTAAAGTCAAGGGCCATATACTCTCCTGAAGCTCTAGGGGTGAATCCATTTCTTTCCCTTTGTACCTGTCTCTACAGCTGCACGGTTTGCTTTCTTAACTCCCAGCCTCTTCCCCCATCTCCAAAGCCAGTAGAGGAGGATCTCACTTCCATCATTATATTGGCAGCTCCTTTTGTAGTTAAATTTCCCTCTGCCTCCTTCTTATAAGAACACTTGTGATTAAATTTAGCACCTACTGGAGATAACCCAGGATAATCTCATTTTAAAAATCCTTAATTCACTCACATCTGCACAGTCCCTTTTGCCATATGAGGTAACATTCACAGGTTCCAGAGATTCGGACCTGGATATCTTGTGGGACCATTATTCAGCCTACCACAGTGAGTGAGCCCAGCTCTCTGAGTCTTTGGTTTTAATTCATGGGTCAGGAGAATGCATTGTTCTCTCAAGGAGGCATCTCGATCCAGTAAGATGGTTCTTCTTTCACTCATAGAACAAGATATGAGCAGCTATGTAAGTTACAGAAAAGTGACTGCCTTCAAGGGGGATCTACAGGTTTGTTATTGTTGCTGCTGTGTTTTTAAAATGTAGACTATATATCCTGGACAGTAGAATCCATGGATGTTACCTATGTCACAGGGGAGGGAAAATCTTTTCCTCTACCCTCTTAGGTCTGTTGCTGGGGTGTGTAAATTAAACTGACAAAAGACTAACAGAAAAAGTTCATTTCATATGCACATGGAGAGCCTCACAGAAAAGAAGTGAAAATCTGAAAAAGGAGTTTACCTTTTTGGGAGCTTATATGCCATTTTAACAAAGGTTGCTAAATTTCAGATAAGTGGCAAGTGAAAGGAAAATGGATTTGGGTTTCTATGGGTGGTAAATTTGAGGAAAGTAAATATATGGTGAAAACTCATGGAAGATAAGAGTTATTTTAGTAAGGTTTGTTTGTGCAGTTTGTTTGTCCCTACTGATAAGGGTTGTTTTTCTTCTGGTAAGGGCGAGGGGGAAGGAAGACCTTCACAAGGGAAAGCTGTTCAACAGATAGGAGGAGGGCAAAGAGCCCTTCTTGCATGTGCTTCATTTTATTATTTTTATTTACTTATTTATTTTAGACAGAGAAAGAGAGAGGGAATACATGAGTGGGTGGGGCACACAGGGAGAGAGAGAATCCCAAGCAGGCTCAACACCCAGCACGGAGCCCGAAGCAGGACTTGATCCCACAACCCTGAAGATCATGACCTGATCTGAAATCAAAGGGTCAGACACCCAACCGACTGAGCCACCCGGGCACCCCACTCCTGCATTTGTTTCTTAATTGTCTTCAGCTCAAAATAATTCTTATGCAAAAGTGGTGTGTCTTGGGGTGGTGTATTCAGATCAGCTTCGATGCAGATGTCTCCAAGTCTTCTAAGCCTTGAGGACTTGTTCTTTTCTATTATATCTATCTGTCTGAGTCCTATTCCCTTACAATTCTCATTCTATTTGCCAGAGAATGATCACTCACACACACACACACACACACACACACACACACCCTTAACCAAATAAACATATGTATAAAATAATACTTATTAGAAGAGCTTTTTTAAACAATGTAAAGTAAGGGAGCTGAAAGTGACAGGGCAGAGCTGGCGGCATCATTTTTTGTAGGGTCGTTAGAGAAGAGCTCTCTGATGAGATTACAGCTTAGCAAAAGCCAAAAGGAAATATAAAGGAACAAAGAAGATGGTTAGTTGGGGAAAGAGTATTCTAGACCAGGGAACTAGCTCGTGCAAAGGCCCTGGTACTTTGCTATGTTGCTGTGCTTCGGGAGCAGTAAAGAGTATGACTTCACCCCTGCCACCCACTTCTCCAGGCTCCTCACCTCTCTCTTCTTGTTCCAGCCAACTCAACCCTTTACACATCGTCAGTTTTGTTTTTCTGAGTTTGTTCCTACAGAGTGTGTTTGTGTTAAGTAATGTTCTAATCTCAGTAACAAATTTAATTCCCTTCAACTGAAGAGGAAGAGGTTAAAGTAAATTGCTCAAAGCCATCCAGCAACTGGGCTGGAATCTGAATCCCCGCCCTTAGGTTCCTAGAGCCCAACCTCCTACAACATTGCCTATCACCTCTGCAGACATGGAAAACTTTGCCTTTCCCTAGAATGGTCCCCTCTACCCAGAGTCTTAGGACTCAGCTTTTGTTGTTCTTCTAACACATTCCTGATTTTCTCCCCAGTCACCTCTTCAAGGCATTCAGCCCTGTCCATTATGCTCAGATGACTCCCCGTCTTTTGGTTCCACAGGTGATGGTCTTATCTCCCCCAAAGGAACCATAAGTTCCCTGATACCAGAGCCCATTCTGCACTTCAGCAGTAACATCCAACGAGGCTGGCACACAAAGTGCTCAGAAAAAAAATAAAAATTTGAACTATGACTATTTTCCATCAATTTGAAGATACATGCTTTTGTTACACTGAACATCTCTGAAATCAGTCATTCAATTCATGGTGTGTCAGAGTTAATTGGCAGGTTTCTTTTCTCTCCTAGCAGCCTTGTCGATTTGATAAAATACAGTAATTAAAAATCTTGACCTTGACCCTTCATTTGGTACCTTCGTATTGTGAGGATTTACTCAGCGTGGTGGAATGAAGAGGAAATGGCCTTGCTCTTTCCTGACCGCACAGTGCAGGAGCAGAAAGCTCTCTGATACTCTCCAGCCTAGACCCAGTAAAATTCCACTTATTAGACTATTTAAGTGACTCCTGAAATAAAGAGAAAAAAATCTACAGGTAGAACATGATGGTAAGAGATTTGGGACCTTGTTACAGACAATAAAAAGGGGAGCCTGCCATCCGACAGAGGAAGTTTCTGAAGTACGCAGATGAGGTCTTCTACGATTTATTTTCTCTGCTGGAAAAAGGAGCTCATGCAGGAAACACGTTAAAACCAAATAACTACAAGAGAGATGCCCACACTTTCCTGCAAGTCTGATTATAAATAGGAGCTCTGTGATCGTGAGAGTCACTCATCTGTCAGCGGCAAGGCCATACCTTGGGAAGCTACCATATCTTGAAGCTCCAGAAACCAGTGGAAGGTGGAGGTTCCTGTCAGCCCTTTGAGGATGGGAAAAAGGCTACACCTCAGAGGCTCCTTGGGGCAAATAGAGGCTCCTCTGGGCAAAGACTCTGGGTAAAGGAGAGCTTCTTGATCAGAAAAGGTGGGTGTCAAAAAATTATGTGATTTCTTGCCTTCTTACTTCCCCATCCACACTGGCCCTCCAGTTTTGCCCTGTGTTCTCCAAAATGAATTCTAATTCCCTGTGCCTAAAAGATAGACTGAAATCTGCCCTTATTGCCGAAAAAGGGCTGTAAATAAACATCAGACTTTGACTGTCCCCTCCTTCACCTTACCAAAAATATCACAAACCAATGCAGATGTTAGCTCTGTTACAAATATTTATGGCTGCCTTCTTCATCGTCGTCTTTTTCTTCTTCTTTTCATGCCTGAATTATAGGAACATGGATTGGATCTTCAAAGCAATATACAGGGTTTAAGCCGAGCGATTCCCAGGCAAGTCTGTGGGAGGCACTCAGCGAGAATCCTGTAATATCTCAGAGGATTTATTCCTTTTTAAGGTCTTTTATAAGAAGCCTTTGCTAAGGGATTTGCAAGAACTCAAGATTATTTAGTGATAATGGCTGAGAAATGTTGCTGGAAGTGTAAAAGGCAGTCACATTACCACCCAAAGAATTCCTTATAAATAATGTCACTATGGCACAAAGAATACCAAACGAATTTAATCATTACCTTCTAATTGAAGGGCTCTGCCAAATTTGCTGCTTGTGCTGCGTTCACTATTCTCTGTCCAGTGGGACTCTGTCAAATTAGACAAAGAGCAAGAGAAGGAGAAGGAGCCTGCTTCATCACAAAGCTGGGGAGACAAAGTCTGGACCAAAGCCTTGGTGGTGGGAATCAGATATTGCGTCTCCTATGTCCCAACATTTGCCCTGCTAACTCCCAGAGGGGCCCCGTAATCCTCGGGTTTTGGCCAGTGGAAGCGAAATGGAGGCACATTCAGGGATGCAGGCCGAGATTCTCTTAAACAAAACAAGGGCCAAATAATGCTTCCAGACTGAAACAGAATACTCTCTTTGAATAGGTGTTTTCACCAAGAGGGAAAAAATAAAACAGAAAAAAGTAACTCAGTTACATGCCACATTTTTAAAGATAAGGACTTGAATCAAACTTTTCTAGAGTTCTTAAACAGGGCATGCATGTACACAACTTCACACATGAGTTCTCATAAAGTCCTCAATTACCCAGCAAGTCTGTGGCCCAAATCAACTAAATTGTGTAGTTTTTTAAAAAACTGCTGATATTTTACTTATTGATGTAAGTCATCTGTTCACCCAATGTGGATCTCCAGCTCATGACCTGGAGATCAAGACTCGCATGCCCAACTGACTGAGCCAGCCAGGTGCCCTAGGGAACTGAGTAATTAATTAAACAATGACTAAAACATTTTGCATTTAATATTTTGCAAACATTCAGTGAAAAGTTTTTGTAAATGGTTTTTTCATCTTTTATGGCTTATTCAGTACAGTAGTAGAAGGACCACTGTTGATTCTTTTGGTAACTGGGGATATTCTAGTTACTCAGAGTTATCTTCTTGACCATCAGTTCTATTTCTACAGAATTAGAGATGTGGAAAGCCAATTAATTCCAAGAGATGTCCTGGAAATTGTTTTAAGATTCTTGATATGAGTTCTTAAAGTATCACGGCCTCTCAAAAAAAGAAGAAAAAAAGAAAGAAAGAAAAAATGAAAAGAGAGAGAGAGAAGTTCCAGTTAATTAAAGACCCTGGTTAAATAGAAATTCAATGTTTTAAGTTCCTCACTCTTCCACTCACCCAATTCTTGTCCATACAAAACTACAGATTTAGTTTTACCTCAAGATATTCAAAGAGATAACATCCCCTTCACTGTGAAAGGGAGATGTAAAAACAAAATCACTTAATCACTTAAATCACCCCATATGCAAATACAGCACCTCCTAGGAAATTGTTAGTGAGTGAAAGGGCACACGCCTTCACAGCTGAAGCCAATGCTGAATGAAGATGGTCTGTCGTTCCCCCATTTTGTGAGGCCTAGGATGTTGTCTGTGTAAAGCAGACAAGATGGCTGGCTGACTGGCCTGTCATGGGAGAGCGCTACATGCCAGAGCCCTCTGTTTTGTTACCACGCCACAAGATAATGGGACCTTCTCATGAGAACACTCACAACTTGACAGACTCTGAGATGAACACAAATCGTTTAAGGGGCTTCATGTGGAGCTAGACAATAGACCTCACTGTGTTCTCAAAGGCAATGAAGTATTACTTACAGAGAATTCACTCAGGCCTGGGCACCAATGGGTTTCTCAGGGACGTGGCAACATCAAACAAGACGGGGAAGATTTAAACAAGCAATGTTTCTAAAGATTCTAAAGATTATATATATATATATATATATATATATATATATAATCCCCGTTCTAGAAATTTCCATCTAAACCCACGGCTCTGGGTTCCCTGCCACTCCTCCACAGTCTGGCTTTGCCAAAATAGGCTTAGTCTGTGGAGATGAGAAATAAGAAAAACAAACAAACAAAATACACACACACACATACACACAAACCTGAGAAAAATAAGCTGCCCTCTTATTTCTACTTTCCCTCTCTACTGAGAGCTCGGGAAGATTGAAAACTGGGAGAGTTAAATATAGAGACACTTCAGGGATTTCTCAGGCTATTTTCCCCATACTACCTATCTCATTTGGTTTCATTCTTCTATTTGACTTGAGCTTCACTAAGGATAGGAGGGCCCCATGTAATCTTCATTCCTTCCCTCTTATATGGTGCCCGTGACGGAAAGCCACCTTTTGGGAGCCAAAAGAATTTGGAATTCAAATGGAGTGTTTTCAGAGAGAAAAGATAAGGGAGAAGATTGAAGAAGGTAGGCTGATCCTGTGAAATCATTCATATTTATGTAGAACTTTCTGTTTTCAATGCCCACGGCAGTTCAAATGTGGGAAGAGCACACGCAGAAGCCGGGGAGCCAACGGGGCCGACTGTGTCGCTGGCCAGTAAATAATCCCTTTCTTTCCCAGATCCAGCCTGTGTGCTCTGCTTTGTGCAAGTGAAACTTGCCCTTTTAAATATTTTTCCTTTCCTTGATGTCATCACGTTTCTGGTTTGTAAGGAGGTTTGTTTAAATTTCAGTGTATGGAGCTGTTTGTTTATTTATTTATTTATTTAGAGAGACAGAAAGAGTGTATACGAGCGACGGTTGTGGGGTGCGGGGGAAGGGCAGAGGGAGAGAGAGAATCTTAAGGAGACTCCGTGCATGGAGCCAGATGTGGGACTCCAATCCATGACCTTGAGATCATGACCTGAGCCAGAATCAAGAGCCCAAGGCTTAACTGACTGAGCCACCCAGGCACCCTCAGTGTATGGAGGATCTTTGTGTGAAACTGTTCCATTCAAGTTGTTGTGTGGTTTTGTTTCTTGATGACACCCTGATACCTTTGCCATCTCTTGGATTTGCTCCCTTTTCCACCCACTCAGAGCTGACTCCAGTTGTCTCGAGTCTAGATAAATGCAACACTCTTGTAATATCTCAAGATCTGCAAGTCTCTCATTATGGCTCCTAATCTGTCTTTTTTGGGCATGTCAGTTTACTCTAGAATGTTATCCATCTACTCATGACATTGCCCAATTTTAAAGTCCTCATTGGGTAGACGACTCTGAACACGAAGTATAAACTCTGAGGCATGGAACACAAGGCTTTCTATTCTCTAGCCCCTTCTCAACTCTTGTGAACCAAACCCTGCCTCTTGGCCATTTTCTTTCTCCCTTCCTTTTGCACTTCAGGCACAATAGGCATTTTGGAGTTCCCTGTACAATTGGGTTTTTTTCTCTTTTTTCAATCGTTGTTAAATTGCTCCCTCTGCATAGGTTTCTGTCTCTGACTCCTATCTGTTTGGTGAACACACCCATTGCTCCTCAAGAAGCAATTCAAGGACTCATTGATTTAGTCTACCTTCATCTCCCAGAATGATAAATTCCCTCAAAGACAGGAGCCATGCCTCACTTGTCTTGAATTTCTAAGTTCTTCCCTAAAGTAGGCAATAAATACATGTATATTGAATGTTGAATGAAACAAATGAATTTTTTAAATGTAATTAGTCTTTGTACAACACTATAATGTTGAGGTACTTTCTACAAAATAGCTAAGGACACAAGAAGGCCTTTTTCTCTTCTCCATGAGGTGACATGATGAGAGCACAGAGTTTCTAAGTTTTGAGGCTAGTTCCTGGCTCCTCTACACTGTACGTTGAGTGTTCTTCCGTAAGCCACCCTGGGAATGATACTTTAATGTTGCAATTACCTGTATGGTGTGGGATCCAACAAGAAACAAAAGGTGCACTCGGTTTGGATTGCAAAGACAATTAATTACTAGAGTCTTTACAGTATGAGGAGCATTAAGTATGAGGAAGATTAAGGAAACCAATAGGGAGTGCTGGGGCATGTAGTAATTAGCAATGGTAATAAGCCATTACCACCTGGTCCTAAAGGGGCAAGTGGAGAAAACCATTCCTGGAGCCTGAGGAGAATGGGAGCTATCGAGCTATAAAGCTTCCTGACAAGAGGGGGAGGTATAGTGATGCAGTTAGCGCCAGAACAAAGCACACTTCAGAAATGAAGCAGGGAAGAATCCTCTTTCCTCTCTTTCCTCCCTCTAAGCTTTCCCTTGGTTGAAGCCAACCAGAAGCTAGATCCAAAGGCACCTGGTGATGTGGTCTGGAGAGTCAGACCCATCCTCCTCCAAGCACAGCACAGGGTAGAGAAAAGCAGAGAACATCTGGGGGAGAATACAAGGGAAGAAAACCAATAAGCCACTTCATTTCTTTGGCGGGGGGGGGGGGGGCACAAAATACATATGAAAGTGATGTATATCTTAGAAATGTAATGCAAAAAAGAGTATTTCCCAAATTCAACATTGTCAGAAATACCAAATAATCAACAGTTACTTTTCTTCTCGAAAGGATGACTGGGACAAGTGTGGGAACAAAGGATGATCTGTGCCTAGTCTGTGCTTAGATAGCTCTCTTATGGCGAGCCTGGTGTTGATGAGGCCAAATGAAGACATTCAGTCATGTGAGCACAGTGTTACATGGACACAGGGTACGGCTGGTGTCCGGCATCTTGAGGAGGCCTGTGAGCATCCGTTACCACTACTCCCCAAATAATTTGTAGCAGTGTGTGTCCTACTGTAGGTTTATGTCAGAGGTGAGATAATCAGGCATTAGAAACAATTTTTAACACAATGCTTTTAAAAGCAGATAAGCCATTCCTAGTAATTATCCAAAAATCACCCAACCACCCAATTCGATACTTCCTGTGATAAATACAAAGAACAAAGCCTCACAGAGGGTGTTAGAGTGCAATCCAGATGAGGATTTGAGAAACACTCCAAGGAACTCCCCCCAAAAAGGATTTACCCCGTTTACCATCCCCATATTCCAGTGTGAGAACCCCCATGAGTCTCGCATTAACAATCCTCCTGTGGGGCACTTGCAATTGTTTCAGAAGTCCCCTTCTAAAGTAGTCACAAGGTATTTAGGATTGGTGACAAATTGGCATATATCCCCATAATTTCATTTGTCAGACTGGTCAGATCACTAGTTTACTCATTTAGCAAGTATTTGCTGAGAAGTTACGCTGTGCCAGTCACTATACCAGATGGGTTCATGCAAACAAGAGGAGCACAATGGGGTAAGAGATGGGTGGAAAGAAATCACAGAACGTTCAGAGCTCGGGATCTTATCAGAGGAGACACATGTGTGCCTCACCAGCCTAAATGAAAGGAGGAAGGGGAGTGAAAGGAGAAAGCTACAGGATTGGGGCACGGATGAATAATGTGGGCTCGCTTTGGCAAAGAGACACATCTGCAGGTATCACGTACATTACGCACAATTATGTGAACACTTATTATGTGCCCAACAGAGTTTTAATATGTTGGTAATTTCTTTATCTTTCATTCTTCCCTTGCATGGTGGGCATTGTGATACCCATTCTTTTGATGGAAAAGTTGAGATTCAGAAAGAATATGGTTTCCCCCATACCCAAGCACCCAGTACATTATAGAGTCAGGAATCAAATCTGATTCTGTCTCCAGAGTCCATGCTCTTTCCACTCTGGATGTCAGCCTCCTGTGGGGCTGAATTAGTAAAACGTCTTCTCCTTCCCCTAAAATTTGGCAATTCTGAAAAGCTGCTTTGACTTTAGTGGTCTCTGGAAAAGAGCAAACTGCTAACGGGGAACTCGCATCCTTATAGAAAGCTCTTCACAGTTTTGCCCTCACTGGTTTTGTCTTCTGAAGAAAACCTAAGACAACACACAGATTACTCAACAAGTATGTGGTGAGTAAACAGCACCACAATGAAGCAGTTACAACAATAAAGCACAAGAAGATGTCTCAATTCTTTCCAAAGACTCATTTCCCATCAAATCCCAATTTTCCACTTGAGAACTGTGGACCCTCCCAGTATCAACAAGGATGAGGTGGTATTTCCCTGTCAGGCTGACGCTGCAGAGAGGCAGACTGTGACAAATGGCGGCAGGACCAAAGAAAAGACCAATAAATGAGGAACTTTGCTCAATGACCTTCTGGATTTCTTGGCTCAGCACCTCCCATAGAGAAATAAAACATGGCAGAGAAGATGACCAAAGTGCTTCAGGAAGTTGTGTCCCCTTTTCTGGGATTCGTCGATGGAGCTGGTTTCCATGATGACCTGTTCTTTTAATTGCACATCAGCAGGCTGAGAACCAGGCAGTTTCAAGGAATGGGCGGTCTGCCAGATACTGTTTCTTCCTTCAACGGGCTCAGTGAAAACCACGGGACCCTGCCCACCCAGACCACAGCAGGAGATGAACAAAAGCCTAGGTCAGTTGTGTCTGAGATGTTTCTGTTTCTACACATGGCTGACGTGATTCAGTAGCAAGTGTCCACTCACCGTGGAAGTAATGGAAACAAAGAGAACACAATCCTCCCTCTCCCCACATTAGCAGAGCCTGAAGGATCCTCCAAATCATGTACTTCCCAGGATCGGCTAAAACCATTTCTCCTTCCGCCCTGTGGAAAGCAGCAAATAAATCTGGGGCTACCATCTTATCTCCGCCTGTGTATTTCTACCTGTGATGCATGGTGGTGAAACATATTTTGGATCTTGCTTGATTGAAGGTGGGAAAAAGAAAGAACCCAGGGCATTCCTACTCCCTGGCTTGCCTTCTGTCTACATCACCATGGCTTCCAGTGAAAGCCGAGTCTCGTCTTTGTCTCTAGTTCCCACTGGACATGCCCACTAGGGTCCCAGCTTCTATTAGGTAACCTTGGCTGCTGAGCCCCAAGGTCACTACCAGGGCTCCTGGTGTTGCTAATCTCTGGGTTCCCTCATCATCCCATTTGGGTCCTCCCCTGCTCCATCACCTACATAACCAATTCCCTGAATAAATCCACTTGATCGACTTGAACTTGATCTTGAACTTGATCGACACAGGTGTGTTCTTCCCTTTACTCTGCGGGTGGTACCCAGAAGGCGAGACAGCAAACACAATCTCAAGTCCGGTACCTCCAAAGCCAAAACTGTCCTTTCTACCTTCCTGCTGGCTAGACGGTGTGTTCACATCAAGGGGGTGAGAAATTGGACTTCACTCTGGGGGCTCTCAGGGAATAACTGGTGAGCGTCTGAGTCTCTCTGACATGTTGTGACCTCCTGAGTTTCTCATGTCCAAGTGGCCAGCGTTTGGCCGGGAGGGAGGAGAGCCCATTCTGGAATGAGGATAGAGGGCTCCGTTCACCTCTGTGACCTGGGGTAATGGAAAGGGTTTGATATAGTATCAGACGCTCTAGAAATAAAACTTACTCTCGAACATGTGTCAGGACACTTCGCTGCAACAAGAGATAGAAACCTAATCAAATTAATTTAAACGATAACAAAAACTTAGTGACTCCCATGACAGGAAGGCCCAGAGGTCACACGAGCTTCAGACAGGGCTGGGCCTGAGGGTTCACATAACGCTCCAGGAATCTGCTCCCTCTCTCTTCACTGCTCGGATCTGCTTTGCTTTGCTTTGGTTTCTGTCTCCAGCAGCTCCCGCTTCTGTGGGATTTTAATGCCCTCGATCTCAGGAGAGACATTTCCTCTCGTGTCACTACCAGGGCTCAAGCGAGGACTCTGGTTGGTCCTGCCTGGATCTGTACCCACCCCCAGAACTATCTGTCACTCCATCGCTGGCGACCAGAGGTCCTGGGAGCACGCCACTCTTCAGCCACCTGTACCCGGGGCAGTAGAGTCCCAGGCAAGTGACCACAGCCCACAGGGTGCTGTGAGGCCGTTGGGCACCGAGGGAGATGTAGCTGAAGCAGGAGATGGGCATGGAGGTCTGAGCCCAACACCGACTCACTGAGAGCTCAGGCAGGAGTTCTAGCTTTCATCCTTGGTCTCCTCATTCGTAAGACGTGCAGATTGGGCTTAGAATGGAAATTTGTAAGCGCTTTGAACCCACAAACTCTCTATTTAAGCGTCATGCAAAATACACATGCAAAACTAGCGACGCTGGCTGGAGAGGTGACGGGGGGCTGTGGCCCACCTGCTCTTCTCTGCCTCCTCTCACCCCACACGGGGCTCCTCGGAACCCCGCTTGAGAAACCTTGAGGGAGCTGCTCTCCAAGGCCTCTTCCAGCCTGAACTTTGGGGAATTCTACATAGGTCGTCCAACCCTCTTTAATCTAATTTTTCTCACTTTCCCTCTGTTTATTTTTTGGCTAAAATCATGGACATTGGCTAGGTATGAGAGGCCACTTAGGAAAAATAATCATTTATTTAAATGCCCGGCCAATTTACTTTGGCCTATTTGGAGCTTGTTTTTCCTGACGGAGAGGGAATAAATTTCTCAAACCCACTTTTAAGTCCGGGCTAGAAAAGGTGAGTGTACAAGTGAGGAAAAGCCGGGAACGGAAGTTGCCAAAGCTGAGCGGAGCGGGAAGCAGTAAATCCAAACCCCCGGCCTCCCCTCAGATGCGCACCCGCCGGCGCCCAGGGCCAAGAGCCTCTCTGGAACGGATGGCAGGGGAGGGTGTTGTGGGTTTTGGCTTCGCCGCTTGTGAAAACTTGCTTTCGGGGAGACCCCTTCAGCTCCAATCTGAGTGTCCTTTATTGCCGCAGAGTATCAGGTGAGAGAAGGAGAGAGGCTGGGACGTGGCCTTCCTCCAGCCAGAGGCCAGGCCCGGTCGGGGTCCTTGGATCCAGGCAGCACCGAGGCTGGGACCTCTGCTTCCCTTTTCCCTGTGATCGTTAATTCGGAAAAGGGCTAAAGAGAGGCTAGAGGTCCGACACGCTTCGGTCCATCAGTGGTGGTCTTCTTGCCTAGGGACCTCAGAATGAGCAGGTGACCAACGGGTGACACTGCAGGGGAAGGCCGGCCTCCAGCTGTGGTGCGCGGGCTGGTCCAGGCTGGGGTCTGGTGGGATGGGTCAGGATCCGGGCCATACCCGCTGTTAACGAGTATAGATAACCGTCCCTGCTTGGCGAGGTGTGGGGAGTCAAACCAGATAGACGCGTCCACACCCGGGGGGAGCGCAGTGCAGGAGGGATGACCCTGGCGGAGCTGAAGGGAGCTTTACGAGCGTGGGCAGGAAAAGAGAAGGAAAGGGAACCTTCTAGAAGACGAGGGGAGTGCGACCACGTCCCGTGGCCTGATGCACCTGCAGAGGTTGGAAGGCTGAGCACAGGGTTGCTGGGACCCGGCCCGGCTGCCGGGGCTTGACTGCGGATGAGGTCGGGGAGGATAGGACGGGTCCACAGGCGCTGATTAAAGGTCTGGTCCTACTCGAGCTGCACTTGGGAGCCAGTGACTGGGAGCAGCGGAGGGACACACGCAGGCCTGCGTTCAAGAAGATTCTCGAGGCTCTCCAGGGGGAAGACCAGCCCAAAGCCGTCCGGCGCAGCCAGCCAACAGCCTGCTCCGCTCTGCTGCATGAAAGCGTTTCCTCAGCTCCGAGCCCTTACACAACGCTTGCTCCTGTGTGACCCTCCGCACATGCCCGCCTCCGCCAAGCCCGAGTTAAAGAGGAGACGCTGGAGACTTGCGGAAGCGGCCACTGGCCCAGCGGGAGGCGGTGCGGGGAGAAGGAAGGAGCGGAGTGGCTCGGATGCTCTTAGCGAGGAAAGGGACATTCGGGGAGAGCCTGCTGCGCCCCGGTCTCCGTGCGAGGTGCTTTGCACTAGGTTCTCACTGAACAGTTGCGCCCCGGTGGACAGCCCCGGCCTTCTGCCAGTTGCTCGAGGCCATAAACTTTGGAGACATCCTCTTTCGCTCACACGGCGTATCCAGGCCATGAGGAAATCACGTTAGGGCTCTTCCTTTAGAATCTATCAGAATTCAGCCCCTTCTCTCCCTTCACCGCAGCCAGCCTGGCCCAGCCCGTCATCTCTCCCAGATCCTGCCCCCTGCACACTGTCCTCTGTCCGGCAGCCTGGGGGACGGACTGAGAATCCAAGCTGGATCACCTAAACCCTTTGCTTAAAATCCTGCAGCGGCGCCCCATGTCACTAAGGTAAAGCCAACACCCTACCCTCTGTCTCTAGCAACCACATTGATTCCATCCTTCCATTACCCCCGGCCTCCAGTCTGACTTCTCCCCTCATGGAGAAGTCTCACCCTACCCATCCTGGCTTCCTTCCTCTTCCTCAAACTCTTCACGCATGTTCCTGCCTCAGGACCTTTGCTCTAGCTGTGCCCTCTGCCTGGAACCCTCCCCTGGCAGGCATCCCCTCATCTGGGTCTCTTATCTTCAGGTCTTCGCTCTTGAACGTTGCACTCACTACCCTATTGAATTTTGTGACCTGATACTCCATCGGGCAGTCAGTCAACTGGCCTTGGCCTATGCCTTTTCTCACAGCAATGACCGCTTTCCGTCACAGTACCATTTCCTTATTCATTTTGTTGATTGTTCATGTTCTCTTGCTAGAAATAAGCTCCATGAGGGCAGACGGCCTCCGTTTCACTGACAAGTTCCGAGGAGTCCGATCAGTGCCTGACGTTCAGTAGGTGCTCAATAAATTTGCACCCAAGGGCCAGGAGCACGGATTCGGCCGATGGTCCGAATCAGTGGGAGAGCCAGCATGGGGACTCGGGGCTGCTCAGGGGCAGGTCCTGGCTTCTCGCTGCCCCACATGAGTGGGAATGAGAAGCCAACGGAAGCCTTTGTGGAGGACAGTGTGGCCGGTGGCACTCGACACGGATTTTCCATTAGTCCTGCCGATGTGGGGCCGCACAGCAGATGCTGCTGCACAGAAGAAAGTGAGCTTTCCTTGCCCCATTTTGTTGCGGCAGTTTTTAAAAATAAACAAATGAATAAAACCGATGGCTGAGAAGACATCCTGTGTATGCTTGCCCATGCGCGTGCACACACATGCGTGCGTGTGCGTGCTTGTGTAGGCATTGGCCTTCATCCTAGAACCTTACCTCATTCAGCAGGCATTTAACAAAGGCAGCATTATTGAATACCAGCTAATTATCTGGCAACAGAGGAGAGACGGAGAGATGCATGGGGACAGCGCACCTGACAGGATGAAACGTTAGTCATCCACAGATGTCTTTCAGAAGGGGGACTAGTCAACAAGTGCTGCTTTACGAGCTCCCCGTGGAAACCCTTTATTTCCTGCAAGGTTTCAGACTCGAGAGGCAAGGCTGAATTTGCAAGAAGGAGCCTCAGAAGTCGGCAGTACTGCCTGGAGGTCTCCGGAATGGCCGCCCCGGATCTGCTCCTGCCACCACCACCTGCGGTCGGGGGCGGGGGGTTGGCGCTGGGAGTGGGTTAGCTGGCTCCCCGTGCTCTGGGTTAACACTGGGCCTTCAGTGGTTAAACCTAAGGCCCGTTCCCAAGTAGGGAGGGAATGTCGCTGCCACCACGATCCTGCGGAGCCAGAAGTCTAGGTGGGGAGGAGGCAGGCACCGATACGGGGAAACTGAGGGCGGTCCTCACTCTGAGTTACGTCACTCACTCGGCCAGATGCTCGCTCTCCATGTGCAGGTTTGGATATAAGCCAGGGAGGGATGTTTTGCTAAAATACAGGGGCTCTACGGAATGCTTTGTTCAGGAATAAGCCACACCTTCTAGTTGCCTCAATGTATGAGGTGAGCAAGACCACAAGCACTCTTGGTGATCCAAAGAGGTAAGAGTTTGCTCCAGCTTTCTCCCAAATCACAGGCAGTGGCCTATGGTAGGGTGCAGCTGGATAAGCTGCTGTTACAACAGAAACTAAATTTATTTTGCACAGAAATCAAATGATTTACCCCTCCCCCCCCCCAAAAAAAAACTTTCCGAACTACTGAAGACACCAGGGATGATATCAAAATGTGATCTTCAGAGAGATGTATTTTCTTATACAATAGCTGCTTTACAAAGTAGTTTCTTCCACAGAAGAAACATCCAAATCTCCCTGCTCCTCTCCCCCACCCCCGCCCACAACCCAGCTCACTTGCCTTGGTGTGTAAAAGAGCACAGGGGTTCGCTCAGTCCTAACCCTGTTGTGGTCTCCACACTTGACAAATGTCATCTCTGACATACTAGACATATACTGCCCCACCTGAGATTTGTAGGCTGGGGGTCATAAAACACGTCTGATAAGATACACTCCTGGTCTCACCACTGCTTTTCCAAATCTCCTCATTGTAAATGCTGATCGCATCTGCTCTCTGGTCTATGGTGACTTGGGACATTGTCTATGCCAAGAGTTCAGAGGCTTCAGCTTGCACCCAGATCCCCCGTGGGGCTGGTTACGATACAGTTTTCCCGGCCACCATCACCCACCCCCTTGATGTCCTCATTCCAGAGATCTCGGTGGGGCTCAGAAATCTGCATTTCTGACAAGTTCCCCAGGGGTGTTGATGCTGCCTGCTCTGGGCTCACAGACTTTGAGAACCTCTGTTCTCTGCTTTCTACTTTGATTGCACTTTGAGAAAGAAATAAACAACAGTTGTCTTAGAACTGAACCCACGTGGAGTCCGCAACATTGGCCCAGCTCTGAGGCCAAAGAGCAGCTGGAGGATTGGCTGGGAAGTGAGGGCTGGGCCTGAAAGTGAAGGTAGGTGTAGTAGTTCATGTTCCTCATGGGTCCTTGAAAGACCCTTCTTCACAGAGGAAAAACCCAAACAGTGAAATGATCAGTATCAGTTTGGATTCCTTCAGTCTTAAGGAACAACAACAAAATATAGGGGGCATTTACTGGCTGTTACAATCGAAAAGTTTAAAGATGGCTGATTTCAGGCATGGCTTGATCCAGAAGCTCAAAGGAGTTTTTCTCTATACTGCTGTCCTCGGCTTCCTCTCTGTGTGCTCCATTCTAAAATGGACTCTTCCATCTGGGTGATGAAATGAACTAGAGCCAGTCCCTCCCATTGGTCAAACTCTTGGGGAAGCATGCTGTGACAGCAGCTTGGGAAATAGCCCACAGGGTTCATGCCCTCCCTGTGTTCCAGAATACAGAAGAAGACAGGCAAGGCACGGATGGAGCCACAATGTGTGAACCATAATGGCCATTACCACTTGAACACTAAGGAAAGTTTGTGACAATTTAAAAATAGCCCAGTCCTATGTTTATTATCAAAGCTAACTATTATGCAAACCTACCTCCATTCAACTGAGAAAAATGACACCTTTTACCTCGGGAACTGTCACTCTACTTTCATCTCCTTTGCCACCATCAAGCGTGAAGTGGTGGGCTTGATGGTGGAAACCTGTCATTTTAATGGGAGAATTTGCCAGAGGGAGTAGCATAGGCAAAGCAAAATTGTAGCCATCATTCTCCCCTGGATCTACAATAACTTAAGAAAAAAACACACACAAAACTTTCCTTCAGCTGAAAAGCACCTGCCTGGCTGCAGAGGCGAACAGGAGACTCTAAGGGGACATAATGGTATTCTCCGTGCTATTTTCAGTCCCGTGGAGTTTTCATTTAGTTCTTCATGTAATAGGCACATGTACAAAAGCAATTAAACTAGAACAAAGCGGAAAATAACAGCAGGCAACTTGCTGTCTTCAGTTACAGTGCTCCCAATCTGGAACACTGTCAGTCACCGGTGGGCCTGCAGAATTAAATTAGTTGAGGGGGAAAAAAAAAATGTTTTTTTTTTTTTTTGGCTGAGTCAGCATCCAAATATAGGAATCCTTCTGAAGGATTGCAGGTTTCTCAGAGGGCTATGCTGGAGGCAAGGAGTAGATTGATTTCTAAAAGTCTATCCAGGAACAAAGAATTATTACAAAATGTGCTAGTTTCCTGAGTTGGGGTCTGGAAAAACCATTTCTGGGCCCTGGAATCATGCTTCCCTCTTGGAGACCCTGGACTTCGTCTTTATTTCCTTCTGCTACACCGTCACAATTACCATGTTCCTGGGATGATAGCTGCTAAGGATGGGCGGGGGTCCTGTTTTCGTTGAGTTAGGTGACAGTTAATGGGAACTCAAACTCACTCACGATTAGGTGGTGTCTCAGAAAGACACTGGAGGTTAATGGGACCAGAGGGACAGAAACTGCTGGACTTCAGACACTGGCTACTATCAACACCCCCTTGTAGGCCTTCTCTTCCACCAACTCTCTCCTCTACACGGTCCCCACCTGCTGAAGATAGGTTCCCACAGATGGTGGATGATGGCCACCAAAGGCCTCTGATTCATGCCCTCCAGTATCTATGACCTAAGAGGTGAGACACTCCCTCCTCTCTCTGCTTGAGAACAAATCGTGCAGAAAAAGGAGCCCACAGAGGAGGGGAGAGAGGAGTGCCCTGGGAGCGGAATACCCCAGAAGTCCAGGTCCCAGAAAGCAGAGTGGGAGAGAGCGCTGAGGCAGCGGAAATTGTCCCAAAGAGTGAATGCCACAGAGCGATCAAATAGAAAGGGACAGAAGAGTTCTTGATGAAGTTTGTGACACACCAAAGTCAATGTCACATTCATCTGGGCACATACCCTGTGGAGGTGTAAACATGAATCACAGTCCTTCTCCTGAATTTCTGTGTCCTAGTGTTGTCACGGGACGCATTACTGTGGTGAGTGTTGATATATTTGTGGCTGTACGTGTCAGTAGGTTGTATGGTTAATGGTGTTAATCAACATAAAACAAAATTTGATACAGGACCCAGGAACAACAGTGAAATAAATCCCAGAAGCGAGCCATGATGGGCCTCACTTGAGTCATAGGCCCCACCCTCCCTTACCTCATCCCCAGAAAAGATGACAAAGTACAACAGTTGGTCAGGCTGAGCCACGTCACAGGGACTCCTGTGGGCAAGGGGTCTAGAGAGAGCCCCACTGGGGTTACATAACCGGGTCCGGGGAGAAGTTGTTTCCCAAGGAAGAGCGCAAAGAACAGTGTGTGTAGGACCAAAAAGAATGGATCCAGGAGCACAGCGAAGATAGACACATTCCTAGTTACCCAATAACGACTACTAGTCATTCACATCCACTTTTCTGTCGCACCGACGACGCATCACGCCTGTGTTCCGTCTCGGGTGTGCAAACGTAAGTGGGACAAGGCCAGAACCCTTCAGAGTTCAGATTGCTGGGTTGACAGATGAAAATAAATCAGGTACTATGGGATGAGTGCTAAAGGGGAGGGATTTGCAAAGTGGTGGAAGAGAAGAAGGAAAAGGGGTGAATTCTGCTGGGAACAAGGGATTGGGCTGGGCTTTATGGGGAGTCAAAGTTTCAAGGAGGGCTTTGAAGGAGCGTAAGAGGTTCCCAGCAGGGCAAGATGGATTTCCAAGGACGTCTCCCCAACTCAACTGACCATTAAGCCCGTTTTGTTGGAGAAAATTACAGGTTTGCATGACGGAGGACAAGACTTGGGAAATACAGAGCTAGTCCTAATTTCAAATATGAAACTAAAGCTTCTAGAAATCAATTTGACCAAAGTCACCCCACCAGAGGGGGCAGGACTAGGGCTAGAACCCAGGCTTCTGACTATCCCGAAGGTGCTTCTTCCATTCCCCCACATAAAACCCTGAGTATCAGGGTCAAGAAGAAGGCTGGGCCCTGTCCTGGTTTGCAATAGACAGGTCTGGAGGACCAGCTCCGACCACAGCTGTCGTGTGCTCTGGCATTACAGACTCAGTAGCCTCGAAGATGTCTCGGCAGCAAGTGCTCCCTGGGCCTTGTAAATTCATGAACACGTGTCGGAGCAAATCTGTTTCAGAAAAACACAACCGGCCGCACAGACCCGTGAGTGCCCCTGCATGTTATTCCAACAACTGACGGGGGTTGAATCACTGTTTAATTAATCGCCGATGGCCGTGTTTTCACGGGGCCTATTTCCTTATCGGAGCAGCGCCTCACGGTGAAGGCTGGCCCTGTGGTTTCCAGCAGAAAACAAAACACTGGGCCGAGAGACCCTGTTTTACTCACATGAACCGGTGGGGCCCACAGCCCAGCGCTCGGGAGAGGCCTGCCTGGAAGCCGCGGCCCGAGTCCCCTGCTGCGGCGTTTTCCCCGTGGAAGGCTGGAGACCGGGTTTCCCGACCAGAGGCCCAAGGCCCCGGGCGAAGCCAGTGCGGGGGCCAGGCTGGATGAGCCAGACGGGCAAGAGGTTCGGTCTGGAGGCAGGAACCAGAAAGAGCAGGAGCAGCGGCTCGAGCCACCCCAGCACAGGTGCAGGCGGGCTCCGTGTCCCTTCCCCCACGGGCTGCGTGCCGGCCGCCCGGCCCCCTAGCGCCCTGCCCCGCCGGCCCCGGGCAGTGGCCAGCAGGTGGGCCGTATTACTGAATATCCGCCTCACCTGTGGGAGCACAGTCCCAGGCAGAGACAAAGCATCCCGCGTCCCTGGATGGCTGGCCAGAGGGCACATGTGCCCCCTCGCCCACAAGGCTCACTGGAATAGCCTGTCATTCCCGGGGACAGATCAACCCTGACAATTGTCAACACCAGGGAAACACTGTCCAAGGCACAGTAAACCAGCCGTGTTAAGATGTGAAATGAACCTTCACTCTCTGCAGCGCGGTAAAGATTCCCAACTGTCACCTCGGGAGAAAATAAACCACAAAACCTGGGGGTGCCACCTCCCCGAGGGACCTTCCCCACTCGAGCCCAGGCCTCTAGCTTCTGACAACCTGTTCGCTTTTCGTGCTGCGCTCGCGTCCTTGGTCTGCAGCAGGTCAGAGAACGGAGTCCCTGGCAGGGACCGGGCCCTCTAGTAAGACTCGCTTGGGTGTTTTTTGTGGTTTTAGAGAAAGACTCTCCATGATAGGATTCCTGGCTCTGCCGTTAACTGGTTGTGTGACCCCGGGCACATTATTTAACCTCTGTGAAACAACACTCGAGCATCTCACAAAATGACTGCATGGGATGCTGTCTGCGAAGTGCTGAGAACAGCACCGGGACGCAGCAGGTGCTCCAAATGGCGGCTGTTAATGTCGTTTTTATTATTAAAACACAGTCCTTGGCTTTGAACAGCTCACAGCCTAATGGGAAAAGCAGACCTAGGTGTGACTCATGCAGGGTATAATGGAACAGTTGTGTAAGTGTAGGTTGTGATTATTTCTGGGTTTAGGATCACTTTTGTATAATCTGTTCCCTGTGGTGGTTTTGGTCCAGCTTGACAGTGACAGCATTTGGAAAAATTCCGGGGAAAAAGCACAGATTCTCATCAGGATGGGAAGGTGTTCTGGATTTTAAAGCACATCAAGATCTTTGTCTAATAGGGAAGGGCAGGAGGGACCTGGTGATGCCAGAAGCGTTAAGCAGCTTGGACCTCAACTTTGTACTAGGGGAGCATTTAAAATTACTGTGCCCTTGGGGCGCCTGGGTGGCTCAGTGGGTTAAGCCTCTGCCTTCGGCTCAGGTCATGATCCCAGGTCCTGGGTTCGAGTCCCACATCGGGCTTTCTGCTCATCAGGGAGCCTGCTTCCTCCTCTCTCTCTGCCTGCCTCTCTGCTTACTTGTGATTTCTCTCTGTCAAATAAATAAATAAAATCTTTAAAAAAAAATAAAATTACTGTGCCCATTCAACCAAGATGCCAAGACAATTCAAAGGAAAAAGGATAGTCTCTTCAACAAACGGGGCTGGAACAATTAGATATCTAGTAAGCAAAACCCCACACCTTACAGAAAAATAAACTCAAAATGGATCATAGACCCAAATGTAAGAGATAAAACTGTAATGTTTCTAGGAGAAAACCTTCATGACTTGAGTTGGTAAAAAAAAATGTTTAGATATGACAAAAAAGCATAATGCATAAGATGAAAAATTGATATTTTGTTCTGCATCAACATTAAAATGTGAATGAAAAGACTAGGGGGTGATACTTTGCAATCATATACCTGATACAAGGCTTGTTTCTAGAATACATAAAGAACTCTTACAAGTCAACAGAAGAAGACAATCTGATGAAAAAAAAGGGCAAAAATTTTGAATAGATATTTCATGAAAGAAGATATATAAACGGCTAAGAAGCACTCGAAAAGATAGTCAATATTATTAGTCATCAGGGAAACAAAATAACAATTAAAAACACTAACAGCACTATCTGATCACACGGGAAGACAGAAGAGAAGACAGAACCCTCAATCACTGGTATTGGGAATGTAGAAGGTGCACACTGGAATGCAGTTTAGTAGTTTTTTAAAAAATTAAACATAAGCCTATCATATAATCTAACAATTCTGCTCTGTATATTTATAGAAATACACCTAAGAGACATGTAAACATGTTTCTACACAGAGGCATGCAAACCAATGTCCATAGCAACATTATTTCTAATAGCCCCAAACTGGAAACAACCCAAATGTCTGTCAACTGCAGAAGAGATAAACAAACTGTGGTCTATCCATACAGTGGAATACTGTTCACCAATAAAAAAAGAACACACTGTAACATGAATGAGCCTCACCCTCTTAAGAGACCTAAAAGTAGCCAGATGCAGAAGACTACATATGGTCAGATTCTGTTTAGAGATAAGATAAATTGATAGAGACAGAAAGTAGATTAGTGGCTATCTGGGCCCAGAGGTAGGAGCAAAAATTGACTGAAAATTTGTAGGAGGGAACTTTTGGGGATCATGGAAATGTTCTAAAACTGGATCATGGTGATGGCTGCACAATTCTATATTGTTTAAGTAACTGAATTTATAAATAATCAGAATGGGTAAATTTCATGCTATGTGAATTAGACCTCAATAAAGCCGGTTTAAAAATCCCAGTGTTTAAACTTCCCTCCAGATCCATTACATCAGAATCTTTGGGGCCCAGGCACCAGTAGTTTTTGAAACCTCCCCAGGGTGTTTCAATGGGCTGCGAATGAGAACCAACGAGGTAGAGGAAAAAGCATGGATTTGAATTGCTTCTCCGTAATTCACCAGCTGTGTGACTTAGTGCATATTATTTAATCTCTTCAAACATTATCTTCCTTGTTTTTGCAATGGAGAAATAGCATTTACCTTGTCAAGTTTTTTTTTTTTTTTTGAGGCCAAAATGAGATGATGAATGTAAAAGATTGCAGAATGATGTCAAGAGGGACAACTGTTAACATCTTGTGGGATCAGCAGTCTAGAGATGACAGACATATGATGTGAGCCGAAGACCTGGAAGTCAGCCACAGGCTTAGCAAGACACTCTGAGTACCACACATCCTTGCATCAGGATGCCCTCGGAGGCTGGGCTCCAGGATATAGATGGCCACTCTGTCTACGCTAATTTGTGATAATTTAAGACTCTCCTAAAGAGCACATCAATGGGAGGTGCCTGGGTGGCTCAGTGGGTTAAGCCACTGCCTTGGGCCCAGGACATGGTCTCAGGGTCCTGGGATCGAGCCCTGCCTCAAGCTCTGTGCTTGGCGGGGAGCCTGCTTCCCCCTGTCTCTGCCTGCCTCTCTGCCTACTTGTGATCTCTCTGTCTCTGCCAAATAAGTAAATAAAATCTAATTTTTAAAAAAAAGCACATCAATGAGACCAGGCTCCCAACACTAATGGACCAAACAATCCAAAAGCTTATTTTAGATTAAAAATATCTAGGTGTAATCAATAATTCAGGATAGTTTTGCAACTGGAAATAGGGCCAGAGAGTTGAGCTTCTGATCCATCAAAATCCTCAGCCTATCCTCTCATAGCTATCCTCTCATAGCTACTATAAAGATATTCACGTTGTATCAATTTGGGTGTGTTCAGCTGCAAGTAACAGAATACTTGATTTGTAATGCCTTAAATCAGGTTTAATTTTTCATTTAGCAGATAGTCTCGAAGAAAGTAATCTGACTTTGCTTTGGAAAGTCAGTAGTGTCATGAAGGATCTAGGCTCTTTAAATTCTTGACCTCTATCATTCATCCCACCCCTTGTGTTGGCAACCCCTCTCCTCAGGGTCAGAAAATGGCGGCCAGATCCCCCAACCACTCATTCCCATGTCTCACGGGACAGCATGCCAAGGAGAAAACTGGGCAAGGGGTGGGAGGGGGCCAGTGTCAAAAAGGTTGTCTCTTCACATACTTCTTTCTGATTAGGAAGGAATGAACCCTTTTTCCCAGAAGTCCAAAGATACCTGCACTTTATGTTACCTTGGCTGAAACTGGGTCAAATGTCCACCCTGTTCACAAGGAAGAAGGAGGAATGGTTGTTGGAGAGGCAACCGCGAACATCTGCTATGTCACTTATCTTCATATGGTGTTTTATAGCTATGCATATGTAGTAGACAATGTTCCTAATTACAGGCAACAGAAAATGTTACTGGCTAATTTAACCAGAAAATGACTTTATTCATAGGATTTTGAGTAATTCAGAGTTGTCAGGATGTCTGAAGAATGAAGCTTGAGGTTAAGCTGCCAGAAACAATGTCTAAATACATCCGAGCTATTCTGACGAAGAAGCCTCTGCTGTTCTCCGTCACCACATGCAGAATCTCCAGCCTGTGCCACTGCTGTTTCCCTGAGGAGAACTCCATCTTGCTGTCACTGTTACGGCCACCATCATCACAGAGAGAGAGTGCACCCACTCCCGGATCTTGGCTGGTGTGTCGCTCGCTCCCAAGTCCAAGTATACTGTGGGGGCATCTGATTGGTGGAGCCCAGGTCATATGACCTTGCCTGGCTGCAAAGGGGTCTGGGAAGGTATCTTGGCATTTTGGGTACTTCTAATGGAAGCAGGTCTTTGTCCTCCACCAAGACTCATAAAGTAGAGATTTGACAACTTAGAGCTTTAGACCATAGGCACCTAGAGCGAATTACACAGGGCTACCTCAATGTTAATAATCTCATCTAATTCACAACCTTCTGCAGTCACCCTCGGGTTATAAAAAAAAAAGGTTCAGAAGTCACTTGGCAGGTCCAAAAGTCTAAACTCTACAGGAACACGCAAGTTAGTGAAGATTAATGTCCAAGGATGGTCACTGTGCGTTGTTACAACACATTAATTGAAGACAAACCAGATGCCCTCACAGAGGTACCTGTTAATAAATTGTGGTTTATTTCCAAAATGGAATACTGTGTAGCCTTTTTTAAAACGGGGTAGATTTATATGAGCTGATTGAAAAAGATGTACAAGATGTTCCAAAATGAAGCGTAGAACATAACTCCACTCCTGTTTGGAGAAACTTAAATTATACACATACAGCCCTCCCTGATGCCAAACCCTTAACGGCGCTTGTCCCAAGGGGTGTGAATAATGGCAGCCTGCACTTTTTCTGTCATATATTTTTGCAATTTTTTAAACCACAAAACACCTGATACATGCCTTAATTGAACAAAATGGTTCGTCCCTCAGTCATCCACATTGCTCAGTGTCTCAGCTGTTATGAGGACGGTAGGTGGGGGCTTGTCCGTGCTGGAGGGCAGGTGTGCCTCTAAGGTTGAGACACTGAGGTGAAAATTAATGAGTCCCTCAAAAAGCATGGTCAGTGGGAGAGGAAAAAGGGCAGGGAGCTCGGTTTTCCATGAGAGGCTGGGTCAGCAACACTGAGGCAGGAGGGGTGGGTCACCGGCTAGAGCTGACGGAGGTCAGGGATCAAGAGTGGGTTCCAGGCAGCCAGGGAGTGGGGTACAAATCCTGTCACAGATCAGGACAGGATCCCACAGGCCCAGGCATGGTCAAAACTTTTCCTCAGGTACAGACAGGCAGCTGCCGGTTACTTTGTGAGATGCTGGCTTTCTATTTAATGGTACTAACAATGTTGATGAAAAATGTTCCTGGCTGTAGGAATCCTACATTCCAACACCATAAAGGGTACAAAGAGGGGGTACAGCCTTCATGGAGATGAGCATGGACATGGACTTAGTGATTTCTCAGCCAGTGTAGACAGAGTTGGTCTCGGATGACTCCAGGGGAGAATCTCTAGTTGAATGGTTGGTTTTTGTCAAGTCCCCTTGAAAGAAGTGACTTCAGTATTGATGGGGACATCCCAACCTAGGCTTCTCCCAGGTTTGCCTTTGTCCTAGACTTCAGCTGTGAGAATCACGGCGGGAACCCATCATGCTCCAACTCTGAAGTTCTTAGAGGATGTTCAGGCTTGAAGAACGTGTATGATGAACCAACAGCACTCCAGTGGGTGCTGTAAATCCTGCTGACGTGTCAAAGTGGGCAATATTGCTCGTTAGCAATCAGAATGCCTGACTCATACTGAACACAGGAGGACAGCTGAGGAAGGAGACCCTGGCTGAAGGGACCGCCATGTTGTCCTCTTTCCTTTTGTTGGAAGCTTGATGTTGGTAGCTCACTCTCCACACTCCCTAGCACCGTGTGGTGTCTGTCAGTCTGTCAGTGCAGGTATCACAAGTCACTGGTGTTAGGTGTGCGTGCAGAGGTGGGAGTCTAGAATGATCATTTGAGCCAATTCAGGAGCGTTTCCCCTGGAATGATCCTTCAACATCCGTGTGGACTTCAGACTCAGTCTCCTTGGTCAGTCCCCACGCCGAAGACAAGACTTCAGGGCAGTTTGTAGAATAATCTGGCATGTACCACACTATTGGGTTTTTGTCCTTCCCCATTTAAAAAAAAAATTACTTTTTAAAAAATTTTAATATTTTTAAAAATATTCTTTATTTATTTGAGATAGAGAGTGAGAGAGAGCATGAGAGGGGAGAAGGTCAGAGGAAGAAGCAGACTCCCCATACTCGGGACTCAGTCCCAGGACTCCGGGATCATGACCTGAGCCGAAGGCAGTTGCTTAACCAACGGAGCCACGCAGGCTCCCTCGTTCCCTGTTTCTTATTTTGCTTTGCTTTCCAACATCAAGACACCCTAAGCCACTAGACAGAGCTTCTGTCCAATATCTTCCTGTGAACAATCTCCAGGTGTGCTGTTTGGAGTCTGTTCAAAACATAAAAGAAACGTCATCAGTCTTCGGAGGCAACACAGCGTAATGCTGCAGAGTTCAAGCTCAGGAGCCAGACGGCCTGGAATTGAATCCTGCCTGTACCCTGTGGGCAGACTTCTTAACTTCCTTGTGCCTCAGTTTTCCCATCTGTAAAATGGGATGTTGTGAGGATTAAATTAGGTTTTTGTTTTTTTTTTTTTAAACCAAAGGGTATGCAGTAATGCCTAGCATACATTAAGTGCTGGACGAATGGTAAGTGTTGTCATCATTCAAAACTCTTGTTGGCGACCTCTTTAGGACCTCACAGGGTGGGAGGAAGGGGATGGAAGGCCTCGAGCATCATGGTGGGATGCTCGTCTTCATAGATGGACAGATGGGCTTGGCTCAGTGCAATCCCAGGTAAGTGGGCCGAGAGGATTATCTCACATAGACTAAACTCAGAAACTCACAAAAGTGTTTATAGCCCCCATACCAATATGTTCATTTAAAGCAAGATTTCGAATAGGCAAGGGGGGCACCCAGATATTCATGTCGGCGGGTCAGCGTGTCCTTCCCTGATATCAAAGTCTACATGAGAAACTGAGCTACCGTGAAGGTTAGTCGGTGAGCATGAAAATGGACACGATAACCTCAAATTGTACAGATTTCATGCTGTGATCCCCTCTTGGGAAGAGAATATTGGGGATTTGCCCGCAGAAGGGAGGGCATCTTCTAGTCCTCTGGTCAGGAAACTCTCGCTTGGGAACAGGGAGGACAAATTCGGACTTGTTTCCTTTTTCTCTGCGTGTTCCGGGAGTAGCCCATTGTGATGATATGCTCCCTCCAGACTGTGCAGGATATCAAGCGGGCAGGGTCCACAGCTTCCGCTAGGCCAATACAGCGCTCCAGGACTACCCTTGAGTCAGACTCGGGGTATGTCTGAGACGGTTTCGACACTGTAGTTCCAGACGAGTCCCTCTCGGACTGAAGGGGTGCCGAGTGGCGTTTCCAGCCACTGAGCGGGGAGGGGATGCTCTGTACAATAAGATGGAGATGTGCATTAAGCTGAGTTCTTCTAAAGGCCTTTACGGAGTGGAAGAGTATTCTGTAAGCCACTTGGTGCCCTTGTGTAGGGTACGCTCAGGGGCAACAGAGGGTCAGTGAGCTGCCTTCTAAGCAGTGTGGTTCTACCCAACAGAGCCCTCTGGGAGCAGAGATTAGAAGGGAGCATTGCGGGGTACGGGGGGGGCTCAGGAGGAGAAGGAGGAGAACGTCTCAGACGGGTAGTCAGGAAAACCCAGAGGTGGATGCAGACATTGGCGGGGATTGGGGATGTAAAGTGAGATCCTTCCGTTTTGCTCCAGCATTCTTCGGTGAAGCCTGACCTGCAGAGGATGATGTGTGTGTGTGGCTGTGGAAGGGACCAAGGGCTCGCAGTCGGCTAGGACTCGTCCCAGCCTCTGAGACTGTCTTCGGGATAAGAGGATGCCCCGCAGTTGGCTTTCCCACGGGGGAAGCAGTGGGGTTGAAAGTGCTGTTTCTTGAAGCTTGAGCCAAACTCTCTCTTTTGGACTGGTTCATTCTGCTTTTCCTATGTTCTCTCTATCTCTTCCCTTCCTTCCCTCTTCCTCTCCCTCTCTCCATCTGCCCCCTCCCCTCCCCAGCAGCATCTTACCTGACTCTCCCTGCAGTGCCCTTAGCTCTGCTCCTCTGGGATTCTGCCTGTTTCCTGAGCTGTGTTCTCCAATCTCCCCAGTAATTGGGTGAGCTAGGCTAACGGCCTTCCCATGAATTCCTTATTTCATCAATTTATTTATGGTGAAGCTAATTAGAATTGATTTCTGTTGTTTGCAGCCAAGAATTTGGAATGATAAATTCTTATTTTCAAATACCCTCCCCCCTCCTTGGTAATTTACACAAACACAACAGCTACAAGGAATAAGTGAGAAAATCCTGGCCAAGAGACAATTATGGTGAGTGTGGGACAAAGCCAGAGTGATTTTAATACACAAATTTTATGTTATATGTTTCCATGTCTTTGGTTACAGGTGGGTAGTAAATTTGGATTCAAGCTTCCTAGTAGCCAAAGCAATGACAGGAACAATTTGTTACACAATTCTGTGCTCATAAGAAAACAAAAGGCAAAACCCAGTAACTCCAGGAAGGCGTAACTGATACTAACACCTGAAAACAATGTCTTCCACGGGTTCTCCTAAGGAGAGCACGGACTGAAGTCCATCCTGTATGCTATCCACGCAGTAAATAGAACACAGTTTCATAAAACCACAGGTGAAAAAACAGAAGCCTTTTCAGCGAAGAGGAATTTAGAGAAATCACTTCTATGGAGAGTTAACACCATACAGCTATTGGGACGGGGTCTGGCTTAATTTAGGAACAGATCTTGTAAGAGTCAACTTTCAAGCAGCTCTCCCGTAGCGCGGTATGTTTCCCAACTGACCTTTTGAAGGGTGCCTGCTGCATTAAATCTCGAATTATACTTTCACAATCTCCTGGACTGCAGGTGTTCAATGCTTTTTGATTAATTGTAAATTCCTGTTTCCACAGTGGGCTGAACTGGGATTACAGCTAACTACTTCTCCTCCTTCTCCCCCTTCTCGTTCTTCTCTTTGGGTGAGATGTAAAGAATCCGATCTGATTATGTTTGGAGGGAAAAGCAGCCTAGCTGTTATCAGAGGTGTTCAAAGAAGTACCCATGAACACAGTCAAATCTTTTTCTTAAAAAATAGGCACATACCCAGGTTCATAGCAGCACGATTCACAACACCCCAAAGGGGAAGGCAGCCCAAGTGTCCACGCACAGATGACTGGATAAGCGAAATGTGATCTGTCCATACAACAGACTGAAAAGGAAGAAAATTCTGACTCTTCCGACGACACAGATGAGCCATGAAGACATTATGCTGAGTGAAATAAACCAGCCCCCGAAAGACCAGTGTACGTCTCCTCTCCGGTGAGGTACCCAGAGTAGTCAGTCATCGCGTCAGAAAGTGGGAGGGTGGTGGGCAGGGGCCTGGGGAGGGACGAGGGGGAGTTAGTGTTGAATGGGGGGCAGCTTCAGTTTGGGGACAAGGTCTGGAGATGCATGGTGGGGACGGCTGCGTGACGCTTCCTGCCACCAAGCCGCAAACTTTCATATGATTTAAGGGCTAAATTTTATGTTTTGTATGTTTTACTGTAATTAAGAAAAAAATGGGGGAAAAAAAAAACCAATTTGGAATACTCTAAAAAAATAGGTGAATGGCCTCAAAGTTTCACACCATAGAGCCCAGCCACAGTAATTTCTACTTGAAAATCTTTAAAAGTAGGCATCGCCAAATGCCTACCTTGGCCATTAAAAAAAAAAAAAAAATCCCCCCAAGTCTCCTAAGTTTGGAACGTCCAATTTTGAGCAATTGAGCGCTGTGGGGAGCCTTCCAAGATAGACTGATTCCGAAACATACACTGGGGTAGATGAATTTATCAGCTTGCTGCCTTAGGTTGTTGACTGTAGCCAGCTGAGGACGTGATCATATTAATTCCCACCAGCCTGTCTAAGCTAGGTCCATTTTGCAGACGAGAAAACCAAGACTCAGGAAAGACCAAATGGCTTTCTTTGGGTCACACGGAGAGTAAGGAGTGGATCTTGGATCTGAACCAACGTTCTCTACATGTCTTGTGCACAGAGACCGTAGGACTATCTTGTATTAACACCTAATGACTCCTCAAGCAGTGGCCATAAAAAATAAAATAAAAATAAAAAATAAAAAGTGGCCCTTTGCTGGGTTCTCTGGGCTGCATGGGGCTCACACAGGACAACTAGCAAGGCCTCATTCGTGACCGAAGGTGGCCTGTCCTGCATCCACCAACACCCTCGCAACTCACGCAGGGGTTAGAGTGGACACGAAATGCGTGCATTTCCCTCACGAGTTCATTTCCCCTTATTTTCTCCCAAGTCAGTGTTATGGAACATCTATGGGGTGTCACACTGGTCCAAAACCAGGGGCAGGGGGTGGGGTTCAAACAGCGCACGGAGAACAGACTTGGTGAGCAAGCAAATCTCTGCTTGCCCCGTGCCCCGTCCTCCAGCTTTGGGGCACAGAGCCCCAGGTGGGGAACCGGTGCAGAAGCAGCCCTCCCTCCGCCAGCTGCCTCCCACCGCTCCTGGGGTGGGGGGGGCAGTGATTTCCCAATGAAGCTCGTCCCGCCTTCTACCTCACTCCCCTCCAGCCCTTGCTAATTGCTTCTAATTATACGCCTCATGGGTCCCTCTCCCCCTGGGGTGCGTGTCCGGAAAACACACCGTGTTCTGTCTCCTCATGGGCTAATTAGGATTTGCTGCAGGAAGCCTCGGAGCTCGGAGCCTCCTGACGTTCCAGAGACGCCGCCCGCATTGGTCCTTCTCGCTGGTGTTCCTTGACTGTCTGCGTGTCTGTGTGGGCTCCTCGGCGTCATCAGCAGTCAGGCGCAGCTGGCCGGATGAAAGGGGTCTCTCCTCTCTTCGATTCCGTGCCTGGTTGGCAGCCCCCAAAGGGTGCTTCGCGGAGTGTGCAGAGAGCTCGCCCTCCCCTCTCTGCACTCCCTCGGCACAAGCTGCGTGCGAGGAGGGCTCGGGGGCATGTTCCGGAGTGGGAAGTCAGGGGTCTCCGTGGATTCTCCCACCGTGGAACATGAGCGCCTCGGACTCTCTGACACGGTGTCTTGGGCCCCGCGGCTGCGCGCGGTTGGTAGGACTCCCAGCACGGGGGGTGTTTCAACCACGCAGTGACGGGCCTCCTCAGGGCTCAAGCTAGGATCCCATCTTCAGTATCAGGGGGAAGGTCACTGCCCTGCTCAGCAGCCCCTTTGTGCCACTTCCAAAATGTTTTACTACTAATGATGTGCTATGTGCTGGCTAATTGAACGGGATAATAATAAAAATGAGATGTTTTACTGGGTGTCGGTCTTCGTTTCACCAACCCTTTGTTCACTTGGAGCTGCAGAGATTTGATGAGTGTTGTGGGCACACAGATTGTGCAAAGCCCGAGCTGGTCTTTAGTTAGCCTCATGCTACCCCCACCAAAGGGTTGCCTGGAATCACCCCCTTCAACACCCCCGACTTTTAAAGAGCTGACCACAAATGCAATGTGCTCTCACCTGCACCTGGGTTTGCGACTTCCCTTCCCCAACCCCTGCCTCCAAGACTCTCTTGGCTGCCACCTCACTGCCCTTTCTCTTGGAAGGCATGTTCTCTGCTCTTCCTCCTGTGGGGGGTTCATCGTATGCCTTCTTCAATGCTAATATTACTCTCCTCAGGAGCAGAACGCTCAGCCGTGTTGCTCGGGCAGATCTTTAAAATCCAGGGTAGTATATGAAGGTAAAACCTAAATTCTTACAAGCATTTGATATTCATCCCAGGGATCCAGAAATAGACTCCCTTCTCAGAGAAGAGAGGTACCGGCTACCATGGCACCGTTTGCCTTGGCTTGAAGGGTGCCATTTTGGACAGCAATGTGAGTTTCCTTTCTTCTTTTCTCTTGCCTCTGTGAAGAAGGAAGTGCCAGGGACCTGCCCACCCCCTCAGCCAACCCAGTACTCCCTGTTCAGGTGCTTCTGCCAACTAATTAACACCTCCTTCACAAGCTGCAAATTGGACGGCAGATGCACATGAACGCAGAACCCAGTGGGGAGTCTCCTGCTTTCTCTCTACATAGATTTCACAAAAGGCAGGAAGTGAAGTCAAGCCGGCTGATGGGAAATTCACTTTGCCATCATGGCCACCCCCACAATCTCAAATAAATGTACGGGCTTCTAACACAAAATAAATCTCACGTATGTTTGGAGGAGAGGCCCATGCTGGTTGTTTTTCAAACGTCACCCAGCGGCTTCTTGAAGTCCCGCAAAAATTACTGAACATCTTTGGGCAGCGCTTGGATGGTACCCGGGGTGCGGGCACATTGGCGGACCTGCCCCGGGCCCACTGAACGTCATCCTCCCGACCCTCCGAGGACCAGGGTCTCGATCATTACATCCCTGCCTCTGGTCTCAATCTGCTCCAATCTGTCCTTTATTTCGCTGCCAGGGTTCTGTCTATGAGCCAAAGAGGATCATGTCACTGGCTTAAAATAGTTTTTTGCCTCTCCAGATCCCAGAGGATGTATTTGAAACTATGGCCTGCGGGCCCACAGCCCCGAAGACGTCTCCTGCTTGCCTCCCCTTCTCTCCCGATGTGCCTTCATACTCCACACACCCGAGCCAGACTGAATGGACTGTGGCCCCGGCCCCCGCAGTCTTTCCCCATAGCTCTGCCTTTTAGATCTCGGTTCCTGTCCCATTCTCGCTCCAGAAGCCATAATTCCTACTTTCTCCAAAGAACTCGGCAAGAATTTCTTCCCTGTCCTTCCATTCAGTCCACGTCAATTCATTCCTATTCGGTCCGACAAAGTCTACTGAGTAACTAACTTTTCTGGGTCCAACACTCTGCCGTGCTCAGGAGACAGAAAGGTAAGTTAAGCCGCAAGCTCCCTCTCCAAGGAGCTTACAAGATGGTGGAGTAGGAGAGACATTCGTAAATAACTAGAATAAACTCCAGCGGGTCCTCCTGGAAGGCATGCCTCCAGGCCTGGGGTGACACAGAATAATTAATTCTGCAGAAATGGCAGCAGGCATGGGGGAGGGCACACATGTTGGGGGAAAACTTCAGAGCAGAGGCTGACATGGGAATGACACAACCTTAGCTTTCCTATCCCTTCATTTGGTTCCATGTTTCCTGGTGCATCGAGGGCAGAGATTTGTGGGAAAATGGGGAGAAAGAACACAGAGATGGGTGCACCCAGTTACGTGGAATGGGCCCAGAGTGCTGAGAATATTAAGTATAATGGATATTGGGAGATATGAAGAACTAAGCTTTGCAGTATGTCAGAAATTCCCTCTCAGTGGAAGGGGGCTGCCAAACCACTTTCGTCGCACTCCACGGACATGACCAGGGAGCACCAGCATCTTCCACTCCTTAGTCAGTAGATGCCTGTGCTCCAGACGCGGTTTAGATAGAAAATGCTAGAGAAGGTAGACAGCCCAACCGACCAGCAGTGAATTTCATGCCCTCTTTCTCCAAACCTTACCCCCTACCCTTTCTCTGAAAGAAGTTTTATTCATTTCTGAAGGGGAGAACTGGGTGTTGAGGAACACCCTGCCGTCAGTGAGGTCAGGGTTCCGAGAAGCATCCCGGTGGCTGCGGGCCAGCACCCACTCCCTCGCAGCACAGGTAAGCCTGCAGCTAGGTTCCTCCTGAGGTTACGTCATGATGGTGGCTGTCAGAGCGGCCCCCTTGCTAGGCTTCTGTGGGCCTCTTAGAGCATCTGCCAAGATCAGAGAGGACACCCCCTGTCGACTGCCCTTCGCTAATCCGAGGGGCCCAGTTCCGGAATATATCAAGGGCCGGGAGTCAGCGATCTGACCCAGGGTGGGATCCTGGGCCACAATGGGGATCTCAGAAGCTCTTCTTTGGGGATTTCAAGTCCAGATTGATAGGATGTATCTCCGTATGTCTGTATCTACACATACATACCCATCTATATTTATCCACTTATCTATATGTAGAGAGAGACGGGCTGGTGTGCTCTCTTGTCTTCAGGCTGGTGGAGTGCAAGCCTTGGAACGTGGGTTGGCCATCATATGCTCCGTGCATCAGAAGAGCAGAGGAGGCTGCTTAGATGGGATGGAACAGCCAGGCCAAGATGAGCAGAGATGAAAGGAGAGAGGGCGAGGGAGAGAGAATGAACGCCAGAGCCGGGTCAGTGTCTCAGTTCACTCACGCATCTCCTCACACTGGAGCCTGTGCTTTTCCAATCACCTTCCCTTCACCACTTAAGCAAATCCTGGCCCAGCAGAGTTGCCCTTCCCCCTCTGAAGCCAGGCCTTCCCAGCCTCCTCCCCCGACTCTGCAAGGGTCCTGAGGTTGCAGCCCAGAGAGCGGAAGGCCCAGAGAGGGCATCCTGGTATCCTCTGCTGGGGGCAGTGGCAGCCCCACTGTGCCCACGTGGTCCCCATGGCTGCCATGCTTTAGGGTGGCAGGCCCCCCTCCTGGAACCTGTCCCAGGCAGCCCCGGAGGCAATCCTGTCGCAGGTCACTTCCTGGATCCTTCTTCTTGGTGAATCATTAACAGGTGGATGGACTCTGGAGGCAAAGCCCTTCCCGGCCTGGGAAGGAGAGGGACAGCGGTTTTGTGGCACGCTTTCCAACGGACCCAGCTGGGCTGAGGAGGGGAGCAACCCGAGAGGGACGCCCGTCATGGACCCTGGAGAGAATGCTGAGAGAGGAAGCCGAGCGAGCGTAGAAGCCCGTCAGAGCCGTTGGGTTGTCTGCTTTGACTCTTAGAATTTTACAGGGGGGGATGGGAAACCAACATTTATGACAGGCCTGCCATGTGACAAGTGCCCGAGTTCCCCCAAAGCCCATCATTTCGGGAAGATCCTGATTGAATAGGTGAAGAGACCGAGAGCAGAGTGGTCAAGTCATTTGCCGAAGTGGTGAAGACGGAGTAGATTCCCAGGTCACCTTCCTCCCAAGCTCGAGAAGGGACCCGGCCACAGTCACCCAGCAAGAGTCTGGTCTCGGGCTGCCTGCCCAATGCCCTTCGCCTCCACCATGCGGCCTCCAGCAGGCGCCAGGCTGAATGGCTGACCCCAGGCAGTCTGAGCCCAGCCAGACAGGCGGACCCGAAAGAGAATGGAGCAAAGGCCCATGATCTGTCCCCCTCACCTGCCCCCCCGCAGCAGGGCTCTACCAGGGGCTATGGGCAGGCCTGCCCAGTGACAGCTCAATACAGATCAGTCAAGTCTCCATGAGGGATGAAGCCCTAGGAAGGGTCAGGGCGGAGGAAAAGTGATGTCAGAGGCAACAGAGGAGCCCAGGCTTCCTGTTCTTGGCCTGGGACAGGCCACCAACACTGCATCCCGGTGGCGCCAGGGCTGGATAGCATTCAGGGGCTGAGCCCTGGATGGCGTGGGCAGCCCTGGGGGCCTGGAGCCCAAAGGGGCTTCTTCCCTCACAGGCCCTCGACCTCAGACATGAGCTCTTTCTGGGGACAGGAATGTGGCCTTTTGAAAGTCGAAGCAGAAGTGAGCCCAGGAAAGATGATTGCGGCAGCCACTGGAGTGTCCAGAGCCAGGGGCTGGTGCAGGAGAGCCTCCTGTTTGCTTTCAAAGATAACCTGTGTCTTTTCTCGTGGCCCCAGAAGGACACCAGGGAGGCATCTGGGAGCACTTCAGGGTACTCTGAGCTTCTGAGAAAGGCCGACCTTGGCAGTGCACATGCCCAGTACCCTTTCTATGGCAAACTGGGAAACCTAATGACGGGGGACTCATGTTTCCCCCAGTGCCCGTGTGGCAGACACGGGGTGTGTGCCGGGCTGACACCCTTGACTTCTTCAGAGTCTTCGTTAGCTTCGAGGCTCTCCAGAGGGATTTCAGCCAACGAATGCCTGAGAGAGTGACCACCAAGATGCAGTCTTGTCAGGAGGGTGGGGGGCTTCTGCGAGGAAGTGGTATGATGGCCTCGCTGATTCCCCCCAACAAGGAACCCCTCCGCTGGGTAAGAGCAGTCTTTGTGCCAGAGCACCTGCCGAGCCTCCATCTGGTTGGCATCTCAGGCTGATGGCGCCCCCGCCTGACCCTGCTTCTGGCCCTTTCCTTTTGCAGGTGGCATTCTCCGGGGAACGTGCTGCACTCCCAGCTCTGTCTCAGCATCTGTGCCCCAGAGAGCCCGACCCTCGATACTCAAGAGCCTCACCCTTCACAGACAGCCAGACTGAAACAGCAGCCTTGAGGACAAGGGTGACTGTGTTTTCTGCATTATCCCCAGGGCCTCGAATGGTAGCTGGCACCCAGTGTTGGGTCTGGGGCTCAGTAAACACGTGTTAAATGAACGACGTCCAGATTTCCGACTTTGCTCCCGCCGGGTCAGGTAAGTCTGCAGTCTGCGCCGGTACTACTCCTTATCCATCTTCTAGTTCTAATTGTAAAAGACACACACATCCCTATAGTCACTGCAGCATTATTTCCCCCAAAGAAAACAAAAACACTGCAGCATTATTTCCAGTAGCCCAGATGTGGCAGCAACCCAAGTGTCCATCAACAGATCAATGGAGAAAGATGTGGTGTGCATGTGTGTGTACACGGAGTATCACTCAGGCACCAAAAAGAGTGAGATCTTGCCATTTGTGACCACGCGAACGGACCCAGAGGATATTACGCTAAGTGAAATCAGTTGGACAGAGAAAGTACTATTTGATTTCATTTATATATGGACAAAAAACAAAACAAGGAAACAAACAAAAAAACAGAAACTGACTCATAAATACAGAGAACAGACTGGTGGTTGCTGGAGGGGAGAGAGTGGTGGGAAGGGGTAAATGGGGGAAGGCGAGCGGGAGACACGGGCTTCCAGGGATGGAATGAATGCGTCAGGGGGATGAAGAAGGCACAGCATAGGGAACACCGCCAGTGGTACTGTGGCCGCGTCGTATGGTGACAGATGGCAGTCACACTGGTGGTGAGCGTTGCAGGACCTACAGGCTTGTCAAGTCACTATGTTGTCCGCCTGAAACTAAGGGGACACCGTGTGTCAACCGTACTTCAGAGAAAAAGTGCATTCCCAGAGGTGTGCAACCATCACCACTGCAGGATTTTTTCATCTTCTCAAACAGAAACTCCACACCCACGGAACAGTAAGTTCTCCTTCCCTCTTCCCCCAGCCTTTGGTAACCTCTATTCTACTCCCTGTCTCTGTGAATCGGCCTGTTCCAGGTACCTCCTACACGTGGAACTGTACAGTATTTGTCCTCGTGTGCCTGGCTTGTTCTATATAATGTCTTCAGGGTCCATCCATGCCGTGGTACCTGTCAGAGTTTCCCTCCGAAGCCTGAAGAACCTTCCTTTGTAGGCACAGACCACACTTAGTTTATCCACTCATTAGCTGATGGCTATTTGTGTTCTCTCTACATTTTGGCTACTATGAATAATGCTGCCAAGAACACTAGTGTATAAATACCCGTGTTTAGTCTGTTTTCAATTCTTTTGAGTAGATGAGTGGAATTTCTGGATCATATGGTAGTTGTATTTTTAAGTTTTTGAGGGCCCACCAAAGTGTTTTCGGCAATGCTAGCAGGCACTTTTCAGAAAAAGGGTCCCATGGTCAATAGACTTCATCCTCAAGCTCTTTTAAGACTCACAATGCACTTAGCAGAGTAAAGGCTCTGACAGGGCCTGAAGTAAAGAATCTAAGTCACTTTGATCCACCATCCTTCTAGCATTTTGGCAGTAGAACTCTTTCTTTGCAGAGTAACTGGCATACACACCAGCTTGCTGGTTTGGAAAACAGTTCTCTGAGCTCAGCAGGCTGACACAGAAAGAGCTGGGGCTCCAGGGCCAGTGCAGGGTCACTCAGAGCCCAGAGACAGGGCCCTCTCCAGCTCTCAAGCTAGCCCACGGGGTCCTCCTGGTAAGTTACCTTCCTTCTCCTGAGGCTCTGCACCCACTCTGTGCCCTGCCTGCCCTAACTTTTCTCTGCTTCTTTGCTTCTCGAAGGTTCACTTGGCCTTTAGGACCAGCTCAGGCACCTACCCCCTCTCTTGGGAAGCTCTGGCCCTGCTCTCCTGTCTTCCCAAGTGGGATTAGAAGCCCCTCTCCTGCTCCGCTCTTGTGCAACCGTGTTGCCCTGTTAAATGGCTGCCGTTCTATCAAGGGGTCAACACCACGATTCGCTTGCATAGACCACCACGGAGGAGCTTATTAAAAATACAGATGCCTCCATCTTACTCTACAAATTCCAACTCAGTAGCTCTGGGGTGTGCATTTTTAACAAGCCCCTCAGGCAATGTTCTTGGGCAGATGATTCTGGAATGGCCCTGGTTGTGAGCTCTGGGAGGAGAAGCACCACTTCGCCTCCTGTGTCTGGTTCACGATAAATATGGAATCCACTGAATGAATGAATGAATGGAGGAGGGCGTGCCCTCATTAAGGAATGAAACAGCTCCCGTTTCCTGTTCTGTAGAAAATGAGGTTGGAAGAGACGTTCTCTGTTTTCATAAAGTTCAGGTTATTTTTCCCAAGAAACTATCAGAACCATACACAACACACAAGCCCAGGCACCTGGAACCACTGGGCAGATCTGCTGAAGAGGGTTTAGTCCATGCCGAGATTTACCAAACAACCTGGGACTCATGAGTCACCATATTTTTGACTTTGTCAATTTTACCGTAAGTTAGAGACGCAAAGGGCAGCAGACACTTTTGTCTGGGTGAATTTGGTCTCATTCTCTCTTAGAGCAAGTAGCTGAGAGGCAGCACCGTGAGAGGCAAGAACCCTTAAGTCTGACAATTATGGAGGGAGGCATAGGGGACCCCCAGAGCTGGTGCAGCAGCCCTCCTTGCTGCTTGGAGGGGGCACAGACCTTTAGCAAGGGGAGGAGCTTTTCCTGGCACAGTCTTTGAATGTAAAACCCCAATTCCCCTCTCCCTGAGGACGCTGCAGGTTTTGAGAGACAGCACTGGCTTCTTATAAGAGCTATGGCCTGAGAAAAATGAAGGCTCCCATTGCTTATAACCTCTCACCATTGCAGAGGAAAAAGTTGGCTAGGACTGCCAAGAGCCAGCAAATATTTGGTTAGCTTGGAAAGAATGGCGCTCATTTTCCAATTCCCACAGACGTCTGTATGCCCAGTTCCTTTTATTAAAAACTTCAAATCCAGAGATAAAGTCGAATGGCACTCCAGGCTCTGAGCCTTCATCTGTATCCCAGGGAGCAGGACCCAGAATCTAAACAAAGAAAAGCTTCATCAATAGAGCTCATGAATTTCCTCTAGGAACAGGAGCCGGCATAATGCAAGGATCGGCAGAGGGTCTGAATTGCGGTTTTCTTTGCGTGGGTGTTTATGGAAAGTGCTGGAAGACATGCCCCTGTCCGAGAGGGACAGCAAATTACGGCCCATGGGACTAATCTTGCCTGCTGCCTTCCCGGTTTCTGCACAGCCTGGGAATTAAGAATGTTTTTGATTTTTACAGTTTTAAATAGCTGAAATAAATCAAAAGAAGATAAATATTTCATGACATCTGAAAGTTGTGTGAAATTCAAACTTGTGCCCACAAACACGGTTTTATGAGAGCACAGCCACACCCATTCGTTTGCGTGTCGTCTGTGGCTGCTTTCGAGCGACAGGACAGAGCGGCTGAGACTGAGACCATACGGCCCGCAAAGCCTAAAGCAGATCCTATCTGGCCGTTTGTAGAAAAAGTGTGCAGCCCCCTGGAGTAGGGGATGGAAGGCCTGGCTCTCACTGGTATTTGCACTAAAAGCTAGCAATAAATAAATTAAATAAAAATATAAATATATATAAACACACACACACACACACACACACATACACGCACAGTTAATGATAAAAGCAGATACCTTTTTAACCTAACAAGTGGGTCAACAAATAAAACAGTGCTGGTCAGCTCCGCAGAAGGCCTCGTGTGTCCTTTCCTCCTGACCGCAGTTAATCGGTACCTGGACCTTTGTGATAACGTGTTCCTTGTTGTTTGTGATACTTCTACCACCTAAGCTCCGTCAACGAGTCACGCTTGCTCTCGAACGAACCACATACACATAGAACACTGTGCGTTCGCTTCTGTGTCTTGCTTCTTCCTCTTAGCCTAGTCCGTGAGACTCAGCTCGGAGGGTGTGTGTAACCGCCTTTGCTGCCTGGCCTGTTGCTCTATGGCTTTAGCGAAGTCCACCTCTTCGTTTTACTGTCGCTGGTGGACAGGTGGGGTGTTTCCGGTTTGGGGCCAGTTGAGACGAACCATGCCGCGAACACCTTGCGTCTGAACCGTCGTCGACTTACGCAGGAGTCTCTCTGGAGAGGGCGAGGAGTGGAATTGGTGGATTGTGGACAACGTGTGTCTTCAATTCTACCAGTTAATGCCAAACTGTTTTCCTAAGACGCTGGGCCGGATCGCACTCCCACCGGCTGCCTCCTTGTTGAAGGAGCAGAGAAGCTCCCTGAGTCTGTCAGTCAGCTCTCTTTCTATCTTCAAACTCTGAACCACAGGGATCTGCTGCCTTCAACCCCCCTTCCTTGAAGGGCCAGACAAGGTGAGAGAGACCCATCATCTCTACTGCTTCGTAACTTAGGTCTTAAAAATGTAGGAAAAGACCGTCAATATCCCCAGAACGATCCTTGGGAGAACGTGATCTTTTCTAGGCTCGTGGGCTTGGCTGCGGGTCCGCCAGGTGTGAGGATGCCCTGACCACCCTCTCCCCCACCTGATGGCGCTGGCTCCGGTGATGGGAGCTGAGGAAGGAGGCTCATGGCAGCCGGTGGGTCAGGAGGCCTTCCAGAGCCTGCAGAGTGCACGGAGGGGGCAACTGCCCCTTTTCTCCTTCAGGCAATCAAAGGACTTCAAAGATCATGTTATCAGCTCCCAGGAAGCAGACGTTTGTGTCTTTTTCTGCAGGGTTTTGGGAAAACAAGGCTGAGAAGGCCTAATCCTGTTAGCCAGCGGGCCGTAATGCCCTCACCTGAGGGACCCAGCACTCAGCGACATTTCTGAGGCACGATGTAGCATGGCACGGAGAAGGCACGAATAAACCCCAAACCCTAGCACACATTTATCCAGTTTGTGAAGCGGATTAATAGAATAACCAATAAAACATGTATAAAAGCTTTAATTAAGTCTGATGAAATAAAACTTCATGTTTTATTTATGGACACTCCCAACATGTAAAGGATTCGGGGACACATTCATTTTTACTGCCATTTTGTCCTCATATCTATAATTAAATCCAGCCGGCAGTTCTGGCCCAAAGCAATGCGGCATTTTAAAGCTGGCCCTGGACGTGCTCTCCCCCACCCCCCCAATCTGCTTTTCATTATAATTACCATCCCAACAGGAAGGAGGCTTATGGTAAAACAAAACACAATAATCAAACAAACAAACAAACAAACAAACCCCCCAGGGTGTTCCCATTGTGTTTCAGGAGGCCAGGCTGAAGGAGCATTTCAGGCAGGTGGGCGGTTTTCTCCAGTTCCAGTTTTATTCTGTACCAAGGGCACAATCCCTTCATTTTACTTTTGACATTAAAAAAAAAAAAAAAAGGACTTCATGAAACAAGACAAAATAACTTATGATTATACGAAACATAACTGTGACAAATCACAAAACTATACATATTAATAGAAAAAAAGTGTACCTAATTCTTTAAAAGATTTATGACAACAAGCACCAGATGTGCCCCGAAAGAAAAATCGGCCCCATATCCAGTATGATATATGCAGTTCATTTCTCTACGTGAGTGTATAGCCATGTACAAGGGTCTGTGTGATTTATGGAAACCAGATTTCCACTTTTCCCCCCCAAAGTGCTTTATGTCAGCAACATTACACAGGATGGTCTTCTGTCTGTACACAATAAATCTCGTCTTTTTTACATTCGCCATTTCTCCAATGACTGGTTTTTGGTGCTTTGTTTTTTTCTTTTGCTTTATCCATTGCAAGAAAAAAAAAGAAAGAACGAAAGAAAAAGAAAAAAAGTAACCGCAGAAATCCCGCACTACCAACAAAAAGTGCCATTCCAAAATGCTGCTAGAACAGATCACAAACAGTCAAATAGAATACCAAAAAATTAAACTGGACATTTACAGTCACTATTCCCGATACTTCAGGGCGACTTGAGGATCAAGGTTCTTGGGCGGGGGAGCTGGCCCTTTACCTCTGCTCTAACCCAGTAACGTGCCTGACAGCGGGGAATTTAGAAACAACACAACACCACCAATGCTCTGTTCTATCAGTGGGTCCTCTGAAGGCCTTCTGTCTGCTTTTGAATCACCTATGCAACCTGGGGGAGATGGGCTTTAGTGAAGGGAGACACCCCACAGGACCAGTACAATCCTTAATAATGTTTAGCAGCTGATGGGTGGCTAAATCACAGCTGACATTTTGAAGTGGTCCCTTTAGGGAATTAAGAGGATGCCTCAAATGAAATGTCTCTCAGCAGACTGATTTTTTTTTTTTTTTTTTTTTTACTGTAATAGGATAATTGGCTTTGGGCTGTGTGTATTTTCACAAGCACCAGTTTTTTTTTGTTGTTGTTGTTGTTGTTTTGTTTTTTTCAAAAAGGGGGAATGACAATCTCTGCTCAGATGTTTTTGAAAATGGCTGGTTGTATATCAAGTAGAAAAGGGCCAGGAAATGGAAGGGAATTAATTTTTTGAAGCTTCTACTTTCGCTGCTGCACACACGATGATGAACGCATCTCTGAACCCTGTGCCATGTGAAAGCCAGCAAGGGACACATCGGAAGGTCAGGTGAGATTCTGGAAGCGAAGGACGGCCCGCACCGTCTCCAAGGAACCTGACTGTGTCAGGCCCTGAGAGCTGAGCTCAGAGCCACAGCCACCAGGAAACACTGACAGCCACGTGAGGGGACACGAGCTTGCAGGCTGCACTGGGCCCTGCTTCCCGCGCACTCCCTCTGCTCACACCAGTGCCCCCCGGGGCTGGTCTCCATTCCTGCTGAGGAAGGAGGCCCTGCAGGTGCAGCTCCCCCCACCCAACGCCCCAAAAGCAGCAGTGAGGGAAGAGAGGGGCGGGGCTGCCGCGAGGCCAGGGTCAGACAGACACTGGGGCAGAACATCTCCTCCAGCCAGAGAGGAAGTGACATCCAGAATGCCTGAGGCTCGGCTTCTGGCTTTGTCCTCCATCCCTCTGTCCACTTCACGCGATACAAAGCCATAAGGCAGGGCTCCCGCCACTGCAGTAACCCCTGGCTTTTCATCTTTTTCCTCCTCGTCACACAAAATAGGAAGTACGCTCTGAGCTCCTCAGAGAGGCTTCCCTATTTAAGGCCCGGCACGTTGTCTAAGGCTACAGGAACTCGCCTCCCTTTTCTGGGGGCACCTAGGACACACGAGGGACGGCAACATTAGCACGCCCGTGTCCTGGTTTAGACCAAGGGGCAGAACCCACCGAGTCTGCAAGGACGCTGGCAGCCCACCCGCAGACTGGGAAGCCTGGGGAGCCTTCTCTCACAAAGCGGAGCAGAGTTTTGTAAAGCGAGTGACCTCCCTCCTATGAGCTCAGGACGCCTGCACGGTGGCCTTTCTCAGATCAGAGCTCACGAGTCCGACGGAGTGGACTGACCGCGGGACCTGGAAAAGCGGCCCCCATGCGTGGCTCGTTAGTCCCCTCACTCTGTGGCACGTGGGGATCAGGTCCAGCCGTGCAGCCCGACTGCAACGACTTGCCTGTCAGGAGACAAATGGTCCCCAGATCCCAAGTGTGACACCGCGCCGGTGAACTCTCCCTGGAGACTGTAATGATCTCAGTGGGGCAAAGAGCCCTGTTTGACTTTACGAGAGGAAAGAAAATGAAATGTGACAGTCCTGGAATATCAGGCTTTACCCCGTGTCTTTGGGGTTTGGCTACTTTTTAGGGCCTACGTGTCAGACTTTAGATCTCTTTAACACCTTTGTAATCACATCCCAGAAAGTGGCTTCCTACTCAGGGTTGCTATCAAACGACCAAGAGCTCTGTGAACATTCCAGGCCCTGGAATGAGAGTTTCAGGAAAAAAGTTAACGTCTGCTTACCTTCCCTGAACTTTCCCTCTACCTGCCTCAGGGCCGACCTTGCGAGGGCTGATCAGGCGAGGGCGGGTGGGCATGACTGAAGGCAGACGAGCAGGAGGTGAGAATAATGAGGAGGAGAGGACAGTGCGGGGGAGAGACAGACAGACGGATGAGCAGGTATCCGAAAGGAGGTGAGCAGAAGCTGTGCACAATCACTGGACATCGGGCACCTCTAGTTTGGTTTTCTGAGAGAACCCAAGATCTCAGCTCAGGGGCCCCTGCTCTCACATCTCCTACAGAGGACGACTCGGCACAGCACAGCGCCGAGCGGAGGCGATGGGACAACCAGTCGAGCGATCTTTTCCAGGGAATGAGGTCTTCGAGGTGGAGTCCCTTTCTGCTACAGCCCAGGGAGGGGGCTGGGCTCACCCCGTTTCCCTCAGGTGGCTTTTGTGAAATATGAAACTACTGTCCCGGGGGGGCTCACAGGCACGGTGAGCCGGGGCCAGGACGAGCTACAGCGGTGGCAAAATGGACGTGACTGGGGTGATTACAAGAATTCTTTGCATCCAAAGAACAGACCACTATATATTTTTTTCCTTTAAAAGTAGACGTAAATAACAAGTCTTTAAAAATAAAAGAAGGAAGATAAGTTGCTGGAGTATAAAAAGGTTGTAGTGCCTTTCAAAGGACTGTGCTTCACAGAACCTTCTTATTTTGCTTTTGGAGAAATATTGCAAAGCAGTTGGTTAGCACGGGCATGGTGAGAGGAGAGAGGCAGCCGCTCCTGGGGCTGCCAGGCTGGGGCCGGGGCCAGGAACCGGGGCTGCTCCAGGAGCTGAGCCCACGCTGTGCTTTGGCGGCAGGTTTCCCTCGTTGCCTGGTTTTGCAGGAGCCAGCAGGGATGGTGAGCCGTGGGGGAGGCAGTTCACTGTGCTTCTGGCAATTGGGCTTGTCCTTCCCCATCTGGAGTCTGTGCAAGGGTGGTCCCCAGACTGTATCTGCACACACGCATCATTTCACTGGTGTCCTCTGAGAGCTGACAGCCGGAAGTCACAGGTATCTGGGAGAGTGACTCTAAATTCCCTTTGAGAAGACAGTCCTGCTGGTCACCAGCAAGCCCAGAGAGGAGGAGCAGCAGCGGCAGACGTTCCGGCAACGCCCGGCTCCGACCAGCCCTGCCTTCCAGAGACACATCTGTGAGTCTGCAGCCTCCGCGAGGAGGAGGACATCCTTTTCACGCAGTCTACGAGAACGGGAAAGTAAAAGGTGGCAAGCGACACAAAGGTTCTGGATGCCAGCGGGAGCGGAGGCCAGGGGAGCGTTTAGCCTTCAGTATAGACAGAGGAGAGCTGGCTAGGACAGCGGTCCACGGCGCTGATCTGCAGGAACGTGGCGTCTTCAGGCCCGCTGCGAAGGGACTCTCCGAAGAGGCTCGAGGACGCCGAGGGCAGGTCATACACTAGAAGAGAAGGAACAGGAAGTTCAGTGTCCCGCCCGGCCACGCCCACTGCGTGCGCACGCTGCGCATGCGCGCTCGCGTCGCAGGGACCGCCGCAGGGAGGGAGGCGGCCTTGCCGGCGGAGGCCCAGAATGAGTCTTGGCACAAAATACAGGCTGAGCAGAACTAAAGCGTTCTAGGCAAGGGCGAGGAGGGCCTCAAAAAGGAGATGATATTGAAGTTGAGTCATAAAGAAAGATGGGATTTTCACAGATGGAGAGGTAGGGAAAGAACATTCTAAAAGGAGGAAACAGTGCAAAGACGGGGAGGGAGAGGCCCGGGCAAGGTCAGGGGCAGCACGTGTAGCAGACGTGTGAGGGCGGGCCTGTGGGGTCAGGCCTCTCTCCTGGGGGCTGTGAACGCCGCGCCCAGCACAGCCTTTAGTGCTTAGGCAGCTGGAGACCAATCTAAAGTGTTCAAGGAGGAAGGGGGCTTAATTTATGGTTCACTTTTGGGAGGCCGTGCTCGTCGTGGTCCAAGGGGGGCAGGACGGTAGACAGAGCTGTCTCGGGGAACTTGCTGGAAGGCTTTGGCTGTTGCCACGGTCTGGGGGAGACATTATGGCCCCCCGCGCCTGGGCGGTGGGTGTGGCGCTGGAGAGGAACCCGAAGAGGAGAGACATTTCAGGGGTAGAGTCAAGAGGACGGGATGCGGTCCTGTGCCGGGTTGAGCCATTTCCAGGCCGGACACGGCAAACCCACCCGTCTCACCTGCGAGTCTGGCGGAGTTTCTAGTCTCAGACAGCAACCCACCTGCAATGCCCGAGTGAGCGGAGAAGGCTCTGTGGAACACATCAAAGCCAGCCTGCCCCATGGGCGTGGGGGCCAGGCAGTCCTCGAAGGAAGGCGCCCCACCGCAGGGGCTGCTGGGCAGCACGGTTCTCTGGGAGTCGGGGTACTGGGGGGGGCAGGATGTCTGCAGCTGCCCGTAAAATCCTGCAATGCAAGCACGGCCGTGAGTTCCCGCAGAGCCTCAGCCCCCAGTATCGCCCGGAGGTCGCCAGACCCCCCCACTCAGCCCGGCTTCAGGTGACAAGACACCTTCCCCTCTTAAGCCCACCTGTGAAATCTTTGCGGCGAGCATCTGAAATGCACTATTTGAGCAGAAGCTCTTCTACCTTCAGGGGCAGGCAAAGCTTGTTGGCCTCTGACTTTTTTTTTTTTTTTTAAAGATATTATTTATTTATTTGACAGAGAGAAATCACAAGTAGGCAGAGAGGCAGGCAGAGAGAGAGAGGAGGAAGCAGGCTTCCTGCCGAGCAGAAAGCCCGATGTGGGGCTCGAACCCAGGACCTGGGATCATGACCTGAGCCGAAGGCAGCGGCTTAACCCACTGAGCCACCCAGGCGCCCCAACCTCTGACATTTTTATCTCCCGCTCCAGGAAGGGCAGCTGAAGGGCTTCTGACCTCCCCCACATTCTCTCAAGAGTCCTGTCCACTGCAAGCCCGACCTGCAGAGAACATGCTTGCCCCATCCCTCCCACCAGGTTTTGAGGTCTATCTTAACTTCCTTTATATTCTGTTCTGCTTTTCACATTTGGTAAAACCTGATATATGCTCTTAACAAGGCCCACCTGGAAAAAAAAAAAAAAGAGCAACATAGCATCTAAAAGCAACATAGATCTATCTAAAAAAAAGCAACATGGATCTATCTATCCATCTGTCTAGAACTTATTCTAACAGATAATTTCATACACATTTATATCCTTCTGATTGTTTTGAATAGGTACATAAAGTCCCATAGAATGGGATGTGCTCTATTATTATTGCTGATCTTTGTAGTAATCGGGACAACTGGAGGTGAGGATGTCATGTAATGAAGAAATATGAGGAAAGACTGCTTAATATCTGAAAATAATCATTAACGTTCTGCTGATTTTGTTTCATTGATCTCTTTCAATATTTTTTCTTATGTGACAGAGGTTTCCGGGGGGGCTTTTGTGGTCCTTTTCCATAAGCCCTCTACACCTCCCAAGATACTTTACCTTTTCCTTCTTCCTGGTCTCATGACACATTTAAGTCAATGGATTGTTTTCCTAGAGTATAATATGCTTTTACAAATCTAATAATGAAATCTTCACTTGATACTTTATTGAAGGGAGAGCTGCAGCTCACCATGTCTGTTTGCTCAACTGCAAAGCGTGACGGTCTGTTTCACTGGCTACTGTGAAGATTAAGGGATAAGAGAGACCATATATAACATTTTAAGATTCTTCAAAGCATCAGTTATTACTGATATCACTTCTCCGGTAGAAAAAAAAACCGGAGGGATTAGTAGAGAATGTGACCCATGGTTCATATTGATGGTTCATAATGATGGAGAACATAGGACTAATTCATGGACTGTGGCTCCCTAGTCCTATGTGCCTTCTTCCACTAGAACTGCACCTTCTTCTTAGCGATCAGTAGGTAGGGAAGGTGTTATCTGGGTTCTTTTTAGCTCTCTTGAAGTATAACCAGGGCACACGGACATATCCAGCCTACTATGCTCATCACCTTTCTCATTTCTGGCCAGTGTTCTCAAGATGGCCTGTATAAACGTTCACATCACCCTTGGCCAGGAAGCCTGTTCTGTGGCTGCTGGGGACATTACCAAAGCATGTGTGCAGTAACTGCTCCAAAGGAGACACTCTGGCTCTCTAGGAGATTATGATCCAAGACAGAGGGACCCATGAGGAATTATGCATGGGGCACTCTTGCAGAAAATGAAATAATATCCTTTCAAAGCAGACTGTAGAATACTTTATAAAGAATCTGGAGAAAAGTGCACATAAGGTTTGGGGGGAAGATTAAAAGCATGTATAGCAGTATAGACTAGAAAAATACTTGGGAGAATACCATGTCAAGGCAAGAGAAGAAAGAATGGGAAACCATTGGCCCTTTTCTGTTGGATCCCCAAAGGCTTCTGTGTGATCTTGAAAGACAGATGGAAAAAGGACCCAACCAGACCACCTGAAGACACAGATAACTGATCAACCAATATGGACCAACTCGAGCCTGTAGCCAACAAAGAAATACAATCAAGACAATAATACAATACCACATTCCACCTATCACATTAGCAAAGATTTCAAAAAATCATTCTCGGTGCTGGTGTGAGAATGACAAAGTCACTTCTGTCCACTGTTGCAGACACTGTGAGAGGCAAGCTTCTTGGAAAACCACTGGACACCTGTATCTAGAGCCTGAAAAGTGTTCACATTCATACACCTGAACCTGGGGATTTTACTTCTGAGGAGGTATTCTCAGGGTCTATTCCAAAGAACAGAAAAAATTCTGCATCGACATGGTCATGACTGTGCTAGTTGTTAGAACAGAAAACCAAAGAGCCAAATGGGCAACCATAAAGGAATGGTTCAGCAGAGTAGTACATTTACATGATGGGAATATTAAGTAGGCACTAAAACATCTACAAGGAGTTTTTAACCACATGGAAAGACCATTATATAAGGTTCAGAAGAAAACAAAAATATGCAAAACTGAATATGGAGACTGGGTACAGACATGGGCAAGTCCATGCCTAGCATAGATGGCAAGGTAAACTTTCTTTTTTTAGAGAAGGGGAGAAAGAGAAAAAAACACAGGAGTGGTAGGAAGTGGGAGAGGGAGAGAGAGAGTACGGAGGGACAGAAGGGGTGGGAGAGAGAGAATCTTAAGCAGGCTCCCAGCATGGAGATCGTGTGGGGCTTGATCTCAAGACCCTGAGATCACCACCTGAGCCGAAACCAAGAGTCGGATGCCAGACCAATTGAGCTGCCCAGGCACCCTGGCAAGGCAACCTTTCTATGGTTGTCTTTAGGCCGGTTTTTTTGGTTTTATATTTTTCTGAGTTTGAATAGAGGTGAAGATCATGCTGGAGCCAGACTTCCTAAGTTCAAGTCCCAGCTTAATCACTTACCCACTGTGTAACCTTACTGAATTAATTAGCCTCTTGGTGTCTATTTTCTAATAGGTGAAATGGGGCTAAAAGTAGTACCTATACTTCATGGAGTTATTATGAAGATTAAGTGAGTTAATATTTACATATTTTAGAATATAATTTGATAATATAGTTATATAGTTAATACTTAATCTATTTTAATACATGTGTTTGTTAAATAAATAAAATTAAAGTGACATTTTTATAACAACCTGTCCTCAAAAACTAAAAAACCTCTAGTTATTAAGAGAAATAAAATTTTCAAAAGGGCAATAAGTAAGTCCTTCCCTCACAACCCAATGTGAGAATGGACATAACAGCAGGCATGAGGCACACACCCACTTCCCAGGCAAAATTCTCTGGAACATTCTTGTCCCTGTGGGGACCTGAGCTGTATGTATCTTGCCCCTATTGGTTCCTAGATCCTGCACTAATTGATGCATATCTTGGTTTCTTCACTTACCTCGTACAGCAACAATTCTGAGTGGTTTGAAGGAACCTGGGATGGGTGGTTTCGTGTTGTGGGAGGTTCCCTGGACTGATCTTGATTTTGGGTACCTGGTGGCCAGGCACAAACACCAGGAGGAAAACATGACCATGAACCACCATAGTTGGTTTATTAGAACATAATGTGTCCTGACTGAGGAGAAGAGACATTTGCTATTTCTATCACTCTGCTGGCTCAGCTCAGGTTCGTCACCCATCAATTCGCCGACAGCGTTCCTCAGTGTGCTGTTAACCCTTCCAAGAAGAGAAGCCACTTCTCACTGAACTCCCACAACTCCCCAAATAGGGACATTAATCATTCAGGTATGTCAGGTACATGCATAGAAACCTTCTTTAGCTTTTTGTGAAAACCATTTCTCTTTCTTCTCTTCTGCTTCTAAGAGGGCAGGAATGTTACCTGGCTTCAACCTCCATCTGAGTGTTGTGATGTGTGCGTACAGAAGGTCTGTCATGTGGAGAAACACACCAGGTGCCATCCCCTAGACTTCCCCGGCCGCCTGGATCAGTGTGAGGAGGCAGAGTGGACTGTAATTCTTGCCTGTGGGTGTGTTGGCTGACACGAGAAACAGCTGAAACCAGAAAGGGCCCGAACGTGTGTTGGATCACTCTCACAGCCAACTCAGGGAAAGAAAATCCTCTTTATTAAATCCCTCCCTCCCAGAAGCCAGGCACTGGAGATGCCAACTGCACTGGTGTGAATGGCTGTGGTCAAATCAAAGGGCTTTAACAGACCCTCTTCCCAGTGCAATTTCCATAAAACTAAGAAAAATTTTAAAAATTCCATTAGGGTCTTGCCACACACACAACTCCCCAGAAAGCTTAACCCATTTTCTGATGAATGGCTCCTGTATTCCAGCTGTTGGATTTTGTGTAGTGAATTTGGATGGAACTCTACCTCTCGACCAAAAGCAAAATGAGGCAAGATGTTAGCACATTTTGTGGGCATAACACGTAAGAGTGATGGCAAGGTCAGCTAATCTGTCAGTCAGTCCGTCCGTCCGTTGATGATGATCAGGGGCTGACCAAGGTGCTGTTGGGGAAACCAAGAAACAAGATAATACCTTGTCCTCGAGGACTGGCAATGCAGTTGGAGCAAGAGCACACAGTTACAACAGCGTAAGGACACACACAGACCTCCACGTGGGCAATAATTCTGTTGGCTGTCACCTTCCATTATAAAATCACCCTTCCCCCATTTAACACATTCTTCTGCCTCCAAAAATGGCAGGGGTGGGGGAGGGAAGAATCTACAGATACACTGGGTCTACCCAGACTGCAGGGTCATTCCTCCTCTTGTCAATTTTGGGAATTTTTTTTTTTCCCTTCTAAAACCACACCTGTTTTAATTATATGTATATTAAAAAAAAAAGTTTGGAATTAATTGTACCACCCAGAACATACTATTCTACAACATGTAGAATAGTATAAACAAAGAAGGGAAAACTTTTTTTATCTCCACATTCGGATAGGGCCAGATCCATCTACACAGAACTGGAATGTTCTATGTATTGCCAGGTCTTCTGTTTTCCCCTGTAATATTGTCTGTGCGCTTCACGCGTCACTGACCTTCATTCTTAAAGAAACCTTCCTGTTTTGTCCCCTGGGGTCACTGATCCTCTGTGACCACGGGTTTGATTAGGAGTCCACAGTCACTCCTGCTGCTGGGCTCCCCCCCAAGCTGGTGTGGGTCCCCTCCCCAAAGTGGAAGGGGGTGGGGGACATCCGAGGAGAAAGGAACTTGACTGTGGTAGCAGAAGCGTGTTCTCTAGGGCGGCACCGCCCCACAGAACTCTCTTCGATGAAGGAGACGCTCGCTGTCTCTGTCTGTCTGTCTTGCTGTCGGTATAGGAGCTGCGTGTGTGTCTGAGCCCTCGCGGTGCAGCTGGTGCAGCGGAGGGATGGGTTCTTTCAGTTAAATTCATTTTAATTATAACTTAAGTAGCCACGTGGGGCTCGTGGCTCCTGTCCTGGACAGTGGGCTCTCGGGCCGTCCGCCTTCCCAGTGTTAGCAGACCTTGTTTCAGAAATATTTCTGGCTAAATTCCTGAAGGAAAAACACATGACCCACCATGAAGGGCTTAAATAAAAGCAGACAATGATTCTTAGACTCACGGCCTCCAAGATAGAAAATATATTAGACTCTTGATTACATTTATCTTTTCCTTAAAAATTTACCACTCCAATCTTGGTGGAGAACACCAGAATATATCTACATCAGCAAGCAAACAACAGTCACCCAGCTTGCAACCCTCCAGAGGGCTGATGAGTGACCACTGGGAGCATTTCAGCGCTCCTGAAGGAGTGAGCCATGTTCCCTTCTGGAAGCAGGAGAAGGAAAAGGAAACAAGTCGCACACTTTCTGTGGGCTGTGGGCCTAGCTTGCTGGGGTCCTGGGAGGGGGACAAGCCCAGTCCTGTCTCCAGCGGCCCTACCACATGATGATGGAGTCAAGTCCAACACCAAGGCTCGACCCAACTGTTTGTCCCCATGGATTGGAAGAAGCCTACACCTTGTCAAGGCATTGCGTCGGGGGCTGTGTGCTCCCTGGGTCTGCTGAGGTAGTAGACGGCTTTGCAAAACGGAATTCTCATTTTCCTTTAACAGGCTGGGAACCACCATGGAGCTCTGGGCACCAGGAAAAGCGCTGGATGGACAGTGTGGCAGAATCAAAGACTGACCTGTGTCTGTGGTGAGCTCTGCCCGGACCACGATGACAGCTTAGAGAGGCAGGCAGCCCGCAGGGGAGCCCTTCACAGGCAACAGTGTGCTCCCCCAGAACTACTTCCCCAACCAGGCGTGGCCTGAGAAGGCTTGGCAGAGTCCTTTGTGAGTCTTCTCAAAAACCATGCCAAAGGCCATCACTTCCCAAGCCTCCTTGATCCCTTCGGATGGGAAAACCCTTCCACTTCTGTGTGACCTGGGGAGAGCCTTTCAGCAGTCAGGCCAAGCAAGGCCAAGGTTAGCCCTGGCCAGGCCTCAGGAGCCAGCTGCTTCCTTGACCTTCCAGAAGGAACTTGGATTACTGTGCGTTCTTGCCCCATTGCTGTATTTTTGTAAAGTGAGGGGCTCACAGTATCTGCTTGATCAGCAGATGAAAGTAGTTAAGGGCGCAGGTTCAAGAGGACTGACAGAGAAGACCTACGGGAAGTGCAGAGCATACGCCTGGCGCACAGCTCGTGCTCTCCAAATGCTCCTTTTTCCTTTTCTTCTATGAGCACAGGCATTTCCAATTCTATACTTTTATTCACTCAATGACTATCTACTAAGGACTCAAGTGCTGGAGACACACGGTGGATAAGACACACTGAGTGCCTTCTTGGAGCTGATGTTTTATTTTTTATTTTTTTTTTTGTTTGAAATATTTTATTTATTTGTCAGGGAGAGAGAAAGAGAGAGAGAGCGCACAAGCAGGGGGAGCGGCAGGCAGAGGAGGGAGAAGCAGACTCCCCACTGAGCAGAGAGCCTGATGCAGGACTCGATCCCAGGACCCTGGAATCATGACCTGAGCCAAAGTCAGCCGATGCTTAACTGACTGAGCCACCCAGGCTACCCTGGAGTTGATATTTTAGTGAGAAAGAAAGAGAAACATGTACATGAGAAACCTGGGAATACAGTTTTATACCCTATATGACACATAAAGGACACTTTCTTTCAGGGACCTATCGAGTCCGACTCTGCTGCAGCACACATTCAAGGCAGGAGGAGGTAAAGGCAACAGATGAGAGAGCAGTTTGGGTGCTGACAGCAGTTCCTTTTGTTGGCCCCGGCTCGTGGTGGCGGGTACAACTGGGGGGCATCCGCCCCGCAGCTCTGCTGAGGACCAGCCCTGACAGAGTCTTTTCCCACCAACCGCTCTGATCCCCTGGTGCCCGGGGGTGGGGGGGACACGCAGATATCAGAGGCGCAGGAAGAACTGGCTGTGCCCAGCTTTTCGGTGGTACAGTTGTTTGCTAGCCAAGTGGAAGGAAGGATATATATTTATGAGCTTTATGACTCTATTTTTCCGCAGAGACTATAATTTTGTGGGTTACTTTAGGAAATGTAGAGGGTTGGGGCTTTTTTTTTGTTGTTGGTTTTTTTTGTTGTTGTTTTTTGTTTTTTGTTTTTTTGCCTCTGTCCTATAATTGCTGCACAAGCAGGGGCATGGGTGAACCTAGGTGATGAACAGGGCAGGGGGCAACCCATTCAGAGAGCCCAGGGACAGACAGAGTAGACACACGACACCGCTCCCCTATTTTCTCCTTCTCCAACACTCTTATGGCTCTTTGCACCGATTCCCTCCTACTCTCTGGGGATCCTGGAGCTGCCCCCATGAATACCTTCTGTAAGCCCTGCACAAGGCCACTAGGGAAGAGAGGAAGACACAGGTCAGCCTCTGCTAACGCCCCCGAAGGACACCAGCATGTGGTCTTTGGCACTTGACTTCAGGGCAGACTTCACGCACTCCAGCCTTACTCAGAGGTGGGCCCGGTGAAGCACACGCTGACTATCCACATGATGCCTTCGTATGAGAAAACTTGCAGGATTTCTTCTTAGGGGCCTCTGTAGAGTCCTGCCTTGCAAGAAGGCGACTCAAACACTACTCCCATTGCAGAGACGAGAGATGGAAGCAGAGATCGGCCCCGCTCCCTGCCTCTGCAACCCGCACTGGGCATAGATGACACCATAAAAAGGAAAGTGGAAAACTCGCACAACTGTTTTAATATTGCCAAACGTCAGATTTTCGAAATTATTCAAGGACCTAGCCTTTATCTTAAAACAAATGGACAGAAGAACTAAAATAGCCCACTACATAAGTTCCTGCTGGTTCAGGGCATTCTCCTTCACAGTCCCTTTGCTTGGAGATTTTTGTGGAACACTCTGGTTGGTGTTATGCTAACTGCTCTGGGAATTCTGTCAGAAGGAAGGAAAGGGACTAATATTTGGTCCAAGTCAGGCACCATCCTATGTGTTTCATACAGAAAATCTTCATCCTTACAACAACTTTTGAGGTAAGCAGTGTTGTTCCCAGTTTATAGACAAAGAAGCAGAGAAGTTAAAATCACTTACCCAAATCCTCAGAGCTACCCAGGGTCAGAGCTAGGACTCAAACCCTGGTCTGTTTGGTGACAGAGTTCATACAGAGTCCTAGGGCTTGAGCTCATGGACCAAATCATTTTAAACAGAGTTTTCCATTTCTGTTGAGGTCCCTTACTGCCAAGATCAAAGGCAATTTACTGACATTGGACCAATATTTCATAATGTACTAGCACTTTCATTAGGGAGAAAAGCATTGACTTAATGAATAGAAATCAATAAAATCACCTAACTGCTAAAAAATTCTAAAAACCCTCAAAAGTAGAAACAGAAGAATTTTAGACATTTGCTTTGGCCAGTTTTCTGATTTAGCCACTATTTTATTTCTGTCCCTTGCACAAACAACTTGGATCTGGGTTTGAATCCTGGATGACCCATTAAGCAATGGTGTTAATTTATCCAGTTTGGACAAATTATTTTCCTGCTTGAGTCTCATTATCTTTTAAAATAACACCTATTTCATAGGGTTGTGGAAAGCACTATCCATGCACGTGTTTAAAAAGCATATATTGTATTCCGTGGCAGGTAGGAGGCCCTGCGTAAATAGAACAATTATTATGGCCACGAAATGAGCTCAGAAGTATTTCTAGATTCTGTATAATGTGCACGCAATTCCTCAGCAATGTTTTCCTCTCATAACCCACCACCCTCAAGTACAACATGATACTGCTTTTAAAAGTGCAATCTCCACAATTCGCTTGTCCTTGTTTGGCTCCTGGTCATGGCCAACAACACCCTCCAGGTCTTCATCTAGCAAGAACTCTGCTCAGTCTCCTCCCTAGAGGCCGTGGAGACACGGACTCTTCATTTTGATACAGAGTCTATAAATGGGGAAGCTGCAGGGACGGCTCACAGACTGTGTGAGGAAGACAGATTTTTCTCTGGGCTGAGAACTGAACCAGCTTGCACAGCGCTCGAGCTATTTACGACTGACATTTAAGCATCTACTGTACTGAGAAAGAGGAAAATAATGGAAATAATAACCCTTACAGTTCCATGTGGACCCATTCCTCTTGAAGGAGACCGGTGACGGTGGTTCAGAAATCGACCACCGGAGCAACTGCCTGGTCCCCTTGCCCTCGGGCAGGGGGGCTGCAGCACGAGCCCACCTGGATCCAAGAAGGGCGCCGTTTCCATCTGGAGCATCTGCGGCCGGGTGGCGGGCCACAGTGAGACGCGAGCGACACTCAGTGCTCTCCTCCCCTTGTGCCCCTCGGCGGGCTGCACGAGCTGCTGAGGCGTTTGGTACCATGAGCCACACTCTTGCCCTTGCCGTTGTTTCCAGGGCCGGGCTGGGGGAGAGGGAGAGGGTCTGCCAGCATGTCTGCAAAGGGTCCCACGAGGGGCTGGGAGGGGGCAGGGCCTGCTACTGACACGGACAAAAGGGAAACGCGGCACAGCAGAGCGAGAGGGAGGGCAGGCGTGAAACACTCCTGGTTCAGAGATGTAATCCATTTTCATTTAAATACCCTCAACCCACCCAAACCCTGGCCCTGTGGTGGCCTATGGCTTCCAGATTCTCAAAGCGACGAGCTGCCAAAGTAAACTGACTGCAATGTGTCTTAGGAATTGCCACGTGTGGGTATCGGCACTTACAGTAAAATGGTTCAGTGAATCCTGACGGTGATAATGAAACACTTGGAAATGATATAAAATAAAGACACTCAAGACCAGAAGACCCAAAGAGCCTGAAATGGGTCAGAAAGCCTGGCTTTGCCGCCTACCGGCTGTGTGGCCTTGAGGAAAACACAGCCTCTCTGAGCCTCTGAGTCCCCACATCTAAAAGGGGGATGATTATACTCACGGGGCAGCATAATCTTCACAGTGGGAAGGGAAAGCAGCAGAGGGAGTGAACGGATGGGGTTCACAGCCCCGTGGCTCACCCCAACACCCGCCTGTGACTCAAACATCCTGGACATATACGAGGCCCAGAACAGAGGGTTCAGGATCTGGCCATTCTGGGTCTGACGGTTGTGCGAGGTGACATCATACTGATGTGGCCACTGCTTGGGGTTCTTAAGAAGGAGCTGGGAATTTCTCTCTGAGCAGGCTCCGCCTACTGAGTGGGATCACATGGAACAGTAACTGTGCAAATACTTGGCAAATGGTAAAACCCACGGCAGACTCCAGCCCCTGCTGCCTGATTACAAGCCTGGTGCTACTCATCCTCCTACCTTCCCTGAGTCCAGAGCTGTGCCTGCCCCGGATGAGGATGGCTCTCTGCCCCACAAAGCTCACACCAACTCACTCGGGGCTATTTGGGCCTGGAGCAGAGCAAGGAATGAAGGACAAAGAATGAAGATTTAATTCTGGGTGCCCTTGGCCTTCCAAGCAAGCTCTGCTGTAAGACAGGTCTGGCAGGGAAGAGGAGCCCAGACAGAGATGAAAAGAAGGGCTGCAGCACCCCCACTGGGATCTAGGAGAGCCATTCTGGTCTTGATAGTTTTCAGGTTGTCCTATATTTACAGAACTTCCTCAGGAAGTAAAGGAAGAAGGAAGCTGGAAAGTATTTACTTTCTCCACCACTGGCCAATTGCTTCCTTTGGATTCTCTCTGATTGGAGCAGCATGGCAAGGGCGCACTGAGTCCTACACCTGGGGTCTAGGCCAGTGGCTCTGAGAGTGGGAGCTACAGCATCAGCTCCAGCTCGGCTCTGGGCAGACTCAGCAAATCAGAATGTCTGGGTAAACGGCCTGGAAATCTTCATGTTGAACAAGGTATTTCTTACACTAAAGACTGAGAGGTTCTAAGGACATCTTCAGAGCATTTTTAATCTTTGGGAAGTTTTCCAAATGAAGGACCAACAGGAAAATACACAATAGGTCTGATTTCATTTGAAATGGAGGAAGAGAGTGCTTCTGATGGGTCTCTCTTCTCTTCTGCTGCTCCCCGGCCTTTCTGCTGGACTCTGAGGATTGCAGGGATAAAGAAATCATGACTATCCTCAAGTGACTTTATATTCTCAGCAGATATGGATTAAACTGGCCTCCTTCCCCACCCCAGTGCTTTTCCTGCCCATTTAAGTTCTTGGTCAAGGTGAAATCATGGGGCCTCATTTGCGTGACTCAGAAGGCTTGGTCATACTGTGGGTCTCATAGTGATCTTGTGACCCAGACTTCTGTTGTCCAGCTGTAACCAGATCCCCAAATATATCTGGTCCACTAACTAGGTGACTTCCGGCTTGTTCGAAGCCAAGTCTGTGATTATACAATTTTCCAGCACTCAAATCTAAGAGTGGGCAAGTTCCCGGCAGTCAGATGGAAGGGGGTGACACAGATCCTGGAATCCAGTGACATTCTTAAGGTTCTGTAAATGGAACATCCACTGTGCCATCTCAAACCCAATGACATATATTTCTCTACTGTTTTCCTGCAAGCCCAGATTTCATCTCAACTTAACATTCTAGACAGTAGATTTGGGGGAGGCCTAATTGTACACAACAGGAACTTTACCATGAGGCCAAGGTTCAGGAGATACACTCAAGCCAATGGCACCAGTGTGAGATGGGGCTCCCTTTTCGCCACTTGAGGGTGCTCTGATCGGTGTATATAGTCTGCAGGGTCCTTCCTTTCCTGATTCATCTCATCCTGCTGTACACTTACGTCCTAAATTTTAAGAATGTATTAAGCATCTAAAAATTTGCCAGGTGCTACAGAGAATAAATAGATGGGATGATTCCCCATCTACACATGGACCGTGAGGACTATTCTCTCACGGTTGAGTTCTAAGGTCTTGCTTGCCAAAAATCACTGCTTACATATAAGCCCAGGATAGGCAGGATTTGTGTCTGTTCCCTGTCCTGGTAGAGCCTTCGCACCGCAAACAGAACCTCGCATGTAACAGGAGCCACGCACTGGAGAGTGAATAAATGAATGAGGGAGTGACACCCATAGCTAAAGCCTTTGGTGAAAATGCTGATGGGGAGAGGAACTGCAACTAAGCTCAAAGATTCTGATCTATGAGCCTTCTATACCATAGCCTATCGGCGTGACTTCCTGTTCTAACGTGGAATTTTTTTTTTTTTTTTTAATGCAGGAGGAAACAAAGATGATCAAGATATGATCAGCCTGGTCCAGGTGACCTGGAGAGTTTTGCTGCTCCAAGCCACCCTTTTCTGTTGGGTGCCAGAGAGGCTACTGAACCTGAATGGGAAAAAGAGCAGGCAGAGAAATTAGGTAACTTGACCCAGTCACAGAACGCCCTGAGCTCTTTTAGGAAACCATTCCAAGGTCAAGGAACTTGATCAATTACTCTGAGTTCCATCTCTAAATCAGGGCAGAAATATATTTCCAACTCTCTTCACAAAGTTATGATGAGAATTCAGATATTCATCCAATAATATCTTGCTGATCAGTTCCATTATAGTTAACAGGTACTGATAAAACTTGTATACATAGGAGTAATTTATAAAACCTACATTGCAATATAAATGTAGGTACTCTCATTGACCTCACCGGTAGTGATAAAAACGCTGCACCAGCCCAGATCGACAGGTACAAAAGACCCCGGGTAAGTACACAGCTAATTCAGATCTCTGGAATCGTTTTGCCATAATGATGAGAAAATTTAAGAACTTGAAGAAGAGGTTGTGCTTTGGGATGTGTGATATGAGACGGGGTTTGGTGGGGGAATATAGTGGGGGAAGGGGTGGTTGTTACACTTCAACGATCTAGAAAAATGCCTGAATGTTTTTACTTCATGGCCTCATCTTATAAGATCTAGTTCTTAAAGACCTCGGAAGAGAACGAAATGGAGAGTTTAGTCAGAACAATCTGGCTGGTGAAGGACATTTTCTATAATCAGAAAGGGCACTCACACTGTAAGTTAACCAACTAGAAATTCTAAGGAACTAGGTTTGTTTCGCAACATGGTCTGAGCCCAGAGGATCTGAATGAACGCAGATCAAGGCAGTTCTGTTGTTTCGTTGTTGTTGTTTTGTTTTGCTAACACAGTGGCCTCATTACCGATCACCCGTATGTTCCTGATGTTGGGTCCCCCCCGCTTTATTTTAAGGAAACGCCACCCATAGCTATTCACATTTTTTCTTCTAAGCCATCAACTGCTAGTCACAACTACAAGGACAATTCCAACTAAAAATACAAGAATCGTAAGACACAGATTGCCATTAATATGTTCAGCCCTGAAGAGTCCAACTAAGCAGCCTGTAAGATAGACTTACAAGAAAATATTTAACTTGATTTGAAGAGCTCCATTCATTAGAGGCTAAACTTCATGAGTTTCAGATAGAAGACTGAACATTTGCTTCTGGAAAAAAAAAATGTCATTAATTCCCCCAAAAGAATGAAAAAGCACTAAATCTGTAATAATGTTCATCAACCACTTTTCTATAAATGTTTTTAAGTTAGCTGACAGAGAAGTCACAATAGTCAATGAAACAGAAATTTTCTGGGTATTTCCCTTCTCTTCGATACATTTTTGGGTTCCAATTAGGAAAACAAAGTGTCACGCTACAAGCAACACAGCTTGGCGGGGAAAGAGCTAATAGCAAACTGCTCAGTAAGTATGATACCCACCCAAGCAGCGGGTGCAGCACTCCATCCGTGTTAATACCAAACTACCTTTAGAGCTCGATACAAATATGGAAAGAGGCTGAATGACATTACTAACCGAAGGAAGATGTGAAACAACCTTGCTGCACACGGCGGCGGGACTAAAATGATTGACCATGCCTAGGGCGGGGTCATGGGCACTCCGCTCTGTTGCCGAGTCCACACTGGCACAGTCTTCCTAAGGGATCGATGGCAGACCTACCCAACTTTAAAATATGCATATCCAATAATCCGGCAATTTTTCTTCCAGATAATTCCTGAAGAAAGTACGCAAAGAGATACAGATGTGTGTGAGGGTGTTCGTGTAAGCCCTCATGTGTGTATAAAGAGATTTAATATAGCATTATTAATAAAATCAAAGAAGTGTCTATCAGCAGCGGGATGCTTTTAAAAAATGACATGTTCCTGGAGGTACTATACATCTTTTTTTTAAAAAGAAGTTGATCTATAGACCTTTACCTAGAAAGCAGAAGCCTATATAAATTTTAAAAAAAAAAGGTAAGTCATAAAATAAAATGCAGAATATGAGCCCATTTTTACAACAGGGCATGTGTGTATATATGTTATACATGTAAGTATATGTAAGCGCACACACACACACACACACACACACACAACATACATTTAATTTCTATAAACATCTAAAAAGTCACTAATGGTCTTGGGGCACCTGGGTGGCTCAGTTGGTTGAGCATCTGCCTTTAGCTCAGGTCACAATCCCAGGTCCCTCGGATTGAGCCCCGCATTGGGCTCTTTGCTTGTAGGGGAGCCTGCTTCTCCCTCTCCTGCTCCCTTTGTGCTCTCTCTTTCTCTCTCTCTCTCATTCAAATAAATAAATAAAATCTTTTTTTTAAGTTATTAATAGTCTTAATAGTCATTACCTTTCATCAGTGCTGAAAACAACTTAAATTCTTTATAAGCCTAAGTACACTAAGCATTAAAAAAAAAAAAAAGAACAGGTAAATTTTCCTTTTCTAATTTAAAAAAATCAGTGAGAATTTTCAAACTGTGTTGTAAAGACTGTGCCACGAGTCCAATAGCCCAGATTTGATAGTAATCTGACTTCCAACAGTTACTCTCACATGCGTGCGTTTGAGAGGCAAACATGCCGCACGTGAAGCAATGACACACACACACACACACACACACACACACACACTGTAGTGGGGCAATCTCACTGGGGACAATGAGAGAGAGAGAGCGCCCCCTTCCCTAGCAAGGCATATCCAGTGGTTGAGAGCAGAGACTCTTGTCAGATGGTCCTGCGTGTGCTTTCCAACTCCACCACCGTTTGGAGCGTAAGAAATCTAGGGTAAGTTTCTGAATGTTTCAGTAATTCAGCTTCCTTATCCATACCAAGGGAGGAAACGATGCCTTCTTGATAGTGTTGTCATGTGATCACTGAGAAAGGGCACTGCAGGCATTCACCACCCTGCCTGACGCAGAAGACATGAGATTGAGTGGTCAGTGGGAAACCACAGTCTCACGGACCACAGTCCCTATACCACCTGCAGAATATTAGCCCCGGAAGGGACCTCATCATTAATAGTTCCACACTTCCGGGGCACCTGGGTGGCTCAGTGGGTTAAAGGCTCTGCCTTCGGCTCAGGTCATTAATCCAGCATCCTGGGATCGAGTCCCTCATTGGGCTCTCTGCTCTGTGGAGAGCCTGCTTCCTCCTCTATCTCTGCCTGCCTCTCTGCCTACTTGTGATCCCTATCTGTCAACTAAATAGATAAAATCTTAAAAAAAATAAAAATAAAAATAGTTCCACACTTCCACATCTCACAAACAGAATTCCCAAGCAACTAAACACTTACATGGTCCTGGGTCTATAGGCACCATCATGAAGGAGAATGAGTGTGGGACTGGGGTCAGACTGTTCCTCAAACCAACTCAGACATTTGCTAGGTGTGTGACCTGGGGCAGGGTGCTTCATGTCGCAGCCCTGCCTGGAGGCCGGGTATGCTGGTAATGTTACTAATGTTATTTTGAGGATCTAACAACACCAGTGGGTGTATCCAGAGCACCCAGCATCTGGAACATGGAAGAAAAAATAACAACATCAACAACCAGGTCTAATTTACTGAGCATCTACTACAGGCTATGTATTTTCTCTCGTTCTTATATCAACTCTGAAAGACAGGTGTTACTGTCTCCCGAGTAAGAGCCAGGAAACTGCGATTCGGGGCACCGCATGACTTGTCGATAGGATTCCAATTCAGATCTGCCTCACTCTAAATTCTTTTTATCTACTTTTTTTCTTCTTTCTTTTGTGGGGGGGCAGTGGGGGAGAGAGAAAGAATCTGAAACAGGCCCGTGGCCAGCATGGAGCCGGATATGGAGCTCGATCTCACGACCCTGGGATCACGATCCAAATCAAGAGTTAGACGTGTCACTGAGAGCTACTCAGGCACCCCTGCTTTTTCTTTCTTTCTTCTTCTTCTTCTTCTTCTTTTTTTTCTATAGTTCATTATTTCTCTCCCTGTATCAGCTGGGCAAGTCACAATTTCCTCTTCTGGTAATCTCTTCTGAGATAATATGACCAATTTAGGGGTACGTAAACTAGTGGCTGTGACGCTTTGAAAACAAAACAATGCTTTGAAAGTGTTCAGAAACAAGGAACTTTCATCTATGGGGATGCGTCAAACACCTCCTCCCCTCGCTGCCACCGCTACGTGTTTCACTGTTGGACACTCAGCCCCAGGTGGGCAAGGAGTCAAGGGAAGGAGTACTTGCTGCACTAAATTTCCCTTACTGTGTAAGGGGCTCATCAGATCATCCTCCTTCCTCTAAGGACAGGTCCCAGGCAGATGGAGCAAGTGCCCAGAGAACAGAGGGACCCGGGAAACTTGACACTTAATCACGGTTCTGCCAAGGGCTGGCTCTACCGATCAGCCTAAGAGGCCATAAGCAAAAATCTCTCCTTCCTCCTCCCCAACCCCCATCCTTTTATTCATTCATGTTTATTCAATAAACTTTTATTAAGCACTTACTACAGGAAAAACACTGCAGGAGCATACAGTTCCTGTCCCGAGGAACTTACAGTTTAAGGATGGTTAGTTGATCCAGTCATCTTAATATCCTTAAGGCTATATGGGTTTTAGTGTGTGTGTGTGTGTGTGTGTGTGTGTGTGTGTGAGTAGATACTTAATTACATGTGTGGATTATTCACACTTCAGTCCTTTCCATAACCAATCGTTTAAACAGCTCTTCCGATGACGATGACCAGCTCACACCCCTCCCACAGAGCCCAGCACGCTGTGACACCAACTACACCCCCTATACACACCTAAATTTAACTTTTGTTTAATAGAATTAGCACACTGTCAGAATTCATCAAGTACTAGTTATGTAAAACTGCTCTTGTGGTAATTTTGTAGTAATTAAGTATATAAGAGTAATTAAGAATTTCTGTGCATCTAATCATCAATCCCTAGTACTATATACACATTAATAACATCATGGCTGATAACGAAAATTGGTCCTGATTAGGACGGCTGCTGCTAACAAGGGAATGACACTGAAATGTGCTCCTTGGCTCATTCTCCTTGTGAGAATGTCACAGCTTTCTCAGTGAAGACTATTATGCTCTGATTTACAACCAATCTTATTTTTCTTCCTGAGATTTCAAGGGGAAATTGTGACACACGCTTAAATTCTAAGCAATACAATTTCTAGACTTAACTACTTTATTATTTCACAACTTCACCTCTGCTGAAGTGACTACATTTCCTGTGGGACGGGTTTGTTTATTGTCTCTACAATTTGCCTTTAAAAAAAAAATAACCTTTAAACATTTAGCATAAACCCCCAGAAATGACATCAGTCGTGTTTGTAACCCATAAGACACTTCTGGAAAGCACCCTTGCGCAATCCCTGTAAGTAAACAGAGGAACTCAGAGGAAGAAGCTGAGCTTGTAAGGGCCACCTCATGCCATTTAAATATCAGTGCTCTGAGATTCCTTCAGCTTGAAAGATGATTTGACTGTTTGGTAGGACAAGGCCTTTCCAAAGCCTGTTGTTCTTGGGGGCCTGCTAGCAGCTGAAACCTTTTGTTCCCTGGTGCGGTCAGTTTGCACTGGGCTGTCAAACTTCCCATGCCATCCCGAGGTGGGAAAATGCCACCACTGTCTGTGAGCTGACTTGCCCGCTATAGGGACTGCAGGCAGGACAACGCTAAATCCTAAGAACTACAGGAGCCAGGACCCACTGGGAAGGCCCCCCACTCCTCACGGTTGCTGTCTCGCTAGCAGACGGCCCGGGCTGGGGGGCAGCTCCCCGGGATTCTCCTCAGGAAATCTGATGACTGGCTCATGCATGATGGACATCTGTGTGTTGGCTACTGACATCTCCAGAGGGTAGAAGTAAGAGCAAGCCATGAAAGCACAGAAATCTGAGACTGGGGGGAGAGGGGCGTTAAGGGGCAGAACCCTCAGAAAGCCTCTACCACTGATTTCCAAGAGGTAATCAGGGTGAGGGAACCTGAGAGACAGCTCCCTTCAGCAGATCAGGAAACCAGCTTGGGGAATGTTTGGCCGGCCCCGCCGAGTGTCTAGCCAATAAACATTAGGAACAGAACCGCGGCTTGGTTAAGCCTGGCAATGCCCCGAAATACCCTCCCTTGCAGGTGAAGGCGGCCACATGCCCACACTCAGGGTTCGCTTGTACGTCCTTCTTCTCCCTCCCCATGTGTGACACCAGGATGAGATCCGGGGAATGCTAGCACCTATATTGTCAACGGGAGGGTGGAAGCCACCCTTCACAGATGGCAAAGCAAAATGCCGGCAGGGGCTGGCCCATCGTGGGCTCCACGGCTGCTCCCCAACCCAGCACTGTCCCCCACTGGGTGTCTTGTCTCGGGAGAAGAGCGAGCACGTACGCGGGGAGGGCTGCCCTAATACGAGAAACAAATCTGGAAAAGTCTTGTGCTCTGGATAATGTGGATTGCAAATGACAGGCTCTTTGGGAAAACTTGGGATCGGGACAGACCACTCAAAATCTGTGAAACCTTCTAGCTCTAGCAGTAACAACATAACCAAGAGGGAATCTGGGCAGCCGGTTCTATGTGGCTATAGGCTCCTTGGTGGTTTGGAAACGCCCACAGGTGTTGGCTGGAAACGCTGGCTTGCGGGAACTGAGGTGACAGGTGCTAGGACCACCTCTTGGTAAAGATCGTGATCTGCCCGTAGCCAAGGGCCACCCAAGGCCAAGTGTGCACCTCTCTGGGGAAGGAGCCCTTAGGGTCCTTCCCATTCCCAATTGTATTAAAGAGGCCCAAAGGGGCTCCTGCCTGTGTAGCAGCTAGGTTGAAGGCTCTTTTCACTTCCTTCTCTTGCTATCCCAGATCCTCTCGCCTAGAAAAGATTGTGGGTGAATGAACACAATTCCCCATTCTTCTGACATCATTCCTCTGCTTAACCAGTGGCATCTGAGTGAACTAGACTGTTGGTTCAGTCACTTGTTTGGGCGTGGGTGTGGCACAGGTGTGGTCCAAAATAATCCCAGCAGGTGGGATGCAACATTCCCCCCTCTCCAATTCCATTCCTGGCAACAATGCCCTAGCTTACTTTCTGAAAATACCAGGCTGGCTTCACGGTTCAGTGGGATTCTACTTGGCATGGTCCCAACTCCCTCTACAAGCTGGTCTTGCTGGTTCCCAGCCTTCTCTATTTATCTTCAAAATCCTATTTAAGAGTCACCTCTAGAAACACCTCTATGACACCTTCCTCTGAATAAACCAGGTACCTCTTGATAGAATTATTATCATCATCATCATTATTATTATTGCACACATCCCTGCACTGATTAAATGACATTCATATTTCCTGACACCTTGTGGGAGACCAATAAACACTTGCTGAATTGAACTTGGCCTCTCCTTGATGGGTCCAGAAGGAGGAAGGTTGTGAAAATGCTGTTTTAGGAATTCCCATGGCATTCTAACAGCCTGGAATGAATAGGGCATTTAGAAAGAAATTTTCCATTAGGACCATAACAAAATGTACAAATATCAACTCTCAGGCAACTAATCCAGGCAAAATTCTGAAGCTTGCCCGGGCAAGAGAATGGTCCTAAAGAGAAAGAAAAGACTGAAGAACGGGCTTACATGATTGGAAAACGCGGTTCCTATGTTTACATCTAAAATAAAAGACTAAAATGTACTTAGAAGTTGCCTTGGAGATGCCATCCAAACAGAGACCCATAAATGCTATCAACATTCAAACACGGAGAGAGACGACACCTCACCCACCTCACTAATGAAGGCAGCACGAATGGATGAAGTCGATACACAAACAACAAAACTGAGCTCTGGTCCTGGGTCACTCGCTAGGTGAACGAACTCAAAAAAGCAGCACTAATAATCTTTTCAAAGTGTGCCTTTTCCAAAACACTCATTAATGTTGTAACAATGTATGGCAACAGATGGTGACTATAGTTAGCACGGGAAGCACTGAGGAAGGGTACAGAATTGTCAGATCACTATGGCATACACCTGAAACTAACATTGGCAAGCATACTTTGATAGCAGATAAATACACACACACACACATACACACACACACACAGCACACAAAGTCTAAGAGCTATATCCATCAATACGGCAGTAGCAAAGCTCAGCAGGATGTCCGTCATTTTCTTCCTCATCTAGAAGACCGAGCCCTTTGAATTCTAACTTTCATGGCTCCATGTAAGGCAACAGCATCTACATACCAGTATATTTCCCCACGGAAAGATGGAAATACGTCTTGACTTTGGTGTGCCTTTGACTGAGAAACACGTAGATGAAGAACGTGGCTTGGAAACATGGACCTCTTGTTAAAGATGCCTGTGCCCTTTGGCAAGAAGCCAGCAATGCCTAGATATTTTGTATTCTTCTGTCTCAGCTCCCATCTCTAAAAATATACTGATGACATTTTTCTCTGACCTCTACCTACCGCAGGGAATACAGAAAGGATGGGGGTGATGGCGCTCATTAAAACCGTGAACTTCTTGGAAGACAGAACACTCCTTCATTGTGGCTATAGTGTTAGCAACCCTAACACAGTTCACAGGGTTTTAAAAATCTAGTTTTATTAGGGGATGAGGTTCTCCGTGACCAAGATGCTGGATGACGACACCCAGCAAACTAGTCCAGCCAAAGCTGCCAAAAATTGCAACTCATTTAGAAGGTCTGTGTGCCTCCCCTTGCTCCCAGCACTGTATCACCCGCTTGACAAATATTAGATGAATTTGCTCTTTATTCTAAGGAGTAGTTGATGAGAAATGCTCGTGCCTAGCAGGTTCCAGGAAAACATTTTCAGACAAAATGCTTGGAGGATGAAGTAAGGCTGCATTTGGATGCCTACTCCTTCATTCTTAGCAGTGGCCCAGCGGTTGAAGAGTAGAAACTCCCTCTATGAGCCCGTCACAGCAGCCACTCGCCCATCTTCTAGAACAAAGTTATGATTTCCCAATTTGCATAACTATATCCTGATCTCTTCCAGAAAGTCTTGTCATACGTATTTATTTTTAAACTGCTGCTAGCAGTTTCTTATTGGCCATGGGAATTTTTAACAATTGAAGTAAAAGTTAAGAAAAAAAAACTCAACAGTTTCAAGTTGACAATATATTCATTATTCAACTACAAAAGAGAAATATGGGAGAAGAATCTTTTGCCAGGAGGTAGGGTGAAATGATAAGGTAGATCTCATTTTCTATGTCGTCTTGTTTTGGTTTGCATTTGTTGGATGAGACAGTGTCAATCATTTATTCAGTAAATATTTACTAAATGCCTACTTTGCACCAAGAATTATGTGTGCCCAAAGGCTAGAAACATTATCCCCACTCTCCAAGAGTCCAATAAAGAAAAGGGAGGGAGAAGAAGGAGAAGCATTAAATTAATTAAGCTCCTACTCTGTGCCATGTGCTTTTCTTATAACTGTGCACTCTTATAACTACTGATGAGAGAAGGTACGAGATCCCCAGAAATTGTTCAGCGCCTCACAGTTGAGTGGATTGGTATTCGTAATCAAGTTGTTCTAATTCCAAAATCTCTTTTAAAATGTCTTCAGAAAGCAGAAAAAGAAGAAATTATCCATTATCCCTACCCTCATGATTTAAAGACAAAACAAAACAAAATTGTTAATGTTTTAGAAAATTGCCTCCCCCCCCCTTTTATTTTTTTTGTCTACATGTAGGGTGATTTTTGAATTTTTAAAATATGTTTCACAGTTGTCATCAAAGTGTTATACGGCCTTTCATTGGAACTATGGCATGATTGCCTGAAATACTCTGTTATTTTTTAATAGCACTGGAGAGAAAAATCATTGCTAGTCATATGACGACACTGACTGACACATGTCCAGATCTCGGCAAAGTTAAAATATGAAGGGTAAAAATGAGTTTGTTGTAGGGTCAGTGACTTCTTCTGCATTCCCAAAAGCCCACCCTCGTCTACCTCCTGCCTGCTGGTAAGGGTGGCTTCCCAGCACAGGGGACCTGGCTCTCTCCCACATTAGACAAGCCTCTCTCCTGGGTCAGGAGGTCTCTCTCAGCAGGGAGAGCGCTCTCTTTGTCTTCTCACACATGCACTGCTTTATGTACAGTAGGTACTCAAGAAATATTTCTTGTCTGGATAAAGAAATAACTAAAGCTTAAGAAGAAGGTTACCAACAAAAGAGGGAAACCATTACCATAGGCCCAAAGAGTGGGGGGAGCCTATGTTTCCTTGGGGAATGAGGGTTTGTGTGACTGCACTCAGGAAGAGAGAAGAGGTGGATGGAACTTGGTTGGAACTTGAAGTCAGAGCCAGTGGCCTGCTCTTCTCAAGGTCTTTCCCCTCCCATAGGCCACTACTCTGTCCACGTGGTTTCCTCTTTGGCTGTCCAGACCCCTATTCCAATATCCTCACCCAAGCCTGGCTCCACAGCACTGCCTGATTCCGCCATCTTGGGAAGCCACTCACATCTACTCATACGCAGCTGGCATACTGGGTAAGGTTTACCTGGGGACACCACCCAATAGCATCAAGTAATAACTCACATGGAGCAAATTCAGGAATCAGCAAGAAGCAGATACAGCAGAGTCCTATTTTTCAGAAAATCTCCTTTCAGTGGACAGTATCTCCTCTGCCCCCAGGAAGGAGAAGGCTACACATTCAGAGTCCAGGTTATTCCACAACTTGACTTAACTTTCTAAGGATGTTCACAAAGATATCTGCCTGAGTCAGCAAAATCGGTGTAAATAAAGAAATTCAGCCAAACTCAGTTCTCCATGAATGTTTGAAGTTCAACACCAGATCTTCACATTTTGAACAACATCATGATTTCTCCTGCCTTCCTTTCCTCCTTTTCTTCCTCTCCACACTTACCAGGTACCTTAGCGCATAGAGAACTGTGCTAAGTTCTCCAAGAAAAAGAACAACAGGTCAGAAAATTCTGACCTCAGAAATAAGCTTACACATTAATAGAAAGGCACGTGTTCCTCACAAAGGAGTAACTTAACAAGGTAGAGAAAGAGAGACCAAGAGTGTTATATCAGAAATGCAGGTGACATGCAGTCAGAGTCCAGAGCCAGGAGAGATGCAGTCCAGCTAAGACTCTCATCAGGGAAGGCAGCAGAGAGGAGGTGTCCTTTCACCTGGGCCTTGAAGGTTAGAGAGGTTCTGGGGATATGGGACCTGTGGGGGAGGGGGGTGGTATGCCTGGGCAAAAAGCCCTCCTGCTGTTCCCTTTTAAGTGACTGTTTATTGTTGAGGAAACAAGATGCTGTTGTTAGGGCCTCTCCATGAGGTGTTAAATCACTGCTCAGTAAACAGATCATCACCTTGGGCTGACTGCTCTGGGCTGTCCTGAGTTCTACCAGTTTAGGGCCAACACCGGGAAAACACTATGAAATTTCATGCTGATGAGGTGTGACATTTTAGAGGAAAGTTCTAAAAGCCAAAGCCTGGCATGTGACAGAACTGGAGGAACCCACCGCTGGTAAGGAAGGCTCCCGTCTGACAGCGACGGCCCGGTATCACTCTCCCAGACTCTAGGTCAGCCCCCCACTTACCATGGACGTGGATTCCATTTGGTTGAAAGGAAGAGTTTGTTTCTGGCTGGTAAGACTTCAGGTGTGGCCCACCTGCTGGCTGCTGGGTGTGGGGAGGCTGCGTTCTCTGCATCACTGAAGAAGGAGCTGGAACTCTCCGGGGGCTGATGTGGTGAGGAGATGGGGCAGAAGGTGCAAACCTGGGAAAACGATTACAAAAGGAAGCATGAGGGGCATGAAAAAGCGGGAGCAGAGACAAACTCTTCAAAGCCAAATTCCAATTTCCACACTGGTTGGATAAGAGCGTGACAAAAAGCCATCAAAAGAAATTGATGAAGACTTTCTCTCCCATTTTTAACCACTGACTTCTCAACTGAAGGAATAAAAGAGGTCAACGAAGGGAAAATGTAGTCACAGTTTGGGTTTGTCAAGCCTCTTAAAATGCATTTCAAATACTCTGGGTTTGGTGAAATTCAAGGCCCATCTTTGGCCAGGCTCCCTTTTCTGCTAATTTTTAAATTCGTCTGCATTTTAGGGGAAATTTGATCCTTATGTTTCTGATTCATTTACACTTAGCTCATAAACATTTTGTTCTGTGAGACATATCTGGGGTCCAAGAAGTATTAGAAGTCTTTATTATAAGCCTCTCTCATCCTGTTCTCTTTAAACAATACATTTTCTTTTGCCAAGAATGAGGGAATTTAAACCTCAAAGATCAAGTGTGGTTTGAGACCCAGAACCTATCTGCCTGGGTTCTGTGATTGGCAAAGAATGCTCGCTGCTTGGGGCACAACCACAATGCCACGTGGGACATCTCTGGCAGTCACAGATACTAATCACAGTAGAGCTACTGCTAGTTTCTGAGGAGGGACAGACAGATACAAGGTGATGTGGTCCATGTACCTGAGACACAGCCTGATAACCACCCACCAGTCTTCTAATTGCAAGGGGGACTTTGGCAGGGTCCGACTCCCTGGGTTTAAAGTGACTTTCTAGCACCAAAGGGAAGGTGTACTTGGCAGAGCAGCGTTCAAGTTTACCAGTGTCCACAGACCACCAAAGCAAACCTCGGTGCAGGTCACTGGGGGGCTGGGACAGGGAACCCGTCCGTGCTGTGAGATGAAGTGATAAAATAACCAGGGAGCCCAGGGAGCCCAGTGTATCAGCAATGGCTTGTTCCATCTCCTCAGAAAAGTCCCAGCAAGTTGAAAACTTCCAGTCGGCCAGCCTTGGCCTGACGCTAACACGCAGCAGGGGCCCCAGTGCACGTGGCTAACTGCACAAGGACGAGTCCCCTCCCTTTGCTGGGCTTTTGCGTCGGGCCATCGAGGGTCAGAAGGGAAACCCAACCAGGCAAGTTTGTAAAGCAATTTGCACCATTCTGAGTCAGAATATGTAATAGGGCAGAGCCTCTCCATTTGTGTGGCATCAAGAAGGAACCACGGGATGGGAAAAAAAAAAAAAAAAAGTACGGCATTCATATTCTAGACGATTCCTAAATGAATTCCATCCGGTGAGGGCTATGGAGGAAGGGGATGCGGGAACTGAGGAAGGAGGATGGGGAAAAGAGAAGACTCCAGAGGAGGCCGACACGAACTGGCTGTGTTAGGAGGCCTATTTTCACTCTGCTGCAGGAGAAGAGTAAGTGAGTACCCTGGGCTGGGAAATATATGTTTTCCAAGTGTATCATCTTAATTGGAATTAGCCTGGAAGATGTGCCAAGCGGCCGTGAGAGAACACATCGCAGATGAACCCTGTCACTGCCCTGAGAACATCTAGTAAAAAACCCGTGTGCCAGGATTCCTCATATGGAGGCTATTTTCTTGGGGAAAGAGTCCCTAACGCGTCTGGCAACTCTGTCGGAGGTCATGGGAGGGAGCCGGGGAATTGTGGGATCGCAGGCTTTAGGGCTAAAAGGAGCCCACACGACCACCCCACCCCAGAGCCCTGTGGGCAGAAGACCCCCAGGGAGAATGGGGAGGACTGGAACTGGAAGACAACCTTGTCACTGGCATTGCGAAGTGGCAAGATCCGTTGACTTGCTTCCTGACTGTATTTCTTCATCCGGGAATGAAAGACGCAGCACACTCCCGACGGTTTTCTGGTATTTTCTCTAGTACTTGTGCCACTCTTCCTTTCCATTGAGGACTGACGGGGCAGAGATGTGTGGTGGGGGCAAGTCACAGTGTGTGTAAGGCTAAGCCTGATATTGTAGGCTCGATGGAGGAGAGGGATTCTGTGTTACAATCCCCCATGCTCCCGGCCAGTGAGTCTGACTCACAAACAAGGGTTTGATGAACAAAGAGAGAAAACGTAGATGGCAAGGGGAAAGGAGGCAGACTGTCAGCAATACAAAATCTTCTATAATTTGGGGTGATCTGGCTATGGAGTGAACTATGATTATTAGCTATAAAGAAGGGAAGATTTCAACTCGCTGAAATGGCAGAATTCATTTAGGAGTCATCTAGAATGTAAATTCCATACAAGAGAATCTACATCTATATCTGGATTATAGAGCTACATATAAATTATATAGCTATGTATCTATCAAGAGAGCATATAATTATATGGTAATTATAAATCATTCTTATCTATATTCATTCATGCAAATTCCAAACCCTGGCCATGCCCTCTTGGCTACCACGTATTTCCATAATGTAGTAACGGTGAGCAGAGGAGAAAAAGTGCGGTGGTGTCACATCAAGGTGTTAGCAATCCTTATTTCAGAGACCTGGGAGGAGTCAAATATATATGCTGACCCTTCGACTGACTCCACATTTCACTTTTTGCATTTCTCTCCATGTTATTCGAATAAGTAAGATTATATCGTATAAAGTTAATGCAATTTTAAAGTATAGTGTGTCACTTCATACGAAGTATTAATAAAAATTTAAAAGTAAACCGTTCAAGGTGAGATAAATGTACACCTAAAGAACTCCCTGGCTTGAGAAGGAAAGGACTGATATAAAAATGTTAACTTTTACAATACAGAGAAAAGATGAGAAGTGACAAGATGTGATTACAATTATCCACACAATTGCTAGGAACAAGGAAAGAAAGAAGAATTCAGGGCTAAAAAGCCCAGCATAAGGAGTGAGTGTATAAATGTGACTGATTTTCAAGTGTAGTACTTAGATTCAATTTTGTTACTGCTCAAACATGGTACATAGTATTTTATGGAAAAACCTCTCACATTCTCTCTACTAATTTAAATTTCACTTTTATGAACCTGCTTCCACGTTCACCTGCTCACAGTAGAGTAGAATTTAGCAAATTAGAATCCGAGGCGAGGGGGCAGGAGGGGAGTGTAGGGGTCGGGTGGCTCCTCTGTCAGTGGGAAGGCCCTGGGAGCATCCAAAACAGTCACTGACCACTCGGAACAAGACTGATGCCAGAAGTGCTTTAGAAAAAGCCAAAAGGACTTGAGAACCGAGTGGTTTGAAGCCAGGCACTCCAGAAGCAAGCAAAGAACCAAGAACATCCACACTCACGCAGAAGCTCATTAAGCCGAACATGAGATGTTCTTACTGTTACTGAGGGTAGCGTGTGGGGGCTTAGGGCCCCATTTTCTTAGGGCCCTCACTGATTTTCCAACCTCGTTTCTTTAATACGCCCACATACACATACCAAAATGAATATGGTCTGGATATTTTGCCCCAAACAGATTTTTTTTTTAAGTCCAAAGATGGTGAATTAAAAATTTCTGATGCTAAAGTAAATAGTTTTGAGGCTGAGGCTAAACTGCAGTGATTTAAGATGTTCCTCCCAGGGACTAGCTCATCCCCCATTCCGTCGGGACAAGATGGCGTCACTCTAACTCACTGGGAGCTGCACAGTCTGCGAGCGGGAAGAGAGAACGTCTGAACATTTTCTGTCCCCCAGCTGCGGATCTGCACTTCACAGCTCAGAAACTACATTCAACGTAGCTTACCAGTCTCTTCTTCAAGACAATAGTTGGTCGTTAATATAAATATGCACGCAACAGACTAGAAATTAAAAAAAAAAAGTCACTGCTTACCAGAAACACTTCACACAAAAGCAAACCAGAGAACTGAGTCAACCACTAGTTCTCCTTTAGTGGAGGAGTTTGGATAACCTCAGCAGGGAGCCACTGCCGGGTTCAATGGTTTGTGCCCCTCCCCCCACCTCCTGCCCGAAAACACAAAAACAAAATAGGGGCGCAAACAGATTTTAAAGGGCTCATAAAAATAATCTCCTGGGGAAAGAAAACAACCTAAAAAGGCTTCTGTAAATAAATATCTATACACACCTTAGAAAATGTGTGATTATTTGGGGGGATTTGGTCAGTTACGCTCCTTCCCTTCTGTCGCCCACTGCCACCCTCAACTCACACGGAGCTTTCCAACCTTGCAGTGAAGTGGGCCAGAAGCAAAGAGGTCACGTTTCCGATAATGCGGTACTAGAAAGAATCTTAGATTGTTTCACAGAACAGCAGATCCCGATTGAGACACACAGTACTGACGAGGGTCATAGGACAAATTGCATATGGCAGGAGATGGATATCACCAAAGACCTACTGGTCTTGGATTCTGGCTCTGTCCTTACCAGCTGGGTAATCCTGAATAAATGCCCTGACTTCTCCCAGCCTCTATTTCAAGTATAAATCTCAACACCTACTGGGGATCATAAAACCTGAGATAACATATTCATTTATTCATTCAAGAGATATTTATTGAGCACTGACCCAGAGTGTGGCCCTATTCTAATCACAAGGGACAGAGCAACACATGACATGTGTCCCTGCTTTTGTGCGACTTCTATTTCGGGGAGGAGAGGCAGGCGATGAGCAAAATTAAGTAAGCAAACCGTATATTGTATTGAGGAAATGAATACTCTGGAGAAAAATCAAGAACGGAAGGTGAGGGGTGGGGTGCATTATGAATAATTTTAAATTGGGAAGTCAGAGATCTTGAAGTACTTTAGACAATATCTGACATCTTCCAGAAGATCAACACATGCTCATGGGATGACTGCTCTAAATGGAATGTACACTTAAGGTTAGCCTGATGTGAACGCATACCCAGGGCTTGAGAGCGCTGTAAGACTGTGGTTCCAGCACTGCATCTGAATTTCTATGGAGTTCTTAAAATTTAAAAAAAAAAATCTTAGGACTCTTTTCTCTCTTGACTACGCATACACGGAAACTAAGTCTCAGAGAAAGCAAGGCATTTACTCATTGGGCTAATTTTCTAGTTCTAAGAGCAAATAGTCATGGTCTTTCTTGTGTAAGGTCTCATTTCTTGGCCTTGGGTTTTCCCACAGAGTATCGTGAGTTCACATATTCATCCAATCATATCATGTTCCAGCTGGAAGGCAACAGAGTAGCCTTATTTGGATGAGATAAAATAGGCCCAGAGACATGAAGTGATTTTCCCAGTCACACAGCTAGTTCTCCAGATACCACTTTGTCCCAGTGAGGTCAGATGTTCCCTAGTGGAGACGCACAAGGCAAGGTGGAGGGGCAGGGTGAAGGAGGGCAGTGGAGGATTCCTATGCGAGCACCTGAGATTTGGAACCTTCTCACCAGCTGGCGGGGGACCGGTGTATCAACAACCCACGGCCTTGAAGAAACCTGGTGACCAGTTTCCCAGTTTGCTTTGGTGAACTTGTTCATTCTGCACTAGAGTTCTTCGTGCCCAAGTTGGGCTTACACTTTTGGTCTTTCCAGCTGGGCAACTCCTTTCAAATAATGCTGTCTCCTGTCTGTAAGTCCAAGGTATCTCTATGTCAACTAACAACTATATTTCTTCAAACAGTATCTGCTAATAGGCTATGTTGCAGGCTAAGCACATGTCATAAATATGTCTTACTTTTCTTCATTTGTGCTGGATATTCAAGCAGTTCTAGCAAGCAGCGTGGGACTGTGTGGTTTAGCATTGTGTTGAGGGTTAATGCTTTGAAAAGAGGGGTTTCCGTGATCACGTAGATTAAATGCTGGTTGATATGTGCTTTGGACAATTCTTCCCCCCCCCCACTCTCTTCCACAGGGGTAATGGACCTCCCAAAGAAGGAAGAATGCATCAGAATAGCTCGTTTCATTGTATTCACTCAAAAAATATTATTGATTTGCTGCTAGGGAGTAGAAATAATGGATACAAAATGGTCTATGGTAGATTTGGGGAGTCATTTTTTATCCCCCAAAGAAATGTGGTGGTTTTTAAATCCATCTGTGAAAACTAATCAATAAAAAGTGGCTTTAGCCGTTGGCCAACTACAGAGGGGGAAAAAAGGAATCCTTTTCAAAACCTAAAAAGAAAAGCACAGTTTTAAGGATTTCACATCTGATTTAACATCTAAAAAAAACCCCCCAGTGATAATACCCCACTTTGTATAGCCAGACAGCACTCCATTTTAGTAGACTTTAGTGGTCTTTATAACGATTTATGAATCACTTCATGAATTCCTGGCTGACTCATCTGGGTGACTATAGTATCTACTTATACTTCCCTTCTGTCTCACAAAAGAGACACTTGGACTCAGTTCAATCCAGATTTGTCCCCGAATGAATCACAGCACGTTACTGGGGGAACTGCAAATTGAATTCTGCTTCTGAGACAATCAAGACCAGCTTTTAGTAATGAAGAAACAGCCGCTGGGAAGTGTGGGTAATTGCAACACTGTCCATCTGGGCAGGACCAAGGCCCGCCAAGAGCTGTATGTCCGTCCGAGGGTTCTGTTCCAAACTAGTCAAAGAGCCGAATCCATCTCCTGCAAGGGCTTAGTGCTGGGTCAATATTAACTGTGAATAATTTCTCATGTTCAGCAAGACCAAGACTCAAACATGACTGCCGGAGCCTCCAGAGACCACGACAAAATGAGGGCTGTGAACTGGCTATAGGTGAAATGACCACGAAAGTTTTTCACAGAAGACTCACGCGTATATTATGATGAGTGAGTGTTTGTGGAAAAGAGGATGGTGTGTCCTGGAGGACACCTTCTGCACTTGGGTATAGGGGGTCGGTTCTAAGGCCAGAAAACAAAGTCACCAATGCCCCAAGGCAGAGTGGATTTTCTTCTAGGATAGACTGAAATAGGGCAGAGAGCATCACAGTCTCTCCCTCCCTGTGGGAATGAAAAGGGAGGGGAGAGGACACCCAGGATATGTCAGAGAAATGAATTATGCAGGACACATTTAACCGAGAGCTGGGATTTTTTGGAATATCTTGACTGCAGAATTGGCTGTGACTCTGTTGTTTGTCTATTTCAGAATCTGATGTGATGGGGAGAAAGGGAAGGAAAGTCTGATTCTGCCAAATCCTCTTTACAAAAAAATCACCAACCAGAAGAGAATTTATCCAGAGTGGTCTTAGACATTTGATGTCAAAAATTCTGCTATAAAAAAGAAAACCTGCTGAATGAGATCATCCTTTGGGCAGCTCCGAGCAGGTCAGAGCAAGAGGATTAACTCACGGTCCTGTGGCAAAGAGAAGCCTGTCTTGTTCAGGACGGTCTTAGGCAGAGAGTTCGGTCTGCTTTGCAACGGAGTGGATCAGATGAAAGCAAAACATTCAGAAGTGAGTGTAACGAGAAAGCCAGATGGGAAATGAGGGGGAAGAGTGTTGTTTTTGTCCAAACATGAGAAAGGAAGGCACAGGTATATAAAAAATGGCCCTTTCCATGTCTTTCTCATGGTCTCAAACTGTGAACATGAGCCTCTTGACAACATTGGAAGAATGTTTAGAATTAACTTTAGATGCAGGACTCCTGCCGAGTACGGCCGGGCACCTTTGGAAACCACTGCCAAATGAGACCTTAAAAGCCAATATAATCCATGAATTTGAAAGAAACTAGCTGGTGCTGGTTTGATCAGTAATAACGTGGTGTTTGTGTGGATTTTTTCTTTTTTCCATTTCAAGATGTCAGGTTACTACTGTAGTAACCATAAGGGAATTTTCTGTTCCTTCCATTGAATAAAAGGCTCAATATTTGATTAGAGAAACGAACTGGAGGAAACCACAACTACTAAAAAGTCACAATCAGAGAAGGGCTCTTGGCTCTTCTAGATGAAAAGAGCATCAAATCCTTCGATGTCTGCTACCATTTTGTATGTCCAGCTCCTTAGCCAATGCTATGCAAACACAAGTATTTAATACATGTGGGTCACTGCTGTTGAGGAATTACTCTGTTCAACAGACCATAGGCTCCAAAGACTTTGCTTCCAACCTGGTGCCAGCATTTGTGTCCAGGTGGATGGTACCTTTGCCCAGTTAACGCCCAGCCAACTCAAGTCCACTTGGAGACTATATTTGTCCAGAGGCCACAGTTTCTGTTTCTGAGGGGAAAGCATCTTATTCAAGAGAATGTTTCCAAGCACAGACTCTGGGGAAGATGATCAAAACCTAGAAAACTATTTCTCCTTGCAACTAAACAGAAAAGCAACCAAAGACTATATTTCAGAAAAAGGAGCAAAAAAATTTTGTCTCGTGGTTTCTGCTCACTTAGGTGGTCTCACCACCACCAGCAGGCAGATGGTTTTTTGCCTGTGAAAAGATATACAATTCCTTCACTGCCCTATCCACCAAGCGCTTCCCACCCAAGAGGGCAAAGGATAAAGTTGATTTCCAGCTCACCCTAGAAAGTCTTACAGGCTTTCATTTTGGGAATTCCGTCTCCATTTGACCTTTGTTTCACAGAATCCTTAGGAAAGGAATACACAGATACATCCGAATCACGTAATGGCTTAGTTTGAACTCCACGTTGCTACATGCTAACGCAGTAAAGTGGAGGCCGCAAGAAAAGGAATTCATTTTACCTCAAGCCTTCCTTGTTATTGTCATGACTCACTTTCCTGACTGAAAGTCCAAGGGGACTAAAAAAACATCATCTCGGGCTTTGCATGAGGTAGATTTGTTTGGAATGTGGGAACAAAATAAAGATGGCTGATTTGGCATTCAGAGGTGAAATGAATGAGACCTCTTCAAAATGAAGAACCACCGTACTTCAAAATTAAATATACATGGAAAACAATCTGCTATGAAGGGATATTTGGACCATGAGTCAAGCTGTTTGTCTGGAGGAGTGACACACGTACGCTCACATCGGCATCTCTTGCTTTGTCCTGAGGTGACACAGAGGACAATGTGCAGAGAGAAGAGCAGCAATCCCCTCTCAGGGTTACTGTTTCTTTTCCCAGAAACCATAAAGGAATCATACTTGTAGTCCTCCTTCTGGTCACATCGGTTCATTCCACACACTGCCCAAGCGCTGAGGGGGTCAGAGCCGTAAGCATGACGCAGCCTCTGCTCTGAGGGAGCTCCGGCTCTAGTGGATTGTGAGCAGGTCAGCAAGGATGCAGCATAATCTCAGGGACTACTACATCTTCGAAGAGAAACAGAGTAGAGTTACGGAAGAGAGTGGGGTTCGGGGTCTAGGAGAGGGATTAGGGGAAGTGGTCAAGAAAGGCCTTTCTGAAGAGGTAACATTGGAGCGAACACCAGAAATGAAGGCACAAGTCACGGAAAGTTCTGGTGAAGGTGCCTTTCAGGTTTCAGGAATAGCACGTACAAAGGGCCCAAGGCAAGATGAGTTGGTGTTTTCCAGGAATAGTAAGAAAACCAGTGTGGCCAGAGCAGAATAAGCATGAGGAGCTGCGGTGAGGGTGTGACTATGGCCAGACCTTAGAGGGCACCTATAAAAAGGAGTTTGGACTTGACTCCAAGCATGCTGGGGGAGGGGTGTGAGCAGGAAATCCTCAGAGACTCCATTTATATTTTAAAGGGTCCCTCTTGTGGTAGGGAGCCCTGGCCTTGTGTGTGCTAACTGGATGGGGGTCCACAGCTGGATGTGGGGGGCAGTTAGGAGCCCACGTAGTTGAAATGGGAGGGGGGCATAGTGGTGAACTCTGCTTGGAGAAATGAAGCTGATTGTGTGTGAGGGTAGAGCTAATAGGACTTACAGATATTAATGAGATGAGGGAATGCCTGAGAAGAGGAGAAATCAGTTGACTACATTTTTTAAGTTCTTAGTAGTAAGTTAAGATAGCCATGCAGGCTTAGCTCTTTATTTTCCTCCATTATCAAGAAACAGACTGGACTCTGAAAACTATGCTCATAAAAGTTTTGCAGACAACACAGACATTAAAATTAGAGACAGATCAGAGACAAAGTAGAGAAGACTAGAAAAGCCAGTTCAGCAATGTCTTCTGGCTGTTATCTATTTTTTTTTTCCCCAATAAAGCTATTCACAATCACTAGGTAGGTAAGAAGAAAGAAGCAAATATAACCAATTTCCCTGTATGTGCTAAAAGGACTAGATCAGGGGAGAATTTTTTTTTTTTAAGATTTTATTTATTTGAGAGACAATGAGCACAAGTGCAGGGGGCAGAGGAAGAACCAGGCTCCCCGCCGAACAGGGAACCCCCTGTGGAGCTCGATTCCAGGACTCCAAGATCATGACCTGAGCTGAGGGCAGCTGCTTACCCGGCTGAGCCACCCAGAAGTCCCTAAGGGTGGCATATTTAAGAAACTGTTAGTAAAGTGAGCATCTCTATGAGAACTTTCATTCCACAGGCCAATAACCCAACTGATTTATCCCCTGCCACAAGGGATAGAGCATGGCTGTGGTCACGGATCAGCACTGAAGAAGCTTAAAGACTTGTGGGCTCTTCTGCCCTGGAATAAACCTGGAGAAGCACCAGAAACCACAGATACGAAGAAAAAAAATAGAATAAGGACCCCAAGCTTTTCCAGTCTAAGACCCAATGTTGTAACCTCCATTTTCAAGGGCGGGACATTGGGATTTTCTGCCTCTTCTCTGCTCACAGCATTGACATTGGGAACAATGTTCATCACATTCAGAGATTCTCACATAGAACGTGTGTGTGTGTGTGTGTGTGTGTGTGTGTGCGTGCACTGCAGGCAGACTTTGAACACCACGTCTCTCAACCCTGAATATCTGTGCAAGTCATTTTCCTACCGAGAAACTGACCCCTTCGTGGGAAGCTGAGTGATAACTGTTTTCCAGAAAGTGCTGCAGCCCCAAGAGAAAGGATGGCGCTCACAGTCACGTGGCCCGGGGTGAGCGTGACATGAACAGCCTGTCAGAGGACGATGCAGAGGTCAACGAGCAGGCTGAAGAAATGGCTATCTGAGCCCGTGTTTGTCATTCAGCTCTGGCTTTTCTCGGGTATTTTATTTTATTTTATTTTTTTTTTAAGATTTTATTTATTTATTTGACAGAGAGAGATCACAAGCAGGCAGAGAGGCAGGCAGAGAGAGAGGAGGAAGCAGGCTCCCTGCTGAGCAGAGAGCCCGATGCGGGCCTCGATCCCAGGACCCCGAGATCATGACCTGAGCCGAAGGCAGCGGCTTAACCCACTGGGCGCCCACCCAGGCGCCCTTTCTCAGGTATTTTAATGCTCAAGATTGATAAGCTTTATTTTGGGGCCAGTGCTTATCAGTTGTCCTGAAAGTCAGGTGTCTTCCTGTCTGTGTGGGAGAGTCTCTGGGACACATGTCAGGGAAGGGCTTAGAGCAGTGCTCAGCAGGTAGAGCGTGACTACAGTACAACCCACAGCAACATGGATATCTCTTAATGACACCAGATCTTCTCCCACAGAACACGAGTGCGGCCAACTTCCTGATGATGTCAGAGCTCTCTAACACAGAGCTGATTTTTTTTTTTTTTTTTTTTTTTGGACACTTAGCGACTCTTCAAAATCCTCTAATATAGGTCATGACTACATAAAACACAAGCTTGGAATTGTAAGGGGCAAAACTGGCATTTCTAATTGTATTAAAAAAGAAAATAATATAAAACCCATGTAGCCCGGCTGGTTTAGGATATACAAAGAACAGCCTTTGTCTCTTGAGGACCACACAGCCCATTCGTCTATTCTTTGTCATTTCTTCTTCTGTTGGATGTAGAATATGTTCTGAACTCTTGCTGGGTGGATAACACAGTGAGGCCTTTGGAATGTATGCCAGAGCCCTCAGGGTGCCCTTCCTGGGCAAAGACATAAATCCCTGTGCTCAAGAGAAAGCCTGATTTCCTGAAGGCAGCAGATGAGGCCACGCCCCCAAGCACACACGGAGCCCCGCCCCTGCTGGCTTCCCCTCCTCGCAGCTCTTGGGTGCACCCATGGTGCTTGGCTGGGTCTGACAGACTTTCAGGGAGATTTTTTTTCTTCTATTCCTCCCACCTCCATGGTTTGGGGGTCATTTTCTGGGCCTTTCAGTGTGTCCCGCAGCCTCCTCTCCCATCTGTGCATAAGAGCCTAAGTTATGATGGCCTGTTGGCCACTGTCTCTCCTCAGCTGGCACACTTTGAGAGGACAGTTCTGTCAGCCTTGCTGACCACTGCATCCTCAGGGTATCGCCTGGCACCCAAACTCCAGCTGTCTAAGCAACTCAGTAAATGGATGTTGCCGGTGCTGGGGTATGTTTTGATAAACTTCACTATTTTATGTGATGCTTGTGTTTTTAGCCATTAATGCACATCTACTAGGAGATTAAGAAGGGAGAGGAGAGGAAGATTGTGCTGTATGCACACACGCACGCGTGCGCGCGCACGTGTGTGTGTGTAAGCCAAAAGCTGAGTGGGTGAAGAGCACAATATCCCTGTTTGCTGAGAAAGTCCCAGGGAAGGAAGGACAGTGAAGCAGCCGGCCTAGTTTTGAGCTGTTCAGATGCTATCGATGCAAATGGAGAAGGATGGGGGGAGTATTAGGTTTCTAGTTTTGACAATCACAGGAAAGCAACGTAGGGAACCACCACAACAGATTGGGGGCGGGGTCCTGGCACTGTGAGTGTGTGTGTGTGCACGTGCACACGTACGTATGTATTAGAGCAATTGTGTGTTGTAGCAAAGTATGCAGGTTACATAAGATGGCTTGAACTTCGAGAACTGGGTCTACCACCATCTAGACCTATGAATCGGGGGGACCACTCTCTTCTGGGAAACTCCCACCTGGACAGTGGGAGCTGGCAATGGCCTCCTGTGTCCTAGGCATTCCTGCACTGGTCCTTCTCCCCGTCAAGCCCTCCCTAGCACGCAGCACTGTGAAATACCACACACGTATTCTGGAGGTTATAAGGCAAGTTTTAGGTTCCTGCCCTCAGAAAACTAGTGATTCAGTTAGCAAGATAATATCCGGGAAATGATAAATAAATAAAAGAGATGATAAGAACCGAGAAACAAAACAGGGGAACTTGTCTCTGCGAGCTCTAAGATGCAAGATGGCTTTCTGGGTTGAGAACTAATCCAAGCTCCAGCCATGTTTAGTCAAGAATAGGACAAAAATGGACGGTCCTGATTTTTTTCTAGGTAGAAAAAGATCCTGAAGTAAGAAATAAGATGCAGAAATAAAGTCAGTGAGCAGGACTGTTTGACAAGAGTTGGAGAACAGTGCAGAATTCCAAAGAAGTTAAATAGAAAACAGTTGCTATCCTTAACCCCTTAGCATCCAGAAAAGCTACAACATGTTTCCAGTGCTGAATGAGAAAATGCTCTCAGTATAGACCAGTCCTGGTTATCCAAAGGCCCAGAAAGACTGTGTGTGTGGGTATATATACCTATCTATCTAGAATCCTAGCAATGTCACATCTGATATGGATAAAAATCAGTACAGCTTCTCAATGCTTGATACAGACTCAAGAAACTGACATTCCTTTTTTGGTTAAGGTATTTTGTTTGACTACTTTCTCAAAAACAATTGTCCCTAACATTCTCTGCTGTTGATTCCTGTCCTAGACTGTGTATGCCTCGAGGAGGCCACATCCGTTCCCCATTTTCAGTCTCTTCTGGCTCAGAGATGGGGCCCCTCGAAGCCCTTCAAGAGTTACCCCAGGTGGTCAATCCACAAGTCTCCTTGAGCTCTGCACCCTGTTCTGTAGCCATCTGTGGAACGGAGAGAGGCAGCTGCCATGCTCTTGGGCAAGCGGAGCGACGCAGATCCAGGGGACTTTTCTTGGGATTTTAAGATTTCTCCATCTCAAAAAGGGATTCACAGCAATATGTTCGTCTTCTCTGCTCTCACAGACATGCTATGAAACCCAGTGAACCGACATTTCCAAAGACTCTGGGTTCCTCTTATGGGAAGCCACTGTCATAAAGGATCCCTGGCTCGTTCCACATGACATCGTGAAACACCACTTCCCATAATAAGTTTAAATCAACATTAGGTGACATGGTGTGGTGCTGTGTAAATCACCAAAATGATGTGTCATTCAGGTAATATTTCCAAAATAAAAATGGAGCCTCATCAAATTGAGAGAACTTGCATTTACTTTAAGACGCCCAGGATCAAAGAACCTGATGCTAACTGGTAGACGTATTGGACCTTTCCTGACTTCTGACAGTGACTCAGCCCATTTTATTAACAAGCTAAAACTAAGTAAATGATGAATCAGTGCCTGCAAAGCAGGAAAAAGTGCGTTTCCCACTAAAAATTGCGAAGTGTGATAAACCTATTTCCGTTAAGAAAACTGCTGGAGTTTTTACTGGGGGATTTCCCAGGCAAACAGAGGCAAAGATATATAAACCAAAAGCGGAAGGTAAGCACATTTCCTCTTAGTGTTTTTAATGCTGCACACTAATGCAAACACAGTGCATAATTCAGGGCTGTTTCATGTCACCTCCTCCCCAAACCTGATCGGAAGAGATAACCTTCCATCGACTTGCCCAGTCCAGTTGGGCTGGCAAAGGAATGGGCCACATGCCTGGTGGGGATAGCACAGCACAGGGCAAACCACAGGCATGAGCAGGTCCATTTCATCACCCGGCCATGTCAAGTACCGTTCCCTTCCTCCCCTTCTCCTCCCCTTTTAACTTCCCATGATGACCTACATTATCAACCACTGTCATCACTTAACAACACCCTCTGGCTTCTACACCTCAGTCTCTCGGCCTGGCCAGGGTTGCCTGCCTTCAGGCTATGCCTCATGTGAGGTGTTTCGCCCGTGTGGCTCATCTACTCTTAATTCCCCACGGGGCGCAAGCAGAGGCTCAGAGGAGTAAAAAATCACCACATCCTCTACGTGAGGTTCCTGATGAGAAGGAATATGTCTGTTGGAGAGGAAAAGAGCAGGCAAGTCCCAACTCTGACATACCCTGCAAAATAAATGTTCTGAGTCTTTAGAAATTGTCAATGTCATGAAAGAAGATGATGATGATGGTGGTGGTGGTGGTGGTGGTGGTAACTTTTTAAAAACTGGGAAACTTCATCAGATTCAAAAGACTACCAAGAAATGAGAACTGGTATCTTATTAAATCCTGGATCAAAAGAAAGGAAAGAAAAGAAAAGGAAAAAATAAAAGGAAACTAGCTATAAGAAGCATTAATTATACAATCGAGGAAATTTCGGTATTGACTGCGTGTTAGATAATGCTTTATTGATGTTAAATTTCCGGAGCGTGATAATTACATTGTGATTATGCAGGAGAATGTCCTTCTTAGGCGATCCTTCCCAAAGTAATTAGGGCTAAAGCTCAATGATATTCACAACAATCTCTCAGAGTGTTCGGAAACCACGGGAAACAAACAAAGGCTCTCTCAAGTCGGGAAGAGAGAGAAAGAGGAGGGAAAACAGTAACAGTGGGTGAACGTGGATGTGGGGTGTATGGGTGTTCACTGTATTATTCTTGTAGTTTTTTTATACGTTACAAGCTTCCAAAGATGGAATTGAAAAAAATTAAAATTGTAAGCTAAGATAAAATGTTAAAGACACACAAACCCAAGCGGCAGGAGCGTCTGAGGAACGCATTCAAACATTCAGCACCCGCCGGAGCTGCGTTTTGAACGTCGGGTGTGTGGGGGGTGGTTCTTAACACAGTCACGGCTAAAGACTTTTTCTATCTTCATTTCTTTAACGGGTGTGTGCAAAAAGGAGACACACAGATTGCTTTTCTGTGGTGTCTTTGTAAACAGAGTATTAATGAGTATTAATAAGAAGATGGATGAAGGAGAGGCTCAAGTGAGAGCTTCTTAGCTTCTCAACCTTGTGGTGACCTTCACGACCTCATGGAGTAGGATTCTCAGCCAGGCAGAAGGAAACGAGAGGATGATTAGCCCGTGGCTAATGTCACTTAAAACCCAGCTCCAAAGTTAATAAAACACTAAAATGAATAAGCTCATCTCAACCTTAAGAAATACGTCAGATAACAGGCAGGACTGTCTGCCCTGAGTGTCCGTGAACTTAGGAGATGGTTACCACTTGCCCTGCTCTGCTGATGGAGTGTGGGGGAGGAGGTTAGGAGCTGCCTGCACTGGGCCACATAGGCGGAATGGTTGCGAGAGGTCTAACATCTTCAGATCCATATTCTGATGGACCGTTAGGCACATCTACATGGACGGTTTATAGCTACTTACTACCCCAACCCTAAAGTCCACGTATTACCATTCTTTCTCTCCCACTCTTACTCCTACTAAACACTCCCTTTGCTTCTGTTAATGACACACTTTTCCATCCAGTCTAGAGTTGTAACTCCCAAATGGATTTGGCCCTTGCTCTCCACTCCATAAATACATTAATAATGAGCAATTCTCCTACATAACGACACTTCACCTTAGTTCAGGTCCTCATACTACTCCCAAGGACTCCTACAATAACTTCTGTTTCATTCTCCCTACCGCCTGTCCCTGCTCCCAGCCTCGATGACTCTGCCATCTTGTTGCCCAAGTCCCTTCTCTATAATGACAATCTGATATATCTCTCTCCTCATAAGTGGGGTATATGGTTCCACATATGGAACCACAAGTGTTTCTTCACTTTCGGTAAGAGGTAAATCCCTTGGGATAAAATACATGGTTCCACACAAGCCAACCCACTCTTACTTGACTTCATCAGTCCTGTCCACTCTGGGTGATGGCACCTGAGCTTACCGGAACCTAATTCTATGCATGTCCTTGTCCCTCTTATGTCTCGTATGTGTCCCTCTGGCTGCCTTGGATGCTGCTCCTCATTTATCCATCTGGGAAGTTTTAACCTTCCTTCCATGCCTAGATCACCCTTTCTTCCCCTCACTCCCTGAGGCAGAATTAGGGACATGCTCCCCAGGCTCCTGTGGCATCTTGATTACATCTTTTATCCAAACAGCATCACTATCCTTTTTTATACATCTGTCTGTCCTCATCCACTAAATCCTAAGGACAGCACCATGTTTTCATAATCTTGACATCTCTAGCACCTGGAGCAGCGTCTGACACGTAGTACTCAAAAAATGTATTAAATGAACAGATGTATTAATAAGTAAAGAGGAGGCATAAGTAAAAAAAAAATGGTTTATCAAACTTAAAAACCATATATATATATATTTTTTTTTTACTTATTTAAATACTCATAGATCAGACCAACACCAATGAAACCACAGATTGCTTGAAAACCTTCCTTCCTGCTGCCCACTCAACCCATTCTCATGTCCTAGGACTCTAGGATCGCACAGGGGTCACCACAAGACCTTTTTTCCCTGTGGGCATCTGGGAGCAACCCCTACATAGGTCAGTTCAAGCCTGCAACACGTGAGGAGGAGAAGAAAAGGAGCCACATGCTGTCCACACCACCGGATGGTTGGGCAATCCAAAGACAGACGGAAATGTCAAGATTTAAAACTTTTTTCCCAAAAACTCTCTATGAGGGTGGTTTCAATGTAGAGTGGTTGGAGAACAGCCTCTGGCTGGTCACCCACACAAAATCCTGTGCCCTCTTACGCTATACTCTCAAGCTGACATCGATCTCGGTGCCGGAGGTGCCATTTGCATCTGGAAAGCTTTTCCGCCTCTGGGGACACTGCCTTCCAGCTGAGTCACCAGAACAAACTGCGGGGAGGTGGGAAAGATGGGAATTTGGACAGGTTTTCCCACCATCAGACACTTGGGCTGGTGACCGCCAGAATCTTCTCAGCATTTCCCCGGGGAAAGTAAGACAGATAATGAAATATTTGAGCCACGTGTCGTGTGCACTTTCAACATGTCACCTTTGGACAAGTCGGCCCAGCCGATGGATTATTAATCAAATTCAGCAACAGTCAAAAGACTTCCTTGTGCCGGGAAATTGAGCGGCGACACCTGTTAGAAGAGAGACAGATGGCCTTACCTCTCGGCCCCCGTGTCCACAGCTGCGAGCGGAGGTAACTGGGAGGCGGGGTTGTGGGGGCTCCCCTGCACATTCTGTCCCGGAGAAGGGTGGCCGACGGCGTGTGGGGGGGGCACGGCCCCGGCAGCTGCTCCGCTTCGGCTCGAATGACCGCTGGCGAAGATGGAGGCTGCAATCAAGGGAGAACCGCGTCAGACCGCTCGGGCTCTACACCTGGAGGCTGGCAGCAAGGGTGCTTTAGGGGCTCGTTCGTGGTTCTCTTGGTGGCTTTGGGGGAACAGTGCTTCACTCAGTGGATATACACAGCTTTTGTTTTCAGGGTGGGACAGGTTCCTGGGCTCCTGTGTCTTTCGTGCTGCTCGCCCCCCGCCGACACTCATGGTCGGACTCGTCCCCTGCCTGCACACCATACAATTAGTCGATCGTGTCGTGTCTGCATCTGGGCGAGGGTCTCAGAGTTAGCCCTGCTCAGTCACAGAGACACTGCTGACCCCGAAGGGCATAACAGGCCGTCTGCCTCTTCTCCTGGCTGCAGCGAGCCTCCGCGGGTCACGCTGCCTCTCTCTCTGTTGCGGCTAAATCAGGGTAATGAGAATATCGTCTCCTGGTCCTCGTACCAGTGTAGGAGCCGACACCCTCTGAACCTCAGGGTCTAACTGAGCCCGGCTGTTTCCCTGATGGTGTGATGGATGGACACACTCTGTCTCCATCAACGATGACTCCATGCCCGGCACCACAGAACATGAAAAGGGGCCCCAAACACAGCTCTGGACCCCTGACTCCCCCCCACACACACACACACGCACGTGCACGGTTGTCTATTACAACAGAGTGAGTTAGAGCCACACTCGTCGGGGCAGCCTAGCCTTTGAGAACTGTACGTGACCTCAAACTTAAATATGTGCCCATTTAGATCAGCTAATTGGTACAATGTCACAAAAGAGACGGGACTTGTCACTTTCCGAGTCTATCACTATCAGAGAGGCTCTCAGTGTCTGGGACCTACTCCGCACACGTCTCATTATGCTGCAGTCGCAGCAGCAGCGTTGCGCCGACTCTCTTCAACTTCCCTCCCTGTTCGAAGCGGCTCGAGCTTTATACCCATCTCTGCTCTTTTTGAACTTACTCTACTGATGTCAAAGAATAAATGGATCTAAAAAAAAAAAGGCATCAGGTTCAGGATTAAGAAGCAGCAGCCACATAATCAAAGAGATTGGAGGGTTTAAAAGTTCAGGGCGCGCCGCTTTTAGACCAGCCCCACTCTCTCCAACCTCTCCCGGAGAGCACGGATACCCCACATGACCCAGCCCCCCAAAGCTTCATCTGACGGAACAAGAGTTCAAGTACTTAAAGGAACATGTGAGGAAGCAGAATTACCATCTTCCCGCTCAAAAGCTACTGACAAGGACGTGCTCCGATGTGAACGGTTTATTTCGGGTAAGTTGGTGCAGTGTCAGGTTAACTCTTGTCCTCGGAAGCCCGTGTCCTCCATGGCCCTCCGAGACCTGTAGAGGCGGTGAGACTAGAAAGTGCTTACTCGCTCAGAAAGGCACCTTGGGCCGTCAGGGCGAGGGGGGTCAGGCTCCAGAAAAGTTGCACGTTTGCACACTGACTAGCGTCACCTTATGAATCACTACCCGCATTTGCGCTCAGCTCACTCGGGCAACCACAATTCTGCTTGTATCCCAGATAATAATTTTACCGCAGGGAGAGGGTTGTTTGGATTGACTGCGTGGTAGTTTCAATGCTGGTGTTTGTCAGCGTGGAGCTGGCTGTTTTAGACACGATTCCAGAAACTAATGGAATAATAAGAGGTCACAGAGACACTGTGGAAAAGTGGCTCTTTTTCTTTCTGCCTTAGTGCAGAAATGCGAGCTCTCCTTTTTATCCTGTTGTAGTTGCCAAATGCGCCCCTCGCTTGCTTTCCCCTGGAGGTATTTTTGCACGTGTGTGTGTGTGTGTGTGTGTGTGTGTGTGTTCCTCACGAGGGAACCACCTCTGTTGCCTCTGTTGTGTCCATCCCCGTGGGCAACAGGGACTCTCTGGTGTGTGTGCTCTGAGATCTACTCTGTGGTTCAGTAGAAAATGGGGTGTTTCCCAGAGGTCTCCATGAGCTGTACCAGCTACATTTTTGCATTTGCTGCAGGAAAATACCGGGTAGGAAAATCTGGCATTGTTCGCAGCCTGCCACACCCTTCAAGGCTGAAAGGCCTGGTTAAGGGCCTCTCCTTCATCCTATTTAGTAGCCGGGACCAACTGTCTGCCATCCCTCCAGCCCTCCATCTGTCCATCAAACCTCTAACCATTATTTTTTTAACCTAGTATTTATTAAGTGCCTACTACATGCTAGCCGCTCTAGTCCCCGCCCTTGGGGGGCTGCAGTCTAGTGGAGGACACAGATCTCTAGACACTCATTCTATCAAATTCCGAATCTGCCAGGAGAACCATCCAGTGGCGTCCTGAGTGCTTTAACACCCCGTCTCATCTGTGGCCCCACACTGTGACTCAGCTCTGGTCAAGTCGGACAGCCGGGCACGCGGCCACCACAGCACAGCAGCAGACCCCGTGCTTCCGACGGTAATGTCCTCTACCTTCCTCTACTCACTTGAATCCTTCTGCTCTGTGCGGTCACTTATGTTCTCTGACTCCTCTCTTGGCAGCCAACTATTCCACAAGTGTCTATGGAGGACGTACTGCGGGGCAGATGCTGAGCAAGGTCCTGGGATAGACGAGGGAACAAGACGCCCCTGGTGCTTACTCTCTCCAACAGCATCATTCATGTTTGGTGGAGTAAAGAAGGACGGACACAATCTAAAAGCCAATGGAGACCGTCTTGGGCCCAATGAGTAGGAAAGGAACAGAAAGGAACATTTATCTACCAAATCCTCTTCCTTATTGGTCAAAGGTGGCCCCATCTAGGGTGTTACTTCTCCCACACAAGTAGGTAGGTGTAGCCAAGTGGCTCAGGTTCCCGCAGATGCCCAATACCCGGGCATCAAAGAAACCCCAGGGCAGAAAGCCAGAGATCTATGGTACAGGGGAGGGGAAGGGCTTCTGAGTAATATTTGCTGCCACATGTGATGGTTACCAGAGCAACGGCTGCTGGGAGGACTAGGTGGCAGAGAGGGTATAAGGTGGGCTGTAAGAGGCGTATGATACAGGGAAGAAGTCTCCGGAACCTGCCCTCCAGCTGCACTGAGGTCAAGTGCGGCCTGCCCCACCGTTAAACCCACACCAGCAGCCCTTTCTTCCACTGCTAAAGCTGGTGGAAGGCATTGAAACCGGCAGTGACCCTGTGACTGGGGACCCCAAGAGGATAAGAAAGGATGGGTGTTAGCGTTCAATTCAAAGTCTGAATTTGTAAAATATACAGAATAGTTTCTTATGTTGGCTGAAAGAAATCACCTGTGTACAAAATGGAACCCAGGACTTGCCTCTGTTTCCCAAGAGATGGGATGAGAAGCAGAGTATGAAACCTCTCCTGGTGAGGTCATGTAGTCGAAACTCATGGTTCAGTGTCTACACAGAGGACTTGGCATACAGTCCTGGACAAGAGAGCTGCTTGTGGGTGTTGCCTGCAGCCCCTACAACCACCAGAGACTTAGAGGAAATGAAAACAGAGCCTGGTGTCCCAACATTCATTCAACTCCTTGTCACATACCCTTGTGCTATAATGGACAAAACTCGGATGAGAACTGAGGCTTGGAAGGGTTGCCCTTGGCCTCAACCTGAGACCCACATTTCTCAGGGGCTGTCCCTGTGGCACAGGAAATGCCTCTCCTACCTACACTGACTTCTAGGAATTTCCAGCTGTATCAATCATACATCCAGGATTCCATCTTCGTGTAGTCTAAGAATATCCATTCATTCCTTCATCCATCCATTCATCCATTCATTCATTCAAACATAATTTTCCAGCTCCGACTCCACACGAGGCAGGTTCTGATCTCAATGTTTGACTCCACCAGAGTGCCCAATGCAACACATGCTTCCAGACAAACGCTCGAGCTTTGCCAAGTGATTTTTTTAACCTCCAGAAGAAAATCTCCGCATCAGAGTGCAACGGTAAGGTCATTTACAAAAAGGAAACATTTCCTTCCACACACACCCAACCAAAGTGGCGTACAACAAGGCCTGTCAATCAAAGCATAGGGAAAGAAACTGATCCCTCTAGAATCAGAGCAATATTAACAAAATCGTTGTGATCAAATCAACAGGTGCGCAAGGCTGCCCACAGGGGTGGCCTTCATTGTTTGGTGTCACCCCAGGGGTTCGTGCTATTTTCAAGGCTGGAAGAGAGCTTTCAGGTGAACCTCCAGACGGCGCTGATGACTGGCAGCTGGAACAACTGATTAGGCATGGCCGAGGAACATATTGGAAATTCTTATTGCTTTTGTGATTAAGAGATGGTGGGCTCCCCAGGGAAATAAAAGCCTGGTCTTGAGATGGATTCGTGAGCCCTGCCTTCAGCAGAGGACAGGGAGCTGGCCTCCCTGACACTTTGGGTCTCCTCTCTGGAGCACAGCTCACTGCAGGGGGAGGTGTGAGTAACTCAGCGGGGCTTTATAGTTTCAACAGAGCTGGTCTGTGTGGCCCCCGGAGCCATCTCCCCAGCTCCCAGGACCAGGGCATTCAAGGCTTGAACCTTTAACTCTCTCGGGTTAATATGGGTTAAGAAACAGCTCTCTCTCTCTATCCAAATGAAAACAATCAATGTACTTTTCTAGGGGTATAGACGAGATACCCGGGGACCCTTCAGCTGTCAGGTACTCACTGTATGAATGGAGGCAGGCGAGGTGTGTTCCCGAGAAGAGCCCACCTGTTTCAGGCCCTCTCCCAAGGCCAGAGAAGGCTACCCTGGTCACTGCTTGGCGACTACTGTCTCATCACTCGAGAGGACAGGGTGGAGGACCTCCCTCGTCAGGTGAGGGATATGGAAAAAGCCAACTAGAGGGCATATGCCGGTTGAAAGCAGGATGGGCAGTTAAAAGTCCTGCTTTCCAAGTTTTCCCTTGCAAACCGATCACCAGGAACAGATACTGATTCTGAGTCACCCGGTCTTAGAGGCAGGGAGTGCTGAGCTTCTGAGCTCGTATCCAACTTCCCCAAGTCCCCTGGGCTGCTGAGGATTGCACCTGGGGATTGCACCTGGAGCCGCAGGTGCTGGGCCGTTTCGCAGGTGCATTTCATCTTCTTCCTGCCCTCTACCTCAGGACCAAGTGAACATTTTATGGAGTAATTTGCAGACCTTTCCTCAGTTTACTGATGAGCAACCTGAAGTCTCCTTGGGCTCCTGATGAGGGTACCTGGCCTGGGTCCTGTGGCTGGTAAGCAGTTGGGCTGGGACCCAAACCCAGGAAGACAAATGGCAGATCCCATGCCCCTAACCAGCCCACTATATTGCCTCTCGGACACAGGGCAGATTCAAGAGGAGGCCCGAGAGTGGACACTGCACACTCCATTTTGCAAAGACTGGGGTCCCAAGGCATCCTTCCCTCACACACACGATGCATACAGCGAGCTTCAGCTACCCAAAGTCTGGTTAGAATGCCAAAAGCATATTCCCATTTCCATTCCTGTTCATCCTAGAAGCCCTGAGGTGACCTCAGCACGGCTGAGAGAAATTTTCCAGCTCTGAAAATTAACTCAGGCAACAAGTTAACGAAATTATTTGGTTTGGAAAACAAACAGCTGGGAGGAAATGTGCTTTTTTTTCCCAAATAAAGATTTCAGATGCCTGTCAGAGACATATCGATCTACTGGTGGGAAGGAAGGAGATCAGGGAGGAGGTATCCGTGAGCAAGCAGACATACACACCTGTTACCGCAAGTGATCACGGTGTGGTGGGCTGAAAGGCCACCTCCTCTGTCAGTCACGCACAAAGCCAAGATTCGCTGTGCAGATCGGGTGTGTCTGAGCATGGATGGCACACGTGCATTTGGCATCTTTCACAATTGCTTAAAAAGCCGTGGCCATTGTAGTGGGCCTGCTCTCTTAGGAGAAGGGGAACGAGTTTTCCCCGCAGACTGTGAACTCACTTACAGTGAGTGCTGCAGTAACGCCAGGACCCTGAGAAATGGTGGGGAGTGCTTGGCAGCTGGTACACGGGAGGAGGTGGGGGTTCAGCTCTCATCCTTCCCGCAGTGTTTCCTGGTCTGGGCACAGAGGGCGCGGCTAAGCATCGAAGCCAGGCTCTGTTGGCTTCCACAGAGATATTAAAAAGAATTAGATTTCCGCGTGAATGGAAATGGTGAGGTTGACCTTGTGTCTGCCTCCCCTCTCTGTGCCCCTGAGCACCCCCCAGGAGGAATCTGAACCTGGGGAAGGAGTTAAGAAACAGCTGAACTGCAATGGGAACGTGAACTCCTCTGCCCTCACTGGAAGTTGGGCACCCGAGAGAGACCGTCATCAGGCCGGTTGTTCGGAGAACGGAGCGCGTTCAGTGGGAGTGAGATGGAGCTCGGTGTGAGTCTGAGTTTTACCAACTCCCAGCAGTGTGTCTTGGGTAAGTCACTTAACCTAAGCTCGGTTTCTTCATCTTAAATAAGGAGACTACCTCGCTCACAGTATGATGAGAAGATCGTATAATATATGAAAACACGCAGCACAGTGCCTGGACCACAATTTAGTGCTTGATAAACCACAGTCACCGTTCTTTACCTATTTATAATTATTCTCACCAACAGGATATAAAACCCAGGCTTAGTTTGCTCCCACCCGAGTCTGGCCTCCTACCTAGAGATGCACATACACGTAACCTGGGGACTGGGCTCGCTTTAAAATGCGGGCGAGCATGTAGTCATGCTCTCTGATAGTAAGCACTGTTTGCTCAATCTTTCTAAGGCAAGTTGCTGTAGAGTGTGGAGGGTCCGTGAAAGAATCCTGAGAGGGTTAAAATGTCCTTTGTTTTACACGGGTAATATGCACCTCTGAGTTACAACCCACACCGCCTTTGCTTTCGGTTTAAAAAACACCACCGTCATTTTCATGCGTGACTGTGCCTCGTTAAGGAGTGAAAATGGGCTGTTACTAGAATGTCAACACAATTGTCCCTCTTGAAGCTCAGTTTATCTTGAAGTTTTTTTTACATTTTCAGCCCTTCGTTTTATTTGTTTCTCCAAGAGCCCGAAGATGCGCTGCGGTTAGTTTTCAGAATTCAAAAAAAAAACCTTCCCTGCCATCGTTGTGAAGGACTCGGCCAGCGCTGGGGGGCGACAGGAGGTTTGCTCCCCAACAGTGGAAATCTGGGCCACGGTAATTTCTGCGGTTCTTTGCATTTCACACACAGAGAACAATTAAATTGCGCTGCTGTTCAAGGGAAAATGCTCTCACGGCCCAAATGTACGAACCAGGGAGAAGTTTCCAGCACGGGAAAAGCCTCATCCACTGGAGAAGGGCAGAGATGCGGCAGATACTCCTGGCCTGGTTGCTGGTGCGGGTGAGGAGAAGGGCTCGGTTCCCCTTCTCTCCCCTCCCAGGCTCCTGTGGGCATCCCCGCCTCCCTGCACCCCACTGGCTGGCGAGAGGCAGCATCCCACATTCCAGCCAGCATTAGGGAACTGGGAGGCTTCTGAAGGGTTCCCAGAGTCATCTCTCTAATCTTTCTCTCCTCCTGGAGGCATGAATAATTTTAATATTGCCAATCCCTAAAATTCTATTCTTCCCATCTGTCTTTTTTTCCTCCTCCCTCTTTGCGGTGTGGATTATCCAGCAGTACTGATAAGAGGATAATGAAACAATCCCTTCTCAACCGGCTCGGGCGGCTGTCAGAATAAAATGACACCATCCGTACATCCTTGACATGCTACCCCAAGCTAATTGATGGCAAACAATGGTAACTGTCACCTGTGCACTAAGACAAAGAAAACACACTCGTGTCACCTGATGGGAGAGCTACCTGGCAACCGATGAACAAATGTATTAGATAGACGTTCTATTACGGTAAGAGAGGGTACATCTCCGAAGAACATGCCTATTACCTTTGAGCTTAAGAGTGTCGCTGTTCACTGGGGAACAGAAATAAATAAGGTAAAATGAGAATTTATTGATGTCTGGACAGTTACATGAATATTCAGGTTCTCTTACAAATAGATATTCCCACATGAGCACCAGACTTCCGTGTAGGCTGCCCAATTATACTTTCACATCATGCAGCTGGATTTACAGCCAGGGAAGAAGTTATTAGTATTTGGAAGAGGACTCATGCTTACATGCCTTCCTGGGATGCACTGTGATACAGCTAGCAGATGACGGCTGATGTCATCCACATAGACGCCAAAGGTTACCGTCAGACATTCTGAAATAACCAGGTGTAATTAACTGCATGAGCGGAAGCTCCTGAAACAGCTGCGTTTCAGAACAAAGACATTGTGTTACAAGTAGAACGGCGTCATCTGGCAGCTCGCTCAACTTCTCTGGGACCAGCATTTCATGCAGCCCCTCTCGGGTCTTCCCAGACAATGCCTGACTTATCTAACCTCAAATCTCACACGGTATCTTTCTTCCCTTCACCTCCCAACCCACTTGCTCACAGAGAGTTCGTTACAAAGCCAGGCAGGAGGGTGATAGGAACAAAGAGGACCCTGCCAGGAACCCAGTACTGCCACAATGTGTCATGTTATCCAGCATGTTGAGCAGGGCGGGAGGGCGGAAAGAGAGACGAAAGATGGCGCAGGTGGGGACAACTTTCTGGGAAGCTCTTGCAGGAATGCTCCTCATCTCCACTTCTGGAATGAAGTCTGATTTGGCCACAAAAACCAGTTTTAGTAAAAAATACTGGTTCCTCCAGGTCCCCGTTTTCCAATCCTTAGATACCTCCTACCTGTACCTTCGTGACCACAAAAGAGGTGCCCTCACTTTCAGATGCTACAAGACAACCCCACCTACTCGACTTCCATGTGACTATTTCTTCTTCCTCTTCCCCTTTCTCCTCCTCCTCTTCCTTTCCCCCTGCTTCCTTCTCTTTTTCTTCTTTTAAAGTAGGCCCCTTGGGCACCTGGGTGGCTCACTTGGTTAAGCGACTGCCTGGGCTCAGGTCATGATCCTGGAGTCCCAGTAGAGTCCCGCATTGGGCTTCTCGCTGAGCATGGAGTCTGCTTCTCCCTCTGACCCTTCCCCTCCTCATGCTTTCTCTCTCTCTCTCTCTCCCTCAAATAAATAAAATCTTAAAAAAAAAAAAAAAAAAGCAGGCCCCTTGCCCAGCCTGGGGCTTGAACTCACCACTGAGGGATGGAGAGCTGCACGCTCTACCCACTGAGCCAACCAGGCGCCCTTCCATGTGATTTTTGAAATCATTTCACAGAGGAGACTTCTTGGAAACAGACATGGAACACATACAGCCAATCCAATTTTTAATGCAATATTCTTCTGGCCAACCCAACAGTTGATTTATCAACTCTGAGCTCTCCCGAGAACCTCTCTCCCTTTCCCCACTCAGTGAAACAGCCCCTTTGGGGAATTGTGGTATTAGTGGGGAACCATAGTGCACACTGACCCCTGGCTCTAGCTAAAGCTGCCCAGATGATGAAGGTGGACTTAATGGGACCCCAGAGGAGCCCCTGTCCTCTTTTTTCTGTACTTTGCCCATGTAGTGAGGATTTTCTTACTTTGCCTTCAGGTGCCTAGGGTTGCCTCTTAGTGTACTCTCAGGAGAGACAGTCTCTGAGAAGTCATTCACATGTAATCATGAATTATGCTCATTTACAACCTTTCTTAAGGAGTTTAAAAGCTTTCCTCCATCTGTGGGATGGAAGGTTCAGTCTTCAGTTGCATGAATTTCAAGCACCCTTATTGTTGGGTAGAAAGTATACTTTAGCATCCTCCCTATGGTCAATCTTTTACAATTTTGCTTTTCTCCTGGGCATTAGGCAGTATGTCTACAAATGGCCTGAATCTCAAAAAACAATCCTTGATAGTCAAGGGTTTAAGCCTCTTCTTTTTTTTAGGAAAAATAGACCTTAGCAGAATTAAACCATGGCCGTTCTCTGTGCTATCCCTGCCAGCCCTGGGCTCACCATAACCAGAACGGTGGAGTCTGCCTGACTTCTGGCAGCTTCTTCCTGAGAGGCAGCCGCATCAGTGAGGGCTCGTCTCCCACTGCGGCACGAGGCCGCCTCTGCAGATACCTGCTGACAGTGTGAAGACTTTCACAGTAATAATTCCATCTGGGAGTCACTACATTTGGGCTTCCATAAACTATGGGAAGGAAGACGGGGTGCTGTGCTACAGGCGGTTTAATAAGTGGTCTGGATCCCTTCAATGGAAACAGCTCTGCTGGTACCTGTTTTAAATACTGGGCCTTATAAAAATCCTTGCAAGCCCATGGGCTAGAAGACTACTAAAGTATTTGCTAAATCTAAAATGCAATGGGGAGGGACACCTGGGTGGCTCAGTTGGTTAGGTGACTGACTGCCTTAGGCTCAGGTCATGATCCTGGAGTCCCAGGATCGAGTCCTGCATCGAGCTCCCTGCTCAGTAGGGAGTTTGCTTCTCCCACTGACCTTTCTCCACTCATGCTCTCTCTCATTTTCTCTCTCTCTCTCAAATAAATAAATAAAATCTTAAAAAAAATGCTATGGGGATCAAAGAGCCTGTATGTACTGGCAGACTTTTATCTTATTTTTTAAAGATTTATTTATTACTGGGGGGGGGTAAAGGGAGGGGGGGAGGGTCTCAAGCAGAGTCCCTGCCTGGCACTGAGTCTGACCTGGGGCTCGATCCCACAACCCTGAGATTATGACCGGAGCCAAAACCAGGAATCGGATGTTCAGCTGACTGAGCCACCCAGGCGCCCCCGTATCGGCAGACTTTTGAAACACAACGTGATCAAACACATGGAAGCCACAAGTTTTCTTGATTTCACTCAGTCATCGATTAACACCTCAGATATTAGTGGAAAGCAAACCTGTTCTGTAAAGGGCCAGATACTAAATATTTTAGGCACTGCTAGCAAGAGGCAATGTCCTCAATTCTTTGAACAACTGTTCTCACCCAAAAGTTAATAGTCTTTTTTACACTTTACATTCACAAATCTTAAAAACATCTTTCACTCTCAGGCCATCAAAAACAGGAGGCAGGCAGGCCACAGGTGGCCCACAGTATCATAAATTATCTGTTGTAAGTCGACTACTAAAAGCCATATAGGAAATAAGGAGCTGTCTATGGACAGAAACTAAATTTGAGGTAAGCAAATGGCCAAGAATACTTTTCTAGATGCCCAGGGGTTATTTTGAGATCAAGGGCATGGCCTGGACAGTCTATTTATGAAGTGACGTCAGAAGGAACCAAGGCTTTCCCTCGGCAGGGCTGACCAAGGATGGTGTAAAACTGTGTAGGGTGAGGCCATTGGTCCTACTTCTTCCTTTCTCCACCCAAGTCCCTGCTGATCAGACCCTCTTTTCACCCAAGCCCCTTGACACTCTGTATGAGCAGCCCACGTGAATCCAAAATGCCGGGTTCATAGATCTGAAAATGGGTCTGAGAAGAGCGGAGTTCTGAGGTCACTTTTTGACTTGAATTCTTCTCAAAAGGAACATGCGATCTCAGGACAGTGACTTCTGAACCCCAAGTGGCAGCTCCCAGCACTGAAAGGAAGGCAGAGAAGGGGTTCCAGTCTCCGTCACAGACACGGACTGGGTCTGGGGGCGATTCTCTAAGTGTTTAAGCAAAGAGGAAGGAAAAGAGAAAGGAGCCCCCGCCGCAGGGAGCGCACCCGGCTCTCCCACGCCGTCTCCCTTCACTCCCGAGTCGGTCCTCGGAGCCGTTCTTCTTACCACCGATTCATGGGAGAGGAATAAGCTTCCCAGAGTCGAGAGCCAGGCCCGGAGCTCAGACCGAGCGCCACATCCTTCCTGCCATTGCACACTACCTCTAAAAGAAACACAAATAAACGGAAAAAAACTCTCTTTGAATTAAAAAAAAACAATTCTTCTCAAGACAGTTTGACGTTGTGATTCTAGAGGCATTGCTGCCCAGGTGACAGGCTTCTAATTTCAACTGGATTTTCGTTAGAGACCTCCAGGGCGTTTCCTTGACCTAGAAATGCTATGTGAACGACTAAACGTGCTGATCAAATCGCCCACTTGTTCAGGCTTCCGTGCGGTCCCCATTTCTCGCAGGGGCATGACGGCTGACTTCAGGCTCCTGATCCCTCTCTCCTTCACAAACTGTGGCAGACGTTGTCCTGGCATTTGGATAAAAGCAACAATAACTAACAGATGCTGAACACTTGCTGTGTGCTGAGGACGACGGCAAATGCTCTGTACGGCCTTGAACCCGGCGACTGACTTCAGGGAGAGAGAAACGAATTTGAGTTGGAAAAGAAGGAACATTCCCACCTATTAATGTCCCATCTGAGCACACAGCGACCACACAGGCAGTCAGAGGTATTGTATAAAACAGGGCCGACAACAGCACCTAAGAAAAGAGAATACTAAACTCGGGTTGGTGCAGCTCCCACCCCAAATGGCCTCGGAACTGCACAACTAGGGATCCTACATCATTACCAGCCACACAACGTGTTCGGGGCCGGCTGATGCATTACAGCTTTGATTTCTCAGAAAAGGTGACATGCATCCCTGTGGACCAGTGGGAGAACCAATTTCCTCCACATGCCGAGGACAGTCATCCCCCTTTCCCTCTGAAGAGTGAACACACATCCCTCTTTCTGCAACCCCTGGGAGAAGGGGGAAGAGGACTCTCACGGACTCCCCGGGGGAGGCTGCGGTGAAGACGGCGGGTCCACAGCCTCCTGGGGGTGTGGGGCGTGTTCGCAGCGCTGCTGCCGGAGCAGACGCCGGACACGAGCCGCTGAATTCACGGAGAGGGACCAGGGCTGGAGCCGAAGGGAGGGACCAGGCGGCTGTCTGGAAACTGTCACGAAACTGTCAGGAAAGCCAGTGCAGCCGCCACACTTCCTAGGAAAAGGGGGTTACGATGCTGAGGGGGAAGCTGTACCTTCTAAGGCATCGGTGCCAGCCAGTAAGGAGGCCTTGCTGCCGTGAGCCGTGGCCAGGGCCCTGAGAGGGACAGGTCACCCTCCAACGCTCCGGAAGATGCGCTAGACGCCAGCCCTCAGCCACCGGGAATGAATCAGGTCCACGATGCCCTCTTCAGCCAGTGCCTGTGACATGTTTTCCTTTCCCCGTTAAGAGTAAAACATGACAAATACTATCCAAGCTAATTCAGTCACGTCCTTCACTTCTGAGTTTTATGCTACTCAAGTTTATTTTCGGGGTGCAGATAAGTGTCAAAAAAATGAACTTTCACGGTGTGAACGACAAGCACCGTGAAAACACCCACTTCTCTTTTTCCTTCGTTCTTCACGGGAAAGACACATCTACCTCTTCCTCCCTTTCCTTAGAAGGTCAGTTCAGTCAAAGCAGAAGGTCAGGACTCTGGACCCAGAAGTCTGGCCCATAACCTCCTAATCGCAAAGTAATTAGCTCCTCATTCCAGAAATTCTATCCTAATTCTCTGCCTTGCCACCTGTTTCCCAAGACCTGCATGTGGCCTACTTCGAAGTGCATGCGGGCCTTCTTTCTCACACCTGTACGAATGCCGGCAAAATAACACCAAAGGAGAACAGAAGAAATAACTGTGCAAAGACAACCAAGACTTTGTTCAACGGGTGTAGAGCTACAACCGACCCAGCTTTACTACCTTCTTTTCCTCCACGAGGTGTGGAACTAGTTTTGCTCATCCACAGAAAAATATTTTTATAGCAAAAACCTGTATATATTATAAAACTGAATAATGCAGCTTAATCTTGCATGAAAAACTAACATGAATACAAGGAAGTAAGTGGATATGGGAAATTGAAGCACCAAATTAAGCAGCTTGCAAACATATAAAGTCATTGACATTAGCTGCAAACATACGAATGTGGCCTGTGCTGTCTGGGAATCACAATTTTAATTTTCTTCAGTTGGGTAGTTACAAGATCTCACTCTTAATCAAAATATGAGTAATGAGTAATGAGTGGGGGGAGTAATAATGAGTAATGGTCAGGGGAGATGAGCTTAATATCCATTGGTAGGTTTCCTGTAATGAGAAACAGAAATATATACTATGGGGCAATTTTTTCCCCACTATTTGATTCAGTTTTATTATCTTTGTAAGTATTTAATTATAAGTACCAGAGCAACATAATTCTATTTCTCATTGTAAATATAGGGCATATTAGCTATAAATTATGTTGTCTTCTGTGGACAGATTTCCATCATGTGGTTTTCACATATAGATTTTGCTCCAATTTTCCAATTATTATATGTTTAAACTTCACGTTCATTGAGGTATAGCTGACTGTAACATATTTTCAAGTGTACATCGTGGCGATTTGATATACTATCTAGATGTGAAAGGTCCCTCTCCCCCATCTTGTTAATTATGGGCAATTCTTATTGTAACTCCCACCTGTCACAACTGAGATCATGTTTTGCTGGAACAGTCCCACATTTTATGATCCAGAGCAGTAGTTTTCAAAGTGTATTTCCTGGACCAGCTGCACCCAGTGTCGCCTGAGAATTTGTTAAAGATCCCTGGCAGAAATTCAAATTCTTGGGACTAGCCCAGATGTACTGAATCAGAAATTCTGGGAGTGGGGCTCTGCAACCTGCATTTCCCAGATTTTCCAGGTGATCTGATGCACACGAATGGACTGGCTCAGAGCCGTAGAGGGCGAAATCTAGAGGTTAAGGGTACTAGTGTCTGCAACTGAGAAGAGCAGGGCTTGATGCTGCTCTTACTATTTTCTTTTTTAAAAAGATTTTGTTCATTTAATTTTTAGAGAGAGAGCAAGCATGAGAAGGAGGAAAGCCAGAGGAAGAGGGAAAAGCAGACCTCTCGCTGAGAAGGGGCCAGCCAGCATGGTGCTCGATCTCATGACCCTGAGATCATGACCTGAGCGGAACCTGAGAGTCAGACACTTAACTGACTGAGCCACCCAAGCCCCCCCAACCCCCCGAATTCCCAATCCAACTTGATAGATGAACCACAGATGTAAGGGATGTGAAGAAAAATACGAGATTCTGACAAGCAGTTCAAAGCAATGTCAGAAAGAACACGGGAAATATATGGCCAAATGTTTCCCTTTAAATCACTTCTGCAAGCCCAGTGTCTACCTCCTTCTGGCCACCTCCAGTTCCAAGTCCTTCTGTCCCTTTTTCACCTCTGGTGAATTCTTAGCAAATCACTGCTTTTGAAGATCAAGCAAGTAATATCTGTTGTATTTTCTATAATGTTCTATGCCTGCTTTTATAGAGTTCATGTTATTTGATCTTCATAATTCTGTAAAGTTTAACCTACTGGGAAATTTCTGTGTCAATTTAGAACCTTCTAATAAAGTCCTTAAGTTAACAACCACTGTTTGCAAGTAGACTGTATGAGGCACTTTTATATAACATTATTTCTAACCCCTACAACTCAGCAAGCTACCCCAAGATAGCAAATGTATTCAACTTAAGAATATAGAAAATGTATTAAAACATAGACCATAAATTGCATTAAAATGCAACATTAACTATTTCATGAAGTATGTTAAATCTTGCATAGATTTAATATGGTGCTATTTATTATAAAATGCGATGATATTGTGAGAGAGAAGGCTTCATTCCCCAGTAATGAGGGTGAGGGGAAGGGAAGGACAATATATGACTTCAAAAATTCCTGCCCTAAAAAGAGTCTTTGTTGTTTTTCTACAATTCTCTATAATATGAGCGTTATACTTATACTTTCTCCCGAAAAATCTAACATTACATTCAAAATAAAAATAGTTCAATAGAACTCGCAAGTTCTAAAACATGATAATTATTTTATAACTGAAAACAAGTGGTACCAATACAATCCCCCCATTCTTGTGCATTTCCTTGTTCCAGCTGCACGAGCTGCTCACTCGACAGGTGGTTTCTGTGGGACTCGAACATCTCAACCACGCTGGCCTCTATGTTGTCTTCATGGCTAAGGCCACTTGCAGATGTCACGTTTTGCTGAATCCATAGTTTTGTTTGAGGGGAGCCGTGAGTTTTGGGACCACCCGTGGGACAGATCCTCTCCCATACGGCATTCTCCATTACGACACTCTCATGGTATTACAGACTCACTTGCTTATGCTCGTCTGTGCGTTAGTTGACTGAGGAAGCTGACAAGACCTTCCTCACAGTCACTAAGCCTCCGAAGAGGCCACCTTGATCTACTGACTGTGAACTACTTTTCCCTCAGATGATAAGAGAAATCACCCAAATTTACAGGCTAGTCTGGGGCATTATCTAGATATCTAGGGTATAGAACTTCTCAACAAAAGGGCAGAAAACCTAAGTGAGCTGTCCCTGAGAACTGCTCCTCCTTGTCCCAGGCTTTCCATTGGGTCACCAAATTGCTCTCCAATTAGCTCAGGATCACGTCTGGGGAGCCCTGGGATTTTCAGAATTGTAGGCAAGTAAACGCCTCAGTGTAAAGTAGCCCTCAGCGCAGCCTCAAGTGATATTTTAGCTGCTTGAACCCGGAGCCCTGTTTTCCTTCCACAGAAATGCAAGTCTTTTCCGGCAACCCTTCCTAATCAAATTCTGTCTCATCAACTGAAAACGGTCTCCGTAAGGGAAGTCAGCATGGTAGGAGACTTGTAAGATTTGTATGTGTCAGAAATGACACCTTCCCTGTTCTTCCTAGTGCTCTGCAAACTCTCCGTCTCTTGGAATCTCACAAACTGTTGTTTACCAACCCACTAAAAATGTCCATTTCAAAACTGTGACTTCTTCGAACTACGAGTCTTCAGTCGTTGGTTTCTAAAATGTCTGAGTGCCCACTGTGAACCTGCTTCTGATCCTACAACCACACAGACTCAAAGGGTTTCCGACCAAATATTTTTATGATAAATCAATTTACTAGCACTTAGAAGTATAAGTGCTTGACAATCATTAAACAAATATTTTCTTGACTTTGTGTGGCAGCAGGTAAAAGGAATGGCTCCAAGCACCCCTACATTCAAACAACTCTTCATCTTTGTCAAATTGCCTTAACACCTCAGAGTTCACATTTAACTAACTGATGAACAGCTTCATTTTCCTTTGGCATTTTTCACTGTTTGACTTCTTTCCATAGGTCTTTGGTACAGGTTGGAAACCTGTAGAAACATGCACTCCCGGCACATGCATTTCTAGAACTTTAGGAGGAAGGTTTAACACATTTTCGTTTTGTAGTTTTTCCTCCTGCTTGGTTCTGCTCTGGGTTTGCTGTGTATTCAGCAAAACAGAGGACTTAATCAATTTTTCAAAAAGGCAAGAACAAAGAAAGTGAAATAGGACCCGAGGGAGAAAGGAAAGAAGAGAGACGTAGGCAAGATAAACTTTCAGCTACACACTGACCCGAGACGTAAAATTCCAAGAACAGAGTTCAAGAGCATGGCCACCTGCCTGCTTCAAATGTTCCCAGAATCACAGAAAATTCCAGGCACTCTGAAGACGCTCTGTTGACACTGCGACAATGCAGGCTCCTCACCCATTGTGGCAGCTTGCCTGCTGCGGCTGGCGGTGCGAAGCTAAGAGCCCATCATCGTTTTGAAGACCCAATACAGAAAAAAAAGTGTCGTGAACAAAAAAAGGAAATCTGTCTGGACTGACAAAGCTGGTTCAACATAAAAAAAAAAAAAAAAAGGGAACAACACCGCCAGCCGTACGAAGCACGCGCCAGAAGTGTGACTCCTAAGTTCTGAAAGTCAGCTACACACACAGCGAAGGTACTAACGTTTTCCACAGAGAGAGACAGCCACACTTGCCAAACCCATTTCCAAGTGGGAGTGCAGCGGGACTAGCCCATTACGAGAAACCACCTACATTAGACGCCGGGCTGTTTTTCAATCAAGTCTGGTTAGCTTGGACTCTTAACTGCCGGGTACCAGGTCCTTAGGAAGATCACGGATTTCTGGACTGAAGTAACTAGGGAAATGCTATATAGACTGCTGTAAACTGTTAATTAAATGTGCGAGAATAAGTGTTCACATATCAAATATTTGGCAAATCAAACAGACATATGTGCAAACAAAAACGAGTCACGCTTTCTCATGTATATATCTAATACAAAATATTTACGTGAGTTGATAACATTGTGCTTTGGTAGATCTCATGTGTATGTACCTGCACCCCAAACCTCTGTATGATGTGGTCTGCCCTTCTCCTAGGGTTTCAAAAGGCAGAGGCTTGCTTTTCTCTGAGAGAAGGAACCTGGAGCAACTCACCAGCGGGACAACATCAAGGATGTCTTTGACAGACCCTCTCAAAATATTTGCTTACAGCCCTTTCCCCTGCTTTCAGATCAGCTGAGAACTGGAAAGTTAAAAAAGTTACAGAAGCATGGCTTTTTCTATTCCGGTGTTATGCATCAATAACTTCTTAATTCTCTATGGCTTATTTAGTACCTTTAAAAAGAGGGGAAAAAGCCCAGTTTGCTGCCAAAACTCTGGGAATCAGATGGGGGTGGCAGGGGGACCTGCGATCCACAGATAATCGAAAATCCCCATCGTCTGGAGTGTGGAGCTGGTGGGACTTTTGCTTTCATATTCATAGCATGACAGTAAGAGCTTTCCATATGTGAGGATGACAACCAATTATGTTTGCACAAGTACAGAATCATTATAGAGAGTGGAAAATGGACAAAAATCTGGGCTAACAGAGTAAATGAAAAAAAAAACAACTTTCTTATTGCGTATTAATCCTTTCCTAGTTTTCATTACATAGGTGATATTTTCCAAATATAGAGTCACCTGTTCTTCAAACATGGGCAGAAGGACACTGGTCTGGGAGTGCCTTCCCCTCACCCCACCCAGTAGCTGACAAGCCCTTCTTACAAGGTGGCTGACTGATGTGAGACTTTTCTTAGAGACCTGGGGCTTCCTTTTGAAATGCAAACATGACAATAACTGTTCCATTAAGAAATCCACATGCAGCCTGTTACTTGAGTAAGGGGGAAACACTTCCTTTGGGTCTCAATCAAGTTAATAAATTTAAGATACCTGGGAGAGCCGGGCACACTGGACTTTTGGCAGAAGCCCAGAACTACAAGAGCTAATGCATGATTTTACTGTGTCTCTTTAGGAGAAAAAACAGTCTTCTGCCAACTCAGCTCAGCAATCAGATGGGAAGTGGGGGAGGGGGCAACTTGTAGCTCGTTGAGAAAGCAAACTACAGATGATCTTAGGAGAACTGTTCTTATGTGAGTGTTCCCTTGAGCCAGAGCGAAGGGCCTGGGAGGGGACAGCTGACGCGGCCTCTGCTGTGGTTACCTGGATAGAGGTCAGGCCCCGGCCCGGGGGAGCATCCCACCGCCCCATCAGCAGCAGCGTCGTGCGGGGAGGGGGCCGACTGCAGGGGCTGCACGGTGAGGCAGTCCGAGAGCAGGTCGGGATGGAGTTCTGCGCTGGACCGCAACTAAGAGACGGAGAAAACAGAAGACATGTGAGAAAGGAAAGCTGTCCCTCAGAGTACTTCTGGGGAAAGGCATCATGTCCTAAGGTTCAATGCAATGCAATTCACAAGTATTTATTAAGCAACAGTGGTGGGTCAGGCATTGGGCCTCACAGAGAGTCAATGATGGTTACTTTGCCAATCCTGATAACACCTGGCAGGGATTCCGGAAAACACAGCTGGAGAAGGACTGGACTCCAGTCTTTGAAGTTTCTACTTCTGGGAACCCAGTTTCCTATTATGCTTCCTTTTATTTGCTCTGTATCTAATCGGAACTTGTAGTGATAACAAAAACAAATTCAAGAATATTCGGTCCAGATTCGAAGGTGCTTTTTTTTTTTTAAAGATTTTATTTATTTATTTGATAGACAGAGATCACAAGCAGGCAGAGAGGCAGCCAGAGAGAGAGAGAGGAGGAAGCAGGCTCCCTGTTGAGGAGAGAGCCTGATGCGGGACTCGATCCCAGGACCCTGAGATCATGACCTGAGCCGAAGGCAGAGGCTTTAACCCACTGAGCCACCCAGGTGCCTCCTGAAGGTGCATTTAAAATACAGACATAGGACCAGGAAGATATCTTGGAGATAACTGAGAAATATCCATTGAGATCTGGTGCCTATAGATTGTACATGAGAAGAAAATACATAGGTTAACTTCTTAAATACGACAGAGCATAATTAAAAGCAAAACTCATGTCATTAGCAGCAACAAAAACCCAACAGTAAGTTACATGGAAAAAAAAAAAAAAAAGCCCGACCTAATTTAGATCTTCGTTTTATCACAGTAACAAAATAATTCTTTATATATTAAAGAGTTTCATGTAAGAAAAAAAAATCAAGCTATAAAATGTAATAAAGAATAGGCCAAATTTATCTGATTTCCTCATGAAAAAGAACTGTGAGTGTAATTTGAATGGGGAAAAATCATAATGAGAGGTTTAGGTGTAGAATAATATCAACCTTCTGCTTCCATAAAAACATAATACCTTAAAAATATAGAACAATACCACTGTTATGGATACTGCAAATAGTTAGCATCTTCAGTATTTCAAGAGAGCATATGAATTGATTTTGCTTTTATCCAGACAAATCTGAACCTTCAGCTGCATGGCTGGCGTACACTGACTCACCCAACAAGGACTCATGGAGCGTCAGATGCTCCTCCAGGCTCTAGGACCAGTGTGGTACAGAACGTCTACTCTAGAGGGGAGGGAGCCCGTGAGCACCTATAGTACCCCATGTCGGGGGCAGCTGACACTGTGGGGAAGCACAGAGCAGGGCAGGGAGACGAGTGCAAGAGTAGGGAAAACGACCTTAGGCGGAGGGGCTGGGGAAGCCTCTTGGAGAGGGCTCTTGTAAAGAGCTTGGAAAGGAGGGAGGACAGGAGTCCTGCAGATTCGTGGGGCAAGAGCCCACCAGTCCCACAGTGTACCTGGATGGCCAGAGAAGAAATAAGACTAGAGTGGGCCAAGCCTGGGGCCTGGAGAAGAGAAACAAGATGGAAGCATCGATGTAGGGCAGGGGGGTGTATGTTCCTTATAACCAGGAAAGGGTGGACCAGATCACTACAGGCTCTTAGAAGCCCGGAAATGACCCAGTGAGGGAGGTGGGACTGCCTCACTGTGTAGCCCTTGATACAAAGAAAAAAGATTTTTAAAAGGAGAAATATAAATGAACATAAAGGATGTTCAGCACGATTGCACGGAAACGCAATGTCACAACTTTAAAAAACCTTACCAAACTAATAATAAAACTTTTAAAAAAGAAGGAGTGGTAGTGAAGGTACAGTGAGAGAGGCATTCATAAAAGTTGTTGGAAGGAGTATACTTTCTAGCACAAACTTTCTAGATGGTATCTGGAAATACTTTTTTAAGAAGCATAACTGAGATCATTTAATCTTAGAATCTGTTTTAAGGAAACAGCCAGAGAGGTGAAGGAAGATTTATATCCGATTTTTTAATAATACACAGCATTATTTGTAGCAATATTCATAATTAGGGAACATTATTTAAATGTCCCCAACTAAGGCTAATAAATGATCTTACACCAATTTGATGGACTCTTAGTCAACCATTAAATTGAAGCCCATGTAGATAAAGGAAAACACAAAATTTTATATATATATATATATATATATATATATATATATATATATAAAATGATCATTTCATAAAGCACATAGACAAAATATGGTAAGGAAGTACAAAATCCAATTTTATTTACTTATTTATTTGTTTAAAAGATTATTTATTTATTTATTTGACCGAGAGAGATCACAAGTGGGCAGAGAGGCAGGTAGAGAGAGAGAGAGAGAGGAGGAAGCAGGCTCCTCGCTGAGCAGAGAACCTGATGTGGGGCTCGATCCCAGGACCCTGAGATCATGACCTGAGCCGAAGGCAGAGGCTTAACCCACTGAGCCACCCAGGCGCCCTAAAATCCAATTTTAAAACTCATTTTTGTTCCCAGCAGCAACATTATGTATGTTTTGTTTTGTTTTGTTTTTAAATCCTTTCCTCTGCTTTCCATATTTTCTACATTCCAATGATGTGTTGGAGCTGGCTTGCACCAATCCAAGAGTGCCATCCGCATGTATCTTTCCCAAATTCCCCACGCAATGATGTCAAACTGAGAGCTTGAAATTGGTCATGATGAGAATATTTCCGCCTTAGAGACTGGCAAATGCTACAAATTGGGCTTTTTTCATCTGGAGAGCCAGTGGTTAACTACACCGGCACTGTACAGACAATGACTGTGACCCATCCTCTGATCACAGAGAAAACAAGACGCACACACAACACCAGTAAGCTACTACTCCATAACTTTAGCATTTCTTGGATCCCAACAAGCTCCGTAAAGAGACAAACACATGTCCGGGTCTTAGTCCAAGAATACGAAAATGGCATAGTGACCTCAAGCATTAGAGAAAGAGCATTTAACACATGTTCATGAACTAGCCGTAATTACATTATAATTTCCTTAGCTTTGCCACATTGCGATCTCTGACCAAGACCATCTGAATTAATGGCTAACCCTCTCAGGGCTTTTGGAAGGTATGTTTGTTATTTTGGTACTAACCTAACACATGCCGCGTAAGAAAAACTGGAAAAAAATCAAGGCTTTGAATGAGTTCTGGTGATCACTTTTAATTTATATTTCGTTGTTACAATGTGATCTGGGGCCCATATGTTCTATTGAGCATAGACATGAATGTCTCTCTGCTTTCTATTACTCTAGGGTTTTATAGTTATCAGTACTGATGCTGTCTTTCCAAGGAATTTCATGGCCATGGACACTCTCAGAGTCAAAAGCAGACAACTATTCCTTAGCTTCAACAACTATTCATGGCTCCTAAGAGGGTGATTCCATACGACTTTGTGGGGAGCGTTAATTTGGTTTTCTCTGGGATTAGGCATGGTTCTAGAAAGTGCTTCTTAAATCAAACAAGCCTTAGGGAACTTATGCATAATTTCCAAAGGCAGGCCATATGCATAAAAATGCAGTAATGATGTGTAAGTTCAGTATTATCCTCTCCGGCCCAGATTATTAGACTAGGAAAGGGCCTTCCAGAACATTTACGGCTCTTAAACATTCTCAAGTCCAGGAATTATCTAAAGGGTGAGGCAGGGAGATATAGAAGGATCTCCTGGGAGGGATGTCCTTCCATATAATAATTTTATATCTGGAGTAAGAAACCCAACTATTTATATACAACAAATTACATAATGTATGTTTCAACATCTTCTTAACTGCTAGGAATGTAAAGAATATAGAAAGAAATTTTCCCAATAGGGGATGATCTCTAACTATGGCTCTCCAGACTGGGCATGTGGCAGAGTCACTTGGGGCCCTGCTGCAGGGCCTCTGACCCGATCATCTGGGCTGCATATCTAATAAAGTCCCAGGTGAGGATGACGCTGTTGGTCTAGGGACAGCACTTTCAGAACCACTGTTCTCTTCGAATCCTGATGAGGAAAGTTGAGATGGTTCTGGTTCCGGGAACAGGAAATGCCTTGTAGAAATTCAGAATTATAAAGACCAAATTGTCTTTAAGACATGAACCTCATGTAACCATTTCTTATTATGTCTCCTTGTAGACCTCACCACAAGAAACAGTTATATGAGATTCGTGTCTTAAAACAACTTGGATTTTTGTCTCCTTTCACAGGATTAAAAAGAGTTAAAAATTTTTCAATACCGTCTAATCACCTGCCCTTAGGAGATAGCAAAGAACTTGCCCTTTATGGAAAGAAACTTTACTGGTCTTTATAGAAAGAAGCGACATTTTAACCCACTAATCATCAATTCGCCTGTTTGAAAGGCCTGGCTGCTGTGTTGCCCAGCCCCAGGGATCCTGACTTATACCAACTCTGTGGCCCTAACCGAGCCCCGTGAGCACCAGCGTAACACTGTCTTCTTTATCCTTCTCACCCAGTCACTGCAAAACTACTTCCTGGGCCTCAGCCATATGCCAGGCAGTGTTCTAGTGGCCCGACACACATCAGCAATCGGAGCAGACAAACATGCCTCCTGAGGAGCTCACACTCTAGAAGCAGTGAAACAAACTAGCCAGATAAGTAAATTTCCTAGAAAGTAGTGACTGCTATAGAAAAAAACAAGAAAAAGATAAGGGGTCGCTGGTCCAGGAACACAGGGGAGAACTGTGGCCTCACTGGAAAGATATACTTGAGCAAAGGAGCTGGGGAAATTAGCTAAGTACCTATTGAGAGGAAGAGAGTTCTAGAAAGAGAGCTCCTGGAGCACTGCCTTGCTGTCTGCAAACATCCCATTTATCATGGCTGCACACTCCTCCTGCCTGGGATGGCCCGTGTTCTCCCAATGTAGCTTCTCCAAGACCCTGTGTAGGGCCTGGATGAGTGGAACCTTTTCCGACCAGGCCAGCCCCCACTGGCCTCCACGGTACAGGGAGCCTTGTTTCCTGTTACGAGCTGAGTCTGCACAACTGTGTTGTAAAGCCCACGAGGACCTGCTAACTGACTGCCCTTCAAACTTCCAAAATTCTGTGGCCCCTGGTTGGGCGGGGCCGGCAAGGGGGTACAGCATCCACCTCCCATGAGCTCCATAAGAATGAGACTATCTACAGGATGGTTCCAATCTCTAGTGGTTGTGGCTGTGTCTAAAAAATACAATGTGGGCATGTTTTAAGGACCCCTACACAAGGAGATTTTAAGAAGGTACAGATCATTGGAACTAGGGCAGAAAGGCTGCTGCTATTCTGCCCAAATCCCCTCTGATCACTTCGATGCGCTCTGTGCTGACCCCCTAAGCCTTGGTGTTTCCATCCTTTGGCTTCTGTGTACTTGACGGCCAACAGCCAGCAGACCACTCCCCACCCTGAACACATATGGAACCAGTCTCTTATGCTCCTCTGCCTCTAAGTGGGACAGACTCTGAGATGTGTTTCATGCTCTGGTGTCCCCCCACCCCCCACCATGGGGTCGCTCCGCCCAGCTTCTTCTTCCCCTTCCCTCCTTCCTCTCCCAGATTCTCCTGGGAACACTTCTTTCATAACACACACGCACCCCAACCTTGGCTCACGGCCTGCTTCCAGGAGCACACAACTGAGGAAACATCCCGCAGATGTGGCTCAGGAATGCACAGAGCAGGTCAACAGGGCTCACGAGATGCTCAGATGCACAGTTTCCTTTGGGACCCGCTCCTCCCCGACACCAGGGGCACGGTAAACATGATCACTGGAAGTGTGGTGGTCTAGGCGATTATGGATAAAGCTAAAAGCCTAACTATGGAGTCCAAGTTAAACACAAAACCCAAATTTACAGGAATAATCAGCATTCGAAGGGGCCTCAGGTACCATTGGGGCCAAAGCTTCGTCTTCCACATGACTTCCCCGCAGGACCCCAGTAAGTGGCTCTCAGCCTGGGCTGGATTCCTTGTAGTCACGGGCCACTTGCTTCTTCACCTTGGCAGTAAGCTTCAAGTTCAGACAGACCCGATTGTCAGGAAGTATTACTGCACACGGAGCCGCGACCTAGCTCTTAGCGATTTTTAGGGCTGCGTGTATCCTTGTGTTCACGACAATGCAGTAAGGCTCACAGACGAGCTAGGAGGAAATGAGACATCTCCGAGTCTCCAAAACCAATCCATGAGTCTTGGAGTGTTAATGATCCTGGGCTTCCGTAACCCATTTTCGGGCTTAGTTTCTCAGCCCATCCAGGTGCAAGTAAACACATTGGCTCCTAAGCTTCTGTACGCTCTCTCATTCTAAAATATTTGTTCCAAATGATAGTTTTTCAACGTTAATAATGAAATCACCCATCAAGGCTCGACAAGGTTTCTACATTTGGAAACTTGAGCTGCTTCCCCAACAATGCAGGGATTTTTCCTAATATATAAAAACAAGGCACCGTCAATTGCGATTTGTATTTGTTTTTTGTTCAAGACTATTCTGTTAATGTTTATAAGCTCTCGAAACAAGAGACGGAAATTCTACTCCCGTCATTTTCTCATTTCAGATATGATTGAATAATCGGCCAAGATTAAGTGAGTCAAGTGGAAATAATTAGGAAAGGGAAAAAGGCCCAGATTCTTCAATTTTCAGTTCCATTACATTTTCTTCCAAGAGCAAAGGCATTCTGTTAGTCTGAAGTGAGACATACTTCCAAAGAAAATGAGGCACAATCAAAAGCCTTTTGTTTTCCCTTTCTCCAATAAGCAGAGTCTATCTGGGCTGTGTGTGTTCATGCACCACCTTATAGGGATTCCTTTGTTCTCCAGAAATCAAATGCCACCAAAATATGTTTCTGAAGAAACTCAGCCAGAAGGAAAGACAAGTAGGATTTTATTATTTTTTTCCAGAGGGTTGAGGTTTAGTACCAGAACATTCTCATCAAGCGTTCTCTATGACACTTGGAGCAATGTGGATCTTGGGGAATTGACTCATTGCCGAAAGCCTTAAAAATAATTACAATGAATTAACCTATTCTATTAATTACAATTAATTTCCAATTGAATCTAAAAATTCTCTCTCTGGGGATTCCGCAGCACTGACATTTATAAAGTGGCTTTGGCACATCACAGGTAATTAATCTCCAACAATCTGCTATCAGATTAATTTCCTTTGGGAGTGACCAACTTACAAAAAGAAAAAGAAATGATAATGAAGACTTAGACAAACAGAACTGGGAGAAGCCTCGTTGGGAACATGAGGTACTGGCCAGTTTGGCACCTGAATTTCTATAATAGGGGATACCGATCTAGTTAGCAAGGATTCCAAAGGTCAAACATTTTTTTGCCCATAGCTGATGAATGAACATGCCAAAATATTGGCGCAGAAACACTGCGCTGGGGTGTATCTCAGTATGAGGCGGGAAACATCCATTCCAGTATAATGGACACAACAAAAGTGCTGGTTATCCCATCAAAATTGGTGACTGAGGGGAACTGTTCACAGAAACAGAATTTCAGAGTAAAAACGAACAAGGATCCAATCTTCCCATGGGCCCGCTCTATGGCAGTGCTGTCCAACGGAACCTTCTTCCATCGCACAAGTTCTGTTCTGTACTAACTAGCAGCCACCAGTCACGTGCGATTAATGAGCACTTGAAATGTAGCTAGTGCAACTGAGGAAACCACTTGTAATGTAACTTAATTGAATTTTAATTAATTTAAATTTAAATGAGTGCTGTTGAGATGCCCCCCATTACTGCATATCCTGGTGGCAGCTTAGGCTTTGCCTAAATATCTTGGACGACTCATTTCCCTACAACATGGTGTCCGCCATCGTTCAATATGTCTGATCCTTAGAACGTTCTGCCTCAACCTCAGCTGTAATTGGCCTCCCCTAGATTTCCACGCATGGGGGGTTTCTCTTCTCCTTCCGCAGACCACACGGAGCAACTTTGCTCATAGTCGACGTTATGGCTTTCTTTGTATTTGAGAAGTCTCGAAATGCTGTAATAACCAGCGAATTTCAGCCCTGAGAGGGGCCATGCTTTAGTGTGTCGGCCCTCCTGTAGCAGTTTTCCATCCAGACTGAACATCTACAGATTTTATGTAGATGACAGGATAGTGAAGCAGGAGGAGTGTGGGCGTTTTAGTTGAACAGACTGGTTCAGTGACTGTGTGATCCTGGGCAGGTATGTTCACTAGCCTGCCTGTAGTCCCCCTTCTATAAAATCAGGATGACAGCAAGGAGCTATCCTTCTTGTTTTGAGAAGTAATGTAGATTTAGAAAGCATTTACTAATGGCTGACACACAGAAGTCACTTACCTAAACCGTCAGCCCCTGCTCTCCCATGTAAGCATACTATTCTAACTCACCCCTCCAACTCCTCTAGACACTGGACCTCACTGGGTGTGTAAATGTGGAAATATAACCCAGTGCTGATAGACTGAACTAGGGTCTGGCCAGGACAAACTCATCACTTGTTCAAGATGCTCTACTTCTATCCATGCAGCCTAAAAGAATTAGTAGCATTTTTAAAATTCATGTTACATTTTCCTTCTGTTTTTCTCTCTTTCTTTCCCTCTTTCTCTCTCTCTCTCTTTCTTTTCTTTTTGTCCATTCATTCATTCATTCAATCTACTGCATTCATTCATTCATTCATTCCATCTGGATACATGAGCCCTTACCATGTGTCTAAAACTTGGTGAGGCCGAGGAGGTAGAGCAGTGTACAGGACAACTGAGTTCCGTGTCCCGTGGAGCTGAGAGTGGCTCAGATGAAACTCGCCAGTAAGGACACCCCGAGGCCTTCTTTTACAGGGGAAGCTCTGCACTCCTGAAGGCCCCCTACCTTGGGAGGTGAACTCCTGAAGGCTGTGCTGTTGGGCGGTACAGAATCTCTCGGCTGCCTATCAGTTGACTCTATCGCTGGCTGGCTAAGACTTCATTTTCTACTTCAGTGCCATAGGCAAACTTGGCCAAAATATTCTCTGGCTCCAGAGGTGATATCCCATCCCTGCGGGCGAGTGCATTCTCTCTATATAGAGTTCTCTCTATACCCACTTAACGTGGCGCAATCTGACTGTCAGCCGTTTACAAGCACTTAACTGTGTAGCTTAACTGTGGTCACGAAAGGAAAGAGGGTAGGCTCTGGACCCAAAACACCTGGATTTGAGCTTTCATCTCCTTACTTGCTGGAAATATTAGACAACGATAAATGACTTGTTAATATCTCCTTAGTTCAGTTTTCTCTGTACAATGTGGACAATGTTGCTGTTGTGGTCCAAGGTTGTTGTTAGTGGTAGGGAACCTGAGACAGCCCCTCATGCCTGGTATACTGCATTCAATCAATGCCAACTACTATTTCTATCCTTACTTTTTTTTTTAATTACTATTCAGTGTGGAGGCTCCATAACACCGTATAAGGTGTACTTGGATTTTCTTTTTCTCCAATCTATTGTATCTCCTTTTGTACCAACCTCTTCCTTTTGCACACCACAGTGTGGCAATACAACAAAGAGATGAGAATGGAAACTTTGGGGTCAATGGATCAAATTCAAATTCAAATTCAAAAGTCCAAATTTCGGTTCTGCCACCTACTAAGAGGTAGCCTTTGTCATGATGCTAACTCAGTCTTGAAAGGCTTCAGTAGTGTCCTCTGCAGAATGGGGGTGAAAACACCAACTCTGTGGGGTTATTATAGTATCACTTGACAGGACCTGAGGAGACTGGCTTGTGAGGTACAGAGTTAAATTCATTTGTCTCAGCAGAAACAATTATGGTTGTTAGGAGGGGTACCAGTAAGAATCCCCTGGGGTCTTATTTATCCTCAGAAGATAGAGTCTAGGGCCAGATAAATGGTATCTGGATCAAGACGTTAGCGTAGTTTTCGCACATGACCATCACCATGAAATTATTCTATCTCAGAAGAATATAGCTAGCTTTCATTCTCTTAGAAAAGTCCAAAATAGATCAGAAATCAAAGCCAACCACAAAACCTTTTCAGAACACTTGTGGGATGTGAGTACTTCATCTCCATGACCCACTTACCCAAGTCGGTACCACTATCTAGCCATCTTGGACAGACGTGGGGTTGAGTTTTGAAAGGATGTTGAAATCACAAAGGCATGCAGCTTTGGTTTTTCTGTATTGCTATATCTGTAAAAACACCATTTTCTTCCTAAGTCAATAGTGTTCTAAAACTGACACCAAGAATCTTACAGGGTTTTTGTTTTTGTTTTTCCCGAGTGAAAAACAATACTCGAATGGACACAGTCAAAGGCAGATGCAGACTACATCTGGAGGAACATCGCAAATGCAGAACGGGAAACCGAAGGGTGGATGTTATGTTTAAGACAATTAGAGAAATATTAATAAGGCATTTCACTTTGTCACAAAAAACCATCCTCCTTCACCCTTTGGGGCCAGGTTACGAGGCTGTGAAGACTCCATGCACGATAAGGGTTTCCTTCTACTCTCGGCTTCATAAATCCCTCCTGCCCACGGCTCAGCGCACTAATGTGACCACACGCACTCCAGCCCATCCAGTCAAGTGTAGCTTTTTTCCTCCTATTCAAGTATTCTCAAAGTTTAATTAAACCAGCCAGCTATCTCGCAATTACTACCCACCCCCCTGCTCCCGTCCATCTTACCAGATCCTCATTGTCTCCCTTTGAATTGATCTCTGACTAGAGCCCCAGCCGGTGCTACAGTATAACAAATGGGGGGAGAGACCAACAGCAGAACTCATTTTTTCTTTCCTTTCTTTTAATTAAAACGGATTGTCTGAAAAAGATTTAAGGCTGATTTTAACACGCACGAGTGTTTGGACAATTTTTTAAAATGCCTCCTTGTAGAAGTTGAAGGCCATCATTTCAATGGAGAGCCCTTGCTTTCTGCTCTCGCATCCATCCCATGCTCTCTGCTCAGTTTAATTTCCCCAACATGCACGGCTGACAAGGCCACTTCCCCACCTGCAAAGCCCTCTAGTGACTCTCCAGCAAGCATCACCTGCAGCCCCGACTCCCAGCTTTACCAGGCTGGCTGTCTTCTAGCTGTGTGGCCACGTGTCCCATGCCTCCGAGCCACACAGAGCCCAGCCAGTCCCCTCCATGCTGCTTGTTCAGGTTTCCCGTTGCTCTTCTGGTCACAAGCCTCCTGCACCTGGGGTCCCCTTACGTCTAGTCCCTGCATATTTACCACACACTCTTCATACTCTCCCAGGCCCTGTTCAATGTCATCCCTTCCCTGAAGTTTCCAGGTCTTCCTATTCCAGAGTCATTCCTTCCTTTTTAAATAGCAATGGCAATTTCTTTTTCTTTTTTTTTTTTTAAGCTTTTATTTGTTTATTTTTATGTGAGATAGAGAACACAAGCAGGGGGAGCAGCAGAGGCAGAAAGAGAAGCAGACTCCCCACTGTCAGGGAACCCGATGCAGGGCTTGAACCCAGGACCCCAAGATCATAACCTGAGCCAAAGGCAGATGCTTAACTCACTGAGCCACCCAGGCACCCAGCAATGGCAATTTTTATCACCCTGCGGGGACCCGTGGTTTTCTACACAGTGTCGTACTTATTAATAAAGTCTGTATGTGTGTCACAGAAGACAAAAAAGCTCCTTGTAAACAGAAACCATGTCTGTTTGATCATGTAAGCTAAAACAGTGCTTCTTTTTATATGAAAGGTCCTCCATAAATGTGGGGGGAAATTCATGAACAATGAATGAATAAAAAATGAATCAATAGTTGCTAAGGACTCATTAATCCATGCTTATCCCTAAAAGCCACCCCTAAAGACAGATAAAATCATGTCTTCCTGCACTGTGTGGGGAAGAGGAGCAAAGCAAGGAGAGCGCGCCGAGATTGTCCGCTAAGAATAAGACAGGAACTAGCCAAGTGGAATCTTAACAGAAGTTAAAAAAAATAGACACTTGGAAAGTTTATTTCCTTATAATACTCAGTCCCTGTTCATGCCAAATCTCACTAGATAATACTATTCACATTTATATATTGCCTCTCGGAATGTGCAAATGAGCAATCCTTCCAATAGGAAATGCTAATTCGTTACATTTATACTTCCCATCTCTCATTCATCTGGAAGGGCTGGGAACACTTCCCAATTTCTACCTTGCTTTTAAAGACTCAACATCTAACATATATTTGGTAAGGAGAACACAGAAATTTTGAGCCGAGTGGGCCTGAAATGGCATACTCTAGCCCCCTTTGAGACAACCTACACAGCCAAGACAAGGACTTGCATCTTCTGACACCTGGTGACCAGATGACCAGCCCCGGCCCTGGTTCCCCCATGACTGCTTCACATACTGCTGGATATTCCTCCAGAGCCTTGTCCCCCTGGGGTGATGCCACCAACATAAGGGCTGGCCCATGGTCTTCTTTCCATCAGTGCAGAGAAGCATGTACTGAAAGTAATGTCCCCACTCCTGTCCGAGGACTGTATGCTTCAGATGATGTATGAATCACAGGACCTCTGATCCGCAGGGGAAATGAAGCTCTTCTCTTTGGTCATGAGAAGCATGTCTGGCTCAGAAAGTTCTTTAGGGTTAGGCCCGGAACAGTGCCCGTTCTCCTCTGGAAGGTTCCTGTAGTCTCTACAGCCTCTGCCAAAGCGATTTCCATGTTCAGAATCTACCATTCCTCCTTGGGAATGGACAATCCTTTATCTTTCTTACCATCCAGCCCCTGCAATGAACTCCAGCTCCTCTCAAAAACAACCCTGTCCCAGAAACCCAGACTGGAAAGCCAGAAGTCCAAGGGAAGCATGGGAGGACGATGAGGGTGGCCGGCAGCCACTCATGGTGCCCGGACCACATGTCAGATGCTCTGTCCTAGACTATATCAGTCCTGCTGTTTCTGATCGCATGGGGAGAAAGAACACTGGCCCGAGACGAGGAAGCAGAAACAGGTGTTGTCAATGTCGCACGCTGTCCTCTAAGCCGAGAGACCGATGTTCTTTCTCTTCCCCAGATGCCCTGCCATCTGCAGGCCTCCCCGTGGATACTGTTGTTCTCAAGGACTGCAAGGAACTTCAGACCTGGTGGTCCGCCATGTCTAGCTCCACGCACATTCTCTAGGCCTCCCGTTGCCCGCCTGTCTTCATGATTAGCGCCCCCTTGGGAAGACACTATTCTTGGAAGTAATTTCACATTCTAACACTGCAGGAAGCTAGCCCAAGTTGTAGCTACTTCAGATCTCTGCAAAGGGCCTTGTGCATTGGTAACTCTTAGTCCACTAGAAATAAATTTATCAAAGATATACTCATATATATGCCCAGGGAAGGAAAAGTGCCATTAAAAACATGTCTTCCCTTAGTCCCCAATAATCCTCCCCCGTAGAACTAGGAAGGACAGATATGTTGTAGAGTCAAACAACAAATATTTTTAGCCCATGTTGGGGGGCATGGTTTTGGTCTGACTTTAAAGACAGAAAATTGAATTTTATTTTTAATCCAAAATTAACAAGTCTGTGGTAGTTCATATAAAAGAAAATCTTAGGAACATATGATTGAGAAATAATATTTGTCTACTCTTCTGAGAATTCTGTTTTACTGTCCATGGAAACTAAAGCCTGTGCTGTTCAGCAACGACCCAAAAGTCTGTAGACAATGGAAGGGCACACATCCTTGGTAAGACTCCCACAGTAATCAGACACCAAGAAAAAGCAGTATGCGCGATACTGGCGACTTCATTTTTCCCTAGTATTTCCAAGATCAAAAGAATATCTCTATTCGACTGACCTGACACAGTCCTCAAGCTCCCCACTGGGGGACTAAGCAAATTCCTTGGTTTCTCATGGCATGACTCTGGGCTAAAATGCTGTAACAGGAACAGCAAACAGGGCTGTCCCCCTGCGACAACGCTCTAATCAGTTTCAAAGTATGTTTTGTCGGTTCTCATTGACGCCACTCAAAGGAACTGGTCATTCGTGGTCTCAAAAGTTTGACAACAAATTGTGTGATTAAATTCCTTAAACACGTCTGTCCATTCCTAATCCTCTTTGGCCAACATCCCTTTCAGAGAAAAATCGCAGCACTCCATGGTGCCTGATTTATATTTCATTTTGAGAACAGGAAGTAAAGGGATTAAAGTTAAGGATTAAAACACTTACTCTTTACTGCATTTTTTTCTCCTCCCGAATGGCTTCCCGGTTGCTATGGCTACTGTTCACTGGTCCTTAGCCCTGAATGCGCACGTCTTTGCATTAATAAAATATTTTAAATGAGACTTCACAGAAAACAATAGGGAGAGTAGTTTCAGTTCAATTGCTCTTGGAAGAAGAAGCTAACATTAAAAAAAAAAAAGTCTTTTCTTTGTCTTTGTATGGGTATCCTCAAGAGTGAAGCCTGAGCTGCAAAACAGCACAAGGACCACGTCAAGCTGCGCGGTGCAAAATCGGAATTACGCCGGTAGGGGCGCGGGAAGGCGACTCTGACATGGTGAGTCCGACCTGCCTTTCCAAACCAGGGCGTGTAGGAAGTGGAAGGATCCCTGGGAATTTCTTAAATGTTGCAACACCACAGAACATTTAAAAGGCAAAAATGCACGTAGATGTGGTGTTGCAATTCCACATTGCAAACACCAGCCAGGAAATGAAAAACCGGGGCTTTTGACTATCACGAAGTTCAGTTAGGCACAGCGGGCGTAAATATCCTTGCTCCGTAGCCAAGTCACTGGTGGTCGTGGCGGCAGCATCTACAGAGGAGAGTGGCCACAGAGGCGACGGCCACGAGCAGCACGTGCCCCCAGGGCTGAAGGCGTTGGCGTGGATGGTGCACAGAGTGGAGGCTGAGCTGAGCGTCCAGGAGGGTGACAGTGACAAGAGAGCAAACACAAGTGTGTGTTTTGCTCCTCTAAAAACACTCCCCTGACATTCATTTTAGAATATACTGCCTACATTCCTTTACACAGCCAAGGAAAATAAAGGAGATGGAATAGTAAAACTCCATTTTAAGATTCTATTCTTCAAGTCCAATAGCAGGATGGGCTCCAGGATAAGCTATGGAATGACTTCGAATACACCACCCTTCCTCATCCATTTTTTTTTTTTTTTTCTTGATGCTTGGTTTTTCTCATCCCCGACATCCAGTAGTTTCAAACAGCCTATTGAAACTATCTCCCTGAGGTCTGGATATCCTTGTCATTTCTCCCTTCCTCTGAGCCATGATCCACAGAGGACGGACAGAGATGCTACTTGAAATCCTGTCATTCGAGCCATCTCGACAGATCAATGGGAGTGAAGGGACTGCGCATCACCTTTGCCATTTAACAAAACAAAATCATACAGGGGTCTTCTGGAGACGATCCCCCAAGTAGAGCCATTGTGATGGTGACACTCTGAGCCCTGTAATACAGGCTAGAGGAAGGAGTACTGTAAGTACAGGTGAGCAGCTCCCATAGCAAACCATGAGACAAACGGTGCTGCCCGTGGATGGGACGGCAGTTTCTGAAATGAACTTGAATGGAAATAGAGAGAGTTACATGCAGACCCACAAGGTACAGAAGCGTGTCTTTCCCAACACCCATGTTCCTTCTTTCCTGGCTTCAGTCTTTTCTTTGAGAAGCCACTTGTGCTTGGGGGACAATCCTGACGATGCATGGCCACGCCAGGGTCCTACTCTTCTTGCCCACCTGCAGTCAAGAGGGGGCAAGCGGAGCTTACTGCTGAGAGGCACGGCCCACTGAGGCTCTCAGGTCTCCGCATCTTGGGAGCAGAGGCACCAACTGCCTCTCCGGGCTCTCTTTCTCGGATGTTCCCACACTAAACAGCTTTGGAAGACTGACCGGGATCATCTTTTCCCAAACCAAAGGTCAGGCATGCTTTCATTCATTATAAAGGATTTGGGTTCCCTGTGCTCAGAATTTCCCTCGTGTCACACAGTCCACTGAGTGTACAAATGGTGCCTGGCACTCTCTGTGTCACTTAGAGAAACTGGCACAAGAAAATGAGAATATTCTGGCTACTGCTATTGCTATGAGGAATAAGTTTTCCTTTGTCTTCCACCAGCATCCACGAAGCTGGAGTTGGCTAACTTACTAACGCACACGCAGGGTCAAATCTCAGACCCCTTATGGTGCCTGCCACCTACAGAACCATCTCTAGCTATGCAGGGCACTGGACCAAATGCTTTTGCAGGGTTCCTTCCTGTCTCTATCATCAATTTGAGTCACTCCAAGTCAGCATGTCCACATCACACTAGAGGTCCAATCTCAAGTGATTCACTTAAAGAGTGTTCTAGCCATCAGCTCACCGGGCACTCTCCTGGAATTAGGGCCTGCCTACAGGGCTCTAGAATGATCCCATAGCCATGTGTTCCATGGCTCATTAGGGCACGTAGGCGATCCCACATATAGGGGACAGGATGAAAGGGAGCCCTGAAGGATAGAAATGGAGGGTACCCGTGTGGGCTCAGGGTTGCCCACCTGGATGGCCCTGTTAGCTCCAGCCACTGAAAGGAAGGTGTAGAGAATTTTGAGGCAGATAGTGCCAAACATGGGGGCCCTCTAAGGGCAGGGTCTCTGTCAGGGGGCCAGACCGCCATCTAACAGAGGGCTGGCCGGTCTAGAGCTTCCGAAGATGATCCTCCCACCAACAACTTGACGAGTTACAAAATTTCCCATGGTGGAAACTCAGACAGCCCAGACTAAAAACAGTAGCGTCAAAGGAGCACTGGAAGTAGAGTCAGAAAATCTCAGCTGGGATGTAGTACTCCTGTCGCCTGAGTGTGCTTCGTAAAGTCATTCAGCTTCTTGGAACCTTAGGTCTTTCATCTCTCAAATGGGGTTACAATAGTAATTGTGGAGCTGCTGGGAAGATTCAAGAGGTGAACAGCCATAAAAATTCCCAGGCGTGTTTTAAGAGCTAGCATGCTGCTTCTTGCTATCGCTGACAGTTGAAAAGCTAGAACTAGTACTGAGTTTGTGAGTGTTTGGCTGTGTTAAGGTCTCTGGTCAGTTTCAATCTTAACATCCTGATAGGGGAAGGGGCTCATAATCGGGGTGGATACGGGAGGTGGGGAAAACAGGAAGCATGAGGTTCCTCGGCCATGATTTAGAGCACCTTAGTAGGTCTGAGTCTTTAAGACCTGGAAATTGGGGAACTTGTACATATCTTTTCATATAAAAGAACAAGATTACCTTAAAAAGGAAGGAATCCCTGATTGCTATTCTGAATACACAGAAATGAAATGATTTTTGTATTTGCTTATGTATAGATGAGGAAATGTCAAGGATGTCCTTTGCACTGCCATCTCAAAATAGAATTTATTCAAAGTCGACAATGAGTAAATATTACCCAAATTCCTATAGCCAGTGATTATGGGCTAGGTTAGCCCAGAGCTACTATGATACAGAGCTGCTCGTCTAACATGTTCTGCCACCTGTTGACCTGTTTTCCTTACTGACCTTCCTTTTTCAGAGCCCAGTGATGTCCCTGCAAATACTGTGTAAGCAAAACTCCTCATATCAATGGTTGTTACCATACGCCACTGAGTAAAAAGAATAAAAACAGAGAGGCCCCATAATATGTTTATATGTGATAGAAAACTATATGGAAAGATATGCATTGGTGTTAGGCATGTCTATCACAACTCTGCTACTACATGGCTTTTATGCTTCCCATAAGTGAGAATGCCAAATGGGAAATACTAGAAAAATAATTGCCGGAAGTAGGGTGGGAGAGGAGTAAAGCCTCACACAGGAGAGGAAGTAGCCAGAGAGCTCAGCTAGCTAGTCAGGGAATGCATAGTTCTAAGGTTATTGGAAACTCTGCTCCCAAAACACTTATCAATGTGGTTATAAAAGTAAGCTTTGAGAAGGTACCAAGAGATAAGTCCCCAAAAATGGAGAGAGAGGAATCTGTACCTTCAATTTCAACAGGGAAAAGAAGGAAAGAAAGAAAGAAAGAAAGAAAGAGAGAAAGAAAGAAAAGTAAGGAAGGACAAGAAAAGAAAAAAGAGAGAAAAAAGAGACTAGAAATACCACTGAGCATCAGAATCCTTAAAATCATGCTTGGAAAGATTGTAGAAAGAATTATAGGTTGGTGAGCAGTTCAGAAGGAGGGATGTCAGTAGGAGCCAGGATAGGAATATTGAGATCTACCAGAGAATCCTTATCTCCTTTTTTGATGCCATTATGTGAAAGCAGCATGTATAAGGAAGCTAGCGTTCAAGAGGCTAAGTAGCAAAATCTCCCATGGTAGCATTTTGGACAAGACTGAGAATCCTGGAGCTGATGACAGCCCAGCGGGATGCAGTCATCACTGGAGGAGCCAGCGTATCTAAAGAATATCGATGAATGGGAATACGCCAGCCTAAACAGCCTTGTCTCCTTTCACCCTAAATTCCCAATTCATCCCCCACGTGACCACCATGATTATCTTTCTAAATCATGGATCCGACCACAGTCTATGTTTAAACATCTTAGCATGGCTTGGAAGGCCCGTTGAGGTCAGTTTCCTTGTCAACTTTCTCAACCTCGATGGCTTGCCTCAACAGCCAATAAAGGACATGCGGTTCTCACGTGACCCTCACTGACACTATTCCATGGCATGAACAAAATGGAATGAAGAGGGGAGAATGCAATCCACATGCTGAAAAATCTGGAAGCTGGATATTAAGAAAAAATTGTAGCGAACTAGAGATCCTAGCACAGAATCTCTCCAGACATCAGCGAGGTCAGAAATGGAAAAGAGGCCTCCTGGGAAGACAGATTAGGGCTTACGTGTGGGTGTTCCAGGGCGAAGGTGAGTTTTTGAGCTACGGAGGAAAAAAAACTATATATATGTGTGTGTGTGTGTGTGTGTGTGTGTGTGTGTGTGTGTGTGTGTGTGTGTGTGTGTATATGGAGTGGGGAGAGAGAGAGAATGTTCGGGCATATGAGGCTAATTAAATAACAAAAGAAGAGACTGTCTTCATCATCAGAAAGCTTAAGATTTCATGAAGAGGCTTTATGAATATCTTTTGGGACTTTCTAAATGTGATTCCCCGTGCTGGAGGATGTGATTACATTTAAAGACGCTTTTAATTCTGATGGAGTACAGCTGTGCCCACAGCTGGACCCGGGGAGTGGCAGTGTAGCATGCACCCGTCCCAAAAAGCCACTCAGGGAAAACATCTTTCTATTCCAGTTAAAAAAGGCAGCCAGACAGAGTGCAGCCTCCTAACAGTTAACTCAAGGGTTCGTCTGTACTCGACAAACAGCGGAAAGCGTGAGCATTTAAGATGTCACACGACACTTTGCTACAGTTTATAAAGAGGGCCCCGGATTGTCGGGTGGGAGAATAATCTTTTGCCAGAAGGTTCTGTGGAATGCCAAGATTGCAAACAGTATGTCAAGACTTATCAGACAGTTAGGCATTAGGTCATATTAGTGAACCTGGGTGCACATTTCTGTAGGTCTTTGGGCTTGTAGAAAAACAGCATGCCACCTTTTGGCATCATACTTGGCTCCCTCTCCACTTCTAAACTTTGTCGTTTCTCAGAAACCAACTGAAGAGAGTACAAGTAGTAATAAAAAACGTATCCCGATTCTAAAGGCCAAAGAAATAAAATGGGGTAATGTATACAAAATGGCTCTGAAATGTCAAAGCATGAAAGGTGGCAAAATAAGACTCTTTCTTTCTTATCCCTATGGCCACAGTCACCATTAAACCAGCCAAATTACAGAGATTGGATTCCGCCTGGTAAACCCCTCATGTGGAGCCTCGAGGAAGGCTCACACATGGGCTTGTCAGCCTCGAGGAAGGCTCACACATGGGCTTGTCAGGCTCCCTAACTTCCAGGCCAGATGGTAATTCAACCAGGAGGGGCAGGAAAAACCTCTGCTCCACCCAGAGAATTCTTCCGATTTTCGGACTGTCACTGCTTGACCCCACTCCTCAAAGCCAGGTTCCTCAGCAGCAGTGGAAGACAGGCCAGTTTCCTCTGTACTGTAACACCTTTTACTATCACCTCCCACCTCTGTGACCACAGCTCCCTCCTCCTGGGGCTGAGCTCTGTCTACGTTTAGGACGGCAACAAGCCCTGCGCTTACGTGCTCTCACGAATACCTCCGACAAACCTATGAGCTTGCTGCTACTGTCTCCAAGTAGCCAAGGAGAGCGTGAAGCTCAGGGACGTTAAGTAACTCATTCATGAAACCTGGTGACGTCTGGCTTTGAATCCAGGTCCAGGATGCAGAAGTCCGTGCATGGACAGGAGAAATGCACAGGTAACTCACACGAGAGGAAATGGAACAGTAAATCATTATAATAAGGAAATAATGAGGAGTCTTCTGTCAATCTAGAAAAGGCAGTCAGGAAACAACCAAGGTTGAAATGGGCATGAAAGCAAAACTCCTCGGCTGAAATCTCTAACCCTCCCTTTCTCACTCATGTAATGATATCTATGGGTGGGCTGACCAACAGTAGAGATTTCCAACCCAGAGATACGAATTCTCTGGATGAAAATAGACATCAGGTCAGTCAGCTTGTCTGGTCAAGATTTTAAAACATGTACACCTGACTACAAATGTGTTTCTTTGTGAGGAAAAAGCAAGGTAGATAATATAAACAATTACAGTTACGTCATGACCTCAGTGTCTAGGTATCGTTTTTAAAAGGCTAAAATCTCTTTGAGGGAAAAATAAATTAATGGAGGAGTCTGGAGTAGAGAAAACTGACTTACTAAAACTTCATTAATCACCTGTCTTGTCTCTTAGAAACTTTTTCTTAGAGGATTTACTTATTTGGGGAGGGGCTGAGAGGGGCAGATAGAGGAAAAAAGAGAGAGAGAGAGAGAGAGTATGGGGGTGTGCCAGAGAATTCTCAAGCAGACTTTCTGCTGGAGGCCGAGCTGGATTCCAGGACCCCGAGATCATGACCTGACACAAAATTAAGAGTTGGCTGCTTAACCGACTGAGCCACCCAGGTGCCGCTCTTACAAACTATGAATAGACAACATGATGTAATTCTTGTACTAATATGAATCTTTATTGCATAATGTGGCAAGCAGCACGCTAAGTGCTTTTCAGTCATTATTTCATTTAGTATGACATAAACACACTGTATTAACAAACATTGCCTGATATAAAATTAGGATAATAATGACTGATTTAAAAGTTAACATATTATGATCAACTTACATGGTCCTGTAAATTCTCTGATATGTAATGCAAAATGTTTGTAAAAAGTATCTGCTTATTTGCTTGAACTATAATCCTCTTTTACCCTCTTAGCAGTGTCTGTAAATTAGTTGGCACGAACATATTTGCTGTGAACAATCGAAGGGTAAATACAAAGGGGGTAGGACCAGGTACATTCAATAATTAACTTCCTTCTGTTTTCCCAGTGAGCCATCAATCTGCACTAACATTAACCACACCCTGAGGTGTGCTATACCCCGTTTTCATGTGGTTAGTGTCACCTTCAAATGAAGTAAGCTCAGCTGAATCATAACATAAAGGACTCGAGTTTGTGGGTGTGATGGTTATTTTTCTGTGTCCACTTGGCTATCCTCTCATCCCGCTGCACAGTAAGACACTGATCTGGGTGTTGCTGTGAGGGTATTTCTCAGACATGGTTAGTGCCTGTGATCAGCTGATTTTTAAGGAAAGGAGATTATCCTTGATGATCCGGCTGGGCCTGATCCAATCAATAAGAGCAGGACTGAGGTGTCCCTGAGGAAGAAGACACTTCACCTGGGGACTGTCCCCCAATCTCTAAGCTAGAAAATCTGGTACCATCTTGACTCTTCCCTTCCCCTCACCCCTGGCGTTCAATCCACCGTTACTTCCTGTTCACTCATGTTCATCCCAACGACCCGCTAACCCTCATCCAGGCCTCCATTACGTCTCGTCCAAGTACATCCCCCTCTGAACTGGTCCATGTGCTTCCTGTCTGTTCCTACTCCACATTTCTGCTTGCTCTCTGTCCGATCAGCCCAGCCCTCGTCAAAATCCAGCTTTGACATCTCTGGATGCCTCAAGGGAGAGGAGTGTGTCTTGCCATTTTTTTTTTTTTTAACACTCCAGCACTTAGCAGAATATCAGATACATGGTGAATGTCAGGTAAGTAGAAAGCAATCGACCAGGGCACATGAAGCCGTGATTCTTCTTAGTTGGGCAGAGTCTTTTTGGGTATTGTCATGAAAGCCATGTGAAACAGTCACTAGGGGTCCTGCATTTCTTTTGGCTCAGATAATCTTTCTTCTTTCCTTTCTTAAACTTAACTTTTCTTTTATATTGATTTGTACTTGATATACAAAGACCTGCATGTATTTAACATATACAAGTTGATTTGGACAGATGCACACATCCACGAGACGATTACCATAGTCAACATAACAGATACGTACAGCACCTTCCAGAGTTTCCTTGGGTCCTGTTGTGGGGTTGTTTGGTTTTGGGTTTGGGGTTTTGGGTTTGTTTTTTTTTTTTTACATCATTTTTTTTGTCATGGGAGGCTCTTAATTTTGGAGAGCCAGTGAAATCTCTAGAGCCTTTACTTAGAAAATACATCTTGGGGCGCCTGGGTGGCTCAGTGGGTTAAAGCCTCTGCCTTCAACTCAGGTCATGATCCCAGGGTCCTGGGATCGAGCCCCACATCGGGCTCTCTGGGCAGCAGGGAGCCTGCTTCCCCTTCTCTCTCTCTCCGCCTGCCTCTCTGCCTACTTGTGATCTCTGTCTGTCAAATAAATAAATAAAATCTTTAAAAAAAGAAAGAAAGAAAGAAAATACATCTTGCTCATAATTTCTGGTATTTCATGAGTTTCCTGAAATCCATTCAGCTGTGGAACCTCTCACCCCTTTATAGTCCATGGAGCCCAGGTTGATAACCCGTGAACAGAACCAAATATCACAAGTTCAAGTTTGTCTTTAATTCCCTCTGGTTTAGGTCTCAGCTTCCATTTCCTTGTTTGGGTCTTTCTTGCACCATCATCCAAGCATCCACATGACCCAGAAGGACAGGCTATCGTAGTCACGGAACCGTGACTCCCCCTGCAAGAAGATTCAGTTCTCAGGGAAGGAAAATATCTGCAAGGACGCTGTCATCCCATTGTTCTTTATAATATACTGCCCTGGATTGCAGGTGATGTGACAGAATGATGCCTTCTGCTGAAATAGGGCCCCCTTCACCTCTGAGGCCCTGCATCTGCCTTTCCCGTGAAGTCACCCTGGAAATAAATATTCACAGCTCAGAGAGCCAAGATACAAACAAAATGCGAAAATACTGCCCGAGGATGTCAAAGGCAAAGCACAGCTGAAGCTGAAGCTGGAAGACGAGCGCGTGAGCAGAGGGGGTGGTGACTTCTCAAGGATGCGCGGGCTTCGAGACCAGAGATGAAACATGGAGCCTGAGGATATCTGTGGTGAGCTCTGCCATGATATTTTAGGACATATATTTAGGCAGCAGAGAGTCTGAGCTAAATGCTTTCATTCCAAAACCATTTTCATCAAGAATTCACAAAATCTAATAAGAGAAAGGGAATGAGAAGCTTAGAAAGCTTCTGTCAATCAATCAAAAAAGCAATTACCTAGGAACCATCTCCATCCGGTAGCCGTGCTGGGCACCATACAGCCCAACTGCTTACTAAAGCACCTGCTGGAGGGTCCGTGTGCCTCACGTGGTTGGTCAGAGCTGGACCAAACACCCTCATTTTTTGCCCTAAATCAGAATTTTCAAGGAGAGGTAAAACTACTTTGCCATATATGACAAAGTATTGTAAAGTCATTGAGGACAATATAAAAACCCAGAAGACTTCACTCCTTAAGAATGTCTGTCGTTCCAAAGGAACTCTCAGACTCCACGTTCCACAAGCATTCTCTGTGAGACTTGATCATGGCATTTCTCCGATTGTACTGAAAGCACATGAGTCTGTGTGTCTTGTTGGAATGTAATCTTTGGGAGGGCAAGTTCAGGTCTCGTTTCTAAACTCAGAGCTGTGGCGGGGCCCCTCGTGCTGACGGTTCGGGGAATCACAAATGCTGACCGTCTGGCGTCATTTTCGTGGGTGGGAGAGGAAAGCTATCCATTTCTCTGTCTAGCCCCCAGTCCTTCTAATGCCACTGTGATTGAGGACACGCTGCCAAACAACGCAAGGACAACAAGCCCTTTCTGTAGCAGGCTCTTCTAAAAGAACTTCAAATAGGAAGGTGTTTTTTTTAAGTAGTCCTCATGCTCAGTGTGGGCTTGAAGTCATGACCCCGAGATCAGGAGTCTCCTGCCTCTACCAACTGAACCAGTGAGGTGCCCGGCCCCCACCCCAAGAAGGCCCAGTATTTTGACTTACACGGTGCTTTTTAAAAAACTGTGCAGCTGATGCATTTTTCTCATTTCCACTGTTATTCAAATGTGCTCCTGACCATCTCCCTTCAGTAGGTCCTTCTCTGTGACCTCCATATCAACCCCCACGCTGTGTCCCTGCCTGCATTTATGCTGCTCACTTTTTGTTAACCTTTTTATTGTCAGGTTTCCTCAAGACAATGGGGCTCTATGGAGACAGAGAACACACATCTGTCTCGTACCCACATGCACGTCTGAGTCTAAGCCAGTGCCTGGCACCCCGTGGGGTGCTTAGTAAATAATTGTTAGATGAAGGAAATGAACTTATTTGAGATTATTTCTCTAGGAATTTACTAGAAGAGTTTGATGAGATGCTCTAGAGGAAAAAGATGATGTTGTTGGCTGAGTAATTCTGACCAGTGCTTCAAGTTCTCTTTCCGTTGGGGTATCATTCATCTCTGGTTCTGAGAATTCTTACAAGAAGAAAACCCTGAATATTCTTTAGCTCTGCATTTCCCAAACATATATGACAACAACAAACTTGTTAAAAGGGGTATCTCATAACATTCTGTGGGATGAGTTCCAAAAACACACTTTGGGCAACACTGCTTTAAGTCTTACAAAAAGACCCTGGCTGGGCCTCTAGGCCCACAGACACTAGCTAGTAAGTCTTTTTCGGCATTTACAAGGCTGAAGACAGCTTTTCTGCTTTCTCTAGAAAGAAAGCGAAGCTTTTCCTCACTAACTGCTTCTTCCATGGACAGCTGACCCGCCTCTCCACTTCCCACACCCAACAGGGATTCTCGGGTCCCTCCTCACCCCACCAGCACCACATGGTGACAACAGCGCTCTCCAAAGCAGAGCCAGAGTCACTTTCCTAAGCTGCAGGCTTCCACGCGGCTGGTCTCAACTTCAAATCAGTGCGATAAGTCGAGTGTTAAACCAAGATGACTTCTTTTTATCACTTAAATTGAATTAATTAACATCACTACTTTGGACCACAGTTATTTGCCTTATAAAGACATATCCAGGGCCTTTCCCAGAATCAGTTACCCTCCACTGAGGCATCAGGACATTCCGGCAGGAGGGTAAGGCCCACCATTGTTTTGAGGAGAGAGAGAAGCAATTTGCCACCAACAATCTTTAAGGTTAGTGAATGACTCACTTACCAAGCATCAACAACAATAACAACAACAACGACAAAACATTTTAGTGACATTTCAACATCACAGAAGCATCACTCATCCAATAGGATTTCCCATGTGATTTGCTACACGTGGGAGTAAGGGGGCAGCTAGTTCATCTTGAAATCCTACGTCCATGATCTGTGCCTATGACTGACATTCCACTAAGAGACTGAAAGAAGATGAGGGGAGAGGGGAGGGAGGGAGGGAGGGAGAACAAGAGAAAAAGGAAAGTCACCATCTGGGAAGGCCTCTGATTATGTGCCCTTGTGCACACCCCTGCTGCACGGATGATACTAGAACCAACCAGGAGGAAAGCGAGAGCCTCACCAGCTCCTCTCATGGATGCCTCCATGTAGGGAACTGGATGTTTTCATGTAGCTTTTGAAGATCCCAACAAGGGCACAAAGCAAGGTGAGCTCTGCGGCGCTTAATGAAATTGTCTCACTAAGTGAAATGGTGGTGGTTCCGAGCAGAGCCCACAGAACCCCCAGATCTACCCGAAGAGGCGCGATGTGTACGTTGCTCCGTCTGAGCCAGACAGCGACCCATGGCGTCCCCCTGAGCACGAAAGCGAAGTGCAGGCTGCATTCCTGCAGGTTGGGAATGCTGTTCTGGGTTTATCACAGCCTGCTTGAGGCTGCGAATGTCCAAGTCATCAACCAGGGAGGGTCAGAGGTGATGTTAACTAAACGTTTCGCAAATCATAGCTAGAGTCTGGCACCTTCGTGGAGCTGTGAAATGGGCGAAAGATGCGTGCTGTCTCTAACTTTTGGCCCAGCATTCTTTTGCATTTGCTTTCTAAAGTCCATTTTGATAACAAGCCAGAGTTGAAAGGACTGCCCCCCCCCACCCCACCGCCCATCACCACCATCACCGCTTATGGGCACTTCCAAGGTGCAAATGAAAATTTCTGATAAAGCTCACAGCCTTGAGGGAAATTTCAAGCGGCTCATTGCCTTAGTTTTCTCTTATTTTGCCACTCATTATCAGGCCGAATTGAAGGACAGATTTTGCCTTCTGCTCTGCCGGCTACATTCTGTTCTCACCAGAGACCACAGCTGGTGACCTGAGTATCTTGCGACTCACTTATCCGTGTAGCCCCCTCTTTAAAGAGCTCCAGATCTGCAAGGCGCATTCATGGAGAAGTCTGTACATCAGCTGATGGAATGTGTGGGTGTGCACACATTAGGCAGAGATAAAGTTACTTTCTGCATGCAATGAGCCAAATTATCCCAATTCCTTTGCAGAAGAGCTTCCCCCCCTTCTTTCTTTTTGTAGCTCGAATAGTATTTAGCTAAGCTTTCAGGTCTTTGGGTTTTCACTAGGCTCCAACAGGTGTGGGGAGGACCACGTGCCCACGGCCAGGTCATCACTCTCAAGGACTCTGCCTCCCCCAGTAGACATCTGTCTTACGGCTGGCTGAGGGTGCCTTGTCACTGGCCTGGGTTTCAGAGTGGGGCCTCAGAAAGCCGGCAATGTTAAGACCCAAATAATGTCATTTAGTGTCCAGGGGGAGGTTAAAAAGAGGATTAGAGGAAAGCAGGCAGGCAGGGTATATTAAACAAGTCCATGACTAACAGGGTGTGACAGAAAAGGGTTTTATTCTTTTCAACAAAACAGTTCCCTAGGGCTGGGACCATTACTCCACTGTGCCTTTATCACCTTGGAATTTTTATGGTTATTTTTGATGAATTCACATTTTTGTAAAGGCTTTTTTGAAATGATGCCAGTTTTCAATTTTTAATTAAAGTCATAAATAATCTTAATTCTGCCTTAAAAGGTTTATTGTTTCTTACTTCTTCTTCTTCTTCTTTTTTTTTATTATTGCTGCCAGGAAATATTTCAAATACCAAGCACTGAAGTGAGTTAGCAATTAGAATCTCTCCAAGGTCTAGTAACAACATCGTACCATGTAAATATTCCACGCCAGTACACCGGCACGAAGTCTGAAAATGTGGATTGCCTGATTTGGGGTTCATTAGCACTGCTTCTCTGGGGAGTGGCATTTCCTCTTTTTATTGGATGGAGCAACTTTCCTCGTTTTAATTTCCACAGATTAATTTATCACTGATTCGTAACAGATTTTTAAAATCTTCAGATTAAAGAAACAGGTTAAAATTTGGAGAGTAAACATGGTAAACCGGTCCCTAAATTCTGGGCACTAAAAGGCAGCCACAGCCAGCTCACCCGTTTGCAAGGAACAGGGTGCGCAGCATCAAAAGCTGATCACCGCAGACATAGTATCTCATTTTCTGGAAGACGAGATTGAGAAAATATTGAAATATTTGATATTTAGTTATAATATTGCTCCTCGAAAGTATATCCTTGTTACCTAACTGCCTGACTGTTGAAGTCTGTCTGTAAATTGTCTTTACATTTCTATTTTGTAGTCTCAGGGTCTGATTTTCTTTTTTTAAATTAGGGCTTCAAGAATCTTTTACACAATCAGAACTATCCCTCCTTTACATAGAGGCTGAGACACACCACATTTGAACAATGGAAATCAATTAATTAACAATTCCTGAAAATATCTTATTCTGTTTCCATACATACTGTCAACCCAGGTCACCTTCTTACGTAGACTATCGCACTGGGGCTTATTCGACTGGATGTGAGACCTGCATTCTCTCCGGTTCCAGGCCGCTGTTTTTCTCAGGGAAGGCGCTCTCCAATCTTATGATGGATTTGGCATTACGGTAAAACCTCATGCATTTCAGACAACTTAGGGGTGAATGGTCAGATTTAGGAGAAAAAAATCTCTCCAAGAGTTGTGATTCTGGTTTGTTTTGGTTTTGATTCTTAAACAAAGATAACTTACATCAAGTTCACAAGACACACACACACAGAGATAATGACAAAAGCCAGTAGGCAGTGGTCCTGCCGACATAGCGAACAGGATGCGAGGTTGGTGTTATTTGAAAAAGATGAAGTACCCTCCTTACAACTTTGTTTATATCATTAACTCACATAGCAGTTCCTTTGCACTTGTTCAGGACAGGATATATTTAGTTCATCATCTGTTATCCTCTGTTGATAATGATCATCTGTTATCAGTTTACTGTGTTCCAATAAAAGAGACTTCATTGTATTTATAGAGGAAAAAAGTGATTTTAACAATTGACTTACAAGAGTGGGTTTATATGCAATTAAGATTTTCCAATCCTTCCGACTGGGCATTTTTCTCATTCACAAGGAAGAGGTCAAATTCTTTCCATATATGAGCCCTCAACTGGCATTGTGTTAACACCTCTCAAGGAAGAAAAAGCTCAAGTAAAAAAAAAAGAAAAAGACTACACAGCATTTCCCAACATAAAAGTGTTAAATCCCCATAAACCATGAAAGAATGCACGTTTCTAGTTCAGTAGAAGCACTGATGACCTGAAACCACAGCCACAGGGTTTGATCACATCATTGGTTTAAATCACTTGACATAAGTTAAATCTTAAATCTCCCTTACACTTGTCACGAAGTGCCCTTCCATGAATCAGTACCATCTTGACACAAAGGAAACACTCAAAAAGCTAAGGTCAGCTCAGTGTGTCTGTGTTTTTCTCCCATGGTCAGAAGGTACTTGTTGGCCCCAAAACTTACAAACTCAGTTATTGGGAAATGCGGTGAAAGGTAGTAAGCTCCTCAGATCTCAAGGTGTGGGAGCACGACATGACCAACCTCCTCCTAGAGATTTTACGAGGTTAAGAGAGAGAGAGCGTCAGGTGGGTTGGCTGGTTGATCTTTAATATTTCTTCCAAATCCAAGATGCTATGCTTTCTGTGTACTCTGAAAGATGCATTAATTCCTCAGTAATGTAAAAGTAATTTTAGGTTCAATTCCTTTCTCGAATTTTCGTACACCGTACGTATTAAGAAACGTGTTTTCTCCTAAGTTTGAAGCAGGGATGCTCTCTACTTATCCTAGAGATACACCTACCTTCCCCCTCAGAGCTAAAATGGCTTCAGCCAATTGATATTTTATGAAAAAGCACTTATCTCCAGAAAGGGTTTTTGTTGTGCTGTTTTTCCCAATTCAATTTTCTTTAGCTATGTGGACGTAATTTCCATAAAAGCTTTTTGTCATTCTCTAGTTTGGGGACTTTTGCTAATTTTCTCTGATTCTTATTATACGAGCCCTCCCCAGAAATTCACAGCTGGTTATATCAGCTGTGCAACCCACCACATTGCTATTACTTCATGAAGCTGTCCCTCTCCCCAAAGCGTCTAATGCATGTAACAACTGGAGAAGTGTAAGAATTCATTGCCCCGCACGTGGTCCCACTACTGCAGAAGTAATTTAAATGTGCCTTTCCTGGCTGGGTAAACGCTCTTCCAAAATTACCTTTTTCCTTGCTTGTTGATCTTTGGAAGAATGCGCCTTCACATGCTTTCGGAGGGAACTGGGGTCTGTATAGCGTTTGGTGCATCCTGGAATTTGACAAGCATAAGGTTTCTAAATAAGAAAGAAAAAAAGAAACCAACTGTAGTTAAATCATAAAGGTAACTGGGGAAGATTGACTCAGACTACTGACTTCAGAGCATGAACTATTACCAAGTGACTGAGGTGAAATGCTGGGTAACATTTGTGCCATTTATTTATTTATTTATTTATTTATTTATTATTATTATTTTTTTTTTACATTTGTGCCTTTTAATTTGAAAGCCCAGTAAGTTTGCACGAAGGCCAAGTGGAAGGCAAACTTTCAAGAAACAAGGAAACATCTTTAGAGGTTCACTCTTCCCACAAAAGCTCTTGCGGCATTTTTGGACGTGGAAATTATTAGTAAGCATCTCTAGTCATACTTACAGTTATACTCCCCTGAAAACAATCTTTGGTACTGTCAGAAACTAGGAAACACACATTCTTTAAGAGTTCAGGTATAAGGAAGCTGCAGGAAAGTCCAGAAAAGACTGGGAATGTTTCAGAGGAAACCTGATTCAGAAAGAAAGAAGGAGAGAATTAAAAGGGAATATTAGTGGAAGGTGAGTGAGAGACAATAGGTCTTTCAAACAACAGACAAATGAAAACTCAGCCAGAGGAACATTAATATTATTATAGGGATTACAGGATTAGAGGAGTCCCGGTACTCAGCCTGGGTTATATGCCCGAGCCCTTGACGGCATGCATTGAAAACACCAGTTTTAGCTACTTCAAGTCCCCCATGCTCCTGAGAGATGTGAGGTGTGGAGCCTAAGGCTGAGTCTAGAATCTTATTAATTTATGGGTCCCTGGTGATTGGTCTATAATGATTAGGAATGAATGAATGGGAGCATTGCACATTGATTCAAAATGTAGCAGCTATACTTATGGTAATAACAAAATGCTCCAAGGGCTGGAGAGCTATGTACTTGAGCTATGTACTTGTATTTCAAGCTATGAAATAAAGCAAATCTTTCTGTCTAATCGAAGAACTACACTAAAAAAAATCACAAGATAAACTGTGTTCGTAAGTCACAACTTACAGTCCCTCATCTACCCTGGACCTCTGTAGGTGAGACTACTTGGAGTTGTGCCTACAGGATTTTATTTTATTTTTTATTTTTTTAAAAGATTTTATTTATTTATTTGACAGACAGAGATCACAAGTAGGCAGAGAGGCAGGCAGAGAGACGGGGGAAGCAGGCTCCCTGGGGCTCTATCCCAGGACCCTGAGATCATGACCTGAGCCGAAGGCAGAGGCTTTAACCCACTGAGCCACCCAGGCGCCCTGCCAACATGATTTTAAATGTAAGGAGGGAAAGGAAGCCTGTCTCTAAAAGAGGATTCTCGCTTGAGGAGCCTACTATGACATTAACAAAACAGACCAAAACAGACCAAAAAACCCCATCAAATCAAAATAAAAAACCAGGAAAAAAAATTCAGATATTTTTCTCTTTATGTTTTGTTCCTGTTCCCTCGTGCATGCTTGTCATTTTGTGCGCCAACACAGACATGGGTTACATTATTTGCCCTGCTGAAAGCCATCTTTATGATTTGTTTTTATTTTTGCCACTTTTGATTCCAACCACAAGGTGAAGTCATGAATATATAATTTATTTTGACACACCCAATATGAATTCTAAGTGCAATGTATCTGTTCCCTGACTGACTGATTGACTCAATCACCCAACAGGTCTTATGGTTTTGTGGGGTGCTGGGCACCGTGTTACGACGTATGAGAAGTCTGACCATAAACAGTGGATGAACAAGGCTCTCGATATCTCAGGTTTTCCAAACAGTCAGCCAATATGGGTGGAAGACCCTTGCCCATGAGTTTCCATTGGGTAAACAACAGTTTTCTTTCCCGAGTTCACACGGTATTCTCACACTGGCCTTCCCTACCCTGCCCTGGCTTTAGGGGAGATCTCGATGATATCTGTATTGGCAGTCATGTTGTGACCACATAAACTCACATTTCGAGCCCTCCAGGAGATGTGGCATGTAAAAAAACTTTAGGAATATTAACATGTTATATAAATCAATATCAGCATTATTACCACAGTCGCTACTATTTGGGTTGGAAAGACAAGAAATGGGTAATGTGATTTTTGTACTTGATTCTGAGATGTTCTTGGAGAAGGCGTGAATACTCACCACTCTTCCCAGGTGGCTTCCCTCTCTCCCCTGCTGTCAGCCCCCTGAGATTCATGTTCCAAGTGAGCAATGTCTGGTGCTGGTCCAAGAGCTACTGGTATACTGGTCATTTTACCTCAGGTTACCGAAGCTTTAAGTGGCATGCTACACTTTATCAAACTATAGTTTCCACATGTACTGTAAAATCATTCCCCCTGTCTTGATATTCAAGATGCTGATAGAGAAATAAGTCAATAACACTTTTCAGGGTTAGAATTATGAACTCTGTAATCCTTGCGGAGCAAATAATTTTCCAAGAAGTAAAGAATCCATTGAGTTGAAGAAAGATACTTCATCCAAAATTCTGACAGCATTAGCATAAGGAGTGCTTAATGAAAGGAAATGGGGGCCTGAATTTAAATAACACATTCATTCTTCAAGCAGCTACAGTTTGCTTTTTAAGACAAATGTTTAGTTTTTACGTGATTTTAAAAGAGTTTACCAATTCATCTAATGCAATAAAAATTTAAACAGGAGGGCAGGTCTGCACCTTAAAGGAAGGATGATGGTTTTAAAAGATTTAATAGAGCAGTGTTTAAAAAAAAAAAAAAGTAGTTGGGTTTTAAAAGCTACTGCATTGAACCAAATCATGAAATTATTATCTGTGGTAGCTTTCCTCAAAAGTTTTAAAAAGTGATTTAAAAAAAAAAATCCAAAACGATTTCAGAAAACGCTCATAGTCTGATTAGCTAAAATTAGCTCCGAGTGAAGAAGGGTACTGTGGAGCCATAACACTTCGGCTCACAATAGTTCTTTCAAACTACAGATAACTAGCTAGAGTAGAGGCAATTTCTCAAGACAATCTTGTCTCGTGAATGTTCATTCTTCCATGATAAAGTTTAATGACAAATTGGAAAATTTATTAGATTCTACCAGGACAGTTTTAGACATACAACATAGGGCATTTTAACATAATTTATTCTTTTTCCTATTTCTACCTTTTAAAAAATCCTGCTATTCACCAAATTTATTCATTTCATATTCTATTCTGTTGGTCCTAAAATCACTGAATTTATTTCAGCTAGAGCAGAAAGGCGCTCTCCTCTGCCCATAGTGCTCTAATTATATTCTAGCTATTTACTAGGCAAACCATCACGCTTATGGATATTAGGAGATAATTCTGTTTAGAAAGGTTATGTGACATATAGCTAAAATGACTTCTATCAATATGACTAATAGAGACTAATAGAAAATTTAATAAATATGTCAACTATAACATCAGAAGAATCTTAAATATGTATGAGAAGGTGTGTAGAAATAACAGTATCTTTTCAAAATTCAAATTCTGGTGTAGTTTAATAATAGACATCAGAATGTTAACACTGAAAAAGTACTGTCATGAATACATTATTTGCGCGAACGTGGGATAAGAGATCTGTGGTGTGTATAATACATTTGTCCTGATGGCTTTGTTAAGTGGAGAGAAAGTGCACACTGTCTCCCTGGCGTCGTGGAAGGAAAATGGTCTCAAAACTCTAGAAATGCAAAGGAGGATGATCAACGGGACAGAAAACAGAAGAGGCTCAGGAAAGGAACAAAATGTTACTGCACGAAGAGAGTTAAGGTGAAATGATGAAAACCAGGGGTTCTCACACGGGTTATGTCAGTGGATGTGCGGCTGTTAACACACAGGAGGCATAATGAAGCTGAATCCTGGGGAGAGATCTGCTGATTCTTTTCAGATTGCCCGAAGGTGAAAATGCCAGGTGGTTTCTAAAGCAAAAGGCCAGACTCATACTCGGTGACCGCGCCAGCCTCAGAGTTCTTACGTCAGAAGGCAAAGAACCAGAGTAAGGGCTGGGGTGGCCGGGCAATGGCAGGTAGTAAAACCAACAAAGACCAAACCACTTCTTATTCCAAGCAATAGCGTATAGTATCTATTCACGCATGTCTTGGTATTTAAACACTTATTTTCATGCCCAGTCCCTGGTAGTGGTTCTTTGTCCTCCAGTCTCCTACGTGCCCCTGACCCATCTCTGCTTTGTACACAGAGGTCACCAAGGAACCTCTTGGTCTCAGGCAGGTGGGAGATTTCTAATAACTTGTCACTACAGGCCCCTCTGGACCTTCCCCAAGTTTCCACTGCTGCCCTTGGCATTGTCCCTCTAACCTGCAGACCATAAAGCAAGTCCCTCCACCAGCCCACCATCAAACGGGCACTCCCTCACCCCGGGACTTGGGGCTGGAAGTTGGAAAGCTCCTGCCCTTCTTACAGTGTCCAGATGCGTCCTCTGGTGCTTGGCACGGTCGCTGGAGTTACTGAAGGCCTTCTGACAGCCCGGGTGCTGGCAGAGATACGGCTTCTCGCCTGTGTGGCTCCGCAAGTGAATCTTGAGATTCTCAAGCCTGGAAAAGGCCTTCTTGCAACCTTCAAACTGGAAAAAAAAAAAAAAAAAAAGAAAGAAAGAAAAGAAAAAGAAAACAAGTTTTAGCTGTTGAGAAGGAACTTGAATGTTTGGGTCTGGGGGACAGGGGGAAAAAATGTCCTTAGCATGTATTTAGTCTAAAACGTAAAAGACAAAACAAAAAAATAAGATGAAATCCAAATAGTAACAAATGTGACTTCTAAAAATACCCATGTATTGATGTGAACTGCATTTTTCCACTAATATACATGCCACTTTCCCTACCAGATCTGGCTCCCAAACTGATTTCTGTGATTACTTGTGTCAGAGAAAATTTGCTGTGAGCCATCTGGCTCAGTTAATAAAAATACAGTAATGCGTGTCTTAAAGATTTATTAAAAAATTAACACACTTTTCCATTTCCAAATTGGACTAAATGGAAGGAACCAGGAAGGAAGAAACTTTTTACAACTAATAAACTAAGAACAACAACAACAAAAAATCGAAGTGATGGACGAGAGTGAAGGTGGGCTTCTGAAGACCAAGGGTCCAGGATGCAAAAGGCACGTGTCCGTGGGGTCGTCACGACCAGAAACTTCCTGAACTATCTCAAGGAGTTTTTCAGCTGCCAAAGAGCGACTCTGTTGGCGTACACACTGATGCCAAACCTAATGAGATAAAAGCTTTTAACGTGCTTTTAAAAAAAGGAACTGGAACACAATTCATGTACTACTGAGAATGTTTTCCAAATGAAGTGATAGTTTCACCTATTTTTGTTTTTCTAAGGAATGTTGTTACCTCGTTCATGAAAAGAGGAATTGAAAATGAGAGACCGAAGGTTTTAAGAAATGCTTTATTGGTTGGTCAATAATATTTATTGATGGGACTCTTTACTACATGTCTTGTGGGTAAAATACCAGCAACTATATTAGAGGCTCACAATGATCCCAATCCTGGAAGTGACAATCTAATAAAGAAAATGTGTTACAGAAAGCCTGTGCATGAGTTAAAATGTGTGATGGGCATTTATCCTGGGACTCTGTCTTTTTGGTAGTAAGCCCCAGAATACTGATGTCACTTTGACAGTTTCCATCCCATTTGAGTTCCCACTGCACAGGAGATTTGGGAATATGGAAATGGTGTTTAAAACAAGAAAACAAGAAAAAAAACCACCTCACTTCTTAGGGAGGAATGGGGGGCAGAGAGGAGGATAAAATAGAAGGAAAGAAGGTAAACTCAAGATGGTTTCCATTCCAAATCAGCAATGTTATTCAACCTTACTACAAGACATTTGATAACATCCCTCGGTTCTCTCATTTATTACAATAGGTGGTGGAGGACAGAGTGCATCGTTGGTGAAGGGATGGTCCAGAGCTGGCCAGGTTTAGGGAACGGATGGACCGAGGAGAAAGAATACCCAATGGTGTCATAACGCCATCTATTTAAGTCATCCAGATTTCACATGCTGGAGTATTTTAAGAAATTTATGAAAGTTGCACTTATTTTTGATTGAGAGTTATACATGTTTTGCAGACATATGTTGGTTTATTTCAATTTTGATATTTTGCTTAAAATAATTTTGGTGTTTTCCTGATTTCTATTTCACATAAAAATAAATTTAGCCTGAACAGAAGATGATTGCTGACAAAGCCACTACTTTTTCAACCCAGTGAAAGGCATATAATGATACACCGCTCGAGGGAGAGAGGGGTTGAGTGGCTTATTTCTGCAGGTTTTTGAGAGGGTCTCAAATCTGAGAAGAAAGGGGCTCACTGTCAACCCCCAATTCATGACTAAGAAGCCTCTGCCAACCAAACCCCTGGTTTTAAGGTTCTCGGGAAGGACCACTGGGAGCGAACTGCCGGAGCTCGGCTGATTTGACCTAGAGTCTCCTGGTGGATCACACTTAGGTCTGAAATGAGCTTGTGGTTTCGGCCCCCTCAAGCCCGTAGTCTGGCTCCTAGCAAGCCTCTTTGGTGGGACAGATGTCATGCTGGGGCCAACTCCAGGGTACAGACCCAGACCTGAGGCGGTCCCAGGCTCCCCTCTCTCGTACAAGTCATCCCAGGTGCTGGTCAGAGAGAAGGCTGCCTTGTGTAGGTACCAACACGGGAGAGGAGACCCACTTTAGAATAGACGATGAGGTTTCTGTGAGCGCCACACAACCAAGACCCCCAGATCTGCCACAGAGGGACTATAGGGACATGCACATCCTTGAACTAATTGAACCCATCCACTTGATCAGACATAAATTGGAAGGAAGATTGGCATTTCCATGCTCTCTCCTGTTCAGCATCTATATAAATGTCCAGTAAAATGTACAGTTCAAGTCAATTAATTGCTATTATTACTATTAGCAGAAACAGTGATCAAAGACCAAAAGGCTTGCTGCAACACATTGAAATGAGTGGAAAGTGAATTACATCTCAGAACATCCTGACTGTTTTTAAAGAGCAAAGATGGGAGGAAGACATGAGCTCCCAGACTGAAAAAGACAATCAAAAGATTATCTGTAAAAATCACGAAAATCCAGCTGATGTCACAGGTCTCCTCTGCAGCGGGAAAGGCTGGAAGGTGACAGGGTCTGTAGGGCTCGCACTTGCCCAATTGTCAGGGGCAGAGACTAAGAGTGAAGGGGTTTGACCCCACTGGGTTGTATATATAAAAGCAAGAGAAAGGCAATTTCTTGGACTCAGGGGCTCATAATATATACCACCCAGTCACTCTTGTTGGAGAAATTCACTTGAAACCAAGAGCCCCAAACCAGGAAAGTCAGCCACTGAGGAACTGACACAGGGCTCCATGGGGGGCCTTGCACCCAACACCTCTGGGCGGTCTGGAGAGCACCACACCTGACTGAACTCGCCACACTGACAATTCTGCGAGAAGAGGAAGGAGGTGCTATTCATTTTTCTAATGGTGTCTGGATGAAACTTAAAAGCAAACAATTGTGTAATGAATCATTATCATTCATTACGAGAAAAACCCTGTAATTCAACACAAGAATTTCCTTTCCCTCAGGGCAATTTTACCCCTAGATTTATAAATTCAGTTAAATGCAAATGCATTAAAAATAAACTAACATTGAGATAGAAGTATAAAAGACTGTTACAAAATACTCCCAAACCGGCTGCTTTGGGCGTCTGGGCAAATGGATGCTTTTTTCTGTATTAATGTTTTTTTCATGTTTTCCAGATCTTTAATGAGTGAGTTCCGCCTTGCAAATGAACATCTAAAACCTAGGAAAACAAGAACGACAGAAAGAGCATTTCCTTGGGTTTAGCCAAAGGCTTTCTCATGAGGTTCCTATCATGCAAGGTCCATCCTGAGATCTAAAGTCCAAAGTGTCACCTGACTGCTTTGTGCCACAGTCACCAACCTGGCCTTAAGCAATACTGGACCAACAGGCTCCTCTCAGGTGCTCTCCTTCCCCGACTGGCTGTAGACCCACACACCAAGGACCAGTAGAAGTAGACCACCAGGCCCCAGGTTGCCTGTGGTTCAAACACAGGTCATATGGAAAGAGACAAGAGAAAAACAAACTCTCAGACTCTAAGGGGACAGCAGAAGGAGGAAACACAGAATGCCAAAGAAAGACAAATACAGGACAGTAATGTGGGAGGGAGTGATGGCGGAGGGAGGTGTCTGATGTAGGCTAGTAATTTCACGTAAACATCATTGGTGTTTTTGGTCCCCAGCAAGTATGCAGTAAGCCCCCGAGCATGGCTACTATGTGTGTTAGGCTCTAGGAGCAACACAATGAATGACACTCAAGCTTTCCTCAGGGGGAGACGGACGCAAGGTCAGGTGTATGGTGGGCCAGCGTCCATACTGATGCAGCGGGAGCAGGGCTTCTCAAAGAGGCACCGCAGGAACCAGCAGCATCCCAGGGCCCTGGGCATCTGTCAGGTATACAAACCCCTGGTCCCTCCCAGAAGAACAGAGTGGAACTCTGGGGTGGGGACCCAGCGATCCGGGTGCCGACAAGCCCACCAGGAGATTCAGATGTTATATCCCTGAAAGCCATTCATACTGTAGCCACTGTTTATTTACTCCGGAGAACTCTCCTGACATGGGTAAAGTGTCCTGCGGGATTCACCCACTTCTATTTGCTGCAAGAGCTATGTGAACGAGCAGCAGCGCTGGCTCGAAAAGGAAGCTCTCCCGATGCTGGCCAGGGGTGGGGGGGTCATCTCCATTCACGCAGCGAATGGCACAATGTTTCAGCCAGTCTCGCACTCGAGAGTCTGGAATACTCCTTACTTTGTCGAGAGTCTGGAATACTCCTTACTTTGTAACTGGCCATCCGGCAGAGATGGTTCTGAAAGAGCCATTGCCCACAGGCTCCCTCAGTGGCCTCCAGACCAGCAACACACCCCACGTTTCTAGCGCCCAGTACACTCCCCTGCAGAGAAAAAGCACAGAAGGGGGGCCCTAGCTTTTCATTTGCACATTTCAGCAACTTTACAGAACACACAAGAACAATGCATGAAATTGTAAGTGACAGAACTTTAAATCTCGGGGGGGGGGGGGGGAATGCTGCATTACAGGAAGCCTCACTCTGAGAATGATCTCTAACTCCCAGGCTGTTTGCAAGTAACAAACTTTAATTAAAAAGTATAAATTGCCTCAAACCCAGAGAACCTTAGCTTACACCATTTTGCTAATTTAGGAGATTACTTCATATTTAAAGGATCACAACCGGACTGTAATCACCATGCATATATACTGGCTTGATTACAGATTGTTGACATTAAGTGGTATTAAGATGACCTTTGAAATATTACTTTCCCTTTCTATTAGAGGCTTTTGTGTAAGGTTCTGAAAATGAAAGGCTCATTAGACACCATTAAAATAGGATTTATTCCATATGTGTAACCAATAATCAAGTAGAATATTACTTCCCTCCCCTAATCAGCTACTTAATGTACCGAAAAGCACACTTGGTGTTCAAAGCAGTAGTAACAGCAAACCTTTCCTGATCAGGTTTCTGTACCATCACTAATGTCAACAAAACCCAAACAGAAAGGAGTCTAGGATGCCGGACAGGCTTTTTTTTAAATATACATTTGATTTCAATTAAGCGTCAGTGTTTATGACCCTTGGAGGTATACACTTTTACAATTTCATTGGCCAAGACCAATTAATCCCATTAGCGTGGCCATGGGTGCAGTTGGCCAGCCACTTGGGGAATGGACTGGCGAATTATAGGGGGCTGATGTCGTCTTCTTATGGCTCAAAGACAACGGGAAATGCACACGGGTGGAAAGATTGGCAGATATTTCCAAGGTGTGGATACAGTCAAGGTGACTTCCACAATAAGACCAAGAGTTCAGGCCCACTTGAATTACGGAAATACCTGCCAGAGGCGTAAATGAGGGAGAGGGCCAGGAGCTGAGTGCTGGGGCCACCTCGCACATCTCAGAGGAGGTGAGAAATCTGCCTCGAGGTTTCAGCCTTGCTTTGCAAGTTTCCTTCTGAGACAGTGCTCCCAGCTTGAGGTGTCACGAGTCCCCCAAAGTCACCCGGGCATCTTGTTAAAATGCAGATTCTGATTCAATAGGTGTGGAGGGAGGCCCGAGGTAGTGCATTCCTAACGGTCTCCTAGGTGACACTTCTAAAAATGTTGAGTATTTGGGCGCCTGGGTGGCTCAGTGGGTTAAGCCACTGCCTTCGGCTCAGGTCATGATCTCGGGGTCCTGGGATCGAGTCCCACATCGGGCTCTCTGCTCAGCAGGAAGCCTGCTTCCCTCTCTCTCTCTCTCCCTGCCTCTCCATCTACTTGTGATCTCTCTCTGTCAAATAAATAAATAAAATCTTTAAAAAAAAAAATAAATAAAAAAAAAAATAAAAATGTTGAGTATTCAAAGATTATCCTTTGAGAAATAAAGTTCTAGGGATCATTAAACTACCCTGAGGTTGATAATACACAATTTAACGGGATTTTTTTTTTAAAGAAGAGAGAAAATAAACAAAAGAACTAGAGCAAGAATACAAGAATAAAGAAAGGGATTGCATTTGATGAACCAAACTGTGGCAGCTTCATCCTTCAAAGTGTGGATGAGTAAAATCTAAATTTAAAATGTTGGCTGGGAGGATAACAGAAAGTGTTGTCTGGGGGAAAAAAAAAGCAGAAGAAAAGTTAAAAAAAAAAAAGGACAAAGATGCAAAAAGAGAAAGTCTGCGGACGCCCCTGGGGCCACCTGATTTCGCTTCTCCTCCTGTCACATTGGGACATTTGGCCCATCTCTTGCCACCCTGCGGTTTCCGTTCCTAGTGACTTCTTACTAGTACTGGATGTTTGCGTTAAGTTCTTAGTGTTTACCACACCGGTTTGTAGAAAGTGTTACATAAAGGGAGAAAAAGAAAAGAATTCCAACGTTTTGAGGCTTTTCAAGAGTATCTGGTTCAGGAATTCATGACACTGAGTTAGGATGGAATGCATTCCTCTCTGTGTCTCATTCTGATGCTGAATTCCATGGCGAGGGCCATGAAGAGGTTCCCACGTGCTCTCACTCTGTGATATTCCTCATGTTTTCAGACTAACCACCTTCTTATCTGAACAATGGACTGACAGAAAAGGGATTTCTATGTTTCCTTTGGCTTCCTAAAAGGTAATAATACGTTATAATAGTATTTCAAAGGTTCTACCCAAAGGAATAGTAGCCTCGCTGGGATATTATTTCAAGTCTTGGTACAGTTACTCCTGCAAATTTTAGAATTCTTTTAACTTCAGAGAAATCAGTGCAACCTCCCCCCCCACCCCGCCAATGGGACTGATTTTCCAAAGATCGCAAATAACTAAATAGATTTGCACTTGCATTTCCTACGCTAGCCCTCGGCGTTTCCCAGCCCATCGGTCTGGCTGCACAGCTCAAGGGGAAAAGAGACTGAGACACTCGGGGCTCATGAGTCGGCCTGTCGGTGCACACCACTCATCTGGTGTTTTGAAGTGGGCGATCGTACTCATTTATCCAGATCTTCTGGAACCATTAAAAATTTTGTAGAATTAATATAAAACCCTTTCCGTAATGTTTTCCTAACCCATAATAAAGAAATCCCAGTTACTATGTTTTTCCCTGTTATTCTAGTGTACACGATGAATCTATTAAATAGCTCATAAATGCAACTTCTTGGCTTGTTGTGCTTTTTGCTTTTGATTAAGAAATCTGTATAAAACAAAGTTTACCTACATCGGCAGTATGTATGCATTTCTTACCAGCTTAAGGCCATTCGTTGCTTCTTAACATTGTGGGTTACGGGTAGTGGTTGATCTGTAAAAGGGTCCTTACTCTACATGAGGTGGCAAAGTAAACGAGGATACCACTTAAGAAACAAAATGGAAAAGAGTGTTTTTGAGAAGCCACATGACAATGTAGAGAGAAATATGTTATTTCTGTGCCAACATTTGAACCATATTACATTTTTATGGAAATTATCAAGTGTCTGGTTTATAACAACTGACACTTGCTGGGGACAAATGGAACCTCATTGTGGGCCCTGTGTGTACACCCGGAAAGTGCATACCCCACAGTGAAACACTGGTATTTAAGTCAGATCCTATGGCCCTCTCCAGCTAGTCCGCAAATATAAGGTATCATATATTATTCATGATGTGTCAATACAACGCCAGAAAACTATAATCTCAAGCAAATAATTATTCTGTGAGTGGGCAAATAATGAAAAACGTTGTTTAAACATAACAATAAGTAAGTTGCCCGATTCTGCTGTTACTATTCACATCGATTTCATGCAACCTGCAAATATGCAACCACTCGAGCACGCGTGGCCGTTAGAGCTCAGTGGAGGCCGTCTGATTACACGTCATAGAGCAAACGTATTTAAGGCCTGTAATTGGTCCCACATAAATACACCTAAAAGAAATCAAATTCCTTAATTTTCTTTGTATCTGTGTTTCTGATCACGACATGTCATATATAACTCCGAATGAGTGTGCCTACTTAAGTGCCATACTTTCAGGAACTCTCTGTAAAGGGTACACAGAAAAGCGACTTGCAGATGTTTTGCTACTCTCTGTTAAAGAAGACAACTGTTCTAATTCCTTCAGTCCTGGTGTATACACCAAGAGACCAAGTCCCTGATCCACAAAGGGACCAGGGACTATAGTTTCTTACACATTCAGCATTCGATTAGGCCCTGCGGACGATACAAAAGTAACATCAGGCCCCATCCTACTTTCTCTGCATTCACAGAACATCCCAGGAGATAGACACAGAGCACAATAAATCTGGAATCTGACCCAGCCCGCTTCAATACCCCTGAATTGTTTTTTATATACTCAAGTGAGAAAGCTGACAGCAGTGGGAGGAATTGGCCTTTGGATTTTAGGCATTAATTTTCACCTTTCTTCTTTTTTTTAAAAGGTCAGAGACATTCCCTACAACTCTAATTTTACTAAAAGATCTTTCCAGTTTCAGGTCTTTCGAGACAAAGAGGGATAGCTAAAGTAAAACACAACAGAGTAAGCCAAAGGAAGCAGGGGAAACGGAAACAGAGAGAAGACTGTAGGCAGAAGAGAGGCTGAGCGCACCCGTGGTCAGCCTGCCCGCTTCCAGCCTCCCCCCTCCTCCCCGCACCCCGGGCTGCAGGCCAGTTCAGCTGCAGTCCCCTAATGAAGCAGCAAACTCCTTTTTGCCTCTGCCTCTGCACGCGCTGTTCCCTGCGCCGGTGACATATGACTGACCCCTCTACTTGGGGTCACCTCCTCTATGACGCCTCCCTTTCTGCTTTCACAAGGCACAATAGGTCACTCCCCACATGCCCACCGTGCCTCGCCCACAGCCTTGCTAACACGCGGAGGTACACTAATTGGATTGTTGGTTTCCCCCACTAGGCTGTGAGCTTTATGAGGACAAGGGACTGAGTCTTATTAATCTTTTTATTACCGGCACTGGGTACAGTCCTTGGCATGTACTCAAGTGACTGCAGATTATTTGCTAAATAAATGCTAAGCAAAACGGAGAGAATGAACCCTTTGTAAAAGAGCATATTGATTTCCTAGACTTCCTTGTGGAGTAAACTCATTAAGGCCTTTTAATTAGGTCGGGTGAGTTAGCACTCGTGATGACATCAAATGGTCAACATGGCAAAAGCTATAAAAATGTATTTATGGGCTTTGCCGGATTTGAATGTTCTATAGAACTACTGTAAGAGATATATTTAATTATTTTAACATCTAACTATGTGGGAAAACAATAGTAATACCAACATATGGGTGTGGGGTCTTTTTTGTTTATTTGTTTTGTTTTGTTTTTTTGGTGGATGCGATACATTGACCTCTCTATTGATGTTCTGAGAAAGATGTGCCAACCCTGGTGAAGGGAGCGAGCGGTTTTCCTAACATACCCTCTTCTAAACTTGAGCTAAACATACACAGACCCATTTGGAAGATGTTATTAGCAATAATTCAAGGCAAATAAATGTATGCCTTCTTCATACATAAAGGAAAAGAAACTGTTTTAAATTGCCCTTTAAAAGCTGAGCTAATATTCTCTCCAGCATGCCAGGAAAGAGCCTCTCATCAGAGCTTCTCATGCAAAGACAAAAGCTCGTTGGGACCCTGCCCTTCATCGCCCCGAGTCAAATATCCCCAAAGAGCAGATCAAGCAATTCTTACGATGCCACGCCTTTGCCCACATCCTATACCCAGACTCTTTGGATGGGAGCAGACATGAGCATCCCATATGATCCCACACTACAGCCATACCTCGTTCCAGAACTTTCTGTGCTCAGAGTATGGGGGCCGTAGCAAGGCCTTGGCTCTTCCTTTCCCTTTGGCAGTGGACTGCTACCCAGTAACTGCCTCTGACTGCAAAGATGAGAAATGCCACCGCTTGCCTTCAGTTTTATTAAGAATTGGCATGCTTGGTTTAACAGAGCTAAGCAATATATTTATTTACTATGGTGTTTCCCAAAATGATTGCTGAATTCTGTCATCTTTTGACTGAGAAACTGTTTGCGGGTTGCAACAGAATGTATGCTAACATACATACAGCAACACAAACCTCCAAGACAAACTGTTTAAGTCAATTTGCTATCATATAAGCACATAGGTGCAAATATGTGCATATGCACTTGTGGGTACAGCCATGGGCACACACTTTAACACTTACACACAGAGCCCACACAGATTCTGTAATAAATGTGTGTGTTTAAGATCCGTGTGCAGGGGTGTAGAGGCAAGCATGAATTTGCCAAGAGAGAAAAGGAAATTCACACACGAAGAGAATAATTTACCATAAATTGGCCCACACTGAGTTTATTCCAAAAAACAGAGTGCAAGATGCCAAATTTTTAATGGCTCTTACTATTCTAGATCTGGCCCTGACAAGCTTTGGAAGAGATGCAAGTGGGCAGGAAAGATGGGATTAAAAAATTATATCTTAAGCCTTTTCACTTTCAAATGTAAAATTTCTACCACTGTGACAGGGGGAAAGAGAGTGATAGGGATATTTTCCTGACACTGTGCTTTTCTCAACAAAAAGCCGTCGATTTTCATTATGTGCTGCTTAAATATAAATTCTGTTCTTGCTAAAAGTCATCTGTGTCTGGCTGCTTAAAAAAAGAAGCAGATACGAAAATCATGGAACTCAAACCTTGCGTTAGGCCCGCAGACCTTACAGAGGCGTGAGCTCCACAGGTCGCGCGTGGCCGCCCCACGGTTGAAGGACTGACGATCTTCTGTGACAGCCCACACTGCCTCATCAAAGCCACTCACTTGGTTGCTTCCAAAACGCATCACACCCAGTCTTCTGCCTTTCCCAGCTGAGCTTTCCCACATGGACTTTCCAGCACACACCTGAATGGTACACAGCAGGTGCTCAGAGGACCCTCTCTTTCCTCTGCTTGCTCTCCACCTTCCCTATTCTGATGGCCAACTACCTAGCCCAACTCAGAGCCTTCTTCCTTCTTGGTCGTTGAGAAAGCCACTGTCCCTTTTTGCCTCTTCTTCCTATGATCCTGTGGTTCCCTCACTGGCAAAAAGCGAAATCCATGAACCCTTTTCAATTATGACTATTTGGTTTTTGTGACCCACAGGACATTCAATCACTATAGGCACACACTGAGTTTTAAGATCCTTATAGTTCTTAAGAAAATACTTTGGCTAAGAATTATCATCTCAATTCCCTTGACTATTCTACTTCATGAAACTTCTACCTCCTCTCTTTGGAACTTGACTCCACCAATCACAAGAATGAGAGGTCTACACAAAATTCTATACCTAAAACCATGAAGCTTGGGGTAGATGTGGCTCATCTCAGATGTTTTAATTTGATGAGAATATTGGTCTTTTATGCAGAACAGTTAGTCTTTTCACTGAATTTAAACTTCTATTGTTTCTTATTCTCCAAGGAAATAAAAAGAAAAATGAGTAAAACATGTTGTTTCTAAGACACATTTCTTCCTTTATGTTACCTCTTTGGTCATCTTATAAAGCCAATAATCCTGACATGAAAGTACTTAGCACACAGGAAATTCTCAAAAAAAAAAAAAAAATTAGCCATTATCTATATCATCTTTTATGTGTTCAAATGTTTTCTTTTTGGAGAGGGGAGGGGCAGGGGGAGAGAGAGAGAGAGAAAGAGAATCTTTTGGTTTTTTTTTAAAGATTTTATTTATTTATTTGACAGAGAGAGATCACAAGTAGATGGAGAGGCAGGCAGAGAGAGAGAGAGAGGGAAGCAGGCACCCTGCTGAGCAGAGAGCCTGATGTGGGACTCGATCCCAGGACCCTGAGATCATGACCTGAGCTGAAGGCAGCGGCTTAATCCTCTGAGCCACCCAGGCGCCCGAGAAAGAGAATCTTAAGCAGACTCGGCGCTGAGTGCTAAGCCCAATGTGGGGCTTGATCCTAAGACCCAAAGATCATGACCTGAGCCAAAATCAAGAGTCAGAAGCTTAATCAACTAAGCCACCCAGGCACCCCAAATTTTCTAGTATTTTCTCCTTATTTTACAAGTGAAGGGACTTTAAGGCCTAGAAAGGTTCAGGAACTTGCCATAGTCACACAGTTGGTAAGGGGCAGAGCTGCAGTTAGAATACCACCTTCTGGCTCAATTATTTAAACATGTTTTCCCTCTATGCAACTCCAAGGGAATGTTAGTTCTCAAAAGGTCAAAGAGATAAAGAAAGAAACATGTCTTGTAAGGAATCCAAATACATTTTTTCTTTTGTTTCTTTACAAAGTGAAAAATATTAGTAGTTTAAATTTCCTGTCCTGAGTAGGGTCAACCATTCTAAATTATACCAATCATTCTCACAAACTCTGAGCATTGAATAAATTCATTAGTGATGACTAAAAAGTATTGTAAGCCTCATGTTCTTGGTTCTAATCTTCTTTTATGAGACCTGGCATGAAATAATCTACCTGAGCATTCTAGGAGGCCTCAAGGATGCCAATAATCAAATACTTCACGGCACGAACGCTGACTCATTTCATCAAATGAAGGGGACCCTGTACTTACTATCAGTTTATCAATGGTGACAAACGTTTGTTGTAGCACTTCTAACTCCATCTGAAGCAAAATTCTTCAAGAAAGAGAAAACAGTTCACTCTGCTATTTTCCTTTGTGGGATGGAAGAATCCAACCTGTGTCACGTTAGAAGACACATGGCTATCAATGTTTAAACCTTGGCCTCCACCCCTCGTCTGAGCTCCAGGCCTACTGCCTATTCGGTATCTCTGCAATGATGGCTCACAGAGGCCTCCAAGTAAATATTCCAACACTTAGCAAGGACCTTTCCCCTAAAACAGCATCTTCACTTCCTGCTCCCTCGTCACCCAGCAGTGTAAACCCAGGGTCTGCATGTAACCCTTGACAGCTCCCTCTTCCCCATACCCATGTCCATCCACTCTTCAAGTCCTCAGAAGTGTCTCTCAAACATGCCTCTTTCTCTCCAGCAACATCTGACCTCCCTGCTCTAAAGCATCCCCTCTGACCCGGGCTACACTTCAATAGACGCCCAGCAGGTCCCTTGGCCCACTCCTGTCCGCACCTGCCATCTAGTCTCCACGGTGCCACCAGAGTTATCGTTGGAAAACTGGAAATCTGATCTTATCACTCTCCTGCAGTACATTCTTCAAAGGTTTCCCACAGGTGTCAGAGAAGGACCAAAGCCTAGTCATGGCTTACAAGGTTGCACTTGCTCTGGCTCCCGCCCACCCTCCAACCTCGTCTTCTTCGCCACGGCCTCCTGCCCTCTCACCCCTCCGCTTCAGCCACACTGGTCTTTCAGCGGCTCCAAGGTACCATGAGCTTTCTCACCCCAGGGCATTTACACATGTTATTTCCTCTGCCCAGAAAATGTTTTCTTCCTATTTACCCGGTTGAATCCTCCTCATCGTTTACAGCTTAGATGAAATACCCCTTTTTCAGGAAAGCATTCTCTGTCCCCAAGCTTGGGTTTACTCTCCCCCTTAGAGAACGTCGTCATGGGATGTGAGCTCCTTCAGGACAGGGGCGAGGCGGCCTCTTCACCATGTGTACTAGCATACACAATAAGCTCTCAGTGCAAATTTGTTGAATAATGGGCAAACAAGTTATTCTATATTAAAATGCAAATTATTTACATTATGATGCTATCTTTCTCTCCCTCCCTCCCTTCCTTTCTCTTTTCACAATTATGTTTCTAGGGCTTAAAATCTACTCAGAAAAACTGTATACTCCTAAGACCAGTGCTCGTTCTAACCAACAATGGGGAATAATAAAAGATGAGTAGAACTTAACAGACCCTCAGGTCTGGAGAAAGAAAAAATATTTGTGAAGCCCTCTGTAATTTCTAAGTGATATATGAAATGCAAATGTTTTCTAGATTCCAACTGCACACACAGAAATATCTCAACTCATTTTGACAAAGTTATTCACCAGGGAGATGAATAAATAGCTCCACTAAATACATATGGTGCAATTATACCCAGCAATAAGTGACAATAGGTCTTGCTTTATAATAATCTGAAAATTCAAAGCCCAATTATTTCAGCGGCTCAGTAAATAATACTGAAAAGATGTGGTGGTAAAGCAACCTAAGAACAGACTGTATTAGTAAACGCTAACGATCTCTTTATGATCCGCAGAGCTAACTTCTTTTTCTTCTGAAGGAAAGAAAGCATTTCGTAAATTAATAAGAAGAAGAAGAACAAGAAGAAGAAGAAGAAGAGAGAGAAAAAAAAAAAAAAGACATCCACAAGCTACAGCCAAGAACAAAATGAAAGCAGGGAGTACTCCTTTTGATCTTCCAAAGTAGTATTTAGTTAAAGAATGTATGCTGTACTACAGAAAAACATGACCAGAAACATGAGCATTTGGGACCTGGAAAATACAGTCGTTGGCAGCTGGCCTTTAAAAAATATATTTATAAGATTAAAAAAAAAGAAGAAGGAAAAAGGGAAAAAAAAAAGGATTTGTCTCCATAGTTCCTAATTTTGGGGCAAAGTGATACTGACTTTAATGAAAGGGGTCAGTTTCAGACTTCCTTTTGGAACACAGAAGCCAAGTAATTGGTATGATTAGCAGTTTAGATATGCAAATCAAATTCCAACTTGAAATGACTGAGATGGAAAGGCAACCTCAACAGGAAAGAGAAGGAGGGAGAGAAGGAGAAGAAGCAGCGTGAAGGCCACACCTGCGTCCTTCTGGACAAGGGGTCAGGCGAAGACAGGTGAGGATGCTGCTGAGCCCATTCAGACAACCTCGAGGGCGAGAGGACAGGTCCGCCCACAGGGAGAGAATTTGGAGAATGACAATCAACAAGGCAGATCTGTAACTCCTGCCCCATTTAGAGCTCTTGCTTGCATGCTCTCTGAACTTGTGGTATTTATTATTTTTCTAATTTGAGCAAACCATGTAAGCTTTTGGCACCTCAAAAAATAAAATCATATGGCCAATAAAAATGTTTATTCAAGGGGAAAAAAGTTAGCTTAACAGCACTGGCTTCCTTCTTTATTAGCCACCTGACTACGGGGACGTGGTAGCGGGCCTCGCTGCTCTTCTGCTGGTTTGGGGCCCACCGGGTCGAGACCCACTGGAACCAGAACCTCCAAATGGCAGCAGCCTTTGGGGGATCCCAAAGTGCAGGGGGTCCCATGGTACTCTCTGATCTTCTGGACCCAAGCAGGCTTACCCAATTTGAGGTTTCTTTCCACACTATGTATCTCCATCATATTATTTACTCACATGCCATTAAGTAAGAGTTTCAGGAATCATCTGTGCAACAGCTATCTCTCAGAGCCTAGCACAGTGCCTGGAACCTGCCAGGCCTTCAGAGAAGGAAAACGACAAAATGTGGGACTGATGTGTAATGTTAAGTCCCATTATCCAAAAGTCAGAGCTACACTCTACCATCATTTAGTGAACAACCAAAACCCAATTATCTGAAGTTATCACGTAATTATGCGGAGACAATGCATAGGGCTGAAGCGATCATATGCCAAGGGGCTGGGACAATGCCTCTCAGACTTTAACGTGCACAGAAATCTCCTGAGGAATTCGTTATAACCCCAGCTCTGACTGGAGAGGTCTGCGTTGGGGCCTGAGAGTCCACTTTTCTAGAAAACTCCAAACCCACCCTGATGCTGCTCCTCAGGCCACGCTTTATATGGGAAGGTCCCAGGAGGCCCAATTGACAACCAAAACACAGCTCTTCCTCCATGGGAATCTTCCTTATTTTGCTCCAAGAAAACCCCACAATGTGATCTTGTCTGGGTGGTTCCTGGTTTAGATACTCACACCGGTGTCTGCTTGGAAGGGGAGAAAGACCACCATTTCTTGGTTTTCTCTGGGACTTGGGATCCCTACTAGGTATATTCTCTGGTGGATTCTGTATCCCAGAAGAAAATTTAGCCATGTCTTCATCATCCCAGTGAAAGTTTCATTTGTGTCAAGGGAATTTGGCCGGAGGAGGGGGGGCAGGGATGAATGTGGATTTTCTATAGGGCATTCTTTATGATCAAATACTTCAAGAATATTTGTCTTTCTTCAGCTCTTCAAAGAAATTAGTGGATATGTAGCATGTAGGTGTTTATAAAACACAGAGGGTCCTCTTTATTAGGATTTCTTTCCATTTCTGTGATCAGTGTCACACAGGTTTTTTTTTTTTTTTTCAAGTTTCCAAGCCATTGTGAAAGCCTGAAATGGGCTGATGGTTACTGGTATTTTGATCTTTCACACCAACTTCCATGTCGATTAACATTCAATGATTCCTTCATAGAGGGACAGAGTTTGAGGGGTTTTCTCAGTGACTTAATAGTGTAGACTGTTCTGCAGGCACTATCTCAACGTCTGTTTGTAAATGCGGGCTTGCCTCACACCACAGAACAAAAAGCCAATCCATATTTAATTATTTTCCTATGGATTAAAGGTAAATAGTTTTAAATATGTTTTTTTTTTAAGATTTTATTTATTTATTTGACAGACAGAGAGAGATCCCAAGTAGGCAGAGAGGCAGGCAGAGAGAGAGGGGGAAGCAGACTCCCTGATGAGCAGAGAGCCCGACATGGGACTCGATCCCAGGACCCTGAGATCATGACCTGAGTCAAAGGCAGAGGTTTAACCCACTGAGCCACCCAGGCGCCCTTAAATATGTTTTTGATAACAGTTCTTCTGCTAGTACTTGATGTGGCTCTCCTGGAAGAATACTTCCAATGGTAATTAAATTTGTTCATTATGTATGTGCCTCCTCCACCTCCAACAGACACACACAGACACACACACAAACATGCACACACACAGACACATATGCTCACAGGCGCGTGCACATGCACGCGTGCACGCAATTGCTGAAAAAGTCAACATGTGGTTTTATGTCTGTAGTACACCAATCAACATATCAAAATCCAAATTTAGAATCCTAATTCACAATACCATTTTTTTCCTTTTTTCTCCTCCTCACTTGGAGTAAATTAAATTCAGTCTTTGTTGGAAGGAAATGTAAAATGTGTTTCACACATACATTTAACACTAATCTGTTCTCCCTACCTTAATTATGCTTTGAATTTCTGTGAGATCTGATATTCCAGGGACTCAATTTACTTTTATAAATATTCATTGATTCTCCCCCCACCCTAACTCCATTAGTGCTGCCTTACCCTCTGTTTTGCACTTGGAGAAACTGAGGCACCAAGGAAGAAGCCAAGGCTTGTTACTTAACACAACTATGGAGCTGAAAATGTGACTCAGAAGCCCCTTCTGATAAAGGGACAACCCTCCCCTGAAGCTTAGAAATAATGGTACAATGTTCCAGGATTAAACCAGAGGCAGCCTGCCCATATTCTAGGCACAGCTATGCTCCTTGGTTTTTCTTCTCCCTAGTACAAAGTGCCGTAACAGAATAGCAGCCCTGTGGCTAAAGAGGAATGATTACAGAAAAGAACAGTTGGAGAAAACAAGGCGAAAGTACTTGGATTTTAGTCAGTGGGAGTCCATCACAGTAACTAATGGGCTGAGAATGTTTCTATTTTTTCACCGAGTAATCCATATGCAAATTTCGTGCAGTATTCAATATGCACTTCCAAGCTCAGTAAATGTTTTCTATTCTTTTCTGCTTCGCTCTCTCAGCTTTTTCCAATTAGGCCCTGTTTATTTAGAAAAAAAGAAAATGTCTAAAGAAAGGATTAAGCTCTGTATCTTATGGAAAAAGAATGAATATCAGAAATTCTTTCAGGATCTAGAGGACGCATTCTTTACTCATCCTCCCCACCGGGATGGGTAATGAGAATAAAGCAAAAGGAGGATGAAGCTTTTTACTTCATTTGGTTTGTTCAGCTGAAAACATGCCTTTGACTCTCTGGAATTAAATCCAAAATTCATGACAATTCAAACAATGGCACACATGGCATAAGCCTGTGGGCAAAAATAAATAAATAAAAGAGAGATGTGGAAGCTCAAAAGGACCCACCTGGGGAGCAGAAGTTCTACAAAAGCAAAAGAATTCCGGACACAGAGGGGACAAGGGGACAGGCTGGGGAGATCGAGCACAAAGGGCCGAAGCCAGCAGCTGTGTCAGATGAAGATGACCCAGGAAGCAGGACTGTAGACACGGGAGGGCTGACTCAAGGGGTGAACCCCACCCCAGCCAGGGGGGCAGCAAGGGAACATCGTGAGTGGAAGTCAGGTCCTTCTATCCTAGACCATGATACTCAGGCAGACACGTGGTGTTCTGTCTTTTTCAGGATTGAACAGGAAAGGTAAAGATCATTTTGTGCTTTAAAAAAATAAAGAAAGAAAGAAAGAAAAGAAAAGAAAAAAAGCAGGCAGTTCAACCGAAGTTTGTCCGTAAAAGCCCAGCACTTGAATTCCACAGGAGACACAGAGATATGGGTGTCAGGATGCCTGAGAAGCAGTTTTGCCACTGAGAAGGGCCTCAGAGAGAAAACATACATACGATATTTTACAAAGTTAAAAGCATCACAGCAATGGAAGAGGGCTCATGGGCAGGGGCTGTGCTTGGCACTGAAGAACAGGAACTATCCAAGATGCTTCTGGGATCTCAGAACAGATTCTTGTCCAACACAGTTGTGAGGATTTGTACACTTAACTCCGATCATTTTAACTCCCAAAATTTAGGGATTCAAAAGCCATTGGAAAAAATATTTGATAAATTATATTTCAGGACACCTGGGGACTGAATAATAGGTCTATTCTTCAAAAATCCCCATGTTGAGCTTGGTTGTTAGAGGTAGAGCAGGTAAAAAGCAAAATCTAGGGGCACCTGGATGGCTCAGTGGGGGAACTTATTATGACTCTTGATCTTGGGTTTGTGAGTTCAAGCCCCATGTTGGGTGTAAAGGTTACTTTAAAAAAAAAGAAAAAGGAAAATGTAGGAAAAGGAAAGGACCAATATAATCAGCAGAGAGAAGTTAATGTTTCCCTCTAATTGCAGCTATGGGAAAGAGGCAGAACTTGATTAGAGTAGAGCAAACACACAAGCCAGTGGTTAGGGCCACTCCATGGTCTGCTCCCCTCATGAATAGGTCCCGCTACAATCTATAGTCTCTGTGGTTTGGCCAAAAAAAAGAAAAAAAAAAAATGAAGAAGAGGAAGATGAGGAAGAAGAAGGAGAAAGAAAAGACTTCTTCACCTCTGGTCAATCTACCTGCTCATACCATCCATTGGGAAAAAAATATTGTGGTAACGTTACCTAATGGTCATTTATAAAAGTTAAATTCTATTCTTCAATGCAGCAGTTGAAAGAAAAAAATATCACCTCCCATAGCTTTTTAAATTTTATTTTTTAAGTTCTAAGACGCAGCAAAGCTCTCAAAATTTAAATTCCTTAAGTCTTGAGCTTAGAGAAAAATAAACTAAACAAAAGCCTGCCAAAAATCCAGGCTAACTATTAAAATGTTACAAGCAAGTGCCCTGGGTTTGAGACTATAGTTGGTATCCAGATCAACAGAAATGTCCTGGACAGAAGCCTTCAGATCACCATGGAACAGGCTTTGATGCCCTTTGTCTAATTCTGTGGAGACCCAACCCTCAAGCGGAATATTTTTGGCCCATCAAATAAAGGCCTTTCCCAGAAAGCCAGAGGGCTTGGAGACATCATTCGGATTCTCAGCCCATTCTTAAGTAACTTAACAAGCAGGATCTAACTTCTATCTTTAGGGTGCACCAAAAAACATTACATGGAGGTTTTCTGTTCTTTTTCTTTTTTTTTTCTTTCTTTCTTTCCTTTTCTTTTCTTTCTTTCTTCCCTCCCTCCCTCCTTTTCCTTCCTTCCTTCCTTCCTTCCTTCCTTCCTTCCTTCCTTCCTTCCTTCCTTCCTTTCTTTCATCCCATGGATCAGTTACATTTTTTTTTGCTTTCATTACCAAACTGGCTTCTTCCTTCGGCCAACTCCAAATCAACCCCAGAGTGTCATCCCGGTACAGAAGCAGTCTTGCGCACAAGGGGGCTGTCAGTGTGCTTTAACAACTCTGGATATTTTGACTCTGACTGGCTCTTTCTTCAGCAGCATCGCTGAAACCTCAAGAGCTCCCCACAAAGGGGACATTTCTGTCTCGCCTCTCAGGCACATCAATCTACACGGGGCAGGCGCCAGCTGATTAAGCCCCTGCATCTTCCCCAGCAAAGTGTCTAAAAGCGCCATCCCGAGAACTCTCCCTGGAACTCACAGCATGGCACACGCAGTTGGAGCTAAAACCTGCAAAATCTTCCCTAGGCCTCTAAGCCACCTGCCTCCCACTGGGCTCAGAATGGGAAGAAAATCTCACAATGGCTCCTTATCTGTGTATCTGTTCTTGCTTTGAAGGTGTGGCCTATGGGCCTCAGACGGAAGAGCAAGCTCAAACTGTTCTCCAGCAGTGGGTCTGGAGCGCCGGCCTGGGAGTCTGGGACTCTGCCTACGCAGCAAACTCCTCCTGTTTCTGCAGCCATCAGGGTATTTGGACAGAATCACACTTCTCCGCTTTGGCGGCCTAGCCAATTAATGTCTCTGCTTTCCCTTTCATAATTAGCACCTTGAAAAAGCAGACTATAAAAATTGCTATTGAGGTGGCACTGGGTCTGTCCGCACGAGGAACAAAGACCCAAACCACAGGGAGCTCAAGGTGAGCCTGGAGAGGAAAAGTGCGTATGGGAGATTTCAACCGGGAGAGACGATCTAGCCGCTCTGGGGGATACCGCTAGTGTAGCACCCACAGAAAACGGGATCCTCACCCCAGAGGCAACACAAGAGAAGAGGGATTTTAAACAGAAGCCATATTTAAAACGTTGCTATTAGGCACATGGATGTATGCGCCACCATTCTGGAAAACAGACCAAGAAATCTCAGCACCGACAGAACTCTTGGCGAAGTTTCTTTAATCCTCATCCCTAGTCTGCCTCACAGGCATAAAGGCAAGAGCTTCTCCGTGCGTTGCCTTTTTGTCTTAAACACGAAGGCTCGGGTCCACGCACAGACTCACACTATGGGTGTCATAAGACAGTGCACGGTGTACTGCCTGAGACGTGCATGTCACAAAGGCCCCTATGGGGAAGGGGAAATGAAGCCCCAAAGAAAGCTACTGTCATGGTTACTGAACCAGACCTTCAGTGCTGGAATGTTCCGTGGCAGTAAATGTCATTCTCCCGAAGTTCTTCATAAAGAGCTGATTGGTAACGCAAAGCTGCGGCGGCTCCGCTGCCTGGGTCCTGCTCTTCCACCAGGATATTGTGACGGCGCTCCCTTCCGCCCTCTCAGCCCCCGGAAAATAGCTTTTGCAGGTAAATATCTGCAACTGCCAAGCTCTCAAGTGAACAAATGTCCAGTTCAGAGGTCACCAGCCTCCACAAGTGATGCCATAAGAAGGCTTTCTGAAGATGAGGGCAAGAGAAAGAAAGTGCCATTTTATTGAGCAGCTGGTTGGTGCCAGGCCATGGGTCTGGTGCTGTCACAAAGGTTTCCTAAATTAATTCTATTTTTAAAAGGTCATGACCTGTTGGGCCCCTTTTACACGTGAACGAGTGGAGGCTCTAAGAAGTGAAGCAGCGATGCCCAGAAGTAACACTGGTTGGGGTCACCATGAGTCTGACGCGGATGTGCCTGCAGAGCCCCTCGTTCTTTCCATCCCTTGTCTTTTTCCGTGCAGGGTCCTGGCTTCCGTGTCATTCAGTCACTCATCCCACAAGCAGGGGGAGGCTCTGACTATGGGCTGGGTGTTGTAGGCCTCCGCACGGGCTCTCCAATGGGGCTGGAGTCCTTGCCCTCAGAGAGCTCGCCCAGCATTTGGTTAGGAGGCCACGTGAACAAACAGATGCAACAAATTGGCACAGAGTTAAAGACAAACACGGACTGTGTGCATCTGGGAGGATCCCACACAGGAAGGCACTTTGAGATGGGTGCCAACATATGGCTAAGAGTTCAGCGTGCGCAGTAGGTACATAGGGAGACCCAGGCAGAAGGAAGGCCACTGACTAGAGCTGGGGAACAGCTAACGAGCCGTGGGAGCCGGCTGTGAGAGAGGGGCAGGAGGCCCACGCTGGTTCAAGGCAGAGTAGGAGGCCTGGGACAGGCTGTGGTCAAGGCTGCAGGATAGCTCGAGCCCCACTCTGCACCGGGTACATTGCTTTGTTTTCAGTAGGCACTCTATAAATCCTGGTTTGAACATGAAAAGCAGAACACACATCTTCTCTGACTAAAACACTCCACTGGCTTCCTACCGTCCTCAAAATAAGAGCCAAGTCCTCTCTGCAGTCAGCCAGCCAGCGAGGCCGTGTGATCTGGTGGCTGACATGTCTCAGGCCTAATGTCCTCAGAAGCACGGCAGCTGCTCTCCCAAAGACACAGAAGGCCCCTTCCACCTCATGGGCTCTCCACGCCATTTCTTCTGCCCAAACACTGGCCTCTACCTATTCCCAGGGGTGGTTTCTTCTTCTCAGGTCTCGACTCCATTATTGCTCATTCTAGGATACACTCCCTGGCCACTTTCTCTTCAGTGGCTTAACAGCTGCAGTGAACTGAATTGTGCACCCCTCAGAATTCCACGTGGGAATCCTGACCCCTCCATTCCACAGAATGTGACTTTGTCTGAAGATGGGGTCTTTACACACGTAATCAATCAGCATGAGGACACTGTGGCGGGGGCAGCAAGAGAGGAAGGCTGATCCAGTATGACTGATCTCCTCACAGAAAGGGGGGATCTGGACAGAGAGACTCACATGCAGGGAAGACAAAGTGAAAATACCGGGAGAGGACGGCTGTCTCTAAGCTAAGGCGAGAAGCCCGGAACATTTTCTTCCCCCACAGCTCTCAAAAGTAGTTAACCCTGCTGATGCCTTCAGACTCCTACCCTCCAGAAATGGGAGACAACAAATTTCTTTTATTTAAGACATTCCGTTGGTGGCACTTTGCTATGGCAGTCCTCGCAAATGACTACATCTGCCCCGGTCCCTACGAATTTCCTCCATAGTACTTGCCGCCATCTTGTGGAATCATAGGGTTTATTTATTTTTTCTATCCCTGTATCTATCTTATAAAATGTTGTCTCTGTGCAGGCAGGGGTCTTTTCTTGCTTTGCTCATCTTATTCCCGGAACACAGGAGGGTCACAATAAATTAACAGTAAGTTCATGAAAAGATTGTGCTTGGGTAGACTGTGACCGACAGTCTGTGTATCACACACTGTACTGAACCTATGCATGTTTGCGGGGCCTCCCCACTCCGGGCAGATGCGGGAGGGCTAGCCTGCGGTGCCCCCGCAGAACCTGCCAATGGTGAGATCAGCATCATCCACTGGTGCCTTACAAAAATTCTCATTTTGCTCTTTGCCCAAGTTTTTTGTACGAACATAGTTTGAAAGATCCAGTTGTTTCTTTCAATGTCCTGATGTCCCGCCAAACCAAATTCAATTGATTGAAATATAGCCTGCTGATGCTTTTGTAAGGCTGGAGAAGTGGATGGCAACCTTCCACCCCTTTGCTGAATGGTGTAATTGGCCTGCCATAGAGAATTGGGGAATTTTAACACATTCCGCATTTGGCTGAGCTCACCAATTATTCCCCAGTTGCTATCAGAGCCACAGACTTTTCTTCTCTGGGGTCATTAAGCTTGTCAAAACTAATTTGTCACCACAACTGCTGACCCTCATTGCTCTGACAGCAGCACAAGGATCACCCTAAACAGGCTCTTGCATTACAAGAAAGTAAACGGTTCAGCAGAACTCGCTGTGTTCTTGCTGTATGCCTTTCGTGGCCTTTTGACCCCGGAAGATGTGGAAACTACCCCATAATGGACCAGGTCTCAAAATCCGCGTAGTAGTCACTTTGGTACTATAAAATCTGTATCTAGATCTATACATATAAATAAACAAGAAAAATGAATAAATGCTTGGAACACAGGCTCGAATCCAAGGTGTGACCAAAACTATGCTATGCTTGGGCTTGAGCAAAACCGAGCGCATTCCATGTTCTCTCCATGCAACCACCCGACGGAAGTCAGGTGGAATTAAACACACCATAAATCACAGATCCGTAATAAGCCAGTCAGAATAACATTCTTTGAAAGTTTCTTGATTGTAAATGCAAAAATATTCCAAAATCAAGGTTGCCAACATTCAACAGAGAGAAGGAGACTCGCCGTGAGGAAATAGCGTTCTGTTCTGAAGCGGTACTTTGTGGGCTCACCCAGATTGAGACTAGTTACTAACCATTTGCCAGAGTTGGCAGGTTTTGTGGGTCTACATGCAAATCTCTGCACAATCAGACAAAGGTAAGAACAAGTCTATTAATTTCAAAGCCACCGAGGAGGTCTGCAGACTGCAAAGCGGGCAGCATGAAGGCTGCCTTAACTCTTTCCGGCTCGAGCGCACCGCTAACTACGGGAGCCCATGCAGCCTTCCTGGGCAGGTGAGCATCTCAGCGCCTCTTGATGCAAACATGCAACAGGAAAACGACATTGTCTGAGAACCTCTGTCTTTTCTCCTTAAGGAGATTCAAGCCTCAGTACAACCGAGTTGAGAGTCACCAGCTGCTGCGAAGTTTTCTTGGTCGCGCTGTGAGTCAGACTTTTGTCAATCACAAAGGGGAGCTGCAAATACCTGGTCCTCCCGCTCATGCCTCATGGCTTCTTCCCCCGAATTATTAACTCCCTCCTTTTAAAACGGGCACCAGTTCCCTAATGAAAATTCACACTGCAAGTGTACAACTGGCGAAGGGATTAAAGGTCTTGAAAAAGAGCCAAGACTTTGGCTGTTTATTTATATTTATTCAAACAAATTGGATAGGCCGGTAGTTGGGTACTGATGTCACTGATGTCGAAACTGCCTCTGAGCAGTTTTTTGTTTGCTTTCAGGTTGAGAGCCGCCTGGAGGACCGGGTAAGGAGCAGTGAAGGAGGAAGCAATGACAAAAACGAGGCGGCGGAGGGAGCCGTGAAGGCCAGAATCCCATGGGAGCCGCAGATTTAGCTGAGTTCTAATGATGTCATTCCGTTTTTACTCTAGCGACAGGGATCCCCCACCCCCAGACTCTGCATTTTCAGCGAGGAGTAAGCTAAAATCTTGGCAAATCTCAGAGTCACAAAGTCCTGAATTGGCAGCCAAGATCTGGATGTGAATTTTAAGTTGTTTTCTTCCCAAATGTCCAACAAGATCTGCTGTGATTGAAGAAAGGAGAAGAAAGAGAGATTTATTGATATATAAAAAGCCGTATTTCAGAGTTGCCAGGGCTAATCGATAACTGGAATTTCACAAGAGACCACGTTAGGGTCAATAATGGGAAGGACACACATATAAAGGCAAGTATAATTACATGGCATAAATAAGGAGAGGTTACCAGAGTCTGCACATTGCCAAATGCCTCAAATATTCATGTTCTTTGAAAGACTTATTTTTGTGTCTATGGAGGATGAATAAACCTCACTAAAAAAAATTAGGCTCTTCCCAAACCTTTGCTCATTTCTGGAACTGAACCCTTTTGCAGGTTCTGAAATGTTTCACTTTGTTTTTCATTAATTTGACATGTTCACACGTCCCCTGTGCTGCTGGAGCTCTGCACAGCCCTGGCAGCCAGCACGGCCGCACAGCAGGGCAAGGACGGCTCCCACCGTCTTCCTGGCCCCGCTGGAGATGTGCCGCTGGTTCTCAGAAGCCGTGAGGTCATGCTCTGCACCCCCCGTGAAGCCTGAGTTATCGCAGGAAACCAGAGACTTCTTGGTGGAGGGCCAAGCCTGATCCCATCTCCAAGTCCTTGGTGACTCAGCCAGAGTTCAAGTCCACTCTGTGCTTGGGACTACCCTGTGATACAGACATCGAATGTGAAGAACCCCGGCTGCTTTAACTAAAGGGGGCTTTCTCCTTGGTCCTCGGCTCCACATCCCTACAGTGGAGGGTCATTTAAGACCCAAGCTCTGTTTTGTGACCCAGCTCTAGAAATGCAGGGAAGCAAAGGGTGTTATCTCTGCCAGCTCAGACTGATAATATTGTGGTAGGGCTTTGGCTGGGGGCAGGGGGGAGGGCTGGGAGGACAATGTTTGCAGTACAGAGAGTAGAAAATCACACGTCCTTTGGAGACCGTGCCTGCCAGGGCCTTCTGTATCCCTTAAGTCCGTTTTCGGTTTCATTGCTGAATCTGACTGCCATGAGGCTGCGATGAGCTGCACATGACATCCCACTGGTACACTGGGCACTCTTTCCAATCCATGCAGGTGTATGGACTGCTCCAAGCCGCCAGATTCGTCTTAAGTCAACCACGGCATCAGTGCGCTAACTGGTAGAAGCTTCTGGTAGCCGGAGGTGTTTTCTAAGCAGAAGGCCCAGAGAGACTGCTGAGCTGTGAGGTATCGCTGCTGGCCCCAGCCATTAGCTCCAAGGAGAGGATGTATTGTGTTTACCACAGATTGATGGGACTAATTCACAGAATCGTCAGTAAAAGCTGCGTACCTCCTCAGACTCTCAATAGCCTTTTGTAGACAGAAAGATAAATCTAAAGCTCAGTGAGCTCATTTAATTCTCACCTGACAGCCAGTAATAACAGAAGCATCATATAAAGGTTATGTTTCAATGAAAAAATCTATTACTGAGCATACAAAACACACTTGCATTAATTACATTTTCTTTGCACTGCATTTGACAAAAGGTCAGAAATTTAAAAAAAAAAAAAAAAAAAGAAGAAGAAGAAGAAGAAGAAACTACCCCACAAACCCAGGGAGAACATAGGAAGAGACCTCTACTTATTATCTGAAATTTTCTTTTTCTAATCCCCAGGAATTCACTCAGACACTCTGTACTTTAGTGACCATGTTTAATTAAATCTGATGTTCTGAAGATGACTGGCCAAAAATATTATCAGACATGTAACAACGATCAATTATTCTCCAACAGATGATGTTTCTACATTTTTGAAGTTGCACATGTCTAGAACATATCTTTCCTGTCAGGCTGGGATATTTGACAAGAACAAGAGAGAGGAATAGCATCTTTTCATATTTTGTCTTCACAAAAGGTTATCAGGTGAAATGATTTAAAACAGACAATGTCAAGGCCCTGGTATTTTCAGAGTTTCAGGGTGATCGTGGGTTAGGAGGGTGAAGTTATGTTTTTTTTTAAGGGGATTATAGTCCTTCAACTTCAAAAGTTGTAACAATTGAGGGAGATCTTAAGAGACAGGAAATTTTCCTCAACGAAGAACTCTCCAGGAGGGTAATAGGCTCAGGGTTTTGTTCTCATTTAGAAATCGGATACAAATAATTTTGTTCTCCTAATCTTAGTCCTACTGTCTCTTGTGTGATCTTAAACAGACTTAAAAAAATCATCAAAATACTCTTGAAGGCAACAGTTTTCACACTTGAAAAGGAAAATAATAGTAATCCCTCCTAAGTTTTAAGCATCACAGAATGCTTAGTGGTATAGAGTAGACACTAAAAAAAGTTAGTTTCTTCACATATCAACCCAATAAAGGTCATATATGAAAAATTCAGCTAACACTATATTCAATGATGAAAAACTGGAAGCTTTTCCTCTAAGATCAGGAATAAGACAAGGATGTCCACTCTCGTCACTTTTATTCAACACATTACTAGAAGTCATAGCTACACAAGTAGATGAGAAAAAAAAAAGACATCCAAATTGGTAAGGAAGAAGTAAAACTGTCACTATTTGAAGATGATAACACAGCAAATCCTAAGGATTCCACCAAAAAACTATTAGAAGTAATAAATGAGGGGCTCCTGGGTGGCTCAGTGGGTTAAAGCCTCTGCCTTCGGCTCAGGTCATGGTCCCGTGGTCCTGGGATCGAGCCCCGCATCAGGCTCTCTGGTCGGTGGGGAGCCTGCTTCCTCCTCTCTCTCTGCCTACCTCTCTGCCTACTTGTGATCTCTGTCTGTCAAACAAATAAATAAAAAAAAATCTAAAAAAAGAAGTAATAAATGAATTCATTAAAGTTGCAGGATATAAAATTAATATACCGAAATCTATCGTATTTCTACAACTGCGTTACAACACAGTAGTAGAAAGAGAAATTAAGAAAACAATCCCAATTACAATTGTGCCAAAAAGAATAAAATACCTAGGAATAAATTTAACTGAGGAGGTAAAAGTCCTGTACTCTGAAAATTATAAAACACAGTGAAATAAATTGAAAATTACACAAAAATGGAAACATATACCATGCTCATAGACTAGAAGAGCTAATACTGTGAAAATGTCTATACTACCCAAAGAAATCTACAGACTCGATACATTCTTATCAAAATACCAGTAATACTTTTCACAGAACTAGAATAATCCTAAAACATGTATGGAACCACAAAAGACCCTGAAAAGCCAGAGCAATCTTGAGCAAGAAGAACACAAGTAGTGTTCTTGCTTTTGTAAAGTTTCACAATCCCAGATTTTAAGATATACTACAAAGCTGTAGTAATGAAGAGAGTGTGGTACTGGCACAAAAACAGATGCATAGATGAACAGAAGAGGATAGAGAGCCTAGAAATAAACCCAAGCTTATATGGTCAATTAATAGACCAGTGGAACAGAGTTGAGAGCCCAGATATGGACCATCAACTCTATGGTCAAATAATCTTCAACAAAGCAGGAAAAAAATATACAGTGGAAAAAAGACAGTCTCTTCAATAAATGGTGCTGGGAAAACTGGGCAGCTATATGTAGAAGAATGAAACTCGACCATTCTCTTACACCGTACACAAAGATAAACTCGAAATGGGTAAAAGACCTCAACATGAGACAGGAATCCATCAGAATCCTAGAGGAGGACATAGGCAGTAACCTCTTTGATATCAGCCACAGCAACTTCTTTCAAGATATGTCTCCAAAGGCAAAGGAAACAAAAGGGAAAATGAACTTTTGGGACTTCATCAAGATCAAAAGCTCTGCACAGCAAAGGAAAACAGTCAAGAAAACAAAGAGGCAACCCATGGAATGGGAGAAGATATTTGCAAATGACAGTACAGACAAAAGGTTGATATCCAGGATCTATAATGAACTTCTTAAACTCATCACACACAAAACAGATAATCATATCAAAAAATGGGCAGAAGATACTAACAGACACTTCTCCAATGAAGACATACAAATGGCTATCAGACACATGAAAAAATGTTCATCATCACTAGCCATCAGGGAGATTCAAATTAAAACCACATTGAGATACCACCTTACACCAGTTAGAATGGCCAAAATTAGCAAGACAGGAAACAACGTGTGTTGGAGAGGATGTGTAGAAAGGGGAACCCTCTTACACTGTTGGTGGGAATGCAAGTTGGTGCAGCCACTTTGGAGAACAGTGCGGAGATTCCTCAAGAAATTAAAAATAGAGCTTCCCTATGACCCTGCAATTGCACTACTGGGTATTTACTCCAAAGATACAGATGCAGTGAAAAGAAGGGCCATCTGTACCCCAATGTTTATAGCAGCAATGGCCACGGTCGCCAAAGTGTGGAAAGAACCAAAATGCCCTTCAACGGACGAATGGATAAGGAAGATGTGGTCCATATACACTATGGAGTATTATGCCTCCATCAGAAAGGATGAATACCCAACTTTTGTAGCAACATGGACGGGACTGGAAGAGATTATGCTGAGTGAAATAAGTCAAGCAGAGAGAGCCAATTATCATATGGTTTCACTTATTTGTGGAGCATAACAAATAGCATGGAGGACAAGAGGAGATGGAGAGGAGAAAGGAGTTGAGGGAAATTGGAAGGGGAGGTGAACCATGAGAGACTATGGACTCTGAAAAACAACCTGAGGGTTTTGAAGGGGCGGGGGGTGGGAGGTTGGGGGAACCAGGTGGTGGGTATTAGAGAGGGCACGAATTGCATGGAGCACTGGGTGCGGTGCAAAAACAATGAATACTGTTACGCTGAAAAGAAATTAAAAAAAAATCATAAGGAAGAGAAAATATATTTACAGTTCTGTACTGTTATTTTCAAAGAAAAAAAAAAGTCCACATATAAGTGGACCCATGTAGTTCAAACCCCTTGTTGAAGGGTCAACTATACTATCACTCTGGTGGAGCAGAATGATTTTAAAAACCAAAAAAAAAAAACCAAAAAAAAAAAAAAAAAACAAATCCCCCAGCTGGTTAATCACACACAGGTGGTTGCCAGGGCTGGAAGGAGGAGGGAACAAGAGACTGCCTCATGGGTACAGTGTTTTCTGTTGGAGTGATGAAAATGTTCTGGAACTAAATAGAAGTGTGATGATTGCACAGCACTGTAAATGTTCTAGATGCCACTGAATTGTTCACTTTAAAATGGTTAATTTTATATTATGTGAAATTTACCTCAATAAACAACATTTCAAATGTGAAGAAAAAAAATGGGGAAAAGGGTCTTCGATAAATGGTTTTGGGAAAACAGGACAGGCTATAGGCAAAAGAATGAAACTGAGCTACTTTCTTAGACCATACACAAAAATAAAGTCAAAATCAATTAAGTGTGAGACCTAACACCATAAAAATCCTAAAAGAAAACACAAGCAGTAATCTTTGGACATCAACCTTAGCAATATCTTTCTAGATATATCTTCTCAGGCAAGGGCAATAAAAGCAAAAATAAACTATTAAGATGACACCAAAATAAAAAAGCTTATTAACAGCAAAGGAAACCGTCAACAAAATGGAAAGACAACCTATGAATGGGAGAAGATATCTGCAAATGATAGAATTGTTAAGAGGTTAATATCTAAAATATATAAAGAACTTATACAACTCAACACCAGAAACCAAATAATCCAATTAAAAATGGGCAGAAGACCTGGACAGACATTTTTCCAAAGAAGACATACAGATGGCAACAAATATATGAAAAGATGTCCAACATCACTAATCATCAGGGAAATGTAAATCAAAACCACAATGAGAGATCACCTCCTACCTGTCAGAATGGCTAGTATCAAAAAGACAAGAAACAACAAGTGTTAGTCAGAATGTGGAGAAAAGGGACCTTTTGTGCACGGGTGGTAAGAACAAACTGAGGGGCGCCTGGGTGGCTCAGTGGGTTAAAGCCTCTGCCTTCGGCTCAGGTCATAATCCCAGGGTCCTGGGATAGAGCCCTCATCAGGCTCTCTGCTCGGCAGGGAGCCTGCTTCCCCCTCTCTCTCTGCCTGCTTCTCTGCCTACTTGTGATCTCTGTCTGTCAAATAAATAAATAAAATCTTTAAAAAAAAAAAAAAGAATGCAAACTGATGCAGACACTGTGGAAAACAGTCTGGAGGGTTCTCAAAAAATTAAAAACAGAAAAAACATATGATCCAGTAATTTCACTAGTGGGTATTTAAACAAAGAAAACAAAAATAGTAATTCAAAAAGATAAGGCCTTATGCTTATTGTAGCATTACTCATAGTAGCCAAGATATGGAAGCAACCCAAGTATCCCCTGAAAGATGAATGGATAGATAATGGTTATCTATATATATGTACATATGTGCGTGTATTCATTGCATACATACATATGTATGGACACACACACACACACACACACACACACACACACATGCAAGGGAATCTTACTCAGCTATAAAAAGGGATGAAATCTTGTGACAACATGGATGGACCTAGAGGGTATCCTGCTAAGTGAAATAACTCAGACAGAGGAAGAAAAATACCAGGTAATTCTACATTCTATTATGTATTCTATTATTAATTCTATTATGTAGATTCTAAAAACATAATGAACAAATAAACAAACACCAGAAAAAGAATCATAAACACAGAAAACAAATTGGTAATTTGCCAGAGGCAAGGAGGTTAGGTAGCTGGGCAATACAGGTGAAGAGGGTTAAGAGGTACAAACTTCCAGTTATAAAATAAATAAGTCACAGGGACAAAAAGTACGGAATAGGGAACACAATCAGTAATATGGTAATAATGTTCTATGTTAACAGAGGGTAACAACACTAATTGCGGTGAGCATAGCGTAACATACAGAATTCTCAAATCACTGTAACATATACCTGAAATTAATACAGCATTGTAGGTCAACTATTCTTCAATAAAAAACATGTAGATTAATTTCCTTTCCCAATTCAATCACCATAATCCTAATAGTTCATAACTTTTGCTCACATGGTATGTTTTTAATCATCAAGAGTCTAGGGAAGAATTATAAAAATATGTAGAAAAAAAGTCAAGCTTCCTAACCTCCAGACCAACACGTGGATGGGAAGGCCAGTGCAGTGGAAGGGTAGCCAGAAGACACTACTTCCAAGACCACCGATGCCCCTTCTCTTTGCAGTGGACAACACAGCTCTCCTCCAACAAAGGAAATGCTGAAGAGGTACCAGCTAATGACCAGGAGCTACTGGCCACCAACCCCCCCACTCCCATCTGTGCTGTTTATTTGGGTCCAGGAAGTGGAGGGAATTGCAAAGAACCCCGTAGGAAATACATCCCAACCTCATATAACCGTGACCATCATGTACGTATGTGTTATTGTATGTTCGAACCTTCCTCCTCAAAGTGTGGTCTTCAGACCAGCGGCATCAGCATTGCCTGACTGCTTGGTAAAAATCCAGAATTCCCAACCCTATTTCTATGGAACCAGAATCTGCACGTTAGGAGAAATGCAGGTAATTGTTTGGGAAGCCCTGCTTCAAACATGCAACGGTGGTCTTCTCTCCTTCCTTAGACTTTAAGCTAGAGTATCAGCTCCAAGAGGGCAGGGAACTCTGACTTCTGTGGACACATATAGATTCTGAAAGACTCGAAGCAGCCTCTGGTGCACACTGGATGCTTAGTGTGTCACTGTTAAGTGACTGCCTTGTCAGGGCCGATAAAATTCACGTAAGACCCCGACTTTGCTCAAGACCACCCTGGGAGATGGCTACTGCAACCGGTAGGAGCAAAAAAGTTTGCTCAATTTAATGCAGAAAAATATTTATTAAGCATATTCTAAAAATTCTGGGATTATAGTAAATTAAACAGCTGTAGTGGACTAAAATTGACTATTAAAACAAAGTTTTTTTTTTTCTCCTCAGATAATGCTTAATGATGATATAAGGAGAAAATGGCCTATGAACTGCTTTAAAAATTTACCCCTTTAAACAACTTTATCTAGGTATAACTTACATACCATAAAATTCACCTATTTAAAAGGTTTCTGGTATACGAAATTTAATAAATCTACTGAGCTGTGCAACTTGCCATAACCCAGTTTTAGGAGACTGTTACTATCCCAGTGAAAATCTCTGTGCTCATGTGTGGGCAGTCTTTGTTCCTACCCCAGCCTCAAACAACCCCTAATCTACTTTCTGCAAAAAAGGGGCATCATCTTGAGGACTCTTCCATCGGGTACACATTTTTTGTTTTTGAAGATTTTCTTTATTTGACAAAGAGAGAGCGGGGAGAGGAGGAGAGGGAGAGAGAGAATCTCAAGCAGTCTCCACGCCAGGCATGGAGCCCCAGGCCGAGCTCGATCTCAGAATTCTAACCTGAGCCAAAATCAAGAGCCGGACGCTCAACTGACTGAGCCACCCAGGCGCCCCAATACCTGCTTTATCCAGTATGTGCAATACTTCCTGAGCATTTAGCAAAGAAGCCCGGTTAAGGATCGATCTCCGTCTGCCAGCCCTGGCTGAATTTCAGTTACTACAATGCACCTAAACATAGTTCTTTCAGTCCACTTTTCTCTTAAAAGTTCTTTAACCTACTGAAATATCAGTATTAGTATTTAAGAATAAATGTACCAGTGTGTTTTTCCCTTCCTGGGCTATTGGTGCAAAAAAAACAGGACATTGCCTGAATCCTTAGTTACAATGCCTCAGTGCCAAGGCTGCAATGTGGATAGTAAGAGAGATGTGTTAGGGTGACATGAACGGACTTGGAGACATGGCCATAACATCCTGCCAAAAGAGAAAAGCAGTGTGCTGAGAAATAAGTATGGTACGATCCTATTTTTATAATAAGAAAAAAAATCATATGTATGCACTTTTCTATGTTTCTATAGCCATCAAGAATGTGTAGACAGACACACACCGAACTGTTAACAATTATTACTTTAAGGGGGAGTGTTTCTGGGGGCAGGAGGGGAGGAAAACTTTTTCCACTGTAATGAGGAAACATTGTTTTGCTGTTTGAAAAGAAAAAATCCCATAAACACTATCTTTGAAAGAAAGGTACGGTACTATTTTCCAGTTTTCAGATTAGTTTCCTTCTCCCTCCTTCCCTCCCCAGCATAAATCTAAATTAATATGGTTTTACCAAATGTGTGAGCTAAATTATTATGTGGACTGTGGAGACCTCTAGGTTATAACTTGGGTTTCAGAACTGGATTTCGAATTCACCTCACTGGTGAAAGGGAATGAAGACGTTGGTAATGTGGTTTGATCTGCAGCGAGAGTAGACCAAGGTTTGAGACAAAACCTTACCTTCATTGGCTCTCCAAGTTTCCCTAAGTCAATGGAGCAGGGAAATAGGGCCAATACATAGACTCACTCTGGCACGCAGATGAAAGGACATACAGTCCAACAGCCCTGGTCTCAATACTCCTTGTTGTCCAATTCATTTAGATAGAAAACTTATCAGTAGAACACCGACGGAGATTTTTTTCAAAAAAGGAACTAGCATTTTTGGCATCACAAAATGAAACTGTGAATGTACACATATATGAAAAATACATGTTTGTGTGATAAGTGACCTATAAAAACGATTATTAAAGGTACATTTGCAAAGATGTTTGATTAAATAACACAAATGCACATGGATGCTCATGGCTAAGTTTTTCCCCCTTTTATAAGCTTTTGTTATTCTTGTCAATTTTGTCATGACTCCATTAAAAATATTACATCCAGAATATTACACCCAGAAAGCCACACCAATGGTCTGTGTACAGCTCGATTGGTTTTTGGACTTGAACACACTCATGTAACCACCACCGAGGTCAAGAAATAGAACCCTTCACTGTGATTTGTAAAAGAGACTGAATCTTTAATTTTGGGGAAGAAAGTCTGAATTATCAAATACCTTCGGCACATTTAAGCAGTTATTCCATCCGGCGGGATTCAGCCTGCTGTCTGGGTAAAATTTAAGTACGAGTGAGTGAGCAAATTTTAAAATGACTGCACAGAGTCTAGAGACAAAACATCCCTGGAAAATGAGTTAAGGCTCCAACAACGTGGCTCACCACCGGTCTTTTCCATTGTGTCACAGTACAGGCTGTCAAGACCGATGACTTGCTCAGGTTTGAGTCACACAATTCAAGCCAAACTTTTGACTCATCTCTAGGTTCATTTTTACCCCTAAGCTTCCTTTGTCACCAAGGTATAGTGCGTGAAACGCATGTGACCCGGCACACTGAACAGAGCCTCACTGTTCAAAGGAGGTAAAACAGACGATTAATTTGTCAGCACAAAGTGAAGACTCAGAAGCCCGGAATATCAATCTCTTGTTCAATTTGTTATTCTTTCTCTGAATAAAAGGCTGCTTAGAATCCACATTCAGGTTAGAAATGCAGAAGTTCAAAAGTGAACAGACCCTGCCTACTTTCTATATCTGACAAGAAATATCTCCAAAGAAGAACAGGTGTGGGGAAAGGATTTTTCTGTGGCCACAGGAGATCCTCTGTAGGTCCTGCTCCTACCAGAGGCACAGGGATGTGCTGACTTGATCAGGATCGACATAAGGCACTCAGAATCAATGCCACGAAAGCAAAGATCTCAAGAGCTAGAGGGCATGTCTCTGATTGTTCTTTTAGCTGTGCTGAAGCTTCTGGAAGGCTTGGACTCTGGAGAGCTCCTCTTCCCCACCACACAGAATGACTATGAAAGACTCCTCTGCTTGCTGTGTATGAATTAACCAAAATAACTCGGGCCCTTTGTTTTTAAGTTCCATGCCTGCTTTGTTAGAAGCCCGAATGGTCGCTTTCAGAGTCACTCCTCATGACTGGAAAGTCAGGCAATGAGCCCCTCTGTCCAGAAATTGAGTAAAATTCAAAAAGAGGCATTTTTTGAGTCCACTTTCGGATAAGGAAGCTAGGCGAGGGGCTTAACATTGACTCTGTTATTTCCTGTGTCCAGACATGCCCGAGGACTTGGTGGGTAAAAGCTACCTAGGATGGAATATTTTAGCTAGACTTGTTGAGTGGGTCTGCATCCCCATGAATAACATGCACTGCTCGGACACACCCTCACTCCCAATCAGGAAGTCGGCAATTCGGGTTCAGTTTCCCTCTCTGCGCAAGTACGGAAAGCTGGCGCATCAGGTAGTTGAAAACAATTATTAAGGGTGGTTTTCAGAGCTGAGACACATATATCACCGCCAAGAACCTGGCCCAGATCCTTCTAGTAAGCTCAGAGATTTCCTAACGCAGAGAGTAAATAAGACCTTTGCCATTTCACAGATGCTGGTAAAGATTTGGGACAAAAATGATCACAAATGAGATATTTTCATGGTGAAAAATACAAAAGTAATTTGATCTTCTAGTCCTTATATTATAAGCAGATAGTTTTGTTTCCTCTTTGACAGAAAATGCTGGTAATTTATGGAACATGGAATCCAAAATGCAAATTTTTCTCTTTCTTAGTCAACTTGGGAAAACAAATGCATTATTTGGGGGAAAAAAAAATCACAATTTTATCAACCTTAAAGCCTGCCGTAGCCATTTTCTTAAAAACTTCAGCAGTAGGAGACCACCAATATATCCCAGAGCAATGATCCTTAACCAGGGACGATTTTACCTCTGAGGACACACATGGCACAATAGAGTGTGTGTGTGGATGTGGGAGGGAGTGGGGGCAGAGCTCACACTAAGTGGGGAGAGGCTAGGCATGCGGTAATGCACAGGACAGTACCCCCAACCTAAGAAGGAACGAGCCCAAAATGTCAGCAGTACTGGGGATGAGAAATCCCTGTCCCAGAGTGTGGTGATAGACTATTTGTAGGGGTACCTGGGTGGCTCAGTCATTGGGCATCTGCCTTTAGCTCAGGTCATGAGGGATCGAGCCCCGTATTGGGGTTCCTGCTTCACATGGAGTCTGCCTCTCCCTCTCTACTCCCCCTGCCGGTATTCCTTCTCTCGCTCTCTCTCTCTGTCCAATAAATAAATAAAATCTTTTAAAAAACCCCAAAACTACTTGTAGGAGCAGAAATGCACAAAAAACAACAACAACAACAACAACAAAACCAAAAAACACCCTATCCCAGTCAACACAGTTTAATTCTTGGGAACTTCTGAGAACACTTCTGGAGGAAACCCTCCTGCACAGTGCTAGCAGTGAAAGATGGGGCTGGGGGGAAGACGCACATGAATTCAAAGCAGGTTTAGGGGTTCAAAGTTGGCTGTATTTGCCTTACTATCTGGCCTTGGTGTTTTGCAGTAAAATTAAAAAAAAAAAAAAAAAAAAAGGAAAGAAGAGGAGAGGAGAGGGGAGTTAAAAAACTTTATGGTTTCCATCCTCACTGAAAAGTACCATGGCAAAGTAGCCTCTTAAAATGAGGTCACTTAAGGGCTCATTTCAGACCCTTCCGGTCCACACTAAGCACTTCCTGTCTGACATCACCTACCTCAGAAGGAGCTTGAGGCTGAATTCCATTTTGTATTTTAATGGTGCCACTGACACAGAGCAAGACTGGCTCATGATAAAATTGACCCAGCACTTAAAAAAGGAGTCATTATCCGATTTCTATGCAGTCATCGTTTGTACCTAAAAATAGCATTCTTCTGAAATGAGACGACTCTAAATAAGACATTTGGGGAAACTAATAACAGGTTTGTGAGAAGAAGAGAGGAAGAGGAATGAAAAGAGATCTATCACACAATTAAGATGCAGACACAACCAACACACCAGGACCCTGCTGGCACCACGGCAGCCAGGATGCAAAGCTGGGTCTGAACACAGATTAATTTGCAGTACACACGGTAGCATGATCCGCATACGGTTATCTGATGGGCGCACTCAACTTTCCTATGAGGTGTATGTACATTTCAGCCTGTAATAACAGTTCCAAAAGGACGGTCTTGTATTTAACTGACGATTTAGCTCCAGCAGTTAAATCCCACTGCATTTTAGAATTCTGCTGCCTTCCCAGAGTTGGAAGGAGACAAGGTGACACACATGACTCACCCTTCTCTCTCAGGTCAGTGTTGGCCACTGGGGCAGCACTGGGGGGCTCCCGAAGCCTCTGTTTTGAGTGGCATCTGTTTGCGGACAGGAACCCACTTGAGAGGCAGACCTCCTCCTGCTGTCTGTGGTACAGTAGAGGCTTTGGTTCACAGAGGCATGTTAGGACACTTAACTTTCACAGAATATAGTATAGTGGTGTAACATTTCCTATCTCCACTAGTGTTCCCATCTAGACTAGAGTGAGAGGGGTGCTCTCCTATGAACACTGAATGAGTCCATTAGTTATGAGAGAGGGAGAGAGAAGGAGGAAAGGGAGGAAGGAAGGAAGGAAGGGAGGGAGGAAATGACGAAGGAAAGGAGGGAGGAAGGAGGAAAGAAATGGGTTTTTAGGAGTAATTCCTGATTTGGGAAGGATGAAACTGGATACAGCTCCATTTTCTCTCCCCTCCCTAGTATGGCTTTGAGGGCTTAAGACTGTTCCTCTTTGTTTTAGGATGAAATCTGTGCATGTAACAAATGGCCCCAATTCTCCATTCCTCTAATGGAACTCTTTTTTTTTTTTTTTTTTTTTTTAAGATTTTTTTTAAATTTATTTGACAGAGAGAGATCACAAGCAGGCAGAGAGGCAGGCAGAGAGAGAGGAGGAAGCAGGCTCCCCGCTGAGCAGAGAGCCCGATGCGGGGCTCGATCCCAGGACCCCAAGATCATGACCTGAGCCGAAGGCAGCGGCTTAACCCACTGAGCCACCCAGGCGCCCCCTCTAATGGAACTCTTAACTTCCCTTACTCTATGCCCTCGTTACTGGTTATCTCTGGGTCCTGTGAACGAGTCAGGCAGAATAGAGTTCTCAGGTCTGGAGGACATGTCAGCTTCTTTGGGGTTACAGATAATGACGGGGGCTCCCCAAGGAAGCATGAACTTCTTCCTCAATATTTGGGGTCAGCAAACTTCTACCTTATTTCTGATTTTTTAAAAATATTTAAAAAGAATTTATTATGAAAAACCATAAACATATAAACATATATGAGAGTAGAAAGAATAGGGAGATGAACTGCCCATCACTTTCACCAACAATTATTAAAATTTTCCCCATATGGGGTACCTTGGTGGCTCAGTGGGTTAAAGCCTCTGCCTTCGGCTCAGGTCATGATCCCAGGGTCCTGGGATCGAGCCCTGCATTAGGCTCTCTGCTCAGTGGGGAGCCTGCTTCCCACTGCCCCCCACTCTGCCTGCCTCTCTGCCTATTTGTGATCTCTGTCAAATAAATAAATAAAATCTTTAAAAAAACTTTTTCCACATATGCTTCACCTATCCCTTTGTATTTCTAATATATTTTAGTAAATCCCATATCACGAGTATATTTGTATTTATTTATTCTTCAACTCATTTCAAAAATGATTTAAGGGGCACCTGTTGGGGGGGGGGGCTCAGTCCTTAAGCATCTGCCTTCGACTCAGGTTAGGATCCTAGGGTCCTGGGATCAAGCCCCGTGTTGGACTCCCTGCTCAGGGGGAGGGAGCCTCCTTGTCCCTCCCCCACTCCCTCTGCTTGTGTTCCCTCTCACTCTCTCTGTCAAATAAATAAATAGAAATCTTAAAGAAAAATAATGAAAAAAATGACTTAAGAGAGGGGCACCTGGGTGGCTCAGTCAGTTAAGTGTCTGACTCTTAGTTTCGGCTCAGGTCATGATTTCAGGGTTGTGAGAAGGAACCCCTGTAGTGCTCCATGCTCAGAGCAGAGACTGCTTGAGACCCTCTTTCCCTCTCCCTCTGTCCCTCCATCCCCTCTCTAAAATAAATAAATAAATATTTCTTTAAAAATTATTTAAGAGAGACTTCACTTTTAGAAAAGGAGATTCTGATTTTTGTATTGTAATAATTCTTCCCACGGCACATGCTTCAGTAAGTCAGGTCATCCTGGAGAATTCCTGCTTCTGACAGTAAATGAACGTCAACCAAACTGTAAAGTTTGAGGGCACAGTCGTCCACAGATGGTCCTCAATTCTGGTGTTACCTGCAAGTTTAAAGGGTTCTCAAGAACCATCCTCAGGTTTGATAATTTGCTGGATGGACCCAGAGAACTCACTGAAAGCTATTATACTCATGGTTATGGATCATTCAGAAAGTAAATACAGATGAAAATCAGCCAAGGGAAAGACATATATAGGGAAGAGCCTGGGAGGGTTCCAAATATGACAACTTCTGCTGTCCTCAGAATATATTCATTACCCTCCATGCACTGATATGAGACAATCCGTGTTGGAGCACCACCATTTTGGTCTCCTGAGCTTTGGTGTCCAGAGCTCTTACTGGAGCTCCATTCTGTAGGCACGACTGACTGACAGCTCTCGTGGTTGATCTCCGACACCAGGCTGAATGACATCACGAGACCCAAAGCCCTTACCCTAAATTGCATGGTTGGCCTTCTTGGCATGGCCAGTCCACCTTAAGGTCCAATGTGGGCACCTACCACTCTAAAAAAGACACTTCTATCAAGTATGACATATATTACCTCCCAGAACCCAAAGGCAAAGGAAATCTCTCACTGGGCAAGGCCAAGTTTTTTACTGCACAAATTAACTTACTTGTTCTTATTGACCATGCTAACCCTAACCTTTTCTCTTACTACACTTGACTATGAGAATAGTTTTTACACAAAACTGTTGGGAAATTTTAAAATGAGAAGTAAGTTATATCCAGCAATAAATATCTCTGCTAATGCGAGAAGATCAAAAGAAGAAGCTGACCTCCACATAATAGTTAAAAATAAGAGTTACGGAAGAACAACTTGAAAAATATACACCCCTTCAACTACGTCCCAAAGAAGAGGAAACATCAAAAGTTTCCAATATTTTGTATTTTAATTTATTTTTTAATCTTTTACATGTTTACTTTTCTGTTGAAAGCTAACCAAGGTTTTGGATGTAATCCGTCTCAAGCCTCATGGACCTCTAGGTAAGTTTTCTTTACAGAAGAGAAGCTTCTTATAAAACTCAACATTTTATGAACTCAGATCACTTGTGATTCCTTTAAGTGCGAAAAATAAGTGGACATATGGTACAAATTCTCACTCATTTCTACGTTATTTTGCAAGTGAGATGTGTAAAGCTCTTCAAGACCTTCCCTGCCATACATGAAAACAGACTAAAGAGTTCTGGATTTACACCTTTTTTTCCTTCTCGATGTGAAATTTTATGAATTACATGCAGTGGCAGGTCAAGAACTGGGTTTGAATAAATTAATGAATGATTTCTACCACACTCACCAAATTGATGAATATGAAGGGACCATGGTTTAATTTCACGTTTTTTTCTGCTTTACTAATCCATTTCTAGATCCAAACCCTCCCCTGATGTTTGGCCAACCACAGCCGGGTTCTGTTTCTATTCAGTCGAAGCTTCTGGAGTACCTTGTCTACACACATGAAGAAGTATTTACTTCCATAAAGAATCCCTGCTCCGTTTGAAACTTATCTTTCTTTGTGATTTTAATGCAGTCGAGGCACTGAGTGGGGCTAGGAAAACTCCCTATGAACACATGTGGCCTCTCTTACTCACTAGAAGTCAGGCAGTTTCATCTGTGTCTTTAGAGAAAGCACTGGTTCTCAGCTTCCAAGGGCAGAGGAAATTTACAATGAAACTATCACAAGTTTAAAAGAACAGTGCTCCTATGTTTCTTCCACCTCCAAGTGTTAAAGACTATAGACTGCGGCTGAGGGGAAATTAAGGACCCTACTGACACATTTCACGGAGCCTGTGAAGCTGAAAAGGAAATGAACCCAGTTGCAAAAGTATACAGTTCGCTCAGGCAATTTCATTGCCTTCGTGTGGGGGCAAATGTCTTCGAATGTCGTCTGCTAGAGAAAGGTGAATATTCAGGAATCAAAAAAGCAGCCAATGTTACCATGAAAAAGAAGAAGGGAAGGGAAAGAAGAGATGACAGGCTTAAAGAATATGAGGATGCCCGTGGAGGATGAGGAAGGAAGAGAAGCAAAATGGGAGGGAAGCCTCCTGAATCAGGGATCCTCAGCTGTGGTAGGGGGGCCGGCGGGGGGGGAGGTGAGAATGTCCCGGGGTTACAGTGTAGTTTGAAAAAGGGCATTAGAGGAGCACCTGGGTGGCTCAGTGGGTTAAAGCCTCTGCCTTCGGCTCAGGTCATGAATCCAGGGTCCTGGGATCGAGCCCCGCATCGGGCTCTCTGCTCAGTGGGGAGCCTGCTTCCTCCTCTCTCTCTGCCTGCCTCTCTGCCTACTTGTGATCTCTGTCTGTCAAATAAATAAAAAATAAAATCTTTTTTAAAAAGGCATTCGATATTATAAGCTTACATTCCGAATACAGAAAAATATCTTTCATTTTTGTAACACAAACCTTGGTGAGTCCAGCTCTATAAAATCTTCTTGGCTGGTGGAGATAAGCCTGTTCTAACCCAGCAGCCAAGAAGATTCTCAACAGGAGAGGGAGTGAGCAGACAGAGGAGGAAATATAAAACAAGTGCATCCCAGAGTGCACGGGAAGGAAGGAGAGGGCTGGGATTGGATTTACGCTCTTCAAAAGAGGGCATTCCGTTTTTAAAGACTGAAAACCTGAAAAATATCACAAACACTTTTAGAACCCTGTTTCATAAAAGCACTTAATGCAATGTCAAGTTAACCTTGGGGGCACTTGACATTCTGGAACACAGTCAACCTGTGGTACTTTCTGGAACCTAGCTAAGCCCTGGGTGGGACATACTGTTTTGCTTTTGCATCTGCAGGGCTTCTCTTTTTTGAAAGGCTCAAAGCACTTTACAGGTGTTTACTTTATAAAATTCTCCAAGTGCCTAAAATAAACTAGAATCCATGTAACATTTCAGGTTTTGCCTACACTCTTCCAAATCAACGCATTTGGCTTTCTCTTAGTCCCTGGTGGCTGTCCATCTTGACAAGCCTCATGGATTCACCAGAAGACAAAACCATAATCACGGGATGACCCCACAAAAAGCACCAGGACATTCCAAACCTCCACAAGCCTGTGTCAACAAATTACAGCTAGCAATAAGCACAGATAAATTAGGTGACTATATGTGGAAACTGCTAAGGTAGATCAGTAACAACAACAACAACAACAACAACAACAACAAAATGAAATCGCATGTAGGTGAGCCATCATAATTCTGTCTCCGGCTCAGTGGATCAGTAGCCAGTGGGGTCCTGGCGGGCCATATGTGTATTTATAAATATATCTGCTAATGTAAAGGTCGTGCTGCTCACTGCTCAGGGAAATGAGGCGCATTTGGAACCATCCCTAGAAGATTTTGGTTTCTTAAAAAAAAATATTTTGACAATTTGTGACAAACGCAAGCCTGCCCCCATATGTTTTGTACTATTTAAAGGGAAATGACACCCAGTTGCTTTCACATCAACACGTGAAGTCTTCTCTTTTAATAATGAAATGAGGAGGTGAGAAGGGGGGAGGGGGGTTACCTTGCACACATATTTTAGAAGATGTAAATATCTTTTCAAACTTCGTATTTCCACGCTTCAAGAGGACAGAGCTTCTAAAATCTGTGTTACTGTTCACAACACAGGAAATAACAGAAACTTTCAGATTTGAGGAGGAAATGGGAAAATAATGAATGACAAGAAAACAGTGGTAGATTCTTGTCAGAAACACAGTCTTCTGGCCCCTTGCTCACTTTTTCTACCCAGTACTTGCTGCTTGCTTTTCTGGGCATGGGGCGGGGGGGGGGGGGTCCAGGGGAAGGGGCTCCGCTTCCATGTTCCGCTCTGCTCCCCTCTGCAGAAATCTCTTACGGATTAAGTTAGAACACCCAGGAAGCTCAGTCAGGCCTGGGAATTGCTCTATGGCCACAGACCCAGAAAGCCCAGGACCGACTTCACATCTGCTTGCACGCCACTCTGTTCTTTAATACCAACAGAATAACAAGGTTTCCCCATGGCATGGAAGACAGAAACTCAAAAAAAGAAAAGAAAGAAAAAAAAAAAACAACAATGACCCGCAAAAAAACAACAACACTTGGATGACATCTTTGGTGAAGAAAAAAAGCTTCTGACAAGAGGGAAAGGTATGAAAATATTTTGAGAGAACTTGTTTAATCACTCAGCAATGCCTTCCGTTCAATCTAGCCCTCGAATCTGAATAACCACGACAGATGGCGCCTGCTAGTTTAAAAAAAAAAAATTAGCTAAATTTTCAGATGACGCAGCCTTCTGTCATGTTCTCCTACTCCGAGGCGTCTGCGGTGTTTCACAGGCTCTGAACCACGGGCTGCTTGCTGGTGACCAGTTTCGCTCTGTATCCACAGAATTCACACCACTTGCTACCTTGTGCTCAGAACTCCAAGGGCGAGGGTTGGGGTGGGGAGACTGTCATTTTGGATGACAAAGACCTTGATAGGCCATCCATCCCCAACCCAGATATAAGATATGCGTTTAATGCACAAAACCATGTTTGAAATGTAACGGCCGAGAGGACAGCTCTGGGCTCTGTCAGCCTGGCCATCTCTTTGTAGCAGAATAAACTCATATCTGATGCTATAATTACAAGCCTAATGGACACACTTAATTTATTTTGGAGAACTGAAGTTGATATCCACTAGTGCTATTATTGAAAAGACTAATGAGAGCTGCTCAGTAAGAAAATAAAAGATTTATTGAATTCCTTTTGGCACCCGGCACAGCTTAGCAATTTTGAGAGCCCATCAAAATAGCAGATATATACCCCGCTCAGATGTGCTGTACAGGATGTGAGCTGGGTTTCAGATTTTCAATAACAAATCTGTCACTCCGATTTTAATTAGACGGCTTAAAGCAGCTACATCAATAATGGCAGAATGACGGCTCAGTTCAAAGATCATAGAGATGTTACTCTACTTTAATAGTTCTTTTATACAAGTACATATTTCAGAAGTTTGTGAGGTATTCATCTAGACTATCCTTTTCACCAGAGAAGAGGAAAAAATATTCCTAATCGAACTGAACCACGAACACTAGCCGTCACCAGCATTTCTGAACCAGGCTGTTGCATCCAGCTGGTTAGGAGGTCTAATTTCACACCGCACAGCAATGAAATGCTGCTAACTTTTATTTGTGAGTGTAAAACAGTAATATTTCGTGACAGCCAAAGGCCAGCAGACGCCGCTGGGTGCACCCTCCACTGGTCTAACCCTGAGACAAATGGCAGTCTCGACAGCCGAGCCTTTCCCATGAGCAGCTCACAGGAGTGCTCCAGGAGGACTTGCCCTGGGAGGGGGTAGAAGCCTTCGGGAGAAGTGCACCTGCTGCGGGGAGCACCCCGCAGCCCCAGAGAAGGTGAAGGAAGCCTCTGGGCCTCCTCATTTCTTCAAGGGGTGGGAGGTGTGTTTAATTGTCATTGTATCTCTTTCCACTGATTCTTACTATAGGAATAACAATCTATTGGTTGCATCAAGAAACACTGGGTATTAAGGAGGGCCCGTATTGCATGGAGCACGGGGTGTGGTGCATAAATAATGAATCTTGGAACATGAAAAAAAATAAAATTAAATTAAAAGAAACACTGTTAATATAGTGACATATCTCTTTCTGTATTTTATCCCATGGAAATATATACACAAATGTTGTTGATACAGATATATATACACAAACCCACTTTTCTTTAGAAAATAAAATGAGGCTACATACAATCTGTACGGTTTTTTGCTTAACAACTTACAGTAATTATCTTTCCATGTCAATAAGTGTACCTCTAAATCATCATTTTTAAAAAGTGCATAATATTCCAGTATGGATTGCCCATCTTATTTATTCAGTCCCCTCTTGTTGGACATTTAGGTAGTCTCCAATTATTTTGCAATGATATGAGAATATGTGTGTGTGTATATATTAATACTAATATAGAATACATGAACATGTTCTGTCTATATTATAAACATGTGCCATGCATATACATATAATTTAAGTATTATGTTAGAACAAGTTATTTTAGGATAAATTCTTAGAACTGGAATTTCAAGGTTAAAGTATCTACATTAAATTTTTTTTTTTTGGATTTAAGATAGACATTGTTTTATTTATTTATTTATTTATTTCTATGAACAGTTCTGTATCTTTTTAAAGTTTTTTTTAATCTTTTTTGAGTTTTTATTTACAGTCTTTTTTAAGTTTTTATTTACAGTTCAGTTAGTTAACATACAGTTAATGTTAGTTTCAGGTGTGTAATTTAATGATTCAACACTTGCATACAACATCTGGTGCTCCTGACAGGTGCACTCCTTCATCCCTGTCATGTTTCCCCCATCTCCCCGCCCTCCCCTCTGATAACCCCTCAATAGTTAACACTATTTCTTGGTGTGCTTCTCTCTCTCTCTCTTTTTTTTTTCCCTTTGCTCTTTTGCTTTGTTTCTTAAAATCCTCATATGAGTGCAATCATATGGTATTTGTCTTTCGCTGACTGGCTGATTTCACTTAGCATAATGCCCTCTAGCTCCATCCATGTTGTTTTAAATAAGACAGATACTGTTTTCATGCCTGGACCTGGAATGCTTGTTTCGGGAGCACCTTCTCCTGGACCAGATCCTGACAAAACCCCAGCCCCGCTACTATCACTGTCAGAGCATCACGCACATCCCTAAGTTCATCTCCACTTCCTCAACAATGTGGTCTATTGCTCTCCAGAATGATGTGGGCATTCCCTGGACCTACTTCCTGAAAGTCATTCTGTCTGCTCAGTCCTCAGTGATGGAGGCACAGCTGTCCTGGACTCCCAGCATGACCGAAGTCCCAACACTGACTCTGCTGTACCGAAATATCGCACGTTTAGAAGGGACACCAAGGCCCCTGTGGCAGTGCCGTTTCATTGCTCTGCATCAGCTCTGCCACTTTTTAGTCTCTCTGACCTGGGGGCAGTGACTTATCCTTTATGTGCCTCCGTTTCTTAAATGCTCATGCTTCCTCCTCCAAGAAGCCTTCCTGGACCGCGCATGTCTGAGTCAGAGGCCTTCCTTTGGGTGCTCACACCATTCCACACTTCACCCAGCACAACACTTACCACATACTTCATTGGTTACCTGTCCTTCCCCAAACCTAGAGTGGCAAAGCAGGAACCGTATGTGACAATACTGGCAACTACTCACGCACCATTCATTGTAAAAGGTAATCACTGCGGGCCTTCTTTGTTCTGGATACTAGGGCTACCCTGTTGCTACAGATATAGGAGAGAACACAGCTCTCATGTGACAGATACTCAGGCTGGGGAGGGGCAGACCAGTAGCCAAATAGGTCAATATATACAGTATGGCAGATATGGTAACTCCTATGGAGAAAAAACAGGACAGAGTAAGGGGAAGGGAATACCAGAGGTTGGTGGCTTTGAGCTTAGGTAGGGTGAGGTCAGAGGAGGTCTCCCTGAGAAGGTGACATGTGATGGTATCTACAATTGGGAGAGGTCACTCTTACCCCTGGAGTAACCAACTCCTTCCTTCGGTTTTAGACATGAGTGCTCTGAATAATATTTTGTTTACTAAAAGGGATCGGCTGCTCAAAACAATACTAGTAATAAGTAAAAAATAAAAATGAAATTTAAAAGACATTTTTGGGTATTTCTCCTCCTGCAAACAGCTCTGTGCTAGGCACTAAATAAAGTGACTTTCTGACCAGCATTAAGTCCCCAAAGAACAAAAGCTTCTGAGAGGAATCTTCAGCATTTCAAGTTCTCAGTGTTGAGGGAACTTATACACACACACACACACACACACACACACGTGTGGGTGCACACGGAAGCCCAAGTATACGCCGTGGCAGAACTGGTATTAGAATCCTGGTCGGCTACCTTGAGAGCCCACACCCCTCCACTCAGGCCAAGGTACTGGCCAGAGCAGCAGGCCGCCAAGCCACCTGAATCCCCATGTGATTCGGGCACTGCTCTGTCCGAGTGTCCTCCCCCCGGCCGTGCCGGGGCGTTTAGAGACTGTGGGAAGCTCAGGCTGAACCTAACCTAGAGCGGTCTTCACTTTAAGAGTTCACTGGCTGAGCCTCTGTACAGTGCAAGCGATGATTGTTTTTAGAAATGAGAAGGCCTTTCAATTGAGATTTCTTCTCAAGAACTAGGTAATTCTAACAGTCAATACAAAGTGAGTGTTTTCTAAGGACGCGCCGAGGAAGCGTTGCTCCTGGCCCAACTGTCTGCATCAGATCACTGTCCAGTTCTGCCTTCTGCTCCTCACTTGCCTTTTCTTCTTTTTTTTCCTGCTTCCAGCTGCCAGCAAGTCAGATAATTAAATGCCAAAGCAGTGACACTTGGCATTTCAACGAGCGCTCTGTATTTACTCCGCAATCCCTCTCGACAGCCCTGCTGCTCAGCGTGTGTGCGAGCTCTCGGCCGCTCTGCCCAGCTGAAGGCTCCTCTGTTGCAGAGCTGGACCCGCTGAAGAAAGATGAACTCGGGCGGCAGCCTAGGACCCAGCCCCAGAACTGGGGGGGAGGGGCACATTCCCAACCTCCTCACCTGGTCACCTCTCGGAGTTTGTGCCCTCGATGCAATTAAACAAGCTTTGTTAAGGCCAGAGCCCTCCCTGTGTTCACGCTCTGCTGGGGTACTTGTTAAGTGGATTCTGGATTAAAGAGAACGGAGCTGTAGGTCTTTTCATGGGAATCGGGCACTGCTGGGTTATTGCACGGTACGTGCCTGTTAGGTGATGTCACCTCCACGGCCCACCCTATTTTATATGAGGCTTACCAGTGAGAACACAAGTGGACATCGGACATGAGAGTCTGACCCTAGCCTCCGTGGCTGTTTGAGGTCTGGGAAGAACTGCATTCAAAATCTGCCTCTTCACCGAAGCTGTCACGTGCTCAGGCTGCAGCTTAGCCATCGCTTCCTCCTGGAAGCCCTGACCCAGAGAGTCTGGGGTCAGTGCCCTCCTTGGTGCTCTGACACAGCCGATACTTCACACAGCTCTCAACCACAAGCTCGAAGGACAGGGACATTGTCTCACTCACCGCCATGGCCCCCATGCCAAGAACAGGGCCTGGAGCAGATCGAAGGTTCCAAATACGTGATTCCAATCACACTGCTTGGTAAGTCAGACAGAAAGGTATTTTCAAATCCCTTCAAGTCTTATTGAGCTAAATATTGTCCTAAGATCATCAACATGATTATTAAATTCACAGATAATTTTTATTCATTCATTCATCCATTCAAGGTAATACATACATACTGAGCACCTACTATTTTCCATGAATTGTCCAAAAGACTTGCTATTCAAATATTCTTTTACTTCCTCCTCTAAGAGCTTTTGTTTTTCCTGCTCAGGGAGGCAACTCATGGGCTACATCCAAGAAACTGGCTCACAAGAGCTCTAGGGGAAATTTCTAATCAATGACCACATGGTGCTTCATCGGAGGTGGGCACCATTGCGAGGCTGTTTACACTGTGGGTGCCTTGCAGGGCAGAGGGCGTCTAGTAGATGCTCAATGAGTATCCATGGGAAAGTGAATAAATGAGCAGCCCAGACATGCTGGCCACTCCTGCATTAAGTTACTAGGTGGATGCGGTCCCTGAGATGCAAGGGGACAATAAAATCCGTGCGTGGTGCTCCCTCTGCCTCTGCCTCAATTCCCAGCACAGTCAAGATGGAGGAACGGGACCAGATTTACCCCTCTGGCCCAAAACACATACCACACACACACACACACACACACACACACACACACACACCAGACAAAATATATAAAACAACACTGATATTGGAAATCAGGCAATAAAAGACAGGGATCCCCAAGATGAAGAACAGTGAGGTGAGGCCTACTGGTGGCCCAGCTTTACCGCCTTGAGACTATTTCCAGGTGGCAGCCCAGGGAAGAAGGACCCAGGAAGAAGGCAGTAGTCTCCCTAAATTGAGAAAATAAAGGGGGTACCAGGGCAGCTAGAGTTTATAGGACAGAGTATAGAAACCTACAGAGAAGAAAACAACCCAGAAAGAGAGCATCTGCAGAGGGTCCCCCCAAGGATTCTGGAGAGAACTAATAAGGAAGCCCATGCATTTAAGTAACTCCCCGAGTGTGAGGAAAACATCAAAGGACTAGAGGGAACAGTGCTGGGCACTCAGGGAGCGGCCCTGATACTCCCACAAATCAGAACGGAAACCTCAGTGCTCACAGGGCATGGGGGCAGGCTACTCAGGGTGGTCGTAGGGAACAGTCAACCAAGAGACTGCTCCAGCTGCCTAACAAAGCGAGACCTGAGGGCCGAACTATATCAGGTAACTTAACTATATCCCAGAGCAAAGCTCAAGAATATTCACAGGAATGCAAAAATATCAACCACCTAACAAGGCAAGATTGACACTGTCCGGCATCCATGACTATCAGGCATGCAAAAAAAAAATCAATCTGGTTATGATGGTTATGATGGATTGATAACCGACCCGGATGTTGGAGTGAGCAGGCAAAACCATTAAAATAGTTGTTCTCACTGTAGTCCTTATATTGATAGAGCAAGAAGGGACATGGCAGGCATTTTAGAAATCAAACTTCTGGAGATGAAAACTGCAGTGTCTGGTAAGAAAGTCACTGGAAGGGATTAACAACGGATCTGACATCACAGAAGCAAAGATTAGTGAGGTTGAACACAGAGCCAGAGAGGACACCCAAAGTGAAACACAGAGAGAAAGAAGAATTTTTCGAAAGGAAGAGAACTTCTGATTGCATGACAGTACGTCTGGCTTCAGAACCCATGTTCCTGCCACCCTGTCACACCACTTACAGCTTCATGTGACCAGTGACACCGTCACTACTGAAATCTGCCTAGTGGATGTGGTGACGTGGACTGATGTTCGCCTTGAAGTCCTAAAAGCGGGGAAAGAGTGTGGGAGAGTGTGTATGTGGGGGGCAGTCTGTATGCCTGAGCTTCCCGTACAAATCTGGATCTGGACAGAAGTTCATGAATGGGGGGTAAAGCACACCCAGGCCTACACGCGCTGCTTCTGGCTAACGTGATCATGCACGAGGAAAGACGACACTGGAGCAGAGAGCAGCTTTTACACAATAAATTCCTGTAAAACCCAACAAGTTCCGAATTTACTCTTCACACATGAGTATGGCCCAGAGGCATCTGAAAAACCAGCATCTAATTAAAAATAAAATAAAGTTTTTACTATGGCCCACTACCTCACTCATAAAATTCTTTTCCCATGAAAAGAGCTTACGGTAATGTGGTGGTTAGCTCAACTACTTTTTTCTTTTCTTCTTCTTTTTTTTTTTTTTTTTTTTAAAGGAAAACAGGTTTTGATTCCTGTCTCCTCTCATGAGGTGGGCTCTCAGGGCCCAGGGTGTGGACCTAGCACTGGGCCATCCCAGCTGCTGGCACCGGACATTTGGCATGAACTCAATCACCATTAACTCCTCTAATCATTCAACCAAAAGAAGGCACAGAATCACCAAGTCACGACAGCCCCAGGTTGAAAGAGCTAGTAAGAGATCATCAGTGCATTTATCAGTTTTAGTTGTCCAATATTTATGCTCCCTTCCTAATTCACCCACTGTCCTTTGGGAGATTTAGGTCTTCGTGAACATGAGATATTGAAGGAAGACAAGAGTAGATCCAACATCAGGCCGTTCTCCATCCCAACCATGGGGACCAGGTCAGCCTGGGTCTGCATGTGTTACCTACTACAAGCTGGGCCAATACTGGGCCACTGAACTATGAGTAAGCAATGCACTTGTTAAAGAATTGGTTGGCGGCTGTCATGGAGAAAGTGTGCTGACCAAAGTTAGGACTCATTCACAGACTCTGAAAGATGCCTCGGGTGCCACGGAATGCCACGCGTGGTCCTCAAGCCTCCCGTTGATCCTGTGAGAACCCCACCTTCTGCCTGTGTCTGCTGACCTTCAAACTAGGGATAATAATAGTTGCTACCTCAAAAGTGCTTAGAGCAGTAGCTGACACAGAGTGGACAATAAATGCAGCAATAATAAGTCATGCTTTACTATTATTATTGTCGATTATTTGATATCTGTTGAATGGGAGAGGTATACCAACCACATGAGTTTATTTGGGGTCAAATGCTATACTAGCATTTATACTAGCTATACTAGCATATATAACCATTTGGTGCTATACAAATTTATGATGTACTCATCGTAAGTCTGAACTCTCTAGGTTAAGGAGACCGTTGAACATCCACTCATGGGATTCAGAGCTTTCACAGATCCCCTGAAACAGCACACGGAGTTGTGTGTGTGTGAGTGTGTGTATGTGTGTGCACACGTGCACCTCTGTGTTTTGAGCTGGGCTGGGAGTGCTCTGTCATCTTCGTGAGTCTCAAAGCCATCGATACCCCTAAAGGATGCACACCACTGTCTTAGAGCTTCTGGAGACAGACGCAAGGTCCCCTGACCTCACCCAGTGCTCTTACAAGTTTCTGGGCTGGTTTAACCATGCTAATAGCCCCCAGAGCAGCAGCTGCCCACAGCCAGTTCTTCAAGAGCTTGCAAGGCCCTCCACCTGGGCACTAGCCTAAAGGCTGGCGGCTCGATGAAGGGCCTGCTGGCAGAGGGAGGGAGCCAGCTCTGTTCCAGGCCACAGCATCAGCTGGGAAGGGGAGGGGACCGCACAGGTTTCTCCACTTTGGGGTTGTCTTCAGAGAAAAGCAGGGTGTGAGAGTTGCATTTCTGGTCCAGTAAAGGCTCCAAAATTATTTCTGGATTGATTAAAGCCCCGCTGGCATATAAGGGTATGAAGATAACTTCCCTGTTAGAATAATGTGAGATGGGGTGGGGAGGAGAAGGCGGTGGCTCAGGAAGCCTGGCTTGCATCGCGATAGGGCAGGTTATTTAGGAAGTTTCTAAAAGAGATCTCTCTGGTACATGGTACCATGGTCATTTGAAGGAGAGGATCAAGGCTTTGCTGCTCTCAACTGTTACTTCCCTTTTCTGTACCTTGGTTTCCTCACCCGTTAAGTGAGGCACCTGTGACAAGCTCTTGTGGTTCCTACAGCTCTATCACTTTGAAAGTTAGTAGAAAAAAGGGCAATTTTATACAAAAAAAGGCTGAACGTTTTCCTCAATGCCAATTGCACTGGCCAGGCTTAAACTGTCACAAATCTAAAGCAAAAGAATCCAAATTCATGAGTTTTTACACCATGAAAAGTCTTCAGCATAAGCCAGTGCCCTAGCCATTGTTCTAATGATGGAGAAGGCTGGACTCCCTCCCCCTAAAGGGCACCGAAGGGGGAGTTTTCAAATATGACAGGGAAGGCAAAAATGGAGGTCAGACGAATCCACATCTAAAATGATCACTAAATACAGGAGAGAAAAAGCTGAGAAAATTAAAATTTCACTTGTAAATAAAACGAGCCTATTTCATTATGAGAATAATGTCTGCAAATTTTCAAGTAATTTAACTTGAAATTCATTTCCCTTCTTAATTAAAAACCCAGACTATGTCACATGTAATTTTAAAATGCAAAGTGGATGAAGAATGGGAGCGGCTGGTGGGTGGAGGAGGAGAGCAGATTCTCATTTGAGGAATGTCTGATAATCCAACTTACATCCCCTCAAGCTGGTCCTCCGCACTCTTGTCTACGGGGGAAGCCTGGCTTTGGAGGTTTACACAATGATATACTCCATATTGGGCCTTGAAACTGCCTAAGGCCCGAGCCACATACGAAGTCCAAATGTTTCTTCCAAGACCTTCCTATGGAAATCAGTTCTTTTGAGAAGGTCTAGAAACCAATTCTTGACTCTACACCCAACCCATCGATTTCCTCTACTGTTTCCTACTAAGAACTCATACAAAACCTACAGACCTTTCCGGAGCACCTCCACCCCCACCCCATACACCACACAACTACACTAGTTTTTAGGTAAATTTAGGTAATTACCTAAAAAATAAACGAAAAGTAAAATATGATTAAAGCCTCATGAAATAGTTACAGGACCTCTGAACTAAATCAATCAGTAAGTGATTTTGTTTCTACTGTTGCTAAGACACAGTGACTGTAGAGGCCATAAAGGCGTACAGAAATGCATACAACATATCCCCTACCTTGAAGGAGTTTACAATGCAGGAGAGAAGGTAAGAGGGACAAGTAACTCAGACACCGTGCAGTGCTCTTGTGAGGGACAGACGGGCTGAGGGACAGGCCGGTTCTCCGCGGAGAAATACCTCAGTAGTGCGAGATTTCAGTTGATGACTAACTAGTGATTCACAAGAGGAAGGAAGAGAAGGAGGACGACTCAGGGACTCTCACATTCTCTTGTTGTGGTAACTGAGAAAGGGATGTTGTTATGAATGAGGTCAGGGAACAAAGGGGAAGGGAGAGACACAACCAGGAGACAGGTGGCCCTGCCCAGGACTCTCTCTGTTCTATTTGCCTTCGAGAAAACCAAGAACTGTGTCCATGGGGCAGCGGGTGTAGGGGTGAAGAGGGTGGGCTCTAGAGTCCCGGGCACATGGCCTAGCTCCTTAGGCCACAGTTTCTTCATCAGCAAAAAGGAGATGACGCGAATGCGTAACACAGCGGCTCTAAAGCAAGGGGCTGGGAAAGAACCAGCGGGAGGGTGAGCATCGGGCCACTCGCATAATAAACCTGAAATACATTCTCTCCTCGTCAGCCCTGGAGCTCAGGAGGAAAGTCTCCAGATTGCAGGCCCCAAGGGCGTGCGGGTCACAGCCGGTGACCTCTCCCGCGGTGGTTCTGGGTACCTGGCCTCCTGCAACGGGCGCACTGCATCTCCCCGGAGGATCTGCTTCCCTTGCTGATGAGGCTTCTGACCAGGGCCTCCCCCAGCCCCTCTTCGCTCTGGTCCCACCTCCCGTCCCCACTGCCGCATGAGGCCTGGGGTTTCCAACATCTCCCACGCCAGCTTCACCGTAGCCCTTACTGACTTGGGCTTCTCACCTGCCACCAAAATTCTCCGAAACCCAATGTGCTTCTATCATTTTCCTACTTAAAAAGCCCGCAGATATCCTCATGGCTTCCAGGGGCCAGTGTTCAGGTCGCCTGCCCTCCCTACCAAGACCTCATCCGGCAGATGGCCCCAACTACGAGGAGTTTGCCTCGCACGCCGCACCTCTGGGCCACAGCACCGCCGCCACCCCCCCGTCCCCAAGAGGAGACCCCCATGTCCACCTCTGCACGCTGCGCCCGACCTGACACCCAGGAAGATCCGGCTGCAGGGTCTCCCGCGCTGCAAAGCCTTTCCTGCTCTCTTGCCGGGACAGCCACTGCTCCTGACTGCAGGCGTCAGATGGCCTACAGCTCGGAGGGCTGCGCCACTGAGGCGCCACTGAGAAGCCACGGAGAAGCCACTGTGCTGATCCGGTCTCAGAAGCCACCTGAGAGAAGCCCAGAGAAAGCCCTGCTTTTTGGAATGGAACATCCGAGGCCACCAAGACGCTGCCGCGTGAAGCCAGTTCCCGCCTGCACGGAGGGAGCCGGGCTCAGCCCGCGGACCTGCACGGGGCTATCTGCGCTCGCTGGCACGGAGCCGGGGTTCGCTTCTCACCCAGAGCTGCCCGCGTGGAATCGGGCACTAGAGCCCATGGCCTTGCTTGCCACGGGGAGCTCACTCCCGTCAGCTGCTGGCGCAACGTCCTTTGTCCAGACATCTCGGCCCAGCCAGCCACACACCGGGCCTGCTTCGTCTCAGCATTACCTCTGAGGTTCCGCTGGCGAGCGGTGCCGTCCCTCCGCAGCGGAACACGCCTCGTGTCCTCCCGTGCACGCGTGGCCGCCCCACGCAGCACCCCAACCACATGGGCCTCCGGCGCGCTGAGGGTTACCGCGGACCCGCGGCCCGAGGACAGTTCCAACAGCCGATGGGGCAGGTGGACCGCGCCTGGAACGCCACGTGTCATCGCCACCATCAAACCCACAAGCGAGACCACGGAAGGGAGCCTCTCCCTCAAGCGCCAACAGCAGCTCCAAGGTCTAGAGGTTTACCCGCGGCGCCAGTTGGCCAGAGAAGCGGCTCCGGGGAAGCCGGCGGCACGGTGGGGCCGCGCCCCGCACAACGTCTGGCGCCAGTGCCGGCCTGCGGGAGCGGGAGGTTCTAGGGAGCAGGCTGTGCTAAAGAGGCTGCTTGACAAGTTGACGTCAAAAAAGCCTATAAATATGCCATCGGTTCCCGGTGCTGGAAGGTTCTTCCTGATGTGCGTATGGCGCTTCTCACTGATGCTGAGGAAAAGCCCTTCCGACTGGTTTCGGGCCAGCTGCATCTCGATGAATCTCTCAGAGAGACTCTTGGGGAGAAGCCCCCCTCCTCTCAAATTGCCTCAAAGCACCGGGTTCCTTTTCTTTTGTGGTTCTTCACCCATTTAGGTAAATCACGGCAACGCGTCCGCTCCTGTCCCGGAGCCGCGAGCTCTGCGGGGGCAGAGATCCGGCGCGTGTGGGCTCCAGCTCTCACTGCTCCGGGACTGTGAGGCCCTGACACACCGCGGGCCTTCAGGGACGAGAAATTCTGCAAAACAGCCTTGCTTTCCTTGCCTCGGCCTCCCGCTACCACCTCTGTCCGCATGTCGTTTCTGTCCTGTCCCACGGATAGAGTGTCATTAGCTCGGGGCAAGGCCCCCACGGCTGGCCCCAGGCTGAGAAGTCCAACCGCACACTCACCTTCCCTGCAGGTGAATGGAAAGGTGGCAGAGCTCATGACACCAGACACCACCCTCTAAATATCCCTGCCTCCACAGGAAGAGCGCGGTTAGCATCAGGGACAGTGTCTGATGGGAGGCAGGGTCAGCGCCCTGACGGAACTGACGGTTTAGTAGGGCAGATGAATCGGAAACACATAGAATGAGTGCGCACGGCCACACAGAGAAGGTGTCTGAACCGTACAGACAGAAGGAATATCTCAAGGAAACGGAGCTACAAGAGATAGGAGAAATTACTGGTCCCGGTGTAGCTTATTAAAAGTTACCTGGCTTAAGGCTATTTCACATGAGGAATTTTCATGCTTTAAAGGGATCAAAATTGATTCTGGTGAGTCAGGTGCAATCCCATTACTGATGCTAAATCTCTTGAATTCCAAGCATGTGCAAGAATTTCTTCCTTCATTATTGCCTAAAAGCAACTCTCCTCATTGTCTTGAGGGCCCCCAGAGAGATGAGGGAGAAGGGGCCACGTTAGCATGTTGGTTCCTCTTCCGCATCAACAAGAGGTCCTTGGGGGACATGAACTGGGTCCCATAACCATGGAGCCAGCACTCAGTCGGTCAGGACCAGCGAGGGCCTGTAGCAGGCACAGTGGGTCTAACGATGTTAAGGAGATAGAATTCCAGCATGTAAAACATGGAGAGAATAAGGAAATGTTAAGAATGTGGGGATTTAAGTCAGTAAGACACTGAGAGAGGGGAGATGACAGGAAATCATGAGGGTCACAGAGGAAGGAGGATGGAGGAGGCCTGGAACAACGTGTTAGGACTGTTAGGACAGGGAACAGAGGAGAGAGTTCACTTCCCCTGGGAAGGAGACCCCCGGGAAAGGGCAGGGGGCTGGGCAGGCACTGAGAGGGAGGACATGGGTGAGAAGTATGACGTAGCTATAGGAGAGGGTAAGGGTACATGAGCTAAAGTACAACCAGGAAGTTGAATCCCTAAACCACAGGAAACTTGCAGGATCCTCTACAGCGGAAAGAGGCCTTCTGTGGAGTTATTTCTGTGGAATTATTATGTCCCCCAGGCCTTGACTTTTATCCCCCCTGGAAAAAAGAAGATTAAAATGCAAGCAGTTGAAGACAACCCATGGAAAACCATGCACAGTAAATGTATGTCTGTCAAGGAGGCCAGTGGCCGGGGTCAGAGTCATTTGTTAAGAAGCTGGAAAGGGGCAGATGAGAGGAACGGCACCAGTGAACTGCAAAGGGAAAGGGGCAGTGGCCGGCTCAGAGTCCAACCCCAGAGCTAAAACTGCAGTGACACGAGGGGCAAGGAAACAACACGTCAAACTCCGACGACCTGATGGTTTGCCCAGGCTCTCCTGCAAGTGGCAGAGACAGAGCAGAGGGACGCCAGGGGGACGTCAGTCCTGGGGCCTATGTGCAGCTCTGTTTCCCGAGATGTGGGAAGGGCTGTTTGCAAAGGTGTTGCTTTGGTGTCCCACCACTTACGGTCAGTCCGTGAGACTGTCTAGTACTCCGAAAATCAAGATGTAGAAAGTGACCTAGCAGCCTCTTCTGCAAACGCATCTTATCAGCAGTTACTTGTAGTAGCTATGTGGGGCACTTTTGCGGGGAGGGCCTGACTTGCTGCTACAGGGGAGACACAGCACTAACATTCAAGGCTGTCTGCGGCTCCACTTGATGGCGTAATAAAGGTGGCGCATCTTCCCAACACTAGGAACAAATAAGGAGTTCCAGACTCATGGAATGGACGGTCGAGTGGATGGAGAGAGGAATGGACACTGTACATCCCTCATTGTTGCTAGCATCATCACATTCCTTGAAGGTTTTCTAAGAGACGCCGCATAGAATCTTGCTCTTCACCGTTTCCAACAAGCTCAGGTCCAACCCAAGAACACTGACTGGCGTGGGGCTGTGACAGGCCCATCTGGTTTTCTGGGGCCGTGGAAGGCATCAAGCGTAAGTTAATCCTTGTCGTGTACCATCTTCTCTCATACCACCTACCAGGCAGGTCCAGAAGACGGCAACATGTCTGGGTGGATGCCTGGCCACTTGCCAGCTAGTTTCTTTCACAGAAGGACATTTGGAGCCCTGAGAGAGATCTCAGAAGTTTCTAGAGGGCTCTGGCAGGCTCTGAGCTCTGCATGTCTACCACAGAGGGAAGGAATCGCGGGATAGCTTTAATCTTATTCCACCTGCAAAGTAATTGCTTACACTTAAAAAAAAAAAAAATCCTGGATTGGCCTGTCTGATTTTATTATGCCTTTCAGAATGGCACATTTTAATTCTTTTGTTGTTTCCACGGAGTGCTATTGTATTTACTTGCTAATGCAGAGAACAGAAAAGAACATGACATTCCAAAATGTACTCTTTCCCATGATTTGCCCTTCCTCTACCAGCATGGGGTACCTTTACTTCATTTTTCTCCCCTACACAGCTGCATAAATTAAAAAAGAAATCATCTGACTACAGTGCCTCTTTTTGTCTCTTTTTTTCCCCCTCTTTCCTATTAAATACAGCTCCTGTCCATGGTGATCTTGGCATGGAGACTCTAATCCCCCCCCCAAGTTTCCCCTACCCTAGTAAAGTCACGCTTACTTGTGCCGGGCTCCAACGGCTTGTTAGAGCTCCAACTATTCCCAACTGTAAAGATCAGATGTTTTGCTCCACACTACAATGTTTATACGTCTGACTGCATTCCTCTTTAACAAGTGGCCCATGACAGAAAACAAAGAAGTTTCTTTTTCTGTTTTTCTTCTCGATAAAAGCTGGGGCCCTCTATGAACACAGAAAAAGATGATCCATAAATGTAATGTCTAAGTAAGTGCAAACTAGTAAACACAGAAGACTCTTTGGGTTTCTGGTCGGTCAGAAAAACCAAGCCTGGCAATGACAATCTATATCCACGGGCATATTTAGCCAATGGACAGTTTCAAACTCTTTTCTTTACCAAGACTTTTCTCGGAAACAGGAAAAAAAAAAAAATTGGCTCGCATCTTAGCCTCCTTTATTTCCCCAGTCACTTGTAGAAGCCTTCAGGCAGCTGGCCAGAAAGGAGGTAGGGCAATCGAGGCCTAAGTCACCACAGGGTCACTGGCTCTTTTTTTTTTTTCCCTAAAGATTTTATTTATTCGCTTGACAGACAGAGATCACAAGTAGGCAGAGAGACAGGCAGAGAGAGAGGAAGGGAAGCAGGCTCCCTGCTGAGCAGAGAGCCCGACACAGGGTCTGATCCAGGATCCCAGGATCATGACCTGAGCCGAAGGCAGAGGCTTTAACCCACTGAGCCACCCAGGCGCCCCAGGGTCACTGGCCCTTAAATATTAGCAGGAGTGACATAGAATCCAAACGTGCCTGAATTGGAAGAAATGAGAGTCAAGGTGAAGGGCCATGACTGAGACTCTCCTGCTCAGTAAACAATGTTCTCCTATCCTCAGTACAGTCCTTGTCCCTGTACACAGACCCTAATTCACAAAGAAAATTTTAGACCATATCAGTCAAAATTAGATATGATTTTTCTGGGGCTCCTGGGTGGCTCAGTCGGGTAAGTGTCAGACTCTCAACTTCAGCTCAGGTCACGATCTCAGGGTCATGAGAACAAGCCCCACATCGGGCTCTGCACTGGACGGAGAGTCTGCTCAACACTCTCTCTCCCTTAGCCTCACCCTCTCTCTCTACCTCTCTTAAAAAAAGAAAAAAAGGTATGATTTTTCTGTCAGGAAATTCTACAATTTTAAGATTTGTTAATTGCAAGGCACTGGTTCCTGGTGGGTATTTGAGGCCAGAAGGGAGACGTATGTTCCTCTCTAGAATAACATCTTCTACCACAGATTGTGTGGACATACAGCAGCTACTATTAGGTCCATTATTATTATTATTTTTTTTAATGAAATGTGTCACCTAGCAATAGCGAGAGATTTTTCAAGTAATAAAACATCTTAGCGAAGAAAGCAAGGTTTGCTTTCTTCTAAGAAGTCTAAAATTACTCTGGAAAAGAGAGGGATTATTGCTATGCAACGGCCCACAGAAGCAGAGGTCATCTGCGTTAGGGATAGGAGGCACAGTCCCAAATCACAGTGTGACGCGGCAATCTAGTCCCATAAAAATTATTTCTTAATATCTCCTGGTGGTTTTTGCCATTCCCAATGGAAATGAAAGCTTTGCAATGTTACTAACCTATAAACTGCCTAGCTTGTTCTACCCACATCAGTTATAAATTCATTTGCAGAGAAAAAGAAGAGAAATAAACCAGTCAGGATAATTAAAATAAATTAAGTGAGGGACTGTCAAGAACGACTTCCCTGAAGGAAAATGAAGTCTTCTTTAGGCAAATTAAATAATAATTCATAGAAAATGAAAACTATCAAACAGATTCTCAATACCTCGGAGCCACGGGGTCTAGGGAGTGGGGCGTTTTGCACCTTGACAGTGTAGGCTGGGATTGACCGGACAGGAGACCCTGCCCTTCACCAGCACCTCCTGTGAGCAGATGGGGATACCTGTGCTGGGTCTGCAGCTGTGCAGCCCAGGAGCCGGGAAGCCTGGGAAATAAATCAGGCTTTGGGCATCTGCTGCAGATGATCTGCTCTGGGGGTTTGGTAGTTATCCAAATTCAACTTTTTTTATTTTTTAAGATTTTATTTATTTTTGCAAAAGAAACAGAGATCCTGAGCATGAAAGGTGGAGGAGGGGCAGAGGGAGAAGCAGACTCCCCACTGAGCAGGAAGACTGATGTGGGGCTTAATCCCAAAACCCTGAGATCATGATCTAAGCTGAAGGCAGACTTAGCCACCCAGGTGCCCTCAATCAAGCTTTTTTTTTTTTTTTTGGTAAGATTTTATTTATTTATTTGAGAGAGAGAGAGAGAGAGAGAGAGAGCACAAGTGGGGTAAGAGATAGGAGGAGATTCAGACTCCCCCCCTGAGAAGGGAGCCCAATGTGGGGCTTGATCCCAGGACCCTGAGATCATGACCTGAGCCAAAGGCAGATGCTCAACTGACTGAGCCACCCAGGCACCCCCCGAATCAAACTTTAAATAGGGGCTGAAACTTGCTTGTGTGATAAGAAACTGTTCACAGAATTCCACCACCACCTCTTTTCCCCAACCCCATTCTGATCTCTCAGGAAGATTTACTGCAAACTTGTTTATAATTAGGAATATCTTGCTATTATTCTACCATCTGATTTTTCATCCCCAGTGCCATATATACTACTGAGTTCCCAATTAACAGAAGCTATTCCTCAAAGCTAGCTATAGTTTGAGGCACAGGACTGGTCTCCCTAAAAAATACTGAGTAAGTCTTGAGATCAGGCCCAACATTTAGTAGAATGGGGTAACTGGCAAACAAGATAACACCACTTGCATAGACCAGGAAGGAGCTTCAAATTGGCAGGTCACTTGTTCGTGTGAGGTCATGCAAGGGGACAGACCATGCAACTCCCTCCACCTGCACTATGGCCTGGGAGAGAGGGAGAACAGAGAAGACAGAGGGCATGGGGGTCCAACAGCATGCGCACAATCAAAATCACAGGGGGCTGAGTTAGCAGATTATTACAAACCCAACGGGCCTAATGCCACTTATTGAACTCAGCATACCACTGACTTCAGTGGAACTTTTGCCCCCGTAAGGGAGGATAGCATGAGGCCCAGAAATGCATAGAATTTGAAACTACCCATTTATAAAAAAGGGACAAAAAAAATCTTTAAGAAAGATACTGTTTATATAGTTTAAACTAGATACTCCTGTGGGAAAGTGGAACCAGTAAGAGGGATCCAGATACAATCTGTAACACACTCTGGGAATCCTTTTTGTCCCCATGAGCCTGACAGACTTCTTCTGAACCTGGGAAAACTAAAGGGGAGACCCACTACACCCTCCCCCACTGAGAGACATCCAGTGGTGAAACCTCTTTTTTGCCCCCTCAGGAGACCCCAACAGAGACCAGTGGGATTCCCGGGGCACCAGACAAACCAAGCCAATCAAAATAGCACTACAGTGGCGCCTGGGTGGCTCAGTGAGTTAAAGCCTCTGCCTTCGGCTCAGGTGGTTATCTCAGGATCCTGAGATAGAGCCCCGCATCGGGCTCTCTGCTCAGTGGGCAGTCTGCTTCCCCCCACCTCTCTGCCTGCCTCTTGCCTACTTGTGATCTCTCTCTGTGTCAAATAAATAAATAAAATCTTAAGATACATATATATAAAATTATTTTTAAAAAAATAGCACTACAAAGGCTCTGAAGATTAAACTGCCACTGGAACCACGGCCTCTGCAGTAGTCAAAGACGCCAATGCTAAACCTAAACAGGGCGACTGCCTCTAAAATGAAAAACGGAAATAGAATCTGGAGTTTCCAAACATAAAAAACAACATGTCAAGGATAAAATAAAAAATCACCCATCAACCATGAAACCAAGAAAATCCCAACCTGAACGAAAAAGATGATCAACAAATGCCAATACTAAAATTAATCAGATAAATCAGATGCTGGAATTCTCTGAAAAGGATTTTAAAGCAGCTTTTGTAAAAACGCTTGAGTCAATTATAAATTTTCTTGAAATAAGTGAAAAAAATAGAAAAATCTTAGGAAAGAAATAGAAGCTAGATTCAAGTGGAAATCATAGAACTGAAACACAAAATAACAGAAATTTTAAAACTAACCAAAAAGAATCAATTGTAGGACAAGAGAGGACAGAATCAGTGAACTTGAGGCCAGAACAAAAGAATTCACCCAATTTCAATGAAAAGATAAAACATACTGAAAAAATAGTCCCCAGAGCCTTTGGGGCCTGTGAGGCAATAACTAAAGGCCAGTATTCCATCATCAGAGTCACAGAAGAAGACAAGAAAGAGAGTAGGTCTGGAAGATTGTATAAAGAAATAATGGCCAAAAACTTCCCAAATTTGGCAAAAGACACAAACCCACAGCTCCAAATAACTTAGTGGGTCCAAACAAGACAAACCCAGAGAAATCCACACTAAGACAAATCATGATTACAATTTTAAAAATAAAGGAGAGGGGCACCTGGGCGGCTCAGTGGGTTAAGCCTATGCCTTTGGCTCAGGTCAGGGTCTCATGGTCCTGGGATGGAGCCCCGCATCGGGCTCTCTGCTCAGCGGGGAGCCTGCTTCCTCCTCTTTCTCTACGTGTCTCTCTGCCTACTTGTCATCTCTGTCTGTGTCAAATAAATAAATAAAATCTTTAAAAATAATAATAAAAAAATAAAAATAAAGGAGAAAAATCTTAAAAGTAGCCGGAGAGAAAGGATACGCTAGTTATGCATGAACATTAAATCAAATGACAGTAGAATTTTCATCTGTAACCGTGGAGGACAGAACAAAGTGGTTTCACATGCTAAAGGGAAAGAGCTGTCAACTGAGAATTCTATACCCAGAGAAACCTTCTTTCAGGAGTGCAGGGAAAACAAAAATATTCTCAGATGAAGAAAAACACAGGATTTGATGTTAGCAAAGCTACCCATAAAGATGAACTAAAGATAGTTCTTCAAACTGAAAGGAGATGAAAAAAGAATCCTGGGACATCAGGAAGAAAAATAAAAAGGGAAAAGATAGAAATAGTGGTACTTACAATAGATGATCACTTGTTCATGAATTTTATAAATAACATTTGATGATTAAGACCAAAATTACAACATCATGTGATCCTCAAGACAATGATGTTTAAAAGTAGGGAAGATAAGAAGATTTAAATGGAAGTGAGGCTTCCATACTTCACACAAAATCTGTAGGGAAGGCACAGGCCCTACCACAGCTACCATGGTCTTAACAAAGAAGAACTGAGGGACAAGAGTCACCCTCTTTGCTGGAAGGCTTACTCAGGACAGTGTCCTAGTGATAGAAACACAGACATACTGATCAACTGTGGAGAACAGAGAACCCAGCATCTGGCCCACACAAACATGTTCAACGGATATTTGACAAAGGTGCAAATGACGGAAGGACAGCCTTTTCAACAAATGGTATTGGAACACCATAGGTAAATGGATGTCTATAGATGAAAATGAGTCTTGACCTAAGCCTCATACTTTATACAAAAATGAAGTAAAAATGGATTACAGGTGGTGAACATAAAACTATACAAGTTTTAGAAAAAAATAGGTAAAAATCTTTGGTGTCTAGAATTAGGCCAACCAGGCCAAGAGTTCTTAGATTTAACACCAAAAGCACTATCCATAAGAAGAAAGAGTGATAAATTTGTCCTCATCAAAATTAGAAGGTTTTGCTCTGAGGAAGCCCATAGGAAGACGGAAAAACAAGCTACGCTTGGAGAATATGTTTGCAAACACATATGCAACAAAGGACCAGTATATAGATTATTCATACAGATAAACAGATATTTTTAAAAACTCAAAATTCAAGGTAATAAAACAATGCAACTAGAAAGTGGGAAGAAATGTGTATAGACATTTCACAGAAGAGGATATATACAAGGGAATACATGAGAAGATTTCAACATCATTAGCCACTAGAAAAATGCAAATTAAAACCAGGAGATATCACCACTTGCCTCTTAGAATGGCTAAGAATAAAAAATAGTGACAACACCAAGTGCTGACAGGGATGCGGGGAAACCGGCTCACTCACACACTGCTTGGAGGAATGTCAAGTGGTATGGACACTACAAAAGAGTTTAATAGTTTCCTATAAAACTAAGCATAAGGGGCACCTGGCTGGTTCAGTAAGTAGAAGTATCTGATTCTTGAATCTCAGGGTTATGAGTTTGAGCCCCACATTGTATGTAGAGATTACTTTAAAAATTTTCTTTAAAAATTATCAGATGACCCAGAAACTGCAACAGTGGGCATTTATCCAGAGAAACGAGAACTTATATCCACACAAAAACCTGCACAAAAAATATTCACAGTAGTTTCATTTGTAAAACGCCTCAAATGGGACTCAACTTAGATGTCCTTCACCAGGTAAATGGTTAAACCAAGTGTGGAACACTGTGAAATAAACATACCCTGCAATATTACTTGGCAATAAAAAGGAATAAAATATTGATACAACAAACTGAATGAATTTTGAATTGAATTAACAAATTGAATTTTCAGTGAATTAGGTTGAATGAAAAAGGCCAATCCAAAGAAGTTACATATGTGTGATTCCACTTATGTAACACTTTTGAACTGAAGAAAAAAAAAAAGCAGTAGGGGACGGATTAATGGTTGTCAGAAAAGTCAGGGATCGGGGATGGGAGGGTGGGAGGCAAGTAGGGATGATTATGAGTAGGAAACAGTAGAGGTCCTTGTGGTGTGGTTTCAAATGGTCAGTATCTTGAATTGTGATGGTGGATGTGAGAACCCAAATTGTATAGAATTACACATGTGCACATGAGTCCATTTCTGTATCATTTCCTACTAGTGCCTGTAAACTACAATTATCTCAAAAAGCATTTCAATGTCAGAAACCTAAAGAGTGTCACAATTTGAACGATGAAACCAGGTAATATTTCCACTATGAAGTTAATTCTCAAACGTGGCATGTGGCACCCTCAGCCAGATGCACAGCATGGAGAGGTCCCTGGGCAAACAGCTTTTGTGGGGAGTTTTTCATCACTCAACTAATCACCACTGAAAAGCCACTGCTTTATGAGAGAAAGGGGAAGGGGATGTTACGTTCAGACAGTAGTAGAATCCTTCCGAATGAAGACAGATGCTAGTAAACACCTTATCTGTCAATTAGCAATTACTGACACCAACAGGTCTTTAGCTCCAAAGGCCAGTGACACATCTGTTTTCTTCACCAAAGACTGATCGGCACCTGGCACAGTCCCTGACTCATGAGAGACACTCAGTAGAGTCGATTGGTAAAGAACAAATTTACACCTCTCAAAGTGTGGCTAAAGAAAGAAATTCCTGCCAACTAGGACTTGACCATGCTCTAGCTCTGTAGGTCAAATAGGGATTTGCTGATGTGTTAACCATCCCCTAAGCTTGTGCCTTCTTCTACACAGAAGAGTGAAGAATACCTTTTTTTAAAATTTTTATTTAAATTCAATTTAGTTAACATACAGTGTATTATTAGTTTCAGGAGTAGAATTTAGTGATTCCTCAGTTGCATATAACACCCAGTGCTCATTACATCACGTGCCCTTCTTAATGCCCCTCACCGGTTACCCCATCCCCTCCCCTCCTCCCCTCCAGCAGCCCTCAGTTTGTTTCCTATGGTTACAAGTCTTTTATGGTTTGCCTCCCTCTGTGTTTTTATTTTATTTTTCCTTCCCTTCCTCTATGCTTGCTTTTAAATTCCACGAGAGAAATTATATGGTATTTGTCTTTCTCTGACTTATTTTGCTTAGCGTAATGCCCTCTAGTTCCATTCATGTTATTGCAAATGGCAAGATTTCATTCTCTTTGATGGCCAGTAACACTCCATTGTGTGTGTATGTGTGTGTGTGTCTGTGTAGACTACATCTTCATCCATTCATCCATCAATGGGCATCTGGTCTTTCCCATAGTTTGGTCATTGTGAACATTACTGCTATAAACATTGGGGTCCATGTGTCCCTTTGAATCACTATTTTTTTTTAATCCTTTGGATAAATACCTAGTAGTGTAATTGCTGGGTCATAGGACAGTTCTATTTTTAACTTTTTTGAGACACCTCCATACTGTTTTCCAGACTGGCTGCCTCAGTTTGCATTCCGATCAACAGCGTAGGAGGGCTCCCCTTTCTCTGCATCCCTGTCAAAACTATTGTTTCCTGAGTTGTTAATTTTAGCCATTTTGACAGTGTGAGGTGATACCTCATTATGGTTTTGATTTGTATTTCCCTTATGCCAAGTGATATTGAACATTTTTTCACGTGTCTGTTGGCCATTTGTGTATCTACTTTGGAGAAGTGTCTGTTCATGTCTTCCACCTATTCCTTGACTGGATTTTTTGTTTTTTGGGTGTTGAGTTTGGATACCAGCCTTTTATCTGATAGGTCATTTGTGAATATCTTCTCCCATTCTGTAGATTGCATTTTAGTTTTGTTGATTCTTTCCTTTGCTGAGCAAAAAGGCTTTTTATCTTGATAAAGTCCCAATAGTTCATATTTTGCCTTTGTTTCCCTTGCCTTTGGAGGCATGTCTAGTAAGAAGTTTCTGTGGCTGAGATCACAGTGGTTGCTGCCTGCTTTCTCCTCTAGGATTTTGATGGATTCCTGTCTCACATTTAGATCTTTCATCCATTTTGAGTCTATTTTTGCATATGGTGTAAGAAAATGGTCCAGTTTCTTTCTTTGGCATGTGGCTGTCCAATTTCCCCAGAATCATTTGTTGATGAGATGGTCTTTCTTCCATTAGATATTCTTTCCTGATCTGTCGAAGATGAGTTGACCATAGAGTTGAGGGTCCATTTCTGGGCTCTCTATTCTGTTCCATTGATCTGTGTGTCTGTTTTTGTGTCAGTACCATACTGTCTTGATGACTACAGGTGTATAATAAGGCTTGAAGTCTGGAATTGTGATGCCTCCAGCTCTGGTTTTTCTTTTAGAACATTATTTTGGCTATTTGGGTCTTTTCTGGTTCTATACAAATTTTAGAACTCTTTGTTCCAGCTCTGTGAAAAATGCTGGTGGTATTTTGATAGGGATAAAACTGAAAGTGTAGATTGCTTCGAGTAGCTTAGACATCTTAACAATATGTGTTATGAGTAAAGGAATACTTGATGTAATGACCTAAAGCTGTCCTAAAGTCAAAATTAATTTTCAAATACCCAACCATATCCATGTTTAATATTTAAACATATATTAAATTTTATACAAACTAAATTTCATACAAATCCAAGAACTGAGCACACCTCCATCCTTTCCTCACTCACACACACACACACACACACACACACACACACACACCAGAGTTCATCCCTTATAGTATGCATGCCCTAGAATTTGAAAAAAGAAAAGACCTAACTGACAAAGGGGTTCTTAGAAGTATGGAATATCAAAGCGAGACCGTTTCATCAGGCAGGGAACCACACTGTTGTTTCTGATGTGGAAAGTGAAGGCTCTGGAACTTGACAAGAGTTTCACAGTATCTGTGCCCTGGCTAGCTCTCACGCAGAAGTAGCTCCCTGAACATGAGCAGAAGCGCCCAGCTCCTGCCACCACTTGTACGGAGAGGGTGTTAAGAGAGAGAACAGTGTGTCAGACATCTTGCAGCAGGAAGTTGTGTCAGCTCTTAAAACGTGGAAAGCGTTTTACTGAGATGCCCTGGAGGCCAGTGTACAAACTGGTAGGTCAATAGCCACCATTATAATGGGTGTCCATTTTACTCTTACTTTTACTTTCCCCTCCCCACCCCCAAAGTCTCTTACAGGAGACACAAGCGTTTCAGCAGATGTCACAGGGCTCAAATCTTCAGGCAGCTCAATCAACGCAAAGGATACCAGAAGTAAAACACAAAGAATCATGTAATTAGAAAACCTGGATGTACCAGCTGCAGTTATAATTTCATCTGAAGGGTTAGTACATTGGGAACACTCAGGAAAATCACACAAGGCCTGGAGTCTCATCACTCCGCTTGCTATATCTTCATTTGTCATACTTCACATGGTGATGGATGCAATTATCAGTACTTTCATTTTTGTTTTAATTTAATTATAGTTTTGTATTTTAACCGAGGCGTAACATAGGAGTAGACAATATTTTCTTATTATACAGTTTGTAATGACTTTAAGTGGGTTTGAAATTCTAATTGAAATTTATTGTACCTTAAGGCCAATTATTTTTAGAGGAACTGAAGTCAGATTTTATAATACAAAGTCAATGAGACAATAGGACTCCCCACTGGAAACATCGCTTTAGGGCAGCTAGGCAGTCTGTTCATATCATGGCCACAACTAAGTGGTGTTAGAGTGTGGACACTCAGGGGACAAGAATAGTGGTATTCACTTTATTCTTATTTGGTGCCTAGGCTAATGCTTAGTGTTAATCACACACACACACACACACACACACACACACACACACACACAAGCAAGCGCGCGTACGCGCATTTTCCAGAAGTAGTTTTGGGGAGGGGGGGGAGTGACTTTTGTTTTCAGCTATTCAAAATGTGAAAGCACAGAACCAAAGAAAAGGGATTAGTGAAAAATTAGTTGTTTGTATATCTTAACGTTAGGTGCTTCTTTGAGAAAGGGGGAAACAAGGAAATCCTTCTGAAAGGTTCTGCATGGAAACTGCCCTGCTCCCTTTACCCATGGGATACACAAGGAATACAAAGAGGTTCTAAACCAAACCCCTCTCAAAGTAAAGGAAGACATGCTCATTTATGGGACAGAGTTGGTAAGATTCTTAACCCAGAAGCTCAATATTTCTTTTCCATTATTAAGGAGAAAATGGTATTAAACCTGGCTGATGGGCACATTTATTACAACAATTCCTTCTACTTTTGACGATTTTTGTGAATTTCCATAATAAAGTAAAAAAAAAAAGTTAACAGTGGATTTGCTGTCTTTGTAAAAGTATTCCTGCTCTCTAAATATTATTCTAGTTTTAATTTAACCAGTGTAAAACAAAAGACCAGACTGTGTGATATCCAATAATCTCTACTTTGACCAATTCTGATAAGGTCAAACACTTTTATCCCCTAGGAGGTGCCTTACAAAATTGTCTTTAGTTTAATTGGATGTGTGTGAAGATTTTCCACTTGGGAATAAAATCCTCAGCAAATCCTTGCACAGTGTTTTCCCTGTGCGATGTGGAGCCAACGGGCCAAGGCTCTCAGTAAGGCTGGCTGCCAGGGTAAATTGTGGCTTTCCTGGCTTCACACGTGAGCCAGATGTTGGGGATTTTCTGAGCTATAGAATCGTGGGGAAGAAGGTTTTTGCATTTCCTGTGTTCTCATTCCAGCTCTCAAACTTTCTGGATTTATGGCCAGTCAACAGTGTCACGAACTGGCCTGGAAACATCTCCGGAGTAAAGCCCATTGACAATGCACCTGCCTCTGCCATGGCCTCATACCATCTGTCAGATCAGGGTCTCTTCGTACTGCTTCTTCCCCCAACTGCTCTGCAGAAAGTCAGGGAGGAAGTTGTCATCTTTAATTTGCTGGAACCTGCAAGTCAGTGCAATTCTACTATGACTCGAAAACAGTTTATTGCCTTTACGATTTTATGATATTCATATTTGTCTATCATAGACAAGACATTCACGAAGGTACAAATGTATATGTGTTATCACGGGTACATGTAAAAATTTCCAATAATCTCACTGTCCTTGGAGAACCAACATCGTTTTCATTTATTTCCAAGGATAACTAAGCGATTCCTGGGATCACAATGAATGTCTATACTTGCCATATGCATGCAAACATACATTTAAACATGGTATTACAAGCACTTTCCTTATTATTAAATATTTTTAAATGACTTTGATGGCTGCATACTTTCATTGAGGTTATACCATAATTCATTTTCCTAGTCCCCTACCACTGGATATTTAGTTTGCTCTCAATTTTCTTTGTCTGTGTAAACAATCTGCTTTGCCACATTTTGACGCTAGAGAATCCAATGAACAATGATCTGTTTTCTGAATAGTCACTTCCTTTCTATTTCAATCAGCCTTCTGAGGAACAGCATTTCTCAGACTCTGGGATGCATCGGAATCATCCAGAAGGTTTTGTTAAAACACCAATTTCTGGGCCCCACTCCCAGGACTTCTGACTGAGAAGGTCTGGAGGTGGGTCTGAGAATTTGCATTTCTGACAAGTTCCGTGGTCTGGACCACGCCGTGAGAAACGCTGTTCTGGAGAAGCACCTGCTGGATCGAGGAAACGGACGCAGAGAGAGGCTTCTCGTCGTGGGCTCCTCGCTTCTTCACTCTCCCATCGAGAAATAAAAAGCTGCTTCAGTTGATACTTCACAGCGCAGTCCGTGGCCTGGCATGTGCTCAGGTGCCCTCCTTGTGTTGAAAAATGTTTGGCAAATAAGTAATGTTGGCAGGAGAGACTGCAGTTTTGACACCCACACCTCGATTTGGGATTCATTTTTCTCACTCAAGATCTGGCAAATGCATCTCTTCCTTAAGGTTAGGCTGTGAAAATATACTCTGACTCACAAACCTACTTTAAAATACCACCAAAAGTAATCAACTATTTCCACAACTAATGAGAATTAAACATCTTCGTTTTGAGTTGTTTTACATGTTTTGCCTGTACAGAGAGATCTACGTACTTAACCGGAACTGTGCATTATTGTGTGACTAAATCATCAGGACGAGAACGGTCTCCCTGCGCCTAGCCTCTCCCTGATGTCGCCCATGCTCAGCCCTGCTGCCTACGCTGTCCTCCTCAAATTCATTCCTTATTTACTGTTTATTATTTGTTGCCAACAATATGGCAAATGAGATGTTCAGAAATATTACTTCTGATGCAGCACATCTAAAAACGCTGGTTAAAAGCTTTTAAAGAATACCTTTTTAAATGCATGGCTAACCTGGCAACCGAGCAAGGGAATGTTTTAAAGGCCAGAAAACGTACACATACACGAAGAAAAAATGCCTGCAATCAAGGGTAAGCGAGAACTGGGGATATTCTACTACTTCTGGGCCCCTTAGAGCGCGGCTCCTAAAGGGGCAGGTGGGAAAAACAACAAAGCGTGGATCTAGATTTGGGTTTAAGTTCAGAGAGAGACTCACTCATAACGGTAACAAGGTCAGCAAATGAATGAGGAAAAAAAATATGTATAAACAAATCTGCCCTACAGAGTGGGACATTGGACAAAGATGTCTTATCGCTTGATAAAGAGAAGGGGAAGGGGAAGAAAAAAGAATTGCCCAAAAAATTGCCCAAAGAATTGCTAACCCCAAACCCTGGATTTGGATCATATATTCATATTACTTGTAGGGGCCAAAACACCCCAAAACTGCTATTTTCTGTTACGCTGACAGAGAGCTGAGAGAGTCCCTGAGATTTTAGAAGCAACAAAGGCAAGCCCTCTCTAGAAGGATGTGTTTTCAGTCGAGGCCTGAGAAACTCCCAGAGATGACGTTTCTCAAGAGTGTGGGCTCACAGTGAAACGTGACCCCTGAGCCATCGTCAGGAGACTACTCACTACAGAGTACGACCTGAAAAGATTGTCAGCTTTGTAAGCATTGAAATATCATGTCTATTAGTATTATTTAAATAGCCTAAGAAATAAAAGCGAAAAATAGCATATGTCAAGTAAGCAAACAATTTTAAAAATTGAGCAGACAGTTTTGAAAAATAAAAACTACTTCTGAAAATGGCATGTGCAATGAATAAAAACAAAAATTTAGTGTATGAGTTAAACAGCAGAGAAGACGTGGCTGAAGAAAGACTTAGTAACCCAGGAAGTGGATGTGCAGACATTAGGTGGGATAGGCAGAGAGCCAATGTGATTTAAAAAAAAAAAAATTATGCAAGTTTAAAAGATATAGAAAGTAAACAGAAAACATAAATCAACTACTAATCAGAATTCCAGGAAGTGATAGCACAGTGATGGAGGGAAGGCAGTATTTTAAAAAAAGAATGGTCCTGAATTGAAAAAAGACAAAATGCTGAGTCTTGGGAACGACGATGATTTCTAAGTGGCACAAATGGAAAATTCATCCCTAGGCACATTACAGCGAAAACACCAAAGACAAGGAGGAGACCTGAAAAGCAGCTGAAAGAAAACTCAGATCACATACAGGGAAACAGCAGTTAGACACAAGAGTGACAGCGGTGGCCAGGCAGAGAACGGGACCTCCAAAGTGCTGCTGTGAGAAGTAACTATCTAGGGCGCCTGGGTGGCTCAGTGGGTTAAGCCGCTGCCTTCGGCTCAGGTCATGATCTCAGGGTCCTGGGATCGAGTCCCACATCGGGTTCTCTGCTCAGCGGAGATCCTGCTTCCCTCTCTCTCTCTCTCTGCCTGCCTCTCCATCTACTTGTGATCTCTCTCTGTCAAATAAATAAATAAAAAAATCTAAAAAAAAAAAAAAAAAAGAAGTAACTATCTAAAACCACACACATGGTGTGAAGGTTTTTCAAAAACAAAGACAAAATAAAAATGTTTTCAGAAAAGGGCAGTTGGGTGGCTCAGTTGTTTAAGCATCTGCCTTCGGCTCAAGTCATGATCTCGGGGTTCTGGGATCAAGACCCTCATTAGTGTCCTTCTGCCTGCCCCTGTCCCTCCATCAGCTTGTGCTCTCTTTCTTTTTCAAATAAATAAATAAAAGCTTTTAAAAAAAACTGTTCCCAGAAAGACAACAAACAGAGATTCTCACTAAAAGAATTTCTAAATAATGTCCTTCAGAAAAAGTAAAAAATCATCTCACATTGAGTTCCTTTTTTTTAATAAAGATTTTATTTGTGTATTTATTTATGTATAGAGCACCAAGCAGGGGGAGGGGCAGAGGGACAGGGAGAGAGAGAATCTCAGGGAGACTCTGCACTGAGCGCAGAGCCCCACATGGGGTTTGATCTCAGGACCCTGAGACCATGACCTCCACCAATCCCAAGAGTCAGATGTTTAACCAACTAAGCCACTCAGTGTTCTAATCTCAAATCAAGTTCCGAAAACAAGAAAGACTGGGGACCAAAGAAAATAGAAAAATGTGGGTAAATACAAGTATTTACCATTAATATCACACTAAGATTTAATTTAGGGATTAAATTTTTTAAATTTTTTTTTAAGATTTATTTATTTATTTATTTATTTGACAGACAGAGATCACACGTAGGCAGAGAGGCAGGCAGAGGGGTGGGGGGAAGCAGCCTCCCTGCGGAGCAGAGAGCCTGATGTGGGTCTCAATCCCAGGACCCTGGGATCATGACCTGAGCCGAAGGCAGAGGCTTTAACCCAATGAGTCACCCAGGAGCCCCTAGGGATTAAAAAAAAATTTAAATCAATAAATTCTGGAGGATGGCATAAAATCCTGGTGGGGAGTGAGTGGAATGAAAATACTGTTTGGAGAAAAGGTACAGATATTGAATGGCTTTACTTTCTGTTGAGGTAAATATTGACATTATAATGTCAAAATCTGTGGGATATACTTAAAGCAGATCTTCAAAGAACATTCATAATCTGCTATGCTTATGTTAGCAAGTAAGAAATTACTAAGAGTTAGGGAAAAAAAAAAAAACCCACCCTGCAGAATTAGCCCAAAGCAATAGAAGGAAAAAATAATATGGATAAGAAGATAAATTAATAAAACAGAAAACAAAAACGCAAAATAGAGGATAAATGATTCAAAAATTAGTTATTTTAGGTGAATAATAAAATAGACAAATCTCTGACAAGATTAATGAGGGGTGGAGAAAGATGACATAAATTAATAATAACAGGAATGAAAAGGGGACATAACTATAGAAGCAGCAGAGCTTAAAAAGGTTAATACTTTATGTCAATAAATTTATAAAGATGAAAAAGACAAGTGTCTATAATAACATAAATTACCAAAACAAACTTAAGAAAAAATGGAAATCCTAAACAACACTACAGCCATTAAATAATCGAATCAGAAATTTAACATCTTCCTGCTTGGTCTAGATGACTTAACAGTTGAGTTCTACTAACATTCAAGAACCAGAAAAGTTCCAATATCTATAAAATCTATCAGAGAATTGAAATGAGATAGGACTAGCACAAGAAATAAAAGCTATAAGTGATCCTCATTAATATAAATGCCCAAAACGTGAAATAGTGATTGGCAAACTAACTCAATTCAATATATAAAGGATAGTACACAGCATGATCGAGCCCAACATTTCTCTCTAGGAATGTAAGTTTTGTTGATCATGTCACTGAGAGATTAAGGAGAAAATCATATGACTAGCTCTACAGAAAAAAAAAAATGTTGAATAAAATGCAGTAACCATTCAGGATAAAATTCTTTGCAAACTGAGCAGGTAAAAGTACTTGGTAACCTGTTCAAAAAATATCATACTCAGTTGGGAAATACTGCCAAACAGGAGCTTAGTGGAAACTGAGGAGTGCGTGTGCTATCGGCATTTCTACTCAGCATCACATGGAAGGTTCTGGTCTGTACAATCAGACAAGGGAAAGAAATGAAACCTATCAGGACTAGAAAAGATGACATAAAAATCACCATGTATGGATTATGTAATCTTACATAGAGAACTCCCAAAGAATCTACAAATTACTAGAATTACTAAGAGTTTGGAGAAGCTTCATTTATTCTCTTTTTATAATTACTCAATAATCCATTGCTGTCATTGTTCCTTTTGGTGCTTAAATTGGCCCAAATGCCTGTGGAAATTCCTGTAGGCCAGCGCCTGTGTTCTTGTAACATGATCCCCATGACTCTTTGAGCAGATCCTTACTTTTCAGTAAGTAAGATGCAAATCTTTTTTGGCCCAAAAAAGATGATCACTTTGGTCTTTCTGTACTCCAGATCTGGAATTAGCTACTCCTATAAGGAGCCCTATTTCCTTTTAGTGAAGAATGATACTAGAAACTGTTTGCTGAATGTGTTTATTACTAATGGGCTAACAGGTCCTTTCAATGCACAGGGTTAGGCAACATATTATTGTAAATTATGAATTCATTTGATAGAACCCATTCAAATTTACTACCGCAGATTTTTTTTTCTTACCTTCTTTTATCAGGTAATTTTATCTCTCTTCTCTTACAGGAAAAATATTGTGGTTTATAATTATATATAAAATATATCCTTTGCTTATATATAATATACATATCAATATATTAGTATACTATAAATATAAAATATATTTGATTTATATTTTAAGATATATTTATTTACACTTATTATTTATCTACTTAATTGTACAATGTTTATATTTTTCATACTTACAATACAATTATTAACACTAACAATAAACCTACTAGGTAGGGTTTAAGATTTCTTTGCAGTTCTTTTTGTCCTTAGTATATATTTCGTAAGAATACATATATATTATGAGTACGGTTAAAAGAATATGAATTAATTATTTGGTTATGTTATCTATTTGATATGCAGTTAGGATTGTTTTGTTTTTGTTTCTATTCAATTTTAAGGTTTGGTACTTTTTCATCCTTTATGGTTTTAATTTTTTACTCTTATTAGGTAAAACAGACATATAGTTCTAAAGCCAAAACTATATAAATAGGTGTACTCCAATCCTGATCACCAGCAACTCAATTATTCCCTAGCCCATCTAGTCAACCACTCCCATTAGTTTTTCATCTTACCCTTCCTATTTTTCATTTTATAAAATTAAGTGTATACACACACCATACCAACACACATCGCTGTAAACTTGTTTCCCCTTCTTTGTGAAACAAAGGGTGACAAACAATACATATTCTTTTGTATCTTGTTTTTTCCACTTACAAGCTATCTTGGCTATCACACCTTATCAGTTTATAGGAAGATTCCTTATGCTTTTAGAGCTTTATGGGATTCATTTGTGAGCATGAGCCATGGTTATTCAACCATTCTCTATAGTTAAACTTTTGAGTTTCTGATATTTTGCCATTGTAAAGAATACTACAACAATTAACTATATTTATGCTGCTGCCTATTTATGGAGGTATTTCTGAAGGTAAATTTTGAGCAGCGGGATTGTTAGGTCAAGGCAAGATAGATATGTAGGTCTCTTAGACACCATGAAGTACCCCATCACGGAGGCTGTGATCACTCTGCATTCTCACCAATAATGAGTGAGAATCCTTGTTCTTCTAGACTATCCAGCAGAATGCTTTCTTAAGAAAGGATGCCTTTCTATGCACCCAAGAATTTAAAATGTAAATTTGTTGAAGTAATTATTTATAAAAGCAGCAACAAAAATATATATTATGCCATGGGGGAAACATACTAACACCAGCTGCCTGAGATTTTTAGGTTAAAAGAAAAAATGTAAAACTTAGAGAAAGACCTTAAAGAAGATACAAAGAAATGGAGAGACGAGGCGGAGTATCCAGGAAGAAGAAGACTCACCTCTGCAAACATCTCAATGATTCTCTAATTGAGTTACGTATTCAGTGAGATTTTAATCAAAATCTAAATAGGGTTTTCCAAAGATGCTGATGAGCTTATACTAAAATGTATACAGAAGAGCCAACAGCCCAGAAAGACAGGCCAAGACAGGCTTAAAGGAAAACTAGGCTGGGGACTTGTTCTATCAAATCACAAGACTTAGTTGTTGTAATTGAGTATAGCACGGGGACAGAAAAAGAGACCATTGGAAAAGAATACAAATCCCATAAACAAACACATTCATATATGGAAACCTGATACACTACAGAGTAGGGAAAACATAGACTGTTAAAAAATGCCACCAGAACAACAGATTGTCTTGGTGGGGCAGAGGGAGGGAGGGAGGGCGGAGATTCCCCACCATTAAAATAAAATTTTTTTCAAATAAATCAAGAACTTAAAAGTGCAAAACAACAGGTTGACACATTTAGGCCAAAATATAGGACATTATTTTGAAGATCATAAGGTAGGAAAGGTGCCTTACAGAAAACATAAAAAACATAAGCCATAATGAAAAAATTGACGTTTCACTTGAAATTAAGAATGCTCATCAAAAGATGTTAAAGTGAATAAAAGTCCAAGTCACAAACTGGCAGAAGATAATCACCAAAGAATAGTATTCAGAATAAATGGAGGACTCCTATAAATCAGGGAGTAAAGGACAAACAATCCTATTTAAAATCAGAAGAAAAAATACAAACAGTCAATGAACATAGGAAAAGGGGCTCAGCTTCACTAGTATGTAGAAAAATGCAAATTATAACTCTAGTGAGAGCATATTTTATACCCAACAAATGGGCAAAGATTAAAAAGGTAATTAAAAACCTGAACACGCACATCCACCATGACTCCATGATTTCTCTCCCAGTGAAACTCTCATGCACATGTCTCCAGTAAACAAGTATAAGAATAATTAAAATAGCACCGTCCAAATAATAAAAAAACTTGATATAACTCAAATAACCATGATGGTAAGCAGGATAATTGACGCTGGTATAATTATTTAATAAGTACTGCATAGAAGATTAATGATCCTTCGGTCCACAGATCGACATGGATAACTACTGAAAACTGCATGGGGCCATAAAGAAAGTCATAAAAGAAAGGCCTTCGGTGTGATTCTGTTATACACACTTCATAGGCAGACAAAACCAAACTGTGTATTTCAGGGATACATATACATGTGATAAAACTTTAAGGAAAAGCAAGATAAATATTAATATAATATTAAAGTGGTAATTTCCCCTGATGGGGAGAGAGAATGAAAGAGACACGGGAAGATTCTAAGACTTAGATAATCCTCTGTCTCATAAGCTGCGTGTTAGATTTATCAGTCATTTCGTTATCCTTTTAACTGAAAATATACATATATGTTATATTCACTCTCTGATAAATAAGATATATTTCACAATTCCAAAATGTTTAATAAAAAGAAAGAAAAGATGATTTTCTTAGTCATTTACCTAAAAGTTTCTAGTGGCTTCCTGTTGCCTATAGGATAACACCCAATTTCCTAGTGAGGAAAACTCAATGCTCTTCCCACCAGGCCTCCAGTCACCCCTGCAGCCTCGTCACTCACCACCTATGCCGCCGGCCCTCATCTCAACTTGCCTATGGTCAGGTGACACCCTGTGTTATCAGTGCCCCAAGAGCTCACCTAAGCTACGCACCTGCCATGCCCACGTACTCCTCCTGTGTCAACGTCACCAACTCCTGTGCTTTCAAATCCAGCAAATGCCAGATACTTAGAAGAGTCTTCTCTGAAAATTCCTTTTTAAAAGATATTACTTATTTGACAGAGAGAGGAGAGAGCACAAGTAGGGGGAGAAGCAGAGGGAGAGGAAGAAGCAGGTTCCCCACTGAGCAAGGACGTGGGGCTCGATCCTGGGACCCTGAGATCATGACCTGAGCCAAAGGCAGACGCTTAACTCACTGAGCACCCTTCTCTGAAAATCTTGATGTATGTTTTTTTTCTGTGCTTTCACAAAGCTGTATTTTAATCAATCTGTTTATAGGTCCCATCTCATTTACCTTTGAGATCTTTGTAGCTAGGGGCTCTATTTTCAAAACAGTTCAACCAACATTTCCTGAGTATTAATTTTATGTCATGATTGTGCTAGACACTGAATTTCTCAGGAGCAGTCCTTATTTCCTACCATCAGAGAGCTTGCAATTTAGTCATGCTCATGTCTGTACTCTATGCTCACTGGGGTGCCCAGCGTAGTGTGGAATATTCAATTGATGTTTGACAAAATCAATGAGGGAATCACTCAGTAAATGAACAAACTAAGGGAAAAATAAGAACTAAGGGAAAAATAAGAACTGTTCTTTTCCAATGAACAAAGCCTTTTGGCTTTCTGGGTTTTATTTATGACTTTTTAAGGCTGTAAATTTAAGCTGTCAAAAACTAAGGTTTTTCTAAAAAAAAAAACTTACCAAATAGGTTTCTAAATGGAGATATTTTAATTTTTCTTATGAAACTTTTACAAAAGATTAAATTCAACCAACCAATTAACACCCAGATTCATTATACAACACAACACCAAGCAATAGTACAAGCTGTCTGGGGAAGTAGAAAGTATTAGTGAAAATATCTCTTTTTGATCTCTCCCATGCGAAGCTCTGTTTGTAAACATGTTTATTTGCTGTTCACATTCTTTAAAGTGAAAAAATTCCCAAGAAAGAGTTCAAATCAAGCATTCTTTTAAATTTCTCAATAGCTTCAGGCATCCAAGTAAGCAGTCTTCAGATCTGCCACTTACTTATATTATATGCCAAGAAATACTTAAAATGATGCATTTCTCAGATACTAGCTTTCAACAAACCACGTGGGAAAGCAAGTTTAGATCATCTGTGTAACACAGCTATGCCATTCAGATGCAACTTCATTCTCCCTACACCGGCCTCCCCTCTCCAGTGGACATGGACTATTTATTATTCTCCCCTAGACACCTCTTTGTGGCCTTCCTGGGTGGTTCCTGCTAGTCCTGCGGTGGTAGGCTGAATACTGGCCCTTCTAACCATGTCCGTATTCTAGCCCCAGAACCTGTGACACATGACATTACATGGTCAAAGGAACTTGGCAGGTTGATTAAATGAGGGTCTTGAGATGGAGAGATGATCTCGGATTCTCCAGGCAGGCCCAGTGTAACCACAAGCGTTCTTCTAACAGAAAGGCAGGAGGATCTGCATCAGGAGTAGGAGACGCTATGACCGCAGAGGAATGCCCCACAAGCGGAGGAAAGCTGGTGGTCTCTATAAAGCTGGAAAGGGCAAGGAAATAGGTTCTTTCTTCAGGGGCCCCAGAAGAAACAGGCCCTGCTGACTTTCGCCCAGTAGGCCCACTAAAACTTTGGGATTTCTGATCTCCAGAAATGTAACATGATAAATCTGTATTGTTTGAAGAGACTACATTTGTGATAAATGTTACAGTAGTAACAGAAAACGAATCTCCTCATTTTAGACTTTATTCCTGTATGCATTATCTGGCTTCAGCATCGTTCTGGGCCCTGCAAATACTCAATGCTCTCATCTCTGAAACAATCTTCATGCCTCGCTGGGCATCCCTTTGTACTCCGGTGTGATGTGGATTAATGTGTTCTTTGCTGGCTGTGATACACTGCTGATTCGTTGTTACCCCAAAGCCCTTTGCAACTCACGCCCTCGCCACCTCATGATGGCAACATGACCCAGTTCTGGAAAACGAGCCAGCTATGGATGTTTGCTGGGTAAAAGAAAAAGTATGAGGAAAATCTGCTTTCCTACAAAGGGGGATGGTGTGACCACTGTGACCATTTCCCTCTTCCTTTCCTGAAAAGGAGTGGTGGTGGTTAGACTTGCAGTCGCCATCTTACTGTCATGAGCAAAAGGCCAAGAGAATGACGAAGACAGGCTCTGATATTGTTGAGTCATGGAGCCAAAGCCAATAACTGCCTACCCTGGAAGCTTCCGGTCTCATGAGGACCACAGCTCTTGTTTGTTGAAGCCACTGCAGTGTGGTCTGGTGTTACTTGCAGCTAAAAGCACACCCACGAACACATGACACTCTCTCTCTGGTAGCCCCTGGAAGCACAAGCAGCCAGACCACTGAGCTTTGGAAAAGATAACAGAACGCTCCTTAGCACACAGTTTTATGCATTGCCAAGTATGAAAAGAAGGAGACAGAGAGAGGGAGTGGGAGGGAGGGAGAAGGGAAGAGAGAGCAAGAGAAAACAGGAGAAATGGGGCAAGGAGGGAGACAGAGGAGGGAGGAGAGAAGGAAACAACTCAAAGCCAAATTTCAGTCACTGCTGTACAAGTACACACTGAGAAAGAAATGCTGGAGAAAAGAACCATCCACCTTCATCACCTGGGTCTCACAGAATCCCATGCTATTTAATACACATTGAGGAACTTGCAGTGATAATCAAGTTGAGTCTTTCAAGCACGCAGTCACTCCTTTTGACATGAGCGTAACATCTCCAAGTTCCCCCACTGTCATTCTGCAAACCTGAACACCAAATCAACCCAAAGCATTCCAAAGGAGATTACAACTAAAATGTTCTGGACATGACACATAACATGAAATTCCCAGAGCAATGATCTGGATCACTATGAACCATCTAGAGGAAATCGATGTCAAAGGAGATCAAAACTTGTTCTGGGAATAAAACTACTTTAGCAAATTTCTGAAATTGTCTCTCCAGTGCTCAAATTACAGACTATCTCACAAAATTTGAGATCTTTTAAGGTTCTTTGGTAAATCTTTTGTGGCTAAGGCAGAGATCTAAAACAAACCTGGTCATTAGAACACTCCATTTATAATGACTGTTACTTTGGTGGTGCTTGAGTGTATCAGAACGTTTAGAGGCTGAAGTCACAGCATATATGGACAGCCTATCCAAAGACAGCCCCAGGACTAGGAACAGAGACAAGGAGAAATACTGGTCTTGTCCTCGTGAATCTCAGATTCTTGCTGAGTAACAGACATTAACAAATACATGTTACAGGATGTAAAAGGGGAATTACAAGTTTTTTGGGGGGGAATGAGAGAATAGATAAAAAAGAAAATGAGCAAGAGCACCCCTCCATTTTCCATGCTCACAGACTGGAAAAATTATTGTTGTGAAAATGTCTGTATTACCCAAATTAATCTATAGATTCAGTGCAATTTCTCCCAAAATACCAGTAGTATTTTTCACAGAACTAGACTAATCCTAAAATTCACATGGAATCCTAAAAGGCCCCAAATAACCAAAGCAATCTTGAGAAAGAAGAACAAAGCTGGAGGCATCACAATCCCAGATTTCAAACTATATTACAAAGCTATAGTCATCAAAACAGGCGGGTACCAGCACAGACACATAGATCAACAGAATGGAAAAAATGACCAGAAATAAACCCATGATTATATGGTCAATTAATCTATGACAAAGGAAGCAAGAATACACAAAGAGGAAAATTCAGTCTCTTCAACAAATAGTGTTGGGAAAATTGGATAGCTACCTGCAAAAGAATGAAATTAGATCACTCTCTTACACCACACACAAAAATGAACTCAAGATGGATTAAAGACATCAATGTGTGACCCAACACCATTAAACTAAAAGAAAACAGGTAGTAAACTCACAGACATCAGCTTTAGCAACATTTTTCTAGATATGTTTCCACAGACAGGCAAGGGAAACAAAAATAAATAAATAAATAAACTGCTGGGACTCCATAAAATTAACTGTTGCACAGCAAAGGGAACCATCAACAAAAAACAAAGAGACAACCTACTGAATGGAAGAAAATATTTACAAAAAATATATCTAATAAAAGGTTAATATCCAGAATACATAAAGTTACTCACACAACACCAAAACAACAACAACAATAACAACAACACAACAAAACCCTCACAAATAATCACTTAAAAATGGGCAGAAGACCTGAATAGATATTTTTACTAAGGATACACAGATGGCCAACAGTCACATGAGAAGATGTTCAACATCACTAATCATCAGGGAAAGGCATATCAAAACCATGAGATACTACCTCATACCAGTCAGAATGGCCAGTATCAAAAAGACAAGAAATAAGTGTTGATGAGGATGTGCAGAAAAGAGAACCCTTCCACACTGTTGGTGAGAATGTAAACTGAAGTCACAATGGAAAACGGTATGGCGGTTCCTCAAAAAATTAAAAATAAAAATATCATCCAGGGGCGCCCGGGTGGCCAGGTGGCTCAGTGGGTTAAAGCCTCTGCCTTCGGCTCAGGTCATGATCCTGGGATCCTGGGATCAAGCCCCGTATCAGGCTCTCTGCTTAGCAGGGAGCCTGCTTCCTCCTCTCTCTCTGCCTGCCTCTCTGTCTACTTGTGATCTCTGTCTGTCAAGTAAATAAATAAAAATCTTTGAAAAAAAAAACAAAAAAACAAAAACCATCCAACCCAGTAATTCTACTGCTGGGTATTTACCCAAAGGAAATGAAAGAACTCATTTGAAAAGATATCTTCACGCTTGTGTTTCTTGCAGCATTATGTACAATAGCCAAGATATGGAAGCCACCCCAGTCTCCACCGGTAGATGAATGGCTACAGAAGATGTGGTGTGTATATACAAGAGAGTGTTACTCACCCATGAAAAGAACGAGGTCTTGCCATTTGCAACAACATGGATAGACCTAGAGGGTATAATGCTAAGTGAAATAAGCCAGTAAGAGTAAGACAAAAGCTATATGATTTCACTTATATGGAACCTAAAAAATAAAACAAATGAACGAACAAACAATAAAACAGAAAATAGACTTGCAGATACACAGAACAGGTGGTCACCAGAGGTGAGGGCGTGGGAGGAGGAGCAAAATAGGTGAAGGGGATTATGAGGTACAAACTTCCCGGTGTAAGATAAGTCAGTCATGGGGATGAAAATTACAGCACAGGGAACAGATTCAATAATATTGTAATAACTCTGTATGGTGACAGATGGCGACTACACTTCTCATGGTGAGCATTGTATGATATACAGAATTGTTGAATCACTATGTTGTATACTTAAAACTAATACAACACTGCTATTAGCATACTGAATAAGCTTTAATTAAAAAAACAAAAACAAAACAAAAAACCTTCCTTTTTATTGATGGGTTGAAGACCAGACCAAGGTGTGGAACAAGAAAAGAGTCCTTGACATTTTAATAGGTCGGCCGAGCAGGGCTGTTTCAAGTGGAGAAATAACAGATAAGATAGAAGTGACGAGGTAGTGGGAGGACTTTAATACCTGAATTACTCAAGTTCTTCCACAAGCATCAAAAATGTCTTTGGAGACAAGGCTGGAGAATGAGTTAATAGCTAGTGACAAAGTCACCCAGGAGACGAAGGACTAAAGGAGAGCTTGGACAAATACTGTAGCTTGGGGAAGTTCTGTGTCCCCGAGCAAGTCCACAGCCCGCCCAGGGGCAGCAGTCTGTTGTGCAGGTCTCTTGGTTCAGGGATGGGGGGTGGTGACGCTGGAGAAACAGATACCGCTAATGGGATCTGGGGTTCCAGAGAGCACTTGAAAGACATGGAGACTACTGTACTGAGCAGAGGCTGTGTGATCCCTACAGAGGCTGTGGAATCCCTACAAGGATTCCATCCTTGCCGTGACCCCATGAGACACCCATCAGTAAACCCATTCTACTACCCTTAGAATATGGATTTTTTTAATACACTTAGATTTGAGTCCTGGCTCTCTAACGCATTCTATCTCTGATGACATAAATTTAAAATGAGACTGAATCAGTCAATGAGGTAAAGTTACCCTCCCAAAGAATCACAGCAAAGTCAAAGTAAAATTGAAATTCACAGGCCCTCCACTTACAGGCTATGGACTAGCTCCCTGAAATCGCCACGCTCCCCATGGTGAATCCTCCCATCTTCTCCAAACTGTCATCAGAAACATTCAAACTCCAGCTCCCACCTTCACACATTTTGTGTCACTTCTGCATTCAGTATTCTCTGTGGCACCTAGCACTGCAAAATGTGTCTTGAAACAACTGTTAGAGTACATAAGTGCATTCTATTTTGGGGGACTGGAGTGGGGCAGGCAATTTGGCAATAATGATCAACATTTCAAATGCACCCACCCTTTACATAACAATATCACCGCTAAGAATTTAAGCTGCTGCTATACAATGGAAGTATGTCTTGCCCTTCGTACATAGATAAATCCACAAACACAACCTCACACACACAAGAGGCTAATAAGAGACAGAGCAGCCCAGTGGGTCAGAGCATGGCCTCGGGAGCAAAACCGCCTGAAGTGCAAATTCTGCCTCTTCCTGCTTCGACCCCACTAGGCTTCTTGGATCTCTATTCCTCAGTGTGCTCATCCCAAAAGTGGGGCGAAGCATAGTACCGGCATCACTGACTTACTGAGAGAATTAATTATACTTGCAAAGGCCTTGGGCCAGCAAGTATTAAGTACCGGATAAATGTTAGCTGTTCTTATTACGACTTTCAGTCCAACAACCTGAAAATAAGCTTAGCACGTGGCAGGGGTAGAATGGCGAATTCACGGCGGTACATCTGCAGAAAAGGGAAGTCACGCAAGATACTGAAATTTATCTGTACGAGCTTCTCATGTGTCGGGCAACCAGTTCTGTCCGGGGCTTCTGTCCGGGGTTTTTCTCCCGTGCAGGTGTGTGTTAGCCGTCTGCTGAATGAGTACAGCACTACCGTGGCCTGAGGACATTCAGGATGAGCGGATACAGGAGACAAGGGTTCAAGCGGGCGGTGTGCGCGCACGGGCGTATCATCTTTACAGACCCACACGGGTCCTTCCTGCCCACTGCCTCACTGCTCAATTCCCAGCTACTCCGGGAAGGAAACGTGTGAGCTACCTTCCTCTCGTCCCTGCTTCCTAAAGACTTGCCGCAAAAGCTGCCAAAATAATTTGGGAGGAGGGGGCTACTTCGGCCGGATCTACACCGTCAGCGTTTTGCTGTGATTTCTCTCTCCCGCCCTCTCCGCCTGACAGGTGAGCTGCACGAGAGCTCCTGGCACAGGTTATTGTGAGCACCGGCTTGTAACTCAAATCGGTTACATGATTCAAGAAAACGGGAGCATTTCTAAATCACATTTAACCATCCATATGGAAATTTTGGAGAGAGAGCAAAGGGCCAAACCAGCCAATGAGAATATAACTGAGCTGTAGTCCAGGACATGAAAAAAAAAAAACTGTCGTTTCTGAATTCAGGTCTCGCCCCAGCATATTTCTGAGACGAGGAACAGGTGATGACCAAGGGCAGACTGTGGGTGAGGGTGGGGACAGGAGGGAGAATCAGCACGTGCCCCTTGCACGCCACAGTCACTGGGGACTCTGACCAATCCTGCGAACCAAGAGTCGCTAAGTCCGTGCTGCCGGTGAATCCATGGAGGGCGGCAAAGACTTAGCCTTGTTTATTGAGCAGGAAAGTGAGAGAACTAGGGTCTAAAACCCAGGTGGGCTGGTTGGAAAACCCCTGCGGTTTCCTCCAAAGCTCAACGTTTCTGGGCACGGTCTGACTTTGGTAATGGTAAAGGCTAAAGGAAAGGGTATTGGAAAAAACAGAAGGTCTATCAAAAACTCCCAATGGTGCTCCTTGACCCAGGGAATCACTGGGAGGTGACAGATGGTTCAGAGAGTCCTTCGGGATCTAAGCTGCCCGGCGAAGAGGAGAAGGTTACAGCTGAGGCCCACCATCAGGTAGGTACCCTGTTGTTGGCCAAAGTGAACTGATGAACCCTGGTAACCCAATGCATTCCTGGGACTCACGTGGAAGGTTTTGTTTATGCAGAACAGGCCTCGTGACTAAGAGCCTGATTCATCTTCCTGGAGGAAAGCACTACCGGTAGAAAAGCTCAGGAAACCAGCTGTCCATCCGAGCACCCAACAGTCTTGCGGTGCTAGGTTCAATGCTGCATGAGCCTGATGGGTGCCGCCCTGCCTCAGGGGACCCTAAAAGAGAGGGGACATCTGGGACTAGGGGATTAAGGGGACTAGGTAGTAGCAAAAAGCCCAGACTAGACAGCAAAACAGCCAAGATCTGAGCGTGGGATAGTGCAACCCCTGCCCCCCCAGACCCCCCAGGCTAATGTGGGAAATAAGGTCCAGTGCTCCCTGCGTCCCTTTTCCTCCTCCTGTTCAAGGCCCTTCCTTCACCCTGGTGCCAGCTACAACCATCTCTGGTTGCCATCCTTTTAGTCCTCAGCCACTGCTAAGAGATGTTTCGATCCCTGCTTGGTTAGCAGTTAAAAACAAATATGATGCTAACAGTCCCAGGGATGGTTGGGATTTCGATGGGGATTCGCTGACAATTGAAAAAAAAAAAAAAAAAGCCTAAAAAGCAAATATCTAGTAGTAGAATTTCAGATCCTATGAAAAATTGGTAATATATTCAAATCTTACACACAGGGGCCCGCAGGCACCCATAAGACAGGAAGATAACACATACGTGTAATTGAAAGTATATCCATTGCATATAAATCAGGAGGTATCTAAGTTCTAAGTGTACTCTTGCTGTGGAGGATCGAGGCGTGGGTAGCGATCAGATTCCCTTGGAACAGACCTACCGCCTGTCGTCCCTGGGGTGTCACGCCAGCTCTCGGGGAGGCAGCGTTTGCTCTCGGGACTGGAGGCTGGTCTTCAGCTGGTGTGCCTCTCCCTGTATACTCCAGGGCTGCATGTCCACGCTCTCTCTGTATATAGGCTCCCATTTGCCCAAAGAAAGCTCCTAGCTTCACAGTTGCTTAAATTCTACTTAAACTTAACTCTAACAAACTCTCCTGGTCTCTAGGAAGTCCACTGACAATAAAGGCCTGAGAGTGGCCTGGCCTGGTTTGTCCGTGGCTCAGAAGGGCATGCCATAGATCCCTTGGGGTTTTCAGAGGCTAGCACAAAGCATGGCGCTTGGCCCACAGTAGGCCCCACACATGTTTGTTTGGGGTCTGTGAACTGCTGGGCCAGGACAAGCTCAGCACTCAGGCAGGGTTAGAAATTGCCACCAGCCTTGGACATGAGCAGTGGTCCTGAGCGCACTGGGCAGTATTCTAGTCCTAGGTGAAGAGGAGGACGGTAGCTGTCCAGAATGCTCCCAGTGTATGTTCAAAACCCAGCCCCCACCCCTCCCAATAAAAGGAACAGGGCCTATAGAAGTCTGTGTGGGTCTCTCCGCCTTCATGAGCTCCCCCATCCTTAACTTGACGTCTTTTGTCATGGGGGTAAAGACTGCTTTCTGTGGCCGGGACAACTCTCAGAGCACTCCATGTTCATGTGTCCATCTGGACCATGAGCTGGTCACAGAGCATGTGCCCCACAGGTCTGCTTATGCAAACTCTGGGACAGTCAACAGGGTCACGGGCTGGTGATCTGGAAGGTTCCGGCCCCGAGCTCAATGCTATGAACTGACTCTAAAACCACTGACATTTAGAGCTGGAAGAAGGTTTCCAGATGATGGTATCTACATTTTGAAGATGGGGAAATGCTGGTAAGAACAGTGGTGATGCTGCCACGATCATGCACTTGATCCCACAGAGTCAGGACCCACCACCCAGTGCTATCACTGCCACGGCATGGCCATCTCTGTGGCTCAGCGTTCTGCGATCACAAGCAGCATTCCTGCTACTCACAAGACAATGGAGGAATCTAAAGAAGAATCTCCCAGCATCTAAGTTAAAACCCTGAGTCAGTTCGTCTCTGCCTCTCCCTCTCTCTCCTCCACCCCACTCCCTCCAGAGCCGTTCCGAACACCATGTGTGAAAGAAAACAACAGAATGGAAATTGCTCATATGGAGCAGGAGGAGGCTGCCCACCTCCCTCGCACAGCCCGTGCGCAAAGACAGCCCCTCAGCTGTGCCGCAGACACAAGGTGGCTCGTGCTCATTGTTTATTGTGACAGCTGACAAGCCAGCTGGCACAGATCACTCCTCACTGCCAACAGAGATGCCACCAGGACACGTGTGACAGGTGCCAGCTGCCACTCAAGAAGATGGGTGGTGTCCTTGCCAGTCGGCAAGGTGCAGCCCAAGGTCCAGGCCCTGGAGGGTTCCCAAGGGCAGGGGGACCGGCCCCACGCAGGCCGTCTGTGGGAAGGGCGCTAGCCAGGTTGTCGGAGCCAGGGGTGGAGCCCAAGTCTGTTCAGATGCTCCCCGCGGGGCTGTGTTATATTTGGCAAAGGACTTGCAGCTCCGTACAGAGCAAGGAGGACAAGGAAGAGGCAGAGTGTTGCATGGGAAAAGCATGCCGGGCACCGCCAGAAGTATGGGCCGGCCGCTGAGGGATCGGGCAGCCTCCGGAGCAGGAGAGGCCTCCTCTCCCCTAGCCTTGGCCAGAGCCACCTGGAGTCACTGCAAAGGGAAAAGTGGTTCCTCAGGAGAGCTGGGGGAGGGGTGAAGGAGAAGGGGCTAGTGTTGGGACAGGGCACGGGACACAAGGGCACAGGACACAAAGAAGGCTCTCAAGGGGCAGGCCTTAAGGAACACAAGAAACCCCTTCTGCCCTCAAGCTTCCCCTACCAGCCTGCTCCGCATTGGCTAGAGCACTGCTGTCTACCCTAGCACCGCCACTCTATTGGGCCAGATAATCCTTCCTTGCGTGGGGGGCTGTCCTGGGCCCTGCAGGAGGCTCCACAGCCTCCTCAAACTTTTCCTACTGGACTCCAGGAGCGACTCCTCCTTCCCCCAAGCTGTGGCAGTCAAAACTATCTCCAGACATGTCCCCTGTACCCCAGCATAACTCCCAATGGAGAAACCACCACTATCAAGGTCAAGAGCACAGAGTCAGGCCCCAGATGGCCTGGGTCAGCTGAGTCCCAAATCCGTCACTTACTAGACAGGTAATTTTGGCTATGTCACTCCATCTTTGTACTTGTGTCCTCAGCTGTCAAAGAAGAGGGTAATTACAGAACCCACCTCTAAAAGGTGGCCCCAAATGTTCATACAGGGAAAACTCTCAGAGGAGTGTCTGGCCCACAGGAGACATTCCTCTCCTACGGAGAAACCCAGGGAATAACGCCATTCTTCCAGAATCCCTACTGGCAGGGCTCCGGCTTAGAGTCTGCCCATGAGAGGCTTCTGTGTGCAACTTGGAAAACAGAGGAGAAGGAGAAGCCATCTTTCCCCACTAGGACAGGCCCATGGAGCTGTGTGTGGGAATTGGTAGGAGGTTAGCCTCAGCTTCCAGACCTGCAAATACCCTGCTGTGGTGCCATGATGACTGAGGTCATTTTGGCTGTTTCTTTTGATTTCTGGAAGCTCCTAATCTTTGGAAGCCAGGTGCATTTCCTGAGCCGTCCTCCACCAACCTGTCAATGTGTGTCTAAGACATAACTTTCTGTATGAAATCCCTTTTGCGTAAAATATCCAGAGATGGTCCTTTTTTCCAGACCAAATTCTAACTTATGAACCCACTGAATTGATCAAGAAACTAAAATCCTGGGGCACCTGGTGGCTCAGGTGGTTTAAAGTCTGACTCTTGATACCAGCTTGGGTCTTGATCTCAGCATTGTTAGTTCAAGCCCTGCTTTGGGCCCCACACTGGGCACGGAGCCTACTTAAGAAAGAAAAAGAAAGATACTAAGATCCTACCATCAGGAATATTGGGTATGTATGTATCTATCTACAATGGAACCTTTATTTCCAAAGAACATTCCAAAATATAAAACAGGTAACAGCAGTGCTTTTCAAGATGGCCAGGTGTGTGGAGAAGGGGTGTACCTTCCCACATCTGCATACCGTAAGGCTCTGAAAGACCTTGTTCGCAAACCTCTGTGGTAAGAGAAGAAGCCTGAAGTATACAGCAGGCCCATGTTCAGAAAGTACTCCAGCAGAAGTCTGCAGGAAGCTGCCCCCGGGCCAGAGAAGGGAGCAAGCGATCGCTGGCTTGATCCGCTGTGTAAGATGCACTGTGCCCGGCCCTGGCAGAGAGGGGATTCGTTAAGAAGCAGTTTCCCTATTCTTAAGGATTTCAGAGTCAAACGGCAGATGAAAATAGTAGCAAGGTCCAAAGACCAGGAAAAAATGGGTGACCTGTCTTGGTGAGAGGCCCGTGGCATTTGGTGGCTGATGAGGACCTGTTGTCGTCTGAACAGGGCCTCGGGGAGCAGGGGCTGGGCTGTGCAGCACGAAGGGCTCCCTGACTCCCAGGTGTGACAGGAAGCCGGCTCACAACGCATCTAGAATAGGCAGCTTCCCAGGCAGGGGAGGAAGCCAAAAACCTGGTGTTCCATCTCCCTGGTGAATCACGCGCAGAGCTGTGCTCCCGGTCCGCGTCTCCTGTCCAGGCGGTCCCACCGATTAGAAGGGAGTTGCCATATGGTCATTATTTTCTAATTTATTTTTAGCAAATTGCTTTCATCTGGTGAGCTCTGTTTGGGTGGGCCAGACACCTTGTTCCCTGTATTTCACTTTTCATCTGCTAGGACTTTCAGAAGACTCAAGGTACTCATGGGAAACTGGGCATATCTGCTCTGAACACTTTTTTTATTGTTTTGACACACCCGCCAAGAGATTGGTCTCTCTTTCCAGCACCGCTTTCAAAAGTCAGATTTTTATGGTTGAGAATTCTCATTAAAAATGATTACTTTTGGCAGCAGAAGTCGGAAAGGTGACAGGAGAGAGGGAAGTATTAGAGGCACTGAGTTTTTTTTTTTTTCTTCATTTGCAGAAAGCCTGCTTATAAAATAAACATCATGGGGAGAATGAAAAAATATATATGTCTGAAAAACACAATGAAACCCCTCCTAACCTTTATATGTGTTACTGGAAGTGATTTCCTAAGCACAGGGGCTAAACCACTGCCCGGTGCCCAGATCCCCTGTTCCTACCTCCGTAGCTGGCAGCAACCCCGCGGAGTGCCAGGCATGGCCCCCCCCACCGGGCCCTCCAGCAGCCCCAGCAATGCCTGAGCGGAGCATGCGGGACCCCCAAAAGAGATGCCTCTGAGCGAACACAGCCTCGGCTAACAGTTACTTGAACACAGGAGAGAGAAGAAGACAACGCACACCACGGGCACCAATGCAGGGACTAGAAATCTAGGCAAACCAAACTCTCGGTAATGCTATATCTCTCTTCCACCTGTGTCATGGGCAAAAATAAAACACATTCATTCCTAAGTCTGCAATAATTCTCTAAAGGAACTGAACATACACTTTTCTTGATACTCTATTTAGCTATATAATTTCTTAAGGACATTGAGATTCATGTTTATCATGCAAAAATATTCCTCCTTATATTTGTGTGTATGTGTGTGTACGTGAGAGAGAGAGAGAGAAAATGGCTGTGTTCCCGTATGCGCCATCAGGAAATGCGGGAACCTGGTGGGTCCCAGCCTGAACCGTTTTCTTCCCCTGCTTGTTCAGGTGTTGGATCTTGTCCCTGGTTTCCTATCTAGGAACAGAGGGAAAACGTGGCTGTGCTTTGGGAACCTTCAGCTCTCTGTGCCAGCTTGGCCCACAGTGTGGTGAGGCCTGTCAACTATTCCAGGTCCCTTGGTGGCCCACGACGTCCCATGTCCTCAACCATCCAAATACCAGCACCTGTCCTTCAGAGATGAGCCAGTAGAGGCTTAAGGTACAGACTTTAAGACCCTACAAGTTTAGAAACCACTTCTACAGCAGACTACTTTTTTCATTCTATATTTCTGTTTTGAGGAGTGTTGCGACGTTTATTCGCAATATCCCAGGAAGCAGTAACAATTATGTTAAAATTCAAAGACACTTTCTCATGATATAATCCATTTCCTGCCCTTGGAGAGTCACTGTTACTTTCTGTATGATTCCTGTACTTACATATGTGAATAGGAATAAGAAACCCATTCCGTGTCTCCATTTATACATTTATAATTTGTATACGGGGTCCGGCACATCCCAGGCCCTCGATAAATGTTATTTGGCTTCCCTATCAAACATGGAACACAGGTAGGTCTGAGATCTGCAATTCCTAGCTTATTATTTTGTGGATATAAAGTATTTGGTCATCTTTCCCTTCACTTTTCTCATTGGTGCATGATCTCTTGATGACAAACGGGAAGTCTGGAGGATAAAGAGTCTGCAGCCAGAATACCCCTAAGTTCAGGACAGTCACAGGAAGGCAGTTGCAAGCCTGGATGACCCAACTATGACAAGGGACAAGGCAAGACAGATGACCAGAAGTCCAGGTAGGCACTGATCAGGAAATGGGAGAGGTCAGGGCCCCAGCAAATGGTTGGGCAGGTGTTCTTAGCCCAGGCACCCAGTAAAGGATGATGGGAGCTGAAATCCCAAACATAGGGGACACCTTTTACTTCTTCATGCAAAAGTACCTTATGGGCTCCCTGTGATTCTCAGAGAGCCAAGGGCAATGAAAGGCAGGGAAATTTGAGGAAATAATTGACATGGGGCCCAAGAACCAAGAAGACTCAACAAAGTCTTCTCTCATTCAGACTCTCATTCAGAATCTCATTCAGACTCAACATTTTCTCCCAGCCAGCAAGCTTTGATATGTACTCAGCCAGTGGCAACTTGAACTCCTGGATTTGGCCTCCATGGAACCTACTGCATTTCTCAGACCTGCATGGGGACACTGGGCTGTGAATACAGGAGAAGGGGATCATACGAGGCTAAATCTCAGAAGCAGGAAACTGAGAGGGGGCTCCAGAAATTGTACTGGGCTGAAGAGTGTTCCCAGAATTCAAGTCCACCCAGAACCTCAAGATGTGACCTTACCTCGAAATTGGACCTTGACAGATGTAATTAGTGAAGATGAGGTCATACTGGAGTGGGATGGGACCTAAATCCAATCTGCCTCATGTCCTTGGAGGAAGAGGAGAGACGCAGACACACATCACAGACGAGGAAGGCCATGTGAAAACGGGAGTCAGGGAGCCACAAGCCAAAGGACGCCAAGAACTGCCTGCGACCACTAGGCAGTTTGGAAGAGACAAGGAGGGATTTTCCGCACAACTGTCAGAGAGATCACGGCCCTGTGAACGCCTTGATTTTCGACTTCCAGCCTCCAGAACTGGGAGAGGGTCGTGCTCTGTTGTTCTAAGCATGGGTTGAGATAAAGTTGGGTCACTCCATTATGGCCCACAGAAAACAAGTACAGAATCAGCCGTTCCGGAGCCTTCAAAGTCCTAGGATGCACTGAGACCCAGGGAGACATGGAGACTGACCTAAAGGGACAGAGCGGAGTCCCTGGGACTCCGAGGTCCCTGGGACCACCAAGCCTTTCACTCACTTGTTCATTCATTCTGTCAATAAACATTCACCAGGCGCTTTCTTGCTTGGAAGATGTCACTGCCTACTGGACGACACCAAGACAGACCTCTCCCTCATGGAGCTTTCCGTTTAGTAGAGCTGGCAGATAATAAACAACTGTCTACACAAGCAATTATTTAATTACAGATAAGGGAACAGCCACAGAGAGAAAGAGCCTCCAGTATGAGATCACGGGATGAGGATTCTGGAAATTAGACAAAGGTCCCCTGGAAGTGCACTGGAGAGGAAATCTGAAGAACAAATTAGAGTTAGCTCACCACGCTGTAGAAACATTAGATGTCAGCTCACCAGGCTATGGAAACGTGTGTGTGTGGCATGTGATGAAAGGAGCTTTTGGTGGAGGAGGAGGTAGAGTGAGAGGAGGATATTCCAGATAAAGATTGAGACCTTTTCATCAATCTTCTGTCCATCATACTACCTTTCTTAGAAACTGATACAAAAGCAAGAGAATGTCATTGTCCTACCAAGTTGTGTTAAACAGACGTTAACCACAAAATCCGTACAACCTAAAAAAGACAAAGGAAACTCTCCTTCCTGGGATGCACTGAACTATACATGTCCACCCTAGAAATACAATGTTCTATCTGAAACATTTCACCTTCTGTGAAGCCAAAAACACCCTCTCTCCATTTCCTCCCACCCTCTAGATAAAGTTACGTTGTCGTCGGATTTTTTTTTTTTCCCCTTCTTGTCCACAAAGAAGTTCAACTACAGTAACAAAGACTTCTCTCCACAAGAACTGGCATAACCAATCTGGCCTTGATAAATAGGAATTTGGTAAATACTGCACAGCTGATAAATTTGTCCCAATTATACATGCCTATCAAATTCAAAGGTGGTTTTGTGGCAGGCCATTAAATGCATGGTTCAGTTACAATCTTCCTGCACATAACATTTCTCTCCTGGTTAAGGCACCAAAAGCTAATTGAGAGATCGGTCATATTTTCCACTTGAAGTTCATTACATTCAAAGTAAGTTGAGTGCCGTGAATGACTGGCTGACCCCAACCAGCCCTCACCCAAAAAGTCAACTGCCACAGAGCAACGCTGTCCAACAAAAAGATTCACGCATCTGAAGCTCGTTTATATGGAGTCAACCATGAAGTCAGGAAGAATCAGAAACTACTGGAATTCCCATTGTTTCTGAAAAAGAAAGAGCTCCTGGCCAAACTGTCTCCTTTTCTTTCAACAGCGAGACCTTAAGTTCTATGATTCCTTTGCTTTCCCATTTCCACTTCACACTAAATAAGTAAGAAGAATTATATCCTCCTCAACAGAACAAAGGGCCTGAACGAGTTTCGGCATAATACACTGGGCCAGAAACGCCATGCGGGTGTTTTACGAGACTTCATGTGAAGTGACAGTGGGGCTTCCCGACACTGGAAAACAACGGAACTCCCCCGCCTCGAGATTTCCAAGCTCGTTCTCAGTAATTGCCTTTGCCCACCCATCCCATCTCAGTCAGAGAAGGCTCTGATGTGTTTCTGCAACCGCTCGGCTCTGATGCCGGCTTGGAAAACCTCCTCCACATGGACGCACTCCATCACCCAGCATTAAATGAGACATCTAAGGATTCTGCCACTCACCATCTCTGTCATGTTTCCTCAGCCCTTAGAGGACTCCATTGTTGTGCGAAGCCACTACAATCCCATTACCAGCTGGCATGCGATCAGATGATAACCAAAGTGAACACAAATACTTAAAGAGCACAAGGAACTGCGGAGGCCTCCCCCTTGGGCAACTCAGCCCAGGAGATTTTCTGACACCTGATCCACAGACCGAACAATCACATTGCAAGATGCTTTCAATGTCAAGGAACAAGCATTCAATCAGCCCTCATGTGCCTGTCATCTGGTCCTGGGTGCTTATGAAACAGGCAGCTTGACCTTTATTCTTCTCTAAAAACTTTTTCAGAAACCACTAAGTTGTTCCAGCCTTCTTCCCACCGCACCAACACTCACATGTTTGCGAAGGCCAGTTCTTGGTGCCCGGCCTCCTGCTCGGCTCCGTACGGCGCCTGGAAGTTTGCTCGGAGAGACTGAAGAGAGATGCCAGTTTGGTTCTAAGGGAGTGACTGGAACCCCTTCAAACTGTTGTTTAACTATGCCTTGACCAGTTTTCCCACTTCCTCCACCGACCGGTGATGGGGTCTGGGGGCCGGACACCGTGAGACAGAAGATGAACCGTCCCTGCCTTCCGGAAGTCGGCAGTCTGCTGGTGGGCACGAGCACATGCCCGCATGCGCACGCACACACACTAGCACTACAAGGTGAAACGTAAGTGTCATATGAGGGATAGAAACAGAGTGAGGATAAGCATTCAGAGAAGAGAGACCTCTCCTTGGGCAGAGGTGGTCCCCAAAGTCTTCCCAGAGTGCAGATGACCAGAGAGAGTCTATAAAAGTGGGCTAAGGTTTAGATCCCTGGCCCCGAAATTTGTGGAGATTCCCAGGAGGGCAGTGTCACAAGCAAAGACAGAACCCTTAGAATGAACAGCCTGACTGAGTGAGTCAGGGGAGAAGCTGGGAAGGAGCAGGAGGAGTAGCCCCTCCTTAAAGTACGTGCTCACCAAGTGGTGTCCTTTCATCCATATTTAATGTCGGCTGCTAAGCCCGATGGAGAAAATGTAGCAGAACCTGTGGCTATGAAGGTCAGTTGGTTCCATGTGTGACAGTGACATCAGCAGTCACACTGAGCTGTGCTGACCAAACTGAGGGCAAGCAGGATCTTTCCTAATGAGGCTGCTTCCCCACCAGCTGTGGGGACGGACCTCATCACAGCCCAGCCCCGTGGAACCTGCTTCCAATAATAAAACACAGTGACACTGCAGTGCTGCGGGTTTCTTCACAAACACGTGACTTCTGCCTGTTTGGATTGAGAGAGAAGCTCTTAGGGGGAGGGAGGGATGAAGGGAGGCCTGGAACTGAAACGAGCGTGGCTACTTGCGAGTGGCCTCTGGGCAGGCCTTGCTGGGAGGGATGGGGAACAGAGCGATTGCCAGCTGGGGATGAGGTGTGGAGACTTGGGCCGGGCTGTGCTCTTCATCCTCCCTCCTCGGTCCCAGGGAGCGCGCAACCTTGTTCCCAGAGCTCACAACTGAAAGAGAAGTCACTGAGGGCAGAAATAAGGTCAATCACCGCCTACGGGTTGTTTTCCATGAACTAAAAGAACACCTGCGTTGTTCTTTCTCAGTTACGGTTGATCATCTTTGAATTAAATTACAACAGACTAAAAGGAAAGGGGCTTCACAGGCTCCAAGCTGAAACTGGGATCCTGCCTGGGACTCAGGGCTTGAAGAAGCAGATGAGGATGGCATAAAGAATGGTTCTCAAACCATCTCTGACCTCAGCTCTGGGATCTGACAGTCCCCTTGGTGGCAGCTGTGGCAGTGAGTCCGGGTCCTGGGGAGGCAGGTGTGCACACTTAGAAAGAGCCCCCACACCCGCTTCACCGCCCTCCCCGCCAAGACGGAACATGCCCCTGGGGGATCCCTGTGACAGAAGGACAGACTACACGTGGCGACAAGCCAATGAGACAGTGTTCCCTGAAGAGAAAGGAAAGATCAGGTCTTCTCGATTAGAGGAATGAGCGCAAAGAACCCTTGAGTGACACAGGCTGGGGTTCACGTTCTGGCTGTCCTACTTCCTGTGTGTGCCCCTCGGGGTCTCGAGGTCTAAGTACAGAGCGAGGCAAGAGCAGTTTCTTCCCGCACTGGAGGGTAAAGGCCCCCACCCAGTGTCCGTTAGCGGGCAGCTAGTATGTGCTGGTTCGGCTCCTGTAATGCAGCACAAAGGACAGAGTCGAAGAATCAGGTGAAGATGTAAATAATCTGGGCTCTGGAGGATGCTAAAACTCATTAACAAAGGACTGAAGTTTATATGGGATATTTAAACAGTGCTTTCAACTTTGTGACTTTTTTTGTCTCTCAGAAGCACCCTCAGGGGTAACCCTGGCCCAGAAGGTTCTGTCATTTGCCTGACATCACACATCTAGCAAAAAACGAGACCAGAACAGGACGTGTGTGCAGATCTCTTGGATTAAATCACACAGTGCCAGAGTCTGGCAACCTGACCACCCCGCATATTTTCTTCTCATAACACAAATTTGCTCACTTAGCAAACATTTACTGAGTGCCCATTAGATGCCACTTGGCCCCATCAGTGACCGGCGCAGCAAAGAACTCTGTCCTCAGAGAGGGACGTGGGGAGGGAAGGCCAACAGTGCGCAGGAGACGTACTAATAAAGAAGGAAGGAGCACACATTACAGCATGCCGCAAAAGACGGATCATAGCAGGGTACCGGGCAGACAGGGTCAGGGCAGGGAAGGGTGCGTGGCTGCCGCTGGAAAGAAGGCGATAGGAAGAGATTTTGTAAAGACGGTGACTACTGAGCAAAGCCTTGGAGGAGGTGAGAGTCAGCAGATGGCGGGACAAGAATGCTCCAGACGGAGGGAACGGCCAGTGTGAGGACACTGAGTTGGGGCATGGCCACAGTGGGCTGGGAGGGGGAGGCACGTTTGCCTGTTGCTCAGATGGCACACCAGAGGCTTAAATGTCGGGAGGACGCTGTAGTTCTTCCTTGTAAGGCCTGGCACCGGCAAGGCCCTCACAATCCGAGGGTGCCATTGTCTGTGTACGCGGACACCGCACCCAGATTACTGGGTCGAGGGAAAAGTCACCCACCCACCCTTCCTAGAAAAGAAGCCTGAATTTTAAAAAGCTGTACTTAGTAACATGGATTCTACCACCTTGGCTTTTTTTTTTTTTAAGATTTTATTTATTTGACAGATTGAGAGAGAGCACAAGCAGGGGGAGCAGCAGACAGAGGGAGAGGGAGAAGCAGGTGAGGGAGAGCCTGAGCAGGACTCGATCCCAGGACCCTGGGGTATGATGTGAGTCGAAGGCAGACACTTAACCCACTGAGCCACCGGGTTCCCCCTACTTTGGCTTTAATCTTGAAACTAAGTAACTTTTCCAGAAAGCCTGGGCTTCCTGCTATGAGACAGGTTTTAGCCTTCTCCCCAGTCATTTACATGGCGTCAGCCTACAAATGTCTGATATCCTGAGAATTAGTGCCGAGCCGCACTGAACAGAATGAGTAATTAGCAGCAGCACACACGGTGGATTCATTTCAAATTCTCTCTTGCTGTCACCCTGATGGAAGCAAATGATAGTGGTCACGCAGCTCCTTGATCACAACCGCAGTAACACGTACCACAAATCAACCTCCACCTGCTTGCTGGGCCAAAAATAGAGCAGCTCCGAGATTTCGGTGCACCAGAGAAAGCAGCGGTCTCAGGGACTGACAAAGACACAGCTCTGATGCGAGCTTGTTCAAGAGTAAAAGGCATCCGCAACCCTTGGACAAGTCCCTGAGAGGATGCAGAAGTTTCTGAGACTATTACCTAAGCATACGCTATTATTGCTATCCTCTACATAATATGTGAACGCCACGCTCGGCTACATTAGAACGCATGCCCTAGCCTTTGCTGTGTTAGCCATCAGGATCAGGTTGGAATGATGGTTCAAAACAGAAAGTGGAGACCATCAAGGAACAAGCCAGAATTACTAACCCACATTTGTTTGTTTGTTTTTATAAAGATTTTATTCATTTATTTGACAGAGGGAAACACAGTGAGAGAGGGAAGCAGGGGAGCAGCAGAGGAAGAGGGAGAAGCAGAGGGAGAGGGAGAAGCAGCCTTCCCAACAAGCATGGAGCCCAACGTGGGGCTCGATCCCAGGACTCTAGGATCATGACCTGAGCTGAAGGCAGACACTTAACGACTAAGCCATCCAGGTGCCCTTCCATGTTTGTTTTTAAGTGATTATAACATTTTGTATAGTTTTGATGCAACTGGGTAAGAAATTTCTGTTCTCTGCAAAAGCTCTCCTAGCCACACTTACCTGCCTCATGCTTAATGAGTTAATATCACCAACAGATAGACGCAAGATTCTGTCCTCTACACGAAACTGTGGCGACTACAGTGGCTATCACAATCCATTAGCCCCAAATCTGCCTTCGATGAGGTAACTTCCAGCCTTGGGTAAATTCCCATTGTTCATCTTATGCTTTGCAAATGCAAGCATCCACTGTGCCCTAGTCAGACTTTGTGTCTAACAATTTAAGTTAGAATCTCGTTTTTTTAGAGATTTATTTATTTATTTGATAGAGAGAGCATGAGTGGGAGGGGCAGAGAAAGGGGGAGAGAGAATCTCAGGCAGATTGCCCACTGAGCTTGGAGCCCAACACAGGGCTCGATCTCATGACCCTGAGATGGTGACCTGAGCTGAAATCTAGAGTCAGACACTCAACTGACTGCGCCACTGGATTCCAGGCGCCCCTGGAATCCCATCTTTAATTAAGATGATGTAGCACTGCATTTAACACAGAGAGGCAGTTTCCTCATTTCTAGCAACTACTCAAGGACCTAGAGACCTTCCCTGAGCTGGCCCTAAGCTGCCTCCGGTTTTCTGTCAGAAACGGCCCGCTGAAGCACTTGTCAAACTGCGCATTTACCTGACCTAAGCATGTGACCAGCCGGCCTTCGCTTGGGTAATTCACAAAGCGTCGCTCAATTCTTTTCGGTTCATCTGGAACAACCTGTCTCTACAGTTTGAAGCTCCCAAAAGCACAGGCTTTGGTGTACTGCTTGGCCAAAGAGCAGCCGTTGGATACATCCAGTCACAAACAAAACATGTTGAACAGCGGTTCAGTTTTTTGTCTCCCACGCGGCTTAGGCACTTCTCAGAGGGTTTACTTAAGGGACCTGCTTAAATACGGCAGAAAGCGCCAAGTGTATGTCTGATGACTTGCTGTGGCAAGGCACCATGCTCAGACCATCACAAGGTCTTGCTCGTTCAACTCCGACAGCAACCCTCTAAAAGGCCACCTAGGGGCACCTCTGTGGTAAAGCCTGTGCCTTCAGCTCAGGTCGTGAACCCGGGGTCCTGGGATCAGGCCCCGCATCGGGCTCTCTGCTCAGCGCGGAGCCTGCTTTCCTTCCTCTCTCTCTCTGTCTGCCTCTCTGGCTACTTGTGATCTCTGTGAAATAAATAAATAAAATCTTTAAAATAAAATAAAATAAAAGGCCACCCACCACTATCACCCTCATTGCAAAGATAAGCAAGTGAAGGCCTCTGAAAGGTTGAGCACCTGGCCCAAGTCGCAGGGTCAAGAAATGGTTGTCCTCCAGCCCTTGTACTTGGCTTGATGTCTATATGACTAGAATTTACTCCATTCATCTCTCAAATTTTTCCCTGTCCTGAGAGTCTCTTTTATGAAAGCACATTTTAGCATGCATTTGTAAAGGATATCTTTACCTTTTCCCCAACCTGGTTCTATGCATTTATGTAGAAAAATTAAACTTTCCAAAATGCAAATATGTATGTATTTCCTGGTAGCTAAATTTAGCAAATATGCCCTGTCCTAATTTCTTAAAAAATTAGACTTATACCTACCAAATGACCCATACACTTTACTCCCAATGAAGTGTGCCCAGGAGAAACCCAAACATATGTCCACACTGACACTTGTGCACAAAGGTTTATGGCTGTTTTATTCCCAATCGTCAGTAACTGGTAACGGTCCAGCAGGAGAGCAGATAAATAAAATGGGTTGTATCCACAGAATGAAATACTCCTTGACGCTGTAAAGGAATGAGCTCTATCGATACACACAACACCATGGATGGGTCGCAAGGTCATCACAACGGTGAAAGAACCCAGGCACAAAAGAGCATGTGCTACAAGATACCATTTGTTTAAAATTCTAGAAAATGTAAACTAATCTGCAGTGAGAAAATCCAGATCAGTGGTTGCCTAGGATCCCCCACTGAGTAAAGGATGGATCACCAAGGGGCCCCAGGGAAACTTTTAGGCGTGATGAGAACGCCCTCTGTATTTTGTTTGGCCCAACGATGGCATGAGTGTATACAGCTTGGTTCTCTCTTTAAAAGGATAGATCTTATTATTATGTATAGAATATACCTCAATAAATCTGAATAAAGGTACATAGGTTTCTAAAAGGAACCATTTATATATTGAACTCCAGTTGATGAAATCTTTTTTAAAAACACACTCAGAAGTGTTTGAAAGTGCCCAAGTCCTTATCTGGTACAACACTCAGTTTCAGCTAGCTACACTGTTTATTTTAGATTCTAAAGCTCCCGGTAGTCAAGAACCAGTGATCATTTTTAGCTTGAGTTCTAGGCAGCTCCCAACACAGCATTAGGCATTGCAACTGTTCAGAACATTGAATCTAAACATATCTCCATTCTATTTTTCCTTGCTTTCCAAAGAGATCCTGGGAGCAGAATCTCCAGTGAGCCTGCTAGCCTGGTCATCAGATCCTGAAAGCGTGTCACCAAGAAAATGTTTGCATCTGTCGCTAAACATACAAAGGCTGCCAGCGACTCAAGATTTGGGGTGAAGTATTGCCCTTAAGTAACACTCAGAACTTCTCCAAAACCTTCTTTATGTTCAGACACGTGTTAGGTAACCTAGGTATACAGGTTACCTGTAGGAGCCATACAGCTAGCGTCGCCTCTGAGGGCTACGTGCAATCCGGAGCTCGAACTCCAGGTTTTCTGTAAGATGAGGGATAAGGGGAAGGAAGATGATGAAACAGGGTATAGCCTCCAAGAGGTTAGAGACTCACAGTACCTCAGCCCTAAATGTGTTCCCACCCCTTCCTGTCTCAAGAAGACTAAAGCCTATTAGACTACTCGTGCTGGTTCACAAACAGGGAGCTACTGACCGTCGAGGAGACTCAGACTGTTTAGAAGCTCACATGGCAGTTGGACTTGGCTGTGATCTGTGGAGTCCATTCTCATTGAACAGGGTTTACACCGGGTCTGATATTATCAAAAACTTCGAGTGAAACCAGTCATGGACAGTTTCATGTACAGTGGCTTAAAAATGTAAAAAGAAAAGCAAACACTTGGTCTTCCCCAACACATGGCTTGAGAAGCAGAGTTTTATGGCCTGGCTTACTCAGTGAGGGTTAATTTTTCCCCAAGTGACAATGGGAGCCAGAAAAAAGGCCACTCCATCATCCGATCAAATCCAAGTCACCCCAGCCTGTCTGTAGGTGTTTGGACTGAGACTGTAAAGGGAAATTAAATAAACCTTCTCAGAAAGGAAGTTTATCAAAAGTGCTAGGTTTTCATTCTAATTAGCAGCATGGCTGTACCAGTTGCAAATACAGTTGTCATCACGTCAAGAATCAAAATGAAGGTCACGATAATGTGTGGATAGAATTAATTCTTTTTCTTTCCTTTCCCCCCTTTCTTTTATTCTCCCTTGTTGTCTCTCTTCTTCCTCTTCCATCCTTCCTAGGGGAACACACTTATTTCTGAATCAGCCCCATCCGTGTTTGGAGCAGCAGAGGGAGGTAGCTCACGCAGATGGAGCCGCTCCTTGTGGCCACTGCTCACCCTGAATTAGGCTAGAATTCTGGCTCCTCATTTCTAATGTTTTTCACAAAGATTAGTTGGTGGGGAACTCGGAGAGTCTGATGGACAGGCTGCCGCCCACGACACGGAGAGTGTCTCAGAGGAGGTGTGCCCCCTTGGAACTGCCACTGAAACTGCACAGAAAGAAGTGGGCAAAAATAGAGGCGAGATTTTCTTCACGTTTATTCTGCCTTCCTGTCTCAGCTCAGTGATCAGTTTCCCAGACAGCCGTCCCCACTTTCCCGATTAGACTGCTTCCTCCCGCTGCCCACACCTTCAGTCCTGTGAATCCCTGGCCGCTGCCCATCTCCTCTCATGCTCCGTGAGTTCCACACGCCATGGCCATGCCTGTCCCGCCCTGTCAAGCACTAGTCCCCAGCACTTAATTTATTTAGCACAGTGATGAGCAAGAGAACACACTCAACCACTGTCTGCTGGAAGAAGAGGTGAAGGAATAAATAAATAACGACAGGGATGAACAAATGATGTCTCCACATGGTAGGTATGAGTATCTGTACACAATGCGTTTCTAGATAAAAAGATGAGATTAAGCATGAGTTTCACATAATTACTGCAATTTTTAAGAAAACTGGGTAGCCCATGGAAGCCTTATTACCAAGTCGAAAGGAAATAAAGATTCCTAAGAATTCAGGAGTGAGAGATACACTGAAGTACATAAATCATGATTCTTGTGCACAGAGGTTTTTAGAGATGGAAGAGCTCTTTTTGGGAAAAAATCAATAGGGAAAAAGACTTGGGTTATTCTGTATTTCAATTAGGATAAAATGTTGCAAATAATTTCTGGAAACAAGTCATAGCAGAGAAGAATGAATTTTATAATGTACCTTTATTTCTGCTTTGGGTCAAATCATGATCCCAAGAACATTATCGACTACAACTAGTAAAAAGCTGAGAGAACATGGTTAACCGGTGCTGTAGACCAAATGTGTCCTCCCAAAGTTCGTAGAGTGAAAGCTAATCCCCAGTAGGACAGCCTTTGGAGGTGGGGCTCCTGGGAAGTGATCAGGTCATCCCAGCAAAGCCTTCAGGAATGGAATCAGTGCCCTGCCAGGAGACCCCAGAGAGTTCCCTTGCCCCTTCTGCTGGGTGAGGGCACAGCAAGATGACTACTGTCTATGAGCTAACAATCAGGCTCTCATCAGACACCAAATCTTGACTTCAGACTTCCCAGCCTCCAGAAGTATGAGGAATAAATTTCTATTATTTCTAAACTACCCAGCATCTGGCATTTTTCTATAGCAGCCCAACTGCCTAAGACGACCTACGAAGGCTTTATCCAACATCAACATTATACAGGCAATAGCACTCAGGGTTGGGCTCTCAACATCCCTAGAGCTGGGAGAGAGTGGGGTTTACCCAGATAGTATTTACGAAAAGAGAAACAGTAAGCCACTCAATTATCAAGCCCCCTAAACACGGGTCAATTGTTATTATTATTATTATTTTGCTGGCAAATACACAATTACTGTTATTGTTTTCTATATGAAAATAATGTTTTCCTGTTAACATGAAGCAACAATGATATGGTCAGTTTTATTAATATGCATTTAAGTATGAAAGCTCAATGAAAGTATCAAAATGGATGTATTTTAAATTTCTTCATTGTTTGGAAAGGTGGCCCCCCAAAAGTCCACACACATATACACACACTGAGAGAAAAAAATCATCTATTTATCCAATGTTGTTCAACTAAAATAATACAATAATACAAATCACTTTTTTTTTAAGATTTTATTTATTTATTTGACAGAGATCACAAGTAGGCAGGGAGAGAGGAGGAAGCAGGCTCCCTGCTGAGGAGAGCCCGATGCAGGGCTCGATCCCAGGACCCTGAGATCAAGACCTGAGCCGAAGGCAGAGCTTTAACCCACTGAGCCACCCAGGCGCCCCTACAAATCACTTTTTAATGAATAATATACTTCCAAACCTAAGAGCCATCCCCCTCCCAACCGGGAGATATTTTAACATCTATTTTCTTTAAGCATACTTATTAGACCTTATTTTAAATATATGTTGAAGACCCTTTTACCAATATTATTTCATCCATTTAAATTAGCAGGTGAGACAGAAGTAACGTTTATTGATCAGGTATTATCAGTAGTATCTTATTTAATTCTCGTAATGTCCCCTGAAGTTAGATAGGTCTTAGCACTCTCTAACAGATGAGCAGAGAGAAGCAGAGAAGGGGTGAAAGTCACACAGCTGGTTAAAGAGTGGGGCTGGATTCACAGCCAGGTCTGACTCCAAGTTCCATGGGTTTCCAGGCTCTGAGGACACCTGCTAGGCCGCCCCCGCCCCCCGCCCCCTGCCTGGAACCTGCAAGGCAGGAGGAGGGATCAGCCCAGAGGCTCCTTCCAGTCTCCAGCCTGCCCCATCTTTCAACAATAATCACGGCTAAACCTTTGGACACAAACACAGCCTGAATCCGCTACACTGTAATTAGCTCTGTGGCTCGGGTAGTTAACAATTCACCAAAATACAGTTTTTAGTAACCCCGTTAAAAGGACACATCTATTTAACTGAACAAGCCTTAGTCCTTTCAGAGTAGAAACAACCAGTTCATTCTAGGATTGAAACCTTTTCAAATTGCACTGGAAAATCAAACATATTTCTCTCGAGCGCTCCTTCCTCTAAATGTGAGGCTCTTTCTTGTCTTTCGAATCTATTGTTCAGTTAATCTGTGCACGCCAGAATATTCTAATTTAAATCTGAGCCTGGGACATGCTATATTTTGTTTCTAGCTGCAAGAGTGTGAATACCATAAATAACATGCACCGTGCTTGTTCTCTGTTCCTAAACAGTCTGATAAGCTCGTATTGAAGCCATCTCAGCAACCACATTTGACAGCTCACTAGGAACCTGTTCAATCCAGCCTCCCAACCAGTCCGTCACTGCTGCCAGTTTCCAGGCGGACGAGGCATTCAGAAACCAGGCTCTACATGAGAACAGCCCTGGCAGAACCCTCGGAGGAGAGGTGTGCTCCGGCTAACAGGCCGTCAATCTGTCAGTTAAGATTCCTCAGCCTTCTCCAGCTGAAGGCCAGCTCAGTGCTGGGAGGAAGGGGGAACACGGCACAGGTAGGGGGCCTGTCAGCTCCATTTCCAGGGGGTATGCCAGACCAAACCGGCACAAACCAGAACACCAGTGCGGCTGCAGAGCACTTTCCTTCCCTGAAGTAACTCATTCACCCGTTAAATAAATAGTGATCCAACATCAACTAGGTAACAAAGACACCATGTTCCCAGAGACCCTTGAAACCAGAGCTCCGCAGGGTCAGTCCCTGAGTCTGTCACACACACAGCAATACAGGCTTCTCTACATTTTTGAACACTTTCTGGGCCTCAGTTTCTCCATTTATAAGATGGGGATAAGTTAATACATCATTTCACAGCCCTGCTGACAAGACCAGATGAGGTAAGGCACAATGTAACACAGTGTAACACAATGCTTGACTTCAGGGGAAATATTCAACCAAAAAATCTATCCCGTTCCTTCTCCTCCTTTCACTGGAACTGAAGATTTTCCCCATTAGCTCAAATCATGCAGCCTTTGTCTTAAAATCAAGAACATATAAGACTTGGAAGAAAAAGCAGGTTTTTTTTTTTCCCCCTTCTTTTTATTTTTCAGTAAAATGTTTACTGAAGTGTAACATACCAAAGAGTGTAAGTCATCAGGTTCCGGCTCCCTGAATATTCACGGTGACACACCCGTGCACTACGCCGGGATCAAGGAACAACCAGGCCTCCAGGAGCCACTTCATGCCCACTTCCAGCCACTTCTCCCCCAATGACACCCTCTTTCCTGAGTCCCAGTCCCACAGGCTACTTTTGCCTGATTCTGAATTAAGTAACATCTTAATCATGTTGACACACACAAATTGCAAATGGAAGTGCAGGGTGTTTTATGGATTTGCAGCCGATGAGCCTCGCTAAAGGGACAGGATGTTATAAAAAGAAAGAAATGCATTGACAGCAATGAAATTATCGTAAAAAAGGTAACATGTTGTTAAGGTGCTGGGATCTCCTCTCTGTTTCTTATTTTTATCCAAACACTATAGAACAAAAATAAGAAAATCTTATCCATTACCAGTGGTAGGACTCATTCTACCTGCTATCTAGCATGGTACTAGCTTGAGAAAGCATAACACTACAAAGCAATGGGGAAGGAAATATATATATATATATTTTTTTTAAAGATTTTATTTATTTATTCGACAGAGAGAGATCACAAGTAGGCAGAGAGGCAGGCAGAGAGAGAGGGGGAAGCAGGCTCCCTGCCGAGCAGAGAGCCCGACGCGGACTCGATCCCAGGACCCCGAGATCATGACCTGAGCTGAAGGCAGCGGCTCAACCCACTAAGCCACCCAGGCACCCAAAGAAATATATTTTGAGGAGAGAAGAATTATCTAATTCTGACAGTAACTGCCATCAGCCAAACTTAAAATATAAATCAGTAATTTCCCCAAAACACATTTGAAACTTAAACCTCCTTGATCTCCTCCTTAATACTAAAAAACTACCTTCGAGGGTGCCTGGGTGGTTCAGTTGTTGGGAGTCTGCCTTTGGCTCAGGTAATGATCCCAGGGTCCTGGGATCAAGCCCCACATCAGGCTCCCTGCTTGGCAGGAAGCCCGCTTCTACCTCTCCTACTCCCCCTGCTTGTGTTCCCTCTCTTGCTGTGTCTCTCTCTCTCTGTCAAATAAATGAATAAAATCTTTGAAAAATAATAATAATAAATTTTTTAGAAACTATCTTTGAAACCCTTGGGATCCTTGGAAAATAAATTTTAAAAACTATCATCTAGTCAACTATAATACTCTTTGCCCCTTGGGATTAGAAATTAGTAATGACCAACAACTCTTTTCTTCCCATTAGACCAAAACGGGTGCCCCCACCATTCTTTGTTTTCTTTTTTAAGATTTTATTTATTTGAGAGAATGAGTAGGAGCAGAGGGGGAGACAGTGAGAGACAATCTCAAGCAGACTCTGTGCTGAGCATCGAGCCTGACGTGGGGCTCGATCTCACCACTCTGAGATCATGACCTGAACCAAAACCAAGAGTCAGACGCTGAAGGGACTGTGCCACCCAGCCTCCCCCTGCTCCACCCCCCCGACTCTTGATGACACGACAGTGAGAGTCCGCAAAGCTCACACTCACCCAGGGGTCAGCAGTGCTTACAGGAGGCTACGACGAGGCGAGGCAAGCCAAGCCACCTATTTCATTCCAGTACCCACTACAAAATGCGCCTTAGGCCTGGATGGCGTAGCGTCATGCGCTGACTTGCCGAGACACTGGTCACAGAGGGGTGCGACATCACATAAGGAAATGCAAATCAAAACCCTGAGACATCACGTCAGACCCGCTAGGATGGCTACAAACCAGTGAGAACCCACAGGCGCTGGAGAGGATGTGGGGCCACTGGGACACCCGTGCATCGCTGTGGGGTGACTGCTAGGGAAGACGGTTCCTCAGAAAGTTAAACCAAGAATTACCAAGTGCCCCAGCAATGCGGCTCCTAGGTTCATGCTCGAAAGAACTGAAGACAGGAACTCCAACACACACTCATAGACACGAGCTCACGGCAGCCCTGCCAGAACGCCCAGAAGGCGGGAGAGACCCAAATGCCCATCAACAGATGAGTGGCTAAACAAAGTGCAAATGTACAAAATGGAATATTCCTCAGTCATAAAAAGGAATGTGATACAGAGGCACACTAAGTGTTGGCAGACCTCAAATACATGTTAGGTGAAGGACGCTGGGAACAGCAGACCCCATGTTATAGGATTTCATTTATGGGAAATGCCCAGGACAACTAAATGTACTGCATGTCACTGAATGATTAATGTCGCATTATATGAATTTCACATCAATTTTTTTAAAATGTGGAGAAAAAAAAGATAAGGAAAAAAATAAAGGAAAAAAGGGGGAAAATGGGGTTGGGTGTGAGGGGGAGAAACTGCTCATAGGCACCGAAGAAAGAAATAGTCCCAGCGGTATAAAGGTGATGAGGTAACAACTGGGAGATGTGGCAGAAATCGCTCCAGCAGGTCTGGTCCCTTTCTCTTTGACAATGCTGTAAAGGCTTGAAATCCTTTTTAAGCCCTATTTTTCCTTTCAGTATATGGGTGGCAAGGCACCTAGACTGCGATTGGCCAAGAAAGTCCTGGCCAACAGCGAGAATCCAGACAACCAGAGGGTTCGGTTCAGCCAAAAATCCGAAGAACGCCGTAGGCCATCTGAGCCGTGGCAGGAGGGGGAGGTGGCAGGCGAGAATTCTACCACTGAACCACCAATGACCCAGGAGGGGCAGGTGTCCAGCAGGTGGGACAGGGGCAGCACATCGGCTCTGAGAGCGAGAACAGCCTGGGAGAGAGCCCCATCCCGAGGGCCTTCCAGCCTACTGACACTGCCTGTTTTTTGGGTGTGAGGGCCCCAAAGCCCTGCATTCAGAAGAGGGTTTCAACAGGTCAGGTGAGAGTGTAGGATGGAGCAAGAGGCGCTGGGTTCATGAGGGCCATGCAGGCCTGTCACCGAGGGTCAGCCCTCCAGTTGGCGCCCTACATCCCAGCTGGGAAATCCGGTCCCCACCAGCCTAACCACCAAGAACCAGCTTGCAGTGAAATCTACCAAAACTATAAAATGTAAAAGAGTATCTTTTCTTTCTCAAGAATACTTTTTAAAATTTTACATTAACCTTTACAGGTTTCTTAAAAAATCTTACTCATTTTTTTTTAAGATTTTATTTATTTGAGTGAAAGAGAGAGAGAGAGCAAGAGAGAGCACGGGCGGGGTGAGTGAGCAGCTTCCCACTGAGCAGGGAGCCTGATGTGGGCCTCGATTCAGGACTCCAGGATCAAGACCTGAGCCAAAGGCAGACGCTTAACTGAATGAGCCATCCAAGTGCCCTAAATTCTTATTCTCAAAAGAACTTCTCAGTGATAAATACATTTAAAGATGGCAGAATGGCCCATAACACAAACCACAGGTGTAGAACTGTGCACCATGTAGCAGCCTAACAAATCTAAGTAACTCTAATGCACATCAAGGAAAAAAAATATGTGAAAAATATCAAATGATGAAGGGATAGATGATCTCACCCTTTTGGGGTCATGATGCATCTTTCATGAGACGTACCCCAACATTTATAGGACAGGGGCAAGAGGATGAATGGAGAGCCATATAGATCATAGGCCATGAGGTACCTGCTCACCCAACTCAAGTCCAGATAGGCAACTTCTGCCCATGAGATGCCCCATCTCTACTGACAGTGCCATCTACCTTTTAAGTTCCTCAAAGACTCTGATGCTGGAATCCAGGCTGAATCTTGTATTTTCGAATATCCCAGGGTTCTACACCAGAATGAAGCAGCGTTGGGAGAGCTGCCCATACCTGGAGTTGGCTCCTTTTCTCCATCTCAATTCTATCTTACACCACCATGGGCTTCAAACACACTCCCACAACAGCTGTGCCTTAGCCACCCTGTAGACCTGGGGTATACCCACCTCAAGTGAATGAACCAGAGGAGGACTCCAGAGAAGACCCAGAAGAAGGCACAAGGCCATTTGAGTAGGGCACTCTTGTCCTAGAGTTCTAGGAGTTGTTGTAGTCTCCACCTACAACAGGGTCTAGGAGGAGGGGCACAGACTGTGGGTCAGCACATACCCCTGGTCCTATAGATTCTTTGCCCCACAGGGAAGGAAGAAGATGGGGGAGGGCTCAAGTGGGACTCATCAGAGCTGGGCTCCTCAAACTGTTCCATCAATAAAAGTGTGGACATCACCTAGGAGCCTGCTAGAAATGGGGAATCCCAGGACCCACTCTGGGCCTCCTTAATCTATACACGTTCCTATACACATTCAGGTTCAAGCATGGGTGCTGGCTGGGGACCCCTTTGTCCCAACTGAAGCATGGCGCTGTACCTAGCGACTGTCAATTCCATGAATGTGCTACCTGACCAACTATGAAAATGAAAGCCAGCTATGCAGATAAAATGACATTCCCTTTATGTGCATGACAACACAAGGGCCTGTTTTATTCCCTAACAACGCAGGCAAAGATTCCAAGAAAACTGGAATGCCGTGGGTCCTATCTGCCTTTCTGGGTTCAGAATGAGTCATGGAGTTTAAAAAAAAAAAAATCTTAAGACATTCCCAGAAACTTTATTAATTCTGTCAGGGCATAATATCATCAGAAAGTAAGTAGACCCCGAGAAAAATCTGGCTCTATAATTAAGAGTAGGATTCCACAACCTAATTATTGTATTTTCAATTAAAGCTGAGCTCTCGGTGTGTTTTTCCACTCTTTCTTGAATTAGCAGAGACCTGTGAGCATGTTCAGAGCAAGGATATGTTAATTAGGGAGAGAATTTCCCAATAAGAAGCTGGGCCCATGACGCCTGGTAATTAGGAATATTCTAACAATCCCCTGACCCTTCCGAGACCGTTTCCTACTGTTAGCTGCCCTCGGGGACTCACTGAAGCTGAGTAGCAATTTCAGCTCCTTGTCACTTTGGCTGCTGTCTTTGCAGACTGTCACCTTTCCAGGTCTTCAAGTACTAGTTTGGGGAGCCCACTAGCACCGCACTCTCTGGCACTCCCTTTTTCAATATTGTCTGCACTTCTGTCCTCAGGGAAACGTGAACTTGAACCAGAAGTTCACGTTGGGGAGTTCAACACCCTTCTTGGATGGGGAGTCGAGCAGTGCAAGTTCCTCTCACACAGAATTCTGAATCTTGTCTTCAGAACTCAAACGTCGCTTGAGCAAGAGCATCCCTCTTCACCTAGTGGTGACTGGGGCCAAAACACAAATGTGGGGGGCGGGGTGGAGCCCTTCGTTACTTCAGATACCCCAGCAGCAGCAAGATGGTGCCTGACTTCCCCGTGGGGCTGTGGGTGCAGGGACTGGTGGGCGAGCCAGGGCGCTGAGGCTCTGGAGACGTGTGGCAAGAGTGCGTCTCTGACGGAACAGCAGATGAGACAATAAAGCGGAAGCACAAAGCGAAGAAGGAACAAGTCCAGCCTAAAAGTACCAGGAGCAGAAATAATCCCAGGGATTATTTATGCTTCCTAGGGCTTCGCAGTGTGCAAAAGCACTTTCCAAAGGTGCACGTTCTCCTTCGATCTTTACCACAACCGTTCATGGTTGATGTGATCCCCACTTTACAGATGGAAAGTGAGGCTTGGACTGCTTGTCGGAGACCACATAGCTAGCGAGTCAGGGGTCCACAGGAATTTAGGCAACATTAGTCAGAGTTCTTGACTAGTCTTCGACTGCAGCAAAAACCAGAAAAGACTCTAGAAGGTCCAGTCAGATCCTCATGAATTGGAAAACCTCAGGATATCCCAAACCTACCTCCTGATGGCCTCCTGTTCCACTTCCTATCTAGTTAAACCTCCACATCAGGCCAAATCTTTTTACATTTATCTCCCATAGACTCCCCACTTTCTACTTTTCATCTCCAGTGCCCCTGGCCTAGCAGGGGGCGTGGCCACTTCTGTTATTGCAAGTGTGCCCTAACTGACGTCCTTCCACCAGCCCCTCACTTCTGTCACACAGCTGCCAGCGGGTGACAGAATGAGCCTCTTCAAGCAAGGTCAGGACACAGTCCTTCTTCAGAAGTCACCCAACTTCCCAAAAGGCACAGCGTCTTCCTGATCTCCCTTCCTGTCTTGCCTTCCACATCAGTCTCCTCCTACATCAGTCTCCTCCAAATGACTAACTCCACCCCCCTCACTCCCCTCACCCAGGCCACCCATACACAAGCCCTCTAACCTTGACCACAGCTCCTGACACTGCCCAGGGGTGGGATGCCCATCTCTTCATTCTTCTCCAATCAGAATCAGCCCCTTCCAAGGCTCACTTGGGTGGGATTTCCTGTCACCTACCCAAACCCCTCTGTCAGAGTTTCTCTAGATGCAAAGGTGGGGAGTACGGTGGTTGGGGGGGGCGGTGCTTACCCTTGAGCTTCTTTATCTGTAGGTTTTATTTGCTTGCCTCACCTGCTAGATGGAAAGAGCTTGGGTCACCTTTATTACCACAGTGCCTGTAATTCTTTTCATGGGGAATTACCAACTGAAAAGAACCTCAAGTGAGAATTTTCCTTTAAAGGCTATTTTTCTCCTCCTCCTCCTCAACAAGAATTCGGAATTAACTGCATTTTGCATTTCTTTTTGTTTGTTTCTGGCTGGGAAGCTGGAAGTCAAATCTCTTTATCCTCAGGCCTTGCCCTATTCTAATTTCTATCTTCTCTCACCCTTATTTTCTACCTGAGTTTACTGTTCTATAGTCCCCTTCATTTACCTCAACCTCTGTGGGACAAGATGAAATATAAACAAATAGATATAGGCATAAAAATCAGGATTTTGAGAAATGACTGACACCTTGACCTGAAAGTAAGATTACCCTTGGGAAAGAAGTGGAGAAATCAGCCCGAATTCATTACAGTTTCTGTCAGTAGTCAGTACAGGCCCAAAACAAGCAAGCGGTTTGCTCCCTGAGACGCGAAGGGTGCTAAGGTGGAAAAGAGGGGTGGCTGCTGCTTTGCAGACCCCGCAGCCTGAGACACTGAGGTCCAGACAGTAAACAGGTACCCAGTAAAGAGAGCAGCACCCGGAAATGTGGCCCTTCCCTGGGACTTCCCAGGCTCACCCCCACCACACTAAGTGGTTGCTAGTGGGGCAGGGCTTGGAGAAAAACTAGGGTGATGCACCAGGAAGAATGACAGAAAGGCTGATATTTGGAGCAACCTCCTTGATGCAAACATCCCTCCAGCCTCCTTATATGTGAGTTAACCTCCAACTCAGGAGAAGGGGAAGCCAGAAGGAGGCGGGCTGGCAGGAGAAGGAGCGGGCTAAAGTAGATTTCTGCATCCCACCCCAGCGAAGGCAGAAGGAAAAAGCAAGGGCCCAAGCCAGGGGGCATCCAAGTTCCCACCTTTTGTCTCCATAACTCCCAAGCCAGGGGACTTTGGGAAAATCATCCACCTGTCTGAGCCCCAACTTTGTCCACCCTAAAATGGAAAGAGCTATGGTTTCCACACTGGTAGGGGGATCACATGAAATGGCACAGGAATTTGCTTTATAAACTCTTCATAGGTAAGACTTATTTTCATTTCAACAAAGATTTATCGAGAGAAGCCACACAGGAGTGCAGATCACAGACTCCCAAATCACAAGGCCTGGGGTTTAAATTCCAGTCTGTCACTTCCTAGTTTTGTGGCCTCGGACAAGTTACGAACCTCTCCAACCCTCCATTTTCTTATCTGGAAAATGGGATAAAAGTACCTGCCTATCCAACAGGGTTACATGAGGATTAAGTGGTTCGTTTTTTATCTAAAAAAGTAGCTGGCATCTAACACACGTTACACACGTGTTTCATGAATGCCTCATAAGCCAGGCACCAGGTCAAGTGCTGTAGGCAACCACACACTCACACAGAGTAACAGTGGACCCTGGTAGAGCTTTCCAGGCCCAGGCATTACCTTTACCTATGACTCAAGCAATAGGAGACAAACAATAAACTTCTCCGGAACAGAAAAAGAGAGGACCACCCTGACCAGGGGATCAGAGCTGGAATTCTCTCGAATTTCTAATCTCAGATTTTCATCTGCCCTGTGGTCACTTGATTAATCCGCAGTATCTTTCTAAGAGTTGCCGTGATTCATTTATGCTCATGAAATATTCAAGCAGTTAAAAAAAAAAACCATTTATTTAATGAACTATTATTATGACAGCTGTAGAGAAATTTCGCTTTGGTGTTTGGGAATATCTTATACACAACTTTCAGCTGCCCACATTCAAGCAAGACACAAACCCCAGGAAGGGCAAAATAAAAATCACTTCACTGGATAAAACTTTTACAAGATATCCCACCCATCGTTCGGAGCTCTGTAGCGTTTTGGTTTTGTTCCTGTGTTTGTTTTAAGTGGCACATTAATGAAGGAGAACATCGTTTCGTTCTTCCTGCTCACCTGGCCTTGAGGAGGTGACCTGGTAGAACTTCAATGAGGCCCAAGTAAATTTTGTCACTCTTGGATAATTCATTCTGTAATTAATCAAGGGTTTTATTTGAGGAAGATTAGCAGCCAGCCATATTCCAGTTCTGACGTTCTAAAAATATTATCCCATGATTGACTACTTCTTTTGAAGTATGGCAGAAAAGTCGTCCAACGTGTTACCAAGTTCCAAAAATCCTCTCTGTTGACACAGAAGGAAACCTCTAATTACATGAGTCACTGTAGTTTTACAACCGAATAAACTGTTAACTAAATTGGAAAAATTGTCATCAAGATGATAAAGGCCATTCTGGAACTCCACACCAAAGCGCTCCTGACTGGTACCTTTCAGAGAATGACCCCTTGTAAAAGAGATTGATGTGTGGGAGATTAGAGGTGAAATCCAATACACTTGTCCAGATCTCAATAGGCTGCTGTATCCTGATTAAAAGGAAAAAGAATTTCCTGGGCATGTTCCTTTAATATTTTTATCTTAGGAGCGGGCCCTGGAATCCACTCCGTAAAGTACTACTATGGGCATGTTACAAGATAACCGGCCCTCTCCGGCTTGTGCCAGAGTTTAGCCACACGTATTCAATTCCCTAGGGCCCTTTTGTTCATTCTTTTTCTTTAAAGTCTACATTTGCACAGATTCCTTAATCCTTATTTCTTAAAGGCGTAGGCCTAGCCTTTGCCTGCATTAAACGTGATGCAGACTCTTGTCCCAGCTGTAGAAACATCAGGAAGATGACACCCTGGGCTCCCTCCTAGCTCTGCTCACCTGCTTCCCCGCCCATGACCTCCAGGGCCCCCTCCTGCACAGCTGACAATCTGCCCGATAACCCCTCTCCCCCACCCCGTCTTCTCTTGTTGTGAGCCACTGGGTAAAGCCGGACAGCCCACCACACATCAGGCGCCGTAACTCTCCCACAAATTTGGGTACAACAGAAAAAGGAAAAGCAGTTTCACTTGGACTGGGCACCAGACCTGACTCTCATCCTGCCTTTTTTGGGGGAGATTTTAAGGAAAAACACCCAGCTGCTTCCACACACTACCTGCTTAATATGGAATTTGACCGGCCACCTAGTTCTCCGTGTGGGACTGTCCAGCACACTCACACAGCAAGCTGTATTTGCACATATAAAAACTGGCTGTGAGGAACAGCATTCGAGGGCTTGACTGAAAGAGGAAGATTTTTCCTAGCTGCCCACTGCAGTATTATTTCGTTGCTGAAGGGCAAAACAGAGAGGTGTCCAGACACTGTCTACTCTCACTCCGAACACCTCTTTCCCTCCTCCAACCAATGCATTACCCCGACTTACTAACTACGTGCTCCTTTCACTGCAGCAGCTGGGCTCCCACAGGTCTGTCGCCTACAGAATACAGCACTTCTCAGAGTCACAGGGCAGCGACACTGGAGGGAGGCTTACAAACTGTGGGGTTTAATTCCCCCAAACCAGAGAGATGAAGGCAGAGTAAGCGTAGTGACCTGTCCAAGGTCCCACCACCAGGTCATGCCACAGCCTGGACAAGAGCCCACTTCTGGCTTCCCAGCCCGATGTTCACTCCCACTATTTCTCCCAAGACATATCTGTTTTCTTCCAAAATCTGTCCAAACCGCTTCTGCCGGGGTCATAGGAATGTCTGTGAGAAGTTGACTCTGCAAAGCCTGTGGGCAAACAGCAAATGCAGGGACAGTCCACCTCAAACTGGGAAGACCTATATGTCAAGAGGCAAGACAAGGGCAGGAAGCCCTGCTTTAAAGGGACAAAGATGCTGGGGGAGTACCTCACGTCTGTCATGGCTGCTGTGGAGCCACTGCTCCCCAGGTAAGACACTGAGGGGAGGGTCATTAGCAAGGGCTCTCAAACGAGCTCCATGGTCCAGGGGCATCAGCCCCACGTGGGAACTTGTGAGACAACATCAGGCCCCAAGCCAGCCCTCATGAAACAGAAAGATGTCTTAGTGTCTAGCCCTCCAGGTGATTCTGCTGCTTGCTGAGGTCTGAAAACTGCTGGTCTGGTCAGCTCTGCGGCATGAATAACAGCAAGAAGCTGTTCGGGAACCAGGGGTATCTGCCAGCCTGGCCATTCGGCCACATGCTACTAGAGACTGTGCTTTTTAAAGCATGGCTTCTCAAATGTGGGTGCACGTTGGCATCCCTGGGAAGCTTTAAAAGACCCTGATGGTGTGGGTTCCCCCCTCCCAAGACTCGGACTTAATTGACATTGGGGTGTGGCCAGGGCATCAAGATTTTTAAAAGCCCCCAGATGATTCTAATAGGTAACATTTGGAAACCCATGTCTGAAAGAGCTTCAATCACATTCTGCACTCAATTTAAAAAGACTTCTTCTAGATTCTCTCCTCATGGGTCCACGACTCAGCTTCTGCTTCAAAACCCTGGTTATCATTGGGAAACCCAGACCAGTTGGGGTCTGTTTCCCGTAGGCCAGTAACTCTCAACTGCAGGCAATCCACCCCCCACACCCCGGGGGGAGGTTTGGCAATGCCTGGGGCCATTTTTGGTTGTCAAAAGATGGGGAGATGAATTTCCCTACTGAAATCCAGTGAGGAGAGGCCAGAAGGACTGCCTGACATCATATACTGGACAGAAGAGCCCCACAGCAGAGAACAGCCTGGCCCAAAATGTCATTAGTGCTGCTTTTGAAGAGTCCCACTGTAGACAAATAACGGTTCTTCTCAATCCGCTTCCGCTCACGCACCTTCGGCTGCGGGGAAGGAAGGATGGGTCCGTTCCACAGGCACATCTGTGCTGACTCACTGTGGCCCCACCAACGCCCCCTTTCCTGTGCGGGAACTTGTGTGAGGTTATCGATTGCTAATTAAACTGTTCTGCATTTTCTATTTGAATACAGTTCTTTTTGTATATGCGCTGTTGGTCAGGGTCCCTAGAGGGAAGAAAGGACAAGTGGGAGGATGTGGGTCCAGAAATCATACCTTATACCCTAGCAGTTCCCACGAGCAGCCTTGGCTCTTCATTTGCAACTACCCAAGCTTTAAAATGCACCAAGCCCAAGGGCATGCAGGATAGAGACGTGAGATGGAAGCAGGGCCAAACGCGGCCCAAACCCGGGCTAGCTACGAGCAGACAGACACGAGGAGCCACAGCGGGTTACCCCTCTGAGTCCGTGACACGCGGGCTGCAGGCAAGGAACTCGGGCAGGAGCCCGCCACTCGCTCATCTGCTTTTATTTTGCCAGAAAAACTGAGTAGAGCACAAAGCCTCTTACCATCTACTCTCCCGTTTTATCCCCAAATCTTCAGCATCCACCGTTCCAAGATTTCCGCACTGATTCCGAGCCATTTACGTCGGCCCAGGTGTTTAAAGCTCCAGGTTGAAACATTTGGTTAATTAACATCGTGCCGCAAACACTCAGAATCACTTCAGCTGCCACTAGAACAGAACAAAACTACCAAAGACAAAAACTGTAGGGAAAATACAAACAAATGGTGGTATTCTGTGAAAAACAATATATGATTTTAGCGACAATAAAAGCTGCGAGAGCTTTCTTGAATTAATACGGTGTTCGTGGAAAAATGCTTCTCTCAAAAACATTCTCTGGACTTTCAGTAAAGACGTGAAAGTCCGCATTTATAACGAGGACGCAGCTATGAGCCAGGATGCCGAATCACTGGCACCTTCTTGAAAAGAAAAATGGTGCGTGGAAAAGCAGTGCAAACCCCAAGAGTGGCGATTTTGGAACTCTCAAATGAAATGGCCATTCTTCTACCAACAACCAAAAGTCGTTTTTCTCCCCCAGTTTGGGGGGCGCCACGACGCTCTCAGCTGCGGTTCTCCACGCCTACAGCCCACCAAGTCCCCCCACCCCCACCCCCGCCCCATGCCAGGCCCAGGTTAACTCTTGCATCTTAATTCTTGTAAACACTCATTTGTGCCTTTCTTTCCAATCACTTTCAGTAAAACATCACTTCTTTGGAAAGGGGCCTGAGGTGGTTCTGTCAGAATTAATTTTTTTAAAGTATGAACTGTAGACAGTTGGAAAAGAAAGGCAGCTTTCTTCATTTTGAGGCAGGGGTCAGGGTGAGGCACACTGAGTTTTCCCTGTCTTGTCTTCTTTTCCAAGTATGAGGAGGGTGGGGAGGGTGGGGAGCAGGTCTGGCTCACGCCTTGGGTGGACTCCCAGGTGGCGTCCAGGTGTGGCTGGTCCGCGGCCAGCGGCAGATCAGTCTGCAGGAAGGGCTGGGGAGGGCTAGCACAGCACGACTCAAGCAAAGAGACTAGCAGGCCCACAGGTTGGTCCCAGGAACAATGTCTTAGTCACTGGAGGGCTGGGAAGGTGTAGTTTTGAGCACTGTGTTTTGTTACTCAGACTGCTCCCAGGAAAACCTTCTCATCCCACCCCCCACCATGTCCCGGCCACTGCTACAGACTTGTGCATGAAGCCCAAACGAATAATCAGAAAGATGCTTTCCCTCTACGTTTGAGCTTCTGGGAACCCACACAGTGCCTCTTTAGGAGAATGTAACCGACTCACAGCAAAGGGAGAGAAGAACCTCATTTAAGATAAGAAAATGATGCAGTTCCAACTCATCTGTGGTTCCAGCAACACAATACAAAACTGGTAGGCTAGGGGCTGACAAAGACTCTCTCATCAAGCAAACTTCACACGGGCTCCTCCCAGCTCTCTTCCCAGCAAGGCCTCCTGCTGGGCTCCATCCTTGGCTTCTCTAGTCCACCACAGCAAGAATCCCTCCATCCTCGATGCCTCCTCTTGGTAATTTTCCAACTATGGACCCCGCATGCTCCTCCTTGGCCATGAATCCCCACATGTCCTTCTATGGAATTGAGCCTATCTCTATACCAGCGTCTCTTTTCCTCAGTTGCGGTAGTTACTGACTCGAATCCAGCTCCGGTGCTCCCCCAGATGCAGCAGCTGCAGGAGCGTGGAACCTAGCACCTGGAGCCCCGGCCAGCACCCACTGCCAGCTGGGGTCCCCAACACTGGGGGGCGGCCTGCAGGGGACGGTTGAGAGCACAGGTAAGGGCCAAGAGGCGGAGGTGACCAGCATCACTAACAGGGGCCGGCCCAGAAGACAGCGGCAACACCCTTCCAGATCCCAGAGAAGCTGGGACACTGCCAGGGGATGCCCAGCAGCAAGGTTGGGAGGGAGGGGTCTTCTCCAGAGGGAAACCGAGCTCCTACAGTAGAAGAAAGAGCAAAGTCTTTGAAACCGCATGTAGCTTCCAATGTTCCTGCAAAACGTCCCACTTGAGGAGGCATCCCCTCGTGCCAAGTACTATGAAACAGGCATACGGTATTTATGCTATGGATCTGTCCAGAGACTGTGAGAGACATGCCACAAACCCTGCTCCTTTCCCTTAGGAAAACAGCACCTAGTCTTTCCCTGGTCTTTCAGAGCTTCTGAGTTTTTATCTCCTGCTCCTGTTAGCCTGGCCCTAGTCCCATTTTCCGTTAAAATCCTTCAGTGAGAAAGAATCTAATTTTGAATCTGATGGAGAGCAGTTATCCTCAGAAAGAAACTGTGGGCATGATTTTTATGCTGTGATTGCTCACAACACTGTCAAAGAGTTAGAGACATTAACAAGTTTTCCCATGTCCCTTTGAAAAGAAGAGCGTTACCCCGAAAAAATGTTCAGTTCTAGGACAAATACAGGTGATTTAACTTCTCAAAGACTTTGGGCAGATCCCTCCCTAAATTACCGCAGACACCATCTTAAAATCACCCCCTCCACCCCCCGACAAGAGAATGGGACAGAAACAGACCACAAAATGCCACAGGTGAGGCAGAGTTTCGGCTGAGTCAGAAAGATGAGTAAATGAGAATGCTGAAGGAGAGAAGACTGACTCCATTGTTCGGTATCACAGCACTAAGAGTCAACGCAAAGAAGGGACCTGAGCAGAATTGATTAATTAATTCATTAAGCCTGAGGTTGGCTCCAGGGGCAGGGGGGAAAAAAGGGAAAAGAAAGGAGTGGGGTTTGTTCTCGGCATAGAGCAGCTACCATAGTAGCCAGAAGCCCAGTGCCCAGAGTTGCCATAGATTTTCCGATTCCAAGTCCTGGCCATTTCTTGATTCAGTTCTGTGTTTCCGAGGAATGATTTTTACTAGTCTTGCCCCCACATTCTTATAAGAAGCTCTATTACTTGAAGAGACAAACTTTTTGCTATAAAATTGATTTTTTTTTCTTCTACACATGCAGAAGAAAAAGAAGTAAGTTCTTGGAAAAAGAAGGAAGTTCTGGTCCCAATAGGCAAGGGCTGGAAGACAATCAGACAGCAGGCTTAAGGTGAACTTAAACCTAGACCCAGACTCACAGCCTAACCGCAGAGATCACTAGTGCCCCAGCGCCGTCACTTTTTTTTTTTTTTAAGATTTTATTTATTTGACAGAGAGAGATCACAAGGGGGCGGAGAGGCAGGCAGAGAGAGAGAGAGAGGAGGAAGCAGGCTCCCTGCAGAGCAGAGAGCCCGATGCGGGACTCGATCCCAGGACCCTGAGATCATGACCTGAGCTGAAGGCAGAGGCTTAACCACTGAGCCACCCAGGTGCCCCCCGTTAGACACTTTTGAGTAATCGTGGAAAACGGAAGACGTGTCAAAGGCCGGGGGATGGGCAAATGTCATTCATGTTTCCAAAATGAAGAAGGTAGATTCAAAATTTGTACCGAGGTCACCTTGGGAGATCTTGGGAAAAAATCATCAAAGGTTTATTAAAAGGATTTTTCACGGGAAGCCAGAAAAACTAGCTGCAGTCAGTGAGAGGCAGCAAAGCTGGACTCAGAACTGGCCGTACCACCTAAGCTCATTTTCCCCTTTGATTACACCCAAGTACAGATTTCAACAATGAATTCTACAAGGTCTCTTACGATAGTCTTAGAAACTACGGGGTAGGGATGTAAAACTCGTCATAAACCATTCTCAAAGTTGCTGTCCACCTCAAGGGAGATTACTAGCAGCATGCCAAAGGATTCTGTCCTTGGCCTGCCCAGCTCAACATATTCTGATGAACTTGGGTAAAGACAGTAACAGTAAGGTGCATCCTTATCAAATCTTTAGAGGTCATAGCACTGAGAAAGGTAACAAATACACAGAATGGCATGGTATGGAGCCAGAGAAGAGGAGTCTGGTCTAGCGGGATATGGTGTTCCCTACTTGGGTCCAAAGGAGCAAAAGTACACCAGTATAGGCTGGTTGATCCCTGGCTTAAGCTGCAGTACAGGAAAATACTACGTTTTCATCAACAGGAAGTTAAATATGATTCCGAGATGGGTCAAGGTCATCAAACAGAGCTAATAAGGGAAGTTGCATTTAATGTGCATATGGATTCTGCAATTAGAGAGGTAATAAACCCTTTCTACGCTAGGCTGTTCCTGGAACATCCCTTTCAATTCTAGGGATGTATTTTTTGAGGAATGTGCACTCACCTGAACATACTCAGAGGCTAGCTCCCGGGATTGCGCAAGAACTCTAAATTGTGAATACACAGAATGGTTGAATGAACTAGGTGTGTTCACGTGGTAAGTGTGAGTGGAGAGATGTGGCCGTTTGTCTGGAAATTAATGAAAGGTGGTCATGTGGGAAAGAAGCAATACTCTGTCTAGGTATATCCAAGGGACAAAATTAGGGATTAAGCTACAAGAGGGTATTTTAGTTTAGTGTGAAAATAAAATAGGTTGCCTGGGCAGGTGTTCAAAGGCCCAGTAACACCTACTAGGAAAGCTACAGAAGAGGGTCAGCCATAGAATGGGTAGATGGGTCAGGTAATCATTTAAAGTCCTTTTAAATCTCAGAAGTCTATGCCTTTCTGAAACAGTACTTTTTTTTAGTCTTCTATTCCAGTTCTGGTCATGTCATTCTCCAAAAGCCTGCTGCTGCTCCCAGCCACAAGCAGCCTCAACTCCACACCCTCTGGCCTACCACGTCAAGCCCTCTGGCAGCCGGCTTCCTTTCCCTTCTTTTTAGTTTCACACATATTTACTGAAGCCCAGCTCTATGTTTAGCATGAGACAGAGGGAGACAGAGATAGAAAAATGACGAACACGTGGTCCCTGGCTTCAAGGAGCTCACAGTCCAGGGGAGAAGGAACTCGAACAGAATGTGGTCAGTGTAGAGGAGCTGACTCCATGGTCTACACCGCAGGAGCACAGGCCTCGGGAACAGGTCGAACCTGGCACTCTGGCTCCAGCTGCGTCCTGGTCCTCTCTGTATGTTCTTGCTCTTACGTGGCCCCAGTAACCCCACGTACTTGAGACAAGGCCAGTGGACTTTTTTGAGGTGAATTCTGCTGGGACAGAAAGGGTACAAGCAGAACCCCACTTTCCCACCCTCATACATTCAATAAGGGATTCCCAAGGCCCTCCAAAGGACAGAGCTTTTCTGTGGAAACCTCCTGGGCCTCCTGGCCATTCCTTGGGGAAGAGGAGGGGCCGATACTAGGGACCAGTGGTGGCCACTGATGCTGGATGCACAGGAGGCAGCACAGGCTCCACAAGCAGAGCTGGGAAGGTCTCTATTCCCTACTCCCAGCTTTTCCATCCATCTCCAGGAGGGAGGTCTGGCAAAGACTCAAGATTCGGCCAGTGAGGGAAGGGGCCCCACTGTGCTCTCCAGTCTCACCTAGGACCATGGAACCCTCAGGAAATATGATGCTTTGTCCCATTTACCACAGGCCTGTGTGCCCAATGAATTCAGCCAAACTGTGAAAATGCAGGGTGAGCGATGACACTGGAACTTCCAACCCTACTCTGACCCTCTAGCAAATTCTATCGTAAAGGGCACACCAGAGTTAAACCCAATGGAACATTTAAGCCAGCCACAGAAAGCAAACACTATTTTTTAGCTCAGAATGACATTCATGACGATCAAGAGAAGGAAATGTATTTAGAAGAAGATGTCAAGGTCCAAGTCCAGCTGTGAGACGGCTCCTGCCCTGTGAGGGATCCTGCTGAAAACCCGTTTCCCTGTAGATCCACTTAACAGTCCACCTGAAACGCTGATATTACATAGGGCTGTCCTGCAGTCATGCCGAGGCCCAGTATGTGCATGAGATAATGCGAGCCACACGCACAAACAGAAGAAAGGTTAGCCTGCACCGTCAGAAACAGCCTGCTTAACCACATTATGCTATTCAACCGTGTGCTTATTTTTAAATTCTATTAAGTCACTCTGAAGGCAATGACCTGATAGAAGGAGAAGCATCTCTCCACGGAGCCCATAAAAGCTTCCTTTAAGATGAGAATGGAAAGGTGGCAGCATCTCCTCCAGCTCTGAGGTCCTGACCTGAAGACGGAGACCAGACGTCCCGGCTGCAGACTTTCTCATCCATTCCACCCCACTCCAGCGCTGTCTTTCCAGCCACCCATCACACCACCAGACTCGGCTTGTACCCCTCTCCTGACCCCTGCATACACATCTCACCAACAACTTTTTTTTTGCTACTTCCAACACTTTGCCCTTTTCTAGAACAATCCTAACAAGCCAACTTTGGTTTGTTTTTTTAAAGATTTTATTTATTTGACAGAGAGACACCGTGAGTGAGGGAACACAAGTAGGGGAGTGGGAAAGGGAGAAGCAGGCTTCCCGCAGAGCAGGGAGCCCGATGCAGGACTCGATCCCAGGACCCTGGGATCATGACCCAAGCAGAAGGCAGATGCTTAACTGACTGAGCCACCCAGTGCCCCCAACAAATAAGCTTTGGGATGCCAGTGACTTCACTGCGTTCTTGCACTCTGGAGTAGTCACCAACACGTGGTAAGATGCGTTTAGAGCACGGGAGGACTCAAACAGTTTTGGGTTCCCGGTGCGGTCAGCCAGCCTCTAGCTGTACTGAACGTCACAGGCAGAGAGATTATTCCTGAGGACAAACGGCGGGTGCTAACCAGCTCAGATGAGCACCAAGAATGTCTGAGCAAATTCCCACACAGGCATACCCAGTCAGGAAAAAACATCCAACCACCACCACCACCACCAGCCGCCCGAGGTACTGCTAGGTTCCACCTAGATAGGAACTGCTTCAGAAGTCTGGGGTGCAGAGATTCCCAGAGCTGCAGCTCACATACCAGTGGTCTCAATCTTCTTGTGCCCCCCCCACTGGTTGGTAAACAGCCACTGTCCCGATACCGAAGTCCCCCCGTACTAGCCCGGCCTGCTCCTGTGGGACCCAGCCACCACTCTGTCCACAAGACGACTGCTGAAGAATGAAAGCCTGGCACAAAATGGGTTTTCCAGGACCCTGCTCCAGCAACATACCTGGCATTCCGACCGGCCAGTGCTCAGGCTAGCTCCTAAGACCGTGACTGCCACCAGGGCTCAGAGCCCAGGGACGCTCAAAGGAGTGTCCTGTGCTGAGCCTGTTTCCATAATCTGATTCTTTCCTTCATTTTCATACACTCTCTCCACTTCAAACACACACATGCACACTTAGGAAGAGGCCCTCTGCACAGGGGTTCCGCTGAAGAAAGTCTTCAGATCACAGAGTGAATGTTTCTATCTAGAAAAAGCTGTGCTGGGTCAGGCACTTCTCTTATTTTCAAACTTTCTTGAGAGATGCTAGTGGTGACTCTTTTCAATTTTCAAATACTGCTGTCCACAGAAAGTCACCAACATCCCTTCTATTAGGCTGGTGAGCTCTTCCCCCCACACCCAATCAGAGACGGGTCTCCTGGTAAGACGGGATAAAGAGAATAAGCCTTCACACCTGCAGATGAAACCCTAAACCTACCATCGGGGTCCTTGGAGCTGGGGGGAGCTGAAAGTTTCACAATAAACTACAAAGATTTATTTTTCCTCCTGTTTGAGAACAATAAACTCCTTCTGGTGAATGCTGGTTCCGAGATGAGGAATTACTACTCCGGCACACGTTTCGGAGAGCTGCCTGAAAGCATCCACTGATAATCTCCGGTGAGGCCTACTCCCTATTCTCTCTCTCCTCCCAGTCCCAAAAGAAACTGGGTCACAAAGGAAACAGTCAATGGGCCTCAAACACACAGAACAGACTCACTCCTCTTCTCTCATGTGTTTATGAGGGAAATCAAACATTACTTAAGCAAGACACAGCACGGCTCATTTCTAACGTTGTGTGTGGTAGGAAAAGCAGATAAAGAAGAAGGAAAAGTGTCTGCAGGAAAGGTGAACATGGGCGACTGACACTCACAAGTGGTTGGGTAGCGAGAACATATATGGAACATTCTAGATTGTTGGAGATTGTGAGAGTCCCAATATTTTCTAATACCCAATCTCGTGGAGAACTTTATACCTAAGCCAAAATATATCAAAACCCTCCTCTTCAAAGATATAACTAGAAATACATCCACTTCCTAATAACTGCAGATCAGAAGAAACAAAGAGGCCTGGTAAACATTTTTTTTTCATGTCACTCAAAGAATAGAGTCATATTGACTTGAGACACTAAATAAATACTACTTGAGAAATAACTTAAAAAAAAAAAAGAGCACAGCAATCATTCTTACCAGAGGTTTAAAAACCCTTCAGACGTCATCAGTAATTTTTCTGGGCTACAGAATATTTCTCCCATGTTGAGAAATGTCAGATGGATGACACACCAGACTCAATGAAGAAATATGGGACTATTGCTGTGACTAATATTTTAAAGTCTGACCAAAGGGGTTTCTTTTCCCCCATGTGTATTTACTTTAGGTAACAGGCCTGATGAAGGTGCTAACTGTTTAGATAACATATATATGAGTTGAAATCACATGCTAGGGGCACAGGTTAGCACTAAAACCCGGCCTTCTGAATGCCAGCCTGGTGTTCTCACCCTGACCCTGTGCTACTTCTAGTTACTGGCACATCTTCAACTTCATCTTGTGGGACCTGTCCAAACCCTCTCCGCCTATTTTGTTTTTTAAGTAGGCTCCACACCCAGCATGGATGGAGCCCAACAAGGGTCTTGAACTCACCACCCTGAGATCAAGACCTGAGCTGAGATCAAGAGTTGGTGGCTTAAACGACTGAGCCACCAGGCACCCCATCTCCACCTGTTTTAACTCCAAGGTGGGAGCTCTGGATAAGGAATCCCACCCCCTACCCACTCATCCCCAGAGTCTTCTCTTTTCACTAAGACCCCAGGAACAGTCAATGAGTTCACAGGACAGAAGTTTCCTCATATAAAAACAATCAGAGATGAGAGTCCGGGTTGGGGGGGAGGCCCATGTATAAAACACATCCTGTTCACTTTTAAATAATTTAGAGCTTTAAAGAATGGATTCATTGGAGAGATGTGCACACCTGCATATTTGCACACCTGTATTTGTATTCAGTTCTATTTTGATAAGTCCCTGAAAGCCCCATTTCAGAGGGCGAGGGCCTAAATAAATACCAAATAAAACCTTTCCTCCCTGAAGTAAAGGGCTAAGCTAGACAGCATACAATTAGTTTTCAGGACATTTTTCAAGTGTATATAAATGTCTGGACTGATGTCAAACACCACACTTGGGTTTAATTTTTTTTTCACTGTGGCAAAATGCTCATAACATTTTAACCATTTTAAAGTGTACAATTCACTGGTATTAAGTACATTCACTGTGTTGTGCAACCATTTCCACTATCTAGTTCTGGAACATTTTCATTCGCCTGAAAAGAAACCCCACAGCCATTAGCAGGCACTCCCATCCCCCACTCTTCTCAGCCCCTAGTCAACCACTAATCTGCTATCTGCCGCGGTGGACTGACCTTTTCTGGACATACCAGATAAGCTGAATCAGACAATGACTTAAAAGATTTAGAGATTTAAAAATCCTAAGAATAATATTCCAGTTTGGTTTATTACCACATTTGGGTTATCTATTCATCCACTGATAGACATTTGGGTTCCTTTCTTTTTAAGATTTTATTTGTTTAAAAGAGAGAGAGAGAGAGAGCGCGTGAGCATGAGAGGTGGGGAGGGGCCGAGGGAGAGGAAGAGGCAGACTCCCTTCTGAGCAGGGAGCCTGACGTGAGACTCGATCCCAGAACCCCGGGATCACAACCTGAGCCGAAGGCAGATGCTTAACCGACTGAGCCACCCAGGCGCCCAGGCGCCCCACATTTGGATTTTTTCCACCGTTTGGCTATCGTGGGTAGCGCTGCTAATGAACATTCATATAAAAGCTTTTGTTTGAACATCTGTTTCCAATTCTTTGGGGTATATACCTAGGAGTGGAACTGCTGGGTCATAGGATAATTCTGTGTTTAACTTATTGAGAAACCGCCCAACTGTATTTCTCAAGGGCTACTCCATCTTACGCTCGTGTTTATTTTGTAACTATTACTACACACCACGAGTGGCCAGTGCAGGAACAAGAAGTCATGGCCAATTGCTTGGTACCATCCAGGTTCGGCTCCCTGGATCCCCCTCAGACAGAACCGTGTGGCCGCCCAAACTGAAACAGCTCCTCCCGCCCCAACCCCGAGAATTTCTGGGCCATCACCCTGTTTCACTCTCCTTCACTGCACTTTCAGATTCTCTGAAATGATTAATCTCTTCATTTGCTTGTTAACTCCTACCTCTCTTTTCTAGAATATAAATTCCATGAGAGCAGGAGGCTTCTTGTTCACCATTCCATGCCCAGTGCCTAAAACAGTGTCCGGGCACAGAACACACATTTCTTGAGAGGGTGAATGTCTGAACAGTGCTCAAAGCTAAAAAGAATTCCTGCAACAGAGCCAGATTCCACGCCTATTAATTTTCTTTCTTCACAAAGAAGACAAAAGTCTGGATGACAACAAGCTCTAAAGCCCAAAGAAGAGAAAGGAATATGGCCCCAAGGGGCACCCAGTTAACAACAACGGTGACCAACTGTGGTCTGCTTAAATTTTAATTGTGCTAAGTGTAAGGCTCTGCCTTTCTTTCACAGACCAGTCAACACTGCACTTGGTTGTTTTTGTTCCTGAAGTAAAGCGAAAGGAGTTTACTAGAGGTCCTTAAGGTAAGTTTGCTTCAGGCTTTCATTTTGTTTTGTTCTTTCTGTTTATCAGATAGACGCTTCCAAGCACTTTTAAGGTCAAAGCAAAAAGTCAAGTTATCTACAGGATCCTTCAACTTGTACATGTTCACTCTTAGCCACATTGGGTCTTTTTTACAATGACCAGATTCTTGCCTCTTGAATGAGAGAGAAAGAGAAACAAAGAAAATGTTTGCTTTGAGCACAGTGTTCCAAAGATCTGAGTCTTGCCTCTAGGAGATGAAAACACCATGGCTCAGAGAGGTTAAACTGCTTACTCCCAGTCACAGAGCTCCCCGGTGGCAGAATAAGGAGCCTGTCTACACTGGCCAGCAGAACATCAGTTCCAAGGGGGCAGAGCCCACGCCTTCTGTGGTCACTGCTCGATTTCAGAACAGACCAGTGGTGGCAGGGGACTCAGGAGGTGTCCCCCCAACTCTCCAGCACTGCCACGTTTCCGAGCTCTCAAAGGCACAGAACAAATAAAACTATTTTCCTATCCTCTGAGGAACCACCTGAGTTTAAGGGTTGACAATAAACGCCTCGGTTGGAGTGACCTGGGCATGTGCTCCGGAGGGAAGTCAACGGTCAGAGCCCATGGGTTCCGCAGGTGCAGAAATGGCCACACGGAAGGAGGCAAGCACAGGCCTCGCCAAGAGCTCAGGTGAATCGGATCACACGGCATGTTGGCCACAGAGCTGCGTCTATGGCAGTTCAAGGTTTGAAGACGGAATCTTCTCTGCTCCTGGACCTGTTCCTTTAGTCATTTCCTCTATAGACCTGTACTGCTTCTCAGCAAGAGTAAATAAATAAATAGCACACCACAGAGAGCCAAACTAGGACATTCTGAAACCAGAGTAACTTTTTTTTTTTTAAATTATGGTGTGTGTGTGTGTGTGTGTGTGTGTGTTTTCTTGACCAAATCACCTGAAAAACCAGCAGTTCTAGACACCTAGCTCCTGGCACACCTGACCACTACAGGCTTTTAGGGCTTAGAAGATTCCATTTTTAAAATGAAGATACATATTGGTCCAAATGATGGGCTCCCAAGGCTTTTTCCATAGTAGCTACTAATTAACCTTCCCAGGATTTATAAAGGATCACCCTAATATTGATACCTAGGGCTTTTTTTTTCCCTTAAGATTTTATTCATCTATATATAGAGAGAGCACACACGCACAAGCAGGGGGAGGGCCAGAGTGAGAGGGAGAGAGAGAATCCCAAGCAGACTCCACACCCAGCTCAGAGCTTGGGGCCTGATTCCAGGACCCCGAGACCACGACCTGAGCAGAAGTCAACAGACACTCAACCAACTGAGCTACCCAGGCGCCCCTGATATCTCGGGCTTTTAGAAAATTATTATGATGCTACCTTGATTTTTTAAAATCTGTTTTCCTCTCCCTGGTCTAGAGGGGAAGGGGCAAAAAGAAGGTGATATCAGATAGGCTTCAGCTTTCTCCCTCCATTACTTCTGTGTCCCAAACCAAGAACGAACAGTACAACTGGGGCTTCCTACTTCTTAGCATATGGAGTTGTCAGCCTTGACATCAACAGACTTGGCAGGAGTCTCCGTGTTCTCTTTGCTGGGCTATTCTGAGAAATGTAGCTACAGATGTCGCATTTGACTAAGCATTATTTGGCCTCCCATTATTCTAAGTTCCAGGTAAAACTTAACCCAGGCGCCTCTGTGCACCCCTGTTCCTGATCTGAGAGCTGAATGTCTAAGCATCACCAATAAGCTTCTGTCCTGGGCACCTTCCACCTACCAAGTTCCGGGGGCAGACAGTGGGGGTTTCAACACAATCAAGACAGAGGAGCTGCCTCTCTGGGCTTACAATCTTGAGTTACACAAATGTTTAAAATATGTCATTACAAGACCAGGAATATGCAATGCTAAGCCTTACAGGGAGCCTTGCAGACCCCTCCCACGAAGTTCGCCTCAGAATTGCAAGCAGGCAGGTTGCTGTGGGGATGTCTGGAGGCCTGCTGAAGATGCTGGGAAGGGCAGTGCTGTCATTTCCATGCACAGGCCCTAGTGATCGGGTGGGAAGCAGAATGTAGGGAAGTTTTCGTTTTCCCTGGAACCACAACAGTAAGCCAGCTCATGTTCAAGCACGGAGTGATTTCAAAGAGCAGCCAGCCTGCAGCTCGGTTGGGGGGAAGTAAAAGGGACCCCACAGATGGTCTGGGTTTCACAACCGGACTCCTCTTCCTTCTTGAGAACATTTCTTTTGCAGGTAAAATTGGGCAAAAATGAACATCAAGGGCAGTGCCAAGGAAGAGAAGAAGTCTGCAATCCAGAGAGAGCAAGTAGGCAAAGGAAACCCTCCTTCCCCTGATGCAGGGAGAACGGGACCACCGATGACCGGGTGCGGCAGCTACGTCTGCCTCTGTCACAGTCCCCATCCAGCCCCTGGGTCGGCCCTGATTATATGGACCCCAGACTGGTTCAGAGGGAGACCTGGAGCACTGGATGGGCTGCCAGTGAGGCTGACAGCTGCAGCGCGAACAGCACGGGGCCCTGCAAAGTCAAATCTCTGTCTCTAAGACCCCATCCAGCTCAGAGAACCTGTGCTGAAGGTCTAACCTTGAAGGCGTGGGAATCAGACCGTCCTCCTGGGGACTTTATTCCTATTTCGTTGTCATAGACTAAACTCCCCAGAGAAGCAGCTTCAAATACATCAGTCCTTTTTCAGCTACTAGCTCTAAGGGCGGCTGAGATGGGTACCATCTGCTCAGAGGATTTCGTTTAAATGGTGAAAGAGTCCCCCCCCTTCCCATTTAAAATTGAGGATTTGAGAAAGGACAAACTGAATAAAACTCAACCCAAAATTCAAATGTAGTGTCTCAGGAGACTTTCTATAGATCCGGGTTTCTGGGAGCAAAAATAAAGGCTGGAGAGAGAAGTGGGGGAAGGGGGGAGAAATAAAACAGAGGGAAGAGAAGAGACAAAGGAGAAAAGACAGAGGGAGACAGGTCTATGAGGTCAAGTGGGCACTTACACACACAAAAACAAATTAGATCTATGTAGGAATGAGAAAATCTTAATGGATAGTTTGGAAAGGGAAGTTGGTGAAAGCACCTACTGCTTGCCCAAATAGCATCTTGAGCAGAAGAAAGCCATTCTTCTTCCTCCTTGAGTTGCTTTTTTGCCACATGCCAGGAAAAAAAAGAGAAAGGCCACAATAATCCTCTATATCTATGATGACTCAGAATGTGAATGTTTCTCCTTGAATTGTGCAGTGTACAACCTGCACATCCTGGCCATACATGGTTCATTAACAACTAGGCTCCTTGATTTCGGATGAATACCAGATGAGCAGTTTTAGGAAAGATCAACGATGTCCTAAGGAACGAAAGCTGAGATCATCCTAATTGCAGGGCTGGCGTCATGGGCATATGCAAGCTGTGTGGTCACCCAGGGCCCACCTTAGAAAGTTCCACACTTGGTTTCACCTTCTGCTGTTACCATCTTAATATTCTTAAACCATTTTTAAACAAGGGACCCCATACTTTCATTCTGCACTGGGCCCTGTAAACTACAGAGCTGGCCCTAATGTCAAACTGAATTTTCTCGGGTTGGGTCTACCCCCAAGAAAAACATCTAAAGATATAATGCTTTTATTCTAAAGCACAAAGACCAGTTTTAAACTGGATGATCCCAGATAAATGAAGAGAAGCACTTTTTCCATTTCCCGGAAAAGGCTCAAGTTCAGCAGGCATTTGGGGTCTGTTTCAGACTCATTATTTGTCCTTCACTGAAAGGCACAACGTAAAGTCACATCTTGCGTGAACCAGTTCGCTCCTCTTCAAATGAAAGGAAATTGAAAAAGAAATAAAAAAAGAAAGAAAGGTCAAACTGACTTCCTAGGGAAGAGAAGAATGCAGCTTGGGAAAAAAATAGTTTACTCAACTTTTTCAACGATACCAAAAGGACACTTTGACACTGCTTGGCAAAGACATGACAGTACTTCTAATGTTATTAAAAAAAATAAAAAAAAAAAAAAGAGGGGGGTCCTCATTGAGAAAACTTCAGAAAAGAGGCCCAGAGGATGGGCTTATACAAAAAGCACATGCCCCTGGCTATGAACCTTAATCTCTGTTACATGTTTGGGGGGAAAAAATGTAAAGAAAAAATAATATTCTCAAAATATCTATAGATGTTTATCTCTATTCTGGGCTTTGGAACTCAGACATTTTCTTGTGGTGCATCTGCCCTTTTGAATGAGTGGCTTCTCCAAAGCTGAGGGGGGGGGGGACATAGACTATCACCTGATGTGTGGATCGCCCAGAATCACAGACATACCTACTCCCAGGGCAGAGGAAGTGAATCCAGGACTTTGTTGTGAACCTAGCTTCTTGGACCACTGATTTCTCCAGCCCAGAAATTGTTTTGCTTTCTTTTCCTTTGTTGTTTCTTATTTCTGTGTTTTCATAATTGACAAGGAGGAATCCCACATTACAACTGGGGGAATAAAATCATGGCACAGAGTAAGTAGACTCTGCTCTCAGGTTAAGGAATCACACCCCTACAAATAGTGTCTTTCTTTTCCTGTTGACCTTTGACTTTCTAGACTCTTCTGCCCTAACATGAAAAAAAAAATTCCCATCTCTGCTGAAATTCTGTTCCCTGTTCCCCCATGTCATCCACTGATCCTTGAATATGCTTAGCATAATCATTTAGATCCTGCCTGATAAATTCCAAAATTGGACCCTCTCTGTGTCTACTTCTGTCATCAGCCATTTCCTGTCATGGGCAAGAATGGCACTGTCTTGTTTCTTCAGACAGCTTACAACTTGTTTCGTGGTGGACATTTCGGATCAAAGAACAGAGACTGAGTTAATAATATTTAGGCACAGAAAAGGCGTTGCCGCTTCTTTGGTAAGGTCGCTGTTCAGGAGGGGGGCAGGGAGTCAGCTCCCCACAGCTGATCTAGGCATGGATTTACTGCAGCTTTAATTAGACTCAAATTCATCACTGACTTCTACAGTTTGAGGGTGGGATTGGGCCTGTCCTCTAGCAGGACTTGAGATCTGAGCACTTATGAGATTCCAGAGATCTCTCTGCTTTACATCTAAACCATTGGTTTTCGAAACTGGGGTATGTCTATCTGCACTTTAAAGCCCACCAAGCATCCTTCTGGGTCATTAAGAAATTCTCTTCTTGGGGCACTTGGGTGGCACAGTCATTAAGCGTCTGTCTTTGGCTCAGGTACTATCCCAGGGTCCTGGGATCGAGTCCCCCACTGGGCTTCCTGCTTGTCAGGAAGCCTGCTTCTCCCTCTCCCACTTCCCCTGCTCTTGCTGCCTCTCTCTGACAAATAAATAAATGAAATATTAAAAAAAAAAAGAAAAAGAAAGGAAGGAAGGAAGGAAGGAAGAAAGAAAGAAAGAAAAAGGAAGGAAGGAAGAAAGGAAGGAAGGAAAGAAGGAAGAAAGAAAAGGAAGGAAGGAAGGAAGGAAGAAAGAAAAAGGAAGGAAGGAAGGAAGAAAAAGGAAGGAAGGAACGAAGGAAGGAAGGAAGAGAGGGAGGGAGGGAGGGAGGGAGGAAGGAAGGAAGAAAGGAAGGAAGGAAGGAAGGAGGGAAGGAGGGAAGGAAGGAAGGAAGGAGGAAAGGAAGAAAGGAAGGAAGGAGGGAAGGAAGGAAGGAGGGAAGGAAGGGGGGAAGGAGGGAAGGAAGGAGGGAAGGAGGGAAGGAGGGAGGGAAGGAAGGAGGGAAGGAAGGGGGGAAGGAGGGAAGGAAGGAGGGAAGGAGGGAAGGAGGGAAGGAAGGGGGGAAGGAAGGATGGGATTCTCTTCTTACTCCCTGACAGCTCCTGGCTTGTTACACCGCTGTAAATCTTCCTGCCCCGCTCTGGACACCCTCAACCTTTGGATGGTGATTCTGGAATGTCATGACTGGATTTCTGTCCACTCTCCCACCCAGTTCCCAGTGAACCTTCACCAGGCATTACTTTACCACGGGAAAGGCCACACTTGGAAAGGAAAACTTAAAAGGAAACTTAAAAAGGGGAAGGAAACTTAAAAGGAAACTCTATGAGCTTCTCTGCCTTCCTCTCAACCTTCTGCCTACATCTCCCTTTGCTTGGTGAAAAGGCCCACGGGCAAGACCCAGAGAGTGGTGCAGGCTTGCGTCGTGGCTGGGGATCCTTGGCTTTCGAAACACAGCCAAATGCAGCCACCCAAAGATAGTTAAAAGTTGGGCTCATTTCTTCTCACTCTGACTCTGATGGATTCCTCCTCTTCCTACCAATCTGCCAGGAATGAAAGCAGCCCTGAGTTCTTATCTCCTAGGAAGGGCCTGTCATTTTCTGAAATTTAATTTATGTATATTTCTTTGTGTCCTTGGCTCTCTCGCTGGTTTAAAAACATCTGTGATTGTGTTGCTTGTTCTCATTGTTAGAGGAGGTGTGAAGGCCTCTTGCAATTTTCTACATATGAACCAGAACCTTCCTCTTACTTTTAAGGTCATGTTGAATTCTAGATGCATCCTTCCTCCTGGGCACTTAGGCACCTGGCCAACATGGCCAGCTCCTCTGGGTCCATTTGCCAACCTCCCCCAACCTCCAAAAGCACACACCAGACACTTTGCTGAAGATATCCCAGCCAAGTTCCCAGTGTGGAAATTCCAGCCTACCCGAACCCTTCCGTTAATGCAACTTCCATACGTCACTCATTCATTCTGTTCTCAGCTGTCCAGGACTAAATGACTATACTCGGTCTCTCACTTCTGTCTTCACTTCAACTTACCAGCTTAACGAGCCTTGTCTTTTCAACTGTGAACCTGGTTCCCGATTCTCTTCCCAGCCAACCTCCTTCTTACCACCTTGGGTAACGGTCCCTCTCAGTGGGATCTAATGCTTGGTTGGCCCTTCTACCTGGGGGTGCTCCCCCCAGCTCACTGATAGTTGGCATTCGGACAGTATTCCCTTTCTCCTCCGTAAGTCAGCCAGCCTCTGCCCTGAAATCAAGCCTCAACCTGCCAACAAATACCACTCGCACACCCGATCCCATTCCTGCCTACGGCCTTTCTCCACTCAGACCCTGCCTGACAGTCCCCGCTCTCTGGCCTATCCCGTGCAGGTTTCTGTCTTCTGGTTCAGTTAGAAGTTCGACCTCCCTCCATTGCCTGCTTTATCACGGGGGTTGCTCAGCTGTGAGCATCACATTGCAATGTCAGAAGAGTTTGGAAAATAAGGACAACTCTTCATTCTAGACTTGGAAACTCATATAAATTACTGCAGCACGGCTTCATCCGACCCTTTAACGTCTTATGTTTAATTGTAGTAAAGACTGAACTACACAGCATATACAGCTGCATAGTTTAGTGTCAAACTGAGACGCCAGCAATGCTTTTAGGAGCCTCATCTATGCCTGACGGTAGGCAAAATAACTGAATTACCAAAAGCCAACATCGTGATATCCTTGAACAGTTTTCTAGAGGAAGAAAGCAACACGCTATTCTTTCTATAAACTTCTCTGTTCAATTCTATGAAGAATTATGTGCAATTCTAAGAAGAATTATACTAGAAAGCCACAAGCAAGAGCTAATTATGCTAGAAATCTGCCACCGCACATTCCACTTGGGCTTATCGGAGATGGGGGTGCCCCGAGACAGACGCCTCTGCTGGGCAGAGCTGAGCTGCTTGCTTGCAGACGGGAACGCATAGGACATACAAAGTGGAGAAGGCGCCGGGTCCTCCCAGTCCTCATATCATGGACTCCGAGGCTGTCCCAGCCTCTATCCCTGACAGGACTGCATGGCCACAACACACAGGCTGAGCTCCCTCCCTGCCTTTGCACACTAAGTAGCGAGGCTCGGAAAGTTGCTATCTACGCAGGACTGTGTGCTCTTTGAGCCAAATGAGCTCAACAAATGCAGTCCCAGGAAAAGGACAGTGGCCCCATGGCTTAGAGAACACCTTAACTCAGGAGACAAAAGGCAGTTCAAAACGAAAATATTCATGATGCTGGAGGCAGGCAGCCTTGAGGGGGCCTTGCAGGCTTCCTCATACTGGAGCCCCCACCGGAGTGGGAGAGCCGTGAGAGGACAAGGATGTGTTCCCAACTTGTTTTGCTTCTGCATCCGTTCCTGCGACAGAGAGGGCTTACTTCTCACCCTTAAAATTCCAAGGCAGAGATGGAATGAATCCTGACTTAAGGTTAAGAAGACTTGGGGTCTAGTCTTAACTAGTTCACTTATTTGCCGTGTGACCTTGGTTGTGCCATTTATCTAATCCGAACCGGTTGCACTCCCGTAAAATAAGGTAATAACAACTCCTCTTCCTGCCCCCATCCCTGCTGGGAAGATTAATTTAGCTGGCGTATGTTAAGAATGCTACAGTGTACAAGTGACACAAATTCTTATTGTTATGCTGACTAAGCACTTGGAATAAACTCATTTACGTCACTTGAATCCTTATCTCACCAGATTAATAAACTGATGATTAATAAACTGAGCTGCATTTCTGCAAAAAAACAACGCACAAAGGAAAAAATTATTTCTGAGCCTACACCATCTTGGGTCTGTTTAGGAATGTGATATGTGTGTTTTACAGCATTCCCAGGAGCAAAATAGATGAGCCTGGTCATTTCTTATTCTAACTTATACTTCTTTTTTATTCCCTACTTAGTGAAATTCTAAACACTTATAAAACATGTAGTACAATGGATAATTCAGAGAGCGTGGAAGAGACTTTTAGAAGTATGTAGCAGATTATAGTAGAAAGAGGGGGGATATATTTGACCTATTCATGCAGGAAAGCATAATATTATTGAAAACCAAATCCTACCACCACAAGTGGTTTACTCCAGGAATGAATGATGATTAAACATCTGGAAATCTAGTCATGTAATTCAGTACATTAACAGAGTCAGAAATCCAACCAGATGATTGTCTCAATAGAGGTTTAAAAAGCTCTTACTGGGGCACCTGGGTGGCTCAGTGGGTTAAAGCCTCTGCCTTCGGCTCAGGTCATGATCCCAGGGTCCTGGGATCGAACCCCGCATCGGGCTCTCTGCTCGGCAGGGAGCCTGCTTCCTCCTCTCTCTCTGTCTGCCTCTCTGCCTACTTGTGATCTTTGTCTGTCAAATAAATAAATAAAATCTTTAAAAAAAAAATCTCTTACTAAGATTCAACCCCAGTTCATGAGTTTAAAAAAAAATTCTAAAAATGGCACTGTATCAAAAGCATATTCAATGAAATCAGAAGCAAGACAAGCATATTTGCTATTACCTCACCACTAAGAACTCAACCATGTATCAAAGATCTTGAATCAGGCAACTCAACAAGAATACAAAGGAGGTGCAAACATGAAAAAAGAATACCTAGGAAAATTAACTGAAAAGAAATATTAAGGCAATTAAGGCAATAGGTTGGTCAGACACCAGGTGATCACAGAAAAACTTTTCTACTCACAACCAACCAATTAGAAGGTGAAAGTATTCAGAATGTGTGGTGTGTGTGTGTGTCTGTGTGTGGTGTGCGTGTCCAATTTCTAGTAATAAACCTACTGATAGAAGTGAAGCTGATATGTAAAAAAAAAGTCATAAAAATTTAATGTAGGACATGAAGGAAGTCATAAACAGTTAAAATATCAGAAACTGGATGGCGAGACTCAATATTATTCAGTGAAATGAATGTGTTTCCTATCAAAATCACAAGATTTTTTACAGAACTTATCAAACTGACTCTGCAGCCCATTAAAACTAAAAAAAAAAAATGTGTAAGATCAACAAAATTTAGAAAAAGACTAATAAGGAGAAAAAGCATCTAGTCCAGATGTCAAAACATATTTGAAAGCTATAAGACATTTCTTATAAACTCTGAAATGCAGAGACTCGATAATTGACAAAAAAGCCACTGAAACAGAAGAGAAAACCAAATAATAGAATAAAGCAAAAATCAGAATACAGTTTATGCTAAAGGTAGCATATTATCTCAGTAGGAAAAGAACAGACTTTATTTAAAGATGCCAAGTCAACTGACATTTATTGAAGAAAAAAATAGATCTGTACCTTGCATGATACATAGAAATAAATTCTACAGAAAATAAAGAGATAGAACTGAGGAGAAAAATTATACAAGTATTAGAAGAACACACCAGAGAATTCTTTTAATATTAGGATAAGGAAGGCCTTCTTAAATAAGATAAAAATCCACAAATAGTGTAAGTGATTGAAGGATATGACTACCAAACATTTAAAGCTTTTATTCAACAAAGCATAGAGATATTACCTATATAAAATTTATACATTAGTCCAAGGTTTTCCTTGATTGTCACATTTTCTGTGCTACAAATTTTTATTTCAGAAAATATATCTATTGGATTTATAATGTGGGTGATGCAAGATACACATCCGTATAGCTCACCCCATTCCCATCAGTCCTCAGTTCTAGAACCTCTGCTCAGAGATGTATAAGAATTAACCTAAGTCAGAAATGCAACTACTTAATTCCCATTTCATTCCCATTTCATCATAGAGGGAGATGGGCTTCAAACTAATTAAGACTAATTTAGAACAAGAAAAAAAAAAAGTAGCAAGAGAGCATTCAGTCCCATTAATGGGGTCCCAGTATTCCGGTGCAGATGGGTCCTAATGCCCCTGGGAGCTATATTTGTGGAAATGGCTGGTGGTGCACCCCTAACCATTGTCTGGGAGCAGAAAGGATTAACCTGAGGATCAACACTGGTATGGTGCCCAATTTTTTTACTAAAGGAAAAAGTTTGATTCTGGGAATTACAAAAAGGCAATGGATTTAATTAATCTCAACAAAACGTAGGGCTGGCTCTTCTTCCTTCTGTAGGTCTGGATTTCTGTTTTCTCCCAGAGGTCCCCAACCTTGGAGTTTGCAAACCAGCCCTTCCCGGAGACAAAGGTTTTTTCCCGACCCACAGCCATCCCTGCACAGGGTCCAGCCAGACCAGCAACGCAGCCCAGACAGAAAATGAAACTTCGGGAGACATGGGACAAATGATGGGTCAAGGGCAAGTGGAATGGCTTATTTTTTTAAAGTACCATAATGTTTATTTTATTTCCAAATGCTATATAAAGCCCTTCACTTCTTACTTACTGCTTTTGAATCTTTTCATACCAATACTGTACAACAGTCAAAGTGAGAAATTTTCTGTCATTTTTCAAAATTTAATATCAAATTTGTTTGTTTTATACAAATTCCCAACTCCTCTGCTTTAATGTATTAAGTAACACAAATGTCATGTTCTACCAATTAGCAAACAGGCTTACTAAAATAGAAAACTCTCTGTATTAACCTTATACATTTCCTGCAGGCCAGAAAAAGATGAAGTAGTAGAATCCAAATGTTTCTAAATCCACAAGTCAGTGTGATGCTAATTAACTAAACTGACAAGCACAGAATATTCCAGGTGAAGAGTTCTATTTAAGATGCTAGATTGGCTACACTATCTGTATAGATGGTACTCATAAAAATTAAACAGTTAAAGCATGCAGTTTATTTTTAGCCCGGAGATGGCATCAAACAGTTCTAAATTCAGTTGGAAAGGGCACGGAAATTACAGACTAAGAAGACTGGACTTTTTAGTATAAAGTTAAAACAAGTATAGGAAAAGAGAATTGTGGTACATTTAGAAAGGAGACTTGCTGGTGTATTAAGTACGCACGTCTCACTCTGCCTCCTTCTATAATCTCATTGAAGTAACCCAAAGAATATAAAAAACAGGAAAAGTTAACTCTTTTAAGGAAGTTAGAAGGGGTCATATTCATATACCCAAACTCTCAAGGCTTTCTATTTAATAAAAGAGCAAACAGTACCTGTCTGTGGGGAAAGCTGACCGTACAGGAAGATGCCAGGTACAGGAGAGCAAAGGGCTCCAGCAGGAGCTCATTAACACCCAGAACTGTGGGGCAGCCCCCAGCACGGTTTCTAGAAGCATCCAAGCAGGGAGGCCCCCCTGGCCAGGAAACCCTCTAGTGTGCGCTCCCAGTGCGCCCTTGATCCTGACCGTCTGTGCCACTTGCCGAGCACTTGCCCCTGTCCCAGGCACCCCGGGGTAGTGAGGCAAGAATGAAAAGGAAACTCATCAGCACAAAGCTGAGCCTCCTTGCAACCAACGCGGAGGCTCTCGCTCTCTCCCTGCTGCTCCAGGCTGCAGGACTTCGGAGCAGGTGGTAGAAGACAAGACCAAAACAATACCTTCCTTCTTTCACCTGATCCTCCGAGATCCTCATCTGTGTCAGTTATCAATTTACTGTCAACTCCAAACCTACCTTTCTCCGTTCTGCTCTGTGATACCAGAGCCGGACCCTGTAAATATCTCCTTTGCCAGCTGGTATAATATTAGGCTTTGCCAACAGAAAAAGCTAGGGGAAGCAGAGTGGAAAGAAGGGCTTCCCTTCCTAGTTCCAGTGTGCTGTTCTAGCTTCTAAGGCACCGCCGCCAGGTGTGCGAGACCCAGTGGTACAGATTTTCCAGGGAGTTTCTCCAGGACTCCAGTGCACATCCCTATGGACCAGCTCCCCGCCCTCTGGCACGGTGGTGGGGGACTTCCTGTTTAACAGCTGGGACCCACAGACTTTCCAGCAGGGGCTTCATGTGGAACCAGCCTGGCTGGCCAGCAACCCAGGGAGCTCGTCCACTGCAGGCAGCAGCAAGCCCAGCCCTCCCCATGACGTCTGATTCTCAACCTCCGTGGGGCAAGAGGGGATCCATCTTCTGAATTCTTAGTTCCGTACCAGGCCCTCAGCCCTAGAGAACACCACTCCCTGCATTTGCCATTCACCTGTTCCTCAGAATCCTGCTTACCGTTTTTAGTACTTAACACTTTCAACCAGTTAATGATACTTTACATTAAATTGTCTCCGTTCAAATTCCCACGGAGGTCTGTCTCCTGGTGAACCCTGTCTGATGCACTGTCCCAACACTTTATTTTGCATAAACACTTTATTTTGCATAAGCTCCTTTCTAGGACTGAACAATGAGGGAAAGACCAGAGAACACAGGAAAAGATGGTTTTTTTAAAAAGGCTTTTAAGAAGATGTTGTCAAAAGAAGGAAGTAGCCGTGAAGGATCAGAGTCAAAGCATGCCTATGAAATAGTTTTACTTCAAGAGCCAGGAGAATATTTTTGAGAATTTGCAATGTGTCTTTTCAGCAAGATTTAAGTAGGCACTTCACATATGAAACTGCAGAGCAAAGGCTCATGAAGAGAACAGCTAAGAACAGTATAGGGATGGAAGAGCGCCTGGGTGGCTCAGTCGGTTGAATGTCTGACTTTGGCTCAGGTCATGATCTCAGGGTTCTGAGATCGAGCCCTGCATTGGGCGCCCCACTCAGTGAAGAGTCTTGCCCCTCCCCCTCTCCTTCTGCCCCTCCCCCTGCTCATGCTCACTCTCTCTCAAATAAACAAATAAAATCTTTTTAAAAAAGGAGAGACTAGTACAGAGATGGAAAACAGACTTGCCAAACTTAAAGAGACAATTAAGACAAAGAAGAGCAGACTGGATTCCAGAAGAGAACACATACTAATAATGCCTTGTTTTGAGGGAAAAACAACCCCAACGATATAAGCATTGAAGCAAGAAAAAATAAAGAGTACTTGCAAAGATAGTTTGATCCCAGACTTCTCCTCCACAATACTAATAACTAGAAATAAAATGAAGCAACAACCACTGAGTTTTGAAAGGAAAAGATTATGATGTATCATTCAATATCCTATAAAGTCATCACTCCTGAGTAAAGGTAACAGGAAAAATCCTCAGAGTGTTTGAAGTCAGAAAGCATTATGCTACATATTCTTCCTGAAAACAGTTCTCAAAATACCACCAGCTGGTAAAGAAAGGATTGGAAATGAAAAGCTCAAAATGGAGAAGCCTTATATAAAAGGGCTGGTTATAAGCAAGAGCTCAGAAACTAAATGTTTCATAATTAAAATTAAATGTCATTTATAAGATTATATAAATGTAAAGCCAATTCTTAAAATTGCTTTTGAATTAAAAATGCAAACTATAACAAAAACAGTAATTTCCAAATTATCATAAAGGTCTCATTCTAAATTTCCAGTTGCAGGGAAGTAGTTCAAAAGATGCTATATTTCTTACCTTATACAAGTGGACAAAATCAACAGAGTATTTCGCTCATGATTTTGATAACTGGAGAAAAATCTGTACAGTATTTAATTATAAATTAATCTTAACCTAAAGACAGGATTTATAACTTCCAAATCACAAAAGAAAGAAAGGCAAAGAAACGTGTGTGTGTATGTGTATGTGTGTGTGTGTGTGTGTGTGTAAAATAAAAAAGATTAATATGATACCCAAAAAATGTTATGTGTTTGAGTGGCGGATTTACAATTTTTTTCCTCCTTCATATTTTTCTGAACTTTCCAATTTGTTTACAATGACCAAGTCTAATCTGCATAATCAGAAACAAAATAATAAATATTAGAAAAAATCCTGGGCCTCAAAGAGCAAAAATTTCAAAAGAGACATTCCCATCTGTCATTAATTGCACAGTCAAGCTACGTGCTCTATAGCTGCTGCCATGACACCCAGAAGGAGACAGAACAGTCATATGGACGAGTCTTGAAAGAGAGTGCTGTCAAAGGAGCGTTTTCTTTCTTGACTACAGGGTTTCGGGGTTTTTCTGCTGTGTGTGTATGCGTGTGCGTGTGTGAGAAATATGTCTGTTCCACTTCTCTCCTCCATGCAGATTTGACCAATTAAATCAGGTTTGACCATTGATTAAAGAATATCAGAATAAGGGATTTTAGAAATCATCTATAATACGACCCCCTCCGTCTCACTCAGAGAGAACTAAGGCCCAGAAAAATAAATGGCTTGTTCAGGTCCAGCCAATGAGTTAGTTCCAATAAATGTATGGGATTAGCAGAAATACTATAAAACTTATAGTTTTATGAAGCCTTGAGGGCCTCGGATAAGGCTCAATAAAAATGCCTTGTTGAATATGTAGGAACTTGCTGAGCAGAGATCTCTAAGATACCAGCCAGCTCTAAAAATTTATGATGGAGGAATTAATTGGCTACTTTGTCTTCCAGATTTTGAGACTTGCAGGTTGCTCCTTGGGGTCCCCTTTCAGCCTCTGGACCTAAAACCATTGGAGAGGCTCCCCGGCTGGTAGCTAAGCTTTTGGATCAGCTCCTCGGCCATTCAAAACCCCAGACTCATAAACCTTCCAGCTGTGATCCCCAGGGGAGAGCAGGGTTGCAGATAAGATATCTCCATATAAAAATCATTAATAGATTGAAATGCACATGGATCTACAAGCCCAATGAAGTCCTAGTCCCTGAGCGCGTAACAGTCCATGATGGCGTCCGCAGATACTTAATGTCTGAAAAACCCCATTTCTTGCTCACCTATCTGTCAAATACGAAGTTATTTTTTCCCCCGAAGATCAAAACTTTTTTTTGTTTGTTTGTTTTTAACTGAATGCCTACTTGAGATTGAGACAGAAAGTACCTTGCCATAAAATCACGTGTGAGGGGTGCTTTTTGGTCTATGGTGCGTACTTACAGGGAAATTAAGCCATTAAATTTACTCGAGAGCCTTTTATAGCTGTTTTGCTATTTTGCCAAAGGTCTTTTATGAAAGATTTGGGAATCGTTCTAAAATACCACAGTGGATTTTAAAAGACAAGCCAACTCCGAGGACACTATGCCTTTTCCAGTGAGCAGTGGAACTCTGAATGTTTCCATCTGGGAGGGGAAGCCTGTGGGTGACAGGACATGCTCCAGCCATGTGTGACAACATCACTGTCGAATCCAGGCAGGGACCCAGGGAACATGGAACCAAGGCTCCCAGCAGCCATTTGAGCCACCATCCCACTGGTCCAGGCTGAATTTATCTGAAATCAGGACTCAAAATGTTATATATACACACACACACCAATCCACACCACAGTACTGCATATGTACATACAGTTTACATATTGGGCCTGAATCCTGTCCTTACTATCTCTGCCAAGTTGAGATTTCACCGCTGAGACAGCTTTAGAGAAAAGTGTTTCAGATTCTTCAGTTAGCTAACCCCCTCATTATAGGAAGATTCTATACAGATCCATTCTGTGCTGAATTCCTCTCTCTTGAGTATAACAATTTAATGGATAATGACTCAGGATAAGTTCAGATTTGCTCCAGGGAAGAATAATGAACAAACTGAAAAATAAGGACTATTTCTTGGGAAATTCTATTTGTTAAATAAGATCTCTCAGATACCAAGGACTATATCCCCAGACACAAGGCTGTCTCTCTAAACCCTCTGGGACCAAAAAGACCCCAGAGGAGGTGGTGGTAACTCTGTGTGTGTGTGTGTGTGTGTGTGTGTGTGTGTGTGTGTGTGTGTGTGTACACGTACTCACCCACTCAGGTGAGAGTTTGGGTGGAGTTTTAACTCTGCCACAAATACTCAAATTCCCATAACCCAAAGCAAGGAATCAGCACTCACATATTTAAACAATGAAGTAATCAACTAATTAATCTGGTGCCAGTGAGTCTCCAATTATTTACTAGGAAGCTTTTTACAGTTGCGGGCCAGCCGGAGAAGCCCTGCTAAGACAGGAAGAGCCTCACAACATGGCAGCAAGGTTACCCCTCCTGCCAGCTTCATGGATGTGGACTTCAGCACTCAGAGATACGCACATGTACACTCACAGAAAACAGCGATCTTTGCCATTATTTTTTTCTTTTCACCACTGGGATCTTTCTTCTTCCCTTAAAACTGGCTTGTGATGCTTTGACCAATATTATGCAAAGAGATCTGTGAGGCCTTTCAATTTCAAAGCATGCTAATACACCAAAAGCTCCCACTCAGGAATTAACAATTGTCACAAAGCATTCCCTTGAATTTCAATCAGGAGACAATGCATTACAGGGAGGCAAGGGCTTCAAATGCCTATGGGTACATTTCAAAGGTACAATGTGATGGGAAATATTCATGGCAGATCTCTATGTAACCACTGGGCCAATGTGAATAAGGAAATAAAGTCATAAGTACTCATCTTTAATCAAAATCTTGCAGTTTTTCTTTCTTCAAGGTACCAAAGAACCCTTTAAACAGTCTAGAAATGGTCTGAGGGAAACAGCAGTATCAGTAAACCGTCCTCAAATCAAACCATACTAGCTTTGCCAACACCAAGTGCTGGGGTTGGATTAGAATAATGGTTTGAAATGAGCTATTCCTCATTTATCCATGACCCTGAAGTCTCTATCAGAGTTTGCTTCCTATCTTGGACCTTACATTGTCACTTTTAAGAGGAGTACACGGGTATCTGTAAAGTGTGAAGGAACAGAGGACTCTGCAGAAAGCCTAAGAGAAAACTGCCAATACGGTTACCTTCTAGCTCTTACTACATGTCTGCTCCGGGGACAGCTGGAGCCGAAAAAATTCACTTTTCCCTTTGTCATACTCCTTGGAACCCAGAATTTCTAACCTGGCATTTTTACTCCTTGGCAAAATTACTAAGATGGCTTTATAATTCCTAAAGTTCTCTCTTAAACATATCTTTTTAAAAGTCATCCTGAGAGTTTCAAAAAAGCCACATGAACTCATCCATCACAGACAAAGAGATAATACAAGATCAAGAAACACACCTGAAGAGGAAAAGCACAGACAGCATTCTCCTGCCTTGGTAACATCCCTGCAGCCAGCGAATGAAGCCAAGAGCTCTTGCAACATAAAGGATGGAGCTCAGTACATACCCACCTGCTACGTCAACCGATCGTCCCAGACGCTAGAGAAGGCCAGGCAGGGCTGGGCTGGGCTGCCTTCTCCGATCGTGAAAATAGTCCCCTCATCCTTTACTTCCTGTTCTGAGCCTCTCTTCCTGTTCTGAGTTCTTTACTCCATGGACTGCGGTCAAGCTACTCATCTTCTCTATTAGAGTTCACCTTGATCCTAATATCCAAGCTTGACTATTTTCTGAACATGGGCTCACACACAACTCAGAGCCCTCAAAGACGGACCCTCTTCTATTCACGACCACTGCAAGGTTTGGGCGGTTATGAAAAGAGCCAGGCGATGAAGCCTTTAGTTGGTAATCGCACAAGGACCAACATACAATGCTCCCATGTGGAGAGCGGGTACGGTTCCATGGCAGGTCCGTTCTTCCACGACAGTGCAGTCAGTGTCTTCAATCCACCAGTAAAGTTTGGGCAATAATGGGTTAACTTTCAGGCAGCAGAAAGAGTTTTCTATAAAACTTAGAGGGATATTTTAAATAGCCATTACTGAGCTATTACGATTTAGTTCCTATGTATGAAATACATTCACTGTAAATAATACATGACATTTTTTTCTCTTTACAATTTACCGAGAAGTCTAGCCAAGCATGAACTTTTTTTTTTTTTTATGACATCCTGCTTATTACAGAGATTTCTACACATTACAGAGAACTGGCTTTCTAGACAGGACGGTGCCCTCTTGTTGTCACATCACTGTGATGTTGTTGTGATTGTTTAGTTTCCTTCTTCTAGAAAAGTGAATTCAAAGAGAGGACCTTGTGATGTACGCTAGCAGCCTAACGAAGCCACACTTGTCGTCTCACAGTTCACGCAGAGCCCCAAATAGAACTGAGAGCCCAAATTAGTAGTAAAATAACTTAAATAAAAGCATATGCTTTAGCCATAGAGCATGATGTGTGCGGTTACGATCCTTTTTCACTTGGGTTTATTGCTTTGTTTTGTCAAATATCGGCCCCTTAAGGAAGTACCTCTCTCTCTCTCTTTTATATGGCTGCCAATCTCCAATTTGGGAACCAGCTTTTTAAGCTTGCAACCACTATGTTTGTGCTGCACACCTGTTCCTCTAATACCCACCACCTGATGTCTATAGCACGGGAGAGACAGAGATACATCTGTCTGCAAAGATTTATAAGAAGGATCATAGAGTTGGCTTGCATGAGAGCAGTGATGGGGAACATTCATCTAAATATAGGATGCTTAAATCGGTGGTTCTCAAGCTTCAGCATACTTTCAGATCACCTGGGGATTTGTTACACCTTCTGACTGTCAGGTCTTAGCTCATGAGTTTCAGAGTCAGAAGATCTTGGAGGGGGCCCAGAATTTTTGAGTAAGCACCCCAATTATCATTCTAGAACATTCATGGGCGGCCATACTTCGGGGTTCACTGGATAAAGGAGTCTGCATGTCCACTCCCTGGCTTAAAGAGCTGATAGACAGACTCTCACGGTAGGACCACAAGGGCAAACTCACTGGCAAATACAATACACAGCCACTAAGGGGAAACTCGGGGTGGTCGTAACACAGCACTCTTCCCCAACCATGACCAAGGCAGACCAGCTACAGGGTAACATAACATGGTGGCTGGCTGAGAGTGTAAATCATGGAGCCAGACTGCGTGGGTTCAAGTCCTTGCTTCACCAAGGACTTAACTTCTCTCTGCTTCTGTTTCCTATTCTCTGATATGGGAAAAATGTCAAGCATTGGCCTTACAGAATTAACGGGGAGTGTCAAGAAATGAAAACAAGCAGAAGACAGAGAGCAGCACCTGACATACAGGGGTGCTTAGTGGTTGGGGTGTGGTTAGGGATGGAAACCCCTGCTCAAAACGGTCACTGAAAAAATAATGCGTAGAATCCCATGATACAAATTGAGAGCCAAGGTACAGGTTTCCAGTTTTATTTACTTAAATCTGCACATGGAGTATGCTGCAGTCACTTCCCCCTGCTCTCCGGCATTTCTATTTCCACCTCCCCTCTAGCCAGCTGGTTCTTCCTCCCTCCTCAACCCCGGGGGTTAGAATCTTCTTGCTAGTTTACCTGTCAGGCTACACCCAGGCAAGTGATGGTCAATGGTGTGAGTCAGGAAGTCTTCAGAGGAGCAGGGTCATTTCAAAGTGGGTCCCCAAATTCTGCTTGCTTTCAGAAGCCATGACTTAGTACCCTCATTGGGGCTTTGTCTCAGAAATTCTAGGAATTTGGTTATCTTTTCTGAACACTTATTTTCTTAGCCTTTTGTGGCTCATATACATCTGAACACACTCATACTCTCCTTCAGATAGGGCTTTCCAGAAGGCTGATGTTGCCAAACCCTGCAAACTTGAGAGACTCAGTCACATCCCTGCTCTCCATCATTCTTCAGTTGTCACTCCCTGAACTCTTTCCCTCCTTTGTCAGATTTGAAGGTTCTATCCAACTGGACTATATTCTCTCGTGGCTCTGTATTTTAGAAAGTGATCCCTGAACACAGCGTAGAATTGTTGTTTTCCCTATTCCATTAATTTGGAAATGCCATCACCATGAAGAGCCATGTTTGGGGCTCTACCCCTGTACCAAGACCTCTTCCTAGACGGCATTTCTTTAAATCATCAACATAGGACCCAGTGTTGTGTTTCAGGCACCTGGTCTCAGCCCCCTGTGTCACCTACAAAGCAACAATGACCTCAATAAATGGGATTTTGCCTCCATCTGGCCATGGCATTTTCAGCAAACCACAGAATCTACAGCTAAAGCCAGCCTAAGAGGATCATCTACTACAACCTTTTGGATTTTCCACAGAGAGAAACATAGGTTCTTGTTTAAGAGACTTGCTCAAAGTCACATAGCTGGGAGGCAGCTTCCAGTTTTCTGGTTGCTCCAGCAATCTTTCCACCAACACTGATTTCCCAGTGAACATAAAGAAGACATACTCATGAAAAAAATATATTTGACACGCCAGGAGGATGACAGATGATACATCAGAACCATTCTCAGGAGGGTCCATTCTCAGCACTACATTAATTTTTGCCTTAGTAAAAAAGGAAATATACTTTAATTGTAAAATATGTTTAAAATACAAATAAACAGAAAGAAAAAAATGGAAACAGTCTGCTGTATCTCCACCTAAAAATAGCCAATCATACCATGGACATTTAGTATATACCGTCCCAATGTTGTTTTTCTAACGTGGATGTGTGTACAACAATGAAATGATGCCACGCATGCCATTTTATGAGCTGCCTCTTTTGCCTAAAAATATAACGTGCCTTTCTTATCATACTGTCAAACTTCCTTCTTCATCGTCATCTGTACCACCTGCCAAGTCCTCCACAGTACAACCAATCTCCTTTTCTTGAACATTTCTGGTTTCTCCCAAATTTTTAAAAATTATCAGCAACTTTGAAATTAATACCTTTCTAGCTAAATTTCTATGCAGACCATGCAAAACTCATAAGGATGAATTCCTAAAGTTGGAACTGCTGAGACTAAAGTATGCATAGTAGTGAGGCTTTCGGTAGGTGCCGACAAATTGAGAACTATATTTAAAGGAGACACTGACAAACTGGAAGGTGTCCAGAGCATGACAACCCAAATGTCTATTCAACATGTCCTCGAGGCAGGCTGAAGAGTCTGGATGTGCCTGGCGAACTCAGGCAGGAAGATAAATTCCCTCCAAAGGGAAAGGACTTTTGTTTTCCTGTCTGCTTCCTTGTTTCTCATTTAAAGCTGATGTAACAATGTCAGGGGACACCATGGGGGAATGAGGGTCCCTGTGTTGTGTATAGGTGGCTGCATCCCTGCTTCTGTGCTGTGCTTCGTGTGCTGGGGCTGGGCTGTGCGGTCACACTCTTCCTTGCCAGACCGCGCCAGGGGGCTCCCTGTCAGCTTCCACCTGCAGGGAGCACGAGAGGAAAGCCACAGGAGGGGCAAGGCTGGCTCCTTCCACGATCTTCTGTTCTTTTCAGCATCATCCCAGGGACGGTTCTCCATCTTGACAGCAGCAAGTGATCTTACTTCATTGTTCTTCCATCGCTCTCAGACCCAGCCTCGTCTGCACAGCTCCCTCCTCAGAGATCTGGTTCCTAGCTCCTGCAACCCTTTTCTGAGCTCCTAAGTTTTCATAATTCTGACCTCTTCCTCTTGTTCCCATCTCAAGGGCTGACAGCTGCCCCCTCCCCTTCTTTACCTTTCCATTTTTCTAATATCTAGTTAATAGTTCTTTATACTGGATTCTCTCTATTAAAATGACTGGTAGGATTCTAGTGTCTTTAGTGGACCCTGACTGATATGGTTCCCTATCACTGGAGCTGGTAAATTGAGAAGGAATAACCTCATGTCCAGGGTATTATAAAGGCAATTCCTGAACTGAGAGAAAGCTAAGCCAGATCAGTAGTCTTAAAAGCACTTTTGTCAGTGCAATCTTTTTCACAAATATAATCTCATGCCCAACTCAATGTGTACTATGTAACAGCAGAGGTGCTTCGGCTGAAATGGGAGTATGGAGGATTCTGCCCCTTACTTGCCTGGCCCCACTCCACCAGCAGATTTGCAGAGCCCTGTTTCCTCCTGCCTGGCCCCATCATTCCGTGGAACTTGGTTTGGTAGAGCCCAGTCTGACAACCACGAATCCACACAACTTGAGTCCCTTTCCAAATCTCATGATTCTGGAACTATGCAATTCTTCTTGCATGGTCCAGGGCTCTCTGGACATCTACATGACCCCAGTAACAGTTCAAGCAAAACAGAAGATCTGGGCCACGGGGTGCCTAGTAACTACCTGGCAGCCCCGTCTACAGCCCCCTCTTTCGACCACAACCAAGAGATCCCTTCCAGCCAGGCTGGGGTAACACGGTGCAGGAACCATTATTACTGAGTCACTTCCATGCCTACTGTTAACAATAGGTCAGCGTTTTTCATTATGAGCCTCCTTCTTTCAGAGGTTTCTAACATGATTTTAAAAATCTACTCTAGCTTAAAGTTTGGCATGAAAGTTCTTGGCCCCAGGCTGTACTTTCTTTCAGTGAAGCTACTAAAAGTGTGTTTAGCTACTTTAGAGCTCAGAGAGAGCACTAAAAAGTCCTGAATAAGAGAAATCTGCAGTTTGAAATGCCCCCTTTCCCCCTCAAAATCTATTAAGCTTCCATTTCCTTAAAAAAAAAAAAAATCCAGGTGATTTGCTCAAAATGTAGGCTTTCGTTTTCCATTATTAAATTGAACCAGGCCTTTGTGATACTCCAACTATTTAAAGATAAAAGAGTTTGATGCAAACAAGATATTTCATATTAAAGGTGTCTTCCTACATCCATCTTCCATTATAGTTTGGTTTTAGCTTACATCTTTACCTTCTTGATTCCCCCCGAAAAGAGGGTCACATGGCTTTTGAAACACATCCCAAACTGTACATTTTGCATAGGTGATATTTATAACCTGCAGATACTTTCCCTTTATATCTTCTCTACTACTCTCAAGAGAGGTGGTGAGTGGTAAGTATCAGAATTAGTCCCTCTTCGTAGAAGAAAAGATTGAAGCTAGAGAACTTGACTTGCTTAAAATCCTGGTCAAGGCCAGACTAGGAAGCAGACCGCCTCGATGCCTGCCCTGTGCTTGCTCAGAAAGGGACGCTGCCTTCCTAACGCCTGCTGCACAAGCAAACCAGAGCGAAGACAGAGTAAAGGGGAGGCCATCAGTCCAGGAACGTCTGCAAACTGGAGCAACTTGTCCTGATGGGGTTTCCCTCTCCAAGGAAGTTCCTCCAGCCAGGGCGGGCTCAGGCAGTTCCAGAGTCCTCCCTCTGCTCCCCTGCTTTGCAGACACAGTTTGGGTCATGACCAGGAAAACACCTCTATCCCCACACTTGTCCTCAGTGCTAGGAAGGGCCTGTGCTCTGAAGAAATCCAGAGAAATGTGGACTGAAATCCTAACTTTACCACCCACAGCCAGGGGCAGCCACCAGTTCCACCTCTGACAGATGAAACAAAAACAAGAAACAAAACAAAACAAAAAACAAACAAAAAACCAGCCCAGTACCTCAAAAGGTTTCTGTGATCAGTAAAAACACCCAGCACATGGGGTGCCTGGACAGCTCAGTCGGTTAGGGTCCAGATCCTTGACTTTGGCTCAGGTCATCATACCAGGGTCATGAGCTGGAGCCTCACGTCGGGCTCTGTGCTGAGTGTGGAGCCTACCTGAGATGCTCTCTCTTCCGCTCCTTTTGTCCCCCTGCCTCCACTCATTTGCCTGTTCTCTCTAAATTAATCAATTAATTAATTAAATAAAACCACAAGAGAAATTCAATAAACTATAGCTGTGATGAGCAAACATAAACACTGCTACCCAAAAACAAAACAAAACAAAAACTTCAAAAGGAAAGAGAAGAAAAAAGAAAAAGGTAGGTATTCAACAGATAGGAAGATGCTCCTCCCTAAAAGATGAGAAATGTGCAGGGTCACTTAAGACTACAAACAAGGACCGTGTGGGAAATACCGTTGGAAAAGTGTGCAGGAATCTGCTGGCTTGTAAGACCCAACGACTCTGGATATGCCGGCCACCACACAACCCGGCTTTATGGTTCAGCCAGTGACTGTGGGCTGTGATTGCTGGACCACCCTGTCCTTTCTTCCCATTCCAAGACGCGTCGCCTGTCAGTTTACCCATTTATCTTTCCAACAACCTTGCATTCTTGAGCATCTCCTGGATGTCCACTGCATCTCAGCATCGTGCTAGGCACTGGAGATAGAGAAGAAAGTAAACTAGGGCTTGGTCCAGGGTAAGCTGTGGGGATTCACCTCAAATACACAATCTAAGGGGCCTCCAACTCAGTAATCAGAATAAATAACATTTTGATGCAGTACTTTCATTAATCAACATCAACATAAAAAAATATCAAAACTTTAAATAAAGACAAGATCATGAACAGGGCTGTGTTGAGCCATACTAGAGCTGAAGCAAAAGGGAAAACCAGTAATACTGACCTGGTCCCATTTTAAATTTTTATATGTTATCCATCATGGGGTGTTTTTTGGAGGGGTATTAAGATTGATCACTTCAAATATTACACTAAAATGCTATTAATCTGGATTAACGAGCTTTTTTTTAAAGATTTCATTTATTTGACAGATAGAGTGAGCACAAGCAGGGGGAGCAGCTGGAAGAGGGAGAAGCAGTTTCCCCACAGAGCAGGGAGCCCGATGTGGGATTCGATCCCAGGACTCCAGGATCATGACCTGAGCCGAAGGCAGAGGCTTAACTAACTGAGCCACCCAGGCGCCCCTAATAAGCTTTGGCAGCCCCTCAGATTCTGGCTCTAATCTTGGCCCTAAATGAGACAGGTCTAATAGTCAGCTGAAACCTGAAATGTCCCCAGAGTCACCATGGGAAGCAATCCAGAGGCATGAGAGATCTATCATGGCTGAGAAAGATCAAGGGAGGAGCAGACAACACAAGGCTGGTCAGGAGTGATGCCCCAAACCGGGCCTGCTTCGGGCTCTTCTTCACGCCTCACCCATGCAACCTTCACGCCTCTTTCACCCCTTGACAGTAGGAGGTGGTTCTGTTTACCATTCACAGCCCTTGGCCACACACAGTCCCACAAACCAACCAGGTTTCTGCAGGCAGGTGTTCCACTCTGAGGCATGTTGTCCCAGTCTTGCCCCGGCTGGCTCTTGGTTGTGATGGGCGAGTCTGCTCCAGGACCGTGTGAGCACAGCGGTTCCCTGAGCTGTGCCCGGGGTTACTCGATGGGCTTCATACTCACTGCAGACCAAACACTCAAATCCCAACATAGACATAGACTACCATGCTGTGTGGGGACATGAGTGCCAGACACAACTGGTATAAACATGACCCACTTGATTTCTTCTCAAAATACTTTAAAGCATCCGGTTCCTATCTCCCAAGCTTACCCAGGCAGGGCTCTGCCCCGTCAACCCTTTCTGCTCTGCCGCACTTTACTGCTGTAAGCAAGTAAGTGAGCCCTTGATGGCAGAGGCTATCAGCTATTAATTCATCAGACTACATTCCCCAGCCCCCCTTGCACCTACATTGGGCCATGTGCCTCCTTTGTACCCAATGAGGGTGAACAGTATGGACTTGCCCATTTTCAGACTTTCCATGTGTAATCCTCTCTTCCTTTGCTCCCCATCTGGCTAAATGGAGAGAGAACACCGTAGACTTCCAGAATAATGGAGCCAAGGTGGACAGAGCATGGGTCCCTGAATGAAAGCACGGAGAGCCCCCAACTAGATGGAAATAAACTTTGACTAGAAACTTGAAAATAAGCTCACCGACATCGGGGGTCTGTTATAGCAACTAGCCTATCCTGACTAATATCTTCTCCAACTAGACTACAAACTCCTCACTGGATGGCTCTGTATCTGATGCATCCTCGTCTTCTCAACAGAGGGAGAGCACAGAGTAGGTGTGCAATATAATCCTGTGGTAATTAGGCACCTCCATTTCCCTCTTGAAGATATCATAAAAAAGTACGTCCACCGCCATTACCAGTAGAATGACTTATCATGAATCGCTCTCCATCTTATTTTTATACTGAAAATGAAGGCAAAATATTCCTAGAAACCCCTGTTAATTGTGATCACAAAATAGAGTGATTTCTGCTTCTTAAATGCCACTTTATAATCAGCTAATAATCTAAATATAAACAAACACACAAAGGCAAAGGATAGAGTCAGAATGGGAGCCCCAGACACATCCTTGAGTTTTCCTCTGGAAAGATTTCTAACGCACCATAGCGTCTTAGGATATGTTTCTGCTCTGTGCATATCACAGTTGACATCTTGTCAAAACCAGGGGAAATAATTGCATCCCCGAGTAAGAGGATCACGCAAGCAGCAATTTCAATGTGGCACTGCTCATCAGCACCGATTTACTAACATCTTACTGTATACAGCGTGCGTGGCAGGAGGAAAACATAGATATCCTCACCAAGGGTTAGGCATAAAAACAAAATCTTATGCTTCCAATTCAAAAGAAGAAGGAACAAAGGAAAAGAGAATAACATAAGAATTGGGGTTTCTTCCTCTTAGAAATAAACTTTTAAAAAAATCTGAGTCCTAGTCTGCTCACCTCCATTTGAGATGAGTGGACGAGGCATAAGCCAGACTGCTTAGGTCTTGAGGGAGAAGAAAAACAACCTATCTTATGAGGTTATGAAGCTAACACCTCAGCAAGCCGCAGGCATGCTACTCATTTATTACACAAAACCGAAATCTTCTGACAGTCCATAATTATGTGCTGAGAACTCTAATGAGTAGCTCTGAACCAGAAGGATTCACAAAACTTTGATCAGTGTCCCGAGAGACAGTGGGTCAAGATAAGCCTTGAAATCTGATTAACATCACCCATTCCCATCTAGCATTCTAAAAATAGTTTTCAAGCTCTCCATTCTTCACTGGGATATTTTGAAAACAATTTTGTCAAACATCCTAGAGCAATTATAAAAAAAAATTATAAAAAGTCACTTCTGGAACAGACTTAAGTTAAAGTTTATATAATTTCCCATGTACAATTCTCCATACCTTTTTGATACTAAGGTCATGATCATGAAAAAGTTACACTGTAGGGCTCAATGCTATATACTATATTAGATGGATACTGGTTATCATTTTTTATCTTGTCTTCTGCAAGCGAGCAAGATTTTAGAAGACCTGGGCTTGAAATGGTGATGTGTTTATTTTTATTTATTTTTTTAAGCAGAATCCACAGTGAATGTGGAGTGTGCAGGGCCCAAACCCACGACCCCAAGATCAAGACCTGAGCTGAGCTCAAGCGCCCAAACTCCAAACCAACTGAGCCACTCAGATGCCCATGAAGTGGTGATGTGTTTAAATCGGCCATCCTGGGGCGCCTGGGTGGCTCAGTGGGTTAAAGCCTCTGCCTTCGGCTTGGGTCATGATCTCAGGGTCCTGGGATCAAGCCCTTCATCAGGCTCTCTGCTCAGTGGGAAGTCTGCTTTCCCCTCTCTCTGCCTGCCTCTCTGCCTACTTGTGATCTCTGTCAAATAAATAAACAAAATCTTTAAAAAAAAAAAAATTAAAAAATAAAATGGCCACCCTCACACCCTTTTCTCTCTTCCCTTTGGTTTTAAGACACATGAAGCAGGGAAGAGAAATGTGATTTAACTGAAGCTAAATCATCTGGAGAAGGAATGGAACCCATGCTGATGGTTTCATCAGTTTGGTTCAAATGAGAGGTGTATGTGTGTGTGTGTGTGTGTGTGTGTACATGCACGTGTGTGTGCAAAATGAAAACACAGCTGCCCTCTGGTCCCTCTTAGTAGGGTTAGAGAAGGAAGGGCAAAAACAAAATGAAACAAACCAGATACTACATGCCACCACCCCAAATGCCTGCATGCAAGGCAGACATCACTAATCAATACTCCACTCTCTCCCACTGAGCCCCACAGTCTGTGATCCTTACCACAGCCCTCTCCTCACCGGCTACCTGGCACATGGAATTGAGACGCTAAAGTGAAATCCAGCTTCCAGCTCTGAGTCTGTCCAATTACTAATGAATGTTTGAAACGGAAAAGACATCAGAGTTGCTCAACTCCCCTGTTTATAGGTAAAGAAGATGAGCAAAGGAGATGTTAATTGACTTTTCAAAAGCAAAACAGCCAATCCACAGGGATTTTTTAATTGAAATCTTCAGATTTTTAAATTACTCTTTCTTGGTATGATTTATGCCATTGAAGGCATGTACAACACAGTTCAAGCATAAAGGGATTTCAGCAAGCTGTCAGGTCTATTCTACAAACCAAGACAGACAAACAAACAAAAATCCACGGCAGGAAGTGTAAGGAGAACTGGAAAATCATTCTCAACCTTGAAATGCGTGCAAGGCAATCGGCCAAGCTTCCTATAGATCCCGTCTCCTGAATCATTTGCCTACATCAACACTGTCTGGTATCACTTGCTACTTCAGGCCAGAAATAAAAGACGATCCATGTAGAAATTACCTCTAGAGAAAGAAACTGCCTCTGCTGGACTGTTCTGGGCTCACACCACTTACGCCCCAGTCCCATCTGACGGCCCACTCCCCTTCAGGGTGTCGAGATGGAGCCACTCGGGGCTCAGAAGCTATCCAAAGTCTGAGGTCAGGTTTTTCAGAACAAAACAAAACTTTTCCAGTCCCAGTTTAATGATTATTCTGTGTTTTTGGCTTAGTAGCATTAAACACCCAGGAAGGAGTCCTCTGGGAGGGAGAAAATGACTATGAAGCCCTTCAAACCCCTGATCTATCATCTTCCTTCTCCCTCTCTCTCTCTCTCTGACACACGCGCACACGCACACACACGTGCTCACACACTCCCCCCATTCCGAGAGGAGCCCCTGGAACACCCTCCATCTTGGGGTTCCCTAAGCATGAAGAACTCTTGGGAGCAACGTATGTGCGAGAAGAGGGAAAAGAGTGGCAAACTGCTCACGCTGCGAAGCCAAAGCCACCAGCAGGTTCTCCGTGGTGGAGGAGAAGCAGCCACGGGGAAGGACTTCACACAAGGAGACGAGGAGGAGCAGCTGGGGAGGAGGTGGAAGTGGGTGACAAAGACATGAAGCCAGAAACAGAGCTGTGAGGAAGAAGGGGGAAAAAAGGCTGAGCAGCCGAAAGCTGGTGGTTAAAATAACTCGTGGTAACAGAGTGTTCTTTGTTACCACACACTGCTCTTTGTTACCACACATTAAAGAAAGTTATAAACAACAGAAGCATGCCGTACACTAAAGCTGCTTTTCAGGCTCCGGGCTCCGGTGACCTCACAAACCCCCTGGCTTCCCCCTTGTGTAGACAGATGCTGTTCCCAGGACCCCAGGTTGGGGCTGTGGCCATTAATCTCGGCATCTCCACCGACCCACGGGCATCTTCTCTACTATCTGGCCTCGTGCTCGTTGCAGAGACGCCTTTTGCATTCACACGGATGCGGGTCAGAAGGATGCAGACAGGGCTGGTCCCATCTGTGAGGAAAAGGGACTCTCGAGGTCTACAAGCAAAGGGATGCAAAACTTTTCCGAGGGAATTAAAAAAGCCCAGAGAAAATGATCTCATTTGGGTCCATACATAAAATTAGAAACTCAACAGCAACAAGAAAACAGCTTGCCTGGGAAGACAGTGGACAGACATAGCCCAGGCTTCAGTGCTAGGAATGGACGCCCTGTGATGGCTCTGGGAACCTTCTCCCGCCCCTGCCCTGATCACCATCTCTCCTAACTGCCACCCTTCCCTCCCTCATGTGGCCTCTCATCTACCAACCGCGGGGGGGGGGGGGGGGGCAGGGTGCGCTAAGGAACATTCTGGTGGGAGGAGATACAGTACTCCCAGCCCTACTTCTTCCCATGATGCCACGTGACAGCCAATGGAGCCCATCAGGTCACCTCTGCCCCCTCCGAGGCCTTCCCCTCTGACCTTTCCTCCTCACCACATCATTCATCTCTGCCCTCTGGAGCCAACACGGACACTCTCACGGGCCGAGCTCTCTCGCAGCCTCCACTCCCCTTGACTTCTCAGTCAGGGTGGTCAGACACTAAGGGGCACTTCCTCCTTACTCAGACTCCCCCTGCTGTGGGGCTCTAGACCACACAATCAATCACTTTTCCTCTATCACTGAGGGCTTTTTAAAGGCCCACTGTTGGAGAGCTGATGTTGTCCCGGGGTTGCTTTTTCTCCTTGTTTCTTACTCTGCATCCTGAGAACGCTTGGTTTCTCACTAGACTGCGGGCAAAGACTACGGACAAAGGTTACGTCTAACTCATCTTCACGTGCCCCTTAGCAGGAGATCCCAGATCCCGAGCTGGGCATGTGCCTGATCCGTTTCTGTTACCCTCAGAGCCTGTCGCTTGTCTTCTGTGAGATCTCTCAGACCTGTTTTCTCATCATTCCCACTGCTGCCTTCTCATTTCATCCTGGCCCAGGTTCAGCCCAAGTTATAACCTAACTAACCCCACACTTCTACCTCCTTCCCGTCCGCTCCACGCCTCAGAGGACCGCCAAAATTATCCTTCTGGAAGACAGTTATGCCTCAAATCCCTACCATGACCATACTCTTTGAACTGCTTCCCTTCGCCCTTAGTGGGATGGTGTCCAAATTGTGCAGGATGAGAAATTCGGTGCCCCTGATAATTTGGCCTCAACCTCCAGACATATCTACCACTGCCCATATCCTACACCCTAGCTCTGCTGACCAATATACATTTTCAAGCTTCTCTTTCTCTGAGTATGTGCTTCTGCGGGCCAAGGATTCACTTGCCTCTCCTTCAGCCCAGTGAAGCCCACACCCCCAAGTGCCAACTGTAAGATCAGGGTCTCCGTAAAGCAGCCCCAGTACCTCTCTAGGGCATGAGTCATGACTCCCTCCCCGAGTTATCAGAACACTTAGCCCGTGTCTCCATCCTATCACCGAACATGTTACAGCCCAAGTCCTACCTGTAGGCATTCCACACTGTGAACGCTCAGAGACCAGAGTCCTGGTCTTGGTATTCCCAGGACTTAACACAGCACCCGGCATGTTCGTGGAATGTTCACTGCACTGAGTTGAAGGCAATGAAATCACAAAAGAACCGATCAGCAACAAATCTTTCACAATTAATCACACAAGGGAAATTGTGAAAAGTGGGTGTCTCTGGAAAGAAAAAGTGATGGAATTTGTCAAGAGACAGACCTACTTTCCACCGCTGTTCCTTTTAATGAGCTGAGGTGTTTTACCACCTATGAGCACTGTTTTTTAACACAGTCCGAGGAGGTGCCTGGCACTGTGCACAGTGGGGATTTTAGGCATCGTGGAAACAACTTCACTAACCAAAGAAATCCATGAACCTGGGATAACTTCTGTGTAGATTATCCTATTTTCCCCTCAGCTCCCACAGAGCCATGCTGTTCTTCCATTGTTACATGCTGTACAGCCTGCGAACAGAATGATTTATGGACATGTCCTCCCTGCTGGGTCGTGAGCCCCGAGAAGGCAGCGACTCTCCACTCCTCACCTTCACGGCCTCTACAAGCTTCTAGTGTAGTGCTGTGCACACACGTGGCCGGCACTTGTAACTGTTTAAGATAACTGGACTGACCATGAAAATGTGGCAAAGTTTCAAATTTAAAAAAAAAAAGTAATAATTATACTAGTTTGCTGCTAGTAATCCATGTTAAGTGGAGGTAAGGAAGAGGAAACTAATAATCCATGTTAAGTGGAGGTAAGGAAGAGGAAACCTAAAATATTGCTAAGAGAGAACAGTGAAAATATGAGGTTTATTATGGTCAGACTGAGAGTACAGAGCTAGAATAGCCATAAAAACATAACGTACTTTGATATTTTGCCATTCCTAATTTAGGTGGTAGATTCACATATATTATTCCTTCTGTACTTATCTTGGCAAAAGGAGCACTGTGCTTTCACGTGAGAGCCCTGAATATACATGCAGAGCCCCCACTCTATGGAACCACTGTCGGTAGAAGATGGGAGAAAGTTCTGAGATCAAAGGAGGAAAAGGAAAAATGGATTCTGAGATGATATCCTTATAGACAAAATAGGACAACCATCAGCAACTTCCAGGTAGATCTAAAACCTCACGCCTCTGGTGGAAACACTCCAGCCAGATCCTTTGGTGCCGGGAAGCAGTTTGCGAGCCCCCTGCCGTGGCGGAGAACAGAACGCAGGATGTGGACTCCGGCCTCACAACCCTGAGCAGACAGCTCTCCTGACAATCACATTCACAGTTAGAAAACAGTGCTCGCTTCGGCAGCACGCACATGAAAACTGGAATCATACAGAGAAGATTAGTGTGGCCCTCATGCAAGGATGACACATAAAAGTTAGAAAACAATAGGAAATTAAAAAAAAAAAAAACCCACAACAACACAGGATTCGTACCTATGAGATGAATATTCACTGAGCACCAAATACGGAAATACGCGGTATCCACGTGTCTACGTGACACGACAGATACGGGTCCTAAGGGCCCCCAATCTTGTCATACAGTCCAAGCCTCACCATTTCCTCCAGAAAGTCCTCCCCTCTCCTCCTTCCTTTCTCTCTCTCTCTCTCTCTCTCTCACACACACACACACACACACACACACACACTCTGGCTTCTGAACACTCCCGAGATTCATCCAGCCTTGCTTGTCCCATGTCACCACGTCCACTTTGCATCATGGTTAGTGGGCGTGTAGTCAGCCCGGCGAACTTTAGATCACTTGCACAGACTCCAGAACTCAGTCACTCACCAGTAAACTCTACGAGTTCATGACCCATGGAATGCAGCTCACTGGCATGACAATGTCTGATCTCAGCCTGGCAGATCTGGATTTGTCCTCTCTCCCCACAGGCCCTATGAGAATTCTGTCTCTTGAAGGGAGTAAGAAGAATGAAAATGGGACAGAGAAAATAATAAAAGCAAAGTTAGGGGCATATAGATAAGTCCTTCCTCTCAGGCCACTTGCAATAATTAACTGACTTGCCTCCTTTTGGAAGCAAATATTAGGTTTTATTTTCTTCTGTAGTCACATTGCTTAGCCCAATTATTCACACAAAACATAAGATTAATAAATAGTTGGTGATTCAGTTAGTTAACTAGAGTGGAGAGAGAGGTAAGAAAAAGAAATGTTCTCAATTAGTGCTCACTGAAATGAGACATAAGTGAGTCAACAGACGAAAAGTACAATTCTCCCTTACTTTGCCCATCCTAAGTGTGTCCTAAGTGATTTAATAAGGTGTCTGTCCCTTACCCCAAATTTGAAAGGGTATTAAAAGTTCACGGCAAAGGAAACAATCAACAAAACAAAAAGAAAACCTACTGAATGGGAGAAGATATTTGCAAATGACATATCCAATAAGGGGTTAATATCAAAACTACATAAAGAACTTATACAACTCAATTACCCCAAAACGCCCCAAAAAATCCAATTAAAAAATAGGCAGAGGACATGAACAGACATGTTTGTGATGGCTCTGCAAAGGAGACATCCAGATGGCCAACAGACACACAAAATGATGCTTAATATCATCAATTATCGATTATGGTGTGTGTGCGCATGTGTAACAGAACATTACTCAGCCATCAAAAAGAATGAAATCCTGCCATTTGCAATGACATGGTTGGAGCTACAGTGTATAATGCTAAGGGAAATTAATCAGTGAAAGACAAATACCATATGATTTCACTCTTATGTGGAATTTAAGAAACAAAACAAATGAACAAAGAAAAACAGAGACAAACAAAACATGGACTTAACTACAGAGAACCACCTGGTGGTCACCGGACGGGAGAGGAGTGGTGGTAGCGGATGGTGAATGCATTTTGAATTTGAATTGAATTTGACTCTATAAATATTTACTGAGACCGACTATATATAGGGTGTGTTTCCGACGCAGAGAGGAAAGAGATAGACAAGAGCTGTTCCTTCCCTCAAGTATCTCACAATCTAGCATCACGTTCCTTGAAAATTGTAGTGCCTTTTATTATGATGCAAAAACAAAAACAAAAACCCTCAAAAAAAAAAAAAACACCCCACAATGAAATTTCACAATATTTATAAAGTCGTATATTTTTTAAGCCATGGCCAAAAGAAATGCACTAGCATTCCTTTTCAAAAAGTACGAGTATTCCACCGCCAAATCCCAGACAGCAGCCTGCCGATCCAAAGAGCCTCACCCCAAAAGGCCTGTCTTTAGTCCTCAGAAAGAAAATTAAATAGGCAAGTCTTCGGAGTTACCCATGCCTTGACTGTGACAAAAACATCTATCTCCGTATGTCCATGTTTAAAAAAAATGCTGGTGGGAAGGCTTATCCCCCACAACTTCCTTTAAACAAAATGTAAATGTTTGCTTTACTTTCATTTTTATGGACTGCTCCCAAAGATTTTGGTCTGGGCTAGTTTTTCATGTCTCTTAATAACCTAAATGTTCATGTCTCTCATAACTGCAGTGTGACAGTTAAAACTTGGTTCTGGGGGGATACGTCACTCTATTATATAAAGGGGACAGATAACACCTACGGAACAGCTCAGTTTAATGTATTTATCTCAAAATTAAAAATGAAAGTGCCTAAAAAGTCTAATCTTGAATAGTGTATATTTTTCCCCTCACAAAATTTTAAGAGGGAACAAACATATATACACCTGTGTGCCAGTGTCTGTTTGTATATTCAAGATAATACAAAACTATGTATTCGCATACATAGCTTTAAGAATTCAAGCAACACATGACTAAAGGGAAAAGGAAAACAGATCACTATTTCAAAATTGCTGGGGAATTACTGAAGAAGAACATTGCCGAAATAAAAAAATGTTAAAAATGCAAAATTAAATGTCAGGTGTCTTCACTAATAAGGTAGTGAAGAGGGAAAAATTCACACCTCCTTATGATCCAAAAGAAGAGCACTTCTTCTTAGACAAAAAGTGACACGTACCCTTATGCATCATGTTCTTGGCTTAAGGGGCGTTAGGTCCAAGAACGCTGTTCTTCGTTTGGTCTCTTGTGTCCTGTGTCAGTGAGAGCTGTCCTGTCTGGGCTCCCAGGGGCCAAAGGATACATCCTTCCCATTCCCACCCCATCATGGTCAGTGTGCTTCTTCCAGAAACACCTATGGGGCAAAGCTGTGGTACAGATGATCTGCACTGCCTTTTCCCTACACTACAGAGGCCCAGCACCCTCACCCTCTTCTAGAAAACACTACACTTCTTATTGCTGGTTTCTTGCCTACAACCCCTACCAGACCCAAAACTGTGGTCCTGGCTTACTCAATATCTGAGTTTAAGAAAAGCCCTCACATTCATTCATACTGAGGATTACAAGGACTCACACTCGATGGAAACAAAGAAAACAAGACTTTATTACAGCTCCTATGGTGTCCCAGAGAATTTGTATTTCAGCCTTCTTTGGGACTTAAAAAAAAAAAAATCGGTACACACGAGTGAGGAGACCTAAGAGCAGAAGAAAAGGAGACAGATTCCAAGCCCACTGAAGCCACACTGCCGTCCTATCTGACACCCCTGGTCACCTGGCCTAAGACATGGACCTCAGGCAGGAGGCATTCGGAATGGTTTTAAGGCCAAGGACGCTGGAGTCAGGCATGTTCAGGCTCAGACTACGGCTCAGTCACGTGACGGCTGCCTTAGCCGCTGTGTCCCTCAGCTTCCTCCTCTGCAGGCTCGGGGGAGCACCGCCCTGGCAAGGCACCGGAAGCGGTGGGCATGACGCCTGCCCTCACACCGCTCAGCTGGGGTTCCGGCCGGAACTGCTGGGGCTGGGACCGCCATTGCCACTCCTGCGGCAAGTGAGAGCCACTGGGCTGTACTTTCTGCCAAGAGAAGGCTCACGCACAGCACAGTAGGTCCAACTGCTGGCTCCGGAGGCTGACTTCAGATCCCAACCTGGCCATTTTCTGACGCAGCTAAGTTCCTTGAACAGTGTATTTAACCTCTCTGTGCCTCAGCTCCCAGTCATGAAAAGGGGATGATAGTATCTATGGAGTTACAGGGTGTGAAGGGAATGTGCGTGAATTGTTTGCGAGAGTTGCACACAGTAAGCATTTTTTCTACTTAGAGTGTCTGAGATTTTTAAAAATGTATTATTAATGGTAATAGGCCTACAGGCAACTTCCTAAAAGATAGGCATGTGGTTAAGCTACACACACCCACTCCCACATATGTACGTATGTACGTATGCATATTTAATTATCCTCATTTACAGGTAACAAAACTGAGCCACGGAGTATGTGAGCAACGTGCTGAGTGGCAGAATCACGATTTAAACCCAGGCAGTGTGGTTCCAGAGCCCATGCACTTAATCACTAGGCTGTGCTGCTGAAGAAAGTGTTAAAACAATGAATAAATGTTCCTGCTGGAAAAATGCAGAAAAGAGTCAATGACCTTGACCCTCCTGTTCTCAACGAGCAGGGACAGTTCTTGCAAAGTGCGCACAAAGGGAGGACAAAGGCATGTGGAGGGCAGGGGAGGGCCGACTCAGCGTTCCCTCTGCAGGCCAGGCAGGGGTTTTCCAGGCCCAGTCAGAACACAAGAGCGGCCTAAAGATACAAAAAAGAACTCGGGGTTTTGGCCCTAAATCCAAAATCACTTAGTTTACAGCAAGTTTTAAATGGACAAAGAACAAATGCTTATCATGAGCTCGCCCTTCTGTGGTACCAAGAGGGATTGTAAATAATCAGGATATTGGTCTTGAGGAAGCTTACAGGAGGCCAAGGTAACTTCTACTTCCCTCTGACCAGTGGTGAGGCTGACCCCTCCACCTACAACTTCTCTGGACTGCAGCGGGTGTAGTGGCCTTGGTAATGCTCAACAGCCTGCAGCTGAACTTTAGGCCATTTGAGGTCAAAGACATATTCATTGGTCACAACAGGAGGAGTTGACCAGAGGCCTTATCAATTCTTCAATATCCCTAAGGCCTTACCTCATAAAAATCCCATTCCAAAAACCTAGCAATTTAAGGTCAACTGTGTGTTGAATCAGTGTTTTGCTATTGACTAATTCTCGGGAGTGATTCATTGCTTTTCTCATCCTGTTTGATTTGAATTTCCTGTCAATGTCTCAACTTTTGGTCCTTCTAGATCACCTTTTCAGGGGATGCTCCCTAATAAAAGACTTTAAGCAATCTAAAATCTCAACCCAAAACACCGGACAATGGACAAAAAGAGATGGGGAAGAAACACAGAGAAGCTGAGAAACAAGGGAGAAAATCAAAATGAGTCACTGGGTTCCTAAAAAGATGAACATTTTTCATCTACCAGATTAGCAAATACTGTGTTCCTGAGGTATGGAAGCAACTGGCACTGCCACAGATGTCAGTGAGAGTGCAGACAAGTGCCCATGGAGGTGAACCCTGCCAGTATTTGTCCAAGTTGAAATGCACACACCCTCTAGACAAGCTATTCCCTGGACACAAACCTTATAACCAGTGCCATCTCATGACACCAAAAAGACACCCAAACTGTGAGTACTTCTAACTTTCAGGAGAGATATTCAGAAAAGGGTTTTATGATAACCACAGGACATACAAATTACACACAGTGTAACCTTACTTAATTAACCAGTTATGGTATAACAAAGATGATGTCCAAGTACACAGAGATCATACTTGCTGCTATCCCTTTGGTGACTAGACTGGGGGCATTGCTGAGGTGGCTGCCGTGTTTTACAGAACCCAAGAGTAAGTCTTACTGGATCACAGGACAAGCCACACTGTAAGAGGAAAGGTCTGGGTTTGAGGAAGGGGTTCCGGCCTAATCTCTCTTCTGCCTCACAATCTATCCTTTTGAGTAAGACCCTTCCCGCCTCCGATTTCTTCATCCGTGAGTGACAAACATGAGCTAGCTGTAAATTTGCTTCACTTTTAATGATCCATTTATACTGCAGCTAAACAGAGCTGAATCTTCATCCGCCCACACAGAAGAGAAAAGGAACTCATGCTTAAGATACAGGTTTCTATGGACTGGTCATTACCATTGACCCTTGAGCAACCTGGGAGCTAGAGGTGCCAGCCCCACATGGTTGAATACCCATCTATCATTTCTGACTCCCCTACAACTTTACCAATAGCCTACTGTTATTCTGAAGCCATACCAATAACATAATACAGATTGTATCAATATTGTACTTATGTTAATATTGTATTTATTATGTATTCTTATAATAAGGTGAGCTCGGGAAAGGAAATGGTGTTGAGAAGATCATAAGAGAAAACACATTCGCAGTGCTGGACTCTCAACTGGGCACATCAGTGGCACCGTCCAGTTCAAACCCACATTGTTCAAGGGCCAAGTGGACTTCTCTTGACCCTGCCAACAACCTCATAAGGTACATATTATTATCTTATTTTTTATAGGTTAGGAAACTGAAGCTCAGAAGAGTTAAGTCATTTTCCGGATTCCAGAGCCAGCAAGAGATAGGGCAAGGGATCAAAACCACCTGGATTTTACCCCAAATCTGGGTTCTTTGCCCTTTGCTATATTTTCTATACACCTGATAACCCAAACTTAAAGAAAGAAAAAAAAAAAAGTCCTCTTTGCTGATTTTTGTCAAACCAATGCAGCATCTGAATGCAAACCAAAAAGAGAAATATATTTTTAAGGGAAATTAAGGAAAAAGAGTAAAGATAAGTTTGTTCACCAAAGTATTAAATAGACAATTAAAAACTTCTCTGAATCACCATAAATGACTTAAAATCTATGTTTCTACCTAGTGCTAAAATAACCAGATCACTTGTCGTTAATTGACTCTATTTAGACTAGGTAAATATGAGTGTTTGGGTTTTTTTTTGCCCACCTGTTGTGTTACAAAGACATAGACTGAATCACTCCTACACCTAGTCCAGGAATAGTTCCAACTCAAAGGTCATTTGTATTGTTAACTCATACCAAAAACAAAAATCGCACATTCCTCCTATGAATAACTCCAGAACTCTAAGTCCTTAATGGTCTTTTCTTTAATTTGGTCACCATTTATAATTTTTACAAAGCAGGGTTCCGGGGGCGCCTGGGCGGCTCAGTGGGTTAAAGCCTCTGCCTTCAGCTTGGGTCATGATCCCAGGGTCCTGGGATCGAGCCCCGCATCGGGCTCTCTGCTCGGCAGGGAGCCTGCTTCCCCCTCTCTCTCTGCCTGCCTCTCTGCCTACTCGTGATCTCTGTCTGTCAAATTAAAAAAAAAAAAAATCTTAAAAAAAAAAAAAGGCAGGGTTCGGGGGCATGGGGTGGGGCGAGAGCCCTTACTTAACGTACTTAAATCCATCTAGTGGCTGAAGGACTAAATCAAAAACTAAAGATGAACATAAAACCTGAAACTATAATTCCCCTGGAAGATAACTTACATAAGCTTCCTGACACAGGTCTTGCAGATGATTTTTTTTTCAATCTGACATCAAAAGCAAAAGGAACAGAACCAAAAATAAACAAGCGGACTATACCAAACTAGAGAGAGAGAGAGGGAGAGTGAGAAGAAGCTTTTCCACAACAAAGGAAACAGTCAACAAGATAAAAAAGCAACCTACTGAATGGGAGAAGACATCTGAAAATGATCCATCCAATAAGGACTTAATATCCAAAATATACAAGGAATGGACACAACTCAACAGTAGAAAAAGCTCCACAACAATCAAATTAAAGAATGGGCAGAAGATCTGAATAGATGTTTCTCCAAAGAAGACACACGAATGGCCAACAGGCACATGACAAGATGCTCAACATCACTCATCATCAGGGAAATGCAGTCAAAACCAGAGTGACATGCGACCTCACACCTGTCAGAATGGCTAGAATCAAAAAGACAAGAAATACCAAATCTTGGTGAGGATGTGGAGAAAAGGGAATCCTTGTGCACTGTTGGCAAGAGTGGAAAGTATGCATCCACTGTGGAGAACAGTATAGAAGTTTCACAAAAAATTAAAAACAGAATTACCAGATAATCCAGTAATTCTGCTTCTGGGTATTTACCTGAAAAAAATGAAAACCCTAACTCAAAAAAAATACGTGAGCCCCCATGTTCATTGCAACATTATTTATAATAACCAAGACATGGAAACAACCTAAATGCCCATCAGTGGATAAAAGGATAAGAAACACACACACGCACACACACACGCACACACGCATGCGCTGGACTATTAGCCATAAAAGAAGTATGAAAAATTCCCATTTACAACAACATGGACGGACCTTGAGGGCATTACACTGAGTGAAATAAGTCAGACAGAGAAAGACAAATCCTATATGATCTCTCTCATGTGTACAATCTTTAAAAACAGAAAGAACAACAGCGAAACAAGTTCTTGGGCTCCTGGATACAGAGAATAGACTTGTCACAGCCAGTGACTAGAGGTGGGGTAGAAAAAAGGGTGAAGGGGCTCAAAAAGTTAAAAAAAAAAAAAGGAAAATATTGCCTAGATATTATAAATTGGCCAAAGTTGAGGGGGGAAATGCCTGCTGCGGGCTGTAGAAATTTCAAGCATTACTCAGGTGGGAGAAATCCATTGTTCATAGAGTCTGTATTAAGTGCTAGGGCTTTACATATATTATCTCTCTTAGATCTCACAGGACCATCTTCATTTTTTTTTTAAAAGATTTTATTTATTTATTTGACACAGAGAAATCACAAGTAAGCAGAGAGGCAGGCAGAGAGAGAGAAGGAAGCAGGCTCCCTGCTGAGCAGAAAGCCCGATGCGGGGCTCGAACCCAGGACCTGGGATCATGACCTGAGCCGAAGGCAGCGGCTTAACCCACTGAGCCACCCAGGCTCCCCGACCATCTTCATTTTATACACGAATATAATGAGTGATTCTGCCAGCACGTGGCATAACTGAGATTTATACCCAAGTGTATGTAGATACAAAGGCCACTTGTCCCTGTAGGAATAACACAGAGCTTAAACTGTAGCCACTAGAAAAAGCAGAAGGGTAGATACTGAGACACAATGTCCAACCTAGCATAAATATGTTCTGTTTTGTACTGAATTACCCAAGTACGAATTCTGACCTCTCTCCATCCCAGTCCTCTCTCTCATGCTTCCATTGGTTTAAGAACAGTATTGCTTTTAAAATCTTCAAAGGAAAAAAATAATAAAATAAGATCTTCAAAGAAAAGGAAAAGGAGGAGAGGAAGGAAGGAAAGAGGGAAGGAGGGAAGGAGGGTAAGAAGGGAGCAAGGAGGAAGCTATCGTAGAGGGACCTTAAATGTGTATTACTAAATGAAAGAAGCCAGTCTGAAGGGGCTGTGCTCTGTATGATCCCACCTCTACGGCCGTCCCGAAAAGGCAAAACTATGGAGACGAGAGCATGAGTACTTGCCAGGGGTTTGGAGGATGAAAGGATGAAGAGAGCACAGGCTGCTTAGAGCAGTGAAACTACATTGGATGACACTATATGGGTGGAAACATGTCATTATACATGTGTCCAAATCCACAGCGTGCCCAGCACCAGGAGGGTACCCTAATGCATACTATGAATTTAGGGGATTACAATGTGTCTGCATAGGCTCACCTCTTCTAACAAATGCACTATGCCCGGTGCTGGGTGTTGATAAGGCGGCAGATTGTGTGTGTGGAGAGCTGGGGTATTGTAAGAACTCTTTGTACTTTGTATTCCATTTTTCTGTGGACCTCAAATTGCTCTAAAAAAATAAAATCTGTTTTTTACGGTAATTATGAACTCGACAGAAAACAAAATTTGCTTAGAAAAGGGCACTCCCAGTTCACTCTATAACTCAGCCAGGGTCACATCCAGGTTTTGTGGGGCCTGAAGCTTAAACAGTTGGGGTGGGAGGAAGGTGAGAAGGGGCTCTTAAGAAAAGAAAAACACTAAACCAGAAAAAAAAACCTGATTAAATGTCAGAGAATTTCTAGCACTTGTGTAAAAAATAAAAATAAATAAATGATCGAAATCACAGAGTAGGGTCTGTACTCTGTGGCTGCTGGGAGCAGGGACCACTCCCTCCCCGGTTTAGAAGTCAGCAGAGCCACAATCGGCTCTCCACAAGGCTGGGGGTGCAGGGGGAGGCAGAGATGCAGCGATGACAAGGCGGGTTATAAACTGACCGAGGAGAGGAGACAAAGGGTGGCGTCAGCTAGAAAGAAGTCACTCATCGCTCCATGGAGGCAGTTTTGTTTGCAGAAATCTTTCTTCCCAGAGGGACCCACAGGTCTGCAGAAGAGCTCATCTCCAATGTGCCGGGGCAGCAGCATCGCTCTTACAATTTCCCGCCATTGAGAGCTACTAGGGACCAGGGTTCCCCCTACTATAAATTAAGAGACAAAAGGGGGGCGCCTCGGTGGCTCAGTCAGTTAAGCGTCCAACTTTTGATCTCAGCTCAGGTCTTGGTCTCAGGGTCGTGAGTTCAAGCAGTGCAGGGCTTCATACTGGGTGTCAAGCCTACTTAAAAAGAGAGAGAAAGAAGGAAAAGTCTTCTCGGGTTAAGAGTGAAAAGGTATGAGTGAGCCTCTGCTTGTGTCAAGACTTGTAACACCAACAGGACGTCAACTTTGTAAGAAGAATGAGACAGAAACATGGGCCTACATGAAATTCTGGGCTTCGGGGCTCAGCTGATGGCAGAAGCATGGGCTCACATGATGCTTCCTTTACTTGCTCTTGGAGGTCACCTGGGTGCCCTTCAGTGAGAAGGCAGGTAGGTGGAGGAAGGTGGCTTCTCCCAGGACCACCTCCACCTCCTTCTTGTACTTATGACGGAAAACTTCAGAAATTAGTGCATAACCCAAAGCAAGACTAACAGACTCTACCAGCATCGCACACTGAGCAAATATTTTTCCAGGATAAAATATTTTAGAAGAGAAACAACCATGGATGTGTGATATCCTGTTGTACCATGTGAAGCATTTTGCTCAGTGTGAATGATACTCTCTTCATTCTATCCTGACCGTGATCAACATGGATAGTTTATTGGGATCATGTCCTAAGAACCCAGCGGTGATGGGTTTGCATCAGCCCCCGAAGTAGCAAGAAGGCCCATCACTCAGTTAAGGTGCGAGCACACACACACACACACACACACAAATAAAATTCTGAAAAATTAAATTTCCGTCTATTTGTGGGTCATTTCTGGGCTCTATTCTGTTCCACTGATCTACCTGGATGTTCGCTATATTATTCTTACAATTGCATGCATATAAGAAAAAGTTTGTAACTTTTTAAAACAGGGTGTCAGTATCATACTGAGAAGCCCACACATTCTACTACACAGCAGGGCACGGGATGATTAAAGAAGGAAGAGCCCGTGTGGTGGAGAGATATGAAAACAAAAACAAATTTCGGTCTCTCAGAATTTGATTTCTCACTGAAGCTAAGGGAGCAGGATCCATTTCCAAGACTTTGTAACACTTTCTTACTTAAATGCTAATTCCTTCTTGCAATTTTGAGTAATGATGCTTTTAAAAAGCCTGCGGCACCACACAGAGCCGTGCCGTTCACTGACCTTGGAATACTCCTAATGAGATGTCCCTCTGTGATACAAGAATTACTAATGGGGGATGGGAATAATGAATGGGGGCGGCAGAAGATGAATGATATACCAGGGACACCGTTAACATTTTCCGTGAGCAAGATCGATATGCCGTGTAACAGAAACATAATAAATCGCTTCATCAACTAACCCTCACCCCTGAAGAAAGCAACTCATAGGTTTGGCAGCAGAAGCCAGTAAACAAATTACCCCGAGAGATTAATTGGATGTGAACTAAGGTCTCTGCAGCATTTCTTTCGTCCAACTGTATATAGTATAACTTTGCCTTAAAACTATCAGGATGGCTCTAAACTTAATCTAATTTGTAACTTACTGAAATATTCCGTCCTACCCCTTGCTGTAACATCATACTTCTTCACCTTTTTACTTTTTCTTTATAGTAAGAGACAATGATAAGAGTTGACACATAAAATTACAGGGATTTAATTCAAGTGCAGAGAGTGATTCAATGTCCCTTCAAAGCTTACTCATTCGTCTTTCCAAGTTCGCGCTCACGTACTGCCGAGAGACGGGACACGAACGCGCGTGCTGAGCTCAAAGCGAGCGATGTCTCTGTCCGGGGCAGAGTGTGATAATCCCCGAGCTCCCGTGAGATGGGCTCAGATACACAGTCCAAGTTTCGGACCCCTGACGCATGACAGACCAGGATGTGTCCCCGGGAAACATCTGCTCTACCCTGCTCCGGCCCACAGGCTGAGAGAGACATGTAGAGCTGAGGCCAGACTGATGAACATTCCAGAAACCTTAGGAATGAGGACTGAACTCAGCACCTTCTCATCTAGGCTGTGACCTCACTGTCTCTCTAGTATAAAACTGGACCAGTATAAAACCCTCCTTACTGGTCCATGGTCTTGCTCCCACCATGCTTCCTAAATCCATTCTCCACATAGCAGCAAAAGTGAGCATTTCAAACACAGGTGTGGTCAGCTCCTTCTCCTCTTAACATAATCCCAAGGCTCCCCAGTGCTTTGAGATCAAGTGCAGAATCCCGCAGCAGGGCTCACTGTCGTCAGGATGCCAAGAAGGCAAAGCAGCAGCTGTAGCGCTCCTATCCCCGCTGCTGGAGGCAGCACGGGGCAGTAGGGGTGGGGTTGGGGGGTGCTCTGTATCTGTTCCTGTGGCTGCTGGAACAAAGTCCTACAAACTGTGTGGCTTAAAATGACAGAAATTAAGTATCCTACAGTTCTGGAGGCTGAAAGTCCGAAATCAGGATGTGGGCAGGCTTGGTTCCTTCCAGGACCTGCAAGGGGGGTCAGTTTTGTGCTCTGTCTGGGCTTCTGGCGGTTCACTGGCACTCCACTCTTTGCCTCGGATTCCACACAGCCTTTTCCCTGTCTCTTCACCTCTTGTTCATGCACGTCTGCCTTTGTGTCTAACTTTTCCCTTTTCACAAGGATCCCAGTCACACTGCGTTAGGGCCCACCCTGATGACCTCATTTTAACCTGAGGACCTCTAGGAAGACCCCATTTCCAAACGAGGCGATGTTCTGAGCAGTGGGGATGATGACAGAGGCCTATCGTTTTGGGGGGGACATGATTCAAGCCATAACAAAGCCCTACTCTGAGAGGAGGCCTGTCTCTCTGTGCCCCTTCCAGACCTAATTTCTATTGGTTTCTGTTTTGCAGGACCCATAAGTTACCTATTCAGTATAATCAGAAATATGTGACTTTGTGTTTTAAAAAACATTGTTTGCATTTCATCTCACCTCATCCCACAAAGAATTTAAATTGCTTAAAATGTGTTCTCACCCTCTATGCCCTAATACCATTCTGGGTTAAAAATGGTAAGATTTACAGCAGAACAGAAAGAAGACTCTGTTGTGTAATTGATTACCTTGGGCAATTCTCCCTTCTAATTGCTCTGAGCCTCAGTTTCCTAGCCTGTAAAGTAGAAACAACAGACCTGCCCATTCTGCCTCCCATACTGAATTTTGTAACACATACCACAGAGGAATGTTTTAAAAAGGTGTAAAATGGTATAGAAAGGGAAGATTGCGGCATTTTTACTCTTACTTAGTCATCCCTCTGTTATACATTAGTAACAGACACCAGCACCCTTACAAGAGAAACCAGAACAAGTGAGGTAGGGTAAGCATATGAGGTTTTACCCTGGCAAGCCATTTCCCCCTATCTTAACTGGCCTCGCTCCCTGCCAGGACCGACCTGCGAGACCACACATTCTCCTACTCACACACTTATCCTCTTGCCTGCATTATGGTCCCTCAATACTGATTATTCATGAAATGGGGACAAAAAGCTTCCAGAAAATGGGAGACTGTATCAGTATGTATATTTTAAAGGATGTCTACAATGAAATAGGATAAAGTCACCTGATAATTAGGAACAACAAGTTTTTTTAAAAGCTCACTTCCAATACCCCTTGATAATATGGACCAGAGATATGTAGTTCCGTATTAAGTGAAAACATGGTTTTTCCAGAATAACCAAATTCAAAAGACAAAATTAGATCATCTTAACTAGAAGAGGAAATGATCCTCTATTAATCCTCTATTATGTCCTCTATTAATGTCTAATTAGCTGATTTTAACCAAAGGAATAAAATCAACGGTGTGTCTTTCTTCTAATTTTGCGTGATTCGCGTGGCCATTTTCACAAGCAGAATTACAGAGTTTTATGGTACTTGAATGGTGTAATACTGTGGGAGCAGGGATGCAAGACTCTGATTCCTGAAAAGCTCCCACTTCACTCACCCAGGGTATCACTGCACTGCTTTTGCTCATGCAAACAGAAACTGCCCACTGGATGGCATTCTCTTGGCCCATGTGCCTGCTGCCCTCCAGGGACCTCGAGCTGTACAAGACCCAGGGCAGGCAGAATGAATGGTGCCCCCGGACTTGTGCAATGTGGCAGCCCTATGAGACAGAACTAGGATTTGGGGCCCTAAGAAATAGCAGAGTATGGGATGGAGCAGACTTAACTCACGGCAACATCATGGAAGGCTACAGTGGAATGGAGAAAAGCTCTAGCCTGGGGGCCAACAGACTTGGGTCCTCGCCATCTAGTACTTACTGGCCGTGTAACCTTAGATAAAGTCAGGTGAGCCGTTCCCTCATTTTTAAATGGAAATGAAAACCACAATCACCTTTTCTACCTCCAAGGATCACAATGAGAATCCAGTGAGATTATGCATGGGACAGGGCTTTGTAAATAGCCCTGACTTAGCAAACAGAAGACACGATCTTCTGGGATAGAGTTCAGCTTCCCTACCGTCTGTCTCAAACAACAAAAACACTTTTTCTCTTAGGGTCCAAAAGTAAAATATTCAAATACAGCTGTTCCTACTTAATTTTATTCTGTCATGAACATAGTGGGCTTTTTCTTATTCTGCACAAACTACATAAGGCTGCTTTCATTTGTCATCATCCTATTATCACTGCCACTAGTCCTTCTGTATAAAATATCACCAAACCAAGTGTTGACTCGAAAATTGTCTCCTGAGTGGAACGAGTTGGTTAAGCAACTGGTGTCTTGTGTTCACATTCTTCCAGGGTAATACTGGAACTACTGATAATTATACCTACTATCTTCCTGATGAAGATCCAGAAAGCTGTTTGTTTTTAAACTGCTTTTAATTAGCTGATTTCAAAAAAAACTTTAATCATATAAGCACTGTTGGCTTGACACAGATCTACAAATCCCAAGCTTCTTTTGGCTTTTCTTATCAAAGCTCGGTCGTGATGGGAAGAGAACTCCCTTTCCTGTTGATGAGTCATCGTAGCTAGTGCCATCTTGGGTACCAAAGGTGCACCCATTCTATGATTTATCCTAAATAGAAGAGTGAAATGATTTTCCTTCCTAAAATCAAGAGGTAGAGCATCCAAGGGCAGACATAGTGACCTGCAAATGTGAACCTCTAAATTTCCATGTATTTCAGCACAGTGTGGTTTCACTAGGAGTACTGAAGTTGTTAAGAAGTTAAACATTGAAGGGATTATTTTCACCTAAGGCTTAGAAGATCTATGGCTTAGAAGATCACACCCTATCTACTTTAGATGCTTCCCCATCAGAAGAGGATAAATTCTAGATACAACCATTCTTCTAGGACCAAGAACCAACCCTCCATTTATATCACAGTTTCTATAAGAAAAGGAAATCCCATTATCAGCTGGGGACCTGGAGGCATTTACAGCCCTTCCTACTATAATTTTGGACACATAAAGGATTGCTTCTTCTTCATCAACCAGTCACCTGGAGTTGCCCAGGTCAAGGCCAGAGTCCTTGATGAGGCCAGGGAAGAGGAAGAGGCTCGTACAAGCTCTCACTTGGCAACGCCAAGTGACATGCTTTTGTTTTTGTCTTGTTTCGGGGTGTGTGTGTGTGTGTGTGTGTGTGTGTGTGTGTGTGTGTGTATGTGTGTGTGTTTTAAACCAAGTAATTATGTTTCAGGCACTGGCTGTAATCTCAAAATAACTCTCCTGTCTCTGCACAGATAAGGCTGAGGAATCCAGTTTCCCCTAAACCCAGTGGTTCTCTTTGCCCTCCCAAGAGACACAGAGCAAATGCCTGGAGACATTCTGTCACCATTAGGAGTGAAGGGAGGATGCTACTGGCATCTGGTGGGTAGAGGCCCCAGAGAGTCCCTCAGCCCCAAAGAATCTCCCACTCCCAAGTGTCCATAGTGCACACACACACACAGAGCTTTCAAGCACTGCTACAAGCTCCATTTGCTCTTTGCAGTTACCCTCGACAGCTCTGCAAAGAAAGAAAAATGAAGGAAATGAGTGTGTGCCAGAAAGATGGAGAGGAGATGGGAGGTAACAAGAGGCCAAATTAAATGTAAAGAGAGGGTAGAAGTCCCTATCCCTTCTCTGGATGTAGACGTGACCTAACAGTTCAGTAAAACAAAAGAGGCATCCCGCTGGAGCCAGCGAAGTTTACTGCCATCAACATGGACGTCATAAAATTTTCCAGAAGCTAAAGTATAAGATTTTGTTCCCTAGCTATCATAATTCACAGTAAACAAGCCCAATACATGGTACAAAAAAGTTTTCTCATGAAGCTGCTTCTATAGTAAGAAGAAATGTAATTGTGTCATCTTAAAATGAAAATTATTTCCACTGGCTCACTGGGCTTCAGGCGCCAAGAGCAGAGTCCCTGAGCCTTTCACACAACTTACACATGTAGGATGTGAATTGAGTCAAAGCCCTGAGCCTCCAGCTGGGAGTCATTTCCTACTCCTCCTCCTCGACACTGACAGAGACATTCAAGGAGCAGGCTCCCGAAGTGGAGGACAGCCAAGCAACCGAGGAGTTGCATCCAGGAGCACAAGATACCATCAATTCACAGAGAAATTAATTTAGTAAAGGACAGAGCATCAGCATCTCACTGCTGGAAAGGTAGAAAACACACAACCCATTGCTTCAGCACACACTGACCAAGAAGTCATCTGGGCTGTTCCCGGACTCCTGGTCACCTCAACGGCACCCCAGTGGCAGAATTGACTTAATACTATAACTCAGGGTGTCTCTGCTCACAGGCTCTTATGTTCTATATGAACTAAAATACACACATCCTGTCACGAACGCCAATTCAAAAGCATAAAACCATGACGGCAGAAACCTGCTTAATGTCTTGAAACATAACCTCCAATTTTTCTATCTGCCCCTCTTCTGGTCTGGAGACATAGACGCAGCTGTGCCAATGGCAGGCCCACTTGGAACAAACTCTTCAACCCTGTCTTTTTCAGCGGCTCCTTAAAATTCTTGTAGGTACATGGGAGGTGGATAGGGCAACATAACAAAGGAGAGGAAAGGAGATACAAGGTATTTGGTAGAGAAGAGTTCACCACTCTTTTTACCTACTCCTCATGGAACCCAGAAATGCAAACATCAATTTTTCTATGACTCTACTTCTCATTTCACTTTAAATCTGGTCACCCCATCTCATAACCGTAAGTGCTATCAGTACATAGGTGACCCCAAAGTTGTACCAGTCTAGACTTTTCTTATCTCCAGACTTGCCATTTGGGACTCATCACAGGTTCTTTAAAATGAGCAACTTGGAAACCAAACTTTCTGCTTCCTCCCCAAACCTCCCCAAATCACCTCAATCTCAGTTAAAGGCAATTCCCATCCTTCCAGATATGCAAGCCAAGCCTTGGAGTCGCCCCGACCCTTCTGTCTCCCATGCTCCATTTCCAGCTTCTTGGGAAAGCCTATCAGGTCCAGCTGTTGCCCGGTAGCCAGAATGCCAGCCCCCACCATTGGACACAAGCAGGAAGACCAGAGAGAGTGCTACTGCAGTGACCCTCCTCACACAAGTCTGGTCTACTTGCTTCTACTTCTTGTTCCACTTCACTATGCTCCCCACACAGCACCCAGTAACCATATTAAACATAAGTCAGGACACCTGTATGCTCAGTCAGCAAAGTGTCTGCCTTCGGCTCAAGTCATGGTCCCAGGATCCTAGGATCGAGTCCCACGTCAAGCTCCCTGCTCACAAGGCCCTAAACAATTCAGTCTCCATTTTTTCCTCTCACCTTCTCTTCTGCCTCCAAATTGTTTACTCCACTCCAGTCAGCCTTGATTCCTTGATGTTTCTAGAATGTGTCAGGCTAACCATCCTGCCTCAGGGCCTTTGCACTTGCTGTCCTCTCTGCTTGAAATGTTCTTCTCCCAGATATCTGCATTACTTATTATCTCCCCCTCTAGAGCAGAAGCCTCAAGAGGACAGAGAGTCTGGGGTCTAATTTGTTCACTGCTATGTCCCCAGGGCCTAAAAGAGTGACTGGCATGAAACAGTTGCTCAGTAAATAGTTGAATGAGGGAAAGAGAGAAAGTCATCAGTGATCTTTCTTTCTCTTTGAGACCTGAGGATTACTTTTAGAGACCATAGAGAACATGCACACCTATAGGCAGAGGAACAACCCTATATTAAAATGTAAATATAAACTAAACACTCAAATATCTAACAGATCTTTAAGTGAAACAATTATAAAAATAACATTATTTTTTCCATATGAACACAGTTTTCCTTTATCAAGCCAATGGCATAGAATCGAGATTCAAATGTTGGATTTTATATAATAACTCTCTGAATAAAAAATGAGGGACAGAACAAAAGTAAAGTGTCTTAGAGATGGTCAGTATAAGGTTTTTAGAAATGCATGAATTCTGTATCTAAAGAATTTTTTACTGTCCCCTCATCGTAGACACCTTCAATTAAGCCTGTTCTAATCTTGGCTAAGTGAGAATCCAGCTTCAAAATTTCATTCCCAGGCACAGCTGTTTGACAAGTGCAGCAGGAGCCTGTCAAGACAATTGGCAGCATCATTCCTGCAGAACACAATGGGCTTTTTTATTTTTTGCCTTTTTTTTTTTTTTTTGTCATCCCCTATTACTCGCTGATGGTAATTAGCAAGCCAATCTTTGAAGGAAAAGTGCAATCAGGCAACTAAAAATGCCTTTTATGAAACTCCTCCCTGGAAATAAATCACTGACACTGCACATGGTCAATATGGACTCTTAATTTTAAACTAAATGCCCATTGATTTACCAAGATCTATGTTCCTGACCCTGTGGTCTAGTGAAATTCATTTTTTTCCTGAAATTTTGAGTTCGGGGAAAGTGACAGTGACACAGCTGTTGATTTTGATTTACTACCTCAATGGAGTAGGCAATTAGAGTGATTTCTCCATGATTTGTTCAAATTATACAGCTCCCTCCTGGACCGATGCCATCAGAGGCGCCATTCCCCGGACCAGGCTTCACACCGGGGTGACCGCCAAGAGCGCGCCTTCCGGGAGCCCGCAGTGGAGCAGGCTCAGGCTGACGCAGACAGCACGGGTGGCCTGGAGTCTTCACCAGCGGGGGCTGAACGTGCAGGGCTGGTGGACGGCTAGGGATGATGACAAAAACTCACTCTTTGCCCCAAGAACCTGACCACTCCTCACCTCCGTTTATGCCGCGGTTTGGGGCTTTCAGAGAAAAACAGCGTCTGTCTCCCTGTCACAGCTTTGTAACAACTTCCATCCCGGTACACCTCCCACCAACACCTTCGACAAGTTTCGACAAGTGCAGCTGAATCACTTGAGATGGGCCAAAAGGTCAGGGCCCTGAAACGTTGCCAGCCTGATTATCTAAAGCCACTGGAAAGCACTCCATGTGTTTCAGAGAACAGGTAGGCTTTCCACCACACAAAAGCAGCTTTGTTTCTGTATAGGTGACGCCTCCTAATTAGAATCAATGATTTTTTTTTATGGTCGCTCCCGATAAGCTTGTTTACCTAGCTTCATTTTCCTAAGACACTTTAAACGTTTCTAGGAAGGGTGAACGTCGGCAGAACACTGAGACAGGCCTTGAACCTGGGCTGTGGTATTGCATGATGTTTACAATTTGTCATCCTTGGGGGTAATTCTGCAAGCTTAAACACACTAAAGGACATGTTATAAAGAACCAGGCAATTTCATTTTGCTTGAATATCGTTATGGAAATGGACCAAAGGCGTCCACAGAGGCACACTGTCATTTTTTCCTTGACTGTGGGCCAGTTCATGACCAAAAGCAAGCATTCAGAGAAGAGAAGAGCATTTATGACCACACTGTGTGTACCAAATAAGCTACTTTATGAATAGATGGGGAATATAGTGTTTCAGGGTCTTAGTAAAATAGCCCTTCACACCAAATTTCTGTTCACAATGGTGGATCTCTTGGTGATTCATTTATGACCTTGCCCTTGATAATGAGCAGATCTCCCTCAAGGGTGAGTGCCTGTGGGACATGAAGACATCACATCCTCATGACTTAGATGATGAGAAGTAGGGAATTATGCACCAAGAACATGTAATTTGGACAAGGTGGGAAAAACTGAGTAATTCACTCGAGATAACAAGAGTTTTCCCAGCAGTGGTGACTGTATGGCGATGGAATCCTTGGAGAGTAAATAAAAAAATGGTTGGGCTGAGAAAGACTTACTGAGCTGAAAAGCAAGTTATAGGAGCCAGCGCTGATAAGAAAAAAGAAATGGTCTTTAAGAAAACCACTTTGATGACACAGGATCGCCTCTCACAGAAAGCTCAAAGATCAAAACTGAAATGTGTCTTCTTTTCAAGGGGACATAGAGAATCAGAACAAGTCAGCAGTGAGCAGGAGGGGCACTCCTGGTCGCCCCCAGCAGGTACATAATCTGTGTCTAACTTCCTCCTGCGCCACACAGAAGGACCACAATTCCCAGGCTTCCTTGTACTTAGCTGTTGTCATGTGACTGAGTGCTGGCCAACATGATGCAGGCAAGAGTGAAATGTGTCACTTTCAGACCCGGCTCCTAAAACTTTCTGCACCATCCTCAACATCCTGTCTTTCACCCTGGACTCCAACGGCAGAGCCATTAGGTTGACAGATCCTGAGTCACTGCGTGATCACAAGCTGTATTAGAACATGAGTAAGAAAGAAACTTTTATCATACCAAGATACTGAGATTTGAGACTGTCTGTTACAGAAGTTAGGTTATCTTCGCATATTATAATCACGCTTCCTTGTTAGCCTTTTTTGAGACTGACGCGCTGCCTACTGCACTAAGGAGGCAGGTAGCATTTGCCTTTTTAAGTATCATGTTATTGCCTAGGAGTTCTCTCTCCATCTTATTTTCAAGCAGAGTGATTTCAGAGCCCTCAAGAGCAATGGGAAAAAAAAATGAATTTGTTTTTAGGTCAGTGGAACATGGGTTACCCATAGGGCAAAAAATGGTTGGCACCATTCCCTGAGATGTTAGAGGGGGAAAAGCCCACCCTTCTCTGTTTCTTATAACTCAAAAAATAGTTTATTTATTTTTAGCTTTTTATTTTGAGGAATTTTAAATCATCACGTAAGTAGTAACAACAGAATAATGAATTTCCATGTATTCATTACCTAACTTCAAGTATACGGATATACAGGTATCTATCTATATACCCACATATACATATCTACACACACACACACACACACACACACACACACACACATATAGAGATAATAGACAAGTATGTATACATACACATTTGAGGTCTACTATCTGTTCATCTAATCACTGAGCTGGGCACTGCGGGCAAGACTCAAAGGGGAATAATGCCCTTTGAGTATGTAGTAGAAAGGACAGAATGTGAACCTCAAACTCCATAAATCACATTGTTCTGAGGGCTACAATGTGGATTAAAGTAATCCAGTAGCTCTGAGTTGGTAACATACTTATTTTATTGCCCCTCCCATTTCCCTGAAGGAGTTTTCCTTTAAGAGAGAGGTTTACTGCTTCCTTCCCAGTAAAAATGTAGCTACCCCTGGGAGGGCCAGCGCACTGAAGCTTTTCTCCACCATTCGCCATTTATATGTATGAATTTATCTTTCATGAAGTTCTTTCCCCAAAGCAAGACTTGAAAAGATGGAGAGAAGAATAAGGAGCAAAGCAAGGGGCCTTGAGGCAACATGGAAATTATGAGGGAAGAAGAGAAAACAGTAGAGTCTTGAGATGTAAGACAAATTTCCATGTTTGCTTAAGGTGAGAATTGCCAGTCCCAATAGCCACACCCCAACTTAAACATTAAAGTGCTTTCAAGTAACACAGAAAAGAAATTATTCTGGAGAGAGACTCCTGAGACCCTGCCTGGTAAGTTTTGAGAGCAAGAACAATCAGATGCCCCATCGGGAACCCTCTAGACACCTTATTCTGCTAGTGGTTGGCTCTAGGTTGTGCTCTCTGGTCACACAAGCAAATGCCCAACCTTGGAAGGCTCAATCCCCAAAGTAGGTGAGTGCTGCTAGAGCAGGAAGCTCAAGTAAACAAAAGATGAGTCTCTCCTTGCACTGTCTTCCCCACCCTGTAGAGGCTCTTGGCTCCACAGCGTTCCAGCTACCACCTCTGGGAATGGATGCCATTTTGGTGACAACTGATTTAATTTGTACTCCTCTAACCATCCCAAACATTTAGCTCTGCTCTGCATTAATTCAGTCTGAACAGAAAACAATTCCAAAGTAAATCTTAGCGTGGGGGCAACGTCTTGAAAGGGCTGACAGGCTCAGCATAATGAACACCCATCCAGAGTTCTGTTTAACAGTACTCCACTCTCTTTACAGATTATAAAAAGGAAATATTTAACTAATGGAAGGCTACTCATACACAGGATAATGTATGTGGCCTCTGTCCACATCTTAATCATTCAACACAACTGATCCAATAGCTTTGGTTTAGATGCAGGGTCTCCCAGATTTAGAATTTTTTTTCCTTTAAAGTTCTCCACAGAAAATGCTTTCATGCTTGTCTTCACTTGTGTGTTTCCCTGGCTGATCACCTGGCCTCAGAAGACTCTGTGTTTCATGTGGTAGAGGCCAAGAGATACAGTCTGAGGAGGTATTAAACGCTCAACCTGAAGAGACAGTGAGGTGGTTCGGGGGAAGGCACCATTACATTTCCCAAGCACGAAAGCACAGCACTTGCTACCTCAGTGACGCTGCCTCCTGAGATTCTGTCTTTGTATTAACTTGATTTGCCTTGGAATTAGCTAAGTTTGGGATTCTAATTTTCAAAACACTATCCTTATTTGATAGTAAAGGTCCTTTGCTGTTGGTCCAAGGTGGATTACCAGCCTCCCTTCCCTCTTCTGCCTAGTGTTGGACCATGTACCTACTTGGGAACTGTTTCTCCCCCCCGGCTCTTTTCACACCACTGTGTCAGCACATACCGTGGTCCTCCACGTGAACGGCCTCCTTCCCTTTCTCTGTGAGAACTGCTGTCTTCTTTCAAGACGCAGTCACCTCTCCAAGAAGCCTGCCCAGACTCAACACAGTTGGAAGCTTCTCCCCTGTTTCCACATGAAAACAATTTGCACAGATCTCTTACAAAGCCCTTGTTTCACTCTTGTGTAAATTAACTATTTATACATCAACTCCAGAAGACTGTAAGCTCCTCAAGAAAATGTCTCATTTATTTCTGTAACCCCTAGCTCCCAGGACAGGGCACGGCTCATGGCTCATACTAAGAGACCAAATGAATGAATGAACATGTGTCCACATCAGTGCGTACACTCTTTGGGGAGGACAAGCTATACCCCTTGGCCTTCCCAGGACCAGCCTGGTAAACACGGATAGCCCGGTGACACAGAACCCCTTTCAAAAGTCTCAAAAGTGTCCCTACTTAAATAATAAATTAATTACACCAACACCTCAAGTTTGGAGCATGGTGTAATGACTCATACCTACTACCCCTGTCTGCCCACAGCCAGTCATCTTATTTTCTGATTTTTCAACAATGTAGCAAATTAACTTTTTTTTAATTTTTATTTTTTAAAGATTTTATTTGAGAAAGAGAAAGAGAGCATGGTGGTCGGTGGCGGGGGAGAGAAGCAGGAGATGGAGAAGCAGATGCCCCATTGAGCAGGGAGCTGATGTGGGGCTCGATCCCAGGACGCCAGGATCATGACCTGAACCAAAGGCAGTGGCTTAACCGACTGACCCACCCAGGCTCCCCTTAACTGTTTTTTTTTTTAATTTTTTCTTTAAAATTATCCCTCACAAGGATTAGTCATTCTCCCTACTCAAGTCCAGTATCTGTGACCCAAGAAAATAAAAGGAAATACTGTAAAGTAAGAACACGCAGGGTCTCATTCGTTTTCTCACCAAATTCCTATGCACATCAACCTCCCCGATGAGTGATGACACCTATTAACCCAGCCCAGCTCTCCTCTGGATAAGGCTGCCCGCAGTCTGAGCAGATGGGAAGCCTAGCCTCCCCACCCAGGCCCTGTGCTCGCCAGTCACACATCTGATGCCTGGGGTGGGAACATTCATTGTCTTATTGATAGTCTAGAAGCCCCAACTCCGTAATTATAGTAAAAACTAATAAATCTGCATGGAAAGAAAAATAAACATCTCTTTTCTACATCATTCTCCCCAGAGCTTGAAGAAAACACTTCTGAAAGATCAAAGAGACTCAGACTACCTCTTTTTTGGAAAAATAAATGTGTTTGGTCTTTCACTCCACACACTCAGATTCTGTCTGGACTCAAAGATGTCAACACAACCAAAGGAAATCAAGAAATATTCCAAAGGTTACAAAAGACGTTTCTAATAAATTGCCAAAGTAATTTTATACTGATGCGATCTGAAAAAACGAAGAAAAACACACTTTAAAATCTATATGTGAGCAAATCCCAAAAGGCTGGAAACACATTCCCCTAATCAGCTCGTTCATGCAAAGATTTACATGACTCTTTCTAATTTTTAAAACATTATTTCGGGGTATGGAATTAGAGAAAAACCACAAAACAAATATGAACTAAAAGGAACATTAACTGTCATGTAGTTAATGATTTTGCTGAATGAGGATAAAGCCTCCAAATGCTTAACCTCTTAGGATTCCTCTCATTATCTATTGTTTTTCATTAATCCTGGAATCGCAGGGCAAAGAAATAGAAACCACGATTTACTTTGAAACGTCTGCCCAAATCTGCTACAAATTTATTTTCAGGACAAAGTTCGTGAAAGGCCAGCTCTCCAGGTAAAATGGATTAAATGCCTTCTAAAGGGAAATAAAATTAAACCACTACCAAATGGAAGGCTTCTAACCTGTGTTTTGGGATGTGAAATTCGATTTGACAGACGCCTTACAGACTGCGGTCAATGCCCCATCTGATGAGAATTTCTGTAGTTTGCATTTACCTGTACTAAAGGCTTTGTAATTTATGGTGACATATATACGTCTACAGTATGTTGAACATGTATATACACAGATAAATATGCCAGTATCTCTTCCTTATGTAAAATCATTGGGGGAAAAAAAACTTGCTATTTAGTTGTATTTTTATTTTTAAATTATTGAGCTTGCATTAACTATTTGACAGAGTGATGCCTCATGGGATCGGACTTGGAAGCTACACTCTCTCTGATCTTTACCAGATGTTTCGCTGGTGGTGTTTCAGCCTCAAGAGACAAAGAGGATATTAATGTTAATTTTATTTATTTAATCACATCAGGCAGATTTGATAAAAGGGAAAATTCAATATTTTGGTAATTTACCAACTCTTCAGAAATATCCCTGGTAGCAAAAATGTTTTGAAGATCATTTTATATTAAAAGCAGAAAGGCTGCATTGTATTTGGAAGACAGGACACTCTACGTTACCTTGAAAAATGGAAACAACGTGACAGATTTGTCAGTTCCACTTTTAACTCCGGGTGGTGAGGAGGAGGCGACAACATACGTTGCTCAGCACAGCCCCATCCCAACCTTTGACTATTGACTGCAGAGAAAGAGGACCCTTGGTTGAAAGCCTTCTGCCACTACCAGAGTTGCTCAATTATCTTCTTTCTTGTCTTTGAATTTTATTCCAAGGGAACACGAAATTATCCTAATCATTGTCAGGACATTGGAGATAATGAAGACGTACTCACTACAAAACACTGACTCCCCACACCTTAACTGAAAGTACAGAGGAGACTTTCACTTACTTAGGGTTCAAGGTCAGCACGCGGAAGCTTTTAAAGTGCCAGTTCTAACCCTTGGCTTCGCATTAAAATCACCCAGGAAGCTGCACCCCAGACCTATTACATCACAGACTCGGGATGAGATGCAGGTATGGGTCCTTTATAGAGTTTTCAGGCAATTCCAATGTCAGCCAAGGTTGAGAAGCACTGCCTTGCACATGCTCAGTAGGCAACAGCCCAACAACTGACTAGTCTAAGAAAAATCACTTAATTTCTCCAGGCTTTTTTCTCTCAAAAAAAAAAAAAAAAAAGTTATGTATAAGAGCGGGGGGAGTGTTATACTCATTGATTTTCTTTTATTTTTAGGTAAAAATCTATACTTATAGTTATAAAATATTTCAAACTGGCAGCACCACACAGAAAATATTTTAAGATTCCCATGACACCTCTATTACCACCATCAAGCTAAAAAGAAATGAATAGTTTGCCATATTCGTTTCAGTTTTCTCACTCTTGGAAAAAAGATTAGGCAAAATAACCTTCCCATTTCTTCTTACTTCTGTCCTCTCTAATAAGTATCTACTCTTCAAAGGTTACTAATTATCCTGCCCACAGTTTACTGTTTAACCAAGTAATTATGTATCTGTAACAACTATATAATATTGCTTAGTGTGTGTGTGTATGAATATATATAAGTTGTATTATACTGTATATATCCTTTTTGAATTTAATTTTTTCATTCGTTTTTTCAGTTGTTTTCTGAGTTGTAGCCACGTTGATATTTATCTACCCATCTGTCCATCTATAGAGATAGAGATTTATAGTTCATTAATTTTAATCTCCTTTATAATATTTCATTATGGATAAACCATGGTTTATAAATTTACCTCATCTATGGGCAGTTATTTACTTTTTTTTTTTTTTTTTTAGAAACAGAGATACAATAAGCATCTTTTTACATGTGGCCCCACTGCTATATAAAAGAATTTCCCTAGTGTAGACACATGGACAGGGTTTTGTTAGATATGCTCATTTTCATCTTTACTAGATGTTCCCAAATTGTTTTCCAAAGTGGTTACACCAATTTACCCTCACCAGCAATGTTAAACCATTCCTCACTCTCTATATCCTCACCAGTACTTGACATTATGAGAATTTATTAATTGTTGCCAATTTGAAGGTTGTGAAGTGGTAACTAATAGTTATACTTAGATATTATTTTCCTAAGGTCTCTTCTGGTCATATAATTGTGGTCACCACATCAATGCCAAGTCTTACCAAAACAACAAAATGAAGGATGTGATTTTAAAAACTTCTTTCAGAGTTTACAATGAATTTACTTTTCCTTAAGAAATGTCTTACATGGTTAACGCTGGCCCATGATCCCATAAATCAGGCCATAAAAGAGGAATGGGGACATGGCCCCAGCTCTGTATTTATTTTCTTGTATTCCATAATCCAATGTTACTTAAAAAGCAAACTGCCCAATCTTCTAGCCAAAGCAAATACTCTGGATTTTGCCAGGCAAAATGCCTGTGGAGAAATGAGTCAATTCATACAAAATTCAAAGCTGTCTTTGGTCAGTGACATTTTCGTGAAAATCTGTGGGTGGGTAAAAGTCTTGCAAAATTCCTTTTTGCTATTGGATAAAATTCATCCAGGAAAAATAAGCAAAATTTAAGTGGTGACCCGCATTCCCCCTAATTCCCTTATTAACACTCCCTAACCTCCCAACACAACTGCTTTCTATTGTGCGTGAAGGCAAGCCATCCGTGTTTCTGATGCTGGCAATAGAACCCTGTCCCTCTGCTCACTCTGCTCCCATCAGATAGGCTCTCTCAGGAGAAGTACTGGCAGACACAGTGGGCCTGATCTCATGCAGAACACACCTTCTGGGAATGCTACCCAGGCGTTACACACTCTTCAACTTGATGGCTAAAGAGACCTATGGTAAAAACATTCTCCTTGTGCGCTCTACTGGGACATTTACTATGGATACTGCTCGGGATGGTTAGTATGTAGCAATAATTTGGGGTTATACTTTATGCTACCCTTTTAGGACCACGAAACCAGAGTTTGAGAATCAAAATCTGAGGTTCCACGACTCGTTCTAACCTGAGTATTTGAACCCTTATCATCTCAGAAAAATGTAATAGAATTTAGCATAGCTGTACTCAAAAGTTTTGGTTAATTCTGAGACTCATCAGTGTTGGGGTTCGTCTAAGCTCGGGAAGGACTAAACAGAACGGTTCGGCAGCTCGAAATTGCTTTAGTTCGTAGACGGCCGTGAGTGCGCACAGGTATTTTGAACAGAATACTGCCGTATCCCAGTTTCTGACTTAACTGAGGTCTGGCTGGCTGCCTGCCGATGCCTTTACTTCTCCAGGCCCTTGCCACTGGCTGGGAATATCTCTGTCATCAGGGCCAGGCCTGGAAAGAGAGCAGCTGGTCTGGCTCTCTGCAGAAGAGTAAGAATGAGATACAGAAGGGCGGGGTTGTTGGGTGGGAAAGAGAAAAGAAACCATGCTCTTCTTCCAGTAAGTGACCCAAATAATAAATTAGCAATCCTCCCCCAGTTCTGACACCCAGAATCCTGAGCGATCCGAATCCCAGCGTCCTGGGCGAGGCCGAAGCGTCACCAGCACAGATGATGAGAAGGTGCTCTCCCTGCAGGAGACGGAACAGCGCGTTGAGGGAGCAGACGCTGGTCTGAGACGGAACAGCGCTAGTCTTGTACCGTAAGCAGGCTGTCGCTGAGCGGCCCTCTCACACACCCTTCTTCCACCAGGACTTCCAGAAGCACATTGTGCTGCCTGTAGTCATGGTCACCAAACACAACTGGGTCATCACATCTTTCTTGGGCCAATAAGCTAAGTGAGTGAAAATGGAGGCTAACTTTAACGATGGCTCACAGAAAATTAATAGCAGTGAAACACACATGAAACAAAAGCGTATGGGGTCCTATAATCTGAATGCCCTGAGCCTCTGCTGCATGTGACACAGCCACAGAAACCAAAGATCACTTCGTGTCTCCAAGAGATGAATGTGGGCATTTCACTCGGCAGTGATCCTGAGCTTTGCGTCAACTACCATCAGATTTCAAAGCAGCGGGAGATGAAATATTTCCGTTTTAGCAATGCTTTGTGTCTGGATTCCAAGACTGTAAAGATCAGTTTTGCAAAAGGCAGAAAGTGCGTCTTTTCAGACAGGCATCTACGTCAGGTACAGTGTCTTCTTCCCGGGGACTACAACGTGGGGGCTGCTAACCTCTCACAGCACAATCGCGCGTCGCCTCTTAGATCTAACCCTATAAACCAAGCAGACACCATGTGGCAACACAACAGTTTTAGAAGACATAATGCTCCCACTATGTAGGCTTTTTATGAAAATGGGTGTCTTCCTGCGAAAAACATACAGTCCCAAGACTAGAACTGCAGCATTAGTCAGCTCCTAAGAAACCCTGTTTTGTAGAAATACATTTGCACTATAACATGTATCACTTAATGCCTTGCGGGTCTAGATTTGATATGCTGTTATATCCAGCAATCTGAATTTTACAGGTTCCATCCAGAAGTGGGAAGGAGGCAGACTAGGAAAGAAAGAAATCACCTCCCATACCCATCCTGGATAATGCAATGCAAAGCCAAGCAGAGCCCTGCAAATAATCACCTCTCGGCTTATTCTTTCACTGAAATATTTCTATTTTTAATAGTCCTCCTGCACTTTAGCAAAAGTCAACTTTATAAAGTTATATGCCATTGCAAAGTCTGGGAACAGTGGGAAAATGGGGAAATCCTATTGCACGAAAATTAATTTTGCAACGCAAAAAATATGTTTTGGATAATTCAGGCCTTTATGTTTATTTCAGTAAAGCCAAATCCAGCAAACTATTTTCAGCCAGGATTAGTCAGAACTAAAAGGTTGGACTGTTTTCCCTCAGAGACTGAACGTCTTTCCTGCCTGCAATGGGCCGGTGTGTTCCAAAATGGAACTGCCTTCTATTGCTTGTCTCTTTCTGCAGTTTTAATGCAGAACCTTACTGACAGAGGAAGGTTTTGCCATCTGAAATGTAATTATTCTCTTCAGTCATATAACCTGGCATCCTCACAATGTACCAGCTTCTGCTTTTCCTTAAGAAAAATCACAACATGGGGCACAAGGTAATGGCAAGAAATGCAATTTCGTTCCACCAGAAATTCCGAAAAGTCTTTCAGAAATACCTACTGGATAGTGAAAAAGTGCTTCCAATACCCACATTACAGCTATCAACCTGTTTGTTCTGCTTTTACATAAATCAGACAACTTGGCCGATCTACAGTCAAACATAAACATGGCCCAGATTCTTTGTCAAGACATACTAGAGTAAGAAGGGACTCTGGCCGGGGGACCACCACCTGACTAAGTCCCTTTGCAAAATGATTTATATGTTTCACACATTCGGTGATCTGTAGCATATTCAATATCCAGGGAGTACCTACAATTCTCAGATTTTAACTCTGAAAGCAATGTTCCTGTCCATCTAAAGTAATATAAAACACATGCTCATCTTCTTCCCAGAGCTAAGCCAGCTGTCAAGAGATTGTGCAAAGCTGCCCTGTGATCCCAAGGGTGATGTCCTGCTTGTAAACCCTGAGGGTTTCTGTTAGGTGTGAAATGATTGCAAAATCATTTAGCAGCCCTATTATTCAGAAATAGCAAATTTTGCCAAGAAACAGAGGCAAGTTCCAGGATCGATGTTGTGAAAAGGGGAGGCAGGGGAGAAAGGGACACCTTGCCCTCTTCCTTCAACACCCAAGGCACAGTCCCCTCTCGGTTCATTCTCCTTAAACTTTCCCACCAAATTTTCTCTCCTTAAAATTCGGTGAGATCCTGTGAGATCCTGCCCCTGTGGGATCCCCTGGGTGTTTTTATGCTGCCTGTAAATCATTAACTAGTCTTACAACCCCAGAGTGTGTGGTGTACAAGCGTGTGGGTGTATGCAGCAACATTTTTACCAGCCAAGTTGCTAAGTGTGAGTTCCTTCCCAAATATCAGAACTGTCCCTCCTCCAAACCCAATACTTGCCCAGTTATTGGAGGGAAGGAAAAATCCCTGAATATTTGCTTTGGAAAAGAGCTCACACTTGCTGCGAGCACAGTGTGTCCCTCGGCCCTGCACCTTTCAGCAACTTCAAGTTGGCGCCTGGCACACGTGGATTCTCCAAGATTCTGGACAGTGTGGCAGATGAGCCTCCCCTGACGGTATGGCTCGCGTACATTTGCAGAAGGGAATCTAGAAGCGGAGCGGGACCCTGCCGCCAAAAATTAAAGAAATCTTTCCTACCCTGCGGCTAAAAAGAAGCCAAATTGCAGGGGTACCTGGAACCCCTAGTATCCAAATCCCATAAAGGAAGAAAATGTCCCCTGATTCGTGGCCAAGTCTGGAAGATGCCACGCACCTCGCCGAAGCCTGTGAACGTTAGCGGGAGACTCACCGTGCACTTGTTGGGCTTCTCTCCGGAGTGGACCCGCATGTGGATGAGCAGTTTATACCGGGCGTTGAACGGCTTGTACCTTCGAGGACAGCCGGCCCAGAAGCAAGTGAAGTCTTCACCTTTGCGCTGGTCTATGTGAACCTTCTCGATGTGCCGCACCAGTTCCTCCTGCTGGTCGTACAAGGCGCTGCAATCGATCCAGCGACAGCAGTGTTTGCCCCCAATGTCCTCCATCTCCCCGTCTTCCTCCAAGGCAGCCTGGGGAAGGGCCAGCGGCTGGCCACGGGCTACCAGCTCCTGGTGGTGCAGATGGGGGTGAGAGTGGTAGGGGGGCGGCGGGCCCTGGGGAGGTGGGGGCAGAGGAGGCAGAGGGGGTTCATGGGGCAGATCCAGGGCGCCGCCCGGGAAATCATCCAGGCGCTCCGTCTTCAGCAGGCCCCCTGGCTGGCTGTCGGGGTTGGGCAGGCCGTGCTGCACCACCATGTTGTTGACCAGCCCTGGCTGGAGGCCTCCATGCTCCAGCTGCTGCATGCGCTCATACTCCAGCACACTGTCCTCATCGTAGGCTGGGAGAGCCAGGCCACCGCTGGCCACCCGCACGCCCTTCTGGCTGCTTGGCACCGAGCACGGCTGGGGGATGCAGCTACCACGCACCCCCAGGAAGTGTCCATAGACCTCGGGCTGGGGGGACATGTTGGCCGGGGAGGCCCTCGACCCGTTGATGTAGGCAACCAATGACGTGGGCGATGTGCGGATGATGGTATTGAAGTCTATCCCAATGCCATCGGACAGTGGGGACAAAGACAGCGCTCTCTTCTTGGAGCGGGCTGAGTGGGACCTGGCCGATGAGTGCCGGGGACTAGGGTAAGGAGAATGGCTGGTTTCCATGCTGAAAAGGTAGGACGGCAATGAGTTAGAGATGCTATTGCTGGACATGGCTGTCCCAGGAGGAAGGCTAATGAGGTCCCCTAGATCAATGCCGTTCTGGGAGCTGTGGCTGGAGGACAGCGACGGGAGAGCCCTGTAGCCATGAGACCACTCTTGCTTCACACTCAAGGCTGACTGACTTTCTGTCAGACTCAAAGTCGTGGACGCTAAAGACTCACGAGAAATAAGGGACCTGGAACAGCAGCCAGAGGGAGGGGGAGAAAGAAAAAAAGACAAACATTTTAGCAGGATATGGATTGCTTAAGAGCTAAAAGAACACTGCATTGACAATCCCTTAAGTATTTCCCCTAATTACATTCTCGGCTAAACACACATTCTTTGGCTAAGATAAAACCCAAGGCTTTTAGTTCCAGGTAAATAACATTTTACCAAGAGGGACAATAGGGCTAATGCTCACTGGAATAATAAAACAAAAGATCTATTGTTATAAATAATCTTAGTACTTTAATGATAATAAATAGTCCTTGCTTTATTTTTAAATATCTTTTTTTAATGTTGAGGGGGAAGAATTAGAGACTGGGGAGTAATTATCGATGCCCGTCATGGCAAAGTGAATAAGCAAGTATTTAGTAAGTGCTTATGGTATACACGTATCATGAATAGGCATTGAAGGGGCTACAAGTCTAAACAGAGCGTCAGCCTTTGAGCAAAATCTATTCAGTTAAGTAAAACATAAACCAATGCTTAATTTGAAAAAAAGTATATCCTCCAAGTCAAAGGGTCATCTAGGGGATCCAATAATAAATTCACAACTTCATTTCACTGATGATAAGGAATTCTAAAGATTTCTTTGAAAGATAGTAACTCAGTCAGCACTCAGTCATAGCATCAAATCACCCCAGGAAAGGAAAAAATACATACGAAAGAGAGCTATGATACAGAAGAGAATGACAGCCTGAGATCAAGGCATATGGGGCATAATACGTTTGGGCATTGCAGGGTTTAATTACACTTGCTAGTCTAGGGTTTTCCTCGTGTTCTTGCACTGATTCAGAGCAGCTCTGGACCAAGAAGAGATTTCTCCCTTTCAGGAGTTCACTTTTGCAGTGATTTGTCTCCTGTTCTCCATACCCTGTATAAAGCATGTCCCACATTTACCTGCATACCCAAGATTTACCTGCACATCAAAATGGCCTATGATGTAGTCTGAACACTTTAAAACTCACCTTGCTTTACTATGACGTCATTGCCTTAAAAATCACTGAAAGGAAAAGCTACATCCCTTGGATGTAAATCTGTCACAAAAAGGCTAGCTATCATTCGCTCCATTTCCCAACTCAGACATGGTGTGGATCAAAAAAACCCAGTTTACCCATATGTACCTGCACTGGCTTTCTACAGAGATCTTTTTTCCAACCAAAAAATAAATTAATTAATTAACCAAAACAAAATATCAAACAGAATGTCTATCTTCCCGGGAATGAACTCATTCACTCCCTCCAGCTGTTATGCAGAAACCTGTTGCAAGGGAATGGAGGGAAAAGATAACCATTCTTGTCCCATCCGTTCCTCTTACTCCCTCTCACAAAATGGAAGTCGGGAACACTGTTTCCTACAAGCACAAGATTTCAGAAAACATCTCAACTCTCAAATGCACAGTATAAGGGGATAGATACCACCGTTACCAATCTGATGTTTCCACCGAGTGAAGTAATGTTTACCAATGACAAACACAGCAAGAATTTATGTCCAGTTGCCCTTGACACAGATTTGTCACTGTCCCCATTCTTATATTAGGGCTGAGGTCGTTTTGTAAGCCCCAAAGTGGTTTCTGAACCATCTGTTTTTAAATTCCCTGTGGATACTTCCAATTATTTTCCCAGCACACCCACAGCAGGCAGCCGTCCCTGCAGAGCTCAGCTGAAGGCTCCTGGCGATTGGATGTCAAGGGCCTTTTGGTCCCTTCCCCAGGGAGATTTAGGAATTGCTTTCTGACACAAGCCAAATCAGTAGTCGTGTCATATATGAGGCAAAGACAACTGACTTTGCTTTACACCCTGAGGTTGAGAAGGTTTATAGAACATTCCCAAATGGTACATCTGCCTGGCCACTGTCATACTGGAGCATTTCAGATTTTTGAGTGGTGAATTTCAGGCAGAAAGTATTCTACCCGCCTGCATATACTCTGCATGTGAAATCATATTATTTAGTTTGAGGGCAGCCTAGAGTGCAACATGTTCATCTGTTCTATTGTTGAGAGATATTTCTTATTTTTCCCCAATTACACCTAACTATGGCTTGATTTAAATCTGATCATAACCCCACACTGACACGTCCCCGTAACTCCTCAGACATCTGTCTTCTAAGACAGTTACCATATACTTTCAGAAAGCAAATCCTATCTTCTCTTCATGACAGCAATAATATGAAGAGAGAACTCTCAAACATCTAACACGACCATAACTTCCAACAAATGGCCTTTGCCCAGCCACGATCTCCCTCGTGTGCTATGACCCCCAACTTTCCATCTTTCGAAGTTCTAATCACTGAAACCTTCCCCACATACACCAGGTCTCAGAAGCGTCCTCTTTCCAAAGCAGGTGTGTACTGTCAGTACTGTGCCTCAAATGCAGCGCACTGCTGACATCTGTGTGATCTTCCTGAGAGAAATTCAAAGCCCTTCAACAGAAGAGATTGTTTTTATCTCCATGGTACCCACCAGAGTATGAGAAATATAATAAGTTTCCAAAAATTGTTTATTAAGTGAAGGTGAATAATCAATATAATGACAAACAGCCATCATTTGTAGCTTACAAGGCATTTTCCATACACGTGATCGCATTTGACACAGCGATACACACAGTGAGGTGAGGAAAGTCGATTTTTAAAATACCTCTACAGAGAACAGAACTGAGGTTCTGTGACTTCCCCCCACTGACACCCCCCCGACACACACACACCCTGGACAGGCCGTCACCTCGCTAGATCCCCATAGGTCCTGTGTTGTTCTCCCTGCATCATACCCCAAATGTGATCCGTAATGCTCCACCTGTTTAACAGACTGAAGTCACACAAGCTGTGCTTAGAACCCATGTTTTCTACTCTCTCTCTGTTGACAATGTGCTGAATGACTTAAAAGTTCCCAGCGACTCTCTCCTACAGCCCCTGATGCTGCACATGCCAGGCCTCTGGGAAAGAGACGGACAAACAGACAAGACTATCTCCATTTCCTTATGTTCATCTGCTCCCAAGGATGTTATTTCTAGTGACTGGTTAATTTGGATCTATAGCAAAGGAGAGAGATATAGCTCAAACCAAACACAACCAATATGAAAAACTCCTACACTGTCCGGGAAACAGGATAAGGTGACTGGTGAGGCAAGATCTCAGTGACTCTCATGGCGCCATGAGGGACATGATGACCAAGCCTGATTGCTTGGTTCAATGCCAAGTTCAAAAGAAATACTCACTTATGGATCAGGTGGAATTCCTCAAACTGATCCTCAAGAGAATATGTATTATCTATGTGACAGGAAAGACTAGTCCTAGGCTATCTGCAAGTTCTCATCTCTGTGCAGGGGCAAATCCCCCAGAGGTAGCACTGCATCTGAAGACAGCACGACTTTGTAAAGCATTAGAACTTCCAGAGGGCCCAGAGGCCATTCTCAGCCCCCTTGGCCTCCTCTGAGCTTTGCAGGCCTACTCCAACCCAAAAGGAAACCCTAAGAAAGTCTACCACCAGAAATCACCTCTAAGAATGTCTGGTTTAGGAGAGAAAAATGTGGTGTCTTTTGAGATCCAGAATGACATTATTAGATTGATGGCTGCACTTTGTAAATGACAAGCTAAGTGACACTAGGCAAAGCATTTGCCTTGGTCCATCATCTATAAAACAGAGGTAATATCTGCAGCTGGTTTATGAATATTAGATCCTAAGAGGTTGAATCACAATGTATGTGAAAGCACCAGGATGGCCAAACCTACAAAACCTGTGCCAGTGGCGTCCAATCTCTTCCATTGCCCAACTTCTACTGTATGGTATGTGAAACCACTGTGTGATGTTATCCTATCAGTACTTGTCACTAGAGGGTCCATACATACCATGGCCTCTGTATTACAGAGTTTTGGCAATGCCTAAATCAAGAATGGCTTCTGGATCTTCAAGAAGGTAAGGTATAGTCTGCATGTGTCATCAAATGGGGCTAGTCAGAAATGGCTGGGAAACTAATAAGGGCAAACCTACAGCATCAGTGCATCACCGCATTAAACAGGACCCAGTGAAGCTACAGAAGAGTGCTTCTTCCAAAGTGAGCACTTTAGGAGACAAAGGACGTCAAAAGAAGAAATACAAACAGTAAATCTATGGAGACTACTCAATATTATCAATAATTAAGAAAACTCAAATTAAGATAAAGTAACAATTTGTACATCAAAATTGCCAAAAGGTATCATTCTAGTTCCTAGTATGTAGTAAGGAAACAGGAACTGTCAGACAACTGGTGAGTGTATCAGTGGGGAGATCTTTGCTACAGTGCAATTTGGAATACAGAGCAAAAGCCACACAACTGGACAACTCCAAATGCAATTTTTAAAATTAAATTTTTAAAATAAAAATTATAGGTGTTTTTTAATAAAATGGAATCTGGGGCAGGAAGAAGCCATTATACTATACTGAAGAAGGTTTTCACTACAGAAGAAGGTGTTTTTATGAACTAAAAAAAAGTGGTAATTATAACACGATGTCAGTAATTATAGGTCAATTTGGTGAAAAGGAATACCTGTGCTTATTGTGAATGCATTTGTGTGTAACGGGAAGGGAATGTATCCAAATCGGTCACCCGGTTGCCTATGGATGGTAGCGTTCAGGGTGACGACCATCCACTACCGCGTGCTCTTCCATACTTTCCATATTTTCTACAATGAATAACAAGTACATAGATAACCAGGAAAAAACAATAAATCTTACAGCTTTCTAGAGGACAGCCATCACTCACAGCGTACAGCGCATGCCCCCTCCCAAGCCACTTCCTCTGGCGTGTCTCCAGTGGAAAACACACAGAGATGATTCCTCTCTCTGTCTTCTCTTTATCTTTAGACAGCAAAATGCCCTTAAGCTGAACTATTGCCTCCTACCCTTCTTTCTCCTGATGGAACACACAAACCAATTTAAGGATCACAAATAAATGCAACCTTCCCAGATTGCTAAAGGTAATTTCCATACTTCACCAAGCCACCCGACCTCCCAAGTCCTGTTTCTTTGCTCATCCTGCCAAAGAATTATTTCCATAGGAGGACTCAAAGAATACACAGTCAAAAACACATGTCAGGGGGCGCCTGGGTGGCTCAGTGGGTTAAGCCGCTGCCTTCGGCTCAGGTCATGATCTCGGGGTCCTGGGATCGAGTCCCGCATCGGGCTCTCTGCTCAGCGGGGAGCCTGCTTCCCTCTCTCTCTCTCTCTGCCTGCCTCTCCGTCTACTTGTGATCTTTCTCTGTCAAATAAATAAATAAAATCTTTAAAAAAAAAAAAACAACAACACATGTCAGTGCATCTTTAAGATGCTGTCCTTTAAGGATATAAAATTATGCAAGGAATCAAATATGCCAGAAAACACTGAGATAATGACCCTTCTCTGGCCGACCCATGAAAGGAATTGTATAAGGCACGTGGCTGGGGCAGCGCACGCCCTGCCTCCCGCCACTTTCTCCGTTAATTATGACTCTCTGCCTTCAAGGCATGGGCTGGACTTGCCACAGACAGGAAGCTGAAGGCTTTCCAATGACACCTACCACCCGAGTACAGTTAATTTTACATGCAACACTCAGCAAGTCTGAGGAGTCCCTCAAGGCATAATCATCAATGGGAAAATGACAGCAGCAGCTTCCATCACAAAAATTCTTAGGTGAAAAACAAGTTTCCATCTCATGAAAAAACTGGCATTGAAAAAAAAAAAAAGGATCCAGGATGCTTTCTGATTTCTGAGTCTCAAGTAGTGGTTGGGAGGACAGGGCAGAGATACAAGAAGGAAAAGGATACAGGAGGAAGAGGAGAACGGTCAGGAGAAGACACAGGACCCCACAACTGTGAGACACCTCAGCAGATTCCAGCCTCCAAGAAGAGGAAGCAGAAGCCCATAGAGTCCGATTCCTTTGCAAATTCATAGCTAGAGCAGAGGCAGGACTAAGAGGTAAAAACTGTTTCCCCAAGAAGGCTACTTATAAGATGAAATAATTCATTTCAAACATGGAAATGGACCTTACACATTGCACAGTGTTTTGGTTTTATGTCCCCTATAATATCAACCTTGAGAGATATAAAAATGTGTCTGAAAGGGTGATTTCCCTTTCCCATTCAATTCTCTCCCATACGGAATGACACACAGCATTTATTGGACCCCCTTATTCTGGCACCTAATCAGACATTATGTTGAAATGCTATGTAACTCATGCATGAAAGTGTGTCTTCCCAGACACATCATGAAGTCTCGAAATTCGTGAGTTCTCTCTTTACTTTTTCTACCATCTCCCTAAACTTCAACTATTATATTGTGCAGACAGTAGGTACTTAATAGATATCCAGGTGGATAGATGGACAGACAAAACAGATGGTAAAGCAGCCTGGGGACACTGCAGCCCTACCCTAGAAAATGAGCAGGTAAGAGATGTACGTGGCCCATCACAATTCTCCAGCCTCACCAAAGTGCCACGTTTACACACTGGGCTTTTGTCACAAAGTCCCAAAAGTCTCAAACCGGGCATTGACTACACTCACACTACAAGACAGCTGGGAGGAAGTCATTCTTCCCAATTAAGAGGATATAATGACACATACTTTATTTTTATACACGTTACCCTACAAATCTCAAATTGAAAGAGTTGCTGGAGCAGGTGTGTGTGTGTGTGTGTGTGTGTGTGTGTGTGTGTGTACGTGTGTGTGGTGTGCGTTGTGTATGCTTGTGTTCAGGAAGAGAAGGGAAAACACATGTGGGGTGTGATTATACCACAGGAAGGGAGAAAAAAAAAGTAACATGAGACCTGGTATCTGAAGGAGGTATATGCAGGCTGGCAGCATTCATTGCCCTCTGTAAGCTAGGACTGATCTGGTGGCATGCTGTAGAGACCTGGCTTGCTGGAGGTGAACTGGGTCCCAGTCGCTGAACCATCATGGGACTGCTGGTGACCACTAGATTGTGGCAGCTGCCTTTTCCAATGGACTTGCACTGAGGCCCAAAGCCAAGAGCCCCTAAAAACAAATGAATCAGGTTAGCTTTCATGTCCCTTACATCAGAAATCAGTAAATACACACATGAGCCCAATTCTATCAGGACTCCTCTTTCAAGACAGTCCTTGGATCACCTTTTTCTTCATTTTTAATGTTAGTGATACCCAAAGCTTTCTGTATTTCCAATGAAAAAGCCATTGCTACAATAAAAACCCTTTGATAATCACCATTCATACAAAATGTGCTTACATTTTGCTCCTTCTATGTAGAAGTACAAGTTATGAAGAATCATATTTTATCATCTCCCTACCTAAAGAGTCAAGGTAGTAAGTAGATGGGATTCCTTATATCTAGAAGTTTCTTCTAGAATAGCTAATACCTTGAATTGCCCACCAAGGAAAGTTGACATGGCCAAATAACACTTATTTAACTGGTTTACTTCCTTCCAATTCTGGCCTTCCAAAAAGGCTCTTTAAAGGGATAAAGTCTGGCTGAGTTTTTTCAATCTTCAATCTTGATATGTCCTCTTCATCCCAGTACACTGTCATTGGACATAGACCCAATTAAAAAAAAAAAAAACAGGATGAAAGAGCCATAAATAAAACACTTATTCTAAAAGCAGCATGGTAACCAAATTCAACATAGATTTATCATTTCATTAGTAACAATCTTCAAATGTAGTAAAATGTGGTATATACCCAAAGAAGAAAGAAAAAAAAAGAAACCCACAAAAATCTGTGTCATTACGGAGAAGTGAAAAGCATAGAGGAGAAAGTCAAACACGGCCATGACTCATTTATAAAAAAATAATAGTAATAATACTGGTTGAATCATTCTAGACATTCTTTTCACATGGATGTCCTTTCTCAAACATTTTTTGCAAACTACCTGGTCAAGTCTCAGTGACTGTACACTGTGTTCCCATTCCAAACAAAAATAAATATGATGTCAGATTTTAACAAATTAGACTCTAAAATTTTCTCATCAAATTCCCCATATTTCTCATTGATATATTTGGGATCAAAGTAAGTGGAAAATCATCACAGTAACTTTCCTTAGCCCTAGGGGACATAAGTTCCTATTTTGTTTTTCCAGAAATTAAATCAATAGCCAAAAAAATGACTTTGTCATCTTTTGTAACACTCTCTTCCAAGAGCCCACAGAACTAAAGGATAAACAAGACCTTAGAGCAATCACCATGCTCTCATCAATGAAACCACATCTCAAAAATGCTGAGAGAGCTGCAGTTTTTAGCTGGCAGGAACCTGCTTTTTCAGTCCAGCCCTCTGGGAAATCCCAGTGGTAATTCACTTGCCCAAGGCCACACAGGGATTCAATGACAGCGCAGAAATGGATTCTAGTAGGGCGTATTTTCATGGTGCCTGTGTGTTTAAGTTTAGGTACTGGATGCTTAGTTTCTTCCTTGGGTACTTGCCAAGATCATTAGTTCCAAAAGAAATTTCTCTCCGATTTTTTTTTTTCAGACACTTTTTTTTTTTTTCAGAACCTGCCCTTCAACCCCTCTCTCTGCCCCTTCAATCTGATGCATCTTCTTGTGCCTTGAGAGACCAATCATAGATAGTCTCTCTGCTTTCATAACTCACAGAACACTGTACCTTCAGGTCTCCATCTTGACACCAAAAGTAGTGGGCACGTTTTCACGCAATGATCATAAATTTAGTAACTTTGTAAGTTCCAACAAGCTACCTGCCATTTGCCTTTCAAACTCCCTTTTCTACCTTGGAAAGAGGTGATGTGATGGTTTGGAGTCTAGTCCAATATGTGAGACACTTGAATCGCCTCCCTACGTTCCATCACTACCAGCCACACTATGAAAAGCAACATCAGATGTCAGGTAGTTTGTCAAACTCAGTATCATCTACTCGTCTGTCATTTAATGCCCAATTCCTTCCCAATAAAAAGGTACTTATATCTGCCTTTAAAACAAATACATGCTAACAGCTGGAACAGCACAACCAAGAAATGCCAGCTGCACACTGATACTTTCTTTCCTCGAAGCCGAGGTGCCATATATTGTAAGGCCTGGTATTCTCTTATGTGCCGGTAAGAACACGCACGGCTGATGAACCTAGTGCATGGTATCAAGATTTCAGAGATATTTTGACGTGGAAATATGCACACCTTAGAATCATTAAATACAAGTATGATTGTTGAAACTTTTCACTTAACCCTTATCTTGTTCATGCTCTCCTCTCTGCCTGGAACACCCTTCCCCTAACTTGTCCTACTACTGAGCTCCTCTTCATCTTCACACTCTTGACTCAAAGTTCACCTCCTCTTCGGCTGCCCCTCCCCCACTGCCAGCTGGGCAGATGTGACCACGTCCTCTTTTTGTCCGTGCCCCAAGCCCCCATCTCTCATAACACATCTGCCTCAGCACCGTTAGGGAACTCTCAGGTTTACATGCCTGCCACGTTCTCCTCTTATGTTTTATCATATTTGAAGACAAAGACCTTGTCTGAGGCAGCTCTGCTTCCTCGGCACCTAGCCCAGGGCCTATACCACGTACACACACAAGTCTGCCGATGAAGTTCAGAATGAGTGAATGTGGACACAGAGAACAGATTAGTGGCTCCAGGGAGAGGGCCGGTCAAGGGGACCTACAGTTCCCAGTTATAAAATACGTAAGTCCTGGGCATGTAATGGACAGCACAGTGACTGTAGTTAGTAATACAGTATTGCATACTGCAAGTTATTAAGGAAGTAAATCTGAAAAGTCCTCATCACGAGAAAGAGAAGGAAAACAATGTATGTGACTGTGTGTGGAGACCAGTGGCCTGTGGCCTTACTGTGCTAATCATTTCACAGTGCCTATAAAGAGTGAATCACTATGTCGCACACATGAAACTATTAGAATGTTACATGTCAATGACACCTCAATGAACAAAAATTTTAATGAATGAATGAAAATAAAAGACAGTTGTACATGAATATTAAATACTCACACATTATTTCCACTGAAACCCTCCTGGTTTGTTTTTCTAAAATGGCGCTGGTTTTCAAAAACAAACTCTAACTAAGCCAGTCCCTTAATGCTCCCCCACAGTACCTGGAACTCGATCAGAACTGAAGATGAAGCTCCATGGGGAACATCCTTACAAACCTACCTTCCTGGGCGAGAGCTGTATGCTGGCCAAGGCTGCCTGTGTAACTCTCTAGCCCGGATTCACACATTCTGACGATCTTCCCACTCTGAAATACGGAGACCCTGATCCTCCCTTTCCCAGTATCCTGGTCGCTTTGGCTCCTCCACCTCCTATCCCAAATCCACTGGCCACCATGAACCTCCGGTAACCACAGAGGAACGACAGCTTCTGAAAGATATCATAAATGGCACCCTTGAAGCACGAGGGTGAACAATAAGTTTATGGGAAACAAGTAATGTTTGTGGCCCAGCTGTGAGAACGTTCTGGAAAATGGCATCATCTGTCTCACAAGTGGAGGCAAAGAATAGCTTGACCAAGACCCAGTGGTGCCGAATGCAACCATCAAACTCCAATGTTGTTTTCATAGTGTCAAATGCAATGGCCACCACCAGACTGCTCGGAACCACGCTGTGCTCTGGGGTCTGGGGTCTGGGCTCTGGGCCCTGGAGATGGCCTGTCTTGGGGCTGCCCCCCGGCACCCGTGCTGGTCCTGTGACTCCAGCAATTACTGAAGCATCTGTATGCCTTCCCACCTGTAAAGTGGGAGTAAAAATAACACTGCCACTTAAAATTACTGTGCATCTCATATTCATTGGACACATGAAGGACTCTAGAGCACACCTTCTACCATGTACTAGGTACTCAACAGATGTCAGATGTTATTGTCGGGACTCTTACTAACATTGCTCATGCCCTCACTGCTTTTTTGTTCCACTCTCTTTCCTGAAGAAGAAAACAGTTCCTTATAATTCTTTGCACAAAACAAGATAGTAAATGATGCTATTTAATTCTCTACACGCTTCCAATATTCTCTCTGCTTCAAGGCTCAAGCCAACTTTTTTTAAAACCAGGTGTCACCACAGATAGAAGAAAAGTTTTCAACTGGCCAAGTTTGAATGTTCCTTGGCTTGTCATTCCCTGAAAACAAACCATACAGCTTTTCTGTCTACCAGATGTGCCAACTACTTATGTGCAGGTTTTCGTTTTGAAATACCGCTTATTTTTAGAGGCTGCATGATGTTTTTTAAAAATGTGTTTACTGCTCAAACCAGGATCCGAGTAGATGGCCTTCTGAGTACTACGTAGATTCCAGCCAAGATCACTGCACGCTGGTGGGGAGTACAAATGCAGTGCCTTTCTGAGTTTCTGAACTGAGAGGTCATCCTAGCAGGGGCATGTTTTTAATTAACATCTTCATTAGTTAAAAGTGTTCTCTTGAAGTCAAACAGTTGTTTGTGTCGCAGTTACCCCTGCTGAGGCTACATCCCTCAGAAGGGTTTGTGGTTATCCGCTGGTTCCTCTAAAAATGACACGGATATGGGGGGGGGGGGACAGAAATGGCATATACATGGGAGGGAGTTTGGGAGAACTAATCACAGTTTCTTTGGCTGTTACTGTTCATTCAACTGATACTTACCAAAGGCCAACCATAAGCCAAGGAGTTCCTGGAGACAGATGGACAGAGTTTCGGGCCCCATGGAGCCCTTATTCTGGCTACAAAGATGGACACCAAACCAACTGTTCCTTAAAGAAGAGGTGATCCCTGCTGCTAGAGTGGATCACGGGATGTGGCTTTCCTTATAGTTCAAACATGACCAAATAAAAGCAATTTCTCTATGGTTCAACCTAACACAAATCCAGGGTGTTATGGAGACAGAAATAATAATACACATCAGGGTCTGAGTCCTGCCTCCCCAACTCACTGGCTGTGTGACAATGGGCAAGGTCTTTAAAGTCTCTGTGCCTCAGTGTCCTATCCCTAAAATGGGGACAGTAGTACTATCTAACTCATAGGATTGTTAAGGAGGATTAGAAGAGTAAGTATATATTAGTACATGCCTCACCACCATACACTACCAATATGACATGCACCACCATACACTACCAATACACCATATACCAACTGTATAATGTCTTACCACCTCTAAGGATCTGGGTTTCCTTCCCAGCCTTTCACTTTAAAACATTGCAAAACTATAGGGGGACGTGGATGGCTCAGTCAGTTAAGCGTCTGCCTTGGGCTCAGGTCATGATCTCTGGTTCCTGGGATTGAGTCCCGAGTTGGGCTCCTTGCTCAGTGGGAAGTCTACGTCTCCCTCTGCCCCTCCCCGCTGCTTGTATTCTCTCTCACTACCTCTCTCTCTCTCTCTAATAAATATATAAAATTTAAAAAAAAATTTCAAAACTATAGAAAAGTTGCAAGAACAGGACAATAAACTGTTTTGTCTATTAATAAATTGTATTTACCTCTTTATCTGTCCATATCCCTTCTATATAAGCTTACTGTATTATTACTAATTTGTTGAACCATTTAAGAATAAGTCATAGAGGGGCGCCTGGGTGGCTCAGTGGGTTAAGCCGCTGCCTTCGGCTCACGTCATGATCTCAGGGTCCTGGGATCGAGCCCCGCATCGGGCTCTCTGCTCAGCAGGGAGCCTGCTTCCTCCTCTCTCTCTGCCTGCCTCTCTGCCTGCTTGTGATCTCTGTCTGTCAAATAAATAAATAAATAAAATCTTAAAAAAAAAAAAAAGAATAAGTCATAGATATCTGTCCTTCACTCCTAAATACATAAAACCATAGCAAAATCGTCAAATTCAAGACATTTAGTAAGGACATAATAATGGCATGTAATATACCATTGTTATTCAAATATTCAAATATTACCAATTATCCCAAGAACAGCCTGTGGAGCAAGTCCAGGATCATGCATTTTAAGGAAAGGTTTTAAGACTCATGCTGAGGTAGGTTAGTAAGTCACCGCACATCAGGGCACTGAATGCAAATAGAAAAGTATAAAAACCGAAAAGGAAAAAAAAAAAGTGCAAATAGGCACAACAGTTATGAGCATGGGTGAGCTCCCCAGCTCCACCATGGACTGGCCATGTGACCTTAGACAAGTTACTTAACCTCTCTGTGCCTCACTGTCCTGATCTCTAAAATGGGATTAATACTAGTGCACACCTCATGAGTTGTTTTGAGGGTTAAAAGATCTAACGTAAGTCATAGTTTAGTGGTTTGGCACTTAATAAATACACTGTAAGTTTTAATTGTATTTTATTTTAAAGCACTTATTTCTGGTACTTTCTGATATTGTCTATAGCACCTTTTTTCTCCAGAGTGACCAGTGACCAAAGGCTGACACTTCCCTTTCTAAGACCTTCTCCTCAACACACAATAGACTTGTCCTTCTCTAGATAGGCCTCAGGCTTCAAGCCTCCCTTTTTCCTCATTGCCATTCTACCTTAATCTTAGATTCTCTCCAGCCTTCATTCATATGCCTCCCTAAAACTAGAAATAAGAAATTCTTGCATACTAAACATACTCAGCTTGCTATGCCGTGTTTTGTCAAATTGGTAACGTTTCACTGCTGAGATACAGTAGTGACAACTTAATGACTATATGTGAGTGTGTAGAGTGATACTCTGAAATGCATCAAGGCATGGGTAAATGGCTAAGAACACCAAATGGTGAGAATCAGAATGACATGATTGGTTTTCTATTCAGGGGTAAAGCATTTCAATTCAGCAAATGTTACAAATGCTCAAAACTGAACAAGACCCGTGGGAGGTAAGGAATACTGATAGAGCGTCCTGCCTCCAAGGAACTTACAATCTGTAGAGACAAAGCACGCGCACCTAGGAGCAATCAGATAATGACAAGGGCTGGTGTAGGATTAAGCACGAAACTGAATCCTAGAAACAGGCATTCAGAGACGGGAGAAAAATCCAAGTACCAGACAGTTCCGTGAAGAATAATAATTTTAACCACAAAGGCATTTCCCAAAGTTCTTCAGGAAGTCCAAGGGTATTCAACAGAAACATAAGGCAAGGTCATGGAGAGATCCACAGTCAAACAGCTTTGGGAAACCCTAACACACTGAAGGTAAACTACATCTTTATATTACAGAGCCTTTACTTTCAGAGCCTTTAAAAATGCAAACGCGGGGCGCCTGGGTGGCTCAGTGGGTTGGGCCGCTGCCTTCGGCTCAGGTCATGGTCCCAGGTCCTGGGTTCAAGCCCCGCGTCGGGCTTTCTGTCAGCAGGGAGCCTGCTTCCTCCTCTCTCTCTGCCTGCCTCTCTGCCTACTTGTGATTTCTCTCTGTCAAATAAATAAAATCTTTTAAAAAAAAATGCAAACGCATGTAACTCCCAGAGGAGCAAATAATATGCAATATATTTTTTTTCCTTTCCCTGTGAGCTCACCCAAGACTGATATTCAAAAACAGTCTTTGGAAAACAACGAGCTAGAAATGAAGGAAGAATGAGCACATGAACAAGAAGGAGATGGTAGTCATGGAAACAGAAGGGCTCGGGCATGGTGTGTACCGGGACGAAAGGAAGAGAAGTCCGGGCTGTCTGCAGGCAGCAGCTCTGTCTGGCCATGAGAAAGAAGCAGACCGACGGTGGGCCACCGGGATGGTATGTGTTCCCCAACAGCTCCACACTTCGTTGCCTATCAGTGCTACCAGGGAAGCTTTTCAAAACTGCAAATTCACAGGCTCCATCTCAAACCAACGAAGCCTGATGACGTTGGTGCCCCCGGCCCGCTGCCACGCACCTGGACCCTGGGCTGGGGTAGTGCTGTGGCCTGCCAGAAGCCTTGCTGTCCCAAGACTTATCTGGAGGACTCAGGGACGAAAGCTGCAGGAGCACATGAACCAGAAGCGAGCCACGTGCTGGCAAACGACAGAATGCAGAAGGCGGCAGTTATGGGAGCAAGCTAGAGTAAGGCTGGAGATTTCAAAACTGGGAGATAAGGATTCAGGCGATCACATTTTAAAAGGAGGGGGGATTCCCTAAAGCCTACTTTCGTGAGTTACCCCGTCCCAGCCAATGAACAGGCCAAAGCTGAATCCAGATTAATGAAGATTCCCACGAGTTGTGCATTTCTCCTACCACTCTGCCCTTCGGAGTGCAGCAGGCACCTACCAAGCTTACTTACCCCACAAAGGATGTAACTTTCACACCAACACTCTGCTAACCTTAGTCAGCATTCAGGAATGTTGGCCCCCAAGTATGGAATTGTTAGCATTACTCATTTCATTTGATCCCTGCATTAAATGGAATCGTATTTATACCCCGAGAGATTAAAAAATATCATATTCCCTTCTGTACCACTTAGTGCCCTGGATTCCTGGACATGAAGCCTCAATCCATCTCCCCACCGCCGGGCACTCCTGATAAGATGTTATTAATACACCGCTCCAAACCACCTCATAAAGATGTAAAGATATATTAAACAACATTCCCCAAGTTTATATGCTAAAGTCCCATCAGTCAGCTATTGTACATCAATTATCAACTAATTAGTACAGAGTGCTTATGCTGACCCTTCTGTTCTCCCTTGTAATGATTTGCCAAGTTAACTGAAAGCTGCTCCGCTCCGCAGAGACTCTCGGTTTAGCAAGAGTGTTAAATAAAGTTCACCAACAATTAGCCTAGAAAACCAAAGAGGAAATGTAAGCACATTTTACTGCTTTTCCCTGGACAAATTTTCGAACAATCCCATGGGAGGAGAGTAGATCTATTGTTTCAATAAGCAAATCAGGGCTCGGAAAGGCAGAGGCTCGAGCAGGCCGGGAGGGGCTGCTCACTGGAGGGTTATTTGTGTACCGCGGCTCTAATCCGAGCCAGAGTGTGTGCTCCAAGGCGTGCGGGCCCACCGACCGGCCTGATGATGCTTGCTTACCATCTGAGTTCACAGGTTTAAAGCAGGGGAGTGATCTGCGAACGTGAAGGGGTTCCAGATGCAATTCTTACATGGGCTCTATAAAGATAGGGCTTCCATAAACAGTAAGAAAGCCTGGGAGCAGAGGAGGGGGGGTGCACACTTTAATGGGAGGAAACTGCCTCTGTCCCCCTTGGTCAGGTCGCATTGATCGAGCACGCTCTGTGGGCTTGGTGCCGTGCTGCCAGTGGAGCCTCAGGCCATTGGGTTTCCCCCACAAAGCGCTTCTGACCAGCTGGAGAGAATTTTAAGCAACACGTGGAACAATTAAGAAACACCTGATCTTAAACTCGGTCGCCATGATGCTGAGCACACACAGAGTCCAGACAAGAACCAGATCGGCACGCACCAGAGGGGGCGCAGTGGAGGAGTAGACCCCATATGAGCTCCTTGACGCTGCACGGGAGAGGGTGGCCAAAGGGTGGGCTGGCCAGAGTGGAGGAGGGCAAGTGGCGTGCAAGCAGCATGGGCGAGCCTCGAGAAGGGAAATGCTAGGGCCAGCAACCAAGGTCACCAGCTGCGTGACCTTGGGCAAGTTCCTTAAACTCTCTGTGCCTCTGTTTCCTAATCTGGAAAATGGAGATGGGACTTGCACCTATCTCCCTAATGCTGTCTGGAAAATTAACAACTCAATGTGTGTAAAACACGGAGAATAGTGCCCAGCACACAGGCTGTACTCTGTGAGCCCTGGGTATTCTCGTTCTTAATGAAGGATTACCAGATTATATAGGACCTCCAAGGCTAGCCTTCTCACCCCCAACAAAAAATGCTATAGGAGGTGTTTAGGCATGGGTGTGGTGAGGAACTATGAGGGGGATAGTCCAACTACTTCCCACATATATGGAAACAGAGCAAAGACTAGAGGCAGGAAACCAAGCTAGGGAAATATTGCTATGATCTCAGGTGCAGGGCTGAGGCCCTGGGACAGGTCGGGCAGAAGCAGAGGCAGAGTAATCCCAAATGACCTTATAAAGGAAACAAAAAAGAAGGTTGTTAAAGGGCCTGTCAGAATTCCAAACTCCAATTCCAGGGCCTGTACTAGATTCCAAACCCTTCTCCAGAAATCAAGATCATGTCTTCCCTAAACTCTTCCCCCCTCCAAGTTAACCAAAAGATGGGATGAGAAAAGGCAAAGCTGCCCAACGGTGAGACCCCTCACTGTATGGCCCAGTGGTGACTACACTTGTTGATAAGTCTTAGTCCTTGCATTACTGAACAGATGGGAATATTAATTTGCCTTCCTTTCTCTACATACACACACGCACACTCAACATAGGGGAGTGTAGTCTAAACTACTCAATATAAACCAATGAACTTTTTTTTCCAGCATCTAAGAGCTGGTTCAGAGGCAAATCCCATTCACTCCTTCATATTAGAGATGACTTCTTAGTTCTCAAAGTCAAGGCTATACAGTTATCATTAAAAGCTGCTAGGCTAACCTTTGTTTTCCTTCAAGCAATAATTCCTCAAAACTGTCCAAAGGGACACATACTCCATGACAAATATTTTCTGTTACATATTCTACATGGGCCTGCAAGTCCAGATGGGATGCCCAGAAGCATGAGACCCAGAGAAAAGGCAGATGATTATGGAGGTTACACTTTCTTACAATAAAAATTCAGTCACCCATCTTCTAGAACCAGACAGTACCCAGCTTCCTACACCCAGAAGTCCCCCAGGGCTGCTCATTGTGCCTCTAGGCTGTGGATTCTGGACTCTATGCTCTAAAGCCCATTGGCGGTCCAGGAATATGGCAAGAAAATTTGTTGAGCTAGGATTTGTAGTTGGTGCTCCTTTGTCTGAGAGAAGTTATTCTCAGAGACCTAAAAAGTAGATGCTGTTTGACGGTATCCTCTTTCCTAGTCCTGTGCAGAACCCTAAATCCATTGAGATTATGCAGGTGCTAAGAAAGCTATGGGGACAGAGAGGATTGCCCCTGAGGAGGAAGCCAGGAGAAGGGGAGGGCGCCCAAAGTCAAGGAAGGCAATGTGTGCGTGTTGGGGGAGGGGGGCTCATGGCTGCATGACAAATGTGCAAAGGGCAGACTCCAGGTCTGCGCTCCAGCTGCAGCAGGTCCCTATGCCCAAGCAATGTACAGAGCAGCAACTTCCGGCCTTGGCCAGTGGGTACCTCAGCAAGAACCCGTGGACCACGAATCAGGAAAGCTCTTGGCATGTTCTGCTCTGTACAAGGATGCTGGAATCTTGTCTCATCCTGGCAAGGCATTAGGCACCCCAGGCAAAAATGACTGAGATTAGATTTCTTGCTCCTCAACAAGATGGGGTCTTGGAAGCTCATATATTTTGATTTAAAAGAAATAATTCAAAAAAACACATTTCTTGTACATGTATTGGTGAAGTAGATTACGAAGGTATCTCTAAAATATTTTCACTGAGGGGGAGCCTAGGTGGCTCAATCAGGTAAGAGTCCGACTCTTGGTTGCAGCTCAGGTCATGCTCTCAGGGTCGTGAGATCGAGCCCCATATAGGGCTCTACACTCAGCATGGAATCTGCTTGAGATTCTCTCTATCCCTCTCCCTTTCCCCCTGTACCCCCAAATGAGCATGCGTGCACATGCTCTCTCGCGATCTCTCTAAAAAAAAATTAAAAATATTTTCATGAGGATGACTGTTTAGACATAAATCTTAGCAAGATCACTCTAAATTCTCAAAATATAGTCCATATAATCTGCATCCAAATAAACCTACCCCATCTAGTATATAAAATCAGTCAGTGCTTAGAGATGTGCATGTTTCAGAGTCACAGACTTTGAGAAATCAAATTACATTTTAAGGCTGAGGAATTAGTGAGAAAATAGATCACTTTTGCAGAATTTCACAGGTATCCCATTCCCTTTCTTCTCTCTCATAGCTGTTAAATACTAGTTAGCCAAACCTACTCTTTTAGATACTCATCTTGTGAAATATCTAGGAAAAAAATAGTAATAAAAGGGGGGTATATCTTTTCTTTGGTCGTCTTCTATCAAGCACACCACACTTACCTGTGGGGAAACCTTCTCAAGGTTCAAAAGAGATTTTGCTCCTTGTTCAGAACTCTAGGACCAAGGGAATGGACAGCTTTTTCCTTCACTGTTTAAACACAGTGAGCACCTTTGTTTGGAAAGATTTTCCCACTACCTTCTTTCAAAAATGTGTCCGAACGGCTTGGGGGAGGGTGGGAAAATATGGCAGCTGAGATGGTTGTTATTGTACCTCAGGTGAGCCAGCGGAGGGATGAAGGTTGAGAAATCCTGCTCCGTGAAGACTGACTGCTATGTCATCTGACACCAGCAGCACAAGGCACTGAGGTAACACCTCCGTCCAGAGGAGGAAGGAATAGAGTCCGAAAGAAATTTGTAAAGAAGACATGTAATTCAGCTCGACTCATTCGTTTTTTTGACATGTAGCCTTGAAAAGAACAACTCTGCCACAGAGTCTTGGCAAGTGCAAAGTGATTTTCTGATAAGTTTTAACATGCATTTTACTAAATGCGTGAAGAGAGAGTGAGGGAGAGAAAGGCCAGGTATCCAAAGACAGGGAGGCTGTCAGGTCTCTCTTTTCTGTGTCATTTTTGTTTAGTCGGTCAAATGAAAATTCAAAACCATGTAATTAGACGGTTGTTTATACATGATTAAGCATGAGCTCATTGGACTTTACACGCCAAAAAGTCAGAGATGTGGTTGAGGGCAAGAAGGAACTATTAATAAAAGGAAATAAAGCTGTAATACATTTTTCACTTATGAATAAAAATAATTGAAAGGTCTCTAGATGGAAAAAGAAAGAAAAAAAGTCAACCATGAATAGGGGCAAGAAACCAGATAATTTTATAAATGGTTAGAATTCATGTGATATAAAACATAAACCACTAGTACAAAAAAGCTTTTCTTCCTCCTCTATGATTCTAATCCTATTTTTGCTTCTCGTAAACATAACTCACAATGAGAACATAACAAAACTTACCTGTATTATATTTCTCTAGAATTGTTCTGGGAAATATTTAAGCAAGAACATGTTCTGCATTCAAAAGAGTTACTTGTTCTCTTCATAACTGTCTTCACCAGTAATCCTCTCTGGAGAAACCAAGAGCTGGCAGCTTCCTTGAAAAAGGCAAGTGTCCTTCATTTTCTACAAATGCAGAATTTTTCTTTCCCAAATGAAGTGAGCCCATCGAAAGCAAGGTTTAACGGGCCATAAACTTCCTATAGGTAAAGGAGACCTTCCCAGATCTCTCAGAGAATCTGAGATCAGAGCTTGGGGCTTTCAAAAGTAGTGAATCAACTGCTCACAGAGATCAAACACCGAGCTCTGGATGAGGTCAGTGGGCAAGTCTTTCAGATCAGAAAGAGAATGAACTGATCCAGGATCAGCCTACTTATTCCACCTTAGGTAAGGTCTTCGAGCCACTACTACAACTTCTCCCTACTGCGAATATACACCAATCTGGGTCACCCCCAGAGGCCACCCAAACAAACACTAAACAAACCCCAAAGACCGTGTGACTGTGTGTCCTATATTCCACAACCGAACAACTCCTTGGGTTGCCAAGGACTGGTACCTTCGCACATGACTACTGTGATATTCAGTAGAGCCTACTGATCAGAATGGGTAAAGCCCATGGGAAACCCAACAGACAGGACTTAAGACTCAGGGGGAAATGAATCTACTAACACTCAAAGAGCCCACAATTCCTAAGAAGCACAAATATTGACTTTTTCAGCCTCTGAGAGCAATGTTTCCAAGCCCTATCAGTTCCCAATCGGTCAGAAAGACCTTCCATCTCTACCACCCACGCCCTCAGCCCTCTCCTCTCCTCCCCTACCCTCTCCTGCCCCCACACCTCACACACACAATATGAACATCAACTAACTCTGACTCCCAGAGTTATCATCAGTCCTGTACATACATACCTGCCCACTGAAATTTGAACACAATACTTCATTTAAAGCTATATGATAAACCGCAAAGCATGGAAACTCCCTAGAAGTTCATTTCCAAGAAACTAGGATGATCATAGACTACATCTCTAAAAAGGCACCAATATTTGAGACAAAGCACAATACTCACAATTAATTTGGCAGTGTTAACTCACAAAGCTTTGTGTATTACCTATGTGTTTTGCATGACGTATATATTTGTTCTAAAGATACTTTTTAATTATTGACCTGATTTGGTCAAATAAAGTTCTTAACATACTCACTTAGCTTTAAAATCCACCCAAAGCTGAGGGAAAAGTACATTTTCACAAAACAAATTCTTTATGAGCCAGAAACTCATGGCTTCTTGTTTGTAACGCTGAAGAAGGATCTTGCTAAATTAATATATATTGATTATTTGAAATAGTTTAATATCTACTATAGTTCCAGATAAGAAATGTGATAATTTATTTCTAAACAATGTGTGGCATGTAACTTAAAACCGCTTTCCATCAATAATTAATATTAATAATTAACAAGTATAAACAACAAAAATACCTCTTGGAAATGTTTCAACCCGACCTTTTCCTCATTCCACAGCCTGCCTGCTGCCCCCTTTTACCCTCTATGTGGGGTTAATAACTAAACTTCCCTCCTCCCTGACATGCAACACTACCCCGCAGCAATCTTCCCAAGAATGTGTGCACAAATGCATAAGACGGAAAAGAATAAAAGTCTTACAAAGTCACCTGAATCTGGCAAACAGATTTCTAAATTAGCATCTGCGGTTACAATCCCCTCCACAGTGAATTAGATTTTGCCCCAGTACAGAAATTCACCCCAAACACCTACGCTCCTACTTACAGATGGAATGTCTTATGTCTTTAATCCAGGGATTAGCCTCGTAATAAAAATTAAACAGCCCTCTAGATAAACACAGCGGAAGGGGAGGATAATGCAAAAACTGCTCATTTAAAGAGAGGCCGGAGCCAGTGCGCCGGGATTTTATTTGGCAGTGGCTGTGCAGAGCAGTCAGTTTGACTTTTAGAAGCGACATTGTTTTCCTTCCTACACGCTGACTGTCTGCGGAACAGCATCTTCAGCGTCAAACACACCCTTACACCAACGGTGCTCCACCGGCTGTCTCTTACGCTTCTCTGGCCACCTGCCCTAGCACTCGGTGTTCACGTTTGTAAGTCCGCTGCAAGTCCCCTCTTCTGGCCGCTCGTTCCTTCACCAAACTGAACACGATGCAGGTCGGACCCTAAGCTCCTGACGTTCAGCGTCATGCTGTCCCGTGACTCCTTACAGCAGACACGAGCTCCACCATCCCTGATCCCTTCCTCCACGTACCTCCGACCTCCTCTCTCCACATGGTACGTTACCATTGTTCCTCCTGAAAACTGATCAGAAGCCTCAGCAAATCACCAAGTGCTTAAGGTGTTCATGTTCCCAGGCTGTCTGGTCACTGACATTTAGACGGGCTGGAAGTCGGGGGCCCTCCCCCCGGGGGAGCTTCCGCACCAGAGCCAGTGTCTGCTTGTGTAAAGGTGTGGGGGGAGAGGTGTCGCCACCTTTCTCCTGGCTGGGGGCCTCGGGCAGCTGTGCAGAGTACTTTGCTTAGATTTGCAGAGCTACCTGGCTCTTCGGCTTCACAATGTCCCGGCGGGCACATTCAGGAACAGCTAGGACATTTAGCAAAGGCTGGTGTGCCGAAGAGAAAAGCATCTGACAAACGCAGCCAAGGAAACAATGTCTCCCTTCAAGTGGAAACGCGGGTGAAGTCAGCCAGCCAGCGCTGGCCGCACAAACAATGCTGGGCAGGTCATTAACTTGCCTGGTTCAGACGGCGGCGATGAGCTCACCCACCTTTCTGGAAGTGCTGTTTTAGCCGCTGAGTTTATACAAATAAAACCCATAATTTTCTAATGGCTAAACTAGGAATGTGTTCGAAAATAGCTAAGGCTCTGAAAACCCTGCCGAAGCCACATGGGGAGCGCACGAAGGTGAGTCCGCAGTCCGAGGTTCAAGTTTGCAGACATCTTTCTAATTGCTGCATATGTATTACCTCGAAAACAAGCAACCACAAAAGCAAATGGGATTTTTTTTTTAAGTTAGGTGATTCCTGCTGCATTGTGTTTTCTCCTTCTCTTTTCACTTTTTGCAAAAGAAAAAGTTAAGTTAGTTGTTAACTACACAAAGGAGTTAACATTTAACTTGAACACTGAGAGCGCTTTAGCTTTCACTCCCTCCCCCCTCTTTCTTATTATAGTGAAAAGAGGTTCAGGAAAACTCTTACTAATTATCGCAGATCCTGGATGGGATCTGGCTATATCACTTTGCTCGCAGCACTCACAGGAGGCCCCAGGTCCTTGGCAGTCCAGAATCCGGGCCCACCCCTGCTCCCACTCCCCACCAGACAGACTACACCTCCCAGCACACATAGTTCCGCCCTATGGATGCACTGAACTGTTGGCCTGGTCACCTTTTCTGTGAAGCCCTCTATGGAAACAGAGTCTAACACACTCCTCTCTCCTCCCCCCTTCTCCTTAGCCACTCAGAAGCAGCAGGACGGAGGTGCGGGGTTACTTAGATATTGACATGGTGATCATATTTCCACACCAAGAACTTGCACTCTTATTTGCTGCTGCTATTATTACTACTATTAATGATAATACATCTATACACCAAAAACACAGGAGAGCTAACAGTAATGGAAGGCTTACTTGGCACCACGGAGGATATGTGGCGCTCTGCCTGGATGAACCCACTCACCTTAGAGCACAGTTCTGATCATTACCACCCCATCTCACAGAGAAGGCAATCTGAGGTTCAAAAAAACACAGTAACTTGAGAAAAATGAGGAGTGAGGAGTCAAACCCAGCTAGTCCCACTCCAAAATCACATAAGGATGCCTAAGAGTGCATCCCTTCTTAGCCATCAACCTCTACACAATGCGACAAATACTACTAAACTGGGGAGGAGACAGGACAACGGGATGCTGAGTCTTCTCCCAACTCACGAACACGCAGCACCCACAGCCTCTCACACTCTGGTTTCCACATGTAAGCGACAGTCAGGAATGATACCTTAATTTGCACTGTTTGGGTGCCACAAATGGGGTCATGAGTGTGTGCAGAAATAGGGGACACTCTTCTAACCTCCACAGTAGTGGTTAAATGTCCTTATTATGACCCTTCTCACTTTCAGGAATTTGGGGTAGATAACATCAACTTCATTTGTTCACTCATTCATCCCGTGGTTAAACAGTATGGTAAGAGCAGCTAAAACACAGAGCAAGACAATGACAGCACACACTCCGTGTCTGGTGAAATAAGGTGAGACCACAAGGCTGTTGGGACACCAAGGAGGATGTGATGGTGACAATGACCGTGATCTTCAGGAACACGATACGAAAATACTCACCTGCATACATCTCACTACAGAAGGGACTGACTAATGTTCTCTTCATTTAACAGTTTTGAGGGCACACATTCATCGAGATATATACCAGATATATAGCAAATAAGAACATGAGAGGCGTGTGTGCAAACACACAAACATACACACACACACAGAGACAAGCACAATTACACAATGAGTCAGGTTACACAGTCAGGTTACACAACAAGAAATAAATATGAGGTACCCTGAAGGGGCAACCTCCCACCCAGCCCAACACTTCATAGGGACCCTTTCTACTAGAAACCAGCCTATCCTTAGGAATACAAATAACTTTAAAGGGGGTCTTTTCTAAAAAAAAAAAAAAAGAAATCCTGCCTCAGCGGGGTGCCTGGGATGCTCAGCCAATTAAGTGTCTGCCTTTAGCTCAGGTCATGGTCCCGAGGTCCTGGGCTCGAGTCCCACATCGAGCCCCACATTGGGCTCCCTGCTCAGAGGGGAGTCTGCTTCTTCCTCTCCCTCTGCCCCTCCCCCCCACTCATGTGCATGCTCTCTCTCTCTTTCATTCTATGTCAAATAAATAAATAAAATCTTTAAAATTCTGCCTCAGTAACACAAGGTTTTATCTTTCAAAACTGCACTGACATGAAAGCAGAGTCTCAGCAGCTATCACCTGTCCGTAGGCATGCGGCTGCTCTCGGCTTACACTCCACAGTAAAAACAGTAACGGAAGGAGGAGAGAGATGTGGAGGTATAGGGGGGTGTGGTCAGTGGTATGGAGACAGCGGGGATAGGCCAGAGGCAAGTCATAAGGCCAGGAAGCCAAGTTTGGTCTGTGGCTATGCAACTGTGTGAACTTGACCAAACCACTTAGACTAAACCTCCCTGTCAAGCCTAGCATGGTGAGATCATATAATAAATAATCTAGCCCCTAGCTGAGCAAAAACCAGATGCCTAGCAAGGGTTATTTTCCTTTCCTACTTGCAGATCACAAGGAGAACCTTTTATCTCTCATAAACTGAAAGACTAACTTTGAACCAGAATAAATAATGAAATCATTTCAAGGACTTCCTTCACGAGAAAAGATGCATCCTTGCTCCCACCATGCTTTGAATTCATAGATTTACATGCCAAGAAGGAAGAGTTTCCAACCTCCTTATTATACAGGTAGTAAAATTCAAGTCCAGAGAGGGAAAGTGACTATCCCCAGGACACACAGCTAGTTAGCGGCAAAGTCAGGACAAAAATTCCAGTAGTCAGGTGCCTAACTAATCTCCTTTTCTACTGTATCCTACTATTTTCATGGGACTGTCAGTTATAAATGACGCTTAATGGTGCAAATACCTCTGAGGCAGTTTAAAATGTCTTTCGCCTTCAAAATAGAACAACGATGGCAGATGGCAGGGCTCCTCCTACACAATGAGAATTGAATTTGGGACAGGAGCAATCATGAAGAGATGAACAGTCGGAGGAGAAAAGGAGTAAGCCCAAAAGAGGGGATCAGGAGTGAAGAAGGACACAGAGACCCCCTACCTTACAACTGTGCCCAAAGAGAAATCCCATTTCCGCCCAAAAACTGAGTCTTCAAACACCCCCAGATTTCTCCTTCCCTTTGTCTACAAGCCTAGATGATACAAAAGACACCACTCTCCCAGATCACACAAAATCTATGAATTTTCAGGAGCGAAGAGAAATGAGATTATTTATCTTCAATAGTTAAAAAAAAAATTTTAAAAAAAAAGGAGGTCCAGTTTGAGTTTGCTTCAATCTCTTAAACCTTGGGTTTTAGCTGAACCACAGATGAGCCCCAGGTTCTAGTGGGACCAGCACCTGACTCTCTATCTGCCCCAGGTAAACGTGCCCTGGGACCAATACTCAGGCTGCTCCGGGATAGCAAGCATCTAGTTAAGGAATGGGGGGAAAATCTAATTTCAACATATCAAACTTGACAGCATAAGTTTTAAAAAGATTCCCATCTCAAAGAAAGTTGATAAGCAATGAGCGAGGCTATAAGGCAATGATTATGTTCTGGAATAATAATAATTGTAGAACAATTGTCCAGTTAGCAATCATGCACTGAGGGGGTTCCTTCACATTGTGGCGTTACTGTCTTTGTCTTTGTTCTGAGGCAAAATTCTGCCTTCAGAAGTCTGAAATAACGAAAGGGCTCTTCATTATGTCCATGAGTTTGGATGGAGTCCCCATGGCACACAACCCTGCCGGTAATGAATCACAAGAATCTTCTGTTCCTAGTTAGACCTGCTCATAGCCTCCCCAGCTGGAGAGAGCCTCAGCTAAAGTCCCCAAGGAAGGGAGAACCTCTGGAAGGTGGCAGGACCAGGGGCATTTGGGGTTAGTATGCTCAGTCCTCCTTGGACTGAACTCTTACCTAAGGCCTCTCAAAAAAAAAAAAAAGAAAAAGATCAAATAACTTCATATAAAACTCTATCTGACAAGTATTTATGGGACACCCAGTTCACACGGGTCTTGTCCACCTGAAAACTGGAATTTCGAACCCTCCCAACCCTGTATCTCAACTAGTCAGCCGACCAGTACGGTTTTCCCACTGCCCTTCAAACCTCTGTCGGTGCCACCTCAGCAGCTGTGAAAACGCTGCTTCCTCCAACACCATTCACCCATAAAGAGTGTGTTGGCCTCAAGAAGGCAGAGCACGGCTCACCCAAAGGAAAAACTTTCTAGCAAGCAGAAGTGACTTGGGGATGCTTTGGTGAGGCAGAGTTCTTGCCCCGGGAAGAACGTACAGACAGGTTGCCAGGACACTGCAGATGAGGCCGGGAAGAGGCTAGGAGGCAAGGTTCCTAAACTCATTGCCAATGCTCTGCGACATCCCCAAAGGCTTTAAAACCCAGTGTGGAGTTCTCAATTTTTATGTAAACCAGGAGAATTTTCAATACTCTCATCCAAAGGCTATTTTTATGTGTGCTTCTTTCTTCTCTAGTCAGCTACGCTATGTGACATGAGGCAGGTAAACTAACTTTTCTAGGTCTCAGATCTATCATTATTTACAAGAAGGCAAGGGATTAAGGAACCTCCCAAGTCCCTTCTAGCTCTAACATTTTCTGAGTAAATACTGAGTTTACTCTCCACACCTTCTACCAAATTAAATTTCAGGAATTCCATCTACCTATAAAATGCAACAGAATGTACTAAAAATCACCATATAGAAAAAGGAAATTCGATCAGGTGACAAGTCACAATGTAAATAGGGCAAAAGCAGTAGATTTCTTATATATTCTCAATTATGAGTTTTAAAGTATAAAGGGAAATTATTTTAGGGTAAAAATACCTAGCAATAGCAGGTAATATGAAGCAAACTCCTTTTTTTTCTGAAGACATGAATAAATATAGACATATGCGTGTTCCGAGGTACAAAAACTAATAGAGTGTGTTGACTTTTCTAAACTATTTCGTAACCTCAATGCACGGTTTCTCAGCCTCTTGCTACTGACATTTTGTGCCAGATAATTCGCATGTGTGTGCTTCTGAGTGTGTGTGTGTGTGTGTGTGTGTGTGTGTGTGTGTGTTGGGGAGAGGGTGCCCTGGACATTGTAGGGTGTTGAGCAGCATCTCTAGCCTCTACCCACTAGATGCCACTAGCACTCCCCCAGTTGTGACATCCAAAACTAAAGTCTGTCCAGACATTGCCAAACAACTCCCGCGGACAACACCATTCAGGTCAGGAACCATGATTGATTGCGAAGTGCTAATGTGCCCTTCCTTATTCACTACCTTGACAACGGATTCTAAAATTCTTCTGAAAGAATGAACTCTGCTAACCGTCCAAGAGGCTTTGAAAAAATAAATACATTATAGAGCTACGAAAGTAAAAATTGTGAACACTGAAAGAAGGCTACAGCACTGGAGAGAAACACAAGAGAAGCAAAAGGTCATGACCTCAGATACCTAATAATAATCAGCACACAATGGCACATTACAAATGAGCAGAGGGAAGGAGGCTGTTCAGTTTACCACAGTAGAGCAACTCTCTGTTGTTTGGGGGGATAAAAGCTGAGTCCTTATCACACTATGTTCTGATTATGTATTGCTACATAACAACCCACCCCCAAATTTACGGCCTTTAAAGCAACAATTTATTAGGACCTTGTATGATTTGGCCAGGGTTGGTTGACTGGGCTCAGAGGCGTGCTTCTCACTCTGGGTCTCACGCACTGTGGCCGGATGTCAGCTAGAGCTGAAGCGGGGGACTGCATAGACTTCTCACGTGCTGGCTGTCAGCGGCAGAGCCTCCACATGGCCGCTGCAGAGCACGTGGGCTCCTAACAGCATGGCAGCTGACTTCGAAGAGGCCACTAAGGACCACTCCTGCAACGGGCACAGTATGACTTCGGCCATATATGATTGGCCAAAGGAATCTGGGATTCACCCAAATTCAAAGGTGGAAGAGGAATGAAGGCTGCTGGGCAAACTCACACCACAAAAGAACGCACGGAATGGGAGAGACAGTTCTAGCCATTGGTGGAAAAATCTAAGCAGTTGTAACACAGTACCAAAATAAGTTCCTAGGAAAACTCAGAGCTGAATATTAAAAATAAAACATAAAACAACTAAAAGAAAATACATGAGTTCTTCTTGAATATTAGGATCCAGAAGACAAAGACGGAACTGCAAAGATAGTTTAGCTCAAAACGCACCAAAAGCAAAAAGAAAATGCAAACAAAAGACTAATAATCTGCCAGCGTTCCATGTAACAAAGGGTTAAGGGCTTAACATATAAAGAGGCCTTAGGAATCAATAATAAAGACAAACATTCCTATGGGGGGAAAAGGCAAAGGTCATAAACAGTTCACAAAAGAAAACCCAGTAGACAAGCCATAAAGTGGACCCTCTCAACTCTACTCCTAGATTGAGTGGGGTATGAAGTGTGATCTGACCCATTTGGGAAGTAACTTGGTAATACAATCAAAAGTATTTAAAATGTTCATCTGACCCAATCATCTACCAACATTGTAATGATATTTGTGATAATAAAAAGAAAGCAAACTTGATTAAATAGAGTACACTTCCCACATATATAAAAAATGTCTGTTGTACTTAAAAATTGTATCTTCAAAGAATCCTGAAGCACATGAGGGAATGTTCCTAACAATGTGGGGTAAGAGCATGCAACACTTTACTTAGAGATTAATCATCGCTATTATCTATTACAAAACAGTCACACATGTTTATCTCCTAAAATATTAACAATGGACAACTCTGTGTCTGGGGAATACTGGAAGGTAATTTTATTGTATTCTTTGGGGTTTTTTTCCCCTCAGTATTTAAAAATTTTCTAGATAAACATGTTATTTTTATACTCAGAGAAAAAAACAAAAAAACAACAACAATAGAAAAACACTACTTAAAAAAATACCCATACTGGTGGGTAAAAAATTGAAAAGGTCACATTACAAAGTTACTGCTGAGAAACTAGAAAGCCATAGGAGAAGAATAATGACTGTGACATCAGTGGTGATTACACCTGGAGCCACTGACCAGCCACACAGTCCATTTCAGCCACAACCAAGTCACTTTCCCAGACTTGTGACCTGGCCATGGTGTAGATTCTCATGTCTGGTTCAATATGACTGCTGTAGAAATTTTTCTCTTTCCCCTTTTAATATTCAGCCCATTTGTTTTCTTTGCGAAGCTCAAAATGTTTCTGTTTCTGTCTTCAGAAGCCTTTCAAATGATGACATATTTAGGAACAATTTATTGTCACACATAGGAAAACAATGGCCAACAATAGCCCCTGCCACTTTTTAGCCAAATCCTCCTGAATTTCAGAGGGTCCTAGTCAGCTACAGCCTCTATTGTTCCTGCAACTCCAGGGGCCATTAGGGTAGTAACTCCCTAGTCCCCTGGTTTGCCAACTTGAATGTGTGATCAGAACCCCCCAGAGGACCTGTGCAAGCACAGGATACTGGCCCCACCCCAGAGTTTCTAGGTCCGCAGGCATGGGGTGGAGCCTGACAAGCTGCAGTTCTAGCAACTTCCCAGGTGATGCTTCTGCTGCTGGTCTGGGGACCCCCACGTTGAGAACCACAGGTGAAGATCAAAGGACCAACCAAACATCTCCCCACCATGAGCTACAGCTGTTCATTTATCCCTATTATTCCCATTAACATATATTATTTGGTGTTTGCTGATACATTGAATGATTCACAACCCAAGTAAATCCCAGGACCCCTCACTCCAGTTTCAGATGGAGTAATCTCTTCAAAGACACAAACCTTGGCAATGCATGTAAACATCGCTTTTGCTGCCATGGCACTCTGTCATCCCCCTTCACTGATAATCTTCACATCCTTTGGCAGCCCAAAGCCTTCCTTCACTCTTGTACTCTCCCACAGAACAGAACAAACTCTCCCCAGGGTTCCCACAAAAATAATGTTCTTCATGGGGAACCTGGCTGGTGCAGCCAGTTATGAGTCCGACTCTTGGTTTCAGCTCAGATCACGATTTCAGAGTTATGAGATCCAGCCCTGCATGGGGCTCTACGCTCAGCAGGGAGTCTTCTTAAGGGCCTCTCTCCCTCTCCCTCTGCCCCTCCCTCTGTATGCTCTCTCACACTCTCTGTCAAATAAATAAATCTTAAAAAAATAAAAGATAGGGTCTTCCCTCCCTTCTCTCCCTTCTTCCGCTGTTCTCTCCCAACCATATTAACCCATGCCCACTCCTGTTCATTTCCCCTTGCTATTTGCTGATAAAAATCCCAAAACAGGTAGAGCTGGGTGGGGATATACCCTGGGAAAGCATAGGATTTCTTTATTTTCAAGCAACACTATGTTTTCCTTACAGAGGAGAGGAGAGGAGAGAGAAGCACTCAATCACACAGGCAGTTGATTATTTTTGTCCCTGTTGCACATCCATCCCTCCATCTGTTCGGTGTACATGGGCCATGTGTCCAAGGTTTAACAGGCCCTGTGATAGGGATAGAGAATATGCAAGCAAAAGGGGTCTCATTCAAGAGGGCACAGGGGCAGGACGATGTTCTGTGGACACATGGAGTGGTTGGCCTGAAAGATGTGAGCTCAAACCTGAATTTTATCCCTTAAAACCCACTGGCAGATACCAAAAATACCTTCCCCAGAGCTTAAGTCCTTTGATTTTGCCCCCTTAAAATGCACACGTCCTTGGTAAGGGTAGCTCTTTAAGTTGCCATGGGTCACGCCTACATATGAGTGAAGTTTCGAGTCCTTATCAGGTAAAAAGAGCCCTGGATATCTTAGAGAAAGAACAGAAGCGTGTGTATGTGTGTGTGTGTGTGTGTGTGTGTGTGCATGGGTATGCATGTTTTAAGGAAGAAAGGGGTACAGGATGGGAGTCTAAACGGTACCTGAGGCAAACCACATCCCTCCCTGGTAGTGACCTCTCAGAAGGGTGTCCCTGACAGGCCTCTCCCCACCCCGGTTGGCATCTTGTCCACAGTGGTTCTCCAGCTGTGCTGCCTGAACCAATAGTGTCAGCATCACCTGTTAGAAATGCAAGTCCTCAGGCCACACCCCAGACCCACGGGATCAGAAACGCTGGGGGTGGGGCCACCCACTGGCACTTTCACAGGTCCTTCTGGGACTGCTGACCTGGCCTGGAGTTGGAGAACTACCGCCCTCACACCCAGCACGGTGCCTGCCCCTCCACCATTAGTACGTACTGTTCCTGTGTGTCTTAATGGTTAGCCAGGCTCCTTTGTTAGCGTAAGAATGTCATTCTCAGAAATGCAATTATAAACTACTCATTAAGAGCTAAGTTCTGTGATAACGGGGCAGAGAGGAGGCGCCTGTGCCTGAGGAGAGAGCCAGTGGCTACGAGGAAGATGGTCATTGATAAAAGTCAATGCTAACAGCCTTGTTCAGGTAGGTCGTCGGCCTTCCCAGCCAGTAGGACGTATAATGGCCTCCAAAGCAGGGGCAGTTTTGCCTTCTTTTGTACATTCTTGGAGCCCTCAACGGAGCATGTCTTCACACGCAGTTGAAAAGGCCCACAAGATTCCCCGTTGCACAAAGAAATGCTCAACTCGAGTTATTTAGCATCCTTGGTCTCTCTGTGGAGGGGAGAAGGGAGGGAGGGAGATGCATATTTTTAGAACCAGGGAACGATTTATCATTCAATGAAACAGCATAGACAGAGGCTTAAATCAAGTGTGTGGAAATAATACGTTGTTATTACTAGTCTTAACTCTGCTAAATTATAACCTATAAACCCTGCAACGCTCGACTTAAACATCTCAGGAAATCTAAATGGTTATTTCCTCCTTTACTGCGCACATTCCAGGAGGATGTACTGTGCCTTCCACAAAGGGTGTGTGAGGAGCGTGCTGCCCGGGACGTCGGCGGAACCAGGCACGATGGGTAAGCACACAGCCCACATCACGTATGTGTTCTGGGAGCCTTTATGTGCACTTAATTAGTTCAGCTATTGCTTTCATGGTTCATTTGGAAGCTTCATGCTTCATTAAATATCAATAAATTTTATCCTCAAAAAACCTTTTCAGTAAAAATACGATTGTCTCTTCCAGTGATAATCTTGTTAATGGAGGTATATATTGCTAGCATGTCTGTCAGCAGCGACAAAGCTCTGCATTGCCATGGTTGCGGGACCCTGAAGTAAAACGCAAATCCTCTTCCATAGTTTAGAACACATGCCTCATCCACACATATTTTCTTACAGTAGGGGAAAAAAGTCTTTTTTAACTTTCCCAAAACGATGCGTCTTTTAAGCTTCTATTTTTATTTTGTCAAGAATGCCTACTTCTGTTTCATAAGCTCCTTTTATCCATTACATCAATTCCAAGTTCTCTTTATTGGAAAGACAGCTTTGAGCAACTTTTCACCACATGAAAGAGAAGTTTTTAGGAAACAGGTGTTCCTCACTTCCCCGAAACATGCGTCCGAAGAGGGCAGGGGTCACGATGAAGGCCGTATCCCTGCCAGGTGTTAGAGTCGGCTCTCCCAGGGAACCATCCGGGCTGTTCACTGCAAGCCAGGAACGAGTGTGTCCAGCTGGGGAGGGTCAGGATGACGAAGGAACAGCTTCATGTGCCCAGGCAGAAACAGCACCCACCGACAGGCCTCCCCCGCCTGCCAGGTTCAGCTCGCATAGATGTAGCCCCAACCTGCTCAGTCAGGGAAGTGGTCGCTCACTTCCTCCTTTTCCCAGAGCATTTCGTTAACGTGCCCGTTATAGAACGGATTATCATGTAGTATAGTGATCTATCCATTCATTCAACAAAAACGTATTTCTACGGATACAGTGGTAAACAAGAAAAGTAAGATCTGCTTTTCCATAAAATGCACGTTCTAGTGGTGAGGAGATGCACGAGGAAATGAGGGAATGAATACATGAACGAGCTCATTTCAAACAAGAAGTGCCTCGAAAGAAAGCAGGTAGAGGGGATTCCAAATCATGGAGGGCTGGCGGGGACTTTGGACTGAGTGGCAGGAAGGCCCGTGGAAGACACAGCTCATAACCTGGGACCTGGGGGTGTGAAGAAGGCAGCCACCAGGAGGCTGATCCAGCTCGGGGTGTTGGACGAAGGGAAAGAAAACCAGGCTGGCTGCAGTGTGCCCAGCAAAGGGGTGCATGGTACTGGATAAATTTGGGGATGACGTGCCCATCTTTTGACTTGAGACTATGAGCTCCCGCAAAACAGGGCCTGCATCTTTCCTGAGCCTACACCTCCGGTCCTTACTCTCATATCTGACTCACGGCCAACGAGCAATGTGTTGAATGAATGAACTGGGTGAGCCACTGCCCAAGGTCACAGGCAAAAACCACTGAAGACATTTTTCTATTGCTTTGCACCTTCTGCCTTCTCTCAGCCCACTCTTTCAATACAGACGATCACGTTCTACCTTTTCTATGCAAAGATATCATAGCATGTACTCTTATGGCTGGGGAAGCTTCTTTTAGTTATTTTTCCATCAGAGATGATAAATGTGTGTCTAGATGTCCATGTGGTTTCCCTGATGGCTCTTGTAACCAAGAGTGAAATGCATTCAGGAGGGAAGAAGCAGGAGTTTTAAAAGGGCAGACCAACAGGGTTTCAAAAAGCAGCTCTGAAGGGTTCAGACGCATGCCCTAGGATCAGTGTGTTTATATGGGGCTTTGATTCAGCCAGTAACAGCCAACCAAGAATGAACATTAATATTAATGTCACCACTGCCATCATCATCATCATCTCTTTGAACACAGAATAATATAATTGAACTTTCGCAGTGGGCTTTATTATCATGATGGATGAAAAGAAAGAGAAGAAGGAGACAGGCTGCTAGAAATACTTCCATTTCCACCCTACAAAACATTTTCAGTCCTTCCAAAATTGGTTTCTGTTGCCTCCTCTGTTTCTTCCTCATAATAGGCATGGTCGATGGGAGACAATTTCTGAAAAGTGGATGAATGAATTCTTGGTTTCATTTCTTCCCAACAACTCCCAGTGGTGATAAGGAATGGACCACGTTGGCAGTGACAGGCTTCAAGACCACCACAGATCCAGAAAGCCAAGTGTGACCACATTGGATATGTGTGGGAAATGCAAAACTTGCTGGATTTATGCACACCAGTAAAAATTCCAAAGGGGCCTGATGCCAGGAAAATGCCTTATTTTGTCAGAAAGTACATCTCCCACACAGCAGCAGGTCTGGCGTAGCTGGAGCCACATGTTAAAAACAAAGCAAAGTGACATGTGATACGGGCCTCACCGCCTGATGACAGAATTCACGAGCTGTCTTCACTCTGAGCTTTTCTGGAACAAACTGAGTCCACATAGCCTAAGCCTGTTTGATGGCTTTGTCTTATATCATGCTGTTTTCTGCAAAGTTCTTGCCTTTTAGGTAATGAAGACTTAATTTTCTTATGACAATTTCAAGACTTATCCCCAAATTACCAATTCGTAAATGATAATCTCATTCTAAGGAACTCTGTACCTTGCAATCTATTCTATAACCAAGTTAGTGTTTTAGACATACCGACCCTTTTCAACTTCTGGAAGCATGTATGTGACTTCAAAAAACACTCAAGTCGACTGGTAAAGCAACAGTGGCACCCCTCCTCATACTCACAGTGTGGGCTACACCATGGGTAATCATCAGAGTCTACAGAATGCTGATTTTTTGAAAGCCATGTTTTTAAAAATGTCAGCCTAAAAATCTCCTTTTTCGGTCATATTTTTTGCTTTGTCACTTCCATGACACCTGCTCTGAACTGGAGCACGAGAGTAAGGAGCTTTACTTACTCCGGGCAGAGGAACCTTGATGGCAATACATGGCTTCCAAACACCCCTTTATGGATTCTCTGTATTTTCTTTTCTCCCTTAGTATCTGTCTGTCTCCCTCTCATCTAGCCCTGATTATTATGGTTTAGAAACAAGTGCCGTTCATGCTGCATTGGTTTCCTAGGGCTGCCACAAGAGAAGTACCACAGACTGGGTGGCTTTCAACAATGGAAATGGACTCTTTCGCAGTTCTGGCTAAAAGTCCTAGCCAAGGTGTTGGCAGAGCCTGTGCTCTCTGAAGGCTCCCAGGGAGGATCTCTCCCTGCCTCTTTCCAGCTTCTGGTGATTTCCAGCATTCCCTTGCATTCCTTGGCTTGTAGACACATCACTACGATCTCTACATCTGTCATCACTTGGTGCTTTCCCGGTGTGTCTTCTGTGTTCAACGCATTCTCATTCCCATGTCCATGTCCAGATTAGGCCCCGCCCTAATTCAATGTGGCCACACCTTTTAAGTTGATTACCTCTACGAAACCCTATTTCCAAATCAGGTGACGTTCTGGGATTCTAGGTAAGCATGAATTTAGGGGGGACACTATTAAACCCTGCACAATTGCTAAACCAGCATCCTCTCAATTACCACCACTTGTTCCACAGAGAATGAAGGACATTGGTATTTGAAGAACATTACAGATAAAATAATTATTCATAGAGGGACAGTGACAGGAGGTGACACAATTCAATGAAGAAGTCTTAGAGGAAAAATGCCAGCAGCTTGGTGGTTTCAGGAATGAGGCGTTCTCACCTCTGAGCCAATTACCAGCAGATCCGTCATGCACAAATACGTACCAAGCTACTCTTCAGGAAATTATCCCTTCCGGCTCAACCAGTCTCTCCTCTGGACCCTGCTACCTAAGGGAGGGCTTCTTCTACCCACCTCACACACCAGCTACATGGGGACAGACAGGAGAAATGCCAGTGATATTCAGACACCACACTCGGCACTCTAGGCACAGGGTATCATCGCCTCCGTCAGAGTAGGAAGAAACTAAAATTCACAGAGATGACGCAATCAGCCAAGTCACACAGGAGAGTTGGGATCTGAACAGAGACCCGCCTCACCTTTGACATCTGAGCGGCGGTGCACATATGCATGCATACACACGCCTCTCAGAAACCACCATTTCATTTACCCTGTATCTGAAACACATCATTTTCTTAATCCATAAAATATTAGAACCAGAAGACACCTTAGACATCACCTAATACCATAATTTCATTTTACAGAGGAACACACTGCAGATCAGAAATGATAACTGGACGACTTATCCAAGATCATGGGACTAACTAGGGACCACACTGGGACCAGAGCCTCCGACTCCTGGCCCTCGGCTAGCCTGGCCACATTGAGCCTCTCCGGCAGCAGGCAGAGGTCTATGCAGTAAGGCCATATCTCACAGACAGGTCAGCGTGGTGGTCTGGAGTATGGTTGCGGGAATGAGACTGCACGGACTGATCAGATCTTGGCTCGTCACGTAGATATGTGGGCCAGCCACTTCCCTTCTTGGCCTCAATATTCTGAACTGCAAAATGGAGGTAATGAAGACACAAGTCGCACGGGATCCAGTATCTAATGGGACTGCTGAGAGGATGAAATGGGCTTAGAATGGAGCCGAGCGTGCAGTAAATGCTCAGTGAGGATAGCTGCTGGTAGCAGCTCTGTTGTGGGTCTATCGCTACACAATTCTCCTTGCTGTGTTACCGCGGTCATCATCATCCGATAAAAAGCTACAAATGAGGGGCGCCTGGGTGGCTCAGTGGGTTAAGCCGCTGCCTTCGGCTCGGGTCGTGATCTCAGAGTCCTGGGATCGAGCCCCGCATCGGGCTCTCTGCTCGGCAGGGAGCCTGCTTCCTCCTCTCTCTCTGCCTGCCTCTCTGCCTGCTTGTGATCTCTCTGTCAAATAAATAAATAAAATCTTAAAAAAAAAAAAAAAAAGCTACAAATGAGTGACTGCAGTGTTTTCATCACCGTACGATTCTAGTGGCCACAACGATTCCAAGTCCTCATTCGAGGACACAGTGGTACAGGGATTTCTGGTCCCTCCTAATAATTAACTTCAACTGTATTTCATAATCTACTGTACGCTGATCCAGCTGCCCTGTTTTCTTCTAAACATAAAATGTGCGAGAGGTCTATTTCCTGGCTTTAATTTCTCTGATTGTGTGAGTCCACATTTAACTGCCTTCTTCAAATGACGGTGGGTCACTTAGAGTCCTGACAAGCCAACAATGTTATTACATCCTGATTCTAACAAATCCTTGCTCTTGTCTCTCCCTGGTCTTCTCTCTTTGAGTCTCAGGAAGGCAAAGCCTGGGAAAATTATACAAACAGCCCCAAATATTTGAAATCAGCATTGTCTTCACATGCGCATGCCTCTCCGAAAGCTTAGAGCGTTTCTCTTTCAGTTTTATTCTTTCATTAGCCCGAGGCTTGCTAATTAATTGGAATTTTCCAGGGCTTTTGTTGCCGTGACAAAGGCGAACAATGTGAAAGCTCATTCCTTCTTGTTAAAGAGGTCTATCCACCCTCCGAAGTGTAGCATGAAGAGGGAGGGGTGAGAGGGAGGATTAAGTCGACTTTGAAAGGGTTAGACTCTGTGGGTTCCTGCCCCCCTCCCCCACAGCTGCCTTCATCCTCACCAAACCTGATTTATGGGAAGTGACATCTTAACCATGGCTTTCATCCTTCTAAAGGAGAGGCTGCTTGGAGAGCATTATGTTGGATCTAAAATTAGATGGCAAAGAACATCCTATAAGTATGGAACAAACAATATTGGGAAGCAAAAGATACTGTATTAGTTGAGAGAGCTATTTGAGAACAAAAATTCATGGATCAGGAAGGAAGGGAGTAAAACCTAAATGAACACTCCCAAGCGAGGCACAGACCAGACCTAAAGGAAATAAAAAGATGCTTAATCTTGGCAAAAATAGCACTGCTTAAACCAAAGATAGCAGAGCAGCTGGAGGCTAGGAGTAGAGAAAGGGAGTGAAGAGAGATTAATTCTGAATTTTGTTCCTGGTTTCCCTTTCAAAGTGTCACGTTATGGCTTGATACACTGGGTTACTGGAACTCGCGGGTCCCCCGTGGGCTGTGAAAAGTTCTATGGACGAAGGGCAAGGGAAGCTGGAGGGGCCCACGAACATGGTGACAAAGCCATTTCCAGCATCGCCCCTGCCAAGTTCCTTTTTTCTTATTATTAATTTTTTTATAAACATATAATGTATTATTATCCCCAGGGGTACAGGTCTGTGAATCGCCAGGTTTACACACTTCACAGCACTCACCACAGTACCTACCCTCCCCATTGTCCATAAGCCAAGTTCCTTTTGATATAAACACCTACTTGAATACCCAAAGCAATACACACACACACACACACATATATATATAATATATATTTATATGTAATAAATATATATAATATATTATATATATTTATATGTAATAAATATATATAATATTTATATATTATATATATTATATATATAATATACATGTATATCTCTTCTCATGCTTCTTAAAACCATATTTATTTTCCATAAGAGAAAAAGTTTTCCTAATTTACTTGTTCATTGGTAAATGCTTATCAAAAGCATCTTGTAACACTGTACCCATACATTGTGACACGGAGCTACCCCTGGAGTTTGTGCAGCAGAACCTGGAAAGCCCTCAAAACGTCTCCCACGTCCAGGCTGATGCCTGAAGGGCGATCACTCCAGTCACACAAGGGGCCCCATGGTTTGGAACAAGTTACGGGTGAGGTGCCCATGCAGGCATCTAGGCAGTGGAAGGGAGGTATGGAAATAGGGCTAGAGCCAGGCTCTGGGGGGTCAGTAAACCCAGAGTTTTCAAAGCAGATGGGATTGCTCAAGGCTCACATATCCAGGGGACACAGGATAAGAACAGGGACAGAGCTCTGACAGTCTCCTATTCAGCAGTGCAGGCAAAAAGGAATTTGCAAAAGAAGAAGAGAAAGTGGGTTTGGTGTGGGGTGGGGTGAGCAGGAGGGAGCAGGTTGGGGCGGGAATATGCCACAGTATTTAAAGGCCCAGACTCTCAGATGAGACCACTTGGCCTCAAATCATGGAAGCACCGCTTACAGGACCTGGAACCCCAAAGCACAGAACTTGCCTCTGCTGGAAACCAGCGAAAACAGTACATCCCATAGTTGTTCTCATGTAAAAGTCCCCAACAAGGGTCTTGCCCACCTAAAGTATTCAAAAACTGTTTGCTTCTCACTAAACATTAGTCATGGCTAACAGGAATAGATACACAAAGTCATGGGCGGCTCAGGGCACGTCAGATCCTTCCCTGGAGCTGCTCAGAATACGCTGAAGGATAGAAAGGAAGTCTCAGCCCAGGAAACATCAGGGGAGCGGGAAGTACACCATAAGGCAAAGGGAGGCCACAGGCTGCGGAAGATGGGGGCCCCCCGACAATCTTTACCAGAAAGGAGGCGAGTGGCGTTTGGTGGCTGAGCGGTGGTGATGTGGACAGAGACTGGCAGCGGCAGAGTGAAAGACTGCCATGTGGGAGACAGAGTTCCAGCTCCGGACTGCCCTCGCCTGCTGCTCCCCCTTGGGGAGGTTCCTTCCCCTCCCATAGCTTCAGTTTTACACACGCAGAAGGGCCCCTTGGGCCGCTCTGTGTCCTCACCACAGTTCCCTGAGTCCACAGCTGCGCTCAGCGCAGTGACCCTGGTGAAGGCGTTTGGGGTCCCTACAAGAGACGGAAGCAGGAGTCACCTGCAGCTCGGCCACGGGGACGGCGCGCTGGGCAGATGGCCCTGCTCTTCACTTCCCCCACATGCAGAGCTGAGAGGAAGGAAAAGGAGAAAACCAACTGAATCCAAGTTGAAACCAAAGCAGTGTTTCTGTGCACTAGTAACGCCAACAGAGCTCCGAGGATGCGGCGGGGAAGGTGCCCATGAGAAGACGCCACGCAGCTCGTACCGATCCGACTGCATGACGGGCAGAGAGCTCGACCCGCGCCGCCTCCATGGGAAAGAGCAGGCCTGCCGAGCCCACAGGCCTCCTTCTCAGAAAGGAACAACTCCCAAGGTGCATCGACTCGCAGAGGACGCGAGGCTGCACCGGGAGCTCCTGTTTGCTGACTCAGTTTAGCAACGATTCCATAGAAGTATGTGACTAACTGGTCAAAATCCAAATCCTGACATTTTCTCACAAGAGATTTTGTGTGGGATGTAATAGGAATGACTGACTACAGTTGCTAAATTCTCGGGAAAGCTTGGATTTCCCCATTTTCAAGGAAAGCTGAGAACACAACCAGGAAAAGAAAACAAAACAAATGAGCTCTCTATATGCTGGAAATCCTGCCATGTGATGTCACGTATGTTCCCACATAAGCCGCACCACTCTGGGCCTTAGAGGTTCTGAGCTCTCCAAGGAGGAGAGCATCGTACTCATCCATAAGTCCTCAGTGCTCAACAGAGTGCTAGTACACAGTAGGCGCCCAGTGTATGCCTGCAGAACAGAGTGTAAGATTTTGCTGATGCACAAAGTGAGGATCAGAGAGATTAAGAAGTGTATCCAAGAGGGTTACCTCGCTGGTAAAAGTGGCAGCCCTGGAACTTGGACTTGGGGTTATCCGGCCCCCGTGGCACATTCATGTCGCTCTGCTTACACGGCCTGACCTCCAGATGCTTCTCTCCAACCCCAACAAAGACACTTCTTTTCTAACAAATAGACTGGCTGATGTAGATCACACCTGGGGCTACCGCCTCCTCTTCCTTACGTCCTAGCTTGCTTTCAAAGTGGTTCTTTCGAGATACGATCCTTGGTCTGGGGCTCTTCTCCAGTGACCGAGCGTGGTCAGGATCTCCGAGGGCCCTGAGGAGAACACATGATCTCAGGGGCCCGCAGAGAGGAGGCACAGAACCATGGGAGGAGCTCACTGGGCTCCCGAGAGCTGTTCCTACCTGGTAAAAATATCATAACTGGCCTGGTCAGTACCTTCTTTCCTTCCCTTCTTAACAGCAAAGGTTTCAACTTACAACGAACAAGTCAGACCAACTCTTGTCTTTCTCTTCTCTCCCCGTCTCTCTGCCTCCTCTCACTTGCCAAAGCTTCAAACTAGCTCTCTGTTGTAAACGATTCTCTAAAGTGTGTCCAAAAATGAAGGGTTTTTTCCCTAATTTTATATGTACACACTTACATACATATATAGCAAGTCTTTCAGACACTTTTTACTTGAAGCTATTCATTGGACTCTGTTTTTCCACCCAGGGAAGCCCAAAGCAATGAACAATGAATGATCCAAACCAGACTCCACTGGAGCAGTTCTGTATATTACATGCAAAGAAATGTTCCCACAACAAAGTCACTAAATGAATGTCACTCGGCTTGAATAGAGGAATAAAATTAAATTGTGATAAAAGCAAGTTGTTTAAAGGATCTTTAGTTCATGTCTACCAAATTACCCTGAACATTATGTGCTGAACAAAGGCTCTGATACTCCTGATATTAAGTAATAGAAACATTTTGAGAAATAAGCCAATATTTTTACTCTAAGAAAGATTTATGTATCATTTTCTGGTTTTATGGGTATTGTGATTGTCCTCCAAACCTCTGAATAGTGTCGAGTTCTTTTCCAGCTGAAATTCTACTCTACTATGTTCTCTTTAATGCTGGAAGCCCTGGTGGGATGTCTAACAGAAAATTAAACAAGGAACTCCATGGAAATCAACCTAAGTCTTTCTTTGTCACTGGCTAGGCCTAATCACTAAAACAGTGCTATGCTTAATACAGATTCCCTAACTGGCATGTAAGCAGAAGATCTGGTTAATGAAAATCATGGTAGCCAGGAAGGAAAATATTTAATTTATAAGTGATGAGCTATTTAAACTAAATCTCGGCACTCAGATATTTTTTCCCCTGGAGTCAAAGATCATCGCCACCATCTTTGATGAGGAAGATGGAGACAGTGGACTGGTCCGCCTCCACATTCCAGGCATCTCTAACCCTTAGTTAATTCTTGGCCAAGGTTCTGCTGCTGTTGACGTTGTCTACTTTCTGTTCTTTGGACTTTAACCTCGTAAGTGAGACCTCTACTCCTTGGCCTACAGAAGGAAAGCAGGAAGAATGACATTAAGAATTCTACTTTGCATTCACTGATCTTTAAAATAAAATAATAGCATTACTAGCCCCAGATTCCGAAAGTTATTAAAACCACTTTGAAAGTCCTGAGTTTACCAAGGCTTTGAGATAACTCCAAGACGTTGTCAGAAGGGAGGTATCAAGACGTTGCTTAGTGAAGAGAGGCAGAAAACACTGAAAGATCTGGCTGCTAGTCTCATAGCTCCCACTTACATGTGATCCCAGATTTTCCTTCACTCCAGTGGACCCTGGGACAACTGGTAAAATCACTAAATCTATATATTAGATAATAGTATATATCAATATTAATTTTCTGATTTTGATACTGTTAGATGGTTACATAGAGAACTTTCTTGTTTTTAGGAACTATACACTAAAGATTTTAGAATAAAAAAGTGCCATGTTACTTACTCTAAATGGCTCAGAAACAAAAAATAGAGAGAGGGAATAATGGAGAGAAGTTTTAACATCTGAGAAAACTGAGTAAAGAGTACAAAGGAATTCTTTATACTATCCTTGAAATCTTTGTTCTGTCAGAAATTATATCAAAATAAAACTTAAAATAGGGCACCCGGGTGGCTCAGTTAGTTAAGTGTCTGACTCTTAATCTCAGCTCGAGTCATGATCTCATGGTCGTGAGACTCAGCACTGCATTGGGTTCCACGCCGGATGTGAGTCTGCTTTGAGTCTCTTCCTCTCCCTCTCCCGCTACCCCCACCCCCAAGTGCCTGCACTTGCTCGCTCTCTTTCTCGCTCTCTAAAAAATAAATAAGTAAATATAAATTGGGGGCACCTGGGTGGCTCAGTCAGCTAAGCATCTGACTTTGGCTCAAGTCATGATCTCAGGGTCCTGGGATCCTGAGCTCAGTGTCAGGCTCCATGCTCTACAGGGAGTCTGCTCTGCTTTCCCCTCTCTCTCTGCTCCTCCCTATTTATGCACACTCTCTCTCTCTCAAATAAATAAAATCTTAAAAATAATATTAAAAATAAAACTTAAAGTAAATGCTGGCTATATAATTGGCTCTCAATAAATATTCATAGAATGCCACTTTAACTACCCTTTGGATCCAACATGGTCATGTGAGCTGGTGTCAGAGTACCGGGCTGACCTGATAGGAAGCCTCTAGCCCACTCTGCCATGAACGGGGATTCAAAGTCTCTGAGACAGTTATCCAGGAGCAGGCGCCAATCTTGCTCTCCGGGCACACACCCAACACAACATCCCAGAGATCAAGCATTGGGTACAGCCAACACGCTGCTCTCAACCCAAACAGGCAAGTCTCCTTCAGAACTGAAATATAGAGTGGAAGTCCTTTCCTGACTCTGCAGAGTCTTCAGAAAGGTATCCGTGTTCTGTCCAACATGCCTATGTTCAGGGTGTGTGTTTTAGCAGCAGCTACCTAAATTCACATTCCAAAGCTTCCACTATCAACACTAAGCAAGAAACTTCCATGACTCCTAACTGACGGTCACACACAGAGTCAGGCAGGGAACACAAGGAGATAGAAAAATGAATTGATTAATTAACAATTATTTAATTAAGAAATCAAGTACCTAGAACTGTATTCATGATACTTAGCACATACAGATCACACAAAGGGAGTCACAGGAGAGAGATCGAGTTTCTAAGGATGAGATTTATCACCCCCCAAGCACACAGTGAATGCACTTTTATTGGAATCACCTGTAAGTCATACCTAGACTATCAGGCACTCACTCCTCAAAAGCTATGACTTTCTATCATGGAAGGGATATTTATTAAATTCAATTCTGCAGGGATGGACATGACAATATACATATAAGTACAATATTCACCCAAAACATATGGAGATAAAAGGCTGTGTTCTGTTAGGTTTTTTTTTGGGGGGGGGGTGGTTTGGTTGGTTGGTTGGTTGGTTGGTTGGTTTTATTCACTAGAAGAGAGTCTGGGGAACAGCTTAAGTTAAGCCTTCAAAAATGAAATGTGTTATACCCAAGCCACATCATAATGATCCCATAGAAGGTGCTTAGAGAAAGACTAGATTACAATTTAACCTATCCCGGCCTGTTCTTCACCTTAAAAGAAACGATAAGCTCTCTCTTTGGGCTTCCATTTTTATGGGGAAGGAAGGAAAGAAGGAAGGCAGGCAAATAGATGGAATAAACTTCATTCACTTATTTTGAAAATCAGATGCAGACTTCAAAATCCGGAATAAAGCAAGATTCTTGTTTGCTGAATTATTTAAAGAATTCATCTTTAGCTGAAAGGGGAACTCCTGACATCATCCAGTGCGACCTGTAATGGATTGGTAAGTTATCACGTGATATAGAGCTTTATGACAAAAGCAGTCATACGGAAGAAATCTGCCCAAGATGGTTTAAAATCCTCGTTTTTTTAATGTAGATTAAGTTTAAAATTGGGTCTCGAGGGTGTGGACTTTGCAGGTTTTTGATGGGTGGAAACAGAACAATAGTACCACACACACCACAAATGCCGCAGTGTTAGCTGGCTGAGGAGGGCTGGCTCCTCAGGAATAAAAATTTAAAAGTCATTTGAAAAGAAACTACAACCAAACGTTGAGAAATCTGTGTATGTTGCTTGTATTTGAGGTCAGAATGATGAAAAGAATTTTTGTGAACGTTGTTAATTTCAACAATTAATAGATTTGCTGAACATCTCTTTTTTGTAAAACGTCTCCTTTATACTAAGTACGTTGTATTTAAGGGTTTGTGAAAAGTGAAGTTCAGCTCTGCTTCCAAATGCTAGGATCTAAGAAAAGGAAAAAGAAAAAAAAAAAGTGTCCCCAAATGAATCACATTCAGTCTTGGAATAAATCCACATAATTCTCTTATTTACTTAAAAAGTCTTGTATTTGCATCTGTCTTTTTTACTATATCGATGAGCTTTCTTCTCTGGAGTATGGCTCAGCTCCAACCCTCAGTATCTACAGACTCTCTGCTCTTCCGTGCCTAACAGTAATGAGGTGGGAGCTGACAGGACCTTCTAGCCACCGGGGCCATCAGGTACCCATATCAAGAAGCAGACACAAGCAGTTTCTCCCACTGAGAATTCAGAGCAAACTCTATGCATCTTAGATGATCCCAAATCCTGCTGTACAGTACTTCTAAAGCACTTTCTAAAACTTCAACAACAGACAGCTCTCTCTGGACCCGAGTTTCGGTAGGGTACACAACAGAAAAGTTTTTGTAATAAACAATGCAAGAAGGAGTGAGTGAGTGACTGAACAGTGAAGGAGGATGTGTCATCTGAGATGGATTATGGCACAAAGGGCATCATGTGTGCTCTGCACAGGGAGGGGTGGGGGAGGTCTCTACGAGGCAAACGCGGTACTTCTCCGGACAGCAGGCTCAGGCTATGCAATACTGACCCCCACTCTCTGTTAGAAGGACTGTGAGCTCTCTGCAAGCAGGGCTGTTGGAATCAGGGGTCTTACTCCCCCATGCCCACCCAGACCAGGCAGAGGGGAGGAGCGCAAACCCATCTGGAGCACAAGGGCTGAGGGCCTTAGTGCAGGACGGGGAGGGCTGGACGGCTCGTTGCTCTTTCAGCTTCCCGCAAGAAGTCGAAAGTCTGAATTCTGCTATGCAATCCTCTCCTTCTAAATGTTAGCTCTGTTATTTTTTTCTTAACATTATGTAGAATTAACAAAACACAGCTGCTGCACTCCACATTCTGCCATGGACTCTCCCTTCCTAACCTCCAACCTAAACCTGTCTACGTATCCGTAAGAGCTCACTGTCCAGTTTTTGCCTTAGCTTCAAGTCTGGCAAAGGACGGGAAGAGGGAACAGCAAATCAGTGTCACTGAAGAAATCACCCACGACAGAAGGGGCAAACCAAGCATGGCTTTCAAGAGCCGAAATTCCAGAAAGGGCTCATGGAATACAAGTCCTGAATGCCATGAGCAAGTCTGCTCCCACCTCACTCTGCACTGTTTCCTCCTATTTTATCGCCCGAAATCTCAAGCTCCCACCAATGTGCCCCTAACTGTTCTTATTTATTAATCATGCCAGATAGGTCTTCTTTTCTTTTTGTAAATAGTTTCAAATTCTTTTTGAAAAGAGGTGGTAAGTTTCAAATAAATAAATAAAGTCTTTCATATGTTCATGATATTATAATTACAGACAAGTGTATTACTATATTTAGGACCTATAGATTTTTAACACAAGGAGTGATTCCTGAAGGGTGAGATTTTCAATAAATGTTACTGAAAAATTCTATACTTAAAATTCATCATCGGAAAATACTGAAAGATCCTTATTTCAATGATTTATATTCTTAAGCCTTTAGCATGAGACAGAAATCTTAGTCTGAGCCCCTAGTTAAAACACACACATACACACACATTTTCATATAGAAAAATAACCTAAACACTCCTATAAATTTAAAAAAATGAACATTTAGATTTCCACATCTATATCTTAGTTATAACCCTCATATTTTTATATATTTGGACCTCTGCAGGAAATTCTGCATAAGTAGGTGAGACCATGAAAAACTTTTGGAGCAAGGACATCTCTCCAGAAGAAAAATCAATTAAATAATATTTGGTCCTTGTAAAATAAAGATAAATACAAATGTGCAAAAAATAAAGGAATAACATGTGAATTTCTTCATATAACAATAAGAAGCATTTGAGTTCTTATTATCAGGAAATGAAACAGCCCTCCCGTATTGCATCTACTTAGAAAACACAACCCGGGAACTTCAGCACAAATGTACTGCTTGGACAGCCCCAGGAGAATACACAAATAGACAATTTTCAATTCACTGATTTAAGTTTTTAAAAAAATGAGTTCCAGAAATTCTGATGACAAAATGGCATGCAAAAATATATATAAATTCTTTCAGCTTAGAATATTTAACTCCTAAAAGACATAGGGTGAAAGTACACATTCTGTTCTGAAATGATACCTCAGTAAGGATCAAGAGAGAGAGAAAAAAAGAACTGGGTATAAAAAAAAAAAAGATTAGTACCTATATCATAAATTATCTAACTGACATTTTTATAAATCTGCCATTCTTTTTCTTTTTCTTTTTTTTTTTTTTTTTTTGGTCAGAGAGAGGGAGAGAGAGCGAGCACAGGCAGACAGAATGGCAGGCAGAGGCAGAGGGAGAAGCAGGCTCCCCGCCAAGCAAGGAGCCCGATGTGGGACTCGATCCCAGGATGCTGGGATCATGACCTGAGCCGAAGGCAGCTGCTTAACCAACTGAGCCACCCAGGCGTCCCCATTATTTTTCTTTTAATGCATATGCTAAACAAGCAGATGCTAAGTCTGTAAACTGTGAATTAAGCTCCCTTTTAAATTAATTGTTCCTTTGGAATTAATAGCATTTAAATCTTGTGCTGTGGTTCCTTCGTCTGAGATGCGTATGCCAATCTCTTGTCCAGGTTCTCTGGCTAGGTTCCAGGAGGCAGTAAACATTGATTCCATTTCTGATTATTTAAGGAGTCATTTGCATCCTATTTATACACTGGCATCTGACCTGACTTCATATTGCTTTCTTCCAGCATGAGCCCTCAGGCCTGTAAGGATCTCTACCTGACCGTCTTCACAGCAAATGTGGCCAGTGATGTTCGGAGAGGTGAGATAACTCGGGCCGAGGGGACAAAGGAATGAGAGCCAGAGAAGAACCCACAAACACCAATGGCTCTCCCTAAGCACCTGGGACTTGTGAGACCAGCATTCCGTCCTCCTTTCAAAAAAGCCAATAGTCCAAACAGGAAGCTTCCTCAGAAGTTATTTCAAGGCCTTTCTAGATAGTCTCCCTCTGTTCAAAATCTTCTCCTGCTAAATGGACCTCAGAATTCTTCCATCAGAATCCATATTCTTAGCTATAAGCCTTCTAACTAAAGGAAAATGCACCTAAGAAAGAGAATATCAAAATCTGCTAAGGGTGTCACTCTTTCCAACACAGAGGATGAGGCTTTGACAGCGGCTTTCTAGAAGGGCAAAGAGGGAGACAGATTTAGGGCACTGGGCAGAGGAGTGAGGAGATGCAGGAGAAACGGCTTCTTGGCAGCTCTGAAACTCACTAGACACCATTTCCAAGTCACAAGTAACATAGTAGAAAGTTGGACCTCCAGCTACTGAAGACAAATGGCTGTGATTTTTATATATCACCGGAGACACACACATGAACATACATGAAGTTCTTAACCATGACAGTCTCCAGCCCCTGAAAAACAGCAACGGCCATTTGTTGTTCTCTGGAATTGCCAGAAAGATCTACTCATCTAGGACTATGCTTCTGACTCTTGGGGTTCTATCTACCCAAGTGTGCACTGTACATTGTCGAAGCCCAAGCACCTTTCCCCTTAAACAACTCCCACAATATGGGGAGAAGGCCTGGAGGAAGTGAAGGAAGGTAGCAAACACAGACTGAAGATGTCTTTTACATCAAAACCATGCATTATGTTATCCACATTACCTGTCCTTTCTTGCACTAATAACACCATAAAGGAGGTATCATTGTTCTCATTTGGGGGAGGAAAAAAACCTGAGCCACGGAGAGTTTCAAAATTTGGTCACAGTTGCAGATAGGAAATGAGGTAGCAGGGCTGAAACCCAGGCCTTCTCCTTTTTGTGAGCTAGAAGAAAGAGTCTTCACATTGAGATATCCTCTCGAGGTCTAACACCGCCAATATACTCTCCCTAACATAAAGCCAGAGTTCCTTCGTGCTAACCTGAAAGACTCAGGGAGCTGTCGTTGCCAGCAGACAAGTACGAGTGTATGAACGACGACCTGTAGAAATCTCTGCTCACAGAACCAAAACAGCGCAGTGGAAAGCAGACTCTGGCCCTTTCTTCATGCCGGGGTTATATCAGAAAATGACCCAGGACCTGGATTTGGGTGGTACCTTCAGTGGACTTGTCAAAAAGAAAAAATTCATTCTCCCTCTTAAGAAAGTAACATATACACAATGTGGAAAACTGTGGAAATACTTTAAAAGTCAAAGAAGAAACTAATAATTACTCATAAGCTCACTGCCCAGAGACAATCATAGCATTTTAGGTTATTCTCTCTTTAGACTTCTCGGTATTTATTCATATTTTATAAAAATATTTTTCTTTATTTGAGAGAGAGAGAACACGAGTATGGGGCAGAGGGGTAAAGGGAGAGGGAGAGAGAGTCTTAAGCAGATTCCACGCTGAAAGGAATAAGATGGAGGACATTAGGAGAAGGAAAGGAAAAGTGAATTGGGGGAAATCAGAGGGGGAGACGAACCATGAGAGACTGTGGACTCAGAAACAAACTGAGGGTTTTGGAGGGGTGGGGGGCAGGGTGAGCCTGGTGGTGGTATTAAGGAGGTATTAAGGAGGGCACAGATTGCATGGAGCACTGGGTGTGGTGCATAAACAATGAATCTTGGAACACTGAAAAAATAAAATTAAATTTAAAAAAAAAGGAATTAAAAAAAAGAAGAAGAAGAAAAGACTCCATGCTGAGCATGGAGCCTGAAGCAGGGCTCAATCCCACGACCCTGAGATCATGACCAGAGCTAAAACCAAGAGTCAACTGACTGCATCACCCAGGTGCCCCATGTATCTTTCATATTTTGAAAGCATTCCAGCCTACACCTTATATAAAGTTCTGTTCACTTAATGTATATTAAAATTATTTTAACACTTCTGAAAGAACTCCTTGTACACTTAATTTTAATATTTCACCACAGAGACATCACCAGTTTGCTTAACTTTTCTTTACTGTCATGCATTTAAGGTAGAGATGATTTTTCACTAAAAAAAAATATATATATATACAGCAAAAAATATTATATTCACATTTATTTTACTGTATTTCAAATTATTTTCTTAGCGTCGATTTCTGGAAGAGGCGTTGTTGGGCTATATGGGGGAATGAGAGGCGACACACTGAATCCTGGACAGCATGAACACCCCCTAGTCAGCAAGCACACAGGGACTGATCAGAAAAGATGTGGCTTATAAACATTTGCTAGGCTGTACCAGACTTTACTAGTTGATAGCGTAACTGTATCTTAAGTATTTTGCCAGCTTTCTACATAAATATGGTCTCCGAAGCACACGATGAGAACTCCAATCTCAATGTATTCTGCTTATCCACTGAGTGTTATTTTCTTTGCCGATTTGATAGGCTTATGCAAAAAAAAAAAAAAAAAAATCACCAGTGTTTTCATTTATATTTCCAAATTCAATGAAGTCAAGTATTCTCTAAAAAGGCTTATTTTGGGGCGCCTGGGTGGCTCAGTGGGCTAAGCCTCTGCCTTCAGCTCGGGTCATGGTCTCAGGGTCCTGGGATCAAGCCCCACATTGGGCTCTCTGCTCGGCAGGGAGCCTGCTTCCCCTCTCTCTCTGCCTGCCTCTCTGCCTACTTGTGATCTCTCTTTCTGTCAAATAAAAAAATAAAATCTTTAAAAAAAAAAAGGTTTAAAAAATAAAAAATAAAAAGGCTTATTTCCAGTTTATTCTTTGTATTTTTCCTTTCATTTGTTCATTTGTTTTTTAGATTCCACATATAAGTGAAATCAGGTGGTATTTGTCTTTCCCTGTCTGACTTACCTCACTTAGCATAATACCCCCTAGGTCCATCCACACTGCTACAAATGGCAAGATCTCATTCTTTTTTAGGGCAGTGTAGCATTCCATTGTGTATATATATACACCACATCTTCTTTATCCATTCAACTATGACGAACCCTTGGGTTGTTTCCATATCTTGGCTATTGTAAATAATTCTGCAATAAACATAGCGATGCACGTTATCCTTTTAAGTTAGTGGTTTTTTGTTTGTTTTTCTTTTTCCAGGTGGTTGCCCCAGGAGAGGGGTGAGGGGATGGGCAAAATAGGTGAAGGAGATGAAGAAATACAAACTTTCAGTTATCAAATAAGTTATGGGGATGAAAAGTATACAGCACAGGGAACAGAGTCAACAAAACTGTAATAACCTTGTATGGTGCCAGATAGTAACTACACTTCTCATGGTGAGCATTTCATAATGCATAATGTATACATAAATTGTTGAATCACTATGCTGTACACCTGAAGATAATATATGTCAACCACACTTCAATCAAAAAAAATTTAATTACTTCTTCACTGTGAATGTTCGCTTCATGATTCTATTTATCTGTTTGTTGGCAGGTGATGCCTTCATTTCCTTTTCATAGGTTGTAACAATAAAATAACACAGGAGAGCCAGAGGATCCAGGCACATTCCAGACCTAGTCCCTGCCATTTACTAGTTGGAACATTTGGGGCTCATCACTTCTCATAGACTAAAAACTCTCCATTTTTGGTTGACATCGTCAAGAGAAATTTTACACAGCCAAGTGTAGAAACAGATCAAAGCAACGGGGCTGGGGCCAAAGTGAGGGGCAGTTCCTTCTTAATGCACCCAACCCACCTCCCCGCCCTTAGCTTCCTGAACACCCTGGAGAACCCTAGTGTCCTGAAGAATAAAATAAAACATCACTGAGCATGCTTGTTCAAGCTCTCTTTCAGCTTCTCTGAAACCAGCCTTCCCAGGTTGCAAAAGAAAAACACCACCAAGACTTGGTGAGTTCAGGAAGCCAGCAATCTCAGAGACATAGTAAGAAGCCTCCACGTGGAAAATATTCCCGGTCAGTCTGAAGGTTTTGGGTTTTTTTCCTCTCTCTCTCTCTCTTTCTTTCTCTCTTTCTCTTGCTTGATGTGCAGTTGGTACAGAGATTTAAAAAAAAAAAAGGCAATACTGAATAAACTATGTGACAGAAAGACAGGTCTTTTCCAAATACTGAATGTTTCCAGCAGATGTATCAGCCATTCTTCAGAATTCACAAACTCCCATCACAGCTTGGGTCCTGGATGAGAGAAATCAATGTGAAATATTTCCTCCTCCATTCTTCCCGCTCAAGCAGAGTCAAAGCACATTGATGATCACTACCTTCAGGGAAATATAGTGATTTATGGAGTGAAGCCAGCAATCAGTAATTCCTAAGGCAAAGAGATGGGATAAAGAAAGCTGGGGAGTAGATGGAGAGGTATAGAAAAATCTGGACCTAGGAGCATCCAGCGCTGAGATTGCTGAAAACAGATAACTGTCGAGAGTTGTTGAATTTTACGTGTCTCAGGGTTTTGCCTAGAGCCTGTGCTACATAAACCTTAGGTATTCCAAAATGGTAAGTGCAAGCAGTTCATGTCAAAGGTATCCCAGTGTAACTATGATCAAAAACAGGAAAATACAAACCCAAACTTTCTAAGAAATCCAGAAGGTCTGACACATCATTTTCTGGGGTATAGAGTTCTTCTTGACATATACTGATTTATAAGAAGTCTTTCACTAAAGACAGTTTTCAGTTATATAACCCCCCTCTATTATCCATTAGTAACATTTCTTAAAAATCACTAAGAAAAGAAACAAACATCTTTCAGCCTATCTAGCATAAACACTAGTTATTAAAATAAACTTAAGAATCTGAAGATGAGGTCTTACTATTTGGGTTTTTATTTTACAGTTTCTACCAGCTTAAAAATAGACATTTAAAGACAATATGAATTCTTTAGGGCTGTAATTACCAGGGCTTTTTGTTCTACAACTTGGCAAAGAGCCATTCTTGCAATCACAAAAAGTCACACTTCAGTCTGAGTTATGCATGGTGCACTAATTCACACCTTGGACATTGTTTCGCCTCAGTATCTTACTGCTTCATTAAAGATGTTTATATTTGGATAGTTTGCAAATGTTTAGTATGAAAGACAGAATCCAAATGTGCGAACCAGGCAAGAGAAACTTACTGGCAATCTGAAAGCACGGAGGCTATTAATAACGAGCAAGCCAAAAAGTTACTTTTCCTTTCACTGTTTAGAAGTTTGCCCAGGAGACATGCATGGATTGTCTTTAAAATTATTAAGATACTACCTAAAACAATTTGTCATCAAATTATAAAATACACGCAAGTAGTCCCCAGCTTTCAAAGGTGTTCTGTCCTAAAATTCCCTTATGTGGGGTGGCTATGCACCCCTGTTTATCCGGGATAGTCCTGGAGTATTATTAATACACCCTCTTCCACTCTCAAAAGCACTCAGTTTGGATGATAAATTATTTGGAAACCCTATTTATTACATCTCTCTAGTTTTTAGCCTAGTATACAACCTCCCATAGAGAGAGAAGAAATATAAGCCTTTTTAAAAACCATCATTTAAAATTAATTTCTAGCAACAGAAATGAACTACTCATGTCACAGCATTTCTATGAGAAAGTAGGCTTGAAATTTAAACTTGACATCTCTCCATGAGCCCACGCCATTTCCTTGGACCTGTAACAGCATTCTTTTTGCCACTTGACAGATACCTGATTTGGAGATTCCTTTGGCTCCAAGTTACCAATGGTTACCTGTTCAAGCCGAGCTGCAGGGGTCAATGCAGAACAGAGACAGAAATCCAGGGACAAGGAACAAGATGGGGCAGCCTGGAGGGCCACGCATAAGGAGAGGGTCGGATGGAGGAGAATGAAGGGCAAACAGTTACGGGGCGGAGTGCCCTACGAGCATCATCCCCAAAGCTACTTCAGTCCTTGGTGAGCAATAACCCCAGCCCACCCAGACGCCTCCTCCCCTCCTGCCCTCAGAGTCACTATGGAAAGCCAGGCCCGTCTTCACCCTAGGTCAGTGGGTATGCGTGGGATGTTTAGCTGCTCTGGGCCTCAGTTTCCTCACCATGACAAGGAAACCCTTACATAAATTTTTAGGGAATAGACCCTTCTCATGTAATTTTTCCTACTCTCCCTGCCCTGAGGCACATTAGTAGCCTTAAAAACAACAGCCATACCCTCCTCCTACCTTATACGCAAGGCCTTACTGTGGTAGGGTAGCAGGAGGCCAAGAGCCAGTGAATAAAATCTCGAAAGTGACATGTTCAGATTTATCTGAGGACAGATGCCGGGTGGGTGGCATCTCTTCCACCCCAGGACTGCCCCCATCACCCCGGCTGTCCAGAATGTCACTCTCTACTCTTGAGGGAGGGAATAAGGGGACTTAGAGTGTCCTTGGATGTTGCAACAGGGTGTCCTGTAGAGAAGATGAGCAGATGAAGTCTGCAGCTACAGGGTGGTGGCAGTCCATTGCAGGACGAGTACACGCCGGGCCGTGAGCCATCCTACAGATGCCTTTGCCTGACAGGAATGAGCAGGGCTTCGGGCACGGCTCCTCTCCCAGGCATCATTCAAACATGCTCCCTTAAGGATCGATGGGGACTGTTCCGGCCCCATCTGTCTCCCAGACACTGGGGCAGACCATGGACAGCCCTCGTGCCGTGAGGACACCTGTTTTTCCTCTGGTCCTCCTCGGTCCATGAGGCCCGCAGTCACTATCTGAGGCTCCCTGCAGCCGTCTGGATACTCTGCTTGTTCCTCCCACTCCCTCTGAGCTCTGGTAACAGCAGGGGTTCCAGCCTAACGGTGCTCCACGACATCAAGGCTGATCCTGCCATGCTATGCCAGGAAACACTATAATGAACATCCGTCCTTTTTGCCTGGCCACCACCCGAATCTCCTTCCTGTATGGAGAAAATTTCCCACCAAGCAGAGTCCTCTCTCCCTCTGTAAACAGAAAGCACCATATAGCATGCCGGGCACATGCGATGATCTTGCCATTCTTCCCACGAGACTTGGAGTCCATGTACTCCTTGAATCTGTGCTTGGCCACGCAACGCCCTTTGACCAATGAGACATTCTCAAAAGTGACCGAGCAGGGGCTAGAAAAGTGGTTAGGCACGGGGGCTTATTGCCACTGGGAACCCTGTGATTCCCACATGAAGAAGTCTGGGCTAGCATCCTTGAGATCAAGAGGCCACAAGGAGCGGGGTTCTGTCCCAATTATCCCAGGGAAGGACTGGGAAGGACACCCTAGGACATCTGGCTCCAGCTGAGCCAATCCAGATGAGAAGAATCTCTCAGCCAAACAAGAGAACTCTGAGAAATAATGAACAGGCATTGTTTTAAGTGACCAAGTTTTGGAAACTGTTTGTTATGTGGTGACAGCAACTGATAAAGTGAGTTTAGCTTTGTGAAGATGCAAATGTATCCACTTTTAAGTGTATGTATGGTGAGCTCTTATGTGCCAATGGGAAGAGAGGGAGGAATAAAAAGATTCGAGTAAGGACTGGGGCATGTTAGTATGGTTGTTGATTTTGATCAGAGTTGTCGAATTGGTGCCACAATTTTAAAAATATAAATTCAACACAGAGCTTTAAAGAGAAATTCAATGAGTGTTGGGGTTACTTCAACCATGACAGTCCAGGGTTCCATGAAATCAACACGAACCATATAGCTCAGAACTTCTGCCAGGAACCCCCATTTCTACACCCAGATGTTTCCATGCCACTCACTGTTGGTTTGATAGATTTCCCAAGCAAAGACTCCATGTCTTTTTCATTAACTTAATTAGCCTCATTTTCATTAACTTAATTTAGCTTCATTTACATGGTCTAGCACACTACCGGAGACAGCAGCAGTCCCAAATCAACCTACGAATTTTCATCTGAGTCCTGGCTCCTTTATGCCAATCTGTGTGACCTCATAAAGTTCCTCTATCAGTTTACACCTCAGTTTCTCCATTTATAAAATAATGGCCTGTTTAGATTTATTTCAAAGGTCTCTTTTGGACCCAACTTTTCTTATTATGTTAATTTATCTTTTTTTTAAAAAAGATTTTATTTATTTATTTGACAGAGATCACAAGCAGGCAGAGAGGCAGGCAGAGAGAGGGGGGAAGCAGGCTCCCCAGTGAGCAGGGAGCCCAATTACGGGGCTCGATCCCAGGACCCTGAGATCATGACCTGAGCTGAAGGCAGAGGCTTTAACCCACTGAGCCACCCAGGGGCCCCTATGTTAATTTATCTTAAAAAATATTTTAAATAATACTTCCCAAATCACTTTCAACTAGACCAGCTTTACATGCCAACTGATTAGGGAGTTCCTTCTATTTCTTCCTGCCTTGTCAGGCTCCTGACATTTACTTTGGATCATTTATAGGTTAGTTTTTTACATGTCTGACTTTCTGTTAGTCCTTGAGGGCAGAGAACTCTGAAGGATTCTTCTAATACACTGCTGCTGCCCATCAGAGTAGGCACTTTAATTAAACTACAATTACATTAAAACCAACTGTAGTTCAGATTTGTATGACAAATTTCAATACCTTTTATTTTTATTGCCATAGAAAATCAATGGAGAAAATGAAAAGTTTACCTTCTGGTTATAAAGTAAGCCCTGGAAAAAAATTTAACTCAGGTTATTTATACTGAAAACACCAATTAATTATATATAAATTACATAATTTATATATAATTAATCACACATTTCAAATCAAAGTATAAGTTATTACAGCCAACTCTTGATTATCCTTGGCAATGTGGGAGGGCATGGGGTAAGCACACTTGTAGATAAATAGTATCCAATTTACATCTAATCTAAATTCAACAATAGGGACCCCTTACATTCTTATGTGAAGATCCAGGACTGCTCAAGGAACTTGTTCGGAAGAAAACTTAATAAAAAACTTATTTCATCCATAAAATGAAATACCATGCAGCAATTACACAGAAGAAAAAAATGTAATAATATAAAGATGATCCTATTTTTCTTAGCAACTACATTAGAATACCCTGAGCCCAAAGAGAGAACTGTTGTGCAGTGAGCAAGATCTATAATGCATTTGCCTGAGAGAGTGAAGGAAGCGAAGGGCAGAGGAGGGAGGGAGATGGAGCAGAGCAGGAGGGGAAGGGAGAGAGAAAAGAAAGGACAGAGCACCCCACAGAGCACAGAGGGCAAAATATCCATGGATGCGGGAGCCCCTAGTTGGAGGTAAGGCCTGGAGAGACTTGGGACCACAGAGCTCTCTCCTATGGATACTAACTCTTCCCTGCAGAATTTTCGATAGGGTTTATAGCACTCTGAGTGCTTTTATGCAAATAGATTATTTGGAGGTGAGGCAGGGAATGTGGAAAGGGACTGAGGTTGAGCACTGTACTGCATGGTAGAAAAACAAAATTATATTCAAAAACATTAAACATATGGGTTACAGTTATAGTAACCAACACAAAAAGATTTCCAACATGTATTTTTACAAAAACAACTTTATAGAAGTACAATTCACATACTATAAAATTCACCCATTTTAAGTATACAACTCAATAAATTTTAGTAAATTTACCAAGTTGTGTAACAATCACCATTATCTAGTATTAGAACATTGCCATTACCCCAGTAGTACCCATGGTGCCATATAGCTAATCCCTGTTCCCAACATCAACCCTGGGCAAATACTAATCAACTTTCTGCTCCACTGATTTGACTTTTTGCACATTTCACACAATTGGAATCACACTGTGTGAGCTTCTGTGTGATTCTTACACTTATTATAATTAATTTTTGAGGTTTAACTACGATAAAGCATGTTTCAGAATCCATTCCTTTTTACTATTGAATAGTATTCCATTACTATACCACATATACCATATACCACACTTCCTGTTTATTCTCCAGCTGATGAACATCTGGGCTGTTTCTACTTTCCAGCTATTATGAATAATGCCACCATGAACACTCGTATGCAATTCTTTATGCTAACATACCAACATGGATGTTAAGATGAGGGGAAAAGGCTATAGACTGGCATCAATTCCAAGAGCTTCATCTTGGAAATTAGGATGCATCATACTATCAATCATTTATGTATCAGTCAAAGTCCCAAAGGGAAACAGATGACATATTCAAATTGGGATAATTTGAAGAAGTTTTAATAAGGGAATTAAATATAAAGGTAACAATGGAACCAAATAAGGAAAGAGTCAAGAGATAAGAGTCTGCCACCTTGAATGCACACTGGTGTGGCCCCTGTAGAAAAGAGCATGGATATTCCTCAAGAAAATTAAAAATAGAATTACCAAATGATCCAGTAATTCCACTCCTGGGTATTTACCCCCCAAAATATGAAAACTGCAATTCAAAAAGATATTTGTACCCTTATTTTTACTGCATTATTTACAATAATTTTTATTTTTATATTATATTATTATATTATTTTTATTGCATTATTTACAATAACCAAAATACGGAAGCACTCCAAATGTCCATCAATAGACAAATGGACAAAGAAGATGTGTTGTGTATGTGTGTGTGCATATGTGTCCACATATGTCCACATATGCACACACACATACACACATACATATAATACAGTGTTATACAGCCACAAAAAAGAATGAAATCTTGCCACTTGCAACAGCATGGATGGATCCAGAGAGTATAATGCAGAGACAAACACAAAAAAGACTCTTAACTATGGAGAAGAAACTGGTCATTACCAGAAGGGAGGTGGGTGGGGGGGAAGGAGTGAAGTAGGTGAATAGGATTAAGAGTACGATGGTGGTGAGTACTAAGTAATGTGTAGGATTGTTGAATCACTATATTGTAAAATGATGTAACTAATATAACACTGTGTGCTAATAACATTGGAACTTTAAAAAAAAATTAAAAAGAGCTTGCCATCTTGAGAAGAAAGCGCCCTTCCATCAAGAAGAACATTCAGAACAAGGTACTGTGGGACAGAGCTATGTGAATAAATCCTCCTTCCTCACTCCCCTCCTTCCCTCTGATCTCCTACAGGGCTTCTCCACTGGCCATGTCCAACTGGAAGACAGAGACCGAGAGGCCATTGACATGGTCCATACAGACCAGCCTTCCTGGGCAGAGAGCTGGTAGAGAAGGGCGGAGAATGCACAGGGCAGAATAATCAGTGTACATACGTGGTGCAGTGTGTCAAAGTTAAATTGGCAAAGTTTTCTTCTTTCTTTAGTGATACATAAGATAATGGTGTATCTTCATTTGTGAATATTTGATTTGATGAAGATATGATCCCAATTTGGTAGGAATCATTATTAATAATAAATGTTCATATACACATGAAAAAAATTTGGATGTATATATCATGTTAATGGGGGAGTTTAAAAGGAAACCTTCTTATCAATGTTAAAATTTTCTATAATGTTAGGATTTTTTACAGTGAGTATATCCGGTTACCAAGACTTGGATCTTCCTGGCTTCTGAACACCGAGCCTTGTTTTTATTCTTCAAACTTCCTTTCCTTCCTACTAACTCCCCTTTGCCCACGGTGTTTTCTCTAACTGATACAGAATATGGACTTCTTAGATTTAGAATGTGTTTTAATAAACACATGTCATACAGAGGAAAGACTTAATAAACAATTCAATTAATAAATGAAAGTGACTTGAAGCTAGTTGTGTAATCACTGATCACACTGGTGATCTCATAGCCAAGTTACAAGGAAATTAAATACCACAAGAGAAAATCCTGATGATTCAGAGAGAAAAATGAGGAGGAAAAGGGAGGAAATAAGGAGAATAATAATTCTAAAGCAAAAGAAAAGGTTAAGATGAGATAAAATGCAATTTTTCTAAAGGAGGTAGAAGTAAATGGTTAAGATTTTTTTTGCCTCTAAAATATGTATTATTTACATCCAAGTCAAAAATGGACACAATCTTCTTCTTTTTTTTTTTAGAGATTTTATTTATTTGAGAGAAAGAAACAGAGATAGCAACAGAGAGCATGAGTGAAAACAAACCAGCCCTGAGGAGATGCAGAAGCAGACTCCCACTGAGCAGTGAGCCCAACGCAGGGCTCAATCCCAGGACCTAGGATGATCCAAGCCAGAGGCAGATGCTTAACCAACTGAGCCACCCAGGCGTCCTGACATAATCTTTTCTGATGAGCCAAAAAGAAGTTCTAATAATAAACATTTACAATGACAAAGGAAACTAAGTTTTGAAGTGATAATGAAAAGAATCCAGAAATGATGCTCTTGAAATCAGTTTCCCATAGAATGTCCAGAATCTGTCTGCCTTCTCTATCCACACTAAACCTTCACCATCATTCAGTACTATTTTTTTAAGGTTTATTTACTTATTTTAGAGAGACCGTGGGGGGAGGGGCATAGGGAGAGAATCTTCAAACAGACTCCCCACAGAAGAGAGCCCAGAGTCCAGACACTCGGGCTTGATCTCACAACCCTGAAATCATGACCCGAGCTGAAATCACAAGATCAACCAACTGAGCCACCCAGCTCCCCAGCATTCAGTATTGTTTTATTTAGAATATTATAAAATGTCAAGAAACACCTTTCAAAGTTTATTGAGATGAGCCATGGGTTGATAATATTTTAATAACATGTGAAAGGTGATACCTCAGTTTTAATTTTCTAATTTATAAAAATTCTAATTAAAAAAAAAAAATTTCAATTCCACAGTATTTCAGGGACAGGATGCATCAAATAAATCTTTTGTGAACAAGTGTGAAGAATTAGCATAATTTATAACATCACTTATATGGGAAAATGCATTCCAAGTTCTGAATAACCAATGCACAAACAAACTTTTGGAACCTGACCCATTCCGATGTTAAAAACTGCCTGTACTGGTTTCAACCTGTGAACTTACCAACACTTTGGTCAGGGTTGTTAGCAAAATAGCTCAGTTGGCTCATTTAACTATTCCATTCCACTTACTCATTTGTCCATTCATTCACGCGTGCATGCGTTCAGCAAATATTTATTGGTTGCCTACTTTAGCAGGGCACTGGGCTAGAAGTGAGATGATAGGGACACAGAGTAGAATAACACGGGGTCCTGCCAGCAGGAAACAAACTTCTTAGCAGAGTGAGCAAACCAGCAACTCAACTCGAATGCACTGTGAAAAAAGAAAAAGAAATAAAAAGGGGAAGACGTTCTGAGAGAGGTCAGTGTCCCGGAAAGAAGCAGCTCGGTGTGGGCAGAGAACAGAGGAGACCTGTATTCTGAAGAGTGCAGAGCAAAACCTGCGCTGGTGGGGAATGAGGCTGGACCTGTGATCACGAAGGAATTAAAAGACCATTTCAAGGAAGAAAACCCGTATTTTTTGGCCCCTGTCGGCCAACCTTTGATGATGGGTTTCAGCATACAAATGAGATGTTTAGGCTTATATTTTGGTTAGCTCATTCTGGTAACCCTGCAGAACTTGGGTCAGCAAACTACAGCCTGTAGAATTTTGTGGCCTTCAAGCTAAGAATAGCTCTTAGGTTTTTTAATGGCTTTTTTAAAAAAGATTTATTTATTTATTTGACAGAGAGAGAGATCACAAGTAGGCAGAGAGGCAGGCAGAGAGAGGGGGAGGCAGGCTCCCCGCTGAGCACAGAGCCCAATGCCGGGCTCGATCCCAGGACCTTGAGACCATGACCTGAGCCGAAGGCAGAGGCCTAACCCGCTGAGCCACCCAGGCACCCTTTTTAATGGCTTTTTAAAAATCAAACAAGAGTAGTATTCTGTAGCACATGAAAATTCTATGAAGTTCAAATTTTGTTGTCCATAAGGTTTTAAGGGAACACAGTCACATCCATCCGTCTACACAGCATCACTAACCGTTATTGCAAAGGCAGAGGAAGGATGGAGACTGTGTTTCCTACCTGCCCCTGTACAGCTTGCTGACCTCTGATACAGAAGATGGATGAAAGAAGAAAGACCTATGCCAGGGCTTCTGGGACTGAACAGACCAGCTGAAAAATGACCCAGGGCTGAACTAGGGTAAGTGGTAAGCGGGACAGAGTGAGTAGGGCAGTTTCAGGACACAGGGTGTCAAATCAGCAAGGTGCATGGATGAAATCAAAGGTCGTGTCAGGAATAATTTCAGGTTTCAGTTTTGAAGAACTGGGGGGTGGCGGGTATCTCCATCTGAGTGAGTGAGAAGACGCAGGACAGATGGATGGATGAGGTGTCCTTGAAGATATTTCTGTGGAGATGTCCTGGAAGTAACCGGACGCAGCTGGAGGCCGCAATAAACACTCACCCATTTCTCCTCTGTACACTGAAGTCCACACATCACTTTCCACATGCCAAATATTGACTTTGTTTCCTCGGCAGATGAGTGAATACTCTGAGGAATCATGTGGTGACAGTGCTTATCAGCCAGGTGTTCGGTCCTGGCTGTAACAGCAGCATATTCTCACAATGCGTACGTGATTTTTTGATGACTGGGGTATATTACACTTTGGGTTGACTATTTTATTAACCAAAAGAAAAAAGGCAAAAAGAAAAAGAAAATTAAGGTGTTGACACTAATGATAAGAAATACAAGTATCATTAAAGTCAGAAGTTAGTAAGCATGTCCAGATAGTCACTGGATTTAAGTTGAATACACAATCCATTAGGAAGGAAAAGCAGCAAATTAAGGAAAACAGGTATACATTTGAGGAAATACCTTCTGGTTGAAGATAATATCTAAAAAGAGAGGTGTCATTAGGGCTTCTGTAACCATTTTCTCAAAGACATATCCCAATGCTTCTAGAGTATATTTGACTTTTCTATGTGTAACCATCCAACACATTTTCAGAAACTCGTTTTTCTAAGAGTAGGAGACTCCCTGCATTCATCTGGGAGCAGAAGCTGAGAAGATACAGATGATAAAAGTAACCAAAGAGAATAAAAGGAACAGGAAGAAAGGGTTGCATTCCAAGGAAATCAGTACTTACTGGTTAGGCCAGGTTAAGGAGAGCCCCCAACAGAAACTGAAGTAAGACACCATGGGAGATGTACGGAGAACCAGGGAAATGAGAGATACCACAACAGAAGGGAGTCAAGTTTTGAGAAGGAATAAGTTATGACTACTGCAAAGACACCAGCCACCACTGTCTCTGCCTAAGACACTCTACTCTTCCTTCCTCTACTCTACCCCACCTCTGCCTTGGAAACCTCTTTTCCCACTCCTCATCATGTCATCTGAATGTACTGATCCCACCCATTGCTCCAAAGATGGGCCATGACCGGCTTCAGTCAATTGTCATCTTGGCCAGAGTGACTGATTGGTTCGGGGATGAGCAGGAACACAGCAGAGACAATGGGAAGCAGAGAGGTATTTGCTGGGGCTTCTGAGAAAAACACATTCGCTCCGTCTTCCCTGGAAGGTTTAATGGTTTAACGTGAGGATATGAAGTCTGGAACGGCTTGCAGACACTGCCGTGAGAGGGGAAAGTCTAGAGCTGGGGGTGGAAAGGTTTAATGCTTTCTGGTCGTTACACCTAAGGCAATCTATAACAGAACCATCTGGAAAGGGCATCTTAAATGTGTTCAAGAAAATCTGCAACTTAGTTTTATTTCCTATACTGTTACTGAAGACATTTTTTGAAATGATCAAGGTCTTCATTCTGGAAAGAAGAAAGCTTAAGGAGGCTATAAATGAGGGTCTCCCCAAAATTTACAAGACTGGCCAAAAACAAGATCTCTTTCACCAAATTTTACTATACAAAGACCAGTTGGCATCTGCTAATGTTAAAAGAGATTTACTTTCTATTAATAAAAATGACTGTTTCCAATAGAAAGTTATGATCACATAGTGGACGTTTAAAGAAACCACCATATTTCCAGACCTTTGAAGTCTATGAAATAAGAAAGTACTTGATCATCTCTCTCATAGCATGTCGCTGGGCTACCAGAACCATGGGCCTCACACCTCAAATTCTCAGGTCTAATGAGGAGTTCATACCATCCATAAACGAAATGATATATCTGTGAAAAATGTAGAACTGTGGTAACTGCCTGAATAAAGATCTTTGATAGATATGAACTCTGGGTCAATTTACACCAAAGCTGAACAGTTTAACTGTCTATTGAAATGTGACCTGTCAAATCTGAGTACAATTGAGAGATTAACCCAGTTTTCACATTTCAGTGTAGATACTTGGCATGTTGTGCTGGGACGAGAGTGGGAGGGGCTAAATCCTTGTTACTGACAAACAACAACTATTTGACACCCACATTTGGACAGTCACGTCCATGGAAACAAAATGCATTTTTTGTGGATCCAGAGGAGCTAGAAGCTGACGAAGACAACTTGCCCTTTGAAAATTAAAGATCTGTAGACCGGAGGGCATCTAAATGTCATCGCATTCCTTCCCTACCTCCTGGTCACACTTCCTAATTCATAATGATAGAACCCAGTTCAATACTGTGATCTAACCCCAAATCTACTCCTCATGCAGAGCCCCGCATGCTCCAGCCATCCCTCCGTCTCCTCTCCTCCTCCTCACCATGGGGAGGGGGAGAGGCCTCTGCCAGCCTTGCCTAAACTCTCAGAATGCAAAGGATATATTTGCAAGAATTAAAATGTACATTTTTTCCCCAATATGCCCTTACCTCAAAACAGTGCTTTCAAGTGATTTAGAAGACAGGTGACAAATCTGGGAGGATCCATGATTTTTTTTTCCTGTTTAAAGTTAATAGTAATAGCTAACATATTACAATGTGCCTTACACAGAGCAAAGTCCTTATGAATATCGTTCCATTCAATCATTGCAGCAAATGCCATGATAGAAGTATTCTTTTTCTCATCATGCCTGCATTGTAGATGAGGAAATGGCAGCACGGAAGGGATACACAGGTTGCCCAAGACTACAGGGTCCCAAGGGGCAGAGGCGGCCTTCTGCGGCCCATGGCTGTGCCCTTCACCGCCGCGCTCCACTGTCTCTGAGCAGGGTAGGAGACGAGGAAGCACAGAATGATCATTTAAGATCACTTTTAGGTCAGTGATTCTAGGACTCTAACTTTGATTTATCTGGCTAGGGTGAAGTACTTTCACCTCTACTGCCACGGAAATACAATATGTACCTTGAGCAAAGCCGGCAGCAATGACAGGGCACTCAAAACAGCGTTTAGAGTGTGGGACTCAACAGCCATCCCGCTCGCCAATAGCAAAGTGACTTCTATTCCACCAACGTCACATTACCCTCTTTGCCTGCCAAGTGCAGGCCCAACCAGGCCTACAGTCTTCATTTCAGCCCAGTCCCCGGGGAGAAAAGCTTTCATTTGTGAAAGCAGATTCTTGGCCCACAAAAGGAATCTAAGAATCTAGCTGATTTCTAAAATATGGCTTCTTTATATGACTAGCAGCGCGCGTTCCCCCAAGTGAATGACAAAAGGAGATGTGGCTCATGATGGGGCTGGAGATGGGGGGGATGGCGAGCATTTCTATTTTAAATCTCGAGACTGCAATGACCGTGGACAACTTCTGGTCTTCGGGACGCCCGGCTCCCTGCTCCTCAACCTGACGTCAATGGAAAGAAGAGTGCGTGAGAGCCATGTCTCTGAGCAGCTTCCAAGAGTGGTCTTAAGATTATAAAGTCTACTAAGTTGCTCAACATGGTATAGCCTGAGTGTCTGAGAACGAGTACACTCTTCTGCTTGCACTGGAGTGGACGGGATGGGAAGAGGCCGTTTCTACTCATGGCCCTTTTGTGAGTGGCAATTATGCAATCCAACCATGTCCCCATGCTCCTTGTAAAGTGTGAATCAAATTTTCTGTCAGGGAATAGTATTTTCCACACTCATGTAGAGAATCATTTGAAAAACCCTGGTTGCTTGCCAGTTTTTTAAAAATTCTGATTCTCTGTGACAAGAGAATGTGTCATTTTTTTTGCCCAAAGCCCTCTGTCAATCTCCACATGCTGAGAGACAGACCTGCGGGTGGCTGCTTCTTGGTGACACCAATGTCCACGTGAATCCAGGGCTAGAAAGCCTCCAGCTTCTATGATATTCCTTCCCATAACTTAGACTGTCAGAATAGGGAGAGGTCTGGTTCCCTAGCTTCTCTGACGGTACCCCCCCTTCAGGTACAATATTACTGGGCATGCCCTTCATAAATGTACCTTCATTTTTATTTAAGGTATGTACCCATGTTACTGGTCCCTGCTAGTTACATTATAAAACGTACACAAAAGTGCCACTTCTAAAAGAGGACTTGAAAAATAGGTAAAATTATAGAAGTTCTAAGAGTTTTTTCTGAACTAAAATGGATGCCCATGCTCCACGCTGGAGACCCTGATCTAACTCAATCTCCTCATTTTATAGATGATGACACTCAACTCAAAGAGGTAAAATTAATTCCAACAGGAGTCACTGAGTTCACTGAGAACCCACATACCCTGACCCTAGATTGGTGTCCTTCTTGAAGGTTGTCACCATTAGTTTGTGTGACCTCCTTCGGGGCATCTGTAAGCACATGATGTGTCTGGGTTTTTCATAATGGCTGGGAATATTCCTGGCATTAGGTGTGGGCCGAGGATACCAAATATCCCACAATCTATTGAAGAGATACCCATACAAGGACTCCCCTACTCTAAGTATCAATAGAGTCCCTTTGGGGAGCAACCCGCTCAAGACGGGCATCCTGTTTTTGTTTTTTTTTTTTAAGATTTTGTTTATTTATTTGACACAGAGAGAGAGAGATCACAAGTAGGCAGAGAGAGAGGGGGGGAAGCAGGCTCCCTGCTGAGCAGAGAGCCCGATGCGAGGCTTGATCCCAGGACCCTGAGATCATGACCTGAGCTGAAGGCAGAGGCTTAACCCACTGAGCCACCCAGGTGCCCCCGGGGCATCCTTTTCACAGCAGACACATCATCAGTAACAAGTCTGTGTTATGCTCACTGCACCAGCCGTGCTCTCGGATTCTTAAGTCCAAGTCTTGGATCCCTGATTCCATTTCACTTTTCTCCACAATATATTAATCACAACATTTGTCAAAGAGAGACTCATGGCTAGAGCCTTTGTACAATTCCTATCACTTTATGTTCTGCTTTTCTGGAGATTCTTAACCTTGGTATGGCTGACATTTGGTGCAAAATAATTCTTTGCTGGGGGGGGCAGACCTATGTGGCACAGATGTTTGAGAGCGTCCCTGATCTCTATCCACCAGAATCCCCTAGCATCCCTCCATGACAATCACAAGGTGTCTGCCACTGCCAAAACCACCCACGACTGAGAACCACTGCTCTAAGGCTAAGGCTGCCAATAAGAAATCACATAACAGAAAAGCATAATAGACATGAGACATCCCATCACCACACCTTTAATTTTTCTATCACTGTCAGTCTATAGCATGGCGTGAAGACAGAAGACATAGTTCACACAACATAGGGAAGATGATCTGTTCGTCTTGGTATCTCCAATCCAGTAACAATGCCTGGCACATAGCAGGCACACCTTAAGTATTTACTGACTGAAAAGAGCCTTCCTTAGAGCAATACATACCTTAGTTAACTCAAGCCTTAATAAATGAGCCTAATTCCAGTAACACAAGCCCCAAAGACCTTCTTGAGAAAACATCAGAAAGTACCCATTATGACAGCTTTGTAATATATAAAGGATTTGTGGTGTGGTTAATCATTCCATCTTTGAACAACCCAACCAGAAAGTAACCATCAGATTATCATGCCTCTTGTTATCAGTGAGGTTCGGCATCCAATTGCCTTCCCTATTTTGCAGTGGCCTTAGTTTATCTTAACGTCCTTCTGTATTATCTGGGAAACCATTTGAATTGCCAATCTGAAAACAGGGCTGTGCAACATGCTTTGAATTAGAATAGAATTTCAAATTTGGCCTGCTTAAATTCATATCCAGCAAGCTATTTATGACTGCTAAGCAGTGATTTTTTTTTTTTTTTAAAGCAAACTTCAGTGAGCTGCCCTGGGGATTTTTTTTTTTCTTATGTTGGGATTCTATAATCCAGAAAACCTAAGTCTTTAGTTTAAAAATAAGCAAGCCTCCCTGGAAAATAAAAGAACCTCCAAACACAGAAAGAAATGCACCCCTTATCCTGCTAGTCCCAGGAGGGAGAATACCTGCAGGCCCCGAGCACTCTCATCCTGATGTAGCCTCACTTCCCAGCCCAGTTGCCCTTGGCTCTGACCAAGGGAGCCTCCTCAATGTGTCACCAACAAGCTACAGGCCATCTCGCCTTTGGACATTCTCTCACATTGAACGGTACCCCAGTTCTCTCTTCCAAGGTGAATCCTAGCAGGTACATTCCTTCACTCGGGAAGCCTTCTCTGATACCTCCAGCTCTCCTAGAAAGACCATCCTCTCTTCAAAGTTGCTACCACACCCTTCCCCACTTAGCCAAACCTTGTCTTCTAGGTTTGGCTATGGCTTCCTATAGGCCAAACTGGTCCCCCCAGTCAAGACTCAATTCCCTGAGCATCCATGCCATCCATGCCCCACCAGCATCTAGCTCAATTCTGGTCCTGTGGCCAGTGCTCAAGGAAAACTTGTTCACCGTGCTATTTTAAATTGTCCTAAATATATGAATCTGTGCCTGTTCTTTCTGGACATTTCTTTTGTACTCCTTGTGATTTATATAAATGCAAGGTCCACTTTGGCCCTACTCTTAACAAAACCCACAAAACAGATTCTCATTGGGATGAGATGTGATGGGCATCTCATGGGCAGTGGGTTTACCAGCAGGCTCCTAAGACAGAGTATCCCTAAGGAGGTTTCGTTCACACTCAATGCAAAAGAGACCCACCACCCCCTGCCACCATCCCCACTCATCCCTTGATCTCTATGGAGAGAGACACTATGTTACTAACTGTCTGCTCACAATACCAGGTGGTGGGAAAAAGGAGTATGCAGCCTTGGTTAAAGTTAGCTCTTAGGAACAAAGGTCACTCACGGTAGGAATATAAAATGGTGTAGCAACTTTGGAAAACAGTTCGACAATTTCTTAAAACATTAAACATCACACTCATTAGGGTGGTTCTATTTTTTTTTAAAAGAATTTTAACAGAAAATAGTAAGTGTTGGCAAGGCTATGGAAAAACTGGACCCTGGTGTACCCACTCTGGAAAACAGTGTGGAGGTTCCTCAAAAAACTAAACACAGAACTACCCTATGATCCAGCAACTCCATTTCTAGGTATATACACAGAACAGCTCAAGGCAAGATCTCAAAGAGTTAACGTGCACACCCACATTCATAACACCATTATTCACAATAGACAAAATGTGGAGGTAACCCCTATCCATTTGCAGATGAACAGATACAAAAAATGGGTCATATATATATCATGTATATATGTGTGTCATATATATGACATATATGTTGTATATTTACGACAACACTGTAGGAGTCTCCTTATATGGGTACCGAGATTAGTCAAACTCACTGAGCCAGAAAACAGAATGATGGTTTCCCAAGGCTGGGAGGAAAGAAGAATGGGAGTTACTTAACAGGTATAGAGTTTTCGTTTTGTAAGGTGAAGAAGAGTTCTGGATATTGGCTGCATAACAAATATGAAGGTATCTAATACTACTGAACTTTCCACTTAAAAATAATTAAGATGAAGGGTACCCGGGTGGTTTAGTCAGTTGAGCACCTGACTCTTAACCTCAGTTTAGATCTTGATATCAGGGTTCTGAATTCAAGCCCCACACTGGGCTCCACAGCAGGTGTGGAGCCTAGTTAAAAATAAAAAATAAATAGAAATAATAATAAAGATGATAAATTTAATGTCCTGTGAATTTTAACACAATTAACATTTAAAAAAAAAATTTGATTCAACAATCCCACTCCAACATAACTTCCCATGAGAAATGAAAGCATACAGCCACAGAAAGATCTGAGCACAAATGTCCACAGCAGTAATATTCATAAGAGCCCAAAAAGCAGAAACAACTCAAATGTCTACAACCTGATAAGAGATAAATAAAATGTGGTACATCCACACAACGCAATACCATCAAATATAACAAGAATTCAATACTGGTACTGGCTACAACATGGATGACATTTGCTAAGTGTAGGGCACCTGGGTGGCTCAGTCGGTTAAGCATCTGACTCTTGAGTTAGGCTCAGGTCATAATCTCAGGGTCAGGGGTTTGAGCCCCACATGGGGCTCTGCCCTCAGCAGGGAGTCTGCCTGGGGTTCTTTCCCTCTCCTTCTGTCCCTCCCCACCCCATGCTCTCTCTCTAAAATAAATAAATAAATCTTTTTTAAAAAATTGCTCTGTGGACTCTTAATCTCACAAAACAAACTGAGGGTTGCTGGGGGAGGGGGGTCGGGAGAGGGTGGTTGGGTTATGGACATTGGGGAGGGTACGTGCTATGGTGAGTGCTGTGAAGTGTGTAAACCTGGCAATTCACAGACCTGTACCCCTGGGGCTAAAAATACATTGTGTTTATAAAAAATTAAAAAATAATTTAAAAAAAATTTTTTTTAAATTGCTCTATGAAAGAAGCCAGACAAAAAAGACCACATTTATGTGGTCTTATTCATTTGTATGAAACAGCCAGAAGAGGCAAATCCAGAGACAGAAGTAGACTCATGACTGCATGGAACTGGGAGTTGGACTAGGAAGCAGCTATAAAGGCACATGAGGACTCTCACTGAGGAGACAGACATGTCCCAAACTGGATTATGGTTGCACAAGTTTTTAAACTTACCAGAAGTCACTGCAAGTGAGCGAGCTATATATGAAATTACACCTCAATAAAAAAATCAAGTATAAAAATAAACAACAAGGGTCACTGATGTGCTTTCTTCATGGACTGACATCCATCTCTTTTCCCCGCCATGTTTGAGTTTTAGGAGTTTCCTCTAATGGGCCACAGCTTTGCTTCAAAACCATACGTGGGGCTGACTACACCTTGGAAACAGATGGATCATCGGATCCATCCGTTCATTCAGAAAGCAAATATTTACCGAGGCACGATGCTGGGTACTTGGGGCAAAACCAGAAACGAGGCAGATGTGATGCCTTGCAGTCCCAGGGCTAAGAGTTACAGACATATGAGCAGGCAAAACAGAACAGTGTGACATGGTCTACGACACAGGGATGTGCAGGTAGGACCGGACACGCCGGTGGGGAACCTTAGCTTGAGGTCAGTATCAGGGAGTCCTGAAGAAACTCACTCTCAGCTGAGGTCTGAAAAGCAAGTATGGAAACAAAGGGGAGGCAGGTGAAGGGAACAGTTTTCTGTGCAGAAGGAACAGCAGGTGCAAAGGCCCAAAGGCAGGAAAGATGGAACACTTGGAGAGGGGGCACTCTCCATCATCATGTGACAGGTGAAGAGAAGGAAGAGAAATTCTAGAAAAGCAAATGGGCAGACCATAAAGAGCCTCACAAGCATATTCAAAATGCGGCCTTTATCCTTAGTGGTATAGGGGCATGATAAAGGGCCTTTAGCAAGTGAATAAGAGGATCAAATTCAGAGGCTGGTGGACACAACATGCAGAGGAGTCAAAACCAGAAGCAGGAAGGTTCAAGAGGAAGGGGTTACAGACTGATGGTAGGCTGGGCCCAAGGAGAGATAGAAGCTGCCATGACAAATGTTATCTGCCTGCCAGGAAGTGACTTATCCTCACGCACCTTCCCCTCATTCCTGTGTAGACCTCAGAATAAGATCCCAAGTCCTCCTGGAACTAATGAGGTTAAGGCATTTACTCTAGCCCTCTTCCTCCAGCTGCTTCTGTTGACTCTGACACTGGCTGTGCTGTGCCCCCCTTAGCCTGCCTCATTCCTATTTGTTCTCAATGTCTCAGTGTAGAAATCCTTCCTCCAGAAAGCCATCTCCGACAACCCAGCCACACCCTAGGCTAGAGCCTTCTTCTACATGATTTGTTTGAAACGTGCTTACTCTCTACACAACATTTATTGTGTATTTCTGGAGTGCAAGTGCCCATAGACTGACCTGTCTGATCACGAAGTGCATGCTAGCCAACAGAACTTTCTATGATAATGGAGATATTCTGTATTTGTGCTGTCCCATACGGAAGCCACTCACTATGTGTAAGCACATGAAACGTGGTTAGTGGGACTAAGAAACCGAGGGGTTTGTTTTATTTTATCTTATTTTATTTAGATTTACAAAACCACGTGTAGCTGCCATGTTGGTCAGCAGAGCACTAAGAGCTGTCATCCGCAAACACAGGCACTGTGCATGGTTCCCTCCCGACACCGGCATTCCGCAGAAGCACTGGGAACACAACAGGAACTTGATTAACATTTGTGAATGAATGGATAGTATTCACTGGCTCTGAGCACCAATAATTCTATGCACTCATTCCATTCGCTCATTCAACAAGCACACTTATCAAACATCAACAAGGTGCTCGGTACTGCTCTAGACATGAGGGTCACACATCATATCCTCTGCTTTCATGACATTTATACTATCGTGGGGAAGGCAAAAAATAAACATGTAAGCAAAACGAACAACTTCAGTGAGACAGATTCTATTTGAAAAAAAAAAAAAGGTGGAGGGTGACGGTGGGAGTGTGGGTTTTAATGTCACTATCTCACTGAGACGATCTGCAGAGCCTCTGCTGCCCCAGCACATATCAAACAAAACTCACGATGAAAGTTAATGGAACAAACTTTAACAGAAAGTAAGATAATTGCTTAAAAATAAATTCTGCTCTCTGATCATCTTGTCATAAAAGCTTTCAAGTATGCATTTTTGTGGAAAGGAGGCAGTGGCAAAATTGACCCATATTCTGTTTCAAAGCTATTAATGTGTCAAATGGTTAGCCCCAGCAGGCAGAGAATTTCTGCAAACTTGGGGAGAAAAACATCTTCTGAATTACTTAGTGTCACAACATGTGTCAGAACCAGCGGCCAATCAAAATCTCCATCTGCGGCATGTACCTTCTGTTTTGCAATTCAATCCACCCCACATCTTCTGAACACCTCCCTAAGCGAGGAAGGGGCCGTGCGAAGTTTCAGGATAGAAAGCCATGGGTGCCTCCCCTCCGAAAGCCCCAAACTGGGAAGAACAAGAGAGATCACACATTAAAACTAATTAATTAATTTAAAATAAAATAAAAAGACAATATGGGCAGGGCACGTCACACACCATTTTCTTTCTTTTTGATGAAAGAAAGAAAGCTCCTTTCTGAAAGCTCTTTATCCCTGGCCATAAAGTCTCCAAGGATGCTGCTTTCTCTCCCAAGGCCAAGGCTGTTTCATAATTCCACATTGTGCACAAAATGAAATCTCCCTTCACTACCGCAGCACCCAGCGCCGCTGAGATCACAAATCACGTTGCCGGGAAACATGTCGGAATATAAAGTGCATTTAGTAAGGCTGGATGACGGCATGTAACACGTATTAGTCAGTTATCCAAGAGGAGAGTCCCCTGTAAGATTATCTGGGCTTTAAAAATACTCGCCCAGCTCTCCGGGTTGTGAAAGTGAAGGGAAACTGGGCAGGACAGCACTCTGGAGTTTAAAAAAGCCTTGTATAAATGGTCATTAGGATAAAAATGGGAACTCTGCCCTCAGAGCACGAGCTGACTGGTGCACAGATGAGCCGATATTCAGGAACAGAGAAGAGACTTTGAAAACTTAGCCTCGTGAACAAAGAAGCAAAACTTCGCCGAGCTCGGCCCCCCACCTCCTCCTTGGAGGAGAGGATGAATATACAAGCAAATCATCAATGTGCAAAATGTCCCACCTCACCTTTGAAAGTCTCCAAGTAGAACCCGTCTGAACCGCACCCCTAAGTCACTGATCACATGTTTGTCTGTGAGGGGCAGGTGAGAGATAGGCATATACACACGCAGGAATGCGTGTGCACGTGTGTGCACATGTGACTACCTGTGCAGATGGCACAGACACCCTCACTTTCAGGTGGGAAAGGAGTTTGCCTCGCTTGTTCATTATGATAGTCAGCTTTTGTGGAGGATGACACGAGGCTTATCTCTGATGGCGAGAAAACAATCTGTTTGGCCTTATGGCCACTCTGCTGAAAGAAAGATTCCTGGGTTTTCCCAGGCTCCACTTTCATCTTCCAAGCATCAGAAAACCCTGGAGCTTCACTATAATGCCATCGCCTGGGTTGATGCCATGGAATCATTTTTCTATGATTCAGTTTCCATGCAGTGAATACTCCCATCATCAGCTTCCCTTTCCTACCTTCCCTACCGAAAGCTCTAGACTCTGAAAACATGTCTGTGTAATTGAACCACTTCAAAGTTCCTTCATGACACTGCGTTACCACGGAGTCAAGTTCCAGCTTTCAGTGTTTGTTTTCTTCAACAGCACCCACAATACTTGGTTGATATTTGCTTGCCTTTAAAAGAAAGGCAAACTCCATCGTTTTCAAAATCCTGTTCTTAAAATGGTTCTGCAGTATCAGGATAGATAGTGTGAAAATAAAAAACCTGGTTCCAAGGCAATTCTAAATCCAAAGAGAACTCTCATCTTGATGCTGGACTCCATGTTCTTTGGTGTGATGGTCCCCCTGTGGACTCCCCAATGTTTGAGTAAAATCATGTCCATATAAATTTATCACATATGCTTAAAGAAGCTTGGGGGTTTTGTTTTGTTTTGTTTTGTTTTTTTTAAGTCTTTGACTTTCCTTTCTATTTAAATAGACAGATGCCAGGGCACTTTTCCTTTTTTGGTTCCAAATTAATTCCACGTAGGGAGAAAATGTGGATTGAATTGGCAATCCCGTTGGACTTGGAGAACCCACCAGGGTTCTGAAAGAAGGCGGGGGAGAGCCAGTGTCCAGCGGCCACATGGAAGTTCACCACGACGCACACCTGACTCTCCAGTTTTAGTCCTCTCTCAGCGTCTCTGGTTTCCAGCCCTCCCAAAGGCCAATGCGGCCTAGGACTCAGGTTTCAGAACGCCTCACGCTTGCCTGTAAGTTTACTCCTCCGACAGCTATGGATCTGTAAATATTCATTCTCTATCTGACGAGCGGGATGTGGGGGAGGGGGCTGTCACAACAGAAAGAGATGAAGCAGACAAGGAATGTCACATGCATTATATTAAAAATCAAAACTCCTCCTCTCCTGAATAGCAAATTGGAATCAATCTGATTTGCCCAACAGCGTAAGAATGGAGACCTCAGTCCTTGAAAGAGCAAGCACTCAAAGGGGAACGGAGCCATGCTAGGGGGACAGGGACGGCTGCTGCCAGGAGCTGTGGTGCTGGAAAATGCGTGAGGGAAGCAAACAGAGGAAACGGAACATTTCCAAAGTCAACTCCAGTTTGTTTGTGTCAGCCTCTCTGCGATAGCCCCCACTGCCACGGTACAATTGAACAGGGTCTGGAAACGTGAAGCAGGGCACCAGGGGGACCGGCTTATGAGCACAGAAGCGGTCGGCCCAAAACCCCGCCGCCAAAGAAGAATGTGTGCAGGGACACGCGCAGAGCGTGGCTGTGACTCGTGCACTTGGCCCAGAGGCCATACCTGTGTGCAGGCCACCAGCCTAGAGAACGCTGCAACATTTAAAAAAACAGCCTTCCCCACCCTTGACAACCGTCTGTACAGGGTCCCCTCCCTAAACGTGGGCAGGCAAGGGACTCCTTCTCCAAAGAGGGGCAACACCGGCAGAGATCTCTGAGAATGAAAAACTGCAGGTGTACGTGTCCACACCCAGAGCACAGCTCGGAAAGTCCCGGGATCTGAATTGTATCACCTTCTGGAAAGGACTGAGATGTGTCATTTGGTTGGGAAGGAGGCCGCTGGCAGTACCCTAATCCCCCAGTGGTTCCTCTTTTAGAAGACATGCCTTGCTTATATATTTTAAAGTGTTAAGCTCCCAAAAAAGGTAAGACTAGTATAGTTTAATTTACCTGTCATAACCCTGGGCCGGGGTCCTATACCTCTGGTCCCTTAAAAAGTAACTACAGCAAGTAAGCAAAGAACAAACTCCCCATTTTCTGGTCACTTTCAGTTGGCATCTCAAATCACAATTCAAACAAAATTAAAATAAACAAAGGGATTTCTGTGGAATTAAATTTTGCAGCAGCATGAAATAGTATTTAATAAAACAACCAACAGACAGTAATGGCCTCTTTAAAATTAAAGCAAGATGAGGACTTACAAACATATGGGACTTATTTAGCATCTTTTATGAGATTGAAAAGCTCATCAAAATGGACTTTTCCTTCTCCCTCTACCTCCATTAAGATTTATTTAGATTCTGCACTACAAGAGACCACGCAATATGCCTACGGCAGAACTCTCTGGATCGGTATGCTCAGCTCTGCTCTCTCCAGGCTGATCTAGTCTACCCCAGCTGCTCAGGCAGAAAAGCTGGACACGACCCTGAATTTGGTCGCTTCCCTTCCGCCACCATACCCTATCAGTCAACACGTCCTACTGGTGATGTTCCCCGAATCCATCCCCGATCCATGCACTTCTCCCCACCGCCATAGCAGTCACGTGGTCTACACCAGAGCTGTCCAACAGAATTTTTTGTGGTGCCAGAATTGTTCCAAGGCCACCCAGGTGCCCCTTTTTTTGCTTTTTTAAAAATTGTGGTAAAATATACTTATAAAATTTATCATTCTAGGGGCGCCTGGGTGGCTCAGTGGGTTAAGCTGCTGCCTTCGGCTCAGGTCATGATCCCAGGTCCTGGGTTCGAGCCCCACATTGGGCTTTCTGCTCAGCAGGGAGCCTGCTTCCTCCTCTCTCTCTGCCTGCCTCTCTGCTTACTTGTGATTTCCCTCTGTCAAATAAATAAATAAAATCTTTAAAAAAAAAATTTATCATTCTAATCATTTTTAAGTGTACAGTTGAGAATGGTTAAACATACTCACATCCTTGTACGTCAAACTCCAGAACTCTGTTCATCTAATAAAACTAAAACTCTACCCAGGAAACCACATTCCCTTCCCATCTAGCCCCTGGCGATCACCATTCTACTTTCTGTCTCTATAAATCTGACTACTCTAGGGACCTCATGGAAATGGAATCAAATAGTATTTATCTTTCTGTGGCTCATTCCTAATATAATATTCCTAGGTTCATCTATGTTGTAGCATTTGGCAGATATGTTCATTTATTTGGAATTAAGTTTAAGCTGCCACACATGGCTAATTGGCTACCATATTGGAGAGCCAAGTCTAAATCATCATCATTTTTCTCCTGTGGTCCCACACCCACTCCTGCCCTTTAAAATCCATGCCCTGCTTTATCAGCCAAACTGATCTTTAAAAAAAAAAAAAAATCACAACATACCCAAATGGCCTATGCCCCCTGACCACCAACTTTAAACACTCCTATAACTTTATTTTCTTCAGAACTATCTGAAGTAATTCTTCCTTATTATTTCTTTATTACCTGCTTCTTCCTCTAAAATAGGAACGCCACAAGAGCCAAAACTGGTTATCATCAAACACTGCTTGACACGTAAGTAGAGCTCAGCAAATAATTGCTGAATAATAAATAAATTAATTTGGGATAGACATTGTTTTAATTTAATTTTATATTCCTTTTTTTCTTTTTCTTTCCAAAACCCTCCACTATTGGAGGTGATTAGTGAATCCTCCTATGATGGGGCCAGAGTGCTCCAAGCTTCTGTATCTACCATGACACAGCTTGTTGTGAGATGCCCACTTTCTCTTGCGTGGTCCCTTGGAACCTCTGGTGCAAATCCGACAAACTAGCCAACCACCAGGTCCACAGGCTACAGACAGCAGCCTTAGGTCCTCAAGGAATCTCAGCAGCTTAGGAGTGCCATGCTCTAAGCCAGGGCTTTCAAAGCTGTGTCGCTGCAGGATGATGGGTATACAGAGACACGGGTCACCTGAGCACCCACAGCCCCCAGGCCTGCTGAATGCATGCCCTATGAATCTTAAACATTTAACTTTGTGTACTGTACAAATATCACCATTTTCTATGTGTCTCAAGATACAAAAAGGATTCTGAAGCACTGTTAACCCACTAAGCCCACCCCTCAATAAATGAGATCAAATCCAAAACACTCAAAATATCATTCAGATATCTAGAAATCAGTTACTTCTCTCCTCCCCATATTTAACAGAAAGTTAAAAAAAAAATACAACTTATGAATTTTACCTTAGTTAAAGCAATCCTTATTATAAGCATCTTTTAATGAAATAATGTTAAGATTTTTCTTTTTTTTTTTTTTCTTTTAGAGAGAGAGAACATGAGCCTGAGAGGGCAGAGGGAGGGAGACAGAGAATCTTTAGCAGACTCCAGACCCAGTGCAGAGCCGGAAGTGGGGCTCAGTCCCACGACCCTCAGATCACGACCTGAGCTGAAATCAACAATGGGATGCTTAACTGACTGAGCCACCCAGGACATCCACAAATTTTTTAAAAGCTCGCAAGTCACACTGCTGAGCCAAGGGGAGGGAGAGTCATTAGTCAGTAGAGTCAGCATGTGCGTTAGGCCTGTGGGAGGCAGGGTAGGGATGGGGGCCTGCCCTGCATGACTGCTATTTAAAGAGGTTAGGCCCCAGGAGGCAGCCCACAAGGCCAGGAGATTGAGGGAAAAAAGTGAATATACTAAAGACACTAGAAGCAGGTTCTCAGTGTTGGAGCAGGGAGATACAGACACGTTAAAGGATAAAACTAGAATAAGCCCTGTGCTGTTAGACTAGAACTAAAGGTCGTGATATGGACTCGAGTTTTTTAACATCTATAGGTAGATATCGAAAGACATACAAATGTGTGTGTGTGTGTGTGTGTGTGTGTGTGTGTGTGTGTGTTTCCTAGTTCTCTCTGCTGAAAGAGCCTAGAAACAATGATACTTCAGTAGCAGTAAGCACACCCACCACCCAGACCCTGTTTCCAAATACCACTCTCCACTGAAAGGAACAAGGGCTCTTTGGAGAAATGACCAATTCCTGGGCTGGGACGAGAAAGTACTAGATGAGCCCAGAATATCTAATTATAGCAGAAAGTTAAAAAATCACTTAAAGAATGGTAGGGACATTTCAGAAGGACTCAGGAGACAGTTTGAAGGGCTCCCACAGGCCAAATCTGGAACATTTTGAACATCAAAATAAATGTTGAGAGCAAGGGATTAAAACATATTGGAAGAAATAAAAATCCATGATATACTATATGTATAAATATATCCTTTTTTTTAAACTGTTGAGTTACATTAATAAATTTAGAAGGAACAACGGGGCTACAAAATAATTGGTATAACTAAAAGCAGAGGGTAAAAATCTGATGAGGAATAGAATATTTAAATAATCTCCAAGTATCTCCTTATCAAAAGCTTATCAGTTACTTTCAAATCCCTGGATATAAAATATTTACTACTTAACTTTACAGCAGAGAACCTGGCACACACTACCTCACCAGGGTGACAGAAGGTAACATCGCCAGCACTGGGCACACTGATGTTCCTCATCTAACGCCCTGAGAATACAGCATCACAGCTGAGGTCCTCCAGCCCGAAACACACCACCTCACTGCAAGCAACGTGGACAGCCTAAGAGGCAGGTGCTCTTCAAAAATGTCAACTCGTCAAGGTAAAAAGAGAGACTAAGAGACCAGACCTCAGTGAAGAAAATGAAAAAGACACAACAAAAAGAATGTGTGACTCTAGGTTGGATCCTAGAGCAAAAAGGGGGAAATGGAAAAGAAGGATTTTTCTCTTCTAAGAAATATATTCTGAAATAGTTCAGGGTATTGGAACACGCCTGTAACTACTTTCAAATGATTTGGAAAAAAAAAAAAAAAAAAAAAAAAACATATACCTATATTGAAAGATATATATCAAAACTCAACATTTTTAAAGAACAGAGGGGCGATGGTAAAGTAAAAATGAGGTAAAATGGTAACATTTGGGGCATCCAGGTGAAGGGCTTATGGGAATTCTTTGCATTAATCCTATAACTTTCCTGGAAGATCCAAAGTGTTTAAAATCTTAAAAGTTAACCAAAAATGTATAGGTAACCAATGAAAAATAAAACATATTCATTTTTATTTGGCATTTTCTTGGAACCCTAAAATACATGCAAAATACATGTTATATACAGGGTCGATGAATTAGCTGGAAAAAAAATGTTCTCCTGTTCTGCTCAGATGAATGGAAATATAAAGATCAATTAATGAGTAAGAAAGAGGCTTTGAAATTTCTCTAGATTTAATTCAGGTCCCTGACCTGATTTTTTTTCTCACAACTCTCCTTTGATATCAAAAAATGTCTGAAGACAAAGAACTACCAATGCACAGAATGGAAAATCTAATTTTGCCTTTGGCTAACATGTGACCATAAAGTGAGAGGAAGGGGCAAAGATAACATATGGAAATACCAAGGGGCAGAAGCAGTTGAGAAAAGCACGGCATGAACTGAGGATGAAGGAGAAAAAAAGGCCAAGGCAAGCATGATGACAGGAATCCGACAATGTGAAAAGGCAGCATCATCTGTCCTTAAGCAAGAAGTAGTCCCAGGGCTGAGAACCATCTCTAAGAGCTCTTGAAAGGGACCCGAGGTCATGCAGGCAGACTTCCCGCTGTAAGGAGAAGGAAATTGACAACTAGAGCTGGGCCGTGGCTTGTCTTCCAACTGACAAAACCAGACGAAAACCCAGAGCCTCTGAGGTCACCACATCCCCCTCTTCTATGCAAAAAGTTCTTTTGAGACAAACGGGAGCCATCTGCATGGCGAGCGCAAAGGACTTTCTGCCGTATATGCAGGAGTCCAGGCTCTATCCTGCATATGGCTCTGTGGGAAACATCAGGACCAGAGCAGCTGCGCATGGACAGAATCGGGAAGGGAATGAGGAAGAAGCTATTTCGGCTCTTGGGAGGATGGAATCGGGCTTTGCCACAGGCCCCAAGGACCCTCTAGGTGTCTTTGGCTCGTGCTGCCAGGGACGCCTTTGGGACTCCCCTTTCACCGCCCGCATTCTCCACCCAGAGTCAATGAGACGATATGTACAATAACCACTTTACAAGCTCTAAGCTTTCCGTCCACATAACCTGTGATGGACCAAACTTCTCTAGACCCTGTACCCAAAATGGATCTGCCTTCTCTCTCCTCTCCCATTGCCACTCCCACACTTAATACTGTTCCATCTACCCAGCTTCTCCCACCATCCGTGGATATAAAGATGACCTCTCTCTGCCTCAGACTCCTCATGACTGACTCACTCCTTCTGGAAAGCCATATACTGACTCACCTTGGGACCTAGCAAATGGACACACAGAGATGAGTTGCTAAGGATGGGGCCTGTCTTTCCCCTTGTGTTCAACCTTTTCTTTTGTGAACCACCTCACACTCACCCCCTACAGCAAACAGAAAGAGCCCCAGCCAAGATTTTGCTTAACCTCATGGTACTGCAGCTTTGCCCAATGTCTCAAGTCACAGTGTCACTCTAATGTCAAGTGCTTGCACAGACCACGAATTCAGTTGGCAAGTTCTAAGACGTGAGGGTCAAAGAACAGCAGTACTTGAGAAGGAGGGGGGGTGGGGAAGGGGGGGGGATAAAAGGCATCATTCAAACCACGTCTGGGCAGCACCAAGTCCAGGGGAATGTGTTAAACTTTAACTACATGCTAGCAATTTGAGTAAAAAAAGAAAAAAAATGCAGTATATGTTTTTGTATCTTAACACATTGGCTTAGCAAGTGCATATGTTTGAGATAAAAGACATCAAATTTATTTTGCTGTCAGTAAGATGGAAAAGAGGCAGCGTTCCATTTCTTGGGCCAACATGTTCATTCACAAGGGTACACCGAGCAGAAGGGGGATAATAGACTGTGCCTCCGCTCTGTTTATCTCAGTAGCCTTCAGGTTTTTACTCCTTTAACTGCCATTCCTTAGAAAATTAGAGGAAAAACACTTTTTAGGTAGGCTGGGTTTCTTTTTTAAAGACAGAGAAAGATTACTTTTAAAGTACTTACATCTCCCACACCTACACTTTGTAAGAGGAATTCTTTTTAGATTCATGAAGTTGCTTTGAGATAATCTGGCCCCAATTTTTAATTCTACAAATGAGGAAGCAAAAAGACAGATGGAGAAGAGATTTAACATCTGCACTGCCTCTTCTTCCTCTCCAACCCTGCATGTCCCCACACATCTTCAAGCTGGAGAAAACTCAAGTCTTAGGCTCCTAGTTTGTGACTTTGGTAAAGTCATTCAACCTTATCTGGGAGACAAAAACGACAGATGGCTTCTTCGTATCACTGCTTCCGGTGTTTACCGCCCATGATTCACTACCCCCAGGTCAAAAGGTTATAATTGCGCCTCTCTCAGTAACACAAGCAAATTGCCTCACAAACTGACCATAAACAGTCAAATTTCTCTAAAATCCTCAAGCCCACTAACTGATCCTCTTGGAGACCCACCTTTATTTTCTCTAGAGCCTTGGTCCCCTGTATTCCCATGGTTGATCTCACGGTTCCTTAATAAAAGAAGTTTGTTTTAATCAGCCTCTAAAACACCCACAGGAACCTCTTGAACAATTGCTACTTACATCAGAACTTTCCATGAATACAAGCAAATAAGTTCACTGAAGAAGCCAACCTAAAATTCCCTTAGGCTTTTAGCCAATATTTTTAAGCGCCATCTATGTTCGAAATTAAGATCTGGGGTTTTATTTTAACTTTCTTAAAATATCAGTGTCTTTCTGCATTTTCCGATTATGTCTCTGACAACAGTGCTAAGGGTGCTTTATGAGGATGGTCATTCCAGGCAATAAATTTCCAAATTTCCGAAATTTTACGTATAGAGACCTGTTCTCCATAAATTTCTGATCAGTTTGTCAGGCTTTTCAGTAACTTCCATGGTGGAAACAAAACAAGAAATATAGGGAGACGCCATCAAATCCAATAGCTTCTACACTTTTACAACCAACAGCTAGAAAAAACCCACCACAGTAAACTGCTAAACTCACAATTAGAAACATGTTGAAAGTGCCAAATGGTATTTATATTGAGACAAGGAAAGCTCCCACAGCCACACAGAATGGGCTCAGAGCAAAGTATTTTCACTGACAGCTCCTCGTGCTGACACAAAGCACAGGTAACCAAGCCGACACTCAGCCCCGGCAGGTCACGGTTCCCCAGCCTGTAAGACTGGAGAGGCAGCAAGGTGTTCTCAGAGGTTATTTCTAGGCCTGACACACATTCCATCATGATTATAACTGAGTAACTAAAAGCTTGCTAACAATGAACTTGTCAATTTCTCATCTGACGGTCACACTGATAAGAATTTCAAAAAAGGTACAGAGATGCTTAATCATCAGCGTGTTTTGTGGGATGTTGGTCATCACGTACCGTCTCTTCAGGAGGGCCCTGGGAAAATCACTGTCTCGTGTCTCATTATTAGAAATAGCCCTGCTTCACTATTTAGCCTCACGGGCACCATGATTCACACAGCTGGTTATGGCTCCCTCATCGCACGGGCTGCAGGAAAACTCCGAACCAAATCTCTGACTCACCTCCCACAAATCGTACAGAGCCTCACAAGACTCATTTTGGGTCCTAACTTAACCCTTTGCTTCATCCCACATCCCATTTCCTCACTTAACTTTTTTTTCTTCTTTTTCCATTGTTTGTATCTTTGAAAGCTGCCTTTAACCATTTTTGAAACAAAGGAGGTACTTCAAGCTATTTTCATTTACTGATGTCGATGTTGAACGGCAAAATCGTTCCTTCGGTGACTTGCATTTTTCAACACTGAACACTGTCACTATACCAACACATGAAGGCATCCAAGCACCCATTTAATGTTCTCTTACACATAACGGTATGCCAAGATTTAGATCACAATTGTCACTCTGAGTTTCATTATCATTACTACAACATTTTTAAACCCTCACATTTACATAGATCTGCACAGCATTTTGCTAGTGAGCGTTCACAGTCAGCTCATAAGATTTTCTGAATAACCACACGAGGTAGTTACAGCGGACACGACCGGGACTATCTTCGTGTTTACAGATGAGGAAGACAGACTCAGAGAGGTTAAAGCAGCGTGCCCACACGGACAAAGTTAATCAGTTAATAAAGCAAGACCACAAGAGTTTTTTCCTCCACGTCTAGCATTTTCCCCCGTAACTACAAAATGCTGTCTCTTATATAGTTGACTGTGAAATTTTGTCCTGGGATATATGAGTCAGATGTTTTACTTGGTTTTCTAAGCAATATCAGCCTGCTAGTCAAAATCACATCAATTACTCTTTGGTAATGGAACCTGGGCATGATGAAAACGAGGCAGCCAAGACTCTGGAAAATTTCTTAACCATTAGAAAATGCATGAGTAATTTATTTCCTCCATTGGAATTCAGTGATGGCATTAAGAAAACTCATTCCTGCAACCTAGCAGGGAACATGAATGCTTTAATGTGGTCTGCTAAGGCGGTCACACCGAGTAAAACCGCCTCTTGTATCACTAGAGCGAGTAGAGCCGTTCAGTAGTAGAAGATGAGATTCAGACGAGGCCGGCTGGAGAGAAGAGCTAACTGCCTGTTTCTTGGTGATGAGCTCACACTACTTCAACCACATCTAAGGGAAAGAATCATGGAGTTCAAATCATATTAATTTCCAAGTCATTGACATTGCTAATGTATGAGAGGGTGAAATGTTGACAACTTGAACTCCGGGGACCTTGAATAAACCAGTCTATTCATCCTGCGAGTCATCAATTTGGGAAGTATGGGAACACTGCATATGCAATTTCTCTGAGTTTTAATTTCTGCAGGGGAAATGAAGGAGAAGGTCACACATTTTTAAATTCAACATTCTATGACTGCATGAATACCTCTTAGCGCCATCTACCTGAAATCCTATCATTTTAACAATCGGCCAGGATTTTTAAAAATATTTATATAATGTGTGGGTAATGGGTAATGTTCCAGCACATTTAAATCATTATTCAGGAATCTGACTATTTTCCTTTAATCAACTTCAAACATATACTGGTTTGAATTACTAATTCCTGCCTATGAGACAGTGTATCCATCTACGTGTCTTTTCTCAACAGATCATGCATTAGGCGCTCAAGTTAATTCTGCTTTCCATCTCGACAGTGAGAAGGAACAAAAGTAAATTGGTCTCTTACTTGTTTTTTATTTACATAAAGCATGAACTGTCCCCAACTAATCTACACAATTCTACGGAGACAGGACCCTGTATGTGTTTTTAACAACTGCATGCTCAGTGTTCCGCGTGGGGTCATTAGAATAAGCATTTGTTGAATACATTTAAAAATTACCAATGGAGACAACTTACGAAACTCTAACAGCGATAGTAGCTCCTCCCTAGAGCAGGTTAAAGGGTAGCCTGCCTAGGTTCAAACGCTATTGGAACCAGCCTGTGGCCAAGGGCAAGTGCCTGGTGAGCCAGAGCTAGGCAAGGAGAGGAGAACCCCATGGCTTCCTGCTTCCTTCTGAAACAGAACTTCACAGCAGGACTTCAAAGTGTGCAGTTAGCAAGGTGTGAAGGAGAAAGCCAAGTCAAATTCAGGCTATTCCTTATCTGTATAACCTTAGGCAAGTTACTTAAGCTTCCTGAACTTTGATTTCCTCCACCACAAAATGGGGCAGGAGCAATAGTATTGACCTCATAGAGTTGTTGGTAAGGACTAAAAAGATAATGGGTATAGAGTGTCTCACTTACTGTAAGACCTCAGTAAGTGGTGGCTATTATTACTAGTTGGAAGTAAATTCCTAGAATATTAACCCACCCAGTTTTAAAGGGAATCAGAATTATTCATCTCTAAGAGGAGCACAGCTGATCTTGGGGGACACACACACATACACACACACACTCACACACGCATCTAGTGAGAATAAGTATTAGAAGAAAAACAAAAGTCCTACTACAGAAGTAAAAAGCCTGGTGCCAGGAGCAGTCTGCAGGGGACAACACAGGAGTCCGTCCCCCTGCTCTGGGGATGGGAAGAGGTGCGGAAGGAAGCCATGAGCCGGGCAACTGCCGGCAAGCTCACCAAGCACTTTGGCTTTTCTCTTCCTCCCTTATCTTGGGTATTCCTCTTCAGGCAGGTGATCCTTCCTGCTCCCCAAAAGATAGAGCTGAGTTTGCCAGACTCCCAAGGATGGTTCTGAGTCATGGTATGTGTTACGAAAAGAAAAAGCAGTAAGTTAGGCCCACATAATGAGAGTCTTAAATGGAAAGACCACGGGAACTACCGAAGGTTTTCAAACAGGACTTGGGGAGGAGGCGCCCCTCCGGGATTGAACTGGCCTCCTTGGGATGGATCCTTGTCCCAACACCATGACAAAACATGCGGCAGCTCCGCCCAAAACTGTGAGCATGGACGACATTCATGATTCTGAATGCGTGCTCTGCCGTCTCCGTGAGAATACCACACTACGGGCTGAAAGCCAACCTGAACAAGGCGCTGAGAAACTGGAACACGATCTGAAAGAGCTGGTATCTCTGGGAGTCCATACTGATTCGCAGAAGACAAAGGGAGATTCGGGAACTCTGGGATTTCTAAAGTCTGAGCATAACGTCAGCAAGCCTATCTAAGGCTTCTACAGTATTGAAAGTTTCTAAGAAGACAGAAACCCACAGGTGTCACCGTGGGATAAAACCAAAGCCTGATCCCAAGTGAAGGCTAAGCGGTTCTGAATTCCCTTCGGGAAGGAAAAAAAAGGAGAGACCATGCTGATCCAACCGAAGGCCATGTGGTTAGGGATCCCAGACCCTCCCTTCATTTCTGCAAGGGCTGCCCATGGACCCCAAGGATATATGCAAGGGGACGGTGATGCCAGAACGGGTGTGGGTTAGATCACAGAACTTGTTGCGATCAGCACGTGTTTAATTTGGAAAACCTTCTAGGACCCTCTATCAATTTTCCATCCTCAAGCCAGGAGGATTATCCTTCCTATTCTTAACCAGAACAGAATGGGAGTGGACAGGAGGATCACACAGTTCCAAAGTGACCGAAGGCCTGTATCCCCAGGGAATAGAACTAAAGAACATTTTGGAGAGACAAAAGGCTGAATTAGAAATTGGTGGAGATGGGGTGGCCTGGGTGGCTCAGCTGGTTGAGCAGCTGCCTTCGGCTCAGGTCATGATCCCAGCGTCCTGGGATCAAGTCCCACATCGGGTTCCTTGCTCATCAGGGAGCCTGCTTCTCCCTCTGCCTCTGCCTGCCATTCTGTCTGCCTGTGCTTGCTCTCTCTCCCTCTCTGTCTCTGACAAATAAATAAATAAAATCTTAAAAAAAAAAAAAAGAAATTGGTGGAGAAAAGTTTAAGGGGACAATGAAAAGGGGGAAAAAAGGTGTGGGGGGGTACTGCTCCCTGGGGAATTATGATAGAAATTTAATTTTTAAGTGCTGTATTTTAAATGCTGATGGGACATTCTAGGCACGGCTGACAGGGCACACCGGGGAGTAGGAGGCGCTGAAGTGGTCAGGAAAACAGATGGGCCACGGTTAGTGGTGAGCACACAGGACTCCTCAGCGCGATGATGAACTCTTGGGTGTGTGGCCAAATTTCCATCAAAGTAAACCTGAAAAAAATCTACCTACAAAGGTGGATTTTGCATATAGAAGCTCACATTCATAATTAGTGAAATCCAACGAGTTAACGAAAACGCGTGCTCTCACTAGATGACTGCCACAGATGGGGGCAAGGAGCAGGGAGCCCCATGACAGCCCAGGTACCTTTCTGCAAAGTGCTGCTGAATTCCCCGCGTACCTATGCCTACTTGCACAGGCCTCTCGGCCTTCAGGCAAACACATCTTTGTTCTTAATAATCTGTGAACACAAAGATATGAAATGAAAAATGGTCAAAATAATGATGCTTCCCATCTACATACAGCCCAAATACAGAAATTGCTGGTGCCACCTATTGTTGAAAACATAGAACTGAAAGGCTCCTTGAAAACTGCCACACAGACAGAAGCTCAGCTCTGTTATCGACTCCAGTATGAAGTTCAAAATCCACCTGCCCAGAGAGCCAAATAAAGTAAGTCCACGCTACTTGAAACTAAAACAAACCCGCGGTGGACATTAACAGCTCCTACGTAATGCCTTGTTCAGGACAAGATGATCTGAGCGATAATTAACAGCTTTAAAGTAAAAAAAAAAAAAAAAAATCCTCCAAAGGCTCTCTGTATACTGACAGAGGGTGAGCTCCAGGTGTGAAGCCTGTCAGGTGCAACACCAAGGTTCAGCACGGTGTGTGTGCCCTGCGACCGTTTATTCTTGCAGAAAGAGAACACGCGTGTGCACGCCTGGGTCACGGGAGCACGGCCACGCAGGAGGGCAGCGGCGCTCTTGGAGGGGGCCTGCAGAAGGGAGGCCGGGCTGGGGAAAGAGGTGTGCTTTCAGTGAACAAGCCTTGTGTGGATATTTGACCTCGTATGCATATTAACTTTTCAAGGGATTTTTTTATAAAAAACAACCGAGAAGAGGTAAATGCTAATCGTGAAAACAACAACAGCTGATATTAAGCTACTGGATGTTAAGAAGGCATTGCGAGAGATCTAACCTGGGGAGGTTACGGCGACCAGTCCCCAGACTCAAGGATCTGAGTGGAAGAGCATGAGCTGCTCACGGGACAGCCCAGTTACCGCAGGCTTCAGAAGCCTTTCCGGGGGCTGAGAAGTCGTCTCAGGTGTACAGCAGCGCCTTCATACCCTGAAGAAGTGCCCGGAAGTGGGGATAGTTTCTGGTTCTTTGAATTTATTAACATGTGAAAACAACAAATTATTTTGCAGGTTTATTAATGTTTGCTTTTGTAGAAGCAAAGTCTATTCTACCATATTATTTCTGATTTCAACGATAAGGGAAACCCTAACAACTGGGGAAGCTTTGTCAGCTATTTCAACACACAAGAGCTAAGGGAAGTTTATACTTGGGTACACATCATATCAAATGTCACATCTCCTGAAAATTGGTTCTGGAGAATAATTTCTGTAAACTGACTTATTTCTTAATACTATTCTCCTTAACTTGGGATAATACTGACATTTACACTGAAGGTGGAGTCTTGAAATTTATTCTGAACATTGCCTAATCAAAGTAATACCAGGAATAAAGAAAACCCCTTAGTTTCTGAAGCAGTTCTGCAAGAGCAAGAAGAAGGGACAGGCAAAGCACAATACAATAGCACCTGGGCATTCCTGGGAAAACTACTGTAAGACCGGCCAGCTGCACAAAGTGAACGTGATACAGGTCAGCTTAGCTCAGCCCTGCAGGTCCCAGCTCTGAAGCAGTGTCTCTGATCCAAATACATATTTTACATTTTGAAATTTAATTTTTAAAGAAGAAAATCAGTAAGATATTATCAGATAACTCTACTAACTGGAATAGAAACAGAAAGAAAGAGGAGGGGGAGAGGAAGGAAGGAAAAAGGGAGGGAGAGCAGGAGGGAGGAAAGCAGGCAGGCTGGGATCAAAGAAATGCCGGACTCCCAAATCAGAAGGAGACAGCACAGAGAGAACTGGACTTCTGAGGGGTAGGGAGACCCCGCTGCCACATGCTAGCTGGAGATGCGGCCCAGCTCACTGTCTGAAGCCCTCTTCGGCAAGTATTCAAGAACCCACAGATTTGTGAAAGCTAGCTAAACGAAACAACAGAGCTCCTAGTACCTGCGGCTCCAGTTTTATTGGCAGGCATGGGCACAGGCAAGGAAGGAAGCCTTAGGAGAGAAAGGGAGTTATATTGCCTGCTTGCTGTATGAATCTATATACTCCTCTAACCATCACAGAGCAAGCATAAACACCATGTAATACTCAGTTATGGACAGGGCCTGAAGCACCAAGTGGAGGCAACTGCAAAACCACAAAGCCATTAGTCAAGGAAGGAGAATGAGAGACAGAAACAATGCAAAAAAGCAAAAATCCTTCACATTTGAAAGGAATCCACAAACTAGAATTCCAAACATATAAAAAGATCTAGTTCTGAGAAAGTCGAATCAACCATCCAGTTATGAATTCAACCCAAATGAAAGTAATCTCATACAACAGTCCGACAAAGTTTAAAACAAATAGGTTTAGGATGATTTCAAAGATAAATAAAGATGCAATATCCATCAAAAATACACAAGAATTTATGGGGAAAAAATAAGAACAGATTTTTTAAATTTTATTTGTTTATTTATTTTAGAGAGAGACAGACAGAAAGAACATGAGCAGGGAGGAACAGTGGGGGAGGTAAAGGGGGAAAGAATCTGAAACAGACTCAACACTGAGCCTGAAGCCTGACTCGGGGCTCGATCCCATGACCTGATCCCATGACCAAAACCAAGAGTCAGACACTTAACCAACTGAGCCACCCAGGTACCCCAGAACAGATAGATATTTTTAAAAAACAATCAAAAGTCTTAGATAGTGAAAGCATCCTCACTGAGCTAGAAAAATCCAACAGATGAGGTAAAATCTATACCTGACATATCCACCAAGTACAGTGAATTAGAAGACAATACTACAAGGTATAATTTTATTTTACCTAAAAGGTAGAACAGGAGAAAAAAATATTTTTCTTTAAAATATTAAGATTCAATTAGGGGATTCAGAAGATAGATGAAGAGCTCTGTTACATGTCTAGTAACAATTCTAGAAAAAAAGAATGGAGGGAATTACAAAGATGGAATATTTGGAGAGATCTCTCCCACAATTTAGGCAACAAGTCCTTAGAATGAATGCATGAGCAGGACAAAGAAAGATAAATTCACACCTTTGTACCCTGTTATAAAATTTTGATAAAAATCAGAATAAAACAAAACTCCTAAAGGAACTAGTTAGATGGTTAGCAAGCTTAAAAAGCAAAATTGAGGCCAACAACAATGCTAAAAATCTTCAAAATACCGAGTAAAATTGCTGACAATCTAGAATTTTATGCCCAAATAAGCTATTATTCAATCAATCAGGCAAAATAAGACATTTTCAGACATTCAAAGGTCAAGATTTGACCACTCAGAGACCCTCACAGGAAATACTATTAAATGATATTCCTACTCACAGACCATCACGCGAAATACTACTAAAGTACATACTGCAAATGAACCTAAGGGAAGGCATGGGATTTAAAACACTGAGGTCTACAAAGCTGATGAAGGCCTTATGGTTGTTCTTATGCTCCTGTTAAAGCCCTTCATTCTGGTCTACAAAAGTTAATTTGCCCAAACGATACTTTTTTTCTTTTTTTTTAGTTACCAGAAATCAAGATAAACAATTTCTTTAAATCTTCAGCTTTTTAAAAAGTAATATTTATATCAGTTTTTTTTAAAGAATTTATTTATTTCATTGACAGAGATCACAAGTAGGCAGAGAGGCAGACAGAGAGAGAGGGGGGAAGCAGGCTCCCCGCAGAGCAGAAAGCCTGATGTGGGGTTTGATCCCAGGACTCTGGGATCATGACCTGAGCTGAAGGCAAAGGCTTTAACCCACTGAGCCATCCAGGTGCCCCATATCAGTTTTTTAATTCAGTTTTATGTTTCAAAAAAATTGTTTAAAAAATTAAACAAAGGAGTCTAACTTCAGCACTACATTTTCTGAGGTTCCTATCCTCACTCTGCCACTAGCTGAATGACTTTAAGCAATAAGATAACTTCTCTGGATCTCAATGTGTTAACTAAAATATAGATAATAATCTCTAACTTATTTGCTTTGTTCAGAAGTTAAAATACAAGAAAATTTCTAAACATGACATGAACATGAACAGGTAGAATACTATAAAACAATAACTACCACCACCACCATCATCATCATCATCATCAATAGAGGTTTCCGGAAGCAGCAATAATAAAGTTGCAGAAGTTAGAAGAGCTAGAAAAGTCATCTAAAATTAGGAAACCACCTGCTATTCCTATTCTCTTCTTTTCCTCCTACAATTTCCATATACTAAGTCATGTTTAAACATCTGGCACTGAGATGTAAGTAAGTGACAGGTTAAAATTACCCAGGGCACTGTAACCATACCAAAGAGAAGACTGTTAATCCTAATATACCTCAGTGGAATCAATGCGCAGACAAAATGTTTTTGTGTTTGGGACAATTTCTTTTCTACTCTAATAATCAAAACTCTTCTCTCAAGATCACCACATGGCAGTAATGCCTATATTAACAAAAAGGATGAGCCCGAACAACCAGTTACATCATTTTGATATCAATGATATAAATATACTGGTGACACCCGTTTTCAACGAGAGTGTTCCCAAATTATCTTCAGTCTGTTCAACTGGCAGACAAGAGGGAGTCCTTGATCCTCCTGGTTAACTACTGCTTCTTTTGTGACATCTCCAGCCCAACACCCAGAAGGTACAGCTGGCCTCCATTACGACAGAAACCCCTGATCAGGCACTCGCCAGGTCTCCTTCAAAAAGGCTTATCTTTATAGCAGGACTGATCCCTCCTGCTCAGTTAACAGGAGGGGTCCTAAGCTTGCCAATCTTGAAGGATCCAGAACCTCCAACTCCCTCCAGCTTTGACTAAGGGAAGTTTTGCTCAAGGACAATGAAGCCCACAGGGCTTAGGGTATGCTCCAACGGACATTTCCAAAGACTCCCACTTCAAGACTTGGTGTGACTGCCATAGTCCCGCTGCACAAAGTGTGTGATTCCCTCTATCTCTGAGCTCAAAGACCTCTGACTAAAGTGATTCCCTAGACCCTCACCTGGGTTTTCCTGCATTATCACTGCTATTATTACTTCACAGACCCTTCTGGAGAGAAGTCTGTCTGTGGAATGCCTCAGCCTTTGTAACCCTTTATTTCTCAGTACCTCTAAACCTCTTGCCAGAAACCACTTTGACCAGTGATGAGTTAGAATGCCAATTCTCATAGCTCTATCCTCCGCGCCCCCTACTCCCCAACCAATAGAGGTTAAAAGCCAGCACAAGTTTAAAATCTGGGGAACTCCTTGGTCAACCTTTTCAATCTCATCTATTCAATCTTTCAGAAGCAGAAACCCTGGTATATAAGAAGTCACACCAGGGAGTTTTAGGCAAAGTAGCAAGGTGTAGTGGGATAATCAAGGCTCTAGATATACAGTTGTTTGCTGCATGCCACTATGTCGCCGACAACAAGCTCTTTAACCTCTCCGGTCTTGGTTTCCTCATTTGTAAAATCAAGATATAATAGGATGTACTCCAATGCACTCTTATGAGGATTACACGAAACAGCATATGTAACATGCCTAAGCATAGTACTCAGTATACAGGTAGGGTTCAATCAGTGTTAAGCTATATTATGTTAGCTCATTATCTATATCCTCATTCTTAACACTGAGAGGTTAATGACTTGCTCAAGGTCAAACAGCTATAAAAGAGATGGTGTCAAAGTGAGAACACCAGTCTCTCTGACTTTACACCTCCTGGTCCAAGCTCTTAGGCGTTACCCTCTTAGCCCCTCACAGCACTGTCTCAAGTTGGAAGGACTAGAAACCATGCCACTCCATACCCTCCCTGGTGTCAGTCTAGTCTGCCTCAGTCAGGTACAGGAAACTGCACTCCACTTAATAAAAATGTAATGGGGGAGGTCAGTGGGTGGGCAGAGCTGGGGAGGGGCTCCTAAAATGTGCATGCAGGGAGGAGGCTCACATGTGCGCCCTATTGAGGACTCAAATCGAAACTTTCGAGCTCTGTGTCTAACAACTTGATCTCAGTGATTCAGCCATGCTGGGAGTAAGCTCAGAAAGTCTCTTGTAGTGATTTGGTCCTTTTGGTAAGTGCCAAACAGAGCAGAAGAATTCATTCACCCCGGTCACTCCTACTGGCTCTAGGCGAGCACCCTTCCTAATGGCCCACAGTCATCCTTTCTGTACTTCTTGGAATCAAGGTCCTCTGTGAGCGTGCAGGGTGTGTGAATGCATGTGTGAGTGTGTGAAAAACACAATCCATCCCGGGGCACTCAAGTATCCCCAAAGCTGGAGAAATCTGTCATCTCAGAAGCAAACCAAGATCATTATCGCTTAATCACTTCGCTGTACTTAAACATCAATAGTGGCAGGGCTGTGCGCTGACGAAAACTGATGAAAGAGAACCAAAGAAAGGAACAGAGGACTGAGTGAAGCCTTCTCGGCAGAGAGCATCCCGGCATACTGATGAACTTCTTTTTCAGATGGTGCCAATTGACAGAGACCACAATCACCGCCGAAGAGCAAAATAACTATGTAAAAGAGATTCTGAGTGTGGCCCAAGCTGCTTACTGATGAACGCTTTCGCACACCACACTCAGCACCAACCTGCGCCATCATTGTTCCTAGTAAAACAAACCTTTGTTGACAACTGGAGACAAATGATCCTTGCTGACCAAGTTCACTGTTCTCACACAGCTTAATAGTTGGAGTGCTGCTCCCTGGCCGCGGCCAGGAAAACTTGACGTGGTTGTCAAAAAAAAAAAAATAAATAAAAGAGAGAGAGAGGGAAGAGAAAGGGGGGAAAAAAAGCAAAATTCTAGAGAGAGGAAAACCTTTTGTTTTGAAGGTGAGAAGGAGGCTGAATGATCTCATGTGCTAAACATGTTTGTGGTTTACATCGGCATGTCTCCTTCACTTATTAAAGCTGTGAGTTTTTAAATAGTTCCTGCTCCAACCAAACAATTTATAATATTAAGAATTCCCACTTTTAAAAAGTATTTCCCTTTCCACATGGGTTGGGATGTGACAGACTGAATATTTGTTTTCGTGTTTAAACAGTTTTTTGTTACAGTATTTGCAAATATTGGCTGTAGCATTGAACTGTAGAAGCATACCTCATTTTAAGAAAACCTGGGTGGAAAAACATCTAAAATTTCAAGCAGAACAGTCTAATTTCCACCACATGATCAAAAAGAAAAAAAAAAATTCCCTTCAGGGTTACTTCCAATGACAAGTTTCCCACGGCATTTCATTTACTCACAAATAATATTGAGCCCCACTATGCAGAAGGCATTTTTAGGTGCTCTTAGAAAACAAAATTCAATTTATTAAAATTTTATTCACTCCCTAGCTTTGGGGCCCTAGTTCAAGCTCTTACATAAGACAGTGTAAACCTAAAAAAATAAATCTTCCATCAGAGGCTATCTAAAGTTCTGACTGGTAGTTACATTTCCTTCTTTTTTCAGAGCAATTAATTAAATATATTTCTCAAGACCAGGATTCCCTTGGGAGATGACTCAGCATCACCTCTGGTGAGAATCATTTCCAGTTGCATTAAATCTGGGGGATCCTTCATACAGTATAACCCCACTTAGGCACAAGTGGCCACATGCACGCCTACTACGCCTTGTGAAAATCATGGTAATGTTTTAGAAAGCAGTTTGACAATAAGGATAAAGAGTCAGCAAGACGTTCATTTCTTTTACTCATCCCATTAAAAACAATCTTAAGGAAGCAGTCCAAACTAAGGGAAAAAGGTATATTATGCAAAGATGTTTGCAGCGGACTATCTGTAGTAGTGAGAATGCTCTTTTGAAGTAACCTGCCACTAGGCATGGGGAGGCAAAGAGCCTCCAGGAGGAATATTACGCAGCCATAAAAATTACTCCAACAGGAAAAATGACAAACCGCTCACGGCAACTTCGTATTAACTGACGAAAAATCAGAACATAGCATTAAGTCTATACCATGACTGTGGATATTTTAAAAGCAAATATTCAAAACAAAACAAAACAAAAGTGGTTTCAAGTTAGAGCCAGAAGATATCTCTACATCAGGCCATTAGTGAGCCTTGAGGCATGGCTGAAAACCTGTAAGTGGGATCTTTATCGGCCCAGATTAATGATTTTTTTTAGACCACAAGTACAGCTATTTTAATATGGCACTTTCATTATCAAATTCTATTACCTTTCTTACCCCCAGTATCATAAGGCTAAGTTTTCAAACGTGGTTTATCAAGCTCTTGATTCTCAGAACTTGATTAACCCTCTTATAAGACATGTCTTTTGTTTTTCAATATTTTTTCCACTGCTTCCCTTGAGATTAAATTCAGATAATTACAACTGACAGGTTCATTTCTCTCTTCCTGTTTTTGGAAACACTGGAAGCACATTTTCTCTTTTCTAGTCCTCTGCTTTCCAGCACTTCATGGAGCATGGTGTGGTTTTGAATAACTCTCCCTTCCTTAGTTAATGGCCTAGCCCTGTGAGTTTCACTGGGCAGCCTGAGTCCCCCATGTGCTCCTTTTATTCTACATCTGACCACTGACTATCCAGATCTCCTTTCTCAGAATTTCTACCTAAGAATGCTCTAGAAAAATTTTCCCCAGAAATGTCCGGCTGCCACCCTGTCTTACTTCCGTAGCAACAAGCACACTGTCAGGGATAGGCCTTAAGGGCTGCATTCTCCGTGAAAGGAACCAGGACTTCTCAGTCGGCTTGGTGTGAAGCTGAACTTCGTGAGAGGCAGTCTGAAACAGCGTGGCCGTGAGAAGACCACAGGGCAGGACGGGACCTCTTCACAGACACTCCGTGTTTATCCCTCCCCCGTTCCCAGACTCTGCCCAGAATGGAACTGACCCAGGAGGAGAGGGAAGTGTTGCTTTGCTAAGAAAAAGAGTAAGCATGTGAATATACTGCTTTTGCGTTGAGAATGAGAGCGCCTACTCACATGAAAGAAGGTGTTAATCATCCCCCAACATTCTCACTTCCTTCCTAAAATACACCTACATCTACCAGTTTATGATAAAAATTTTTTTTTTTTTTTTAAATTTTAAAAGCACCAAATCTCCCCCCACCCCACAGTGCTAAAACCACTGTGGCTACCTCAGCTCAGAAGGCCTGGATGAGGCAGCCAAAGAAACCTTAACCATTTGGGGACAGTGTGATTAAAAAGCCACCAGCATTCTCAGTCCCTGATAACAGGACAAACAAGTTTCTCAATGAGCGTTCGCCCCGCGTGCCATTCCTCGTGAGTCAGCGCCTCCTGCCCACCGCATCGTGTGCCCACTTGACGGCCTTCTTCCAGAGGTGGCTTTCTTTAATCAAACCCTTCAGCACTGATGCCCCAGAGCATTCTGTGAGTCAGGCTTTCCTGGGGTTCAGAGGTTTGAAATGCCCAGCAGAGAGATGCACTTTGTAATGACTGCGGCTGGTGTGGCCATGAATTCTCCGCCATGAGGAAGACGGTTCAAAACAAATTATTAGACAGTTGTTTTCTCTGATCATGGAGTTGCAGCTTCTTTTCCTCTGCGACTAGGGAAGATGAAGTTCTTGTACTTCTGCATTCCCATGAGCAGACCTAGCTTATGGGCTCTATGCCATTCCTAGCAACCTGGGAGTCAACTCTAGTACTTTAGTCATTAAGGAGAAAACATCTAGGACAACCATCCCAACAAATGACAATCATGGAGACCCCAGCATAAAAGTTGAAGGGCATTCCACTTGTGCTATCTGTCCTTAAATTCAATAGAACAGAAGGCCTGGACTTTGGGAGCTGTGGGGATCTGATCATCATTGGGTTCTATCCTCTCCTTTTCAGAGAGCATTACCAAAAAAATGATCTAAAGGTTTTTTATGGTTTTCTATTACGTATTTCCCTCCTCTTATTACATTATGTCTAGAATGTTAAATAGGTTTCCACTTGACTTAGCAATAGCTGATTAAAAAGTATTGTGACACTATGCCTAGGTGCACTGAAAAAGACGACCATGGCCAATGAGTGCTCACCACCATGATCACTAGATTTCACGAGGGCCTGCAAAGGGTGTCAAGCACATCCTAACTCCAAATCATTAGAACTTTACCAGAATAAAGTGTGATAGCCCCATCTCACCCACCTACATTAGATCATTCTCTAGGTTCCTTTTTTAACTTTAGTTTTTCTCATGCTGAATTATTTCTGTTAACTTGACCTTTTTTGCAAATGATAGACAAAACGATAATATGTAAGTGGTGGGCATATATTTAAAATTTTTATGGTTATTTCATCATCTGAAGCATCGCACTGACCCTCTATTCCTAAGGTTTTCCCTCCAGAAAAAAAAAAATTTAAATAGCAATAATCAGGGGCACCCAGTTAATTCAGTTGGTAGAGTGCACAGCTTTTGATCTTGGGGTTGTGAGTTAGAACCTCATGTTGGGTGAGAGATTATTTTAAACTGAAATCTTTCAAAAAATTAGCAATAATCATAAATAAGATTCTAAGATGGCACTAATATCACAACACTAACAGATAACTGTATCTTCACACAACCAGGATACATTAGTCTTGTAATCAGAGTAAAGCAAAAATGTTTGAAAAGATCTAAAACATAAGCTGGAATCCTAAAGGGAATAAAATAATCATCTAAATAATATAGTCCTGGCTCATCAAACTTCACAACAGGAAATATTCGAATAAAAATAATGGCATGGGGGAACGAGAACCTTGGCTACTCTCAAGTAAAGAATGTGTATGTGTGTGAATGTTTATGTGTATGTGTATTTCTTTAAACTGAATTTTACTGAAATTAATCTTAACAGGAATTTGTTGTCCTTCTCTTTCAAATTAATGATTTCAAATGAACCTCTCCACACTGGAAAATCCCCCTTTATAACTGTGGCTTCACGAGCATTTCCTTGCCTTTCGTGCTCACCCCAGAACCTGCAGGTGCACTAAACTCCACACTGGAGGAGGTACGCTGGGATCAGGAGGAAAGGCAGTGCTGATAAAAAGTATTCCTAACGGTGAAGGGAAATCAGCTTTTTCTAAAGAAGAAGTTGGTGTGTCCTGAAGCAATTCGCTGTCATTTTTTTTTTTAAACAGGACTTACGTTTTACGTTTTAAAATGCAAGGCAATTTTGCATTTTACTCCTAATACATCCACCTTTGTTTTAATGTAAAAATATTCTGCTCTTTTCCAAAGTCTTAGAGTAAAAGCATACCATATTTACCTGTGGCTTTGGGCCCTCAGCAAAGCAAAGGAAGTGACAGGGCTACCCCAGGGGTCTGAGCAGTAGGGGAAAGCCGCTTCGCTGCTCTGGACACCTCCCATCCTCCCTGGACCTCGGCAGACAACTTCTAACCCGGTCAATTTCAGGAACATGGTGTCATCTCCAGTCCTCCGCTGAAACACATGCTGTTTCTTTACCATCTCATTCTAGGGTATCTCCAGGAAGCAAAAAAAAATGTGTGCCAGCCAATCTACAGAAAACCTGCTCAGGCTTGGCCATTATCCAGGAAATCCTAGACCTGTTGCTCAACACGTCTCTTTCTAAAGAACAATTCTTTTTATTTAGAGCTCTATAGGAATCCATCTGCTCCCTTTGAGGTGAAATCAAACACACAGTGGCTTTCCAAAGCCCCAGGCTCGACAAAACGTTCTGATTTACCAGCTACATACTGGGCATGACCAACGCGTACCTTGGAATTGCTTGGCAGATGGCAGTCATCTAAGAGGCTCCCTGTATCCCATGGGATCTAGCACTTAGAGAGGACACGCTCCCTGTTCCCACAATGGGGCACTCCCCAGAACTGTACCGTCTAAAAGAGTAGTCACCAGACCCGTGCAGCTACGGAGCCCTGACTACAGGTGCACTGAATAAAATATACACCAATACTGAAGACAGAGCACACAAAAAAAGCAAAGTAGCTCCGTAATTTTTGTACATTATTTGTTCAAATAGCATTTTAGGTATGATGTGTCAAATAAAATATATGATTAAAATTAATCTCACTTCTTTCTTTTCCCTTTTTTTCTAATATGCCTACAAAAACATTTCAATTACATATGCTGCTCCTATGTGTGGCTTATGTTCTATTCCTACTAGAGAGCACAGATAAGCTGCACTTACAGGAAAACCCACTTTGCATGGACACCAACAAGATTTCAGTATCGCAGACAAACTAGCACAACTGGCCCCGCAGCCACTTGGGCCCACATTAGAAATTCTAGGCCTTCGGTCTCTAAGACCTTCTGTCTTCAAGGCCTTCCATCTCTAGGAATCCTCTCTTAAAAACACATAGCCCAAAGAGACCAATACCTGAATCCATGTGTAGCAACAAACCCATTTAAGAATCAGAAAGAGCTCAGCAAACTGATAAAAGACTGCGATGTTGTTTAATCTGTGAAGCAGTACAGAGCACAGGAAGGAGCAGGAAGTGGCCAGAAAGGATCAGACCAGGAGTGCGTAAGGGAGAAGGGTATCAAATAATCAACCTTCCTTTTTGTCAGGTGATCTCAACAGACAGAACCTTGACATTCTGACTTTCAAGTTCTAGATGAGAGCTTGCCCTTGGCACTTCATCCAATCAAATGTCTCTCGAAAGCTATTCTGTCTGTGGATGACTGTGAGTGCATTTATGTGTATATACTTACACACTATGTTTTAGACCTATGTTTATGTCATACATGCATCCACACACACAGCATTAACATATATAGTACTCACACCCTTCATGGCTGATTTGAACCTGTACATGGGACATGCATGCTCTGTATTTTTTTCTTTCCACTTTATAAATTTAGAATACGAAAGTATGACATGATGATCCTAGCACTTTGGGATAATCCAACCCAGACACTGGAAGATGGATTTGGTCATCATTTTTAAACATGTGCAGAGCTATGACAGAAGGCTGGAACATCAGAGGGGATCACTAAGGGAAATCATAAATGTGTCCCTGCTGGGTTTCTTAAAATAGGGATGGATCTGCCTGGAGGAGTTAAATGTGGTCCACACCGAATGTGGGAGACTGAATAACCATCTAAGTTTCTAACTACCACGATGATTTTACCTGCATTACAAAGTGAATCCAAATCTTCACCAAACCTACCTGATTTCCTACATGAGGCAAAATTCAGAAAAGGACTGTGTTTAGACGAAGTTGGTCTATCCTAGAAGTGGATTTCTTTTCCTTCTTTTCCTTTGCTGAGAACACCTGGTCATTCGCCACTTACTCTCTGTCTCTGTCTCTGTCTCTGTCTCTCTCTCTCACACACACACATGCACACATACACACAAGAACTCCTCTCCTAAATCCCACCCATCTCTCTAGCCCCAGTTAGCACTCCAAGCCACACATCAGTTTTTTGGGACCACCTCAACACACCTGCTCTCTGAACTTCTGTAATGGTACAAACTGTTCTAGGTTACAGAGCAGCTAAATCTCTCTTAACCAACTCGTTGGCACGACTGGTGTCCCCCACTCCCTCTGTGAAGTACACAGACTGTTCCCCGCAGGACAGGGAGTGCTCTGGCTAGGAGGCTACCTTCTAATATGCTGGTCTACTTCCATTCCCACCAGCTGAGCTGGATATTTACCAAGAGTCATTATGTTTATTCTCAAGCCCATGTATGACAGACATGTTTATGACTTACATGCTATTATATTTACATCATTTGCTTAAAGATTACATAAAACGAGTAGAAAGAGAAAGCAGCTTGTTTTTCTCTGAAACTACACTGGAAAGAGTAAAAAAAAAAAAGGTGACTGCTTTTAAAAACTGAATTAGGCATGGGGTGAGTATCTGTAAAAGAGCTTAGGTGGGGGCTTGAAGATCTAAAATGGTTCTACACTCAAGATTGCTTCACAAATGTTTTTAAGTTCTCACTGCACATTAAAGAAATCAATAATTTTAAATTATAGAAGAACCATGCAAGAAAAATGATTGAAGTGGACTCCCAAGAAGAAGACCCCTTAACCATAGAAAAGACCTTGGTCCTACATCAAAAGACTGGCAAATAAATACGCATTTAAATCCTCTCAGTTGCTATAATTTGTGGAAGGTATGTATATAAAGCAACTTCAGGATTTCCCACTTGAACCAATTTTTTTTTAATTATCTGAACAATTACCAGTCCATACCATGCTGGTTGAGGGGAATTCTGCTATTTGGAAGGTATGTGACCTCAGACCCCACAGAGACTGTCATCACCTCTCTCCAAGAATAGATAATTGTGGCCTGCAACCTTAGCATTCCACACAGTATTAAGTGTTGTACAAAAGCAAGAAATTTGTTTAAGAAATTAAAAGACCAAAATTCTGGTCTGAATTCACCACTTTCCAGCTTTCGACTGGGAGCAATTTTCAGGTTCTCTATCTATAAAAGAAGAACCATAAAATCAGTCCTACTAACTTCATAGTGTATTTACAGGAAATAAGACAATTTTGTAAAGGCATTTTGAAAAGTACACGGAGCTTTATACATGCAAGGACATGATGGAGGATGCTGGGCATTTTTTCATAAGTGAATGAACAAAGAGGAGAATACATAGGGGAAGAAGGATGGAAGTAAAAGAGGGACTCTCTAAGACCCTAATGACATGGAGAAAGGGGTGTTTTGGAAATTGATGTAATGTCTAAATGCAACCCAAATGCATTGTTGGTCTTTCCCCAAACGCATGGTTATTTGCTGCCAAAGTGGTCTTTAAACAGTTCAAATCACGGCATTTCTTTACCCGACATCCTTCAATGACTTCTATCTGCCAAGACAGTCAAGACTGCTTGGAAGGACTTTCAAGCCTCCAGCCCCAACGCTTCCACACCCCCAGGCTATGCCCCTGTTTTTACCCTGTCCTGGCAGGGACTTCGTCCACAAATCCATCTCTGGATTGAAAAGCTCAAAAACCCTCCACCTCTTCCATTCGTCCAGGTCCTCTGGACTCCCACAATACTTCATATTTTCATCATAAACTGAATTCTGCCTTAGGCTGGAGTTAAGCAGACCCTGCTTGTTAACTGTCTCTGGGGTGGATACCTCCCGTTTCATCTCTACGTCACCCGAGAGTATCCATTCAAGTGCCCTACCCTGGGCAGAGTGGGCCTGACTGCAGAATTCTGACTATCAAAAGTTAAAGCTAGTTAAAGCTCACAGGTTCTGTTCATTCTCCTATCTTCTATTCCTTACTCTGGCATTTATTTTTCCTTTTCCAGTTTGATTAGCAAACTACATAAAGAATAATCAGGGACAAGTAATTCTTGGCTGTGTTTCTTCCTCCCTTATCTGTTAGGAAAAGGAAACACCCCAACTGCAAGTAGGGGACCAGTTAACATAGGAGGCCAATGAGTAATGACCCCTCTTGAGATATTTTTTCCATTTTAAGTGGTTAATAATGCTTTTGCTGATCAGCCTTTGAAGAGCTTTTTTTTTTTTTAAGATTTATTTATTTGGCACAGAGAGAGAGAGATCACAAGTAGGCAGAGCAGCAAGTAGAGAGAGAGGGGGAAGTAGGCTCCCTGCTGAGCAGAGAGCCCGATGCAGGGCTTGATCCCAGCACCCTGAGATCATGACCTGAGCTGAAGGCAGAGGCTTAACCACTGTGCCACCCAGGCGCTCTTGAAGAGCTTACATAAAGTCAGTCTCCACCTACAGCAAGAAATAGGCTGCAAAGTGTTCCCATGTATGCAGATAGGAAGAGCGCCTCTCAAGATCTTGTTTAAGGTAAAATGATTCCACGACTCTATAGGGGATCCTGTGTGGCTACAATTTACATGCATTTTTCTCTAAGTGCCCCTTTAGGTTGTTGTGGGATTTCTAATGGCTCCCGCCAAAACAGTTCTAAGTATTTGCTGAGGAAGCCACAGCCACCATCGTAATCACGGTCTTTTCCAAACTGAGACTGGACTTAGGGATCCCCACTAAGAGTTGCGGGCTCAATGCAGCTACCCGATGAGAACTGTGCTAAGGTTAAAGGTAAGAACTGGTACCACCCTTTTCTCCTGTCATTTCCTGAAACAAAAGTGCACCCGGTCCACTGTAAAACCTATCTGGAGTTCGTAAGCAGGCTCGTCAAGTGCCATCCCTGTAACTCCTGACAGTGAATTCCATTTCATTTGTTTCCATGAATACTGTCCAATGAAACAGTCTCTGTCATTTCCCTCAGGTTTTCTTTTTTACATCCTTTACTTACACACTGACACCAAAAAGAAAAGAAAAGAAAAGAAAAAAAAAGAAAAGAAAAGAAAAAGGCAGCTTTACCCTAAATAAACCAGCTCACAGTTTGGCTTAAGCATAAAACAATACATTTGTGAGAAGTGGTGACATTCTCCATTCAGAATCTTTCATGTGTCACTTTGTCAGTACTCCCTGCCTTGGTCCTCATGAGTTCAACATGTACCAAAATGCCATTCAAATAGCTTCCCTCCGCCATTTTCTAAGTATCTCCAGCCTCAATCAAGCAAAGTTTAAATCGCACCACTCCCTGGGTTCTCCCACCGGCTGGTTTCCCTGCAGAACACAGTATCGTCAGTCCAACCAGCTATTTCAAGGGACATATCCTTCAAGCTTAAAGGGCAGCTGTTTTAAAACAAATGCAAGGAAAGATGAACTCAAAAAAAGGATAATAATCTCATGATAAAAAGAGAAGAACAAAGGGACATATTATTTACATGATTAAAATTATACATCTCAATATAAAATTTATTAAAATATATGTTATAATATATAAGAATAAAAATATAAATACTTCCATACACAAAATCTCTCACATCAAATCAAATCTGCCTACCTATTCTAAGGGTTAACAGCATTATTTGGGGGAATATAGACATCTCAATAATATACAGAAAAAAAAAATTTCAGTATCAAAAGAAGTCACAGAGCAGTCATTACTTATAGAACATGACAGTATACTGAGAAAGTCCAAGATTACGAACTAAAAGGCTAACCAAAAAGCATAAGAATTCAACAGTGGCTGGATAACAGAGGAAATTGATGAAAATCAATTATTCATTTCACGAAACATTTATTTAACATTTACTGCGTGTCAGGTAATATGCTAGATGCAAAGGGCACAAAGAAAGATAAAGTTCAAGCACTATGTAAGAACTTCACCAAAAACACAATCAAAAGACATGTAGAAATGAAGATTCCATTCATAGTAGCAACAACATCAACAACAACAAAGCATAAAGTAACTTTAACAAGAAATGTGTTGGATCTATCTAAAAAAAATTATAAATCACCTTGAAAAATACAGAAATTTTTTAAAAAGATTGAATAAAGAAACATGACATGTTACTGATTGAGAAGACTAGCAATTATAAAGCAATCACAATGAAACTGGACAGTATATATTCCTCTCTGGAAACCGGAAATAAAGTTCCAAAGTTCATCTGCAATGGCTGGAAAAGCTAAAACATTTTTGGAATAAAAAGATAAGGAATTTTCCCAAGCTCTTAATAAGAGTTCTAAAGGTAAAATAATAATGGCACTGGCCAAAGATACAGAGAAGTCACTGGAACAGATGAGTGACCCCAGATAGAGACACTCCTATAAAAAAAGAACATCACAGTTCAGTGAAAACAAGATAGGCCATATTCAATTACAGTCTTGGAGAACACGGACTATGTAAAAAAAAGTCTTTCTAGATCATTATACCCTACTATTCATATTCAGTAAGTGTAAATTTAATTAGTGATACCTCAAATTTTTAAGTATAAAATGTTAATTTATATAAGCAGAGAAAATATAGGTGAATATTTATCAGGTAAACTTTTGTAACAGAGAAATGCAAATTAAAATTATTAAGACATCCAAATTTTCATCTGTGAAATTGTGGAAGATTAAAAATTATGATGCTCAATGCTAGTAAAAATGAAGTAAGGTAAGTATCTCAAAGAATATTTTGGGAATATAAATAGGAACTATGTTTCTCGATGGTAACTTGGCATACATCAATGGAGGCCCACTGATCCAGCAATTCCAACTCTAGAAATTATCCTGAGAACATCATCAGAGAAGCGGTAAAAGATCTATGTTACACACTTCACATCAAATGTAATTTATAGCCAAAATTAGAAAGAGCTAAGGGCTGTTTACCAAGAGATGAATGAGTAATTATACATTTGATGTCAAGATTTTTAATTAAATAAATTTCTCCTAAGGTAATGTCATAAAAAATATGCAATTTAATAATTGCAGACATAATAAACTTCATTTGTTAATGCATACATAAACACACAACACAAAATTGGGTCAGGGATGGGGCTACAATTAATTTTATTTTATTCTTCATGTTTTTCAGTATTCTCAATTTTTACAATGAAAAATTGTATTTTTTGTTTTCAGAAGGGGGAAAAGCACTATTTAAATAAATAAAGTAGAATTACAGATAGTATCAAACTTTAAAAAATAACTTCAATAAATTCATAGAAAATGATCCACAACAAACTTGTGAAATCTGAATAAAGTCTAGAGTTTAGTTTATAGTAATACACCAGTACCGATTTCTTGGTTTTGACAAATGTAATATAAGGTAATTTAGGTAAATACTGGCCAGTACAAAGCAACCGGGAAATACCTTAACATTCATTATGAGTCCATGAATAACCTTGGTCAGCCAGCTGGCCTGCTGGTGGGTGAGGGAGGCCTGTCTTTGGGGCTTTGTCTCTGACTCTCTTTGCAACTTTTCTGTAAATCTAAAATTATTCCAAGATAAAAGGTTTACTTAAAAAAAAAAAAAGGAAGATTCATGGTGCTTCAAGAATTTCTTTCTTTGGAAGATGATTTTGCTTCTAAGGACCTCATCACCAAGGGACCATGTTCATTCATAAATCACCTCTTAGAACTCTCAGAAACTACATAAAATCAGACCAGTTGATTTTAAGTGGCAGGATGGGGGGTGATTTTATGTTTTCATTTGTTCATTTTTTAAAATCGCTACAATGCTAAATGTAAATATACTAAAAAATGTGAAGCCACTTGAAGACAAAATACTGGGCTACCCTAGTATAACATTTCTTGGATTCTTTTCTTTCTTTTCTCTGTTATCCGAGCAATCTTCCACATTCCCAACATGCAGTAATAATTCAATCTCTGTACTTCCCCAATCCTATCACTAAATGTAGTTCTTCAGCTTACCATCACAAAGCCCCAGATGTCATCCGGCAAGCAAACTTACTCTGGCAAAAAGCAATGGACTTTTGTAAGCTTGCCATCTCCTACTTTTCCCCTGCTTCGTCTCATACCCTCTCCCCACACGTTCTAGTACTTCTTCCCCTATCATCAGTGGACATACTACCACCTCTTTGTTACAAGAGCACAGATGAGCAACACCTCAAGTAAGGTCCAAAACTCAGAAACCTAGTAACAGGAACTACTATAGGACCTTAGACTTCATGAGATCCAAGGGTCTCTGGATGCACATTTCTAAGAGAAGCCAGATAATCAACTGCAGAACCAACAGTCCCCAATACACCACTAGCACCGTCAACACCCCTCCACCTTCCCCACTGCACACAGAGAATGGAAAATAGACCTTCTTTCGGAAAAACACTGGAGATTCCTCATCTAATCAAACTCCCCATTTCACAGGAAAGAAAACAGATGGAAATTAGGAGTAGGGGGATTAGGTGGGGGTAATTAAAACTGACCGTATTTCCATTTTATTTACCTGGTTCTTGACAACTTACCAACTCCCTACCCCCACAGCCCCAGCCCTTCGTCCTCAGGCAGACTCAGACCAAAGTTAAATGGGGGCGCTTTCAGTTTATGCTTGTGTTGGTGTTATGCAAGAGCAACCCAAAGGACACAAGATAATGCTTAACCAAGGAGAAAGAAGTGGGGCCTGTTCAAACTTGTCTCTCCATTCACAGATGGGGGCTGGGGGTGGGTAGCACCTTTCTGTCACTGTGACCTGCAAACCATGAAAATGCATTACTTAGACTTGCTGGCATTTCAGTCTTCCTAGAGTAGTGTCACTGGGTAATTTCAAGACAACAGATAGATCTCCTCCTTCTCCATGTGACCCAAGGTATAAAAAGGAAGAGAATATGTTTTGCAATTTAAAGGACCTACCCAAGCTCTTAACTACTAATTTCACCAATAAGACTAGTCTGTCTCTGTTTAAGTTCTGGACTTCCAAGAATTGGGGAAATTTAAGTATGGCAGGTGGAAACAGGGAGCAAAAGTGTAACCGGGTGGTTGTATAAAAGACTGCTGGTGACTCTTGGATTTCTATCACTTCAGGTCGATTCCCTGTGCCCCCAGCACACAAACTATCTGATTAAAGTAATTAAAAGACTGACATTGAACTTGAAGGTCCTTCCCAAGACCATCTTATTAGTCAAGCACCAGTTCCACTCACTCAGCATTCTGGAAGCATAAAGCTAAAGAAATACTTTTGGTTCATTAATTGTCTGAAGCCTCTCTTTCTCTCCATGCCTAACTACCTGGAGCCTCACTAATATGGTAGCTAGTAACACAAGTGGCTCTTGAGCAATGGAAATGTGGCTTATCCAAATTAAGATGTGCTTTAAGCACAAAATACACACTGGATTTCAAAGACTCAGCAGGGAAAATATCTCATTAATAATCTTTTTATGTTGATTACATGTTGGGATAATAGTTTGAGGATATCTGGTTTAATTGAATATATTATTAAAATTAATTTAACTATTTGATGTTTTATTTTTTTTAATATGTCTACAAAAAAAAAATTAAAATGAAGTCTTTGGCTCACATTTGTGGCTACCATAATATTTCTCCAGGGCTGCACTGCTCAGGAGATAATGTGGTCCCACAACTAGAGATGTTTAACCAATCAGCAAATACAGGCTAAGCTTTCTGAATTTTTTGGAATTCTGGAAAACCAGTGGGGGAACTGAGACCTCAGTAACTGATCCCAAGGTAAAAACTCATTCATAGAGATCATCTGTGTCCCACCCACAAGTTCAACACAGAAAGTGTCACAAAGGTCTGGTGTGCCATCCAGATCTGGGGGGATGCTCACAGTCCAACATGAGCACCTCCTTCCCTTGAGGTTACTTAGAGTGAGACGTGGCTTGAGGAGTCTGCTGTGATGGGAGCAATGAAGGGGGATTACAGGTGGAGGAAGAGGGGAGCAGTGAGGGGAGGAAGAGAGGCGGAAGGGACAGACTGAGATAGAGAGCAAAGGGGACAGTGAATGTATGGATGGGAAAATGGAGATTAGGAAGCAACAGACAGAGGTAGGGAAGAATCTCTCTGTGGTGGACAAAAACAGCCTCCCTTCCCACTGCTCCGGGGGTTGTGAAGGCAAAGACTGAGAAGGCCAGGATCAAGAAGGAAGTGACAACGCCCAGGGAGGTAACTCAAGAGGCTCACTCCACTCAGCAAAGAAAGACTTTATAAAACTAAAGAGAAAGGAAACACCTCTGGGCACACAGAAGCCTTCAAACACCCCTAAGCAAAATGGACAAAGCCACATCATGTCACTCACTCACTGCCTTTCATCTCTCTCAGTGGTCACAAACGTGCAGTTTTGCTAAGTGTAATTCCCTTTCCAGAATCTTAAAGCACACGGCACTGCCTCATGACTCCATGAAGTGGGATCTCTTTCCCTTTCTTCTCTTAAATCTTAAAATAAATAAGTAAATAAAAACAAAAAAGCATATTCCTATAAGAAAATAAAGATCTCTCTGAGTCTTTAAGGGCCAAATATAGTGCATCAGAACTAGACTGTCCTCTAATAACATCTCCAGAGATGGCTGTCCACAGATCCATCCAGCTGGTTCCCAAGTTACAAAGGGCTGTGTTCTGAAAGTCCACTAGTTGTCTTGTGCTCAGAACACACTGTCATGGAAAGGAAAATTTAAAAAAGCGAATGGCTAGAGAAACTACATGAGAGAAGAGTCCCGGCTTTAGGAGCCGCCGTGCAGCGCCCAAGGGGAAGAAAGAGGAAAAGGGGACAGATGTGCTTTCACTCTTTCACGGGTGGGAAGCAACAGGGGCCCTTCTTAAGTAGGGGCCAAAGGCTCAGCGTCACAGGCAGATGCCCATGGGCACCCGTTACTTGGGCGTGGAAGAGTGCGAGTTGGCCTGTGGTGTGTGATGGTGTGGTGGGCAGGAGGCCCAGCTGGAGACGGCCTCAGGACCTCTCCCTCCCCTCCTGCCTTCTGCTCCCTAGTTGAATACTACTCTCACGGTGCCCCGAGGCCCAGAGAAGTAAATACCCAACCCTTCTGTCTGTGAAACAGGTAGGTTCAGACAACTTAAGTGTCTGTCCTAACAACTTAGTAGCCACTCGAAAAAATAACAGACATAAATTGATAGGAAAGCGATGTTTTTATTATTTCACTCGTAACTAACCACAGCTGCTCCTGGGATGTGACTGTGGCTGGCGCCGGACAGCAGCTCAAACTTCGGGGTCCGTTTGAACTCTGCCATCCTATTTCCTGCTCCACTTAATTTTTACACAGGACTGGCTTTTTAAGGATAGTAAACCCCAAAAGCCCAGCTTTGCAAAGATATGACATCATTTGAAAGTCATGCAGTGAGTTAATACGGAAACTAGGAACCACCTGGAGCCAGGAGTTCACAGGGTAGCTGACAAATGCTGAGTATTTGTTTTCCTCCAAAAAATTAAAATATCCCACAGCCTCTCTGTGAATCACTGTGGCGCCCTAGGGTACCTCAGAGAACAGTTTGGGAAACCTCGAGCTGAGACTCATTCCCCTACAACCAGTCAAGAGCGTCCTTGCTGGTTTTCATCTAAAACAAACAAGAAAAGATCTATGCGGCCTGGACCGAAACGGCCTGTGGTAACCTCTGTTCTGTTCTACTGAAAGGACTACATTCGAGCCCCAGCAGCCATTGGGTAACAGATAAACCCCCAGGTGACTCACGTAGGTTCTGCAGACACGATGCAGGGAGGGCAGGGGGTGCCGTGTTAATGGAGCAATCAATCACCTTTCTTTACCTACTTCACCCCACTGGTAAATGGGGGACATTGTCTAGAAAAGTGGTAGTCCGCATGTTTTTCGTTCATTAACACGAGAGATGAATGCTGGGTCAATATTACGGACTGCTGACAGAAGGCCGGTGCCTTGTGTACGTGTTGTAACAATCACGTGGTTTCGTTCCTGCTAAGACTAAAATCTAAACTCTAAAATGCGCAAAGATTGGGACACCTGGGTGGCTCAGTGAGTTAAGAGTCCAACTCTTGATTTCTGCTCAGGTCATGATCTCAGGGTTGTGGGATCGAGCCCCACGTGTTGTCTGCTTCTCCCTCTCTCTCCCTTCCCCCTGCTTGCTCGCATTATTTTCTCTCAGATAAATAAATCTTTAAAATAAATAAAATTTATTTTACAGATCATACTGAGATTAAATCTCATACTGAGAGTAAACTAAAGGAGGAAAGCAAATTCACTCATCCATCCATCTAGCATCCTATAGATGTTTTTCAAGTTTTTGTCATGCTCCAGGCACGGCCTGTATGTCACTGGGAGCACAGCAGTGAACAAGCCAGGTACGGCGTGGCCTCTGTCCTCTTGTCAGAGGCAACAGTGGCCTCTGCCTTCCCCAAATCAATAGAGAATTTTCAGGCATCGTCTCCGCTGACCTCCTTGCATCATGTGGCTGAGGGGACCACTTCCTCTTTGCTGGAACACCTGGTGCACCTGGGTTCCCAGACCTCTTCTGCCCTGGCCTTCCCCTGCCTCTCCGGCTGCATCTTCTGTTTCTCCCTTTTCTCAGCCTCCAATGCTGACTGCCCTATGGCTCAGCTCTGGGTCAGTGTCTCTACCCTCACTCCTTCCCTGGGTGTTTCCTTGCTGTCCCATGACATTGATAGCATCTCTGTACAGTGATCTGGCACATTTCTAACTCTAGCCCCCACTTTAGCCCCGAGCTCCAAGCTGTATATCCAATGATGGACTTGACACCTCACTCTGAGGACAAATAGGTATTCCACATACCATATGTGCAAAACAAAATCCTGATCTCCTACCCCTAAACCCTGATTTCTCCGCCCCAGGAAATGGTACTGCCATTCAGTACATGCTCCACACCTAGACCTCTTGATACTTCTCTTCCTTATCACTGCACCTAATTCTTTAGCAAGTGCTGTCAGCTCTAACCTTCAGATCCTATCCTGGATCTAAACGCTCCAGACCATCTATCTCGCTCGCTGCAACACACTAATGGTTTTCCTGTTTCCACTCTGGCTCTCCCACTCCGTCTATTCTCAACACAGTAACCAGAACTTCCTTCTTAAAATGTAAGCTAGATAACATCAATCCTTTACCTAAAACCCTTCAGAAAGTCCTATCACACTTGCAATCTCTGGACACCCTCCTTCAGGCTGGAAGGACCTAACTGCACGGGAATCACATGAGGACTAACATTGCTTCTCCCTCCTCCAGGAACGCTTCTCCTTAGATCTTCAGATGACTCACTCCGGAGTCACTCGAATCAGAGAAGCCTTCTCTGGACACCCTTTCTAAAATACTCTTCCTCTCCTTCGAACCCCATTATCTGTTTGATTTCTCTTGATAGCACTTAGTAGCCGGTGGAAATACATCTCAGGTGTGAACTAGGGACTGCTACTCCCACTGGAGCATAAGCCGAGTGCGGTTACGCCGTCTTGTTCACACAGGCACTCGGTGAGCTCCAAAATAGTGAAATAACAGTCTCCTGCCTTCGCAGAGCTGACACACGGTGGAAGATGACAGGGAGAAGACCTGGGTGCCCAGTTTAAAGTCTGTGTTTAGTTGCTTCACCTCCTGATATGTTACCTAATATGTGAGCATTCCGTGTGTACCAAACATCATCCTCCTAATTCTGGATATATGTTATCCCATTTGTTTTATACTTCTGTCAGGCGGGTAAAAACACCAACCCTCAGAGAGGGCAAGGCACTTGCTCAAGATCCCAGAGGTGGTCAGAGGGAGAGTTTGCATTCGCCTCTGACCCATCGCGCTCCTGGGCTGCACACGTTCACCCACAACGCCATGCTATGCACAGCCCCTGGATATCGCCCTCTGGGAAGGGACGGGCTGCGCCACAATGACCTCCCATGCCTCCATTCTACCTCCCATCAAAGAAAAAAATGTTGTCACTTGTGTGCTTGAAATTTAATTTCTAGATTAAATCACAAGAACTCTTTGACCCAAGGACAGTTCCGTGATGACAACGGACCACCGACCACGCCCGAATAAGTGCATCCAGAGAGCAGGGGGGTGGGGGGGGGTGTGAGGCATCAGGAGAGACATTTGTCCTGCTACTTCAGGACCTGTATTCCCCACACTAAGAATTCTCCACTTCTACAGATCACACATTAAACAAGAGCTGTCAGAGGTGACAAGCTCCCAAGTTTGGCTGGATTCAACCAAAGCAGAAGACTTCAGCAAAACACATTCACCCTGGTTCTTTATCTGTCACCAGCAGAATTAGCTGCCTGACTTGTGCAGAAAGATCCAAACCAACCCCTCACCTTAATCTTTCCATACCTGGCTGTGCAAGACAGAGTGCCTCCGATGTGACCATCTTACGGCTTGATACAACTCTAAGCTCCATTCTGGGATGCCCTCCAGCTCAATTCTGGAACAGCATGAGACCTGAGAACGGGCACCACAACCTCAAAGATACATTAAGGTGACTTTGCTTCTTTCTTCTACTGTCATAAAATTAGGAACAGGCCATCTGTGTGTTAAGATACCACTGGTTCTCACGCTCATGTTAGCTAGCACACACACCGGCAGGCCCACATTTTATACACACAGACACACACCTGTGCACACACTCACACACACCCTCATTATTCAACCCTGTGGTTCTTGGTTGCATATGGGATAAACATCACAAAGTATGACAACGATGCATAGTTATTTCACAGCAAATATTACAAATGCTAAAAAATACCCAGACTCATTTCAAAGATTATAAGGAATTATTTTGAAAACAAAGTATCTGTATTCAACTTTACTCCTGAACATGAGCCAAAATTACTCTTCTGTCCTAGATTTACCAACTATAACATCAACTGTGACATTTGGCAACACCTAGTACCTAATTTAAAATCACTCTTGCCTCTAAACCCATAAATTGTGTAGAACTGCTAATAAGTGCTTCATGCTGTAAGATGGCCCATTTATGTAATGGCTTCAAGGACTTAATCCTTTGGTAAAAATCAAGACTTGGGAAATGTGGGTGGGAGAAGAGGGATAGGAAGGAAAACAGGAGAGTGTCTGAGCATAAAAGAGAGTATCACTGCTTAGAGAGTAAGAGAAAGCTGTACCCCCAAGTGACACCCACCCCCCACATACCCATGTTCCCTCCTTAACCTCAGGAGAAAGTTTTTTAAGCCAACACAACTCATCACCCCTCTTCTAAGCGCAGAGTATTTTTGCTACACTTTTCTAGCTCCTGGGCATTTTCTCCATCCCTGGACTACAGGTCTCCAGTCCTCAGATCAAAGATGAGACTACAGATGGGCTCCCTATAAACTGAGAAAGCAGACAGCCCTTAAGAGCATGAAAAGCTTGAAGAAGGGGCCTACTCTCTTGGCTAAATCCCCAGAGATGAAATGACTCCTAAGTAGTGCTTCGCAAATTCCTGGCAAGATTGATTTCTGGATGCAGGAAAATGAAAATTAAGGGGGGGAAAGGGGGTACTCAAACAACAGCCAACACCACAGGGCTCAAATGTCTGAAGAAAATACGTCCTTAATCTCTTCGTCCTTGATACTCCCGGGCTAGTTAGCATCAACAGTACTTCCACTTCCAAGTCTGTGTCTGACACTTGGTAGGAAACTGACGACTACCTCACCCTGAAGGTCAGGCGTCAGCTCTAGCTCCCAGTTCCTGGAAAGTGATCAGGCTCCTTACAAACCAGAAAACAATGAGAGTTAGAAAGGAGTCTCCAAAAAATTTCACTCAACTTCTTCATTTTACTAAGAGTCCAGACTGCTAAGGTGACCTCTTTTAAATCTCTAAGAAAGTTGTGAAAGACCTAGGTTTCAAGCCTCCTTCTCCTAATTCCCAATCTCCTACACTACAAGAAACAAATGGATTTGTTATCCATGCATCCATGCATCCATCTGTCCATAAATATCCATCCATAAATAAATAAGGACATAGGTTTAAAGAACAGACATACAGCCAATATGCCTTAGTAGTTAAGACCATGTACTCTGGAGCCAAACTGGCTGGCTTACATCCTGCCTCCGCCACTTATTAGCTACGTGATCTTGGGGAAGTTATTCAACCATACCTCAGTTTCCTCATCCAAAGAACAAGAAGAGGAAGAACAGTAACAACTAGCATGATGGTATCTGAGATCTCCTTAGGTTTTTGAGGCAACTCAAATGAGTTAATATGTCTTTTTAAAATGGGAACTCAAGCACCTAAAATAGTATCTACCACATCATAAGTGCCTCTGGGCACTTTTGTTTATCAATTTAATGTTTTACATATAAACCTCAGTATATTATAGATAATAATATATAATTGTGCATGATATAAACATAGGCATAGTACATCAAATAGCATATATAATTTATATTATTTTATGGGCTTAATGTATTTATATTACTAGTTACAGATTATATATAAGTACATAAAGTCTATGAAATTCATTTATTATTTTAATGGACCACTATTTATACAACTTATTGGGGTTTTATTTTAATTTGAGAGAGAGAGAGAGAGAGAGACTGAGGGAGGGGGGAGGGGCAGAGGGAGAGGGAGAAGCAGACTCCCTGCTGAGCAGGGAGCCCAACACAGAGCTCCATCTCAGGACCCTGAGATCATGACCTGAGCTGAAGGCAGACACTTAACCGACAGAGCCACCCCCTACAACATGTTGCTTTTTAAGGTTTCTTCTTTTCTCTCATTTGATCGTGAGCTCCCTGAAAGCATATGCATGTGTGTGCACGTGTTTATGTGTACACATGTCTGGCGCGGTGCCTTGGCTTTGTAAATGTGTGCTGGATTGAGTTACAATCCCAAACCTATGGAGATTTCAGGCTACATCTCAATGGCCTTTGATCCCTGCAGCTAAGTACAACAACATCTTGGTTAAAGTCAACGTTCAGAAAATATCAAGTGATTGACAGAGAAGCTCTTAAAATACAACCAGATTTGAAAAAAAAAAAAAAAAGGAAAGAAAGAAAAGAATTTGACTTAGAAAGACATCTAATTTGTCATGTAAAATGTACATGGAGCCTAAAGAAAAAGGATATAGGAAGAAAGGCTAGAATCAGAAACAGAATGCGGACATTAGGCCATGTAGTTTAAGGATTGCAAAAGGGATCCTCCTCGCCCCTCAACTTGCCACCTTCCTACCCCCTACTAACTCTACCACGAACACTGCCGTTCTTTGTCTTAAGGTTTTAGGCCAGTTAAAAGACAAACACCTCTGGAAATGGTCATACTTTAGTCAGTTGACCAGCTCTTTTACTGAAAGGAGATCTAGATTTAGATCGGTGGGTTCAAAGGGTACTGCCCCAGGGAAACAACTGCAAATTCCAGGGCATTCTGGGTTATCACCATTATAGGCATTCAGTGGTAAAGGCAGGGACCCTGCATCACCCTGCACACAATGAATGACCCACATTCCACATGATTTTCAAGGATCTCACCAGACATTCATGTCTGTAAAAACCTGCTTGTAATTATCAGTGTTTACATCAGAAGTCTATTTTATTTTCATGATGCCTACTGATGCTAAATTATCTAAAATGAACTTAACAGTACAAATCAAAGGAAGACAGATCATTGTTTGGATAGACATATTGTAAAGTATTGCCCACCATTTTGTAAACTCATATCACTGAAAGCAAAACAACTAGATACCTGAGCCACCACAAATACAATTCTGAATCATCAGAGTTTGAGCTAAATCCACATTTAGGTGCAAACTTACCTGACTCCTTCCTTATGTCTTCTGGCATAGTTATCCTGAAACACTGTCATATTTAAATCCATATTTATTATGAATCATGTTCTTTTTTTTCCTTATATCTCAGTTATGAAATTATATTGACTTTTTAAAATTACATGCATAGGTAGATAATATTATCTACAAATTTTGTTTGAGAATAATAAAGAGGGCAATAAAGAAACAGGACTGTTGGGGCACCTGTATGGCTCAGTTGGTTAAGCGTCCAACTCATGATTTTGGCTCAGGTCATGATCTCAGTGTCGTGAGATCAAGACCTGTGTCAGGCTCTGCGCTCAAAGTGGGGTCTGCCTGAGATTCTCTCCCTCTGCCCGCTCCCTACAAGTGCTCACGCACTCCCTCTCTGTCTCTCTAAAATAAATAAACACATCTTTAAAAAACAAACAAACAAAAAACAGGGCTGTAAAACACTGGTTTAGATGGAGAGAATGATGAGAACAGCAAAAGGGAACACACCACTGAGAAGGAAGAGAGAGTGAGGCCTGGCAGGAAGCCCACAGAAGGTGTTTGATGAATGCCTGAAGATGAATGGGCTTTATGTAAACCTTTTTCTAGGCAAAACTGCCACATCCGTGTTTGTAATGGCTTACAGAAGTTGATCAGATGCATGGAAGGAACAGGAGCACCATAGGAAGGTAGACCAGCATCCAAACCCTGATTCTGCCTCTCTTATGAGTCATGTCAACTTGGACAAGTAACTTCACTTCTTTGAGTGTTGATGCTCACATTTGCAAAATGGAAGTAATAAAAAGGGCTTTACAAGTTGGCCTTCCTGAATCTTAAAGTCTATCACCATGTCCGGCATACCATATGGCCTTTGACATAAGCTGTTCTTAGATTTTGCCTCATTTCCTAGTATGCCTAGAAAGAGAGAAAAGCCAAGATGATAACTGCATTAGATACCTGCTGCTACATAACAAACTACCACCAAATTAGTGGCTTAAAACAACATATGTACAGTTGACTCCTGAACAATGCAGAGGTTAGGGGTCCTGACACCTTGCACAGTCAAAAATCTGCATATTTAACTACTGACTCCCCCAAAACGTAACCACTAATCAGCCTACTGTGGACGTGAAAAAGCCTTACCAATAACAAAAGTTGATGAACATATATTTTTATGTTATATATATTGTATACTGTGTCCTTAAAATAAACTAGAGGGAAGAATATGCCATTAGGAAACTCATAAGGAAGAGAAAATACATTTATAATACTGTAATGTAAAAACCTTTGTTTACGTAGACCTGCACAGCTCAAACCGTGTTGTTGGAGGGCCAACTGTATTATCTCAGTCTCTATGGGTCAGGAATCTGGACATGGCTGAGTGGGTCCTCTGATCAGAGTCCCTCACAGGGCTGCCATCAAGGTGTCAGCTACAGCTACAGGTGAAGGCTCAACTGGGGAAGCTCTGCTTTAACACTCATGGGGTTGTTGGCAGAATTCAGTTTCTGGAAGGTTGTTGGACTGAGGCCTTTGGTTCCTCGCTGTCTGTTGGTCAGCTGCCTCCCTCAGTCACTTGCTACGTGGGCCTTCCCAACATGGCAGGATGCTTTATCAAAGCATAAAACCAAGGAGACAGCGAGTCTCACAGCAAGACCAAAGTCACATCTTTTGTAATCTAGTAACGGAAGTGACATTTCATCATCTTTGTCATACTTATGAGCAAGTCACTATATTCAGCCCACACTCAAGGGGTGGCTGTTACAGAAAGTATGAATCCGGGGAGACAAGAATGGTGGTAGACGGGGAGGTATCTTGGAATCTACCTGTTACAAAATAAAAATAGATAATTGTACAGAATTTCCTTTTAGGTAAGTGAGGAAATTAGCTGAGCCAAATATGTAAAAATAAATAAATAAATAAATAAAGTTTTCAACACCCAATCCATGTACCCTAACTTTTAAAAATTTAACTTATTGATTAATTTTAAAAGTGTTTTGTGTCTGGCAGATTCCTATTAAAATCTGACATAAAAGCCAGGAATATTCAAATCACAGTGCTCTTTAGAGCACCTGGGCGGCTCGGCTGGTTGAGCATCTGACTTTTGATTTCAGTTCATGTCATGATCTCAGGGTCATAAGATCAAGTCCCACGTCAGGCTCTGTGCTGAGCATGTAACCTACTTGAGATTGTCCCTCTCCCTCTCCCTTTGCCCACACCCCACTTTCATACTCTCTTTCTCTAACAAAAAACAAAAACAAATAACAATGTTCTTTGATTATATAACCCAACCAGAAAAAAAAAATATGCTGAAAACTTCTAATCTGACAGCCAAACCTCTTCTAATTGCTATGTTGTTCAATGTGGTTTCAAACAGAAATCATGGTTCTGTGTACCTGAACCCTGGCAATCCTCCCCTTCACTGAACTCTAAATAAAAATAAACCTAAAGGCTTAATGGATCATCCATTAAATGCTCTTTCTTAATTCCCACATCCCAAAATGAAGATCTACATTACCTTAAAAAATGAATTTCCTTATAAAATGTGGTGGTCTCCACTGAAATCTCACGCAAAGCACCACAATCTATACAGGTCAGTGGTTCAGTGGTTCATCTTACAAGAAGAAGAAGAAATCAAAAAAAAAAAAAAAAAAAAAACAACTTCCTAGAGCAATCTGTAGGGAGAAAAAAATGAAGCGATGTGTACAGAAAAGCAGAAGTAGAAGATCATGTTGCCTATGCAGAATAAGTATGGAGAAGTATCCTGTTCTTACAGTCCTTCAAAAGATCTGGTTGTCCACCCTGTCCTTGGGTAACCATGATTCTTTATAACAAATACCCTTTCACATAAACTAGCACAGTGGGTCACAGGCACCCGCAACCCAGAGTCTTGAACAAGGTACTTGGTGAACCAGCGCTCTTGCAGGACAAAGTCCCCATCTCTAGCCTGGCTCCCTGCCTCATCCTGATAGAACACAGTGAACAGCCTGCATTCAACTCCCAGCTCTGCCACATACTAGCCATGCGACTGCTGCTAAGCGACCTCACCCTTCCAAGCCTTGGTTTCATGATCGGAAGACACATGGGGTTGTTATGAGAATTAAGGGAATTCTGAGCTCCAGGCCATCATGGAAAGCCTTCTGGATAGCACTCCAGTTGTGTGACCCAGGTAGCTGTGTTTAATGCAGCAGCTGGCCCAGAGGAAGGGCTCAAAAGTTAGCCATTACTTTATCTTTTTTACGTCACATTCCCTACCTGACTGCCACCAAAGCCACTGTCTTACGCATGTGAGGAGGGGCACTTTTTTTTTTTAAAGATTTATTTATTTGACAGAGAGAGAGAGATCATAAGTAGGCAGAGAGGTAGGCGGAGAGAGAGGGGGAAGCAGGCTCCCCGCTGAGCAGAGAGCCCAATGCAGGGCTTGATCCCAGGACCCTGAGATCATGACCTGAGCCAAAGGCAGAGGCTTAACTGACTGAGCCACCCAGGTGCCCAAGGAGGGGCACTTTTAACACAAATTGACACAAACATCTGCAACAATGTGTCAGTGGTTTTTCTGCTTCAGCTCACTATATTTTTCAAAATAAATATATACCGGACACTACACCACCACGCATAGTAAAAATTATGGTAGACATACTGTCTTTCAGGAAATCATTCTCAATTGCCAAGACCTTGCTTTTGCTGCAAACCCTGAACCAAAACACAAAACAACATCCTACAGAAGTATAGGGCTCTGAAGTCAGTGAGACACAGGTTAAAATGCCCACGTATTCTTGGTCATGTTTCTTATTTTTCCTAAGCCTTTCTTTTCTCGTGTTTTCAAGGGGATATTTCATAAGATTGGGAAGGATTAAATAACTTATATAAAGCTAAGAACAGTAATAAGAGGAAGTACTAAATAATTATTAGCCTCTTTATTTCCAACCCTAGAATAACCAGGAATGAATACATTCTACTTAATAATATACTAATAATCACTCAATGGCTCCAAGAAATAATTTTGCTATTAACTTCTCTGGGTCTAATCTTGTCAAGGAGGTTGGACTACTTCACCTTAAAGAAGCTGGGTAAGATTCTGAATCCAAATGTAATTAAACTTCACCCTAAATGTAGGGGGGTCCTGCAATCCAGCTCATCCGGGATAGCTCTGGGCATCATTATTAATAGGGCCCCATTTCACTCTTGAAAGTGTCCTGGTCTGGATAATAAATTCTAGGATCACCTTAAAATAAAATCTTTAGGTGAAAGATACACTTTTAAAATGTGTTGTTTCACATCAATGTCTGTTTACAGCAGTTTGTTAGGATTTAAGTGTTTTCTGTCTTGCCTCTGAAGCAAACTGAAACTAGAGCTCACTCAGGTTTCCGTGTCTACACGGCAAGTAGCTTTTCATACCTGCCCGCCTTGGGAGCTATGACTGTGTTTCACAGGACGTGTGACAGGGCGAGCAGAGGTGTAGGACAGGCCGTCCTGCCCAGCAGTGGCTGCTGTGGTTTACGGAGACCCACACTGCCCAGCATGGACTTACAATGAAGGAACAACACGACTCAACATGCCTCTGGCGCCAGACAGTATAAAATGCACTCCCCCATTTGCCATCGAATTTAACTCTCCAAAGCAGACACCATTTTCTGCTTCACCATGTCCTGTGCTCCTGCTGCTGTCACACGACCGGGTGGCCACCCAGAAAGCCAACGCATTAGCTCCCCCCCCAGTTCTCTGAAGCTCACTTTGTAACCACCCAAGCCCCAGAACTTGCCTGCCTCGGTGGCTTGACCCTTACTTTCCACCCACTAACATGGATGTGAAGACCAGTTCTGGGTCTTCTTTCCCACGTGGGGCCCTGCCTAGAATGTCTAGCTTTGTTCGTCAGCATCATGAAGCTAAAGCCAAAGATGACTGCTACTCAAGGGTATGTGACCGGGTCTGCCTTTCACCTAGACCCTGCCCAATTGGAAAGAGGGACAAAACATTACCCCCTCCCCATTTTACACATGAAGAAACCAAGGCAGGGAAGGTCACACACTGGGAGTGCATGAACTGGGAGTGAGTCTTCTGAATCCAGTGGCCACCTTCTTCCTCCCATACCAGTGTTTCTCAGATTTCAGCAGGGTACTTACAAGGCCAGCTACATAATTTGCAAGGACCAATGAAAATGAAAATGTTGGGTCCCTTGTTCAAGAAGCAGAAGAAAAACATTTTTCATTCTTCTCTGGTCTTCCTCATGATGGGCTGCGGTGTTTTTTTAATTTGCTATTTACCACTGGGCTCCTTCCCCATGGGGATACTTACAGGGTAAGCGCAGACTCTCAAAGGTGCTGTGAACCTCACATGGGACTGGACACACAGAGCACACGCACCCTACCCTGACCTCCCCACATTCATGCCCAAGTCCCCAGTGGAGGAGGCAGAAGGCAGCAGGAGATACTGGGCAGGGACAGAAGAGCCAGTAGCTATCGTAGCAGGATGGGGGACACGAATGGAGACTCCAAGCACCCCGCACATGCTCCAGGGGCCCATCAGATTTCCTTTACAATACACAGGTCCGAAGACAAAATCAGTAAGAATGTCAAGACAGCAATTCCAGAGCATGACACCCCAAGCACAGAGCACTGCTTCTGAGCACAAGACCCCGTACAGTCACTGCTCACACAGCCAAGAAGCTGGCCTTGTGCCGGGGATCTTGTTAAAAGACACAATCTGAATAAGTCGGTCTGGAATGGCCCTGAGACCGTGCATCTCTAACCAGCTCCTCAAGGACGCCACAGCTGCCGGCCTCAGCCTATCCCTGACTAACAAGCTCCTACACAGGTCTCATTTTTTAACTTGTTTATTATGTCAGAGACAATTACAAGCCTTCTATTTCATTATTCAAATAAGGCAGCCATTAAAATAGGTATTAAATACAAGTCACCATCCATTGTTTCCTTAAAATTTGATGGGTCAGAAGTACCAAATCTATTCATATTCATGATACCCTCCTGCCCAGGTCTAAAGACGTCATAAACAGAGGTGTGCAAAGCTACTTCTGCACACACTCATGTCACACGGGGGGCCCCTCATTCCTGCCCAGGCAGACACTGCTCTCTCTGCTCAGAAGGGCCTGTTACTGGAAATTGTCAAGTCCAATTTTCCAAAATAGGAGCAAGGGCCCATTTCCTCAGCTCATGGATGGACGTAGCAGCTGAACAGTATGCATCCTCATTCCGGAATGGCAGCAACTGTGACCTCTAAGGAAAAAAGGGGACAAGGTTTTTCAGAACCCCCACAGCAGGAGCTGTCAGACTGGAGTCCCACTTTGAGTCAACCCACGTAGCATACGGAGAATGAGATCTCCAGCAAACTGAGCCTCAGTCTCTCAGTCCCTAAAATAGGGCCAATCACACTTGCCCAGCCTCCTTGGATGGAACCTTTGATCCAGTCACAGAAGACAATATGCAAGTTTGTGAACTACAGAGCTCTGTGCAAGTCCGAAGCTGCTGCTCTTTAACAGTCTAAGAAAATGCTACAGGTGACGAGTGGATGGTACCTTCCAGCCTGGTGTTCTACAGTACGTGAGGCGTGTCTAGGGGGCAGAGAGCACTAAAGGAATATGTTCTTTTACAGGTGGACAGTCACCTACATGCTGCATCCGTGCATCACACGAAGGGTAGCGGGTGGAGCCCAAAGAGTAAACAAAAGCAAACACCGTGTTTCACCTGCTTTGTTGGCGAGACCAAATGAGAACTCCGGCTACCTCAACTGGAATAATGCCTTCGGTCTCCGACTGGTTATTTTTGGAACACTTTATGGAATATTAACTTTATTTGCTCTAATTCTGCAGGAAGCCACATTGGAAGTGCAAGGAAATAAAAATGATTAAGAAGCTGAAGTGAAAAAAAAAGGTAACCAAATATTTTGCCGCAACTTTCATTAGCTAATACAGTAACTGCTTCTCTTCAAAAACGTGAGATCCCAGTCGCTATTCCTGCTCCAGTGCTAACATGACAACATTCAACACAGTTTACTGACTGGTGTTAGCCAATTTTTTTTTCATTGTCTGTTTGTCCAGAAATAAGCATAAGTAAAGAAATGATTATAGGAAAGTAACATTCTAAATCAGTGACAGTGTTTTAAAATTTAGAATGTGGCAGTGGTGGCGGGGGGGGGGTGCAGTTTGAAGCTAGCTGACCCACTAGGGAATCAAGCTCTAGTCTAAGCTCCAGGTTATAGCCCACTGAATTAGCAAACCACAAACAGTAAAAAATCAAAACAAAACTTGATGTATTATTTAAAGTACACTTAGTTTCTAGACCTCCCAAGTTCACACAGCACATTGTTTTTTTTAAAACCAGGTCTTTACAAGAGACACCAGCCTTAAGTTATACAAAAGAGTTTTTTAATCCCAATTAGTTAGTGTCCTTTGTTGATATTATTCTGCTTTTTCTGACCAACAATAATGAATAACCCACAAGCGCTAATGAATAACTAACTCCCTTTGTCTCCAAGGACAGCGGAGCCCAACAAAACATGTCAGAGGCCCTAAAGTAAAATAAAAAACCTTTAACAATGAAAATCTTCCCAATTAGACAGTCCTACGGGTACTGCAAATGTGGAATTGTCTTAAATATTTAAATAGCTGTGTCAAATGTGCTTAAGGTGGGGATCATAAAACTGATTTCCCAGATGCTTTGAAAAATGCATTTCTGCCAGTCTAATTACAATTCATAACTGCTGAACAGGAAGTAGAGAGAAATGCCATTCTTGGTACAATATAACTGAGGGCCTGGCAGGGCCTGGAAGTTGCCCACGGTGGAACACGGTCCAAGCTCACTTGGTGACTCAGATAAACACAAACATTCTCATCTCGGTACATGAAAAATTTACATGTAGTAAAGAATCATTTCTAAAACTAATTTCTGCTATCTTAGAAATGTAAAGCTCTAAGTACTCCTCATTGTAGGACAGAGCCCATAAACAAATACACTGACGTTGCTGAGAACCAAGCATCCCACTACCACGTGTGCAATGAGGAAGTGTGAGGAAGAACGCTGTAATGCCATGTTTCAACAGGAACACATCACCTTCTGATAGATTTCCTAACTCTGTCCACACACAGGGCCTAGAGGTAAAGACACCCCAGAGTCAATACAAACATGCTTTCATCCGGTTTTCCAAATATTTCCCACCAGAAGGGAACCAAGTGTTTTCGAAAAATGGCTGATTCCAGGTCCGGGGCAGGGAAGTACTAGTGGGCCTGGAGTATCTTGTTCTGTGTGAAAGCAAGGAAGTGCTTCATGGGAACATAGCGAAGGGCATCAGGGCTGGCTTGAAGGGGCTCCCACCTGCCAAATCTGGGACAATGTCAGCATCGAAAAGATCAGTGATGGTAATGAATTTTGGCACAGGGACTTTTTTAAAAGAATATCTGAGGTCTGTAGTGATTCTCCAAAAAAAAAAGGAGAAAAAGAAGTTCCTCTTTCCAGAATACCAACTAATAAACGCAGAAGGAATGGTGGAATGAGAAAACCACCGTTATGCAGTTAATAATGTAGTAACTGATTCACACAGGCATCACTGATGGAGAACAATATATCTGCACAAGATTATGTATGAATTTTGAAAGGGAAAGAGTCCACAGTGCAGAGATCCTGGGGACACCACCTTCGCCAGATGATCAAAAGCAGCACCACAAACACCATGACAAACGAGCATTCAGTGCTCCCAGTATTCATAATCCACAAATAACCTACACGGTACTCCTGTCAAAAACATTTAACCCAAACCAAATCAGGAGGAAATGATCAGATGAACCCAGGTGTTAGACAAGACAACTAACCGGAACTCCAAAATATCAACATATTTTGTCAAGAAACACAAAGAAACGACAGAGGTAGAGGGCCACTCTAGAAAAAAGGAGACTAAGGAGACATGACAACCAAACATAAGGTAGGGTTCTTTAGTTCTTTTTTTTCCTTTTTTTTAAAGTAGGCTCCATGCGCAATGTGGAGCCCAACATGGTGCTCAAACCCACAACCGTGAGATCAAGACCTGAGCCGAGATCAAGAATTGGGCACTTAACCCACTGAGCCACCCCGGTGCCCTGTAATGCAGGGTTCTTGACTGGATCCTGAATCAAAAGAATAGCTACAGAGGACATGTGGGCTATAAGTGGGAGGAAAACAGTATGATAAGTAAAATAAAATATAAAATAATAGTATCAGGGTGCCAGAGTGGCTCAGTGGGTCAAAGCCTCTGCCTTTGGCTCAGGTCATGATCCGGGGTCCTGGGATGGAGCCCCACATCGGGCTCTCTGCTCAGCAGGGAGCCTGCCTCCCCCTCTCTCTCTGCCTGCCTCTCTGTCTACTTGTGATCTCTGTCTGTCAAATAAATAAATAAAATCTTTTTTTTTTAAAGAAAAAATATATAAAATAATAATATAAAAAATAATTTGATTATGAATTTAAATATGTATTATATTTTAAGATATAACTCTATATAATCAATACGGTTGTATCACAGGTAAATTCCTTGGTTATGATTCATGTATCCCAGCTGTACAACATGAAAGACACCTGCTTAGCAATTTAAGGGTGAAGGGTCAGAATGTCTGCAACTTACTCACACGTGGTTTGACTTCCTTGAGAGAGAAAAAGGTAGCAAATGCTAAAAAGTGAAATAAAATATAATAGAACATAATACAAAATAAGATAAAATCTAGCTTTTTTTATAAAGATAAATTCAGGAACTAAGAACGAGTTTTATTTATAAGTAAGTTATGTACGACTGACTAAGTAGGGATAGTTGGGTAGGGCTCCTGGGAAAGCCAATTAAAGAAGGTTGATTTGGAGGGAGTTGTCCCTTTCATCCTTCTGCCTTTTGTCCTTCCTCCTTCAGTCTTCTTCAGAAGACAGACACCACAGCAGGATCAGGAGCTGTGGAAATGCAAAGGGAAGCTCCACGCCCGTGGACCTGACATCCCTGAGCTTCTAACCATTAGCAGCATCTCCGACCCTGGGCTGCTCTTTGTGTAAGAAAAATTAACTCCTGTGACGTTCTCAGTTCATGGCATTCTTAGCGTCTCAGTAATTTTTTCATGGTGCCCCTAGGCCAAAAGAATACAACTAACACTACCTTTTATTAAGTACTTCAGTGCCAACAAGTTAATAGTATTTATGTACCAACAACCTATTAGCTGTTTGAAAAAAATAATATACATAAATTAAGAATAAAAGTATTTTAATTTCATTCTTAAATAACCAGTCTTCCTGGTGGGATATGCATTCTAACTGTGCCCTCTACTACTTCAGTTCTTGGAATCAGATTGAATACCACCACCTCAGCTCCCATTCCATGCTGATTTTCACTTAGAACTTGCTTGTCTCTATTATTGTGATAAAATACACATAACATAAAATTTAGCATCTTATCCAATTTTTTTATCTTAGTTTATTTATTTATTGAAGTAATTTCTATACCCCATGTGGGGCTTGAACTCAGGACCCCGAGATCAAGAGTCACACACTCCACCAACTGAGCCAGCCAGACACCCCCAATCTTAACTATTTTTAAGTGTATATTAAGTACATTCACACTGCTGGGCAACCATCACCACCATGCATCTCCAGAACTCTTTCATCTTCCCAAACTGACACTCTGTACCCACTCAACTCTAACTTACCATGCTCCCCTTCCTCCCGTCCACAGCAAACACCGTTTTACTTTTTGTTTTTATGATTTCACTGTTCTAGGAACCTTGTATAAGAGGAATCATACAATATCTGTCCCTTTGTGCCAGGCATAATTGACTCAGCATAATGTCTTCCAGGTTCATCCACATTGTAGCATATTTCAGAGTTTCCTTCCTTTTCAAGGCTGCATACTATTCCACGATAGGTATAAGACATACATATTCTTTATCCACTCATCTGCCTACACTTGGGTTGCTTCCACCTTTTGGCCTACAGAGTACTAGCTTTTTTATCACAGCTACTGAAAGCGAGTATGACATCACTAAAAGGATACAGTACAATTTCATGTTGAAACTGTGAACCTCCTTAAGCTAATAGTTTGCCCAAAGGATGCCACAAATACTTCTGTGGCTTCAAAATTAAAACTATCCCATGGTTCCAGTTCTCCAGTCTGCATGATTGTAAGGCTAGCTCCTTATCCTTCAGGTGTCTGCCCAGATATCCTACTCTCCTCCTGGATCCATTTATCAAGCATGGGCCGGGAACCCTCCAAATGTTGCCCTACTGCTGTCAGTGTATCCCTATCAGAGCTTTAACTGTGTTTTATTCTAACTGCCCGTTTATTTGTCTGAATTCTCCTAACTCCTTGAGGGCCAGGACTATGTTTTATTAGCTACTGTATCCCCAGAACAGGGGCTCACCTTTAATACATCCTCAATAATTATCCGTTGAGTAAATGATTAGATGAAGTTCAAACAGTCCTAGATCACCATTCTTAACCAGTTACTGGCTTAGCTTAGGAACTGTCAACCAAGACCTGAAAGGGGCACATTCAGCCACTGCTGGCACCATCCAGAGCAGTAGCCAAGCTCCAAGGCTAGAGGGGATAATAATACAGTTATTCTCAACCCCTAATCCATGCTCAAGCATACCCCAACCCTGCACATCCAGAACAGGCACTGTAAGCTTGGAAGCTGAACAAGGAGCCAGAAAGTTGAAAAAAGAAGAACCAGGGGACAGCACTAATTTTTACAAGAGTTCCAAGATGTATTAACCCTGACAGTTCACTATCCCTGAATTACTGGAAACTATTTTTTTTTAGCTATGAATATAATTATAACCACTTCTGGTCACCATCAAAGTAATATCCCCAACCTCCTTACCGATGGCAATGCTGAAGTTATTTATTCTTTCTAGACCTTAGCTCCTTTATCAGTTAATCAACACTAGCAAACAACTCGAGGTTGCCGTGAGGGATAACTGAGATTTTACATCGGAAGCACTCAATACAGTAGCTGACGCATGCCCAGTTAGGACATAATAATAAGAAGTTATTATATTATCAGCATTAATAATGCCAGCCAGGATTCAACGCAAGTATATGCAATGAAAGCAAGCTACATACAGTTTATTAGACAGGCAGGAGCTGCAAGACTTTACCGGGCCTCCGCCCCTGAAAATCCAAACACACAAGCTTGACATCACAATTTGCCTTACCATGGACGCAGCAACCTGACAATGACGCAGCCGTCTTGGATATGCCCCCAGGGAAAGTTTTTCCTGTACGTACACTAAATATCAGTAGGTGTAGGAAATAAAGCAACCTAAAACCAAACCTAAACCAAGATAAATAGATAAGAAAAGAAAAAAGCTACATATATAGTTTCTTATACTTTAAGGTTGTATAGTTTAGGGTTTTTTCTTAATCTGCCCATTTACACCATGCAGAGGAATACAAAGACACTAAAACAACTTTAAGGATACAAATAATTATTCACCTGAACTGGGTGGGTGAGTTATGAGTTAACTGGGTGAATGGCTATTCAAGCTGCTAATAATCTTATTTAGTAGTGTACACGCTTAATATAAACATTTAAAACCAGATGCTAAAAATACCTAAGGGCATATAGAATTGTTCTATTTTACATAACAAAGCTATTATTTCACATGAGGTACATACTCTCCCTTTTTCTAGCCCAAACATACATTGCATGTGCACTATCACCCATTAAGTCAACATCAGTTTCTACAGAGTGTGCCGTTCAAATAATTTGCTATTCTCTAACAATTATTCATGATTTAAAATTTACATTATTCAAACACTACTGAATTAAAAGCACACACTCTCTCTCTGCATTTCAAATTAACCAAGTGTCTAGTTCTCTACAAACCCCAAAATACATCCTTTCATTATTCTCTTCTAGCTTCCTCCCCTCTTGTCACCAGCTGTATTACAACACTTAAGGGTTCTGCTCTTAGAATAATTTTTTATCATTTCTATGTACTAAGTCCTCACTTCATTGGCTGTTAAGCTTTCTCCCTTTTTATCCTTTTCTTTCCAAACCTTTCTTCTGGCACCAACATGCACGCTGACAGCTCTGGCCACCCCTGTCCACCGTGACCCAAGGAATCCATTCCCTCTGTGCATCTCGAGGGTGGAGACTTGCTACAGCAGCTCTTCCCTGCCTCTACCGTCACGCACCCTCACTCCCTGTTTCTGAGCTCCCTGTCTCGCCTTTTACCCTTCTTCACAGTTCCACCAGGTATCACGTTTATCACTGTGGCCTCCTCCCCTTCCCATGCACCTACACATCCACCCCTCAGCAGGGAAGCTACAGATCATCGTGACACCATCAGCTTTGTCCCTGACATTCAATCCTGTAGTTTTCCATAAGATTTGCTGGCAGAGAAAAATCTGGAAAGGAGAAAAAAAAAATCGTTTCCACTTTTAAAAGATCCCAGAAAGACAATCCTACCTTTCCCAGGATTTGGAGGAAAAGGACTTCCAAACTCCTGCTGCTTTGGCTTTAAAGTGTGTGGCCCTGACATGCCTCCAGCCTGGGTGACCTGGAATCGTGGCTTCCCATTGGTGAGCACTTGTCTCCTGGGGCTCAAGGCAGGCAGATGGAGGGGGCTCTCGGCCATGTTGCTCTGAGGAGCCGTCCCTCCTCCTGAGGGCATCTTGAGATGGAGGCTGTTAGCAAGGCTTCCAAGGGCAGGGCTCGCTGTGCTGCCACAGGACGAGGGACCAGGAGTCCCAGAGTGGGCTCGGATGGGAGGAATGTGTTGGCCACTGACCATCCCGGGCCCCTGTGGGGTTCCTGATGTCCGGTGGAGACTCATGCTGCATGACCTTCCATTCATTCTGAAAAAACCTGTGGCCAGGATGGTCAAATATCCAATGGCACTAATGACTCCTTTCAGGCAAAGTCCAATAAGTTATCCATGGTGTGGGATATTAGCCTGTTTAAAAAAATAAATGCAGGCATTTTTAAAAGTAAAAATGAAAATAGGTCACTGAGTTTTCAACCTGTGTAGCATTCATAGGAAGAAAAGAAGCACTCTTAGCAAAACGGCCTTTTACGTAAAGCGGGGTCATCAAACACATGGGTCACTGGCAGGCCCTCTCCCCTTCTGCATTCATGGTAGACGTGGATTATGGATCACTGTATTGTTTTGTTTGCCACTGAGCCCTTCTCAATACAGTGCTCTTGGCAACCACGACCAATCAACTGGTGCCAGCTTGCAAAATGAAACTTACTTTGCTCTGTAGAGGATCTGTCCATACTAGTTCACTTTTGCTACAGTGAGTCTTGGGAAACCCAAAGCATTACCTCTGTGATCTCTGAGACCAATGCTCCAAAATTTTCAGTAAACAAGCAAAAGGCTAATAAGGCCTCTACGTGAGATTATGAGGATATTAAACCACGTCTGATTTTTACCATAATTGCAAAGTTTTCAGTCCCTAGGCTTACAAAAGATAAAAACAGGAGTCTGGGACTCTCGCAAAGACATCATGGACCCACATATCCAAAGACTCACAGCAGCATCGGAGTCTTGGTTCCCTAACGATTCTGAGTTATGGGGATGGAAACAGAATCAACATGACAATACTCTCACCTTCTACCAAGATCCTAGAGAAGGAAAAGTCTGTGCAAAACACTTTATGGAAAGCATCCTGCAAGAAGAGCCCTTCTAAAGGTAAGTGTGTTCACCATACACCACACACAGTAAATCCACATGGTTCCACAAACGTAGCTCCATCTGCCATCCCGGCACCCCGTTCCTCAAGTGGCGAAGAGAGAACCAACAGCACTGATACGACCACAGGACATAATGTCAGTACTCCCTGGTTACAAATCTTCAGGAAAGTTCTTCCCTCCCTTAACCAACAGCTCCCCAAAACATATACAGACTCAAGGTGACTAAGCATCACTATTCCAAATGATTGACAAACAAAGTCACACTTTGTATTCTTTTGCACAGATATGATAGTCATGAAAAGAAGCCAAAGCTGAACAAATACAGGAGAGATGACTGAGTGCAAAGCAAGAAGTGGTCAGATATTCTCAGCTGGATGATTCCTACTTTGTATGATCCACTCCGTGTCTTAGACAATTATTCCCAGCCAGCTCCCAAGCAAATGGCTCCATTCGACGTTAGGGACAGAACAGCACAGAGGGAAAACTCTCTGTGAAGAGGGTTTTTTTTTTTCTTCTTTATCCTTTTAGAAAATCAAAAATCAAGCACTCACTCTGCCCTCTACAAAGTTTACTCTGTGTGCCCGAATGTTGAGAAACTTCAAAAATTACTAACAATATAACATTTGGAATGTTTTCCTCATCTTTGCCAATTCTCTACTTTATTAAGAATTCTACCGGTCTGCGGGGCGCCTGGGTGGCTCAGTGGGTTAAAGCCTCTGCCTTCAGCTCAGGTCATGATCCCAGGGTCCTGGGATCGAGCCCCGCATCGGGCTCTCTGCTCGGCGGGGAGCCTGCTTCCCCCTCTCTCTGTCTGCCTCTCTGCTGACTTGTGATCTCTCTCTCTCTGTCAAATAAATAAATAAAATCTTAAAAAAAAAAAAAAAAAAAAGAATTCTACCAGTCTGTCGCATTTCATACTGCCATGCCATCCAGTCCTAAGAAATGCTCTGAGGTCCGGCTCCTGCCCTTCTCTCCACTACCGTCACCAAGAATGGACAAGGAAACCCAGCTCAGCCAAACCTGATAAGGTTTGTTTTATGCTTGAAGCTTTTTTCATGTTTTAAGCTTTTTTTTTAAAGATTTTATTTATTTATTTGAGAAAGAGAGCACGAGAGCGGGAGGGTCAGGAGAAGGCAAACTCCCCACTAAGCAAAGAGCCGGATGTGGGACCCAATCCTGGGATTCTAGGATCATGACCTGAGCCAAAGGCAGTTGCCTAACCAACTGAGCCACCCAGGTGCCCTATGTTTTAAGCTTAAGTTGTTTCATGGAACATTAAGAAGTGAACCCTAGTATCAAAAATCCCAATGCCTTCGCGGCTATGTCCATTTAAGAACTCCAGTGTAAAAAAGAAAAAGAAAGAAAAAGGAACTCCGGTGTGTTATCAGCAGGTCTGCTGAGTTGTGGGTTGACTATGAACAACAATCATTACATGTCTCTGTGCTTTGCCAGAGGATGTTTCCCATCTATTCTCCACACATTCATAAAACTGTGTTTTCCGAGTACTCTGAACCTTGCAGAAGAGACCACTTATTCAGCACCAACCAAAATAAATAATTAAGTATATGTGCTGGATTGGCAATTTGCTGAAAATGAGGAATCATCCAACATGACTGGCACTATGAGTCACCCTGAGTCCGTGAGACAAGTGTCTGTAGATTTGTAGAGTATGCCCACTTACAGGTTTTTTAAAACAAAGGAGTCCTTTTTGTCAGCAAGATCACATACAAGCAAAAATCTGGATGAAAAGACGTAAGTAGGTACTTAGCATTAGGTTAGATCATTAAGAGGGTGAGTCTGCAAGAAAAATAATTAACATGCAGAGAAGTTAATTAAGTATCAGACACTCATACCAGCCTGTCAAACTGGACTTTTATTTTATTTTATTTATAAACTGCACTCCTGTTTTAAATAGCTTTAGGTAACGTAACAACAATAGCAAAAATGCATTTAAATTTTATCACTAAAAAGGCGAAACCAGAAAGTAAAGTGATTAATGCCATAAAGAAACACCAGTAAGGCAATGGCATACAAGCTAAGAACACCAGCCTCAAGACAAAAATAAAATAAACTCTATGCGAAAATATGACTAATAACCCAGTTTTTACATTAATTATGCCAACAGATATTTCAAGCATTAGAAACCAGAATTTAAAAATCAATTTTTTCTGTCAGTATTATAGTACTTTTATACTTTTTAGCAAGGCCCTGTGATCATTTATAATCCTAAGTCCAGGTGTAACAAAAAAGGAACAAACTGCTAACTTTTCAGGAAGACTCATCCTTACTGAGTCAGAGTGCCAGGACACCTGAGTTCTACTTCTAGCAAATCATTTATAACTTCCCTGGGCTTACAGATTTCATCCATAAAACGAGGAAGTTGACAATAAGCAATACAGTCTCTTGAAATTCTGATCCCCCAGATAATCAAGATAAGGAAGATTATCAAAAATACCCACTTAAGGTGATCAAAGATAAACCTGTAGATTTTATATCTATGGCACTTAAATCAAGAGGACAGAGCAGACATGGAAGCAAAAATAGTAATCTTCATCCACTCCACCAAAGCAAGAGCTGATAGGAGGTTCTCACCTCAGCAGTGTGTTATAAGACAACACTTACCTTAATAAATGGACCTCGGGATAAAATTTGCCTACACTTTGCCAAAAAACAAAATCACAACTAATCAATATCAAAACCTAACTGGTAGGATTCCACTGGCAGATCATTTTTCTATTTAAAAACCTATTCAAGGGGTGCCTGGGTAGTGTAATCAGTTGAGCACCCAACCCTTGATTTTGGCTCAGGTCATGATCTCAGGGTCATGAGATCAAGCCCCACATCTGGCTCCACACTCCATGGGGAGTCTGCTTGAGATTCTCCCTCTCCCTCTGCCCCTCCCTCCTCCGCCAGCACACTATCTTTCTTTAAAAAAAAAATTGTTCTAGTTCTCCAGAATTACTTTCTCCTCCACCCTCCACCCACTGCCTACCCAAAGCTGTCAACAGGAACAAAAAAAAAGAAAGAAAGAAGAAAAAAAAAAAAAAAAAGAAAAGAAAATGCAAGGAACATCCGAAAGTACAAATTTAGGGTACTTTGGATCCGACATGGTGATACATTTAGAGTTTCAATGCTCTGTCTGTTCAAACAATGAAAATGCTCATTTTGTTAAATGAGTCAGCATAAGTTAATAAATCTTTCCTGTTGACCACTTTCAAACTCCTAAAACATGCTCCTGTAAGTCAGGTCAGAAAGGAAATTACTTAACTCTTAAGGAAACTAAGGCATAAAACCATTTAATAATTTCACTGTTTTGAAAAAGCTACGACTTTGATCAAAATACAAAATCATGACTCTACCTTCTACCCAAGGCTCCAGGCACTATGTCTCAGATTTAAAAAAGATCCAACAAGTGAAAAGCAATGTTAACTCAGCCATTCAAGAAAATTCCAAAAACACAAGTTCCATAATGCCTATTTACAGCCAAAAGCCCTTTCTTAGTAAATATCATTAATAAACTCATCTAGAGTCATAATTCATCTGATGAGCCAGTTAATTATTAATTTTCATATATCATTTCATTTCCTTAGGCTACATTTAGCCTTTGTTACATTTTCCATTCCTTATGCCACAAGCATTTCTTACCCTGCTTAGAAAATCTGAAAATGAGACACAAAATACTGGTCAGCAAACAAAAATGCTCCTGAACTGCTACTTCTATATACATCTAAGCCATCTAAAGTCGGGTTTTTATTGATTCTTTTTATTTTTTTCCCTTCGGGTTAATGATTCTATAATTTCATTAACTGCCTTTTCAACATCACAGCCTTCATCATTAATAGGCCCAAGCTATTCCCCTGTGCTTCTCTCAGTTACGGCTTTTGTAGCCAGAAGAATATAGAAATGAAAAGCCTATTGACAGATAATATAAGTTATTCTCATGCACGGCTGCAGTGTGAAGCACATTTTGCAATTCAATCAAGGACAGATAGAGCTGAATGTTCTTAGATCCCAGGAGTTCATTTTAATCAGCAGAATGTACCTTGTCCTAACACAGGTGACTGACTCCTCAGAAAAGATTGTATAAACAAAAACCAATCGTGTAAGTCATTTTATTGGCAACAATATAAACATGGCTATATTAGATGAAACCAATAAATCAAAATTATTCGTCTGCAATTTTAACAAGAGGAAAGTGCAAACATGCGCCTGTGAAACAGGAGGGTATTATAGAGGAAATGCACTGGACGTGTACAGTACCATGTCTCTAAGTTGAAAGGGAGTGTGCTATGTAATGATAAAGTAATCCACAACAAAGTGGAGCTGATCATTTCTGTGGTTTCATAACTTTATTTGGTGAGACTGACAGACTCACAGATGTTACACAGAAGTTACACGGAAACAGGGCTGGGTGGGATACTTCCACAGTAGTGGGACATCGAGCAAAAACTACAGAGGCTACACCTGGTAGTTACCACGTATGGATTAAACAGTCATGTAGGTACTACCCAGGTCTGATGTCAGAAATGCTAAGAATGTTAACATACTTATTCTGAACACTAAGATGTACACACATTATTCAAGCAATATAATCACCAATAAAATACAATCTTACAAATCAAAGAGGTTTAGGGCTGAGTTATATCAATTACAAATATGAAGACAAATCACTATTCCCTCCAGGGATTCAAGGCCATTCTTTCAAAGACCACTCCGAAAAGATAATATAATGCACATTATGGATCCCATCAAATAGAGTTCCTGATTGTCTTAGCTGTGGATTTCAACCCTTAGCTATCTAGAGATATACACATTTTAATTTTTTTATTTTTATATTTTATAAAATTTTCTCAATGAAAATAATCTTCCCTAAGTAGGGAACATCTGGCAGTGCCCTTTTAAATTTAAGTTAATGGCTATGATATGCCAAATGCTGCAGGTAGTAAATATGGACAAAGGAAAGAAAGGCTAGAGGAAAGGGGAAGAGGGACAGAAGTAGGAGAAAAAGATCAAGTCCAATTCAGGAATCTAGTCTCTAAGTCAGCCAATCCTAACTCAAAAATCAAAGCAGAATCGACAACCTGCCACACAAAGGCTGTGATTACAGACTGCTAAAAGAAATCCCCTATCTTCAGGAAAATACTACCAGAGGGCAATATTAAAAATTCAGTAACCTCTCTTAGAATCTGTTCACCATACTTTAATCCATCTATACAACTCTCAGACCACCCCCCCAGCTTACCGAATGTCACTAATTTTAGTAGTAATTACCTACAAATGTTTCATTTACTTTGCCTCAATCATTAACTCATCAATGAGTACAGGAAGTTCTAGAAATCTGTGACCCTATCACAAATGGCAGGGTGAGGGGAATAATTAGGACTGTAAGAAACCACACAAAATGAGAATGTACTTGGAACCAAAAAGATTTTTAAGACAAACATAGATATGTTCAGAAAGGTAACCATGCATGGCCCTAAGTTCCTAGATCTACGTTTAACAAAGGGCTCTTTTTAAAGCAGTGTTTCTCACACTGGTTGCAATCTGTTGGTAGGCACTGAAATCAATTATTCAATTGAAAACATGTTTTTTAATGAAATAGAACTGACTAGAACAAAGTAGAAGCTGCCAGAGTACATCAACTGTATTAATGGTTAAGTACTATTTTGTTTCAGTTATTGTGAGTGTACATGTCTGTATATCTTCAATGCATATAGTGTATATTGGGTAAGATGAAAAATAGGTTTTATGGTGAGTTACAGTCAAAAAGGTATAAAAATCACTGTTACAAAAGCATGCCCAGGCACCTAACAAAAAGAAAAGGTGCAGGTATAGACAGTGTTGAACCAAAGCAAAACAAATATCAAAATACAGCTGTAATGAGCAAAGGATCTAAAAGCTCATCATTTTTATCTTTATAAAACATAAGGATTCACCAATACAAAGCTATTATTCTACCACTGCTTTCTTTTCACTGTGCATTCAACTCAGTGAATATCACTAATCACTTGTGCTCTACAAACGTCAAAAATCAACCAACTAACAGAATTAAGATCAAAACGACCCACAATTGTAGTGATTCCTCATTGCAGAACGGAGAGGACCTTCCCTGAAAGAGAATCTCCTTCTTACAATGCTAAGGGGGGACAAGTTTCAATTAACACATAACTGCCTTTGAGAACTGAGTTTTTCAAAATGTGTTCTTAATATGAGTTAACCATCAGATCCAATGAAGAGGAATTTGAAATGGAAAAATGAACACATTCCTTATGATGTCACCACTGAATTAATTACCTGAATTGCAAAGAGGGAACTCCACACGGCCACGGTTTGAGACACAAAGGCCTCTTCAGAAATATAAAAGAGTAACTGGCTTTTCTTTCAAAAACAAGATATCCTCCAGCCTCATATGAGGAGATACATATGTAGCAAAATACAGCAAATGCCAAGTGCATTCTTTGTCATTTTTCATTTACAGATGACTACTTGGTCCATATGAATAACTATTTACAAAGGTAAAGATCACAATCCTCTCAAACAGGTAATAAATAACTACTTACAAGAGATTCTAGAAATAAAATCTAATTCAACACTCATTAAACCAAATACTCAAGCGTATTAAAGTGTCCCGCATCACATGTATAACTGAGTGATTTCTTTCCTTCAGTGTAGTTATTACTTAAAAGTGACTGATAAAACTATTTTTAGTGTTAATAGACAAAAGTTTTACACAAGTTAAATTATGTTCACTGACATCACTGCAGAAGTATGAACATTTACAACAATGACTAGGCTTTAAGCAACATGACAACATATTTATAGGAAGGAAAGAAAAGAAAAGAAAAGAGAAAAGAAGAGAAAGAAAGAAAGAAAAGAAAAGAAAACAAGAAAGAGAGAGAAATAAAGAGAGGAGAAAAGGAAGGAAAAGATAGAAAAGAAAGGAAGAAAGGGGAAAAAAGGAAAACATCAACATGAATGACTCAAGTTACAGAAAGAAGTGGAATCCACTGGTCATGCTGGAAAGGTTGGGAAAACATTAATCCATTTCTTCACACACAAGAATAACAAGAATTCATACATAGCCCTGGCATCTGATTAGTTTTCTGCGTACAGTATTCAGCAGGCCTAGAATTGAACCTTCGGGAATAACTGATATTTAGAAAATCTGATCTTGAAGAAGAAAAAGAAAGGAAGAAAGTCTGATCTCTTTACCAAGGCCCCTGGGACAGGGTCCGGTCTGGTGCTGTAACCCTATCTCCCCATCTGCAGTTCAGCAAGGCCTGCTGCACCTGAAGGAATGTGCAGTTGTTCCCATGCTTGGCCTTGAGGAGATCACATCAGACGAGAATGGCCCCATCAGCTTTCTTCTTTTCAAGCCTGCTCTCAACCACTTACAGCTCCCATGATTCCAGTTTTAGAGACAAATCCCCTGATTTTGTTCCCACAGTGGAACTTAATTGGATCCTTGTTTCTGCTCATCCTATAATATTGTCTTAGAGTCTACATGGGTGGTCTTTCCCCCTCTTCCTTGTTTTGTCCCCCTTTTCCCCAAATCCAAATCCTACTTACCCTCCAGGTCCACCCCAAACACCCACTTTAGGCCTTCCCTGATCCTCTCTTAATATCTGTATCTATTTGCAAAATGGTTAGAATTACACTATTATACATAGTTCATGGGATTATAAAATATTAAATGAGATCAAGTATGTTACTTGCTTAACATAGCACCTGGCACATAGAAGGACCCAATAAATGTTAACTATTTTATTCGAAATCCCTCTCTTATATCATTCATAACTTTCTACATTGCCTTATGGTTCTGTCTGTGTTCCATCTCCCTGCCTAAATTGTAATGACAACATGATTAGCGGCTCTAATTTACCTTTGAACTGTCACTGGTCCTTATATGTACATAGATGGTTTTATATAACTATATACTTACATTTTCATACTACATGTATTATACATGCATGGATTTTTATATTACATTTGTATATTATGTGCACTTATTATACTCATACTGTACTACTCATTTATACTGAAAAAATGTGGGATCAATGAAATATATAATTACATATTTATATCCTATATTTATCATTTATGGCCCAAATAAATCCAGTACAATAAGGTGTAACTGTATGATCACAAATCCCCCACTCTGTGTCCTGCGGAGCCAGTTAAATCACAGGTGCATGTTCCCCAGTTCATTCCTTTCTCTGACAGGAGAAAGTAGCACAGACACTACAGCATTCTTCTAAGCCTTCTGGCCTTTATCGTGATATACTCATGAACAATGAAAAATCGTAGGTCAAAGCTGGAAAACAAAAACAGTCACTTCAGTATGGAGACCAGGCACTTCTTTTGGTTGGGGATTGGTGGCCCTAGCAGAGGGGCTGTCAAATGCACTTGGAACAGTCATGGAGGAAGGAACCCCTTGGTATTCTCCTTGCTCATCCCACTGGCTTCATGCTGGACCTTTTACTCTTGTCTGCTATCCCCCATCAGACCATCATTAGCAGAGAAAGTATATCTTGTTTTGTCAGTGTTCTCTTTAATTCTATCATATTAAGCAATGCCTGATGAACTAACTTCTGCAAGCTAAACTATTCCCACCATGTTTAAAGGGAAATCCAAATTATTTGGCCTATTAGAAGACTGTTATGTCAGCGAAAGAAGCCAGACCCAAGACTATATATTGAATTATTCCACTCACATTAGGTATTTTTTAAAACAGGCAAAACTAATATATCTGTTAGAAGTCAAGGCAGTGTTTATTGTGGGGGTGGGGGGAACACAGTGAGTGGAAGGCTGTATGTGAGAGGTATGTAGAGTGTTGGTAATGTTCTATTTCTTGATCTGGATGCCAGTTAATCAATTGCATTTAGCTTGTGAAAATTCATCAAACTTAAGATATGTGTATTTTTCTGTATGGATATTTTATTGCGTCTCAATAAAAAAATTGGGTTTTGTGTTAAGTCGCCTGAAGTAAATGGAAAATTGGAAAACTTGGAACATGGGCATCTTCTTATCAAGCTACATGTTAGAGTCATTTCAAGATTTTCTCGCACGTCTCATCCTCTAGGAATGAGTAAGGCAGTACAATTTCCTATGCTCCATTTATTTATTTTTTAATTTTATTTTCAATCCTAATTAAGTCTATGAAGCAACCAAACTTAGTGGAAAGTCCTGTATTTCCACCTTCTTTATAATATCCTCTACAGAAAATAATTATAAAAACATAGAAAATGACTTCTCCAGGAAAGAGAATGTGCACAGGATGCCACTTCCTGAATTATCTCCTTCAAGAAGTACTTCATCTCTATTCGAGAAGAATTACAAATTAACATTTCAAATCCAGAGATCAATACCTACAATATGAGAGGGACAAAAGTAAAAAGAATGTCCTCGGGCTTATTTTAGTAGCAAGAAAGAACACGCAGAGAAAAAAAGACTGAGAACACTCAGCTCTCTTTTGAAACAATGGAAGACCACTTTCTGCCATATGAATGAAGACAGGACTGGTACCAAATACTAGTTTGCTGTTTTTCACCTCCCTCATCCTGCCTATTTGGAGCCAAGAGGAATTTCACCCACTCGCTGAACCTCAGGGCCCACCCCACCCCCCAAAATTCGCTTTTCCTATTTGGAATGATGATCACTTCCAAGCAAACCAACAGACCCCCGGTATTCCATCTCTGACAAACTAAATACTATTAAGGAACTTGGGTAGAATCAGGGTTCCGAGAAAAGATGTCCTCTCACAGCTGGCCTAAGGTGAACCAGGAAGAGAGGAAGTTACAGCAGCACTTAGACTGAACTACTCATACTCAAGAACTGTTGAGTCCTCTGAGCAACAAAAGAAAAGAATCCAACTACCAATAAGGAAAAGTGTTTTGAAAGGAACTGGACCCTGAGATCATGACCTGAGCCGAAGGCAGAGGCTTAACCCACTGAGCCACCCAGGCGCCCAAGAAAGGAACTGGAAAAGAAATGTCCCCTACTCTTCCTTTCAAAGGCAGTGGCTGGTCTAGTGGGGCTGCCATAGACAACTAGTGAAAACATCTGAAAATTGGAGCGCACGTACACGTGATCCGTAACCTTCGGCATGTTCCCAGTTGCAACAATACACATGTAATACCACACACTCCTGTCTCTACATGGAGGCAAGCTGTCCCCCAGCCCTCACGTGGGCAGATCCTTTTTCTGCAAAACTTCACAGGTTGCGCTTACTTAACATTTCACCAAGGAAGCAAAATTAGAGGAGGGAGAAGAGGAGGAATGAGAGGATTAAAACCAAACAAATCAATTCTGTATTAAAAAAAAAAATAGGCTTCCTAGTTTAGTGTAAAAGGGTACTCTAAAGGAGAACGGGACACAGGGGAAAACGGACGTCTGGCTAACTCCCAAGGCAGAAATCATGACTCATCAAAGCTTTCAGTGGGGACATAAGGAGACTTCACATTTGTCTTGAGTTCACCTTCACGCCAAGAAATGCTCTCTGCACTGGAAATTGGGAAACTTGAGTGTGTGCCCGGCATCTGTGACAACTGGCTATGAAGGCCTGGACGGAGCCCTCAAAGTCTCTGGGTTCTGGGTTTCCTTGTCCATAGGTGATTTCCAAGGTCCCTGCTAGCTTTAACAGCCTAAACTTGGTATTCCCAGCTCCCATATCCTAAAGGGAACCGGTCCGCTGGGGGGAGCTGCAGTACGTCCCTCTCCTCACAAACTCCAGCACTCCACCCCCATTCCGGCCCAAACTCTGGGGAGATACTGATGTTCTGGAAGTAGGTGGGGAGAGGGTGCAAAGCCCATTTCTCCCTTCAAAGGGGGTGGCAGTTGCAAGAGTCCAGTCCCAACAGACGCTGCTCCCTGCCGTTCCGGAAGTACCCTCCACGCGCAGCCCCTGCCCCGGGTTTAGGTGCTCCAGAGATGAGGGCCTCTAGAACCCCGTGAAGCCTAGCAGAATACAGAGCAGAAGGGCGGGGGGCTCTCCAGGCCGGGGGAGGGCTTGAGGGATCCGGAGAGGTGCTGGGGACTCGCCGGGCGGAGAGACACGCCTGGGGCAGGGCAGAAGAAGGGCAGCCCTTATCAGTTCCCGACCCCCCACCCCCACCCCACCCCCACCCCCCGTTGGGCCCGCAGAAGTCCGGGTCGAGGGCATTAAGCTCCACCGCAGGGAGCGAGGGCGGGTCTGAGGGCGGAGGCGAAAGGCCCCGGCTGGGGCGCTCTGCTGCGACCCTGTCACTCGCCAGCCGCCTCTGACCCTAACCCTCCGCCTGGTCCGGGAGCTAGCGCAGCAAAACAAAACAAACTCGTGCCGGTTTCCTGTTGTGCAACCCAGTCCTGAGTAAGTCGGGCCGAAAGGGCGCCGCCGCTAGCCCACGGCTGGAAAACCCAAGCGGCGGGGACCAGCGCACTGCCCTTCCTGGCCCGAGCTGGGGTTCCGGGGTAGCCGCGCTCCGAGCTCCCAACAAGCTCGAGTCTGAACCCTCGGGTCTCCTTTCGCTTCTTGCCTCCCAAACACCCCCAACAAGTCGAGGGCGCGACCCAGGAAGCCAGAAACCACCTTTCCCAAAGCTTCTCCCTCCAGGTACCTAATTGAATCATACATAGGATGACAAATCCATCAGGGCCAAGTTTTCCAGACACTTGGGTAACTTCCTCGTCCCCGAGGTGACTTGTCAGCTCCAGTGAGTAACTTGGAAGTGTCGCTTGGGGCAAGGTGTGTGTCTAGGCGAGAGCCGGCTGCTCACTCACGCTTTCCAGAGAGCGGCCCGGACTGACTTCAAAATACACACGGGGTCATTTACAGGGACTGCAGCCGCGACCAGGACAGAGCACCCGAGACTGAGACATTTTCCAAACAGTGCTGACATTTTGTCGGGCCCCATAAAATGTAAACGCAAAGTGACGAACCCAGTGGGGAGTGTGAGCGTCTGGGTATGTCTGAGCATTCCGCGGCGTAGGCGGTTATAGTTATGGACCTGGCGGCTGCGGGTCACAGAACCTCTCCCAGCGACAAGCCAACGTACCCCCAACCCAAGGACCTTCCGGAGCAACGGGGACATTGTCTTTGGCGAGATGGAAGGCGTGAAAAACACCCTTAGCGGAGCTCCACAAACACGTGGAATTGGAAAACGCAACTACAGCCCCGTGTGCGCGCGGGACCTCACGTCACCCCATCAATTCCCACTTCTCCCAAGTTTCCCTTCAGTTGGGACTCCTGGGTGGCGTGCAGGACATGCCCCCTGCGTCCTGCAACTTGCCTTGATTGTGTGGCCCTCTAGCCCCTGTTGTTTAAAAGAAAAACCAAAAACAAAAACTCTTCCTAATTAAAGAAACTTTAATACCTTGTTGATTTCCTTTCCGTCTTCTACACTCGGTGCTCTTAGGCAACTGACAACAACAGGGCTTGATTCCTAACCCAGGGTTGCTATCTCAACAAACAGAGCTTTTAGAAAATCTGGGGCTGGGGGTATGCTTAGCCTTAAACCCGCGCAAACGCCACTGGCTCAGCGTGGAAAACTATTTCTAATCCCTAGTTTGTGTCTCGGAGCGTGAACTCCCCCCACTCTTTCGAGCACCGGTTTCTCCCGTCTCTCGCCTGCGAGCAAAGTTCCTATGGTATCCACTTACCAGGTAACCCGGATTTCCACAACAAAGCCAGGCGTGCGGGTCCCTTCCCCGGCCCGCCTGCGAGTGACAGCGGCGGCCAGCGCTGGCGAGGAGTAACTTGGGGCTCCAGCCCTTCAGAGCGCTCCGCGGGTTCTGCCTCCTTCGGAAATGAAAACTCCCATCCAAGCCGGGGGACGGAGCGCGGAAACCCGGCCCAAGTGCCGTGTGTGTGTGCGCGCGTGTGCGAGGGCAGCGGCGGCAGGGGGAGGAGGAGGCAGAAGGGGGGGTGGCTGGACCCTCGGCATCAGCTCATTCTCCCCCCACGCATACACATACACACGCAAATGTTTTTAAAAAGTTGAGTTTCGACTTTGTGCCTCGCCTGTCCTGCTCATCCTCGCCCTGGGCCGGGATGCGTCTGGGGGCCGGTGCGGGATGCCGGCTAATTGCTTTCCGCGGGTTCCGTTGGGGGAGCGCTGGTGCGAGCCTGGACGGCTGCGGCGGGCGTGGAGTGGGGGGCGGTGCGGGGAGGGGCAACTGTATCGGCCCTGGCGCTGGTGCCCTTGCGCGCCGCGCTCTGGGCTGCATGGGCGGCGCAGTGTGGACGCGGCTGCAGGGGGAGGGAAGAGGGAGGGGGAGAAGAGAGGGAGGGGTGAGGGAGAGAAAGGAGGGAGGGAGGGAGGCGGCCCGAGAGGAGTGTGGATGTGAGATCGGCCGCGAGGGCCGGCCTGCAGCCAGCTGCTTCCTGACTGTGAGCGCTGGAGGGGGAGGGGGAAGAGGGTGGGGGCGGGCTCGCCGGTCACCGGGCTGGCCAATTCGATGGCTGCGCTCAGGCCTCCCGTCCACACATTCACACACACACTCGTTCCTGTGTGCCAGGGAGGTTAGGAACTCCAGCACAGGGTAACGGCAGGGAGACACTCTGCCTTCTTTCTCGGGCCCTATTTGTTGAACTGGCTTTTTTTTTTTTCCACTTGAAAAAGTATCCACATTTCAACAGGATCTGATGTCAAATAGTAAAGAACAAGTGGGGGAAAAAATACCCAATTGTAAAATTCAGAAAGAAAAACTTTTTAGAAGTGGGAAATGACAAAAGTCTTTCTGATCTACAGGGTTACAGGAACGTAACTTCCGAAAATGGCTAGGTGAAGCCCAGAAGTTGCCTTTGGCATCTCTTCTAAGTACAAGCAGAGAAGAAATGAAAATGTTACCTGAATAGAAACTCTAAAAACAGACTGTTAGGGACGGAGGCAAACTCCCTGCAGGGGTGGCGTCCATACAGTGACACAGTGGCGCTTGCTCCTTAAGAAGTCAACATCCTCACCTTCGTACCCCACTTCACTGTGACCCCAGCCCTTCTGCTTGGGTTGGTCAGAGCCTTCCCGCCACCGTCCGGAAAGACCAGCTCTTAGTGGTTCCCCACACGCACCCCTGCAGAGGCACAGACTTCCATCCTGAGAATCCATGCACAGGAAGCACAAATACCCTCCAGTTAGGCCTTTCTATAGGGACAGTAGACCTCACCTCTCCTGGTGGCTCAGTCAGTTAAGCATCCAACTCTTGATTTCTGCTCAGGTCATGATCTCAGGCCAGTGAGATCAAGCCAACCACCTCTCCACACTGGACCTAGAGTCTACTTAAGATTCTCTCACTCTCTTTCACTCACTCTTCCCATCTCTTTAAAAAAAAGAAGAAGAAGAAGAAGAAGAAGAATTCTACCAGTCCTTATATTCTATTCTAAGGGCTTTCACTCAAATATAAATTAGCATTCCTGTGAGCAAAAGAGAAGGCCTCAAGTACACAAATGATCCCTCCCAAAAAAAAGTGTTGCTAATAATTTTCATTTATCTTACTTCAAAAAGAATATTACTAGAGTGGGTCCGTATCCAAAATATTGACATCACAGACAAAAGTCCATTTTCACAATACTTCTTATGTCTTGTTCTGGTCTGCTTTTCAAGACTGCCTTTGGGGAAGACATATTTTCCCTCCCTCAAAGACACAAACTCATCAGAATATTAATCATCAAAATATCTGTCAGCAGACATGGAGGGAGGGAAATAAATTTATAAGTGCTTAGGATATGTCATTCTGTCAATTTTCCAGTTTCTTTCTCTGTTCTTCATCTCCTTTTAAATACAAGTATCCAAGCCCAAGATGGCAATAGATGGGTTCAACCACACATAAGAAAAGACTCATAAAATGAAGCATGCAGCAACGTCACAAAAACAAAGAAACCAAGTGGTGGAAGTTGCTATGACTATTCCGCTGTGGCTAGCTATTGCAACATGCCTGACATTCACAGAAAAACTCTTCCTCATTAACTCCAGCCTTCAGGAACAGAGCAAGTTGGGAACACTGACTCTTTAATGTGTCTCAGGAAATTCTTTTCATCCAGACTCTTGTGCTGTACCCAAGAATCCCCAGGAACAAGACAAGCCTGAGTGGAAGCTACAAAAAACCGATCTACCATCTCTCAAATATCATTTTAAATACGATGGTTTTCATGCATGAAATGATATCCTAGGGGCTTGAAGAAGCTTCCAGAGCTTCCCACTTGATAGGAATAGCTTAGCTGGAAGAGAAAAATATTATGCTACACCCTACTTTAATCAATGGCTCATGGAAATAAAACACTGGGAAAACTATGAGTCATCAACCTGGAGATCCCCAAAATTCTCTTCACTTAGAGCAGCCCTAGGGTGGGAATGTCATTCTTTATTTAGGTGGGATTTGCATGAGCCTCTAACATTCCTAAGACCTTTACCACTAAACAGGTACAGTACTTCACTTGACTTTTTGTGTGTGTGTCCAGGAATGTAGATCTGCAATGTCCTTACATTCCATGGGCTATAGTAAAAATGCAACATTCCCAATAAAACCCTGGAGTGACTCAGAATGAGATCCGCACCTCTTCTAGACTAAATTGGACTTCGGGGCTGGGGGAAGGGAGACTAAGAAATGGTGGGAAAGGAAACAGTGTAGTTCAGAAATGACATTCTCCCTTCTCCATAAGCTCTCCATCAGACTTGGGACTCATGCCCTGGCAGCCTGTAGCGAGAGGTGGGAAGTGCAGTCTCCTTGCTATCTTCCCTCCCTGGAGCTGTCGGCTGTGTGCATCTCAACCGCTGACTCAGGGCAGCTGACTCAGCAGACAGAGCCCTCCTGCCAGCTCAAGTCCAGTTCGCATTTACTGGAGAAATATTCAGTGAGGACCGACTCTGTCCCAGGACGGGAGGTAAAGGAATTAGCACTTGTAGGCACTGCACAAGGGAAGTGGTCACAGAAAGCATTCGGCCCAGGGCCAGGGATGTAGCAAACCCTCAAGAATGATGGCTCTGCGTACAGCACCTTATCCCAGCAAGCGTATGAATAGCGTGGAGGGTCTCCTACATGGAAGCAAGGAAGCTGACGCTCAGTGAAGAGTCAAAGAGAGGGACAGGCAGGGCTAGGTTTGCCAGTCTTGAAGCCCCAAGTCCTTGCAACGTTGCTCTTCTACAAAGTTATACCGCGTGTTCTCTGAATGTTCGCAAAGTACACTGCAAGTGTATGAAGGCATCTTGTGATCAGTGTCAGATAAGCACAGCGGAGTGTGGAGGAGGTGGGCATCATTTTCTACTACACGCCACATGCAGTGGCTTGGCTGTTTCCGCTGGACTTTAAAGAAAGGGTAGAGAACTGATAAGAGAAGAAGACCACTGCAGGTGGAAGGACCAGCCACAGAAAGGCACCAAAGGCAGAGATCCCATGTACCTGCTCACACCAAGCAAGAGCACAAAACAGTACTCCCACAGCAACAGCCACGGAACACAGTGGACTCTGGGATGGAACATCCTAACTATTGTTTGTGTCCGCCTGAGTGATCCGACAGTAAACCTTTACAAACTTGCCAAAAAGGAACCACAATCAGATTCCTACTCCTGTAAAATGTCTATAGAGAAAAACAAGTTTTGACCCCCAAATGCAGATAAGTTGAACTAACAGCACCAGTGATAGCCTGCCTAGCAATCTCTCTCACACACACCCATACACACGTGCGCGCGTGCGCACACACACACACACACACGCAGGGGTTGGCGAGAGTCCAGTTATGGAGAAATGCAGTGGAAAAAGTCAGTGTTTGCCAGCTTAAAGAGGGGAAATAAATGTGTCAGATGGAAAATTTCCATTTTACCTTCCTAAGTGAATAGTACAGATAGTGGAATGTTATCAGTGCTTGATACCCTAATAAAACATTTAAGTTGATCTTTCAACTAATTTTGCCACAAGTGTGGTCAGCCCAGACTCTCCTGCTTCCACAGCACTGGTGCAATTTTTTAAAATTATTATTTATACCCATTACATTCAGAGCATCATACCTCTTTTCCTTTCTGAGGCTGAAACTATAAATCAAAGTCTAAAATGTATCATTCCTTCTGCAACTGACCAAAATCTGAAATATTTTACTCAATACAATGCCTCTTCATCTTTTTTTGCGGAGGTGGGGGATAAAATTTTTCTTCCTATTTTATATAAACCCGATTGACATGCATCTTGTGCTCTGCAAAGGTTGGCAAGGTATTTCTTGACATACTACTAATGTATATCTATAAAGAGTTTACCAAAATAAAAAAAAAAAATAAGTTCATGGACATACACAACATTCCACAGGCAGCCAGTCTCCTACTATTTACCACTCAGCATCCATACTGGTCACTTCCATATGGTACATAATATAAAATTAATTACCCCTTCATAACACTATCTGTCCCTAACTTGCCTCCTCGAAGTCCCTTCTCATAGGGAGAATTGACACTTCTTTACAAGTCTTTTGTGGACTAGCAATACAGCTGGGCACTAGTAAGTAATTAATGCTAAGTGAGTGAATGAATGAATGAGGAAAGGACCTTTTTTTTCTGCTTTGAGAGGTGGTGAAGAGCACAAAGGACTGTCTTTACCCATGGATGTGATCATTCCAGTACTCCGAAAGAGTCCAAACACCTGATATTCTCTTTCTGGGCCCCAAGGCTCATCACTGTAAACAGAAGGTTCCTCCTTCTTGGGGAAGAAAACTGTCTAAGCAATGTTTATCATCAGTTTATTTATCAATGTTTATCCACTGCCCCAACGATCTTCCCCCAACTGACACCCCACTCCTCTCCTGCCACACCATACTAGGTCATTTGCATCACATCCTGAATTCTACCAACAGGAAAAAATATGTACTACATTATGGGAAGAAAAAAGAAGGAAATTATAGAATGAGGGTGCAAGGAGGAAGGTGATTTTTTAAAAAATAAGAGGAAGCTGGGGTGCCTGGCCGGCTCAGTTGGCTGTGTGTCAGACTCTTGATTTTGGCTCAGGTCATGATCTCACGGTTGTGGGATCGAGCCCCATATCAGGCTCCGTGCTCAGTGTGGCATCTGCTTGTCACTCTCTCTCCTCCTCTGCCCCTCCCTGCATGTGCATACTTTCTTCTTTCTCTCTCTCAAATAAATAAATAAAAACATTGTTTAAAAAATGAGTAAAAAATAAAAACAGGAAGCAAGGAAGGGAAGACAACATTAGGACAGCATCAGGATAAGTGAGAACAATGAGTAAGTTGTGAATAGAATTAGGCTCTGAAAAAAAAAGTGACCCAGTGGCTTTTTGGACTCTTCCCCAGTCACCTCAAGTTCTAAATACACCTGTCTGCAAGGCAGTTTGAATACATCTGGAAATTGTCTACAAATTCTAAGGCCCCTTGTTGCTGAAATACTCGGGAGGTTTCCATAAACACTCCTACCCCCCTTTTGACCATGTAGAGGATGGGGGAGGACAGTTTTATTGTCCATCAGACGAATGACCAACTGCCCCATTGGAGACACGTCCTGGGCAAAGCATTGATGCCCTTCAGGCTGGAACACTGTTCCGAGTTCACTGCCTGCATTAGTTTCCTTAATTTTCATGACATCCCAATAAGGTGAGATTTAGCACAAGTTCTATTTTACAAATGGAGAAACAGAGGCAGAGAGAAGTAGGTTAAATTTGCAGCATTACCCAGCTTGTGGGGGGATGGCCAGGTTTCCAGGAGAAATGTTCTCCCACATTAACCATTCCTCTACTAATCTTTCCATGCAGGGAGCCCTGCCTCCCTCATACATTTGTTTGTCCATTCACTCAGGCAGGATGGTGTGTTAGAAGGAGGTTGGACTCTGGAATCAGAAAACCTAGAAATCCTAACTCTACCACTTCTGGGATATGTTGGGCTGGTTCCTGAACCACTCAGGACCTCAGTTCTGTTACCTGAGTTATTGCAAAGATTAAGTGGAAAGTACAAAACTAGCCAACACAGGTACACCCAGGGGCTTTGCCTCCTGATGAAGGACACAGCATAAGACTGACAGGGGGAACTAACCCCTACCCCCAGCTCCAGGAATGGGTGTGATGTCTCTGAATGCAATCTCTCTCCCCTGATCAAAGTGAAAGGCTCACAAATTCAGACCTAAGGCAATCAGGCCTTCCCCAGGCCAGAGAGATTAGTTCATTGATGGGCATGTGACCTAATTTCGGTCAATATGATGTGAAGAGAAAGCTCTGGCTACAGGGATTGGTTCAATGATGGGAATATGACCCAATTTGGGCCAGTGAGATGTTCTCATGAGAGGAAAGCTCTTTGATAGCTTCTGAATATAGCATCTCTTCTCTCTAGGAAGCCATTAGAAAGGTGGCTTTTCCTCTTCTGTATGTTGTGAAGAGACAAAAATGAAGCTGCCTTCTTTTCAGGCTGCCAAGGAAGGTGACACTTTGTGAAGAGCAAGGTGGAGAAAGTAGCAGAAAACAGACCCAGAGCCCTGATGGAACCATACCTGATCTCCATCCAATTTCTGGACTGTTTCATCTTTGGGAGCTAAAAGATCCTTCTTATAGAAGTACCTAAGGTGTTCAGTATATCATGGAGGGTATAAAGAAAAGCAATACTTAATAACTTACAGGAGTTCACACCCAATAATAAATACTTAATTTTTATGTTATCATTTTAGCCTGTTTATTTAAAAAAAATAAGTTGTTGCTCGTGTTCTTTTTGAGATCCTCCTACCATTTGGTCATATATTAAACAAGAGACATTCTATTTCCCCAGTAATTACACAATGCCCCCTTTCAGACCAGCTGGTCAACCTTTGGGAGTCAGATAGAGTAGCTTATCCATTTGGTTGTCAGACAAGTGCCTCGAAAAGGTAGGCCATTTCTATGTGTTCTCAGTTACTGGTTAACAAATATAGCCCCAGAACTCAACACCTAATAGGAAGTGTGTGCATTCCCAAATTCCTATTGAAATTGGACTTTATCTCACTCCCAGATAAAACAGAGTCAAGATTTTCCTGGAATGACATTTGGAAGTGAAAAAGTAGAAAAGATCTGCCCAGGCATCTCTGAGTCCTACTCATTTCTGTTGTTGCTGTCATTCATCCCACCTGAGAAAGTTTCAGTTCAGCCTGGAATATCGCTGTCCCCATCCCCAGGCTCTTCTGTCTTGCGTTTTGCAACCGAATGTTATTTAAAACTCAGCTATAGATACCATTTGGGGCTACTGGCATAAGCAGCAGGAGCAGAGTCCTCAGATTCTAGATCGAACTTAGGGGCCAGCAGTTAGAACGTCTGAACCTAATAATAATGATGTTATCTCACCTGGTTGTATAGGTCAGAAACAGTCTCCCTGCCACTGCTTTCATTTTCCTTTCACCAAGAAGGGGACACTAGGGAGAAAGTGTGAGTGGCAGGTTATAAGCCATAAGCTTAAGACACAGCTTAGTTATGGCAATAATAAAAGCTCACATTTATTAGGGGTTTATTGTGTGCCGGGGCTGAGGCAAAGTACTTGAGATTCTTGATCTCATTCAGTCCTCACAGAGCTCAGTCTACTATAAGGGGGAGGCAGGACGAGACCCCAGCTATGGCTAGGGCACAGGCCCTCAGCCACACCACCCCAGTGCCCCCACACAGGACTGCTTACTAGAAGACATTCTGATGAGATATGTGCTAACAACAATTACATGTAAACTTCATAAATAAAATACACCATATAGATGGTACGTGTCGTGACTAGTTACAGGACTCTACCAAGTGACACTACACTACCATGTTCCTCAAAACCTACCTTGAACACTCTTCAGATTCCCCAAACCTTTGCATCTGTTCTCCTGTTATACTGAATGTCTGCTTCTCCTGCTCTATAAGGCTGCTTTATTATAGGGAGAATAATGTCCCCCCAAAAAATGCCTATATCCTCATCCCTGGAATCCATTAGGTTAAAATATGTTTTTATGTTAGGTTATGTTAGGTTAAATGGCTAAACGGAATTAAGGTGCAGATGGAATTAAAGTTGCTAACAAAATGACCTTAAAATGGAAAGACGATTCTGGATTATCCAAGTGGGTCCCATGTAATCACAGGAGCCCTTAAAAGTAGAAGAGGGAGGCAGAAGAGGAGCTTCAGAGACAGTGATCCGGCAACCACAGAAGGGCCAGAGAAGCGCCACGTTACTCCTGGCCATGCAGATGGAGGAAGGAGCCGCGAGCCAAGGGACGCAGGCAGCCACTAGAAGCTGGAAAACACAATGAAGCAGTCTTCCCCAACACCCCCAGAAAGGAAGCAGCCCTTCCAACACTGGACCTTAGCTTAGTGACACCCACGTCAGACTTCTCTCTTACAGAACTGTGAGATGTGAATTGAGTTCTTTAAGTCATTAAGTGGAGGGCAGTCTGCCACAGCAGCAACAGAAAACAAGACACACCTTCCGAGCTCTCCTCTCTCCCCTCTGCTCCAGAGCCAGGTGCCACAGTGCTATGTCCCCAGGGAAATGGCCCTTGCTAGCATTAAACATGAATTACAGTATTGGAGAACCGGACGGACACATCCCAGGCCTTCGCTTGATTTCAGATTCCCTCAGGAGCACCGTGAATGAGCTTCAAGATCCATCCAAAGCCACAGCTCTGCCTCTGCCCACCTTCTGCTGAGACGAGGGATGAGGTCAAGTGAAATGACCATGAGGCCATGAACTAGAAGGAAGCGGTGGGCAGGAGAAGGAGAAAATATGAGAACAGCAGGAGGAAAGAAGAAGATAAAGAGGCTGACAGGAGAGGAGGAAAAGGGAAGAAAAGATAAAGGAGGACCATGCGGTCAGAGAAGAGGAGGAAGACCCAGAGCCTGATGGTGGGAGAGAAGAGGGAAAGACAGAAGACAAAGCGGGGGCCTTGCTCTCTGCCCCCAAAGCCCAGGCAACTGACCTCCCCCTCCTCCCACCTTCCTGAGCTCCTGCCCTCTCAGGCTCCAGTTCTGGTGACTGGTGCCCCCAGCAGCTTCTCAGGCCGGCTGCCCTTCAGAATACCTGACCGGGCCTCCCCCCTGAGATTCTGATGGAGTGGCCTGGATGAGATCTGGTCATCAGGACTTTCTCAAACTTCCCAGGGACTGTAATGGGTAGCCAAGGTGAAGAACCACGGTCCGACAGGCCTCCCTGCCCTCTTCAGCTCACTGGAATGGACCATGCACTCCCATCAGAGCCCTCGTCTGTGTCCTGCACTTGGCACTCATCCTAAAGCCAGAGACGCGGAATCGAGCTGGCTCTGACTGCTGGAATTCAGTTCCGACCTCACACTTACTGGCCAAGGAACCCTGGGGGGGCACTCTCTGTGCCTATCTCTCTGGCTGCAGAACAGGAACGAGCACTGTCACAGACACTCACGGAGTTAATATTTGAGAGGCCCTTAGAATGGTGTCTGCCACACCGAGCGTATGGAATGAGCACTCGTTAGATCGCGCCAAATCAGCCCACTTGTCTCGGCTTGCTGCTGTGTTTTGCCATGCTCTCTCACCTTTTATGTAAATGACCCCTGCCCCCTCAAAGAACTGGGCTCCCTATGCTAAATCCAAAGCCACTGCACTCTGCATAAAAGACACTCAATAAAGTCAGTTACATGAACAACAACAGAACAACAACAACAACAAAACAGAAAATATTTTTTAAAACGTAATCTGTTAAATTAAAATCATTAAAATCAAGAACTGGCTATGAAAGAACAATCATTTAGGGGCGCGTGGGTGGCTCAGTCCATTGAGCATCCAACTCTGATTTCGGCTCAGGTCATCTCAGGGTTGTGAGATCGAGCCCCACATCAGGCTCCATGCTCAGCAGGGAGTCTACTTGAGAGTCTCATTCTTTCTCCCTCTGCCCCTCCCCACCCCACTCCTGTGCGTGTGCGTGTGTGTGTGTGTGTGTGTGTGTGTGTGTGTGTGTGTTACCACCAGAGCTCCTCCCTGATGAGCAATGCCCTCAGGAGGAAAGCAGCACAGGACACATGAGTCCGCAGGGAGAGCAGAAGCAAAAGGAAACGTGAGGCAGAAGGAGTCCCAAAGTCCTGAGCGCTACCAATTCTCTAGCAGGTTCAGAAGGACAGAAAGGAAGACTAAGAAAGAACAAGGGCAGAAGTGCTGGAGAAATACCTAGGTGAAGGGCATGAAAAGCCGCAGAAAGCAAACTTTGTCCTTGTGATTGTGCCTATGGCTACCCAGCCTAGATTTCTATCTGGACGGCTGATTTGCATACACACGCATATACATTTTAACTCTGAAAGTAGACCTTCCATATGTGTTTTATTTACTCTCATTTCTTTTTTATCTTTACCAGTTGGCCTATTTTTTTCTTCTTCACATTACATCAGGAGATCTTCCTTGCAACGAGTCACTCAGCTTGGGGATGGCGGAATAACTCCGAGAAAGACATTTGAGACGAGATGTAGAACTTTGTATCAGGGTACAATAACATTTACAAGACACAAATTTGGCGGCCAAAAGATTTTTCTCAAAGGTATGAAAAAATGTCTGTGCTCTATTTTCAAAGAAACCAAATAAGACATGGTCCCTGAATCACTGTCTGAATGCAAACAGCATTTGGCTTTGATCTGAGTTGTTGAAAACTATGACCAATTTATCCCACGGATGCCAAACCATCAGAGAATGTTTTTAAGTCTGGATTTCCATATCGGGATTCAACTACACACTTTTTCTCTTCATTTCACATTACACAGGGCCAACCCAAAATAGTGCTTCCAACAATGGATGTAGTTGCGATGATGATTTCATATCTAAGGGCACAAAAGCTCCTAGTAGCAGAGAGTAGAAAACCTCTTTTCCTATAGAAACACTCCTGTGTCCTGAGAAAAAAATACAGAATCATAAGTGAAGAGTAAATGGGATTATTGGATGTAAAAATCCTCCTCTGCTATATTAATGATGACTTCATAGGAAGGCTCAGCCAATTGCTGAGTAAATGGTTGATAATGAAAATCTCCAAAACTCATTTTTCTACTGTATCTGTCCCAACAAATCTGCCCTGGGCCGTGACTGCTGTTAGCCTTCTTCTTGCTTTCCACCTCGTCCAAGAAGAGTCACTGGTGATATTCTGAATTTTATTTGTAAACTTAAACAAATATAAACTTATTTTTAACAAGCATATATATATTAACAAATATAAAATTTGTAAACTTAAACTTAAACATGCTCAGATGCAGCGGGGGCTGTGGGGGAACGGATCCAGCCCCAAAGGAAAGTGCAGCAACCATCTTGCAAACATGTGGAGCATACCAAGATCCTGCTGCAATGAGTCAATAACCAGCCCCGGGATCTCAGTGGATTTGGAGCGGGGGCACTATGAGGACTTGATCAGTGCTCAAGTCTCCAAAGTACTCCTCACTCTGCCAACACCTTTCTGAAATAAGTAACCTGGGGTGGTGATATTGATGTTTTGCATAACTTCTCTAGGTTCCAGGGTTCCAAATTACCTGAAGGCAGGCCCTTATCTAAAATCACAGTCTGAAGCTAGAGATCAGACTCATTCAGAATTCTGGGTATATCTATGGCTTTCTATACACACAAGGCTGGGAGGATTTAGATGGCCCCTAAGGATGGAGTCTTCATAGAAGGGCCACATCTGAAAGCTGGAGGTGTCTTTACAGGAGTTCTGAATCCCAAAGGGTCTGTGGATAGGAGTGTCTACCTGCTATAATCCGCATCTTTTATTTTAGGTCCCTTATTCTGAGAAGTGGTCCCTAAGCTCATCAGATTCCCAAAGAGGTTCACACACAACAACCACAACGCTCCGCTGCAGCCCCCTCAGTCTGGAGCTGTCTGTGTCCGCTCCTCCTCCCTCCCATACTAGACTCACTCCAAACCTAACTAGTACACTCCCACCAGGACCCAGCCCTGCCCTCCCCGGCACCAGGCCTCAGGGACCTGACCCTCCTGCCTCTGGCCTTATCAACCACTTCTGCTCTTTGGGGTCCTCTCCCCCACTTCCTACAATACCATAATTTCCTGTTTGCTTTTGCTTTTCCAAAGTCTGCTAGCAATGGCTGGCTGACAGGGAGTAGGGAGATGGCTAGACCACAGATCACAGGAATTTAGTTCTAGGATGTTTTATTTTTCAGAGTGAGGCTGTTTTAATTTAACAATAAGAAAAACAGATAAGATTTTTTTTTTTCAAGTTCTCTATTGCTGTTCTTCCTCCATATTTCTCCTGGTTGCTTCTCATATTTCTCTTCCTCCTTCTGCCACCTGGATGTGCTGTCCCACAATGCCTTTCACTCCATGCTCACCTCCGCGAGGGCCCAGCTCTCATTCCAACACTACGCTGCGGAACGTCCAGAAGTTTTGAAGCCGGCTTTCCTAGCTGTGCGTCCTCAGCCCTCGGTGATCCCTCCACCTCACTGCCACTCAGTTTACTTGTCAATAGGAAGAGCCCACAGTTCTAGGCGCTAACTCAGGCCACCAACTTAATCTGTATTAACTCGTTTAATCCCCACAACAGCCCTCTGACAGGAGCCATGTTATCCCCATTTAACACATGCACACACTGAGGTACAGAAAGATTACATTTCTTGCCCAATAAGCAGCTCCTCTATGTATCCTAGTCTTCTGGCTTCAGAGTTGGCCCTGTCAGCACTCTGCTATGTTGCCTCTTAGGGGAAGGAAAAAGAACCTCTAAAATGAAAGTCACACACCTATAGAGCAGTACTCTTCTGCTGATTAGCGATAACGGGTGGGGGGAAATACCTGGCACATCGCTGTCATTATCGTCTTCCTCTAAAGATCATTACTCTGACCTTCAACCATAAAAATCCACTAACTCTGGCCAAACTCATCTGCCTACAGAATCCACAGGACCCTCAGCTGGAAGAAGTCAGCAATTCAACTGTCTTCCCCTGCAAGCCACTGTCACCCTCTCACTTAATCTTTCTGCTCACTGTACCTATCCTCTACCCATTTCACCTTCACCATCCTGCTTGCCCCAAGTTGCTGGCATCTGGCCATTGTTCAGTCCCTGTCACAACTTAAGGCTCTCAGTTCTCACTGAGAACTCTCCTCCACTCTGGCCCTCCACAAATGTGATGTTCACACTACTTCAAATATGAATGACCCTGGACCTGACTCCTTAAACTTGGGCCTCGCACCCTCCCTCTGGCAGTGCCCCTGCCCAACAGCCCATTCTTCACCCTAATGGGCTAGTTACTATAAAGATCCCCAAACTCGCCTTAAGTTTTACTTCTGCCTGTGATGTCTTATCTGGACCAGGATCCAGCCTTAGGATCAAGTTCCAAAACCAGCTTCTCCTGCAGTCTTATGTGGACCCTCACTCCTTTGCATTTTGCACTGTGTGTGTGTGTGTGTGTGTGTGTTGGGGGGGGATTTGGAGGAGGTGAGGAAGGTGTCTGTGCACACAGTCCTTCCCAACTCTACCTGACCTATAATGTCTTACACAAGCCTGGAACTCAGTATTTGTTAAAAACATGAATTTATAAATGGGGAAAAGTAAAGCCTGGAAAGGTTAACCGATACAACTCACAGATCAGTTACCTGAACGACAGTATTACATAAGAGTTAACATAGTAAGCTAGACTGCCTGAGTTTCAGCCAACTTTCTATCATTTTCCCCAGTGTGAACTGGGGAAAGTCACTTAACCACTATGTGCCTCAATTTTCTTATCAGTAAAATGGGAATAATAGTACTCATCCATAGAATGGTCACGAGGATTAAGTGAATTAATACACAGAAAATGTTAGGAATGGTCCCCAGCACATTGTGAGCCCTCAACTGTTAGTGGCTACTGCTGTTATTGTAAACGGCAGAGCCAGAACTAGAGCTGAGGACCCCTGACTCCCAGTCCAGTGCTCCTCACACTGGCTCCATCTTCTGGCACCACGCCCCAACTCTTGGTTCAACGTCCCTGCTCCATGTAGAAGAGACACATGTGCCTGCATATGTGTACACACACACACACACACACACACACACGTTCAAGTCAACAGGTGGGTAAATATTGTTTTTCCATTTAAGGTAGCCTAGAACTTTGATGAAGCTGCAATATCTTTAGTCAGAAAGTAAAGGAAGGAAGTGAAGGAGGGCGGAAGGGAAGGAGGAAAGAAGGGAATCCTCTGTCCATCACCGTGCAGGACAGCCTCTTGTATCTAAGAAAGACGTGAGCCATCGGGTCCTTTTAGCTTCTCCAGCTCCAAGATAATCTCACTAGCAATACCCGAAATGGCGTCGTTACAGGTTTAGAATGTCATACGAAGAAGATCATTGTCTGTGGGTCCAGGCAGCACTGGATTCAGATCTCATCCTTCCACTGCTAGCTCTGGGACAGCAGGCAAACTCCTAACCCTCCATCCCTGAGCCCGTGCTGTTCTCCCTCCATTGGGCTCTCGGGAGCATCCACGAACCGATCTGTGGAAGGCAATCAGCCCAGTGCCTGGCACCCAGTGCTGGCTGTGAGTACTAGTCCTTTGGGATAAGGAGCACTCCCTTCCTCTCATTCTAAGTTAGGTGAAATCCTCCTGACAGTGCACCTTAATGGGAAGCTAAGTTTCATGTGACTTTGTTTATCAGGATCCAGAGGGCTGGAATTCCCCAGGGATTGAGTGCTGCTAGGATAAAAGTGGGAAGCCCCGAAAAGCCAATCTACCAATACACAGCTTGTCAAGTCCTTCCCTGGCTGCCTTCTCCTCCTTCATGGTCCTTCCATTCTTCCCCATTCCTTGGTACACTCACTCAGTGCAAGTGTTTTTTCTCTCTGATACCACTTCCACCAAAGAAGTCCAAGGCTCTAATTTTGGATGTCACTTGATTTAGGAAGTGGCCTTTCTCATGCCTCCCATCATGTGTCCCAGATGCATCTTCCCCAAAGAGGAAACAAATCCTATGCATCCTTGTTATCACCTCTCGTGCACTCTTCAAACTGACTGGCAAAGTACTGAGAGGATAAGCCATCAGGACCATCTCCTCGATGAGGAGCTGGAAGCTGAATGGTTTATCATACAACACCAGTACCATGCTGTCTTGGTGATCACAGCTTTGTAGTAAAGCTTGAAATCAGGCAACGTGATGCCCCCAGTTTTGTTTTTCTCTTTCAACATTTCCTTAGCAATCCGGGGGCTCTTCTGGTTCCATACAAATTTTAGGATTGTTTGCTCCAGCTCTTTGAAAAATACCAGTGGAATTTTGATTGGAATGGCATTGAAAGTATAGATTGCTCTAGGCAGTATAGACATTTAAACAGTGTTTATTCTTCTGATCCGTGAGCATGGAATGGTCTTCTATCTTTTTGTGTCTTCTTCAATTTCTTTCATGAGTGTTCTGTAGTTCCTTGAGTACAGATAGATCCTTTACCTCTTTGGTTAGGTTTATTCCCAGGTATCTTATGGTTTTTGGTGCTATAGTAAATGGGATCAATTCTCTAATTTCCCTTTCTATATTTTCATTGTTAGTGTATAAGAAAGCAACTGATTTCTGTGCACTGATTTTGTATCCTGCTACATTACTGAATTGCTGGATGAGTTCTAGTAGTTTAGGGGTGGAGTATTTTGGGTTTTCCATATAAAGTATCATGTCATCTGCGATGAGAAAGAGTTTGACTTCTTCATTGCCAATCTGAATACATTTTATTTCTCTTTGTTGTCTGATTGCTGTTGCTAGGACTTCTAATACTATGTTAAGCAAGAGTGGTGAGAGTGGGCATCCTTGTCGTGTTCCTGATCTCAAAGGGAAAGCTGTCAGCTTTTTCCCATTGAGGAGGATATTCACTGTGGGTTTTTCATAGATAGATTTTATGAAGTTGAGGAATGTTCCCTCTATCCCCATACTTTGAAGAGTTTTAATCAGTAGAGAGCCCAGATATGGACCCTCAACTTTATGGTCAACTAATCTTTGAGGAAGCAGGAAAAAATATACAGTGGGAAAAAGACAGTCTCTTCAATAAATGGTGCTGGGGAAAACTGGACAGCTATGTGTAGAAGAATGAAACTCGACCATTCTCTTACACCACACACAAAGATAAACTCAAAATGGATAAAAGACCTCAATGTGAGGTAGGAATCCATCAGAATCCTAGAGGAGAACATAGGCAGTAACCTCTTCGACATCGGCCACAGCAACTTCTTTCAAGATATGTCTCCAAAGGCAAAGGAAACAAAAGCAAAAATGAACTTTCAGGACTTCATCAAGATCAAAAGGTTCTGCACAGCCAAGAAAACAGTCAACAAAACAAAGAGGCAACCCACGGAATGGAAGAAGATATTTGCAAATAACAGTACAGACAAAGGGCTGATATCCAAGATCTATAAAGATCTCCCCAGACTCAACATATACAAACAGATAATCATGTCAAAAAATGGGCAGAAGACATGAACAGACACTTCTCTAATGAAGACATACAAATGGCTAACAGACATGTGAAAAAAATGTTCATCATCACTAGCCATTAGGGAGATTCAAATCAAAACCACATTGAGATACCACCTTACACGAGTTAGAATGGCCAAAATTAACAAGACAGTAAACAACATGTGTTGGAGAGGATGTGGAGAAAGGGGAACCCTCTTACACTGTCGGTGGGAATGCAAGTTGGTGCAGCCACTTTGGAAAACAGTGTGGAGGTTCCTTAAGAAATTAAAAATAGAGCTTCCCTATGACCCTGCAGTTGCACTACTGGGTATTTACCCCAAAGATACAGACATAGTGAAAAGAAAGGCCACCTGTACCCCAATGTTCATAGCAGCAATGGCCACAGTCGCCAAACTGTGGAAAGAACCAAGATGCCCTTTGACGGACGAATGGATGAGGAAGATGTGTTCCATATACACTATGGAGTGTTATGCCTCCATCAGAAAGGATGAATACCCAACTTTTGTATCAACATGGACGGGACTGGAAGAGATTATGCTGAGTGAAATAAGTCAAGCAGAGAGAGTCAATTATCATATGGTTTCGCTTATTTGTGGAGCATAAGAAGTAACATGGAGGATATGGGGAGCTGGAGAGGAGAAGGGTGTTGGGGGAAATTGGAGGGGGAGACGAACCATGACAGACTGTGGACTCTGAGAAACAGAGGGTTTTGGAGGGGAGGGGGGGTAGGAGGTTGGATGAGTCTGGTGTTGAGTATAAAGGAGGGCACCTATTACATGGAGCACTAGGTGTGGTGCATAAACAATGAATTCTGGAACACTGGAAATAAATTTTAAAAATAAATAAATAAATTTAAAAAAAAAAATAAACCAGTGCCCGTCCTGTCAGTGTCTCTCACTTCAGTCAACATTCCAGAACTCTACCATCTATGTAATGACATTTTCTGATGTAAATTCCCATTCACTAATGTGTCTCAGAACAAAGCTTTATTTTTAAATGAAATGAATTTCTATTTTTAAAATCTTTAAACAGATTCTAACCCTTTTAAAACAGAATTAAGTTCTAGCTTCCCCCCGAACCCCTTAACAGCAGAGCCATCTTTGAAATCTATGTGGTGGAACCATAACTTACATAACAGCATTCAACCAAATACTAGTTCTATCATTTTCCACCCAAGGCTATTGATATGTTTCCTCAAGGGAGAACTCTTCTCATGAGAGAGACTCTTGCAGAAGGCATAAACTTGGAATACCATACTTTGTGCAGCTATGTCCTCATGAACTTCCCCATGAAACGTGGTGGTTGCTGGCAGAGAGCTTTCCTAGGCCTCAGGTCCAGCCTCTTAGGACACCTCCTCTGAGCCAAAACAACGGAGGTTCCTTGTAGGAAAAAGTGTACCTACGGTAGGTCAGTAGGTGGCGCCCTTTCCCCAGCGTTAGTCCTGACCCTAGCTCAGTGGTACCTGGCGGTGTTCCCCAGGTCTAGGCTCCAGAACACAGAATGCTGTTGTCCCAAAACACTACGCCACCCTACATCTCAAAAGGAACCAGACAGGCACTACCTATTACGTTTTAAAGGAAAATACATTATCATCCGGAATGATGATCATTTTTACAAAACCTATTCCCCTTTATGAAGCATACACTACACTTCCACCCGCTCCCCCAATGCCACGGTCATTCCATCCCCACCAAAAAAGATTTCCCTGGCTTTTTCTGGGTTTGGAAGAGAGGGGAGGAGCCCCATAAACTAAGTTCTAAGGGATAATCATTAAATTCATCTACCCTTGCCAAGCCGGGATTGTTCATGTGATAGTCAATGTAAGTGTGTCACAGATTCTCCCAGAAAGTCCCACAACCTATCTCTCTTGCTTTTAAAATCCATCTTCATTTTCTGTGGATATTTAGCTGGATTGATTTTATTACAGGTCAACAAGATATTTTAGTAGTTCCTACTATTTAGCCAGAAACAGAGGAGCACCTTCAAGTTGCTTAATGTAGATGAAAGACAAAGACACACACAGAAAGAAAGGAAGAAAGAAAGAAAGAAAGAAAGAAAGAAAGAAAGAAAGAAAGAAAGAGAAAGAAAGGAAGGAAGGAAGGAAGGTAGATGAAGACACTTGAGACACATGCGCAGGGCACTACATGTTGGGGACAAATGGGGGTGCATGCCAAGACCACCATGGTAGGTCCCAGAGCGGAGGGCTTACCGAGGCCTGTCGGGCAGGGAGGCTCCTCGGAGGATGCTAGGCTAAGAATCTTGAGGCATGGCTGAGCTTTGGACTGTTACAAAGAGGAAGAGAGTCCTTCTGGGGGAAGAAGAAAGAGAAGAGTAAGTAAGAGGCCCAGAGGAGAAGATGATGGAGAGATCCCATCAGTGAAAGTGCAATGAGTGCAACAGCAGAGGCAGGAGGGAGCAAAGGCAGGTCAAGGGTGAGGAGTACAATGGCCTTGTTCATGTGAGAAGCAGTGGGGAAGAAAGTCTGCAAAGCAGGCTGGGATTACAGCTGGCAGTTCTGAACTACGGAGCCAAGGAAGGGCTCTGGACAAGCGTCTGTCTCCAAGGTTGCACTCTGCTGTAACAACAGTGATGAGGATTTGCAGGCAGCTACCTTAGGACAGTTGAAAAACAAAGGCACTGGTGTCAGAAAGCTCCTGGCTTGAGTCCCAGCTCTCTGGTTCACTATCACTATGACCCTAGATGTGTTTTTTTAAGTTCCCCAAACATCAGTTTTTTCATTGGTAAAATGGGTTTAAAAATAGTAACCACTTCATAAGGCTGTTACAAAATTTAAATCTGGTAATGAACACCAAACCCAACGACACCCCTAAGTAGGATATGTAGACTGTGAACCGGCACATAGCTGGCTTCGTCCTCTTAGTATTTCCCAAATTTGTCTAAAGATAGGAATCATCTCAGATGCCTGTTAATAACACAGATTATCCACCTGTGCCCTTGGAATTATTTTCCCCCTTGAAACCAAAATTGGACAGAGTTGGGGTAGAGCCCAGTTTCTGTGTTTGAAAGTATGCAGGGTGATTCTTATCATCAAGGAAGTATGGGAACACTGGCAGCATTTCTGAGAACAGTGGTTCTTAACCTTCGTTCTGCATCAGAATTTCTGGGTGCCAGTGGAAATACAGATTGCTGGTCCCTACTTCCAGAGTTTCTCATTCAGTAGGTCTGGGGGAGAGCCTGAGAACAAGCGCTTCTAAGAAGTTCCTAGGTGGCGCTGACAGTACTATGGAGGGAGCAGAGGGCAGCTTGTTGAAAATGGCTGCTCAGAACAAAGTCCAAGGGCCTGGTGGATCGGAAGCACTTGAGGGGCTGACTGTACAGGTGCTTCCAGAAGGTCCAAAACTGGCCTACAATTTCACACTTTTAACCACAATTCCCAACGAAAGCTGAGTTTTAAGAGCCCTGCTCTAGGTACAGCTTTAGAACGTAACAATGTACGTGTATATGCACACATGTGCACGTGCACACACACACACCTTAATTTTAAAGGTATATTTTTTATTTTTTCTTAAAGATTTATTTGACAGACAGAGATCACAAGTAGGCAGAGAGGCAGGCAGAGAGAGAGGAGGAAGCAGGCTCCCTGCTGAGCAGAGAGCCAGATGCGGGGCTTGATCCCAGGACCCTGGGATCATGACCTGGGCCGAAGGCAGAGCCTTTAACCCACTGAGACACCCAGGCACCCCCACACCTTAATTTTAGGTCATAATTTCAGAAACATTATAATGTGAAAATCATGTAATTCTTAGAATAAAGAGAATATGGCTGGCTAATAAAAAAAATAAAAGAATACATTCAGTGCTTTTAACTGCTAGGTGAAGCTCAAAATATACCCTTGCATACTTTTAAGCAACAGTATTTGAATCAGAAATCAGGCCCAAATCAAGGTCCCTTGTATTTAGCTGTGACTGAAGCCAATCTCTCCAAAACAGCACAGATTTTCCTCGGCCATATAGTGGCTGCTTACTGAAATCTGGACAGCTTTAGAAACAACTGATGTCTACTCTAAAGATTCTGATTTAATCAGTAAGAGGTGCGGCCCTACTCATATCTCTCCGAGAGATTCCATAAAGTCATGTTCCAGAATCACCCCTTTGAAAGGATTTGTAAATCAGTATATTTAGGAAGCAGATATCCTTTAAAAATATCAATCTGGAGTGCCCAGGTGGGTCAGTCGGTTGAGCATCCGACTGTTAATTTAGATTCAGGTCATGATCTCAGGGTCATGAGATCGAGCCCCGTGTAGGCCTCCATACTAGATATAGAGTCTCTTTTAAGATTCTCTCTCACCCTTTCCCTCTGCCTCTCCCCATGCACTCATGCACAAGCTCTGTCTCTCCCTCTCAAAAATCAATCAATCAATCAATCAATCTGAGGAAGATATGAAAATTCCTACAAAAATTAATAATAGCAAACAATGCCTACATGAAGATAAAAAATTTTAGATTGTCTACCGCTGAGGATTATCCATGCTTTTATATGATACCTGTGTTCATCAGTCATCAATTCTCAGTGCATCTTTTTAGAAATCAGGAGGTATTACTCGAGTCCTACTACATGAAACATTCATGAAGCTCTAGGTTTATTTATCTACTGTCCATTTTATCTGGGACCTAAGGAATTTGAAGCATGATGAATAAAGTAGCACATGTAAAGAAGTACTTGGTAAACCATAAACTGCCAAGCAGATGGAAGTTATTAGCCACATCCCCCAATCCAGCCTCGTGCAAAGCAAAGGGCTTGTTCTTTGTTTGATTTATGATAAGTAATATTAATACAGTACTTCTACACAGTGAAACCTCTGCAAATATATGCTTAGAGAAACCTGGACATGCTTGCAAGTGAGAAAACTCATAAGAAAAAACTCTTGAAACTGAAGAATGCCAAAATAAATGATCTCAGCAGCTAGAAAAGAAAGGAGGCAAAGAGGAACACTCTACTGCTTTAAAATTCGTGCTTTAAATGAGCAAATATGTTGACTTTGTTAGGGGCCAGGTACTCAGAGTGGGAGAAGGAAGACAGACCAATGGATGCAGTGAGGGCAAGTAAGGAAGGTCCTCTAGTATTTGACTGGATTTCAAGCATTAGGATGAACCTCTAAATGTTTAAAAATATATGCCTCTGACTCTGTTCCCTGGAAGGACCTAGAATCAATGACATTTTAATAATGGTGAGCACACCTAGTTTTAGTTTCTAAAATATTTTAGTATCTAAATACGTTCATTCCCCACTAAAAGGAAGTGGGGCCCTTGGATAAATGGCTGATTCTGGGGCTGGGGCAGGGAAAGGACTAAGTAAGCCATAAGCATCCTGTGGCAGAAAGTAAATCCTCAGAAACTAATGAGGACCTGACAAGGAACAGAGGAGAGGCTTGAAGGGCTCCCACAAGCCAATGTGGGCAACTATGGCATCACAACAGTAACAGGTTAGAAGACGTTGGACCCAAGAAGAGTCCAGGTGTGCACGGAATACAGAAAGATATAAATAGTAAGTAAGTAGATGGGGAAGAGAAAGCTCTTCCATACAGCAGAATACTAATAAACATGGAAGAAATGTATGTTTTTAAAAAATCATAGATCTGCGTGGCACCTGGATGGCTCAGTTGTTCATCATCCAACTCTTGGTTTCAGCTCATGTTATGATCTCAGGGCTGTGAGATCGAGCCCCAAGTCAGGTTCTGGGCTGAACTTGGATCCTACTTAGGTTTCTTTTTCTCTGCTCCTCCCCCCACTCATGTATCTGCATGTGCACATGCGCTCTCTCTCTTTCTCTCTAAAAATAAAAAAATAAATAAGTTTTAAAAATCACAGATGTGCAACCTACGTAGTAATGACATATTTAGGTGGCAATTTTCAGTGGATTCTAAACCACTGGGTGAGAATCTGTTGAAGAGACTGTTCAGAGTCTCAAACTGTCTCTCCACAGAGTATGCGCTGATTACAAAGGGGGTAAGTTCCTGTAAGTGGGGAAATCTGGCAGACACATCCTTCCCTAAAGGATCAAAATGACATCATGGGGCTCCCAACGTGAGGCACTGAGGACACAGTACTTACACAGTACTGCTGCCAAAAATGCATAACCTGAGTCTAACCATGAGGAACCAATCAAGCAAACTCAAATTGAGGGGCATTCTCAAAACAGCTGGCCTATACTCTTCAAAATGTCAGTGTCATCAAAGACATGAGGAACTGCTCCAGATTAAAGGAAACTAAATTTACATGGCGACCAAATATGATGAGTGATCCCACTGGATTCCGGATCAAAAAAGAACTGCAAAACTGAATATGATCCGTGTATTAGTTATTTACCATTGTATCAACCCTCCATCGGATCCCTGCATTGCGGTTATGTAAAAGAATGTCACTGAACTTCGGGAATACATGTTGAAGTATTAGGGGTCATGATTTCTGCAATTTACCCTGGAATGGTTCAGAAACAGGGGAACAGGAGCTCAGCTGGTAGGGGGAAGAGAACTCCAATGGAGAAATGCATTACAAATGGTAAATCTGAGTGAAGGTATATTCATTATTCTATCTGTATATCCTTCCTGAGGATGTAAAAATTTTCAAGATGGAAATTTTAAAAATTAAAAAATGATGTTCTAAAATTGAGTATGGAGTACATTTTGGTAAAATTCAAATACAAGTAGCTCTTAATAATGCTATGTTATCAGAAAATTTTGATCCCAATAATTGTCCTGAAATGTACTTAACCAATAAATGTACTTAACCAATTACTCATTACATTAACCAATAATTTAATGAGTAAATTAGTGTTAATGAATGATTTAGAACCAAAATTTTAATCTGGCTACCCATGGGTTCCAGATTGCTTGTGCTTGATCCGTACCACAGGACTGTGCCTTATAGGTATTTCTTCTTCCCCAAACACTGAAGTAGTTACTTACTAACATACATAAAAATCATGACTTATTTAATGGGGGGGTGGGTTCTCTTGAAAAACATTCAGCCTCCCAGTGCACTGAGCCAAGTCACAGCCACCCCATGGGTCATGTTCTCGACAGGTCACTGAAGTTCTCACCATTCTAAATATCTCCCTGACCCAGTCAGCTCCACTCACTCCAGTTACTGCCTGACCCCAGAAAGAATTCGAGTTTGTGAGCTCTCATTTAGGCAACGAAAAGGAAAGTAAGAGCGCCATCTGTGGAAAGGAGTTGAGGAAGAAATGGAATCTGAAAAAGCATTTCGAACTTAGCATGCCCAGAACTGAATTATTGATTTTCCTTCCTGCTCCATCCCCACATTACAAACAAAGCAAAACCTAGGACTTACCCTTGTTGTCTTCCTCCCCATTAATACGTCTATCAAATCTATTCCTAAATTCTATGGATTTTACTTCCTAAACACTCTCAAATCTGGCCATTTAGCTCTATTTCCAATACCAAAGCCATCATCATCACCGTACTACCACCACCACCAGAACCATCACCATCACTATCACCACCATGACCACCACCATCACCATCACGATCACCACCATCATCACCACCGCCACCACCAACACTATCACCATTATTACCATCACTATCACTACCATCATCACTATCACCACCATCACCACCACCACCATCACCACCACCACCATCATCACCATCACCACCACCATCACAATCACCACCATCATCACTACCACCATTCACCATCATCATCACCACCATCATCATTACTATCACCACCACCATCACTACCATCACCATCACTTTCACCACCATCATCACCACTATCATCATCACTATCACCATTCACTACCACCACCACCATCATCACCATGACTGACAAAATCATCACCACCACTGCCACTACAACCTCCACCCTATTCTAAGCTCCCACTATCTTACATCTAAACAAAGCCTCCTACGTGGTTCATCCACATTCATTCTGGCCTCTCTTCAGTCTGGTCACTACACTGAAGGCAAAGTGACCTTTTTCAAAATGAGAATTTTGAAGCCTACCTCCTGCTTAAAAATCCTTCAAAGGCTCCCACAGCTCATGGATAAAGAGAAAACCACGTAAAAGGACCTGCAAGGCTCTAACATGGTCTGGAGCTCAGCCACCTCTACAGCCTCATTTCTTATCTTTCCCCTTCTCCCTGTGCTTTTCTATTTCAGCCATCCTGATATTCTTTAAGACCCTAATACTCAGCATAATCTCTTTTTAAAAAATCCCCCCAGGGGCGCCTAGGTGTCTCAATCATTAAGCGTCTGCCTTCAGCTCAGGTCATGATCTCAGGTCCTGGGATCAAGCCCCGCATCAGGGCAAATAAATAAATAAAATCTTTTAAAAAACTAAATATAAATATAAATATAAATATAAATATAAATATAGAATACCCCTAAATTGGATTAATCTTAATTCTTGGTTTATCACACTATTTAAATTGGCTGATGCATAGCCCTCTGTATTTCTGTATTTAAAATATTATAATGAGCTCTTCAGAGCTCAGTATCTAGAACATTACCAATAACTTGTATGTCCCTTTATGAACCTCCCCATACCCCACTGCCAGTCCTCCTCTGAATTTTCACTCTTTCTAAATTTTGGGTTTATTTTTCATTGGTTTTATCACATATATTTGTATATCTGAGCAATCCATTGTTTAGGGGTTTTGCTTTTAAACTTTATAGAAAGGTATCATGCAGAATACAGTCTCTAGAGCCTGCTTGTTCTCACCCAACATTATGTTACCAATATTCACCCATGTAGTTGTGGGTAGCAGAGAGACTTGCTGGTTGGTATTGCTGTACAATATTCGTTATGTGAATGTCCCCTGCCTGCGTTGTTCTTCGTCTTCCTAGACTAGCTAAGTCTTATCTATCCTTCAGCTCTCGGCTCAGGCGTCACTTCGTCAAATGTTTCCTGACCTTCACAACCAGGTTAGACCCCTTATTTATTAGAGGCCTTCAAAGCACCCTGTATGTCTCCTTTGTCGCCAATACCGCAGTAGTGATGCCACACTGGGATTGTTTGAGTTCATCTGTCCTCCCACCCACTTGGCTGTAAGCTCCTCAAGAACAGGCACCGTGCTTATGTTTGATTGCTATCAAATCCCCAGCTCCTAGGACATGATAAGGACTCAGTAAAAGCTATTGCCTGAATGAATGTATGAATCATGAACATAAGTATTCATCTCTACTAAAGAGTACACCCAACTAAACATGTTCAGAGATAAATAAATGTAAAACAAGTCTCTCTTCCTAACTTTCACCTGTTTTTAATGCCATTACCAATCTTCCATTTATCCAGCTTAAAAATTTTGACATTAGATCTGATTCTGGGCTTTCCCTAATCCCTTACATTTGATTGTTTCTCATTTCGGCTCCTTCTACTTTGAAAAGCGTACTTATTCCAATATATTATTCCAACCTGATATGCCTTCCACATGTCTTATTTTCAGTTCCCTAAACTATACCAGATAATTTCTCATCGCTTTATCTTTGCTTATGCTGTTCCCTATTCCTAGAGAGTCCTTCAGGTCTGGGTATTTCCTTTCTACCCAATGCCCACTGCAAATGCTATATCCCCCCAAAATACTTCTCTGATTTCCCAGATGCAATGATCTCTTCAATCTCTAGCCATTATCACCCACTACCTGACACAGTGCTTGTCTGTACCCAGTCAAGAGTTCTTCTTGGTGTACTGAACAAACATGGGCTTTGTATTCAAACGGGATGTCAAATCCTTTCTATTGCAGGACCTTCTGAAATTATCTGTAAAGGAGCAATCATATCCAACTCTTGGATATGTTGGTCACGTTAAAGTAAATAAATACCTGGAAAATGCTAGATAGGAAGCCCCTTCCCACTTGCCCTGTGTTCTCCTGGTGTAACTCTTTTGGCTTTAGCCCCCACCTCTTACTCACTTCTCCCTTGGGAAAGGGGAAGAGTGATTTAACAGATTAGAGAATTTAGGAGAAAAAAAAGTGAACACCCTAGCTTAACTCCCTTTCCCTCTACCCCTCCTTCCTCCTCTACTTTCTCTCTCCATCTCCCCACCCCCACCCTCCTCTGGACTGTCCACCCTTCACCAGCTATCATCTGCATGTCTGCAGGATTCCCATTCTGTTCTGTCCCTTCCTTGGTGCCTAGAGAGACAGGCTCCACCCTAGGGGTGGGACTGGGGGCTGGGGCTCAGGGGTAAAGCTCTAACTTGGAACTGGATTATTGCCAACAATTTTGGCCACACTTCTCAGGCCAGTTCTCTTCATCAGCTTATCAGAGATAAAGCTCATACTTTCACCTCTATCTGCCTGCTCTTCCTGTCTCATTTCTCAACTGGTACTGAACTTGGGTGGGGAAGAAAAGGAGTTATTTATTGACTTCCTACAGCCACAGCCATGAAGTAATATGACCCTTGTGTTTAAACAAACACACCAGAACTTTCACACCCAAATAAGAGATGCCTTTCAAAATAGTCCCCAGAGGAAGTGACACATATATTCCAATATATTCCAATAAGGCAACTCTAGTTTAACTTCTCTTAAATGTCTCATTGGAGCCTGTGGATTTTATATAACTGTCTTCACTGATCACAAGTCACAACTGAAAAGGGTAGATTGGAACTTTGAAAATAGCAAAAAGTCATTTGGAACCAAGACTAGTGAACAAGTGGGCATTTAGGACCAACAATGGAAAGGAATTTAAAAATGAGAGGCAAGCGTGTCTCATAATTGGAAGTGTCCTAAAAATGCTTACCCCAGCCCACATTTCCAAAATAGTACCCAGCACCCAAAAGTGACCACTGTGAGAAACAACACTCATCCAGCTACATCGGAAGGGCTGTATTTTTACAGTATTTAGTATTTATAGTATTTCTATCACTTCATAATGATGTTAACAGCATCAGATGGTGACTTTTTCTAAACAATGTGGAGTCATGACCCTCACTCGTTTTCTGTGTTGTCTGAGACAACTTATTTAACTTCTTTCAACCTTGTATTTTCATTAGTAAAACAGGATTAATAATAACACCCACCATAGACACCTCACAGGATTATTTTGAGAACTGTATGAGCCAGAACAGGTGACAAAGCTCTTTGTTGACTGTAGGGGCAAAACAAATGGTAGTCGTATCATGGTAATTATTATAATGATTAATATTCTTCCGTGACAGTTTCAGACTTTTTCCCCCTCCTTTCACATAAGTTTGGCAGCAGATCTGGATTCTGAAAGATCATCTCATAAAGAGACTGAGGTCAATATGAACACATATTCCAGGATTCACAGAAATTGCTAAGGAAAATGCAAGGAGCCAGGAAGGCTGCCAATGACTCAGTAAGCCCCATTTTTTGTAAATCACTGATTTGTTTTGCCCCATTTTCTGTAAGTCACTTGATTTGTTTTAGTTTTGGGTGATTTATTATAAGTTTCTTTTAAAAAATAAAAAAGGATTAACTTTGGTCATTTTCTCTTATCTTGCTTTAAAGACTAAAAAGATATACCCTACGAGCTTAAACGGTACTTTCCTGCACTGAACAGCAATTTACATTTCTTGAGAACTTCTTGTGTGCCACGTAGCAGGTTAAATACTTTAATCCTTAAAAGCAGCCTGAGGCTATACGTCCCATTTTTGTATCCATTTCATAGACGAGACTGTGGCATCAGTGAGAAAGTAGATAGAGCGCGCCAGCAGGTAAGTGCCTCCGCTGGGCTGGTGTGACTGCAAAGCCCGTCTTATTCAGCGCACTCTCCCTTCTGAACCCAGAAGTCTGGGACTTCCAAACTGCAAACCCAATCACATTTTTTTCTCCTTTCTGTTTTACTTTTGAGGCCAGAATGGGACCTATTCTAGGGCTGTTTGTGTGTTCTTGATGAGTGACAAGTTCCCCTTGAAACCACTTTAAAGAGTTGAGGACCCCCTAATGTGGTGACCTGAACTCTGAGATATGTGCTAGGGTACAGCATCTGGGCACACATGAAAGAAAGAAAGGTTTAAGGAACAACATACAGGTCATCTTTAAATCAGCATTCGTGAATGTCCAATTCAGAGCCTACTAGCAATTTTTACTAAACCCAAGTCCCTCAAAGGTCGTCCCCACTTAGCCTTCTGGTTGCTCTCCATTCCCTGATATTGATCCCTTTCCTGGAAAACATGTGTTTCTGCAACCACCTCCAGAACGAAGATGCCTCTTCTGCCTTTTCTAATCTTTGTCTGAGCTGGAACCTGACAAAGCACACTGTAGACTCACATTCACCTACTGCTGGCACCAGAAACAACTCCTGCATTTTGGGAGGGCCATAAGTACCATGTTTTAGTTTTTTTCTTTTTTCAGCTACAAAAATAATCCTGTTCCTGGTATGAAGCCTGAGACATAAAGAAAGAAAAATATGTGCTGGGTATGAGTGCTCTATGTCAGTTATATGTTCACAAATTATTATCCACAAATAACACAAAAAAACATAGTTATATGACACAGTGCCTAGCATCTGGAGGTACTCGATAAATATAGGTGATGGGTAAATTTTTTTTAAAGACCCGTGAACATTCATTGCCAATGATCTCTACAGCTGTTATGCATACAGCACTCAGGGCATTGCTCACCGGTCAGAAACACTTAGTGGGCACTTTGAGAATACACAATACCGAAACAGATAAATGAGGAGAGTCCAGGTGCACAGTGGGCCCTGGGTACATGTTTGTTGAGTCATATATAGAAAGATTCAGCAAAGCCTACTGGTAAGGCCAGCCCCCATGCTCCAATAGAAAGCCTTCTGTGGTGGGCTGAATAATGTCCCCCTCCCAAATATGTCTGTGTCCTCATCCCTGGAACCTGTGACTACGTGACTCCACACGGCACAGGAGCATCTGCGGGTGTGATTAAGTTAGGGATCCTCAGGTGGGGAAATGATCGCAGATCACCCAGGTGGAGCCAATGTAGTCTTAACAGTTCTTAGAAGAGGGGTGCAGGGGGAGTTAGATTCAGAGCAGAAGGCAAGCAATGATGGAAGCAGAGACTAGACTGATGTGCTCTGGAGACAGAGAAAGGGGCCAGAAGCCAAGAAATACAGACAACCACCAGAAGCTGAAAAGGCAAGGCAAGGATTCTGCCATCAGATCCTCCAGAAGGAACCAGCTCTGCTTGCATGGAGACGTTAGCCCTGCAAGACTCATATTAGACCTGTTGCCTTCAGAACTATAAGAGAATAAATTTGTGTTGTTTTAATTTGTAAGGGTTTGGTAATTTGTTGGAGCAGCAACAGGAAACTAATACACATTCTGTGCCACTCTGGTCCACACTGATCGCCCCCCATCTCTCTGAATTCTGATGAAGTTTGAATACACAACAAAGCATCCAACAACCCCCAGAACCTGTTTCCCCATCCAAGTGGAAGCTACTTGGGGCATAGATATCCCCTATGCTTGTTTAATTTCTCAGAAGATGGATGTGGAACTTGGAGACGGCTTGTGAAACAGTTACCAAATACTTGTTTGGAGGACATAAACACACTGCTCAAGACTCCATTACACCAAGATGAAGGAGAGACCATCCTTTGATCTCACAATTACAGCATATCATTAAAAGTGGAGCCTGTTGAACAGATTTTTGTATACCATTGTTCATTGCACACCCCAAATGGAGTATTATTTAGCCTTGAAAAGGAAGGAAATTCTGACACTTGCTACAAGAGGGATGGATCTCGAAGACCTAATTCTAAGTGAAATAAACCAGTCACAAAAAGGCACATACTGTATGAGTTCACTTATATGAGGTCCCCAGAATCGTCAAACTCATAGAGATGGAAGGGAGAACAGTGGTTATCAGGCAGGAGCAAGAAGTGGGGAGTCCTTGTTTAATGAGTAGAGAGTTTCAATTTGGGATGATGAGAAAGTTCTAAAGATACATGGTGGTGATGGCTACACAGCAGTGTGAATGTACCTGATGCCACTTAACTGTACACTTAAAAATAGTTAAAATGGTAATTTTTGTGTTACATACATCTTAACATGATTTTGAAAAAATGGAGTCTAGATCTGCAGTGGGGCAAAGAATGAGAGAGATGTGGAAATATGCTTAGGCTGGAAGCACCTGCATGAGAGTGTGGGCTCAATCTGGAAAGACGTAGGGGCTGGCATGGGTATGGGAGATCCGTGTCTGTGGGTTGACCTGTGCTCATACACTGACCAAGATTTCCCTCCTCCCCACCAGAGGGCAAAGAAATTCCTTAAGTGACAACAAATATGTAATGAGATCTCCGTGCTGACACTGGGGGCATAGCACTAAACAAGATGCATAGCTTAGAGTCCCACGGGGGAGACAGACAGAAAACACACAACCACTTCTATAAATGGAGGTCACAGTGTGATTCGTGTCAAGGAGGTCAGACGAGAAAGCGGTAGATGAGCTAAGCCTGAGGAATGAGTGAGGTTTAGGGTGCAAGGGGCAGGGGAAGGTGAAGGGAGTGTAGGCAGGAACAGCAGGTTTCCGGGACCTGAACAGAGCAGTGAGGCTGAGGGAGCAGAGAAAGCAGGATGCTTCTGGGAAGGTGGGCAAGGGACAGAGGTCAGTGCCAGGGGCCATGTTCAAACCTGTGGTCTCTGTCCTCAGAGCAAAAAGGAATCATTAGAGTAGTACTAAGGGTGGAAATGAGGGTAGGAGGAGGCTGGGATGTCATGATCGGATGTACATTCTGGAAAGAAGGCACAAGAGAGATGTGGGGAGGCCATGAGGAGGCTACTTCAGTAGTCTAAGAGAGGGGCCACAGAAGCGGAGAGCCTAGAGAAGTGCTGCAGGAGATGAAGACAGTAGGCAGATTCAAGTGAGACTCAGAATTTGAGATGAAGCAGATATTATGATATTGTAATTTATAATAAGATATTGTTGCATTAATTAAACAAAGAGGTCATTAGACTATTATAGCTCTAATGCCATGGCTGCCTGCATAAGAAAACCAAAATCTAAGCCTATAAAATGCCTACGGTCACATCATAGTGGAAAACTTCAGCAAAGTTTCAGAACACAAAATCAACATGAAAAATAAGTTGCATTTCTACACACTAACAAGAATAACCCAAAAAGGAAATTAAGAAAACAATTCAATTTACAATAACATCAAAATGAATAAAACACATAGAAATAAATTTCACAAAAGAGACTGAAAGCCTTGCATTATGAAAACTACAAATCACTGCTGAATTAAAATTAAAGACACAAAAGAGTGAAAAGATGTCTTGTGTTCTTGGAGTGGAAGATTAACATTAAGATGACAATACTGCAGGGTGCCTGGGTGGCTCAGTGGGTTAAAGCCTCTGCCTTCGGCTCGGGTCATGATCCCAGGGTCCTGGGATCGAGCCCCGAATCGGGCTCTCTGCTCAGCGGGAAGCCTGCTTCCTCCCCTCTCTCTCTCTGCCTGCCTCTCTGCCTACTTGTGATCTCTATCAAATAAATAAATAAAAAATAAATTAATTAAAAAAAAAAAAAGGTACCTGCTGAGCCCCAGGGGCTCTTGGCTTTCTCACTGCCTCTGGAGGTGATGGGTAAGTCCTTCCTAGATCCTAGCTCCACAGTTTTGGCACTATGAGCTTTCAGACTTTATTTGAGCATTTCCTTTCTTAGACTAGTTCTGGAAACCAGCTGGAGTCAAACTGGGTCCAGGGTCAGACTGGATCTGACTTGGATATTGACTGGGTCTGAGTTCAGACCAGGTCTGACTTAGAACCTGGACTGGAGCCAGGGTCAGACTGGTCCAATCTGCAAACCAGACTGGGTCCAGTATAAAGACTCAGGTGTTTTAAGACTAAACAAAAAGGTTACCCTAACCAAAGATAATTTTCAATTACAGTGACCACAGTGGAGAAATGTTAACCTAGATAAACTTATCCATTTAGGAGGTGTCTTTCAAAAAAGGGGGTCTCAGCCAAGGACACTTCACAAAAAGTAGAGGAAAATTTATTTCTCCTCCTCTACTGTTTCTTTAGAGTTTCTGGTGACCAGGATGAGACCCACTGGGACACCCCACATGCTTCAGAGCTTGCACATGGGTCCTGGGAAAACTGGTAAAAAGCCAGCAAAGGGTGAGAATTCCAACCAAAGTCAGCTCTCCCAGAACTCTCTCTGTGGTGCCTGGTTGAGAGGGGAAGGTAAAATTTCACATTGTCCCTTTCTTCCCGAATTCCCAAAAAATTTTTTGTAAGAATAAGGTGGTTGAACTGTGACTCGTGACTTTGCCTTTGGGAATGCATTAGTTGTAGATCCTTTCTCTCCCAGAGATAGCTATTGCCTTCTTGTTCATCCTGTTTGTGCCCTGAGGACTTGGCTTTGCAACTCTCAGATAGGGAGCCCCAAAACTATGGATGAACGAAAATGTGGGTTGCACTCCATTTATGGGTAGGGTCTTACTCATCGCTGCCAGCTCTCAGGGGAATCGTCTAAATCTTTTTTTCCCCCCCTTTGGCTATCTTTGGAAGTGGCTCTGGAACACAGGAGAACTGTACCTTCTATCCTTCTTTGGGGATACCTTTCACATCCATGGGGTTGTTCAATACTGTCAGGAAGCCTGACAAGAGATTAAAAATAATTTAAAGTAACTCAACAGTCAGAAGGTGGCCAAATTGGAATCTGAGATTCAGAGCCTGATAGGAAGGGTTTTAAGGCCTTCTCCCCCAACTTAAATGAAACTACGTAACCAAAGGAAATAAAAATATTCCAAAGATAAACAGCTCTAGGACACAGGAATCCTTTGATTTCCATCTTGGTTGAAGATCTTCTTCCTGATATAAAGAAGCAAATTAAAGATAATGTAGTTGGATGGGTAGGACAGCCCTGACATCATTTGGGTTGCAACCCAATGCTTTGAGAAAGTAAAAAACAACTGTACTTGTCTTATAAATCAAGTCTTTACAAAAGCAGAAATGCAGCTCTAGAAAGAATTCAAAGCCTTCCTATCATTTTTACCAATTCTAAAACCTTCCTTATCCACTTCCAAAGTCTTGCAAGTGTTGTAAGATTCTTGATTTTGGAACAAAAGTCCTTCTTAGAGGAACCTGCATTCTTCCCTCCGCCTTTGAGAAGCAAATGTTCTACCTGCCTTCCCTAGGAACTGAGGGCTATCTCTGAAATGCAAATTTCAGAAAGGTGATTCTTAGCAGAAGAGAAAGAAAAAGAAAAAAGAGAGGATGCTATTTGGAAAACAGGTTAATTAAAAATCTTAAAGATCTTCTCCACACATATTAGTAAAAACGTTAAAGCCATCAGAGCAGATAAACTTAATGCCATCTTCGGGGCACCTGGGTGGCTCAGCAGGTTAAAGCCTCTGCCTTCGGCTCAGGTCATAATCCCAGAGTCCTGGGATGGAGCCCCGTGTCGGGCTCTCTGCTCCACAGGGAGCCTGCTTCCTCCCCTCTCTCTCTCTGCCTGCCTCTCTGCCTACTTGTGATCTCTCTCTCTCTGTGTCAAATAAATAAAACCTTTAAAAAAAAAAAACAAAACTTAATGCCATCTTCAAGAAGCACTATTTTAGATCCAATTATTCTTTTATAAACCAGTGAGTTTTACATTATAATACCTGTTTCATGGCTAGAATTTAAAATAAAGGCTATAAGGTCTCCATTTGTATATATCTATATGTTTATGTGTATCTACATGTGTATGTTATAGATGTGTGATATTTTTTCACATCCATACGGCATTGCCAAAATTGATCTTTATTTAGAACTTTATTTAACTGGCCTAAAGAGAAACAAGCTTAAAGACAAAAAAGCACTACATAAATTTAATATATTCTCAGAAATACAAACATTAACCCAAATGTTTTTCAAGGTCACATGATCTAGGACAATCTTCAGTAAATAAAAGTTATACTGACATAAGTTATATAAGGCATATTCACTGAGTATCTAGATCACTTCCAACTAAGATAAAACAACGAAACGTTAATTACCGAACATAGTTTTTATCTACTCTTGGCCTCTATTACAGAGGAACTAAAGGTATTCAGGTCTGTTAGTAAACATGTCCCGTGCCTCACTGAAATACTGTACTACTGAGGAAGCATATGCTTCTAGAAATTATGGAATATAGTCATGACTTTGTCATTCTAAAGAATGCCAGTGTAACAGACAGTTCACAATTGCTTACTTTGAACTTTTCACTAGAAGTTAAGGTTTCTAAGGTTAAGAACTCTAATTAATATGTAATTTAAACTACCAGAAATAATAAGGGAAACAACTTTATATGCAAGGAAAGTAAGATGAATTTGGGGGTAAGAAGGTACTAAGGAGGTACAAAGATGGAGTTTTGTTAAGGCAAATGAAAGTAATTTTGCCCTAAAGTAAAGCCGATTCCTTCAGAATAGGAAAGAGGAGAACAAAGGACAAACTAAATCGGTTACAGAAAGCTGGGGAGAGAGAGAGATGGAGGAATTTTCAACTTACGTACTCAAGCTGGCTAAAACTGAACTGTAATTCCAAGGGTTTTAAAAAATGAGCTTTGATACCAATAATGTACTTACATAAAACTAAAAATTTCCTTTCATCTACTTAAGAGACAAGGTTTTCCTAAACTCTTGGTCTGCTCTTGACAATGAGAGACTGTGAAAGGTCTTTCCCTTCTAAATAATATGCCTAGAAAACAACTATTTCCCATTTTCCTAAAATTACATCCTGTACTCCAAATTATCTTCATCAGGTTTTTGATTACTTAAGAAAACAGAGTCTTCTCAATATTAAAAGAGCTAGGCTTTTCTCACAGCTATGTAACCTTCTGCATTTGCCTCTGAAATCTTCCGTCACTTTGGTTAAACAGATAATTAAGTGTATTCTCTCATAATGGCCTGTGATCCTGCTTAGTCAAGCACCTAAAGCCTTTTGATATTTTTGACAAACTTCCCAAAATCAAATTCTAAATGAAGTCTTTTTTGACCTGGAAGTAAGTTTAGGATTTTCTAGAGGGTCCCTGGAACGTTTCAAAAGATTTATTCTCTCTCTTCATAAAAAGACCAACATTAATTAGATAACAAATTAACCTTATTTGCTATGTTAAATTACATGAGAAGCATCATCAAGGAAGAACTAATAATTACACTATATTTGTATGGATATATGTTATTAATATAAGTGTTCCAGAAATTGTGTAAAAGCCCTAGAAATCTGATATATGTCCTGGCATAATGTGATCACTTATAATTTTAGTTATTATCCTGAAATGCTGTATTCACAGTAATAACCACATTTTCTTGCCAATAGCATTATAATGAACTCCCATCTGCTCTTTAACCATGGCCATTTTTAAATCTTTGGTCCCTTACAGTTAGTTACTGGGGTTTTTTGTGGGTTTTTTTTTAAGGTTTTATTTATTTGAGAGAGAGCATAAGCAGGGGAGGGGCAGAAAGAGAGAAGCAGACTTCCTGCTGAGCAGGGAGCCTAGTGCAGGGCAGGATCCCAGGACCCTGAGATCATACCCTGAGCCAAACGCAGACGCTTAATGGACTGAGCCTCCCAGGCGCCCCGACAGTTACTGTTTTACTCAGATGCTTTTGCAATTGCTCCTGCAAATTTCATCTTCAAGACAACTCACAGTAAAGACTCTAACAAGTACAGGTTTCTGGTAACTTTCAGATCACACCCCTAAACTGGGTAAGAGGTTTGGCTTCATAAAACTAACAAAAGATCAAGATCATTAAGATTTAATTATATGGGACTGAATGAACTGATAAAAACTTTATTGTTTTTATGACTTTTGTTTAAAATATGGTGGTACCTTAATGTTTTGTTTTTCTAGAGCCAAGAAAATCTTCTTCTCTTTTCTCTTAAACTATCAGCAATTTGGTAAAATATCCCTTTGTAAACAAAGATGAAACATTTATCTTTTCTATCTTATCCCTCCAAAATTTGGAAACTCTCTTCTTACTTTTATGATAATATATTTATTTGCATAAGTTTAATAAGAATCTATTCTCCTTGCAACAGGACACAACTGGAAACATTGGTTATATACCAAGACTTTGCTGAAATGTCATATTTGGAAATATGCATAAAATCAGATGTGATCAGGTGGTTTTAAGGAACCAAAGTTGACTTTATGGAGTCAATGAAAGTCCCCTGGAAAACTCAGCCTGGTACTGTGCCTACAGGACTCCTGGCAGCCTCGCAGGTGAGTAAGGCAGGTCACTTCCTGGCAGGCCCAGGAACCTCAAGATATCCTGGGGACCTCAAGTAGAGGGGAATTCATGCAAATCTACAGGTATCACAGCTGAAGTCTGATGGTGAGTTCTTGGCTTGGCTTCTTAGCCTGGAGAGCCTATAAAAATCCAATCCAAGAATCCTTGTGAAATGTTCCAGCAAAGCAGATTTCTAAAAAGCCAAAATGGTCAATCACTATTTTTGCTGCACTTATGTAAATAATCAGGCCAACTTTAATAAGATTAGATGTATTCTGAAATGAATTAGTCTTACTGTAATTATATTTAATAGAGAGGAGGGTGATATAGAAGAAAAATTATGTTTCAGTAGAAAATTATAACACAACCTGTAGATATCAGATTCTATGCCTATTCATTATTTTTGAGGTTTTGTTATGTGTGTGTGTGTGTGTGTGTGTGTGTGTGTGTGTGTGTATACATATATATATGTGTGTGTATATATATACTGGATCCCAAATTCTTCTAGTTTCACCAAATACCTGGCTACAACTCTCCAAACTAACATTGCCTATTTGCTCCCACCCTTCTGATATGGAATCACTAAGAACAGAATCTACCCTCGAAGCTCCTTCAAGAGAACTACACCAGGCTCTCCCCACTACCCAGAGGGCAGCCATACTTCAGGGACTTAAACCTTATATCTCCATCCCCCAGATAAAAAAGACTCTTTCAGACTTTTGGAACTGAATATCAGCTGGAGATCTTAAATTAAAATTGACTAGGGGTGTTCCTCCCCAGAAGTCGACAGCATCTTGAGGTAGACAGCTCTCCCCAGGTTATGAATAAGAGATTTTCAACTCCAGTATGAAACTTTTTATTCCTTTTGCCTTCTCGCTACTTCTCTCTCTCTCTCTCTCTATCTCTATCTCTCTCTCCCCCTGTTAATGTACAGGAAGGCAATGATCCTTAACTGTGGCAGTTGTCACTGAATCTACTGCTTAAGTCCACAGCTACACAACAAAAGTCCCCAGACCTTCTTGCTAAGATGGTTTTAGATAACAGCATTGCTTTATATTACTTATTGGCTGAACAAGGACGACTGAACAAGGACGAGTCTGTGCCACAGAAATACCACGTGCTATACCTAGACCATTACCTCTGTTATTGTACCAAATACAAGAAATTAACAAACAAGCCACTGGGTTAAAACTGGCCAATGCCCCTCATGTACTTCTTCAATTTACTTGATACCAGCCAGTTGGTTCACGGAGGACCTGGCTAGGGAGTACACTTCAGTCTCTTGGTATTACCCACCTAAGAGTCATCACTGTGGTCTCCCTGGTGCACTAGTTTCTCTCCGAGATCTTATAGTCATGTTCACAGCCGTCAGCAGAACATCACATGGTTTTACTGCGCTTTGAGAAAGAGAAACAAGATGAGCAACAAGATGAACAGAAAAACAATTCTTCCACAGTTCTGACCTCATTATTTAGAGGAGTTTTACAATGAGACAAATGTGACTTAAATCTCACAGTGACTGAGAGTGGCACTAATACCAATTTTTTGGTCAATTTCTCATGCATGAGAGGATGACTAAAAGGGGCAAACTGTTAAATTAATTAAACAGGAGGGACAGAAGACCAATAATATTCTAATGTCATGGCAACCTATATAAGTAAACCAAAATCTAAGCCTATAATTGCCTCAGAGTTACAAAATCACAAATCCCAACACTAAAAACAACCAATCATGAACAGCTAACTAAACTTTAAGTGATAGCCAATCAATAATTCTCTTACTTTTCTTTTTTCTTAATTTTTTTTCTTATGTTCCCCAAGTTCCCACTGGGGGAACACTCCTAACCAGTTTTGGTTTGGCACTGCCCAATGCGAATCAATTTTTGCTCAAATAAACTCAAAATTTTTAATATGCTTCAATTTATCTTTTAACAAAATACATATTCTCTCTTCATTCCTGGCACAGAGCCCCTCAAGCCCTTGCAATTTCCTAAGTGATGAGGGGGATAAATGTATCTTTTGTTGTGTTAATGAAGTGACTTTAGAACCACACCTAAGGATGCCAGTTGGTTCAAACTTGTGATTTGAGGGTTGGAACTTTCAGTCCCCTCCCGGACCTCTGCGTCCAGAGGGGCTGGAGGTTTAATCAATTGGCAAATGCCAATGATTTGATGGTTCATGCCTACGTAATGAATTCTCCATAAAAACCTCAAAGGATGGGGATCAGAGAGCTTCTGGGTTGACGCATATGTGGAGATCTGGGGAGAGTAGCCTGCTCAGAGAGAGCAGGGAGGATCCTCTCCCCTTCCCCATACCATGCCCTCTTCATCTCCTCCATCTGACTATTCCTGAGTTTTATCTTTTAACAAGAAATCTAGAACCTACTAAGTAAAATGCTTCTCTGAGTTCTGTGAGCCTCTCCAGCTATCTAATTGAACCCAAGGAAGCGGGTCACTGGAACCTCTGACCTATAGCCAGTTGATAAGCACACGTGACAACCTGGACTTTGGCATCTGAAATGTGTGTAGGGGACAGTGTTGCAGGACTGAGCCCTTAGTCTGTGTGTTCAGACTCTATCTCCAGGTAGACAGTATCAGAATCGAGCTGAACTGAAGGACACCCAGCTGGTCCCTGAGAACTGCTTATTATTGGGGGGAAACCCACACTGGAATTGGATGCTGAATCAGGAGATATGAGGAATGAAAGAGAAGGAAGGGTCACAAATATAGCTAAGCTTTGTGTTTTGTGGAGCTGGATGGATGGGGCCTTCGAACTCACTAACTAAAGGCCTACTAACTAAAGGCCTGATCAGTGTCACCACACTGCACAACTCCAGGGGGGCCCATCTACTTTGAAGTAAATGTCAGCGGTATTTCCTGGACTTGTGCCCAAGCAGCTACCCCATGAGACCTGTGACCCACAGACAAGATGCTGCTCCCTGATCCGGGCCTCATTTCCCCCTATTGATCATTTTCCTCCTAGTGTACCTGAAGGCTGTCATCAATGACCAACATGTCAAAAGCCCAATGGATTCCAGTGTTTCCTGTTCAGCTGTTCAAGTTAAATTCCAGTGAAATCATGTGATGAGCCTGGGCTTTCAGAAGGATTCTGGGCAAAAGGAAAGTAAGAAGAGGAAAGGCTGTATGCGCCCATGTCTCACGTTGATGGCATGCGGGAGGGCTGTCTACGCTCTCCCCACTCATCACTGTTATCAACATAATGTTTACGTAGCCCCGCACATACGGCTTTCTGGTCACATGGCCTATTGCTGGGAAGAGCCATGGCTGCTGTTCTTCCAGGGCCTCAGTGCCAGCAAGTCATGTTCCAAAGAATGAACCAGAAGCCTGAGGCTGACTCACCCCTTGCAGCCTGAGAAGGCTAAAGCTAGGAAACAAAGATCTCTGCAAGCCTCCCCAGCCACTCCAAGGCAGCCCAGATGATGACATGGCCCCTGAAGAATGACTTGGACACACCTCCACCTGGGTTCCAGGTGAGAAAATCAAGACAGGAACCCCCTCCTCCCACTAACTGGTAGCAGGTGAAGGTGTTCCCACCTTCTGTTCACAGCAGAACAGACAGCACTGGATGGAATCTGGGATCCTCACCTGCCATTTTGCCTCCTAGCTGCTCGCTTTTGTGGACAAGTAAACCATGGCTCTGCCCCAAACCATGATCCACTGGCACATCAGCCTCTGGGAAGCAGGGAATCCTAGAGAAGCCAAGTCCTGGGTCCCAGAAAGATGAAGTCTCCTGACTCCCAAAACTAAACATGATCATGTATATTAAGAAGAAATTGACAGAGGAGTCATTGTGATGTCTGGCTGGAATCCTACTCTGCCTATCTTTACCTGTGTGACCTTGGACGAGATTCTTAACCTTTCTGTGTCCCAGTTTTCTCATCTGTAAAATGAGGGTGATGTTGCTTGTCTCTATCATACAGGGCACTGTGAGGATGGAAAGTGTTAGAAACACATACAGCCCTTAGATCAGTATCTGGTGTGTGGTAAGCATCTAACATCATCCAATAACAACATCCACTATTTCTACTTTTTTTTTTTACTTTTAATTTAAGTTTAAATAATTTAGCTAATGGGATAAACAATACCAGAGAACAAAAGAAGTGAGGAGACTCAGGGGTCCAGATTTTTGGTGCCCTTAATTCTGCTCCGGAACATTACAACTTGTTGTTGTTGTTGTTGTTGTTCCTTTTTGGCCTTACTTTCCATTCTTTATTCTCCCACATTCTTTTTTATTTTACTTGTACTGAAAAGAAGATTTATCAGAGTTGGAATCTGGGAAGCAATACTACTCTTTTTTTTTTTAAAGATTTTATTTATTTATTTGTCATAGAGAGAGAAGCGAGAGTGAGCACAGGCAGACAGAGTGGCAGGCAGAGGTAGAGGGAGAAGCAGGCTCCCTGCCAAGAAAGGAGCCCGATGTGGGACTCGATCCCAGGATGCTGGGATCATGACCTGAGCCGAAGGCAGCTGCTTAACCAACTGAGCCACCCAGGCGTCCCAACAATACTACTCTTGTAGGGCAGGAGTCTCACACAGCGCTCCTGGGCTGTAGGCAGCAGACTGACCCTGTGAGTTCCCTGCTTGCTTCTCAGCAGCCCCAGCAACCCCACCTTGTGAGCTGAGTGTCGAGGACACATGGGAAAGACACCAACAGCATTTGATACAAAAGGCTTATGATGATGAACAAGAGTCTCAAATCTTACCTTATTGCCAAGCTATCGTTTTAGCACTTAAAGAAATGGCCTGAACCTTTTTCACTTCCCCAATATATTGTCTACTTGAACAGCTGTGTGGCGCTGAGAAGTTTTCCATCTCCATAGGCCTCAGTTTCTTTGAATGTAAACCAAAATCTCTCTGAAGTCCCTTCGAGAAGGGTCCTCGACCCCAGGCGCACACAACACCAGCCAGGCACCTCTGAGTGTTTGAAGTTCCCTTTTTCACAGTGAGGGTCTTAGTCTTCGAGTTTTTATCTTGTTTCTGGCAATCAACATTTCAATATTAAAGTCAAAGTAATTCTCTAAATTTACAAATGTGACAGCTGAAAGGTACCTCTGAATGATAAAATGCTTCCCCATGGGTATTTCTAACACCTCACAATTTGTCCTGGAACTAGGTGGTGTCCAGAACCTGTAACAATCACTGGAACCCCACCTACCTCACCCTCACTGAAGAAGTCAAAAGGCTCTAAAGCATTTATCAATACGAACATGCCAGACACTGTGCCAAGTACTGCACAGACCCACACTCTCTCTGCAGCATCCTATCGCGAGAATTACAGCATTCCAAGGTGGGAGAGAGCTGTACAATGTGTCTCCTCTGACCACCTGTCTGATACAAGAACATCCTCTATAATATCCCTACATCTACACTGTCCTCAAACACCCTCGGAATGGGGAACCCACAATCTCTAGAATGTATTAGTTTTTTCAGCTTTCCGTCAAGTTGCCAGGCCCACAGCTAGCTAATCCAACAATGAACAAGACTGAAACAATCCTTGTACTCAAAGAGCTTATGGTTTAGACAGAGGTACAGATGACTGAATGAATGCAGTAAAATAACTATATTGAAATACTCATCTTTGTGTTTTCTTTCCCACATTTCCTTCAGCAGCATCCTTCTCTAAATCAGCCACAGGTTTTCACACATCCCTGATGAAAGTGAGGATTATTCTAGCAGGAATGCTAATAGAAATGGTTAGAACTCACTTTTGCAATGTCCAATGTAGGGTCCTGAAGCCCAGAGCAGAAACAACAGTTTTGAAAGAAAAATCACTTTGACTTAAAATGTCTGGATTGTGCCAAGAGAAAAGCCCCTTAAAATTAAATCAGGGCCCCAAAACAGTAAGGTGGAGAATGCTCAAACTCTGGGGCACATGAGAATCGCCTCGAGTGCCTGTGAAAACACAGGCTGCTGGCAACCACGCAGAGTTTCTGATTCTGTAGGTCGGGGTTGAGTATTAAAACCTTCCTAGATGACACTGTTGCTGCTGCTCCAGGGACCACACTTTGAAATCCATCCTGACAGTGGACTGGAAAGAGAAAGATCCAGGTTCAGGTCTAGAAGGAACTAAATGACCTCCACCTGGGCTGGGAAGCAAGGTGGGGAGGAACTAGAAGGCTCACAGCTGGGAAAGGGCAGAGCTTGCTGAGAAGAGAGCCAGGACGATACTTTGGGGAAAGAGGAGTCAACACTGAGAAACTTTTCATCTTTACCCACCAAAAGCACCAGGGTGGCTAGAAGAGAGCTAAGCTGGTGTCTACAGCTCACCTGCTGCCCTCTGAGCAAGCACGGCCCTGTCACTTGTGGAAAGGATCCTGTTAGCTGGTCTTCTCTCGGCTGCCCAGTTAGGACCCTCTACTGACTGTGACATGCATGACACCTTGAGACAGTCTGCCCTGCCTGGACCATCTGTATTCGTTTCCCAGGACTACTGTGACAAATTGCCACACACAGTGCAGCTTAAAACAACAAAAATGTATTCTCCTACTGTCCTATAGCCTAGAAGTCCAAAATCAAGGTGTCAGTAGGCCATGCTCCCTCTGAAGACTCTTGGAAAGGATCCTTCCTTACTTCTTCCAGCATCCAGAGGCCTCAGACATTTCTTGGCTTATGGTAGCATAACCTTAATTTCTGCCTCTATCTTCTCATGGCCATATTCTCTGTGTCTGTATATCCTTTCCACTTCTTGTAAGGACACCAGCCACTGGATTTGGAATTTATCTAATCCAATATGACCTACCTCATCTTCATGTAACTAATTACACCTGTAAAGACTATTTCCAAAGAGGGTCCCCTTCTAAGGCTCCAGATATACATCAATTTTGGGGGGACACTATTCAATCCGCTACTGAACTGAATCTAATCACTGAACTTCCCTCACCCCCTCCCCTTTACAACAGCTCAGAACACTCACTGGTCCTTCAAAATAGAAAGTGCGATTGTTGACAAATAGAAGGGAGGAGCCAGAGAAGTGATCCAGTGTCAGGAAAATCCCCTGCACGTGGGTGGGATTGGTCAGTAATAACTCCCACCCATTCCACAGTCATGATACGTGTGAGGGGTTATGATGAGGAATGTGGGATGCCATGGAAATGCAGAGGCAGGCACTGAACACAGATGTGAGTGCAAGGCAAGTTTTCCCAATGTTTAGAAGATCTTAGTTGAGATCTGAAGGATGAGCAGGAAATAGTCAAATGGAGATCTGGGTGGGAAAAGAGACACTGGGGAAGAATGTTCCAGACAGTGGAAACACCTGGACACAGACCCAGAAGTGAGGAAAAACAGGGTTCACTGCAGGAGCTCGAGAACACTTAAAATAGCTGGGCTGTCGAGTGGTACATGGGTGGAAGGGAGAGCCCCTGAGGGACGGAGTGTGAGGCCCCGGCTTCTTTCTCTTAAAGTCCCACGAAGTCATCTAGTCATTCTTCAACTCGAGACTCCTTATGTCACTTTAGTCCTTTAAAGACGAGTATCTTGTTGTCCTTAAATGTTCTCTTTTCTAGGTTAAATACACCTAATTTCTCCAAGGACTTCTCATATACTTTAGAGTCCCCTCTCAACCCTAACTATCCTGGTTTAAGTCCTTCAAACACACTCCAGCTTGTCTAAATCTTTCCAGACAGAATCCCCAAATGGAAGAAATACTCCAGCCCAAACCATAAGACGCATGTTACTGATGGCACCTTTCCTTTCTAGACGTAGGAATATAACTGATACAGGTCTTTGTGGCAGAGACTGCTAACTGGACCTCAATATCCACCATTACTGTTTTCCTCTGTACTGATATAAGCACGCCAAGGTTTAGCTAAATACACGGGTCCCCAAGTAGAGACTGTCTTCTTTATATGTGAGTATGTGACCCTGTAGCTTAGTTATGTGACTAAGTTCTGGTCCATACAATCTTCTTAACAAAACCATTTATTCTGGTCTTCCTCCCTCCCCTGCCCTGCTGGCTGGAAAGAGACAACCGTAGCAGCCTTGCACTCAAAGCGGGGAGGGAGCCCCAGATTGAGGAGGACAGAAAAGACCAGTCCATCTGGGTCTCTGGATAATCTCTTGAGGCAGAGAGTAGCTACTTACTCTAGACAGCCTACCCACTTCTGAACTGTTCGAAGAAATACAAAGAAATTTCTGTGACCTTTGAGCCACTGTGATGACTGTGGGAGTCATCCTTGTGTGGACCCTACTGACACAGATGCACTAGGTACAGATGCAAACCCAGGTGTTCATCCACCCATGCACTCGGGAGACACATCCAGCATCTACTAGGCACTGCGCACCATGGATGTGGCACCTTCCATATGGTGGCATCGTTATCTCTGAGATGAGCGTAGATTATTCTTTGTTTATGATCTCTCTTGTAACACCAGGAAGCTGGGTTCAATGTGACTCTCTTCTGCTCTGTCTGCGCTGTGGCCGCTTCTTCATCCCCAGCCTGCCCTCTTCAATCCCCAGGAGAACTTCATGAAACAGTTACTGTTATTCTCATCTTACAAACTTAAAAAACTAAGCCTTTTTAAAAAACTTATTTTAATTTCCTTAAGAACCAGCCAATAATATAATCTAAAAGAGACAGCAAGAAGTTTCTAGCATTTTCCGAGTCGAGAGTGACAGAACAAGATCTTGTTCAAGGACCTCTCAACACTGCTCTGAATCAATTTCCCAAATTTGACCCATTGAACAACAAGCCTTCTGCTCTATGGGGGGTGGTTTATTGGTCAAATAAGTTTGAGAAATTCTGCATAATAAAAAGATTCATACCGTGCATTTAAATATTGAAGTCTCTGACAAGACCTACGGAAGAGAGACCTGATCAACCTGATTTAAGCACAAATGTTTCCCAAATAAGCTTGGCTAGGAAACTCTTTTTGCAAGAAATGCCACAAACTTCCCCCAGCACTTTGAGAAGGGCTGTTCAAGACATGACTGTGATGCCAGGACACTCCCTGCTTCATCTGCTGTGTTTCCCCGTCACTTCCAGGTGTTACACCTGATCAGAGATCTCTTCCCAAGAGAAATTTGTGAACATGAAAGTCAAAATAATGTTTTACAAAAAAAGGCAGAATTTCAGGCAACAACAGGGAAAACCACTTTGCTTTGGAAGCTCCCTGAATTCCTTAAATCCTACCTGGAAAGCTGTCACCATGTCTGCTCTGCCGACCCGTTAGTGGGAGGAAAGGACTAGATTTGCTGTTTCAGGTTTAAACACTTAGAAACAAGAGTGACTTCTTCATGCGGCAGGCAATATGGTGTCTCATAACTCAGGGGGTTTGAATCTGCATCTCAGACAAGCAGTTACAGCAAATGTGACTCGACAGTGTGATCTCACACAGGTTCAGTCACATTTGGGAAATGGAACTGATTCTTTTACAGGTCATTTGGGGGGCCAGCTAAAGACTGTCTGTAGAGAGCAAGCCCCAGGCAGGCTCTAAATCTTCTTTTTCTAGAGGAGCTTTCTGGATACAATATTCAGAACTTCTACAAATTTAAAAGGAGAAGGAGGAGGAGGAGGAGGAGGAGGAGGAGGAGGAGAAAGAAGAAGAAGAAGAAGAAGGAGGAGGAGGAGGAGGAGGAGGAGGAGAAGAAGAAGAAGAAGAAGAAAGAAGAAGGAAGAAGAAGGAAGAAGAAGAAGAAGGAGGAGGAGGAGGAGGAGAAGAAGGAGAAGAAAGAAGAAGAAGGAGAAGAAAGAAAGCAAGCAAGCACAAACAACCAAGTCTAAAACCAGGCAGCCTGGGGGATGCAGATGGACAGGAAAGGTGGGATTTTCTTTTTTTTTTTTTATCAGCAATTTGATATTTTTATTTTTTTTTTAAGCTTAACATTGAAAACTATTCTCTCACACTCATACGGCTATAGGGAACATGTAGCATCCGTTCAATAACGGGGCGGATCTCCAGTAAAAGGAGGAAGGGCTTAAGGGGTAAGCACAGGAGCCTTTGTGCTCTGTGAGTGTTGGAAAGGTGGGGTTTTCACAGACTGATGGCTGTAGAGGCTGGGAAGCTTGTGACTGTCTTCTGCCCCCTCCACCCTTCCAGAAACAAAAGCAGTGCAAATGCATGCTCATTAAGCAGCAGGCCTACTGGAGAGCCAGACTCCTCTGGCCTGTTTGCAATGCCAGGGACCTTACTCCAGGGTTGTCATGGGAAGTTACTGTTGTCCTCCCGGCAACAAGTTACCCTGGAACACCAAACAGCCCGGTCTGGCCCAGTGAGCGATGGGTCTGGCGCCACGTGCTGGCCCCACACTGCCTTGCCCACCCTCTCCTTTAAATTCTCACACTCCCTCACCCATACCACCACCTAGGCAAGAGGCGGCATCTATTTCTGTGCACAAAGGCACAACAGAAGGCCATCGGGATGAGGGAGCGGGGTGCCCACAGGCCTTTCCTACTTCTGACCTTCAAGAGCTGAACACAGTTATACCTGCTCCCTTCAACCCACAACTAACATGGGAACAATTCTCAGAAGAAAAACCACTTTCTACCTATTTTTACTGAACATCTCAGTGCCATAATTAAAACAAATCAGAAGCAGAAGAAATGCCTCGATGATGATAGTGATGACTAAAGTCTATAGCACAAAGTGAAATGAAGCCCTAACCTGTGAATGGGATCAATTAAACGTAGACAGCGGAACAAAAAGATTCAGCTAAAGCAACTCCTTAATTGCTCACAGAGTTGCCAGATTAAGCAAAGAAAAATAACTGGCAATGCTACTCAGCAAAGGGTTTTTGCTCAAATTGTCTGAAGAGCCCTCAACTTCATAGGCTTCCTGTGCGCACAAAGATTTCAGGTGTGGGCAGCAGAGGGGCAGAATGCGATGATTCTAGGGCCCACAGGCACCCCACTGGCCAGGGGATGGTGTTGACCAGCCTGTGTCTGGCATCTATCCTGCAGGACCCTAGAAACATCAAGATCTCTGTAGACCTGTCCTCGAGGAAGCCAAGAAAGCCTTCCCTGCATCCCTTGTCCTTTGCTGAAGTGCCCTAAGTTCCCTTCCCCATCGGACCAGATGTAAGGGCACATGATGATGGGACTGAGTGATCCTCCCCTCATCCTGTCCTTGGTGTCTGGGTCTAGTTCCAAGAAACTCGAGTAGTTAATACAGTACTATGACCACCTAATGTAAAAATCTGCTGACTCAGAAACATCTCCTTGGTACAACAAGATGTAGAAGAGCAGTAATTGGTGAGTCAGGAGACCTACGTCTGAAAGGAAGGGCCCATGTGATCTTTAGCAAGTCATTGCTCCATTTCCCCATCTGTTTGTTATCAACAGACCACAGCCTGACGTTAAAGGGGGTCACAACAGCAACAGAAAACAATACTTCTCTGGCTCTAGCGCACTCCAAAATCCTCTCCCTGCAAAATCCTCTAACTTCCAGAGCCTGCAAACAGTATCTCATGTAGGTTCAAAATAAGTCCTCTCCATTGCCTTGTAGCATGTGTGACTTTCCTCCTCTTTGGCTCTGGATCCTTGTAGAGATCCCTGTGTCCAAGGCTATGTACCAAACCCTTACCGCTGGTGCAACTAGCATTGCTCCACAGGGCCAGAGCCACCATGCCACACCAGGCCACCAGTACTCAGCATGACAGTCTTGGGTCAGGACCCCCAATATCTTGGTATCATGCTCCCATGACTGGTGCCTGACCCTGATGTGTGCATTAGGGTGTCTGTAGAAGCACCATTCCTCTGAATCCTCACACATACCCTGCAAACCAGATATAATACTTCCATTTAATGGAAGAGAAAAATGAGACTCAGACAGATTAAATAGGAAAACCAAGACCCCAAAACCTGCAGGTGGCAAAGCCAGGATTTGGACCCAGGTCCACATGCTGTTACACCATGCCACTACTTAAGGGAAACGTGAGGCTCTAGCTGCTTGGAGTTAATATCCCAAGTCCTACACAATATGTGTATCATTTCCCTTAGTGGTAAGCCTTTATGACAGTAGATAGATGTTTAGACTAATTACACTATAGATTCATTAAAAAAATCTGTGAAAAGAGGTCTACAAAATCATGTCAACTATATATAGAAATACTGGAGCAAACAGACCAGGAAAATGTTAAATTCCAAGAGAAAAACAGACCAAGTTAACAGATAATTCTCAGGGGACAAACTACAAATAATTAATAATTGTGTAAAATTCCAGCATTACTAGTAAATATCTTTAAATACACTAAAATGAGTTTTTAACCTGTGAAATTAGAAAGAAAAATCCTCAAAGGTGGTAGTGCCCCTGGCTTCCAGGGCACTGGTACAATTGGCCAAAAGGTGATCTGGTAATTATTTAGCAAGAATCTTTATTGGTTTTTTTTTTTTTGGAAATTTTTAATTTAAATCCTAGTTAACGCACAGTGCATTACTGGTTTTAGGAGTAGAATTCAGTGGTTCATTACTTCCATTCAGTACCCAGTGGTCACCACAACAAGCACCCTCCTTAATGCCCATCTCCCATCTAGCTCATCCCCCATCCACCTCCCTCCATCTACCTTCTGTTTGTTCTCTATCTTTAAAAGTGCAAATCCTTAATCCAAAAATTCCCATTGTAGAACTTCATGCTGAAAAAATCATCAGAACCTTTAAAAAAGACTTATCTACAAAGACACCCATCGAAGGGTTAATTTTTGTAAAAATCAAAACAATATCAATGTCTAAAAATCAGAAAACGGTTAATGAAATGCAGCCATATGACTGGATACCATGCAGCTATTTAAGTGCTATAGATCCGTCAAAAAGATTAATGACAGAAAACTGCTGAAGCTATCGTTAATTTGAAAATAATAATACTAAATTGTTGTAGTTTAAATAATACTGTCGAGTTTAAGCGATTGAAGGCAATATTTGCCAAGAATTCTGAACATTGCAAGTGTTTTCTACAACGACGTGTATTTCATTTAAAACCAGGAAAATAGAGCTAACGAAATTTCAGGTGCCTGCAGCTCTTTTTTCCTAACATGCTGAGTTGGATGAGGGTCTCCAGCATCCTCGAACTGAAAGAGCATGGTGGATCCCTCCTGGGCAACCATTTTGGCTCTCTTCCTCTCATATCGCAAAGCCAGACAGGTGCTGAACAACATAAACAGCAAGAACAATGGGAACAGGAGCAGCCAGTTTCAAGGATTTAGTCAGCGCCAGGCTCTTCAACCCGCTCTCTACACATACCGCGTCATTCAATTCCCACAAAACCCTATGAGACAGGCAGTGCCCATTTGAAAGATGAAAATACAGGCTCAGGGAGATGAAAATACTTGCCCCAAACCTCACAATTAATGTGTGGCTAAGCAGGGGCTAGAAACCAGATAGGACTCTCTAGAATGCTTTGCTGTTTTCCTCATGTCTGACTGGGAAGGGTTGGAAAGAAAATTCATCAGATTTTTATTTTTGTAATACAAAAATTATATTTATCCATAGCATGACTTCTTTTCATAGAAGTCCGGACACTCCATTCCAAGCTTGTGTCTTTTCCTGACAAATCAAGTGACACTGAGCAAGTCATATTCCTTCCGAGATTCTGCTACTTCCACGTACTGGAGGTTTGGTTTGTTAAAACCCAGCTTTCTAGATCATTCTCCAGAACTACTGAATGGGACTTTCCGGGATTGAGTCTAGTGTATATTTTATTCTTATTCAGAAGAGTCAGTCTCTGGGCTGGTATTTTGGAACCAACATATTAAACAATCTAGGAGGTAGCTTTCCTGTCCACCAGTCGATGACTGCATGGTTGGGGACCCAAGCTTGAAGTCAAGAGGTCGCCGCCACTGGATTTCAGGTGAATCTGAGATGATGGGTGTAAGCTACAAAAGATGGACCCCCTGGGGATCGGTCTGCATGAGCAGAACTCAGAGACAGCAACAGGGAGAAAGCAGTGTGAGTGCTGGACAATGTCCCTGCACGCAGTGGGAGGGACAAGGACGTGAACTCTAGGAAGGAGGTGCAAACAGAGTGTAGAAACCAAAGGAGCGGCTTCACATCGTCACTGAAGGAGCTTTTAAAAAAAAGTACTGCAGACTGGTCCCACCTCCAGATCCTTCCTTAACTGGACTGGGGTATGTGCCTGAGCCTTGGAGGTGTTTTTTTTGTTTTTGTTTTTGTTTTTTAAGGTTTTATTTTCTTTATTTGAGAGTGACAGAGAGACAGAGAAAAAGAGAAGTAGCAGGCACAAGCTGGGGCAGGGGGAGAGAGGGCAGAGGGTGAGGGAGAAGCAGACTCCTTGCTGAGCAGGGAGCCCGATGCGGGGCTCAATCCCAGGACCCCGGGATTATGACCTGAGCTGAAGGCAGACGTTGACCCAACTGAGCCACCCAGGTGCCCTGGAACTTCGGGTTTTTAAAAGCTTCCCAAGGATTCCATTTCGAAGCTAAGGTTGAGATTCTGCATTAGCAAACAAGACACAAAACCCTCAAAATGAGGTGGCTTTATGTGTTACAGACATACCTTTAAAAAGGTTGAAAACTGATATTCCAAGGACCCTCCCGGTGAGTTCACAAGAAAAAATAATCATCTTTTGGGTTTAAAAACAACTGAGACTCTCAAAACACGACCTCCTCAGTACACGTAGGGGATGAACTTCAAACCTCAGTCATGTTTCGGTAGCTGGCTCAGCTTCTGTGTTCAGTCGCATAGAAAGGACTCGGTCTCCAGGTGTATGAGTCACGTGAAGCCTCGCCTAGCTGACTGGATTTTTCTTCTTCACTGAAGTGAGTGAATTGATCTGTTGTTCTGTCACTGCCTAGCTAAAGCCAGTGGGAGGGTGCCAGTTATCATTTGGAGAAAAGGTATCATTTTGAAGTATCAGAGACAGTGGATGAATTGTATTCACACAGCAGACATTTCACTCTACTTTTTAATTTGCTCCTGTTTGAGTTAACGGAGAGTTTCATCTTTATTTTTAAAGAATGACATTTACACAGCCGCTCAAACCGCCAATCTGTTACATAAACAGCCTTGTTTTCCAAAAGGCTGGCACCGCCTAGAGGCCAAATAATGTGCAGCGTTCTGGATTTCTCTTTGGAGGAAATTTTCAACCTGTTGCCTCCTGCCCCTTGTGATGTGCCTCAGTTGGGAGCCCTTAGGGGCAGGTGGGGCAAATGGGATTTTTCATACTGTAGAATTTCCTAAGACCCGGAGGAGTGGGGAGAAGGAGTACCAGAAAGAGATTTTAAAGCCTGACTGCAACAGGATGACGGGGTTGGGGAGCCCTGGAACAAAAGAAGCTTCTCACTGACATCAGAAGCTGAGCTTTGGAACCAGACACTGGGCTTGGTCAGTAAGCTCACACGCAGTGACCTGGCTTTGCTGTCCATACATGAACAGAGGAACCCAAACCTTCTGACTCTAACCCAGGGCTAAAATCTGAAGGTTGCAGGACACCTGGGTGGCTCAGTCAGTTAAGCATCTGCCTTTAGCTCAGGTCATGATCCCAGGGTCCTGGGATCGAGCCCCACATTGGGGTCCCTACTCAGCAGGGAACCTGCTTCTCCCTCTCTCCCTGCCTGCCACTCTGCCTACTTGTGCATGCTTTCTCTCTCTCTCTCTCTCTCTCACACACACACACACACACACTCTTTCAAATAAGTAAAATATTTTTTAAAATAAAATAAAATAAAATCTGGAGGTCTTATAAGTTGGTCTCACCAAGCCTCAGGACAACAGCCCATTAAGCCAGTATTTTTCAGTTTGGTTTACACACCACTTATATCAGTATCATTGTGGGTGCTTGTGTAAAATGCTATTCCCTGGTACCCATCCCAGATCCCAGAAGCAACATCTGTTGGTGTAGGGCCCAGGAAGCTAAATTTTAACAGTCCATTGCAAACGGTGTCTCAGTGCAGCTCTCATGGAAGCTTGGAGTGGTGGCTGAACGCCCATGGGTTGCCTTGGGTGCGACGGGCTCTCTTTTGATAGAGGATGGCTTTTCAACAGAGGAAGCACCAGTGTGTGCATGGCTGACCTCAGAGCTCTTGCATGCCCCACACTCACCCGGAGGCACATGTGCACTCTGGACAACTGTGTACAGACAACCTGAACTCTGTCAGCCTTTTCCACTGTCTCAATGGAAAGTAACTGGGTCAAGACTCTTGAATCGAAATGTCAACCAGCTAATCTGATCCATTAGTCCTTACTCATTGATTTGTGCTAATTAGCAAGGTCTAGACCCCTGGTTCTCCAACCTTAGTGTTCATTGGAATCACTGGGAGCATCTGTTAAAATACAGATTACTGAACTCCACTCTTGGAGTTTCTGACTCAGTCGGTCTGGGAGGAGGCCCAAGAATCTGCATTTCTTACAAGTCCCCAGAAATTAATGCTGATGTTACTGATCCAGGGACCACTGGTTCTCAAGTTTTCTTGGGTATTAGAATCACCTAAGAGAATTTTAAAAATTTTTAACAAATAGTTCACACCTCATCCCAGTTCAATCAGAATATCTGGGGGTGAGACCAAGCTATCAGTCCTTTTTAAATCACCCCAGGTGCTTCCAACCAAATTTGAGAATTATTGGTCTATTCATAAAAGCATGTGGAGTTTGCTAGGTTGAAGATTCCTGGGCCTCTGCCCAAAGAAATCTGGCTCAGAATGGCTCCAGGAGAGTCTGTGCACTGGGGTTTTGGACAAGCAGCTCAGACACTGATGATACAAACTAAAGTGCAGAACTTCTTTTTTGTTTAAGATTTATTTACTTGAGAGAGAGAGCGCGCGCGCGCGCAAGCTTTGGGGGAGGAGCAGAGGCGGGAAGAGAGAGAGAGAATCCACAAGCAGATTCCCTGAGGAGCTCAGAACCCAACATGGGGCTCGATCCTATAAGCCTGAGATCATGACCTGAGCCAAAACCAAGAGTCGGCTATTGAACCTTCCGAGCCACCCAGGTGCCCCCCTAGTGTAGAACTTCTAATGGCACATGAAATTCCATGGAGAGTTTTTTAAGCACTAGTGCCCACCTGCCTAGAGATTCTGATTCAGTTGGTCCAAAGTGTGGCCCTTGTATCTGAAATGTTCATGGCTCCCCAGTTATTTTAATATTTTCATAGAGAGCCAGGGCTGAGAACCACTGGTTTGTGCAGAAGCAACACCTGTGGGACCTGTTAAACCACAGAGATGCCCACTCCCTACTCCCAAGTTAGTGAATCAAAAAGTTTAGCACTGACACCGGGTACATGTTTTTAACAAATCTCAGAGAATATTCTAAGCAGAGCCAGATTTGAAAACCATTGGTCTAAATTAAATTTCCCTTTTTTAACCATGGACTTCTGAGAAAAATCTGTGAAAACTACTGGCTTAGATTAATGCTATTCTCACTGTTTCTGATAATAACAGCAAGCATTTTTTCAGCACCTAGATATGCCTGCTACTCTAAATACATAATCATTGATTCTTACAATGACCCAGAAGGACTGAACTTGGGGAGGAAAGCAGGGAAAATAAATTCATCCAAATCCAGATGCCATCTACCATGAAACAGCTCCATTTCTAAGGTGGGCCATTCTCATATGCTGGGCTCTTGGTAAGATGATTCTGGATGACCCACTCCCTCAGGTGCTGGTGCCTTCAATTCCACCAGGAAGCTTCCCCACTGTCCTTGTGTACCCACATGGGATGCTGAAAGCTCCATGACAAGTTTTTTCTGTTTTTAAAAAGAAGAAAGAGGAGGAGGAGGAGGAGGAAGAGAAGAAAAGAGAAGTATGTTTCTTCTGATAGAGTGGACTTCTCCCACTGATTGACACTGGCACAAAGATGGGGCAGACGTCAAGATCTAACACATGCCAGCCACAAGTGGCTTTGCTTCCTGTTCAGCGGTGATCTTCTTTAAGGCTTGGTCTAGTACGAGGTTATTACTTCCCTACAATGTCTGGATCTATTTATTCCTTCTTTCTCCAAACATCTTACTTTTTCATATTTCTTACATGGCCGACTTTTAATTGCCACCAGAAGACAGGAATAACCTGTAGTTTTAAATCCCTCAATAATCCAAAATGTCTATATCCAAGTGGAAGTTTACTAACTACAAATCAAATAAAGAAAAAATTATATCACTTTTCTTTATTCCCCACAACTGACATTATCTGACTTTTGAGTCTGCCAAGAGGTAGAAGTTAGAAGGGTAGGGAAAGGGTTCAAGTTATCAATTAAATATAACTTGGTTAATTCTAGTATGAAACATTCTCTTATTGTCTCATCTCACTCCTGTGTCTAAGAAATGTTCCATCTCTCAAAATTATCTTCCCTTCCCATTTCCCTTACCAGGATAGCTCCTGAGCCCAGGGGTAAGCTTCTGTGTACTATGGTGGCAGGAGGGCAGGAATGGAATGATGGCCCACGTACTAACCTCCACATCCCTGCTGTTATCCATGAGGACACTGGGCTGATGACTGATCTTCTCCCTGGACCCCTGAACCTGCATGCCACTATAGGTACCTGATCCCACCTGACTCTTTGGGAAACTGTGGTACCATCCACAGCTAGAGTCTGTTGTCCTTGAGGCATCCTCTGGCTGTCAAGTCTCGCTTCATGATCTCTTATATATTTTCTGCTCCATTTGACCCCTAAACATTTCGGTGTTCCCTCTTGGGGGGAGAGAGTTTTCCAGCTGGGTACTCTGACCCCACAGGCACATGTTCCATTCTGTACCCAGTCTGACTTCCTCCATGATTCCCATCCTTCTGCCCCTCTACCATTCCACTGAAACTACTCTTTTCAAGTTCACTGATGACCTCCATATTGCCCAACCTAGTGGCCAGTTCTCAGTTCTCATCCTATTTCCCATATCAGCAGGATTGGACAGTTGACTGTTTCTTCCTTGAATTACTTTCTTTACTTGACTTTCTAAAAATCTTCGTCTTCCTCTAACCTCACGATCTATCAACTCTTCTCTGACTCCTCCCCTGACCTCTAACTGTGAGTGACTCAGGGCTCAGATCTTAGGTGTCTTCTCCAATTCTCCTTTAAACTCACCCCCTTGGTGTCCTCATCTAGTCTCCTGGCTTTAAATGCCACCTCTGCTAACGATTCTCAAAATTCACCACAAGTCTCAACCTCTCCACATAGTCTAGATGATTCCAAGATCCAACTGTCTAGTCCACAGTGCCATCTGGATAACCAACAGGCATCTCAAACCTGACCTGTCCACAACTAAATTCTGACTTTTCCACCTTAAACCCGCCCCTTCTACAATTTTCCTTAATGCACGAAGTGGCAATTCTATCCTTCCAGTTCCTCAGGCCAGAATTCCTTGTCTCTTCTCCTCTCAGGTCATCAGAACTCATCCATTAGCAATCTTGTTGGCTCTACCATCAAAATATTTCCAGAATTCACACTTCTCACTGTTTTCACCACTGCAACTCTAGTCTCATTTTTTTTTTTCACTTCAAAGGGTGAAGTATTTTTTTTTATTTAAAATCAATTAACATGTAGTGTATTATTAGTTTCAGAGGTAGTTTAGTGATTCATCATTACCATATAACACCCAGTGCTCATTACGTCACATGCCTTCCTTAATACCCATCATCCAATTATTACATCCCCCAAACCCCCTCCTCTCTAGCAACCCTCAGTTTGTTTCCTAGAGTTAAGAGTCTCTCATAGTTTGTCTCCTTCTCTGATTTCATCTTATTTCATTTTTCCTTCCCTTCCCCTATGTTCCTCTGTTTTGTTTCTTAAATTCCACATATGAGTGAAATCATATGATAATTGTTATTCTCTGATTGACTAATTTCACTTAGCATAATACTCTCTAGTTCCATCTATGTCATTGCAAATGGCAAGATTTGGGGTTTTTTTTTATGTCTGAGTAATATTCCATTGTATGTATATACCACATCTCTTTATCCATTCATCTGCTGATGGACATCTGGGGTCTTCCCATATTTGCGCTATTGTGGACATTGCTACTATAAACATTGGGGTGCGCTTACCCCTTCGATCACTACATTTGTATACTTTGGATAAATACCCCGTAGTGCAATTGCTGGGTTGTAGGGTGGCTCTCTATTTTTAACTTTTTAGAGACCTCCATACTGTTTTTCAGAGTGGCTGTACCAGCTTGCATTCCCACAAACAGTGTAAGAGGGTTCCCCTTTCTCCACATCCTTGCCAACATCTGTTGTTTCCTGACTTGTTAATTTCAGCCATTCTGACTGGTGTGATGTGTCTCACTGTAGTTTTGATTTGTATTTCCCTGATGCCAAGTGATAGCTAATTCATTCTTATCTGTACTTGGATCATGGATGGCATTGGTCACCTATCTGGTCTCCTGCTTCAATGCTTGCCTCCCTTCAATCTATTCTCGATATAACAACCTTATTGATTCCTTTAAACAAAAGTCAAATTAGGCCACTGCTCTGTTCAAAAGTCTCCAGAAAATTCCACCTCAGGCTAAAAGCCAAAGTGCTTACATGGTCCTATACAATCTACTCTCAGCATTTCCTGCCACTGGGGCCCACCATTACCTCATGGACCTCATCTCCTACCTCTGCCCTTCCTTCGTTCTGCTCTTCTCAGAACACCCTTAGCCAGTTTCCTCACCCTCTACAGGCACTTACACAGATACTGTCTTCTCAGTCAGGTCTTCAATAACAACCCCAGTAAAAAAAATTACAAGTCCACCCCAACCCCACTCCTCATGCTATCCAACTCCTTGCTTTGTTTTCTCATAGTATTATTATTATTATTATTATTTTACCAAGGGACATGTATTTTACATATTTGTTTATTGTCTTCTTCTCTCAAAATAATGCAAGCTCATGATGTCATTTTACTGAAACAGTAGTTGCTCAACAAATATTTCTGAGTATATCTTATTAATTCTAATATTCACTACCCCCCACCCCACCAACTGGGGTTTTGACCTAAAGAAGAAGAACCAGGGTCCACGCATCGCACCACTTGTCTTTGTTCCCCATTGTCCCCTTCCTTAAAGACTTTAAGTGTGGCAGATTGAATAGAGGTATTTATCTCCACTTCTCCCCAAACTCATTTTCCAAAGTAAAAAGTCAACAGATAACATTTAAAATTTAAAATTCAAAGTTACCTGTAATTCTGTAATATGGCAGAAGATAAAGCAGAATTGAGTGCTTGCCTCTGGGGAGTAAGAATTTGGGGATGAGGAGAGTAAGAGATTATGCTGTTGAGTTTGCTGTTTTTGTCTTTCAAGTTTTAGGATACATTTTGCAAAATTTTATTTTATTTTTTTTTAAGATTTTTTATTTATTTATTTGACAGAGAGAGATCACAAGCAGATGGAGAGGCAGGCAGAGAGAGAGAGAGAGAGAGAGGGAAGCAGGATCTCTGCCGAGCAGAGAACCCGATGCGGGACTCGATCCCAGGACCCCGAGATCATGACCTGAGCCGAAGGCAGCGGCTCAACCCACTGAGCCACCCAGGCGCCCACATTTTGCAAAATTTTAAAAGAAACAGATAAAATAGAGTAATAGTAGGAAATTTTAATATACCTTTTACAAACCAGTGAGATCTAGGAGATAAGAAGTAAACACAGACACAGAGAGACTGAATAGTACAATCAACTCACATGTTTTAATTGCTAAAGAACTTGACGCTGAATGAAAGACATATAAACATCAATCATGTACATGACTGCAAAGAAAACCTCAAGAAAATATGGAAAGTAGGGATTTTTTTAGATCTCTTTCTCTATTAAGAACCCAGTAAGATTAGGAATAAATGGTATATAAAGGGAGCTTTAGAAATTCAGAAATTCCCTTTCTCTCTTGACCGGGCCTAACTTTCAACAGTATTTTCCCCTGGGAACACAATACATAAAAAGCTTCATTTGACAGTCAAAGCTCAGCAATGACTTTGGTGTTCTAGCCAGAGACTACCCTGCCCCTGAAGCACTGAGAGTCATTGATTAAAAGGATGTGGAGCCATATGGCATCTTGATTTAAGGGGAATAAAAAATACATTAAATAATTCCTAAAATACCATCTCCATTATTCATTAGTGTGGTCATTACTTTAAATCCGGAGCCACAAAATGTCAATCAATTGATGGGAAGGACCGGAATTGCCAATCTCAGCTGTACCTCTCTGCGCATCTTTGGTCAGCATCTCTGAAAGGACTGATGAGCAGTGAAGTAGTAAGATTCAGTGATGGCTGGGATTTCAATCATTACTGAAAAAAGATCTTTAAGGTATCTGGACAAGTGCTTCTCAAAGTTGTGTGTCAGTTAAAATGCATATTCCTGGGCCCACCTCTGCCCAACCAAATCAGAATACATGGAAAAATTTTAAAAATCTACATTTTTCCTGATAGGCTGTTTGTTACAGTTTGAAAACTACTGATATACACAATCTACTAACAATAATCTCCCAATAATCCAGAGTGAACTAAAATCATAGAAGGAAATGGATTTAGCATAGTAACTCTCTTTTTTGGTGGGGGGTGGTGGTGAGGAGGGTCTATTGCTTTACAGTTTAATTAAAATGAAAGTCTTAGGGTGCCTGGATGGCTCAGTCCGTAAAGCAGCTGCCTTTAGCTCAGGTCATGATCCCAGGGTCCTGGGTTCGAGCCCCACATCGTGCTCGCTGCTTAGCAGAGCCCCTGCTTCTCCCTTTCCCTCTGCCTGCCACTTTGCCTACTTGTGCTCTCTCTCTATCTGTCAAATAAGTAAATAAAATCTTTAAAAAGTAAAATAAGGGACGCCTGGGTGGCTCAGTTGGTTAAGTGGCTGCCTTCAGCTCAGGTCATGATCCTGGTGTCCTGGAATCGAGTCCTACATCGGGTTCCTTGTTGGGCAGGGAGCCTGCTTCTCCCTCTGCCTGCTGCTCAGTCTGCCTGTGTTCACTCTCTCTCTCTCTCTCTGACAAGTAAATAAATAAAATCTTTAAAAACATATATAAAAAATAGGGGTGCCTGGGTGGCTCAGTGGTTAAAGCCTCTGCTTTCGGCTCAGGTCAAGATCCCAGGGTCCTGGGATCGAGCCTCACATCGGGCTCTCTGCTCACCAGGGAGCCTGCCTCCTCCTCCTCTCTCTCTCTGCCTGCCTCTCTGCCTACTTGTGATCTGTCAAATAAATAAAAATCTTTAAAAAAAATATATATATATATATATATAAATAAAATAAAATAAAAAATAATAAAATAAAATGAAAGTCTTGGGGCACCTTGGTGGCTCAGTTGGTTAAGTGTCTGCCTTCGGCTCAGATCATGATCCTAGGGTCATACCCCACGTTGGGCTCCCTGCTCAGCAGAGTTTGCTTCTCCCCCTGCCACCCGCCCTGCTTGTGTGCAAGCCCTCTCTCTCCCAGATAGATAAATAAATAAATAAATAAAATCTTAGAAAGAAAGAAATAAAGAGAGAGAGAGGGATGGAGGGAGGAAGACTTAAGAATAACAACCTGACAGGCTTGACACACAACTATTATATTGGGTTATCTTTCATAATTTTGACTCATAGCCAATCCAGTAAAGGAAATGATATAGTTTCAGCTTGACATGCACCAATGGCTTTCATCTGCTTGTCCCATGTTGTCAACCAATTCCCAGCACCATATCTCCAGTCAGTGTCCCACACGTGCTGGTTGGGGATTCCTGCCCCATTTGTTCATTACACAGGAGCATCCTCAACAAGAATGCCTTCCCAAGTTAGGCAAGACATTTCACAAAATAATAAAAGATGTTCATGAATCTTTTAATTGGCAATTCTGCTTCTGGGACTATGTTCTAATGTTCCTCAGACTAATGTGCTGAGACGTGTAGACCCGTGTGCTAGTTGTAGCATAGCTTATGATAGCAAAAATCAGAGTCATCCTAAGTATCTGTAACATTTGGGAGTTAAGTGTGTCTGCATATAAGAGAACATTTAAAATAATCATCACTTAACCAAACAGAAAAGTATTTCTTTCTCACCTAAAAGAAGATCAGGGGAGGGAGGCCGTCCTGGGCTGATACAGCATCTTGGTAGTGCCATCACAGACCGAGGCTCCTGTCTTGCCAGGTGACCATCCTCAGGAAGTGGTTTCCATCCTTCAAGTCCCAGTGCACAGCCATGTTTGCTATTCCTCCTGGATACCCCCTCACCACCTGGGAGAGCAAAGGGAAAATGGTTGAAATCTGAGCAACCTTTAAATCGAGAACAAAAATTAAGCTTAGGGGCACCTATGTAGCTCAGCGCGTTAAAGCCTCTGCCTTCAGCTCAGGTCATGATCTCGGCGTCCTGGGATCAAGCTCCGCATCTGGCTCCCTGCTCGGTGGAGAGCCTGCTTCCCCTCCTCTCTCTCTCTGCCTGCCTCTCTGCCTACTTATGATCTCTGTCTGTCGAATAAATAAATAAAATCTTTTTTAAAAAATTAAGCTTAGAGGGACTTATTGCACTGGACCAGGTTTACTAGATTCAACTTAAAATTTAGATTTTTCTTCCTACTTCTATATGGATGGGAATTATTCATGAAATCCGAATAAAAAATTTCTTTAAACTACATTTTCTCTGTTCACCTGAGTATAGTGGGAGTAAATTTACAAACCTACTATATTGTATCTCTTTGAAAAATTTAAAAATTTTAAAGTCCCCTTCAGATTGCTTTATCATCTCAGTTTTAGAGATAGGGGACTGAATTCTTCTTCTAGAGTCAAAAGTGTTAAGTGAGACCAAAGGATCCCACCTTGGTGTTCCCCTTAAGTCAAATGATAGCCTCCTTTCTGGGCCACAGGGGAAGTGGAATCTGTGTGTCTCATTCACTGTCTCTCCTGCCTCTTCTACCCACAATGTCCTAGGGTCAATAAAGTTCAGCTCTTCTTTTACTTCCTCCTCCTATCTCTCAGGAGTTCCCTTAGTACCAGGACCAGCTACCTAATTCTTGGAGCCCAGTGCAGAATGAATAAGGGGTCCTTGTTCAAAAATTATTAGGAACTTCAAGATGGTGACAGCAGAGCATTAAGCCAAGTACAGGGCCCTGCTAAGCATGGGGCCCTATGTGGCTGCACAGGCTGTGTGCCCACACAGCTGCTCCCATAGCTGGCCCCACATGTACCCAAGGTCTTGAAGTCTTAAAGTCTTTGGGGCTTTCACTCTCCCTACATAATATCTTCCTCCTTTCTGTTTCTGGCTTACCATTTAGACCTTACGGCTGGTTAGAATAACTCCTCTAGATGTAAAGGAACCTGGACTTCAAGTTACTTTTCTTGTTGTGGAACTGAACAAAATTTAACTTGATGATAAATCTGATTAATGTCTTTTTAGAAAACACTGGGTGTTTCCCATCCCCTTTCCTAGAAGCCCTGCCAATCACACTGCAGTGTAGGGGGAAAGAGTTTCAGGATAGGAAAACAGATCATCTGAAAATATTTTTTAAATAGTATTCTTGTCACAAAGGGAAAAAATACAAATCCCTTATCTAAGAATAGGAGCTTATAAAACAAGAACAATTGGATTTGAAAAAGAACTGAGTAGAAGTCCAAAAATGAAAATATGCTCATTAAAAAAAAACCTGAGAAGAGGATTAGCGAATTGAGAACTTAAACAATAACAGGACACACAGTCCAGAGAAATAAAGAAAATTAAGAATATGAACAAGATGCTGGGGGTGCCTTGGTGGCTCAGTCAGTTAAACATCTGACTCTTGGTTTCGACTCATGTCTCAGGGCTGTGAGACCAAGCCCCATGTCGACCTCCAGGCCCAATGTGAGCCTGCTTAAGAGTCTCCCTCTCTCTTTCCCTCTGACATTCCCACCACACTTGCAATTCTCTTAAAAAAAAAATAAAATAAAAAGAATACGAACAAGATGGTGAGAGATAGGGAGGAAAGAAAGAGAATGATTTAGTATATTCCTGGTCAAAATTCCAGAAGAATGGAAGGGAGAAACTCGGAAAGAGGCAATAAAGAAACAACTGAAAAGAACTTGCCAGAACCAAAAGAATTAGACTAAATAAGTAAAAAGTCATGAGCAGGATAAATAAGAACAATTTCAAACACATTGTAGTGAAACTACAGAATATTAAAGAGAAAATCTGCAAATCAAACAGAGAAGGCAGATTATCTTAAAATGAAAAACCACACGATCGTACTGGCTGCAGACTGACGGCAGACTTCTCAGAAGGAACAGATGCCAGAAGAGAATAATTCCATCTGCACAGTTGTTCAGGGGGAAAACCGACACGACAGAATTCTACCCACAGATAAATGATCATTCAAGAGTGAAAGTAATATAAGTACATTTTTTATACATCCCAAGCCCAAGAGAGCTAACCGACCTTCACCAAAAACACTACCACAAGAGAGATGCCAGCAAGAAAGAACAGGAAGCCAGAATGAAAGATGACATTCAAGAGCAGAAAGAAAGAAAGAAAGAAAGAAAGAAAGAAAGAAAGAAAGAAAGAAAGAAAGAAAGAAAGAAAGAAAGAAAGAAAACTGGTATAGAATATGCTAACTAATAATAATAACCATTCTTTTGTATTTAAGAACAAGGTAGAACTGAAACTCCAGACAACAGTAACATGGGAGGTTGAAGACGGTTGTGTAGTAGGAAAAAAATGGGCTTAATTCCTCACCTGTTTAGAAGGAGAAGATAAATTAACTTTAGTATTTATTTTAAAATACTGTGAGTTGGGGCACCTGGGTGGCTCAGTGGGTTAAGCCTCTGCCTTCTGCTCAGGTCATAATCTCAGGGTCCTGGGATCGAGCCCCGAATCGGGCTCTCTGCTCTCAGCGGGGAGCCTGCTTCCCCCCTCTCTCTCCTCATGCCTCTCTGCTTACTTGTGATCTCTCTGTCAAATAAATAAATAAAATCTTTAAAAAAATAAAAATAAAATAAAATACTGTGAGTTGTGTGTAACAAAATTATAGATACCTGCTAAGGGGCTAGAATTAGAATGTGTTAACTTTCAAAGTGGGAGAGAAGGGGAAAGAGAAAACTTGATCATGCCATCAAAGAGGAGAAGGGCAGGGGTTGGCAGGGGAAGCAAACAAAATAAAAAAACCAAAAGCAAACAGAAACAAATTAAAATGGTATCAATGATTCCAAATATGACACATACCATAACCGATACCACAAATAAGACTCATTCACTGACAGAGATCTTTACGGGTAAGTCATATCAAATGAGAAAAGCAACCTGGAATATAATACATTCCATCACACACACATATGCTAGTATATTCTGTCCTTTGACGTGTAAGTATGCACATCAGAAGTATTGAAAAATATTTTATGAATACAACTTAGGGGCACCTGGGTGGCTCAGTTGGTTAAGCAACTGCCTTCCCCTCAGGTCACGATCCCAGGGTCCTGGGATCCGGTGCTGCATCGGGTTCCGCATCGGGTTCCCTGCTCAGTGGGGAGCCTGCTTATCCCTCCGCCCCTCCTCCTGCTCATGCTCTCTCTCTCTCTCTCTCTCTCAAATAAATAAATAAAATCTTATTTTAAAAAAAAAAGAATATAACTTAAACTCATTTCTGGGATGGGACAAAACAGAATAGGGAAAAAAAGAACTTCAATTTGATCTGAAATATTTTTCAGATTTTATATTTTATATTTCTTATATTTTCATTTAAAAAAAAAAAAAGACCAGGGGCGCCTGGGTGGCTCAGTGGGTTAAAGCCTCTGCCTTCGGCTCAGGTCATGATCCCAGGGTCCTGGGATCGAGCCCCCCATTGGGCTCTCTGCTCAGTGGGGAGAGCCATATCCTCTCTCTCTCTGCCTACTTGTGATCTCTGTCTGTCAAATAAATAAATAAAATCTTTAAAAAAAAAAAAAAAAGACCAAAAGCAAATATTACAAAATGTTAATGGACTTTGAGTATACAGGTTGTTTACTACTCTTCATACTGTTCTGCACTCTTTAAATTTCAAAAATCAAAAATAATTAAATAAACTATAAATCAAGATGGAAGAAGGGAAGTGAGGAGAAATCTTTTAAATATCTCAGAAAATATTTTTTTTAATTTTTTTATTTTTTTCAGCATAACAGTATTCATTATTTTTGCACCACACCCAGTGCTCCATGCAATCCGTGCCCTCTACAATACCCACCACCTGGTGCCCCCAACCTCCCACCCCCCACCCCTTCAAAATTCTCAGATCGTTTTTCAGAGTCCATAGTCTCTCATGGTTCACCTCCCCTTCCAATTTCCCTCAACTCCCTTCTCCTCTCCATCTCCCCTTGTCCTCCATGCTATTTGTTATGCTCCACAAATAAGTGAAACCATATGATAATTGACTCTCTCTGCTTGACTTATTTCACTCAGCATAATCTCTTCCAGTCCCGTCCATGTTGCTACAAAACTTGGGGATTCATCCTTTCTTTCTTTTTTTTTTTTTTTTTTTTTTACAGCTTTATAAACATATTTTTTTATCCCCAGGGGTACAGGTCTGCGAATCGCCAGGTTTACACACTTCACAACACTCACCATAGCACATACCCTCCCCGATATCCATAACCCCACCCCCTCTCCCAACCCCCTCCCCCCATCAACCCTCAGTTTGTTTTGTGAGATTAAGAGTCACTTATGGTTTGTCTCCCTCCCAATCCCATCTTGTTTCATTTACTCTTCTCCTACCCCCTCGACCCCCCATGTTGCATCTCCTCTCCCTCATATCAGGGAGATCATATGATAGTTGTCTTTCTCCGATTGACTTATTTCGCTAAGCATGATACCCTCTAGTTCCATCCACGTCGTCGCAAATGGCAAGATTTCATTTCTTTTGATGGCTGCATAGTATTCCATTGTGTATATATACCACATCTTCTTTATCCATTCGTCTGTAGATGGACATCTAGGTTCTTTCCATAGTTTGGCTATTGTAGACATTGCTGCTATAAACATTCGGGTGCATGTGCCCCTTCGGATCACTATGTTTGTATCTTTAAGGTAAATACCCAGCAGTGCAATTGCAGGGTCATAGGGTAGTTCTATTTTCAACATTTTGAGGAACCTCCATGCTGTTTTCCAGAGTGGTTGCACCAGCTTGCATTCCCACCAACAGTGTAGGAGGGTTCCCCTTTCTCCGCATCCTCGCCAGCATCTGTCATTTCCTGACTTGTTCATTTTAGCCATTCTGACTGGTGTGAGGTGATATCTCATGGTGGTTTTGATTTGTATTTCCCTGATGCCGAGTGATATGGAGCACTTTTTCATGTGTCTGTTGGCCATCTGGATGTCTTCTTTGCAGAAATGTCTGTTCATGTCCTCTGCCCATTTCTTGATTGGATTATTTGTTCTTTGGGTGTTGAGTTTGCTAAGTTCTTTATAGATTTTGGACACTAGCCCTTTATCTGATATGTCATTTGCAAATATCTTCTCCCATTCTGTCGGTTGTCTTTTGGTTTTTTTAACTGTTTCCTTTGCTGTGCAAAGCTTTTGATCTTGATAAAATCCCAATAGTTCATTTTTGCCCTTGCTTCCCTTGCCTTTGGTGATGTTCCTAGGAAGATGTTGCTGCGGCTGAGGTCGAAGAGGTTGCTGCCTGTGTTCTCCTCGAGGATTTTGATGGATTCCTTTCTCACATTGAGATCCTTCATCCATTTTGAGTCTATTTTCGTATGTGGTGTAAGGAAATGATCCAATTTCATTTTTCTGCATGTGGCTGTCCAATTTTCCCAACACCATTTATTGAAGAGGCTGTCTTTGTTCCATTGGACATTCTTTCCTGCTTTGTCGAAGATGAGTTGACCATAGAGTTGAGGGTCCATTTCTGGGCTCTCTATTCTGTTCCATTGATCTATGTGTCTGTTTTTGTGCCAGTACCATGCTGTCTTGATGATGACAGCTTTGTAATAGAGCTTGAAGTCCGGAATTGTGATGCCACCAACTTTGGCTTTCTTTTTCAATATTCCTTTGGCTATTCGAGGTCTTTTCTGGTTCCATATAAATTTTAGGATTATTTGTTCCATTTCTTTGAAAAAAATGGATGGTACTTTGATAGGAATTGCATTAAATGTGTAGATTGCTTTAGGTAGCATAGACATTTTCACAATATTTATTCTTCCAATCCAGGAGCATGGAACATTTTTCCATTTCTTTGTGTCTTCCTCAATTTCTTTCATGAGTACTTTATAGTTTTCTGAGTATAGATTCTTAGTCTCTTTGGTTAGGTTTATTCCTAGGTATCTTATAGTTTTGGGTGCAATTGTAAATGGGATGGACTCCTTAATTTCTCTTTCTTCTGTCTTGTTGTTGGTGTAGAGAAATGCAACTGATTTCTGTGCATTGATTTAATATCTCAGAAAATATTATTTAGTGCTTTAGTGCTTATTACAAGCATTTGAATATATATTAGAAAACACAAAAATATAATTGTTTAAGAATTCTTTATTATTTAGATTTTACAGTGATTGAAAATGAACTTTACACTTAATTGGTCAGAATTAGGAAGTTTTCAGACACAAAAAGAGCAAAAAAATATGTAATCAGGATTGCCTAACGATGGACATCAAAGGATAATGAAAGATTTTGTTTTGGACAAAATACTGTGGTTCCTCGAACTAGGGAGCAGATAGTAGTACCCAATGGACTCTCTGTCATTTATTGATGAGCCTTAGGTTTTTAAAATTAGTTTCAGAGCCTCTTCAAAGAATCCAATTTTATCTCAGAGCTAGAAATCTGGAGCACAAAGTTGTCATTTTCAGAGAAAATGAACGCACAGTTTTCTTTAAAAAAAAAAATTTTTTCAGGATTCTGAATCTGGGGGGTAAAAAATTACAGTGTTTCTACTTGAGTTGTGTTTTGGATCTAAGAAGTTTGATTTAATCCCCAGAGGGCTTAATAGCTGTTCTTGGTTAAAAAATAAATAAGTGAGACTATTTTGTAAAATACCTTCCTTTTCACAAAGTAAGTGTTCAGCTTCAACTATCGCGTTCATGAAGTCAGATTCACAACTACAGGAGATTTTTGTAGTTCTAAGAAAAGAAGCTTGTCTCAGTTCACCCTACTCCTCCTTTAAATAAAAAATGCAGCCGCTGTATTGAGCTTTCCTAACATCAGTAAAGCTCAGGCAACACCCAGAAGTGCCCTCTTTGGGATGGCTAACTGATTTTCTCAAGGTCATGCAGGGATATGGCTCAGGAAGAAGGGGGAAACCTTAGGTTTGCCTGACTAGTAAACTTATACTGGGCTCTTTGTGTGAAATCTCTTGGTCACTGATCTCCAAATTAAAAATAGCTCACAATTCACCTTGGGTCCTTTTGGCTCACAATTCAACATGGGAACATGAATGGCTGAGGCCTGGTGGGACATATTCCAGGTAAAACCAAGAGGCCTTCCTCATCTTCAGTATTAAAGAACACAGAACGGTAACCAATGAGCCATTCCTCTAGATGACCATTAAAGTGAATTCTGTCTGGGTTAGGCTGTCTCTGCATAGGGAGGCCACCCACGGGCTTTAATGGGCATGGAAATCAGCAAGATGGAGGCAACCAGAGGGAACATGACCAGGACCAAGGCAGGCTAAAGGGCTAGGTGTGGTGTTGGGCAGTTCAGCTTACCTTGGTGCCTTTGTGCCAAGAAACTCTGGAAAACAACACTCGGATGGAATGGTCAAAACAATCAATTGGCCCTAAATGAATGTTCTCAGGCATTGGCCAAAAATGAATATTCTTTGTTTGGTGAACCACAGAACAATTTTGTGAACTTTAAAAGAGAAACATATCCCATGGTGCACAAAATAAGTACTGTTTTCTACACATTTAGCAGGTGTAAGTAACTACCCTTCAGGCTGAAATGTGGGGGTCCCTGCACTCCTTCAGAGCACCAGCCCTTAATGGTCCGTTGGTTCGCGGGTTCGGTCAGGAGGTTAGTTAGCTCTTTGAAAAGTTGTGTCAGCCTGGGTATGGAAGCCACCTCCTAAGACTCGGTTTTATCTTTGATCCCTGAACGAACAGAAGCAGCTGCCCCAATCTCTCTGTTTTCTCCGACTCTGAGAAGCACCCTGTCCTGACATCCCTGTGCCATTAAAGGCTAAAACTGTTGAGGCAAAGGTGACCAGACTTCTGTGCCCCACCAATCAAGTAAAACCACAGGCTGGGTGCAGACCTCTGTAGCCAAGCAACCCCTCAAAGCCTCCACTCTCCTGATGCGCATGAAGCTGCTTGCTATCTGCTCTGCTTTTGTGAAGTCTCAGACCTCTGACCTCAGGCAGCTTTCTTTAAAAGATGAGGAGGAGAGGTGTGAGAGTATACTAGCACCGAAGCTAACCGTGTCTACTGAACCTCAGCATTCCAAATTCAGGGGCCAGTGTTTGTCTCTGGACTCAGCCCAGCTCAGAAACAGCAGAGGCATTTCCAGAACTGTCTCTGGGCATTGGCCAAAGGGTAGCATGTGTATCTGTGGTTACTGACAAAACTAAGAACTAGCCTCTGATTCCTCACCAAAGAGAGTCTCTCAGCAGGTCCAACGAGAAGAAGTTACCAAAACGCATCCAAATTTGGGGTAGGCTGGGGTCTGGGATGCTCCTGACACAGACCCAGACCCGTCCCCCAAACTGCTGTAAGAGTGCTCAGCCACTCCTCCTCGGGCCTGCTGGTCCCCTGCACAGAGACGGATGCTCTGAATTATACGTGCTGTACTTAATCTGGTGCCTGTAGCTGTCGAGTTGTTTTTATTTCTCACGGTCTCGGCTGTACCACTTCAGGAAAACTCCAAATAACTAAGAGGGCTTTCTAAAAGAGTATCATGCTAAACTCACAAGTCAGACAATGACAAGCAAAGGTATATCAATGAAATTAGGTGCCTCCACTGAAATGCCAAACTTCCTAAACATTTTCTTTGTAAGATCCAGTTCATACCCTTAAGCTAAGGCACCTCTCTCTATGCTGTGGGAAGAATGACAGAGCACCCTGCTAGCGGATAGGAGGTCCCGAACCAGAGTCACTTTCCTAAATGAATAGGTGATGATTCCTTTCCCTTTCACTGTATTTAACACATAGTTGTACACTCTGGCCTGGAATCTCACTCTTCATAGGCAATATTGCCTATAATAACTGTTTGCCTTCGAGAACCCATCTGCTCCATCTCATTGAGCCCACACTACAATGCACGGGGCCGTCCCTGCACAGTGAAACATAGCTACACTCATACGAAGCGATGCACCATTCACAGGCTTTCTCAGGCCTCTCTCTTGGTAGTCATGGGACCAGGACAACAACTTCACTGGCAAGCATGAGATGATAGATAAGTTGTCCGTGATCTCCCCGGTCAGATGTCATTCTCTCTCCAGGAAGATATGCTACAATTCTACCTTCAAAGAGCTATTCCTTTGGGTGAAGACACAGTCATCTCCAAGAGTTCCTAGAAGTGAAGGAGCAAAGTGGAGAGTGTCCTGACTTTGGAGTTGGGCAGATCCGAGTCCCAATAAAAACTCTGCTGCTTATCAACTGTGAGAGGGTGGGCCAGACACTTAACCTCCTGGAGCCTTAGACTGGCCTTATGTAAAACCCAAGAACTTCATAGGGCTCACATAAGGCAGCATTTATTTGGGCAATGTATCCAGAATACTAAACTTGTGCCTGATACAGTATAGATCCTAATGAACTATAGATGTCGGTACAACTATTAAATACAAGCACTTCCAGGAGCAAAGTTATTAACACCCTGACACTTCGTAATGGTATCTAGACCAGCTCAAAACCAAGTACAGAATCAAGTGGGGGCTAGAGAGAACTAGTGACACTTTACAGCCCAGGAGCTATAAAAAGATTCTGAGAACAGAAGGGTAGGAAGAAGAAAGAGCTAATCTGGCCCTCTGTGTGTACCCCATCCTACAACAGAGACACTGACTCAATGAGACTGTTTGCCTAATATCATACAATTAGATGAGCAGAACTAGAATTAGAACCCATACTCTATTTCTAGCCCCGGGCTCTTTCCCCCAAATGAGGAGTGTATGAAGGGGTCAGTAGTAGCAAAACACTAGATCAGGAACCAAAAACCTGCCTTTAAACTAAAAAGGAGCATTGCAAAATCACTGAGGGTAATGAAATGTTCTGTATTTGATTGGTGTGTTGGCTATGGTTACATAGATACATACATTTGTCAAAATGCATCATCTGGATACTTCAGTTCCTGCATTTTACGGCATGCAAATACACCTCAGTTAAATTAGTTTAAGAACATATATAGATTTCCCAGCCTCAGCTCTGACACCAGTGAGCTGAGTAGTCTTGGCCAAGGCAGTCCACATCCACCCCAGCCCGGGCCTCAGTTTTCTTGTCTTTATGATGAGGGGTTATAATTAGACAAAACCTAACAAGCCGTCGAGATCAACACTACGATAGAGTAAACAAGACCTCTTCCCTTCATTTCAGCGACCCTTTTATGCCCACTGGGCTCAGCAGCACGCTCAGAGAAACAGGCATACAATATGGCGGGAGTGGGCAGGGACAATGACACTAGCAGGGAACCCAGTGTCTTTCTACTTTCTACAGTGTCTTTCTAAAGTCATTAACTTTCCAGCCACACTTTAAAGAACACGACTGGTTTTCCACAGGGACCCAGCAGTGCAACCTGACTGAGCTTTGGGATGAGGGTGATCTGGCCACAGACAAGCTGTATCTGCCACCAGAGATAACAACTTTCACATGGAGAGTGGAGAGAATGTTTCCTGGACAATGGGGATGACTGACAGATATTAAACGGGAGGAAATTGAAGGCTCTGCCAAGTTTCATGATAAAATGCTATTTCTCACGGTAAGGTCAAGCTGTCTCTAGTGCAGCTACTGCTTTTATAACACAAAGGGAACACGGCAGATTCAATAGCATGCATCAGGCTTTGCAAAGAGTATGCGATCAAAGGCCACTTGTTTCATTTTAAATGAAATTGAATGACTATTACAGCAATAAAAATCATCAAGGATGAATTTGGAATTTGCTGATGAACTAAAAGCTCAGAAATATCAGTAAGAAAATCTCTAAAGGTTTGATCCTGAAGTCCTTTGGATGTAAAATGTCCACTGATGTTTTTAAGATTACATATGTAAAAGGAAGGTTAAATTGGACTTTCATGGGAGAGCATGATACCAGCAGCATTATAATAATGCCAGCAGTTGGCATTATTATAATGTATTAATGAGTGCTTAAAAAGGTGGAATATATTCACTGGCATTAAGTCTTATGGTTTCCAAAGACTGAGAATCTAAAAACAAAATTTAATGTGTCTGAATCATTGAGTATTAGTGCATTTACTTAGGCAAATAGGACAGAAATAAAAGTCATATTTTAGTCTCAAGTTGCATTAAAAAAGAGAATAGCATTTGTTTCCCATTTGTAATGTTTACAGGACACACCTGTGATGGTCAGTTTTATGTGTCAACTTGATTGGACCACACGGTGGTCAGATGTTTGATCAAGCATTATTCTGAGTATGTTTGTATTTTCTGGGGTGAGATTAACATTCGAACTGGTAGACTGAGTAAAGCAAATTGCCCTCCCCAATGTGGGTGGACACCATCCAATCTGTTGAAGGCCTAAATAGAACAAAAAAGGCTAAGTAAGAGAGTTTGCTCTCTCGGCCTGACTTTCTTCAAGCTGGGACATCCAGCTCCTTCCTTCAGACTCAGAGTTGGACTGGAACTTATACCTTTGGTTCTCTGGATGTCAGGCCTTTGGACTCAAACTCAAACTATAGCATCAGCCCTCCTGCGGCTTCAGCTTGCCTCCTACAAAACTTAGGAATTTTCACCATCTACAATCACGTGAGCCAATTCCTTATAATAAATCTCTTCATACGTATATGTTCTATTACATACACACATATATACACATATTCACATATGTATGTGTGTGTATCCATGTACATACACAGAACCAGTAGGATATATATCTATCTGTTTTTCTACAGATCTCTAATACAGACTGCCTCAAATATTTCATCAATTGACTCATGTTGACATCATTCAACATTTAGGGGATTAGATATCAAAATTTACATTGAGAATAGCCTTTGAACCAGGACTCGTCCTTCTAGGAATTTATCCTACAGAACTACTTGGACATGAGTGCAAAGAACCAAGTATAAGGATGAGGACAATGTGTGTTGTACAATGTCAGGTTCAGAGGCACCATTATCACTGAGGCTCTGTCAATGGTGCCCCTGAAGCATCACAAAGACATTCACTATTATGTTGTTTGAAATGACAAATAACCCAGAACAATGAAATCTCCACCACTGAAGGATGATTAAATAAGTTATGTTGCATTTATGATAGGATAGTATGGACATTATGTCTCCATTGAAAAAAGGCCCATCTACATGATCTGATAAGGACAGATGTCTAAGTCAAGAAAACCAAGGGTAGAACAGTGTAGACTATGTTCCCACATGTGTGTATATATGTTCACACACAGCACACAAGGAAAATTTCTAGAAGGCCGTATCAACTGTTAATACTAGTTACTGTAGTTGCATACCCTTTTTTAGGGTGTGTATGTGTTTACTATGGCCAAGTATTACTTTTGTAATTAAAAAAAAAACTAGACTAATACAAAATCTACCCATTCTCTCAATGATTCAGAGTAATGTACTGGGTGGTGCGCTAATGTACCTCCCCAAGGTGAAGTGCTCATTGCCTACTGAAATTCTCTGCTTTGTTAGTGTGGTTGCTCTTGGTAGTGTTGCTGTTGTGAATTTCATTCAATAAATATTTATGAGGCACCTATCATGTGCTGGCACTCTTCTAGGTGCTAAGGATGTATTAGTGACCAAAAAAGACAAAAACCTTTGCCTTCAAAGTTTTTCCTCAGATAAAAAATTTTGCAGTCTGTGCACCACCTTCACATGGCCACAACATACCTCATACAAGCAGTTATCCTACAAAAGCTCTCAGAAAGAGGCCACAGGTGTGTGTGTGTGTGTGTGTGTGTGCGCACGCGCACGTGACGTGTGGATGCACACAGACGTGGCTGGGTTATGTCTGGCTGGCATTCACATCAACAAGCCCATACAGTGAGGTCTCTATTCAGAGCAGATGAGATAGGTGTGTAAAAGATGCCTGTAACATGTAAAATCTTTGGAACAAGCAGAAGTCATCGTACAGAACTCAGTGTTGGCTACGTCTGCTGTTGCCCGCCCTCCTCCACTCCAGATCCCCTTCAGGATGGCTGTGGTTCAGCACACAGCTAGGTTCCTCAACCCCAAGCTGGCTGGATTTTTAAAAATGGCTGGGTGCCTAAGTCCTTAAAACTTGTCACTAGTCCCAACCTTGATATTTCCATCTGGTAAGACCACAGTGGCTTACAGAGACAGGAGGTTTGCCTAGTTCACCAAAGGGAGGTTACAGGTCCCTCCTCATTCTGGATTGTCATCCTACTTATCACTCCCTGGGAGCTGAAGTTCCCCACCAAGTCAAGTGCTAGAATTGTTCCAGCATCTACCAAACCCCAGAAGTCCACGCATGCCCACAGCTGTGCACACCCACACACACATGAATCTCCCTGCACACCAGCTTCTTCACAACCTCTTACACTAGATCCATGCTGGCGTGTGACTCATCAGACCTTCTATTTTCCTTCCTGCTTTGACCTTGCAGATTCACCTGAACTGCTTCTAGAACCACTAGCCCCAGGCAGTCAGAAACAGCTACTTAACCTGCTTTATAGCGAAGAGCAGGACAGATTTCTGCTTGTTATTTCTACTGTACTGAGACTCAGACCTACAATCTTCCTGGCTGACTTCTTTGAGTAGCTGCTCTCACCTTTTATCACCTTAATGATTCCCTCCCATCTGTAGAGAAAAAATAGCTTCTGACCAGTGACAGGAACAACAGACCCAATAAATGGTTTATTTAACATTTTGTAGAAAGAACTTGGGAGTACATGGTACCCCTAAGATGCCAAGGCCTGGATTTTAATTTAATTTTAAGACTAACATTTATTTTAAAAGGTAGAGTTGCCTGCTTTGGCCCTTGGGAGTACAATTAGCAGACATTGATTTCTGCTGAAGTTAACATCAAGAATTATTGAGCTGAAAAGTGCAGGCTGCCCTGGTCTCCACCTCAGTCAATATTTACCTTGAAAAATAATTAATCTTGATCTTAAATAAAAGCAAGCACCAATGTATGTGTGATTACTTGTTCCATGATGAGACAAACGTTGAAAAAAAAAAGGCACATGTATATGATTTTAAAGGAATACCACAACTGGCAAAAACTTAAATTACAAAAATGAAAGCCCACTTAAGAAATTCCTCCATCTCCTAATGAAGTCACTCCACTTACTCATACTTACTCATTTGCCTTATATGGGCAGTGCTCTTTGCTCCCAAGGAGGCAGCGGCTTTAAAACACTAGAGGCATCACCTAGTATGATTGCCCCCTCCCTGGCCTCATCCTGGTTTTTAGACAGCTTGACATCAAAGGGTTGTGTGTCTCAATGTCTCTTTCATGAGCGAAGAGGAACAACAACAAAAGAGCACATAACTGAGTACGTTTGGCTGCTACAAGGAAACCAGGACACATCTTGGAGACACCGTCATTCTCCCCAAGTCCCTGTGCATCTGCACCCAGAAAATACACACTCTGTAGCTCAAACCAACATGGCTGATAGCTAAGAAGGCTACTACAAATATTACTAGTAATATTCAATTGCTATCATTTAAATCACATGCATGAAGTTCTTGGCGTTTACCATGTCAACTTTGGGCTTTCGTAAGGATTATCTCATTTCTTCTTTACCTTCACCCCAGGAAGTCGGTATCACTGGACCTGTCTTAGAAGTGAGAAAAAAAAAAAAAAAAAACCCTCATTCTTGAGAATGGTGGCTGCTGACAGCTCCCAGCTGCCCCTCTTCAGGAACTGGCCTCTGAAGAAGGGAGCCACTTCACCCAAGGTGACACCCTCCCTTCCTGGGGGCAGCCTTTATGTAATAACCAGTAGATGGAGGGGAGTACCAAGGCCTTGGCCTCCTGTCTCCAGAAAGGACCCCTCTGACAATCCCAGGGGTTGTCTGAAATCTCTCCTGCAATTGCGGGGCAGTTCAACTTCTCCTTCTGCTCCTTCCTGCTTCCCTCACCTGTTAAAGCTGATACTCCCTTTCCCAGGGAGCCCAATCTCAGACAACAGTTCTCTTAGAAAACGACTTGGTGCTTGGACTCTTCTCTTCTGTACAGAGTGCAGCAAGGTTCCGCATGCTCGGAGATTTAGACTGACAGTGCTGTGGTGTGTGAACCATTCCTTGTTGGACGGCTCACGTAAGGGGTCAACATCAATCTTGGGATAGATCCTGGGTGGAAGTTCAAGCTTCCAGATTCCCACATTCATTCCGGGCCACTCGGAAAGCAGTCCTGACTTGATCTTGCAAACACGTAGTGGGAAAACTTGGCATCAAAGTCCGTGAAGGCTCCTAACCACATTTCCTGACCTTGATGTAGCATGATCATTTTATTACATCTTAAAACCCTCGATTTAAGTATCACTAGAAAATCTACGGCCTAATTTGAACTCCTTATCCTGATGTAAAGGGAGAGACCATAGAATCTTTCAATTTTTTATTTTGTTTTTACCAGTCGGGGATGTTATCTCTCTTGTCTCCATCCAAAAGGAATAAAATGTGTGAGCAGTTTAATAAGAACAATCTAAGTGAAATTCCAATGATGCACCGATACTCTCTCACTGGTAAAGCAGAAATTACAAGAGATGAACAGTCCGTGAAGGAGGATACATTTACTTACACGACACTGAATCACTAAAAAGTCCTCATCGGTCCCGCACCCCCACAATAACCCAATGTGCCTGAAGGGCCACCTGCCAAGACAAGATCCAAGACAACTCATTGTATATCAAACTCCCCTCTTTTCTCTGAAACCTGTGAAGGATTCTTTAAATGTGTTTTTGCCATGGACTTTTTTCCTTACTTGTTTCTTTCCTTGTTCCTTCTTTTTATCTTTCTTTCATTCTTTTAAAAAGAATATTCTCTCAGCTAGAAAGGAAAGCAAACTCTCATTTTTCTGCTGACTGGCTTGTGCACAACTGGAAATTATAAAAGAAATTGCTGTATCATTGATGTAGTAAGAAAACAGGAAGACAATTTTCATCCCAAAATGAGCCCTCTCAGCTGAAGCTCCCTTTGTAGTTGATGACCACACGCTTTCCATCTCGGCATGGGGCCAGTTTTATTAAAATCCTATAGCAACAGCTTATTTTTCAAACAACACTCAGAAAAGGCACTTTATGATGAATTTCCCCTGAAACTGCTCATGGTCATGTGTTTGGCACCCTCAAGGACTCCAATGGGAAAGGGATCTTACTTCACAGGGGCAAAGTCTGAATGTGATCCTTTGATGAAAAGCATTTGTTGGGCTCTCAGGTAACGCTCAAGCAAAGAGGCAGATGGGCACAAAAGCACAGAGGAACTAGGGACCCAGCTCTTCGTACATCACTTCCCTAAACAAAAAAGAGTAGACTCTGTGGGACCTAAAGAGCTTGCCAGGAAACTGAGCTATTATGCTGGAGAATGGTGGGAAAACCTAAAAGATGCCTATTTTTGAGAAACTGGATCAGAGACTCCTATTGATGAGTTAAAAGAAGAAAGGAGAGAGGAGGGTAGTGAAGGAGAAATACTGTACTTCAAAGAAAAAATGGAGGTCAAAGAAAAAGGAAAGGTAGAGGAGCAAAGAGAGGAGAGAGGTAGACCCTAATTCCTTATTTACTGTGTAATTTGGAGATCAGTTCCATTAATCCCAAGAGACAGCCTTGATCTAGAAAACCACCAGGAATAGAAAAACGAATAAACCATTACACCAAAGCTAGTCTTAAACAACTTGACTGCTTTAGCACCAAGTAACTAGAGAACTTTAGGACACAAATGATCAAAGTTAACCTGCCTCCATCCATCTACTGACTTATCTAGTTACTAATCTGTGACCAAATGCCCCTCACACACATACACACTGAAAAAGATACAAGATAAAATCTGCAATTGAAAACAAAAAAAGTAGTGATGACTTTTATTTTATAAAAAGTAGTAATAATAAATAATAAAGTAATTAAACTCCCTCAAGCATATTGACAGAGCACAAAAATCAAACACAAATTTTGGAGTAACGATAGTCTTGTCCCACAGATGTTTCTCAGTGTCTAAGCTGTTGGCACTGGAAGGCTCCTTAGTGGTCAGCTTCTGCAACAGTGTTCAATCCAGACTAGATTTTTTCCACCTCTGTCACATCCTCGGCAAATAGGTACTCAATAACACTTCCAACTGCACTGGTTTTTCATCTGTATCTTGGCTCTACTCATGGGAAGTTCACTCAATCCTTCTGTGCTAAGAATACAAACATACAAACGTCCTCCCTCTGTACCAGCTAGAACCACCCCACAAGGGCAGGATGGCTGGTGAAGTTAATAAATTGGGTTACAACAGCCTGTGGCAATTCTGCATGCGAGGATCCAGCGGTGTTAGCAGGTACAAGGAATCACAGCGAGACTCCCAGTCCAATATTACAAAAGGTTTCTGTGGTCCCCAAACCTTTGCTTAAATTCCCCTTTAGTAACTCTGGTCCAGACAGAATTCCTAAAGAGACTTGCACGTGTAAACCTACACAGCTGACAGAGTACGTGGTCAGGTCATAAAATCTGCCCTCCTGGGTTGAACCTTGGCTGAAAACTGAATGGAATTCCCAGGGCTCTCTCTGTGAGAGTGGAGAATGTTAAGATATCTTAAGATATCCTTGGGTTTGGGAGCCTGGGTGGCTCAGTGGGTTAAGCCTCTGCCTTCCACTCAGGTCATGATCTCAGGGTCCTGGGATCGAGCCCCGCATCAGGCACTTTGCTTGGCAGGGAGCCTGCTTCCTCCTCTCTCTCTCTCTCTGCCTGCCTCTCTGCCTACTTGTGATCTCTCTCTCTGTCAAATAAATAAATAAACAAACTCTTTAAAAAAAAAAAAGTTTAAAAAAAAGGATATCCTTGGGTTTACTGAAGAACTCCTACCAAACAGGACAGTCAATCCCTCTCCAAGCCTCTGTAGTCCTCTGGTCTCTCTCTCAAGTGAATTCTGAAACTTTAAATGAAACCAAGGACCACAGTATTTTTAGTTAACATTAGCAAACTTCTTCCTCTAAAACGGTAAACTTCAGGTGTGATATTCAGCCATTTTTAAGCATGAAGGTCCACTAATGGGAGATGGGTTACATTGCTTAAGTAAATGATGGTTCTTTCAGGCAAAAGAATTCTGCACTTCCAATTAAAATGGTGGAATAAACGGTGTTTACAATACATAATTAAGTGAATAAAATCAGGTTACAAAATAAAAACCATAGTATAACATCACTCATTTCTGTTTGAAAAATGTCTGTGTATGAAAGAAAGATAACTAAAGAGTTCCAAATGTTCCAAAATGCTAATAGTTTAACAGTGATTATGATTATTCTCTAAAAATGGGATCATGCTTTTCTTATTTTCTTCTTTACATTTTCTATCATACTTTATATATATATATCTTTAAGCAATATCATGTATTGCTTCCAAAATACAAAAACTATAAAGTTTTGGAATGAAAAGAAGTGAGATGCTCTTAACGTACAAAAAAGGTCCCTGTCCTTACAAGATGATTTCTTCATAAAAAAGGAGTTTCCGGGAACCTGGGTGGCTCAGTTGGTTAAGCAATTGCCTTTGACTCAGGTCTTGATCCTGGAGTCCTGGGATCAAGTCCCTCATCAGGCTCCCTGCTTGGTGGGGATCTGCTTCTCCCTCTGACCCTCGCCCCTCTCATGCTCTTTCTATCTCTCATTCTTTCTCAAATAAATAAGTAAAATCTTTAAAAAAAAAAAAAAAGGAATTTCCCATTTTGGAAGTCTCTGTTTCTGTGCAGGTCCTTCCCAGTCACTACCATCAAAAAGTAGCTCTGGTTTCCACAGGCATGCTGTCAAGTGCCATGTATGGGGCAGGGAAGGCAGTTAAAAGAGGGATGATTTAAGCATGTATAGAAGCCCAAGTGTGGATAAAAAACATCAAATCACACATAATGAAAACCTGTACTGCCTCTCATCACCCTGACTTGTTCATGTGGAGGGACAAAAGCTGTGATGCCAAAAACAGCATCGAACATAGACGACTAACCTACTCACAGCGCTGAGAAGTCCTGCTCTAGCTCACCCCACTCCACCAACTGCCAAAGTATTTCTTTTCCAGAATACAGGGGGGAAAATCACTTCGTGCTTCTTCTTCTTCTTCTTCTTTTTTTTTTTTTTTTTTTGGAATATCTAAAATGCCACCACCATGTATTCATTTGAATTAACCAAATCTTCACCTAGTATGCAGCCCTCACCCCGCCGCCCAACGAGGATCAAGGAGCTAGAAAGTTCTGGGTGCTCCTACAGTCACACAATAGAGTCTATTATGATCTCAGAGTAAATCAATTTAATAAAATTTCTTTGTTTCAAACTCAGAAACTTTCAGGTTTCATTCAAAAGTGTAGGAGAGAAAACTGGCTGGCAGGAGAGGTTCTAGGAAATGCTCTGGTGGGGAACTGAGGTCTGATCTTGGGTCTGAGAGTCCTGGGCACCCAGAAGAGAGGAAGAAGTAGGCCAAAGGGGCAGCGGAGAACATATGAAGGGTGATAAGTGTGGTTAAAGATAAACTTCACAATTTCCCAAGGCTCTATGCTATCCTTAGTTGTATTTAGCCAACCAAAGAAAATCAGACCACCTGCCTCTTTTAGATGGATTACTCTGATCATATACTCAGGCCAAATCATTATTTTCCAGTAATTTAAAACAGAAAAAAGAAATACTGAATTTTTTTCTACCGGTTGCCTAAACCTGAATACTCTCCAGTGAATCCAGCGCAACAAGTTGAAAAGTGAAAAAAACTTACAGCCTTTTCTTGGGATGGGAGGGAAAGGGGTCTATACCATGCCAAATAATTGGTTTGACTAGATTTTTCCTGCCTGAGATGACCCACAGTTTGGGTGTCATGAAGACACAGCCTCCCTGTTTCTTTCCTGTACTCAGCAAAAGAACGTTCCATTCCACGCAATTCATGAATTTTAAAAACCATGAACCTTCCTTCACATTCCGGAGGAACACAAACGTTTTCCTGTCAGAGCGCTGTTTGGAGCATAAATGCTCGAGTGATTGCGATGGTGACAGGGAGAGGCCTTTTCAGACTAAGTCTTTGTTCTGAGCTGGCTGAAGGCTCCAGCAGTAGGACTGCCAGTAGGGTTTGGACATATGGTTGAGCACAGAGAGAAGGGACTGAATTTACTAACCACCAACTGCCATAACGGCCCTGTGTCTGGAAAATGGCCAACTGTTGAACCAACTGCCAGTGCTACCATGTTGTCATTAGACAGTGAGCCAACAGAAAATTACAGGGCCATGGAAGACCACTAGCTCCCTCTTGTGGTAGAGCACAACAGCCAAGTCCTGCCACTTTTCCAGTAGGAGGACATCCCTGAATCACAGGAACAAAGGATGAAGGCACTTTCCGGAGCACCCTTATCAGCCCATTTGAATAGTGACCTTTATCTACACCTTTCCACAATGCTAACACCTACACCCTTCTAATTTTGATGACAAAAATCATACCGCTCCAAACTCAAAGCTCCCCAATGATTCTCTTTTGCCCTTCAAATTAACTTCCAAAATCATGACCATGGCTCATAAACCCCTAAAGATCTATATCTCCTGCTCACCTCTCAACTGTCACTCTCCTCCTCACTTTACATTTCTTGAAGTCTCCCCCTTTAGTGTTTTCACTCTTGATCGCTGCCCCTATTTGGAATAACTGTGACTTCCCTTCTCCACCTTCATCCCATCTCATCTGGCTAAATCTAATACATCTGTTCAGATTTAACTTAAATACCACCTCCTCCTAGAGGCCTTTCTTTATCCCCTAGACTAGGTCTCTCTGTTCAGTCTGAACGGAGCACCCCGAATGTCCTTACCCAAGCACTCATCACATTCAGTCATTTACTTAACATTTTTCTTCCCCACTGAAAGATGTTCTCTACGAGGGCAGATACTGTGTCTACTGTTCACACCCAACACACAGACTACACTCAACTGAAAGAATATGTTTGAAGCAGTAAATTCTAAAATGGAAAAAAGAAGTAATATATTAACACAGCAAGGAAAATATTATTATCTTAAATTTATAGTGAGGAAAGTGAAGCTCAGAGAGGTTCATGTGGCTTGGCCATTGCTATAAGGTCGAATGTGTCAAACCCAGAAGTCACACCCAAGTGTAACTCCAAAGCCAATGAACTTTCTACCACATGATGCTTCCTCTTAGGGAGCCCAAGTCAACCAGTCAATTCTTGTTTATTCATGTCAATGAAAGCATCACATGGCATGATTACTCTCAAATAGTGAATAATCCTAAAATCATTTCTATCAGGCTTTAGGTCATATTTCTTTTAGGTGGTGCTTTTTTTCTTCTATTTTAGAAGGGATTTCTTTTAATGTTCTCAATATCTCCAAAGGAAATATCTAAGTCATCCTGAGAAGCCCTTACTAGCGAGTTTTCCCAACCAGGAGGCAACTGAGCATCACGAGGCAGAGAAGAGAAAGAGCATTGGGTTAGGGGTCCACAAGACCCCAATTCTAAGGCAAGCACTGGTCCAAGCCTGAAGGACGACCTGGACTAAGCTACTTCATGTTTCTGAAACTTGGTTCCTCATCTTTGGAAAGAAGGTGGAAACACCTACTAGAATAGATTTCTAGGGATCCCTCTGTTCCCAAATTCTATTCTAATTTAAAGTGGAGGTGATCTCTACAAACTTGCTGATTTATACTTGAATAAGACAGTTATTTTGTTTGGTATTAAGAGACCTCCTTCTATACTTCAGTTAAAAAAATCAGAATCTTGTTTAACAAAGTCTTAATTAAACAGAGCAAACAATGCCCAAAAGAATATTATCTTCTTTTTTTCTGAAAATTCTCTCCAACTTCTCTATTTCTAAATGTAAAGGACGAGACTTGGAATTCTAATCAGATCCCAAATGGTGCTTACCTCCTTCCTTGCTATGCATCTCTTTGGAAATTGGTTTCAACTTTGAATTTTTGTACATTTCTCTAATATCATGAAGCAGACCTTGAGGTCCTCCCACTCCAACAATTCCTGATGGGTTGTTCAGCTACCCTTCTAGGTCTTCTGAAGACATCCCGGAGATGTGTTAAGAATCTCAGGAAGAAAAGACATATATCAAACCTAACTGTTCTCTGCAGTAAGTGACACATAGAGCCCAGGCCTTTCCTAGGCCTTTCCTAGGCCTCTCCTCCATGAAACGAGAGCAACAATACCAACTGTAGAGTTACTAGAAGTACTGGTTGCAATCCCCTTGTGTAAGGATTACTCAAAGGGTAAATCTATCACATTGTGTCTAGGGCTTCTCACTCTAATTTCTACCATAATTTCAAAATTGTCTTGAGAGGGTATGGTGTCATGAAAATAAACACTGGCCTCAGAATCAGAAGACCCAGATGTAGTCCAGGCTCTCTGATACACCCTCGCTGTAAGGACTTGGGCAAGTAGTTATCCCTCTTAAGGCTCTTATCTCTCATCCATACATAGAGGATTATAATATAATGGTATGTTGATCAAGTGTGCATACACCTGGAAGAGTTGGCTTAGATGCTAAATGAATAAATCAGAATCCCCAAAGACTGGGATTCACAAGGTGGAAATAGGAACCAGCTCTAAAGAGAGTTTATCTAATAATGACCTATGTTCATGGCCAAAAAGCAAACAACTAAAAAGGAAGCGTATAGTTATAGGAGAAAATGAAGGGAGAGAGAGTGAAAAGAATTGGAGACAGGAAGTAAAACACAAGTCAATAGCACACTGTGGTTATCCAAAAGTTAGTATTTTCATGGGCTCCTGTATTAGGGGAAAGCCTCCTGTTGTCCACAAGTCTTCAGACAAGTAAGCAGCATCACTTCCTCAGACTTTTCCATGATGAGCGCCCTGTTCTTCCAACCCTTCCTCTTAAGCCATGGCTTGCCATCTCATCACCACCCCAGAGTCGGGTGCTTCTTCTGTGGTTCTTGTTAGATTTTTGGTTGCTTATACAGGACTTTCTCTCTCTTGGATAAGTATCTCTTTAGATTTGGTTCACGCAGTTCATTATCCCAGATCGTCAAAATCTTTAGGGATTTTTAATTGCTCACAGTCTCTTCACTCTGGATGGTGATAGGCTCTCAAACTGTGGCTCATATAGAAGGACTGAGGGAGTGAGTGGGGGCTACATAACGTCAGGTTTTTCCGTCACATAATGTCAGGTTTTCTAGACATAAACCACACTACATTTAACATGTGTTCTATATGTAATAAACACATATGGAATTATTTTATAGAACATAAATATATAAATAGAAATATATTTCTTATTTAATTATTCTTTCTTTCAGCTAAGGAATAGAGATCAACCATATTCCATGCACATTTCCTGAGGTAATTAGTCCTCAAGTCAACAAGACTTATTATTTCACCAAGACTCTAGAGAAGGAATTAGAATGCTGTGGGGAATTGAAAAATAAACAGCAGTCCTGGTCCTGCTTCCAGAGAGGGGGACCTGAAAAAAACACATATGAATATATAGAAATCACAAATAAGTGAAACTCCAACAGATAAAACATAGAACTCCTCCAAACTAGATGCAGCATAAAAGACACGCATCTTTGTAAATTAATTCAAAGATGAATTATCGAAGGGACATATCCCAAATGTTAACAGTGACCCAGGACAGGTTAAATTCTACTTTGCATTGACTTTTCATTTCATTCATCTGTACTGTTGAAAATTTTCATTTTGTGAAAAGAAAAAATATAATTTTTTAGTTCTTAGAAAGATTTACATATAAACTGTGGTCAGGGCTGTTTCCCAGGCTTGGCATTGCCTCTGTTCCTCATGAGAGGAAACACAGTATTTCCACCTGCTGACTCAGTGCATGCCCAAGACAAAGCTTGATGGATTGGGAGAGAAGGCATTTAAGTAGCCCCAGCACATTATCTGGAACTACTGAGTGACTCCTTCTCGTGGGCTGTCCTCCCAGCGGCACCCCACTTCTACTGAACACCTCTTCAGTCTGAAACCCCAGGCTCTCCTCCCTATATCAGTTCATTCTTTCCTTCAAGGTTATGCTTGTGGGTCTATGTTGCTCCACACACTCTCTGTGGATGGAGTCCTGCCCACAAAATCCCAATGCAGTAAAAGCAGTTTTGGTGTTTTTCCCTGCCTAGACTTGCTATTAGGACCCCCTGCCCCCCCACCCCCAGTGTGGCCCTTCCTGCTGATCTCTCATCAGGATCTACTCGGTATTGGACTATTGTAACAGCCTTTCCAAATGGACCGGCCCTTGTCTCTACCACACCCACTAAGGGCCTATGGCCAAAGTCATCTTTACGAAAACAGAAAGCACCCCATGCTACCTCTCTTAACTCTTTCCAGTGGCTCCCCATTCCCAAAACTAAGTTCAAATTTGTTGCCTGGTCCAAGTCCCCTTCAAGACCTGACCATCTGCTGAAGGGACAGGCTACGTTCCAGTCCTTCTGTATCCTGCACAATAAATGTGGATGGAACTGACCTGTGTTTCTTTGGATGCTCAACTCTGTCCATCTGCACCTTTTTTAAAACCATTTTCTGCAGCTGGTCTGTTTCAGGCCCAATTTCCCCCAGCGCCCATGGGTAGTTCTGGTGCTGAGGCCTGTCCCGCACCCCCTCTTGTAGGAGTCTCTGTTATTTTGAACATGAAGCTACACAACTTCCATTCAACCTACTCTGCTTATGCTATGAAGGGTGGATGGAGTGCCAGCCACCGAGACAGGAGGAACTAGTCTAGAAGACACTCATGAAGCTCAAGCTTCATGGGCATACCACCTATGCAGCTGCACAAGGCCTCTGCTCCATGGGGCCCTGTGCTGGGTTTAATGCTCTGCTGTTGCCATCCTAAAACTTGCATGTTAAGTTGCTTTTTTTGTTATTGAAGTGCAGTTGACACACAATATTACATCAGCTTCAGGTGTACAGCTTGATTTGACAACTATGCTCACCGCAAGTGTAGCTACAATCCATCACCACGCGACGCTATTACAATGCCACCGACTACATTCTCTATGTTGTACCTTCCATGTCTGTGATTTATTCCTTCCATAACTGGAAGCCTGACTTCCACCATACCTCATGCATTTTGCCCATCTCCTCATCTCCTCCCATTATGCAAACACCAGTTTATTCTTTGTATTTATGGGTCTGTTTCTGCCTTTTTTGCTTGTTTTGCTCTTCAGATTGCACATAAAGTGAAATCACATGATATTTGTCTTTCTCTGACTTACTCACTTAGCACAATATCCTCTAGGTCCATCCACATTGTTGCAAATGGCAGGATGTCATTCTTGTCTATGTTTGAGTATACTCCAGTGTGTGTGTGTGCACGCACGTGCACATATTCATTCATCTGTTGATAGACGCTTGAGCTGCTTTCGTGTTGGGCTATTGTAAATAATGTGGCAATAAACATAGGGGTGCATGTATCTTTCTGAATTAGTGTTTTCGTTTTCTTTGGGTAAATACCCAGTAGTAGAATTTCTAGATTATATAGTATTTAACTTTTATATAGTATTTAATATTTAATTTTTGGAGGAACCTCCATACTATTTTCCCCAGTAGCTGTACCAATTTACATTCTCATCAACAGTGCACAAGGGTTCCTTTTTCTCCAAATCCTTGTCAACATTTATTTCTTCTTGTCTTTTTGATGCTAGCCATTCTAACAGGTATAAGGTGATATCTCCACTGGTTTTGATTTCCATTTCCCTAATGACTAGTGAACTTGAGCATCTTTTCACGTGTGTTTGTCGGCCATCTGTATGTCTCCTTTGAAAAATGTCTATTCAGCTCTTCTGCCCATTTTTTAATTGTTTCTTTGGTGTTGAGCTATAGAAGTTCTTTATATATTTTAGATATTAATATTAATCCCTTACTGGCTATGTCATTTGCAAATATCTTATCTCATTCAGTAGTTTGTCTCTTCATTTTGTTGATGGTTTCCTTCACTATGCAAAAGCTTTTTATTTTGGTGAAGTATAGGTGTTGTTGTTGTTGTTGTTGTTGTTGTTGTTGTTAAAGATTTTATTTACCTGTTTGATAGAGAGAGAACACAAGTAGGCAGAGCGGCAGGCAAAGGCAAAGGGAGAGAGAGAAGCAGTCTCCCCACCCAGCAGGGAACCCAACGTGGGGCACTATCCCAGGACCCCAGGATCACGACCCAAGACAAAGGCAGCACCTTAACCAACTGAGCCACTCAGGTGCCCAATGAAGTATAGTTTATCTTAGTTTTTGTTTCTCTTGCCCAAGGAAATAGATCTATAAATAGGCTTCTAAGGCCAATGTCAAAGAGACTTCTGCCTATGTTTTCTTCTAGGAGTTTTATGCTTTAGATCTCACATTTACTTCTTTGATTCATAATAATTTTATCTTTGAACTTCAGTCATGTAAGTGAAATCTGATGGAATAATGGAGCATAAGCATGAGTGGAGGAGACACACACAACATGCACGTCTGTCACTGTTCCTTGCTGCTGTGTCTGTATACAGCATTTGCAACGCCGTGTGAGTACAGAATCTACATGCGTGGAAGTTCAGGAAGACTCGAAAGAGTACAAAGTGAGCATGTTACATCTACTGACACCTTAGGCCACTCTTTCCACTTGAACCAGAGTTTGCTTTGAATATAGAAAGAAGACAGAAATACGAATGACCAAGGACCTATCGTATTCTTTCTTAATCATGTTACTTCCCAGGATTAGCCAACCACTTATGCTGAAAATGATGTCATAGAAGGAAAGGGAAAAGTAGGGCAACCCTCAGCTCCTTTTCCTTTAAATTCTTCCTTACTTATCAGGAGAGAATGTTGGTAGAATGTGCACATATCAAGAAGAGAAACTGAAGAGCTGCAGTAGCTTTATGTGGTGATTCCACTATTCTAGTAAGCACAAACTAGATACGCATGTACGAGCTATGAAACACAAATTGTATATAACAACACCGATTCTGCATACAAGTTAAACACTCTCATACTTACATTTAAAACTGGCATTATACAATGTAATAATAAATGGTAAAATTCAGGCTAATAATTTAAGCTTTTAATTTTCATTGCTTAGAATGGCATTAAACAGCAAAGTTAAATTTAAAACACCAAATCCAGAGAAACTATAGAAGAAAGAACGATGTGTTATATTTTAGTAACTTTCATGGCACTTCTTTCCTGCTTTTTAAACCAAGGGTTCCTGTACTTTTATTTTGCACTGAGCCCTGCAAATTACATAGCTGACCCTTCACAGGCAAAAAGGAACCAGTTACTATCCTGATTACCACCAAACCCCAAATGACACTTACAATGGAGAAGTGAGGGCTTACTAAGTGCCTACTGTGAGTTGTGTTTTGGCCGGATTGAAGACTAAACTATCATTTCCAGTGGTGGAATTCAGAACAAGATCCTTCTTCCCTAATCCAGGACCTTTCACACAAGAAACACAGTCTTAACAGAAATGAACCAACACTACCCAGAGAGAGGGACATACCCCAGCCCAGGAGACATAAGAGCTACAGACCTCATCACTCCAGGCAGTGCATGCTGGCGGAGGTGGGGGGGGAGAAGCACCTTCCTGGGGTTGGGTGCAGCCATCTACAGTTAGGAAAGAGGCAACAAGTCTACCAGTGACTTCCAGCAGGTTTATCACCAACGGCAAGAGCCACTGGATACATCCCGCTGTCGCAGGCTGCCTCAGACAGAGAGTCAGAGGTTGTAGTCAGGATTCAATGGAATACAGCTGGGCATTCATGGAATAGGCCACACGCAGACAGTAATCTTCCCCCAAAAAATCACCTTCATCATCATCATCATCATCATCACACAGCACTCGCACTAACTACTAGACTTCAGGAAGCTCCTTCGAGAAAGCCTCCTAGTTTTAACTAATTTAGTTAAATTAGACTGTCTGATAACTAAAGGGAGAAAATCTTTTTACAAGCAGTATTTGCTTAGAGGGCCTATACTTGTTAAAATAAATGATTTTCCTAGTGAACCTTAAAAATGGAGTCAAGAATTGGGGAAGGTGCTAAAATGATGATAGCTCATCTAACGCCTGACGGAGTTGTGTTCTCATTCCACCCATACTCTTCTCACCCCTGACACCAGGGCAGATGTCACTCCACGTAGTAGATGACTTCACTGTCCTTCCCCAGGCTCTGATGGACAGTGAATTCTCAGGGCCAGGGATGACGGCGGCTCTTTCTATCCACCTCAGTACTTCACGCACAGACTCATCCTAGTAGCACTGCATAAATGCTTGCAGAAGGCAAAAAAAAGTGTCATCAAGAAAAATACAAGTTGGATTATTAAATGCCACATCTGAGAACCAGACACCACCCCTAGGAAAGTGGTTTCTGTGTCCCCTAAATTCCAAATGTATGAAAACATGGAGCCCTGTGATTTACAAGTTTTGAAAAGCTGCTTAGTTTCATGAAACTGGACTAGGCTGGCACCATGATGGGATGTGGGGAAGGCAAAACACCATCCTCAGACGTCACTATCTGCTGCATTAAATGGGGAAAAGGAGCAGTTAGAGGCTCCCTCGCCCTGTAGGTCTGGGTAATCCCAACTTCAGAGTCCCCTGGGAGATTAGGGTTCTGTGGGCCCACTGAAGACTTACTGAACCAGAATTTGGAAGTGGCCTAGAGGGACAAGGGTTAGTTAAAGCTCTCCCATGTGATTCCAATAGAGCTGATCTGCAAACTAGCCTTTGGGAACCACTAGTCTAGGATGACAAACTGTTGAAGCTGTTTCTGAGGCCCATCTCCATTCAGAAGAAGAATCAATTTGAACCACGTAAGTGTTACACACAAGACCTGGACAAATTCTCTTTCTGGGGTCTATAAAAAACCTCTTAACACTCAGTGTGAAATTAACAATTTTTCTTTATCTGGGGCAAAACATGGATTTCCAAACTGTGACTATAAACAATTTACACCACACATGTACACCTTTCTGTCAGACACGTTTCACATCTTGCAATAAATGAACAGGTGGTGGGGATGCTTTCAGGTAATGTAAGAAATCTCGGCCCAAATACATACCTCTGTTATTTAATTTTCTACTCTTGTCCAGAGAAGGACCTGCCCATTGCAACCGCTTCAGTGATGCTGCTTTCTGATTAGCCGTTGCAACTGCCAAATAGTTCTGCTCCAAGAGTGGTTACAAAAAGAGAACAGCTCCCCTCCTTTGAGGCAATAGCTATTATGGGCAAAACCCTCTATGGCCCACTTTCTACTCCAGTCACCCCTTCAAAGGAAAAAGATGGAAGGTGCTGGTGGTCAACTTTGGCTATCTTGAAACTTCTACGTCCTAGCATATTAAAAAAAAAACAATACTGGGGCCAGCACAGACAGGCCTCCCAACCAATTACTGACCAGTGCCTTAAATAAACACCTCACACCGACCCAGCCTGAGGCCCTCAAGACAGCTAGGCCTATTCAGGCCAAGCTGACACAGGCATTCTTTCCTCGGGGAATGACCCCCCTCCTTCATTCTGATGAGGCCATCAATCCAGGCATCACATCTACCCCACGTGAGGATAGAAATGAGACCTTTGTTGGCAATAGAGCTTTCCCATCTCCTAGGTGAGTGATCGCATACACAAAGCAGGCTTATTATAGAAAATGCAGAGAACGCTCAAGGTCAAAAAAGTAAATTAGCTACACTTTTCAGAGGGAACCACTGTTACTTATTGTGCATCCTTCTTGACACACACACACACACACACATGTATACACAACTGAATATACTCTTTTGAGATCCATTTTTTAACTGAATCCATCTTGAACATTCTTCCATGTGCTGGAACATTCCTCTGCTACTGGCTGTTTATCACGTGCAACTGAATGCCTTTAGATGGTTGTTCCATCCCACTCCCCACTGCTGGACATCTGCTTTGCTCTAACTTTTCATTATTGTAAATAGTGCTCTGATTGCTCTCTCTGCTTGGTCTTCGAGGCAAATCCCATCTTCTCCTGACATGAAACACTATTCTTAGTCATTTACCATCTTGCAAAACTGAATTGCAAGTCCCTTCTGACCTCTATAGTCGGCACTCTCCAAAGGAGAAGGAATGCTCCCAGGTTTGAAGGGAAGGGGGGTTTCAATCAAGCCTACTCGATTCCCACATTTCTCCTTCAGTAGAAATGAAGGAGGTCCAAATATTTTTGTAGGACAAAAAGAACCTTGGCTTTTTTTTAAGGGCAAGAGCATGGGTATAAAGAAAAGAGGTATTACAAGATATACAAATCTCCTTTTCACTTTTAATAAAGGAACATAACTTTGGTCTATTTTAGAACACCGAACATAAAAGCAAGACTTATGTGCTCATGCTACAATTTAACCTAAAATGAATCTCCTTTCTATTGGATCCTTTGAATTCTCCCATATCTGACCCATGCTCTCTCTAGGCTGTGCAAGGGTACCATCTTGTGGCTGATACAAAAGATAATCGGAAGACACTTAGCTTTCTAGTATGTGAGGGTATGAGAAATACCAACTAAGCACAACTGCAGGCCCCTCTTTAAGAAAAGGTTTGCTTCTACAGCAATAGAAAATAAACATCATTGTTTATTAGCTTTTTAAAAAACATGTGCACATAAAGCAAATGCTCAGAGAGCTTCTGGTCCCCAACTGATAACATTCTGATATGAGTGGAACATTTCGGAACCTTCTAAACAATACGTGCAAGGAAAATGACACTGTATTTAGCTTGCTTGTTTCAACAGTAAGTTATTTATAAACAACGAACAAAACAACTCCGGAGTAGTGAAAAAATCACAAGAGCTGGTGTCATAATAACCAGGTTGCCATCCAAGCTACATGAGTTTCGGTGACCTTGGGTCACTTAACTCCTTAGTCCCTGATCCTTCATCTGGAAAAGGGAGAGAGTACCTGAACAGTGGAACTCACAGAGATGCTGAGGTCATATATGGGAAAAGTGCTGAAGTCTGCTAAAACACCAGACATAACATAAAGCCTTATTACTGTCATTCAGCTGGATTAGCAATCTAGATTTTTTTTTTTTTCGAAGAAATCATTTACTCCTGTTCCTTAAGTATTCTCAGACCTGATCCTACGAGAGAGCAAGCCCCTACTGGAAGAAAGGGCAAAGGGTCCTCTTAGGGAGAAGTCAGGACGGAAAGGGGTCTGCTGAGAAAGATTCAGAAAGAAAAACTGACCATCTTTTAGGGGTCAAGCATCTTGACTGTTAGGAGAATCTGAGGAGAACTTTCAGAAGCTGAAGACAGTTCTTCCTAAATAAAGCCTTTGAAAAAGCAATGGCTTACAATGTCCAGTTTAAAATGCTGGACAGGGATGCCTGGGTGGCTCAGTTCATTAAGCGGCTGCCTTCGGCTCAGGTCGTGATCCCAGGACCCTGGGATAGAGTCCCACATCTGGCTCCTGGCTCAACAGAGAGCCTGCTTCTCCCTCCTACCACTCTGCCTGATGCTCTCCCTGCTTGTACTCTCCCTCTCTGTTAAATGAATAAATAACATCTTAAAAAAAAAAGATTATAAAAATGCTGGGCAGAAGAAGTCACAAAAAACAAGACTGACACACCTCTCTCTCTACAGTTAAACTTCATAAGCCAAAGATCCAAACACAAAACTAAAAGACAAGCCAGTTTAATTTGTTCTTTGCAGCAAACGACAACAGAACGCGTGCAACTGGTTCAACACTAATATGCTAAAGGGTGTGGATATAAATACATACCTTATAAAAGAAGAAATAGAATTTCTTAAACCATATTTTTAAAAAGCTCAACCTTTTTAATCAAATAAATACAATTTAAAAGCTGTTAGATACTATTTCATGCCTATCGGATATGAAGAAAAAGTTTTAATGAGAAGAGTCAATGCTGAAAAAGCAGAGTTGAGGGGCACCTGGGTGGTTCGGTGGGTTGAGCCTCTGCCTTCAGCTCAGGTCATGATCTCAGGATCCTGGGATTGAGCCCCACATCGGGCTTTCTGCTCAGCGGGGAGCCTGCTTCCCCCCAACCCGCCTGCCTCTCTGCCTACTTGTGATCTCTGTCTGTCAAATAAATAAACAATATCTTTAAAAAAAAAAAAGCAGTGTTGAGAAATTCATGAGTTCCTGGTGCAATCTTTCTGGAAAGCACTTTGGCAACGTGCATCACATGCACATGTGCGTGCTCTTGGTGTCACTGATTCCACAGCTGGAGGCTGCAGAGTGCCATGGACAAGAATGCAGGCTCTGCGACAGGTCACCTGACACTGTCTCCCAGCTTCACTGCTTACTAGCCAAACAAGTGGGCAAGAAAACGCCTGACTTCTTTGTGCCCCAGTGCCTCACCCATAATGTGGGGTAATACTGTGACCTATTTCCCCAAGTTGTAGGAAGATTAAAGCAAATTTTTTTCTAAAGCAAATTTTAAATTTGAGCAAATTTAAGCCACCTAGAATATGGCAGGTATACCATAAGATGGTATTAATATTATTGCTATTTTCATCATTGGAAGAATCTAGCAATAATCTGGAAGTTGCATTCATTGAGGAAATATGTACAGAGCAGTATTTTTTATTGCAAGATGGAGAACACAACAATTTTGGTCTCTGACCTATAAAGCTCATAACACAGTTGCCCCCCCCAAAAAAAAAGAAGTTACACTCTCAGATAGTCATTTCAATAATATTTACAGCAGCAACGACCAGAAATGACACCAGTATTCAAAACTACATGTCTACGAAGCAAAAGAGTTAATGGCGTACTGTGGACTATTCTACAGTCAGTAAAACCTACTGTTTATGAGGCTTAATTTCCTCATCTGGTGAAGGACATACCAGAGAGTCACTGAGAGGATCAGAACAGTCATGAATACAAGGCAGCTTTGGAAATAGTAAAGTAAGGCCAATGCTAATTATTATTATTAGTTGGGGCCTGCAGGAAGTCAGTTACGAACATCATTGTAATGCATCTCTACTGAACACTGACCACGTGCGTGATACTGTACACATATTGTCTCATGAGGCCCTAATCCCAACAGCTGTCAGGGCTGGAAATAAAAGTACGCGGCACCGATTCAGTTAGAGTTTCAGATCTACACTGAATCATTTTCAGTATAAACATGTCTGAAATGCAATTATTCAATGTTTATCTGAACTATATGGAACACACTTATGCTAAAATTATTCATTATTTATCTGAAACATTGGAAACATACTTATACTAAAAATTTATGTTGTCTACCTGAAATTAAAATTCACCTGGGCATCCTGTATTTTATCTGGCAACCCCACATCAATCCTATGTAATAAATACAATAATTATATATGTGAAAGAGAATCAGAAACAAAAACGGAGATTCCATTTTAGTTGGTGCAATGACAGATCACCTGCCACGCCTAGCACGGACCAGAAAGAGGACGAAGCATTAAATCAAGAGGCAGGATAAGAAAGCCAGAAATTGTTTCCTAGTTTTCACTGCTGTGTTCTCGTTATTTAAAATGTTGTAATTTCTCAGAATACATTAAACCCAAATTCAAAAACTAAACATAAAAACACGTTGCAAAGCCAAATCTAAATGACTTTGGAATTATCAGGCATTTTGGAAGACTGACAACATCCGTCCCTTCTTTTAGTGCAAATTATCTAGAGATGGGAGAATAAACATGTAAATGCTTATAAGCTGTTCTGAGTTGATGAGATTTCAGGTTCTGGGAGCTAAACCTTGGGTTGCTTCATTTCTACTGGATGGTGGCAGCTGACTTGTTTTCTGCTATTTCAGTGGACCTTGAAATTATCATAACTGTTTCACATCAGTGTGTGCCATCCCTCCCCATTTGTAATCAGCACCACTCCGGGAATGAACTGTGTTAATTCACAGTGGCCTTGGTGATGAGAGAGGCATTTTCAAGGATCTTTTTGCACTTAGAGAAAAGATGTCACCTTACTTTTGCAGAAGGTAGGCATGATAAAAGGGACAATATTCAATATATGTCACAGTACATTGCAAAGGGTGAAAGCAAGTGTGTGTGTGTGTGTGTGTGTGTAGGCCTTGTATCACTAATGCCAATTTAAAAAAAAAGAAAGAGAGATGTGACTTGAGAGGATATATACAGTAAAAGGATCCCAAGAGGCCTGGGTTCCAATCTCAGCCCTAGAACTAACTAGCTGTGTGACCTTGAACATGTCCCTCTTTCTGAACCCCACTTTCACCATCCATATCCTGACATCAATATATGCAAATACAGGAGTATTTTGAGACAAGGTTGCAAATCTAGAAAGCATTTTGGCTGTATGCTACTAACAGAAAAAAGAGTATAACTAGTTCAAAGCAAAATGATTACAGGAGTAAGGAGGCAAACTTCAAATCACTACTGCCCATCTCTGAAGTCCGATAAGACAGTATTCAGATAACAGTATTTTCAAAAGCAGCAAAGGAGGTGAGAAGAAAAATGTCAGAGCCGAAGGCAATGCCTCTATCAGTGCTTCTTTTTTTTAAAGATTTTATTTATTTATTTGACAGAGAGAGAGAGCGAGGGCACGAGTAGGGGTGGGGGGATGGTGGGAGGACAGAGGGAGAGGGACAAGCAGATACCTGCTGACCAGGGAGCCAAGTTCAGGGCTCCATCCCAGCACCCCGGATCATCACCTGAGCTGAAGGCAGACACTTAACTCACTGAGCCACCCAGGCACTCCCTGTGCATCTCTCCTTAACGTGACAGAGTCATCCAGGGAACTGGTTAAACATGAGTATTTCTGGGCCACACACCAGAGACTACAAATCCGTAGGACTGGAGCTGCCCCAAAAGTCTGCATATTTAGTAATCGCTAGGCGATTCAGAACCAGGTGGTCCATTTAAAGCACTTTGAGGGGGCTCCTGAGTGGCTCAGTGGGTTAAGCCGCTGCCTTCGGCTCGGGTCATGATCCCAGGTCCTGGGTTCGAGCCCCGCATCGGGCTTTCTGCTCAGCGGGGAGCCTGCTTCCTCCTCTCTCTCTGCCTGCCTCTCTGCTTACTTGTGATTTCTCTCTGTCAAATAAATAAATAAAATCTTTAAAAAATAAAAAAAATAAAGCACTTTGAGAAACATTGGTCATTATCAATCAAATACAAACATATAGTTAAGATTTTTTAAAGAAAATGAAGTAAAATGAAACCAGTAGAAAGCATAAAGTAGACTTGATTCAATATAAAGTTCTGAGCCAGGAAAGGTAAGACCTTCCCAAGAGTAGGGCAGTAGAAAGGGATTCACAGCAATGTCTGATCTCTCAAAATATCTCTCAGCTTGATTGACAAGAGCCAATTGGTGAAGATGATGGAAGAAAATAGACAAAACCCAAGAGTGAAAGAGGCCATACAAACTGGAAGAAAAACAAGGGAAGAGAGAAACTGCCACAGGATTTGGAATAGTAGCACTGCAGAGTCCTATAAATACGGGAGAGATTCAGGATAGTCACTGGTCAGAGAAGAAAACCAACATCAAAAAGGAGCTTAATAGTAAAAATGTCAGTGTCCTTATAATAAAAGGATATACAATGTTCCTAGAAAGTTTGTAGGTAGGAAATAAATAAAAATATGTTCAACATGAAATTTTTTAATCTTATGAGAATTTTAGGAGATGAGAAAGTACTTTGAAAAACATAAAGAATAAATGATATGATTATTAGTTACAGTACTTTTGTGACTATCAAATTCATTAACTTCCTGTCAGGCTTGGAAACTAGTTCAGGAGGGCAGTATGGCTCTATTTTTGGACCCCCAGTGCCTACCACAGTGTCTACCATATAATAGGCGCTAACCAGATGGATGAATGGGCAGATGGACAGATGGATGGGTGGATGGGTGGATCCGGTTAACACAAGAAATGCCAAGGCAAGAGTTGCAAGTTCATATAGTATTCACCAAAGTCACAAGCTTCCTTCTCCATTTGGACTGAGCTGCCATGGGACTGTCACAAGACTGGGGCATATTCTCGCACTAGTACCTGCTGGCAGTCGTGCGTGAACCTCTAAGACAAGTTTAGCTGTCTTCCTGATTCATCTAACCTGGTGTGGCCGTTCCCTGTCGCCTCTCAGCTGCACCCCCACCTTCTTCCCTCGATTCTGTGCTGCCAGGATTGGTCCCTACAAACTACAGATTCCCCTGATTGCTAGTTTTCTGTTCAATTCTGGCAAGAGAAAGAAAATTCTTTCTTCCTCATAATCTTTTTCTTCTGCTCCCATTTCTGGAAAGAGCTGCAGACTGTCAATGATCAAAGCTTCTGCTGTAGCTGCCCTTCTCCGATGGTCCCTGAACTGGTCAGAGACCATTCTCCACAGTCCTAGCAGTGGTTAGAAGGAACCCCTAGAAACCTGCTCTTGGGTTTTATAACACCCCTTGTTTCCTTTTATTCCCCCTTTCCCTAGAATTGATAGCTGCTTCCTACAGATACACACTTATCTCTAGATATTATTCTTTCTCCTTTTTGCTTCTCGAGCCCCCTTCCTTTTTCTCTTTAGCTCTCTTCCATCCCTTCAAACACCCATAAGACCAAGGTTTATTTTAAATTCCCTCTTTTTGAAACTTTTATTTGAAACAGAACTGGTTTCTGTTTTTGTGACCATACTCTGACACACTAGGTAAAATCAGGGGAAATAAGATCATAGTAGGTATTGAAAGCACAGGTTAGAGAACATTTCATTTGTTCCCTAAGAATCCAGAATACACACTGAAATTATAGGATTAGAGTATTAAACAGCATATGTAGGGGATAAAATGCCTTCCCTCTCTCCTGGAATATCTCCTTGCTTTTATTACCTTATTACTGTTGTTATCTTTTAACCTCTCTGCTCTTCTACATACACCTGCAATTATCCTTCCTTATGGAAGTCTCTCTGATGACCCCACCTAACCTTGCTCTCCCTTGGTCTGAATTCTTCCGGTCCTTTGATTCTCTCATTTCTCAAGTATTTCTCTAGGTATGTTAGCAGCAGTCCTGCCCTGATTCACTCCCCACACCCAAGTAATAATTGGAATTCTCAGAAAAAAATATGTACGGATGCCAAGACACCACTCCCACTCCTAACCTCCTGAATCAGAATTTCTGGAGGGCGAGGCAGTGGAGGTAAGATATATATATATTTATTTATGTTTTTTATATTCCTTAGATAATACACCCCGTGAGATCAGGGCCCTTCCATTTCTTATGCTTTGTTTACTGTGCCTGACACAGTTTAAGCACGTGTAATAAAAATGGGTCCGTTTTTCTAATGAGTTGATTGAGTGAAGATTCCCAGGAAGACCAGGTGGTGTCACTACCGCCTAATTAATATTTCTGCCCCAATGAAAAGCACCTCGAGTAGTAAAACCAGACCTTCCCTGGACTCACTGATTCTGTACTTTCCATGTTTTCTTTCTTAAAAGGGAACTGTATAAACCTCACCAAGAAAATAAACAGCAAAACTTAGATACAGACAACTTGGGTCCTCTGAAAAGAAGTGGCGGCTGTGTTCTGAGAATGCCAGACTTCCTGGGAGGAAGCAAGCCTCTCCTTGCCCTCAGATCTCATTGCATTAAATTCCTGGCATTAGCATTCTGAAGAGCAACCCTAAGAAAAAATGCTTAGGGGCGCCTGGATGGCTCAGTGGGTTAAGCCTCTGCTTTTGGCTCAGGTCATGATCTCAGGGTCCTGGGATCAAGCCCCGCATCAGGTTCTCTGCTCAGCTGCTCCCCCCTCTCTCTCTGCCTGCCTCTCTGCCTACTTGTGATCTCTCTCTGTCAAATAAATAAATAAAAATCTTTTTTTAAAAAAAAAGGAAAAAAGAAAAAAATGCTTAATGAGCACACAAGAAACACTAAACACCAAACAGATTGAGTTTTTATTCACCTCTTGCAACTCCATTAGTTTCAATGACATTTGGAGATGTTACTTGAAATTTTAATTTTCCTTTTATGTCTTCTATTTTCATGTTATTGACTTATATTACCCCTCATTCCTAGGTGAGCAAACCAACCTAGGTTTACCATGAGCCATTTATTATGTGACTTCTAAGGCAATATAGAACCCTCACCTATGACAGAAGCTGTTTAGTAATTACTTCTAATTACTAATGGGCTTAGAATAGCATGTTTTCCAAAAGCAGTTTCCATAAAGCTCAGACCTGACCATATTTTAACATTTCTGAATTCTAATACTCTGGCTGTATTAGAAATCCATTTTGATGGTTGAAAGGAAACGAACTCTTAGATTTATGGATCCAAAAGGGGCTTTGAAATGTCCCCTAGAACCCTTCTTAGGTTACACCCTGATCCTCCCCATTTGAAAATCTACCTCCAGAAAAACAAATTTCCTGGATAATCAGCCCTTTCTTCATAGGCTTAAATTTCAATGAAAAGGGAGGTACTGAACGGTAAACAGATCTCCAGTAGTAGAAATGGGCCCCCCTTTATGTGTCAGGAAAGGGTTAAGTATAGCAGGGAAAGACAGGAGGCCGCCAACTCCCCTGACTAGGCTTATGCACGGGGCTACCTGACCAGGCTCACAGAAATCCCAAGTGTGTAGAAATGCTGAGGTGTACAAAACCAGAGACAAGGGACCAAACCAGACCACCTATCCCTGGATGTTAGGGAGTATATTTTTTTGGCAGCTATGCTGTAATCACAGAAGATGACCAGACCTCAAAGAAGTAAGCCATTAAGGATGTTATCAATAGTCCTTGGTCAAACCAAGATGACATCGGAATCCCAAGGCCACAGGCTTCCCAGTCAGTTCTCAATGAAAGACCTCCAGTAAAAGCCCACAGTGGCAACCCATTCCGGACCCTCTCACTCTAGAGAGCTTCCTCTTTTCTTTCTGTTCTCCCCTTCACTTAATAAACTTTCTCTTCACTTCACCCTTTTGTGTCCATGAGATTCATCTTCAACTCCATGAGACAAGAACCCTGCAATCCTGTAACACTTATTCTTCATTAGGTGGGTGGTCCTTGAATCCCGAATTACCTAGATCGCTAATCACCGCTAGATTCCCCCTCCTTCAAGAATAAATATCCCGTAGGGGCACCTGGTGGCTCAGTGGGTTGAGCCTCTGCCTTCGGCTCAGGTCATGATCCCAGGGTCCTGGGATCAAGCCCTGCATCAGGCTCTCTGCTCGGCAGGGAGCCTGCTTCCCCCTCTCTCCCTGCCTGCCTCTCTACTTGTGATTTCTCTGTCAAATAAATAAATAAAATCTTAAAAAAAAAAAAAAAGAATAAATATCCCGTAAACTGCCCCCACTTTCCCAGTGAACAGCGAGCTTCTATTAACAATTTACAATAATCTGCTGGAGGAGTGTTCCTGTCCTTGGTTGCCAATCAATCATTTCACCTCAGGGTGAAAAGCTGCGCCCCGTTGGGTTAACCAGTTTTTGCCCAGCACTCTGTTCAGAAACTGTGTCAGTGACATTTAAAAGTTTTCCTCCCACTTTGTGGAACCCATACGTGTGGTGAACTCAGGTTGCTGGACCTCGATGACTTGGGTTTCAGTAACTTAGAAGCAACAGCAATACTGCCAGTAAACAAAAATGAAGGAGCTTTTGAGATAATACTCTTCATTTAGCCAGGACTCAGAATCACTGGAAAAGAACTTTCTAGAGACTCCATATGATGATAAAAGTTAATTTTCTAAATTGTCATTATGTGTTGTGTTCTTTAATAAGGACTGTTGCCCATGGTCAAGTGTTTGCCAAAAGCATTGCACTTCATTCCTCTTCCCCACCATCTTGTTTGTTTCCTTCCTTCTTTTCTTCTTCCTTCTTTCCCTATTCCTTCCTTCCTCCTCCCTTGTTTTCCAGGTCTTACAAACTTCTTCTAGTCTTTATAAACTTCCTTTGGAGAAGTTTACACCACCAGCTGGCTAATATCTACAACCTTGTGTGTCCTCCTCCTACTACCATCGCTTACCCCTCACTCACACCCACTCAACCTCTACCCACCAACACAACCCTGGTGTCCAAAACATATCATATAATATTTTCCATTCCTTGACATCCGGACTGGGAAACTGAGCCTCAGTGGAAATGCTGTTGCACGACACTGGGTTATAACTGTCATCATCACAATTTCAAGTCACCTGTCAACATTCAGCTGCTCAAATTTCATGTTATCAGTCTGCAGAGAGTCAGAAACCAAGGGGAGATGCCTCAGCCTTTTAGGAAACACTTGAGGAATTGACTCTTTCCTTACATGTTTTATTATGATTGATTATGATTATTATAATAATACATATCCACAGAGGAAAGTTTAGAGAAGAAAAAAGAATAAAGATAAAACCTAAATTTTATTATCCATTATATATATACATATATATATGTAATTTGATTATCAGTGTTTATCATCCCATTATAACAAAAATTACATATATAAATATATATATATCAAAATAAACAATTTATGTGCAGCCATGAATATATTTTAAAGAAATTCTTAGAAACAGAATCAACTGATCAAAATTTTAAGCTAACAATAGTAATCACAATACCATTAATGTTACTGACAAGTGCTCCTGCAGTAGAATGCATGTCAGGTACTATCTAGTACTTTATAGTCACAAAGATCTTAGGAGGTAAATACGGTAGCACCCTTATTATAAAAATTAAGAAACGGAGGCTTGGTATATGTGCTGCCGAAGCGAGCACAAGAAACGGAGGCTTGGGACTTACGCTGGTTCTCTCTGAAAGTGTGCTAGAAAATGACAGATCAGGGGTTCAAACCCAGGTATACTTCCATAAGCAATGCTCTTTCCATTACACACAGAAAGGGGGACTCCCTCGCTGTACCATAGTGAAAAAACAACTAGGGTTTTCACTAAAACAATGAAAACTCAGTGAATCAAAGAATGCCATATTGAGAGGAGCCACAAAAGTTCTTAAACTCAATCCTCATCCGATACTGGCATCATCCTTTCAACATTTCCTAAAAGGATCATTTAATCTTTATTTAGTCACCTTTAAAGACAATAAACTCCCTCTCTTCCTAGACATTTTTACCTTTAGACTACTCTAACAATTAAAAAAAATAATTTTTTATTCTGAACTGAGAATCATGTCCTTTAAGACACCCCACCACCAATTAATTGGATGCTACCATTAAACCCCAAGGCCACAAAGTCATTATCCCTCCTATCATGTGACAGCCCCTGCTGTGTGTCATCTACTCCTCAGGCCCTACTGAGGTCTTTTTCAAGCCCAGAGTTCCTTTAACTATTCTTCCTACCCTAGACCACTGAATGTCCTCACCACTGGGGAGACTTTTGTTAACCAGACTCCAAGCTGTGTATCTTTCAACAAAGCTGGGCACCAGCTGTGACACCAGACAGGCCATGCCTAGAGACTAAGGAACATAATCCAGAGCAAGGCTTAGTCCAGACCTACCCTAACAGTGCCCAAAGTCAAGTTCTGGCAAGATCCTCAGAGGATACAGAGTTTAGAAATTGAGTCCTATGGGATTAAAAAGCAGAACATAAAGAACAGAGCCAGTGAAATAGCTGTGTAATGAGACAGATGGTAGCTATACCTTTGGTGAACATAGCATAGCATAAACTTGTCAATTCACTGAGTGGTACACCTGAAACTAATAGGACACTATGTGTCAACTATACTCAAAAAAAAAAAAAAAAAAAAAAAAACATTTTAAAAGTCGAGTCCTGTCCCTGAAGCCATGAAACTACTAGAAGACATAGGTCTTGGCAACATTTTTTTTAAATCTAACTCCAAAAGCAAAGACAATAATAGCAAAAATAAATAAGTGAGACAAGATCAAGCTAAAAACCTTCCACATAGTAAAGAAAACCATCAACAAAATGAAAAGGCAACCTGCTGAATGGGAGAAAAATTTTACAAATCATACATCTGATAAGCACCTAATATCCAAACTACACCAAAAAAATCATACAACTTTATAGCAAAAAAAACCAACCAATTAAAAATGGGCAAAGTACCGAAATAGACATTTTTCCAGAGAAGACATACAAATGGCAAACAGACACATGAAAAGATGCCCAGTATCACTAATCATCAGGGAAATGCAGATCAAGACTATCATGAGATATCGCCTTACACATGTCAGAACGGCTAGTATCAAAGACAAGAAATAACAAGTACTGGAGAGGATGTGGATAAAAGGGAGCCCTGTGCACTGTTGGTGGAGTATAAATTGGTACAACCAGCACAGAAAACAGTATGCAGGCTCCTCAAAAAATTAAAAATAGAACTACCATGTGACCCAGCAATTCTACTTCTGGGCACTTATCCCAAGAAAACAAAAAAAAAACAAATTACAAAAGATATATCTGCACCCCACGTTCACTGTAGCACTACTGACTATAGCCGAGATGCAGAAGCAACCTAAGTGTCTACTGATGAATGAACAAATCAAGAAATTGTTGTATAGGGGCGCCTGGGTGGCTCAGTGGGTTAAGCCGCTGCCTTCAGCTCAGGTCATGATCTCAGAGTCCTGGGATCGAGCCCCGCATCGGGCTCTCTGCTCATCAGGGAGCCTGCTTCCTCCTCTCTCTCTGCCTGCCTCTCTGCCTGCTTGTGATCTCTCTGTCAAATAAATAAAATCTTTAAAAAAAAAAAAAGAAATTGTTGTATAGACACATATACACAATGGACTATTATTCAGCCATGAAAAAGAATGGACTCTTGCTACTTACACAACGTGGATGGATCTTAAGGGCATTATGCTAAGTGAAATAAGTCAGAAAAAGACAAATACTAGATGATCTCACTTATATATGGAATTAAGAAAAAAAAAGCTCATAGATACAGAGGACAGAATGGTGATTACCAGAGGGGTGGGGTAAGGGGTAGGTGAAATGGGTGATGTGGGGTCAAAAGGTCCTGTTATCAAATTTTCCAGTTATAAAATAAATGTCATGGGGATGTAATGTACAGCATGGTGACTAGAGCTAATAACACTGTATTATAGATAATAGTAACAACGTATTCTATACTTGAAAGTTGTTAAGAAAGTATATCTTAAAAGCACTCATCACAAAACAAAAAACTTCTGGTGTATGAATGGTGACAGATAATCATCAGACCTACTGTAATCATTTTGTAATGTTGTACACCTGAAACTAATGTAATGTTATGTGTCAATTACCTCTTAGTGAAAAAAGAAATTTAAAAAAAGAAACTGAGCCTTTCCCAGGTAAAGGCACCTGGGAAACATCCCAGGCCTTCCACCAATCTTCTCTAACAAGGATTATGGACTACAAGGCATAAGGACAACAGGTGAAAAACTCACTAGAAGGACTTAACAGCAGATTGAAGACGGCAAAAGAATCAGCTGGAGATAAAAACCAATAAAACTTAAGATCAGAGAGGGGGGGAAAAAGATTAACCAATGACTGCAAAATCTATTCTCCTAATAACTGAGCTATCCTGCCTCTCTTTGGGTTGCTCCCTGGCTCTATCTCTTCCCTTTCAAGGAAGCCGCGGATTCCCTGCCAAATACAAAGGCAGTGGGTGGCATGGCCCGTATTCCAGAATCCACACACTGTGGGGAAAGAGGACTTACAGTGTCTGGAGATCCCACAGCGCACAGGGCCGGTTCAGAGCTTTCCAAAGGCTGCTGAACGTCATAGGAAAGGTGGGCCTTTAGAGTCTGTATTCCCAAAGGCTCTCTGGATCTTGAACTAATGAAAAAAAAATAATTTGCAGTTCAAGACAAGGATCTGAATGAGAAATAACCAGCTGAGTATATTCCTTGGTCCTGGACACTGACAGTATGCTGATTTCCACGCAGGACAATCACATCCTGCGAAGCCACAAAACCACACCACAAAAAAGCCTGCACTTGAGAACCGTATACAGACTTGCACTGACGCCCAAGTGCAATGGATACGCAGATGTCCAAGAGTGAACCCAGGTGCCTGGATGGCTCAGTGGGTTAAACCTCTGCCTTCGGCTCAGGTCATGATCTCAGGGGCCTGGGATCGAGCCCTTCGTCCGGCTCTCTGCTCAGCGGGGAGCCTGCTTCCTCCTCTCTCTCTGCCTACTTGTGATCTGTCAAATAAATAAATAAAGTCTTTATACATGTCAGGCACTGTTCTTCTACTGATCCCGCGAGGACAGACATCAATAGCGCCAGCCATCAACAATCTGTCAGGGCTTACAAAGAGCCCACCTAGAACGTGCCTTTTCCGGGAACTTCGTGGCCTGGTGGGCATGGACCAGTCCCTGGTAAAAAAAAAAAAAAAGGCACTTTTTATGCGCCTTCAAGCGCCTTCAAACATGCCGGTGATGAAGTTCAGTGTAAGTGCCAGCATCGTGGAGGCCAAGAACAGGCCGCTCTGCCGAAGCTGGTGGAGGGGCCGAAGCAGCTGCCCCCAGCCCCGCACCTCAGGCAGAGCATCACTGAGGAGTCGGGGGAGGGGGGGGCACATCATGGCGGGAGCGGATGAGCTGCGCCCGGATATGCCCGAAAGACCTGGAGGAAGCCCACATCTGCATCCCCATCAAGAAAGCCAACCGGGTCGTGTCGTGCGTCCAGATGGTCAACAAGGTGTCGAACGTGCAGCCCCTGTCCCAGTCGCACAACAAGCAAGCAACTGCACGGGAAGGCGCGGACCATCCCCCACCGGGGGTCGAGGACATCAGGCTTGAGGTGTCCGCCCTCCGGAGCTCAAGCAGCAGCCGGCCGCTACCGCTGAGAGCGTGAGCCGGCGTTGGCCCAGGCCTGCAAGACCTAACGCTGCGCCCCAACAATCTCCCCGGCTTCAGCAGGCGCCCCCGGCGCCTCAACCCGGCCGCGCGAGACGCGAGGGCTGCCCGCAGCACGCGTACGCCCAGGGCCGTGCGCTTGGGCGCAGGCGACGGGACGCTGCACGCAGACGGCGTCCTCCCGCCCAGCCGCACGCGGGCTGCTTCTACGTCAGCGTGCTGATGGCGCCGCCCTCGCTGGTGCGGCCGGTCGGCCTCGTGGAGGCCCGTGGGCTCTGCCCGGTGGTGGGCGGCACGTACGGCACACCGAACAGGGAGTGCCAGGAGGCCGGCACCTCCTTGTTGGTGATGGAAGCCTACCTGCCCGCCAGCGAGCCCTTTTGGCCTCACCGCCAACCTGAGGTCCCAGATGGCGGCCAGGCCTTCCCCCACTGCGAATTTGACCACGGCCACCCGGAGACCCCTCCCACGGCACAGCAGCCCCAGCGCATGATGGCAGGAACGTGCAGGTGCGCAGGCCTCACAGAAGGCACCCCACCGCCAGAGTCCTGGGCGGGACACAGCGCTGCACCTGCAGCCTGACCACTCACAGCAGCAAGCCCACCGCGCCAGCCAAGACTGTCCAGTCACAGGGACGCCCCCCCCCCGACAATTTTCTGGGGCGCACTCTGTGCCATCGCTCAACACGAACGCTTGATGCCCCTTCCTTCAAGATTTCAAAGGCCGCGGAAATGCCCTCACCAGTGTGGGTAGGGGAAGGGATGCGACACCAAAGAATTTTTTTTTTCATTTTTTCAGAGGGAAACTTAACTGTCAAATACATACATACATTGACAGGTTTATTAGGGTATATGGCCCCTAATGGGTTTTCCCCCCAGTAAGAGAGAAGGAACAAGCAGGTAGGCATTTCTCTGAAAAGAAACTAGAAGACAGGAGATCTTGTGCCATGTGTCACCACCAGCACCTCCAGCTGTGTTGGTGCCTCTGGAATAATCAATTTGATATGTGGTGACAAAACAATCCGCCTAGGGGAGTGAGACAGGTAAACAGGCAACACAGAGTGTGAGTGAAACAAATGACACAGAATGTCTTAAGACAGCACAGAGAAAGGGGTGATTAACTCAGTGTCGGGCCTCTTTCCGTGAGCGTTTCCTGGACACGTCACAATGCTGCAATGGACCAAAACCTGGACAAATACATTTTCCAACAGAGAGGAAAAGAGACATTTCAAGCAGAGGAGACCACATACACGTACAGAGGTCTCAAAGATTATGGTGTGCCTGAAGAACAGTAAGACATTCCAGATCGTGGAGAATAAAATTTGAAGGACAAGAGCAGCAAATGTGGCGGAAGTATGCAATAACTCATACTATGTATGGAATCCAATAATTCACAATTTGTATAGGGTTTGATCATTCATACTATGTGCAGGAAACAACATGAATAAGCTTTGTGGAGGCTCAAACCCCAGACAGTGTTCGTATATGTTATAGTATAGTAGAAGTAGTATGGCATGGATAGTATTACAGATTACATTAGTCTTGAACTTCTAGTAGGGTTATTTGCTTTTACCATGGGAATACTTAACCTTTCTGGCCTTAGCCTACAAACTTCTTGCGGGACAGGGTTTGGGGGAGGGTGTTAAGGGGCATCAGGGAATTACCTTACTCTCCCTCAGGCGGGAAGACCCTCAGCTGGTGGTGGCTCTTCCCCACCCAGCAGCCCACCAAGCCGCAGGATCAGGGCCATCAGATAATAAAGCATGGCTACTTCTCCTTAGACTAACTTTCCCACCTCTGAACTCCACTGGGAAACTTAACATTATTCTTTTTCTGAAGGAAACATGTGTGACCCAAAGCAGTAGGGAGCTGGGGACAGAAACAAATTATGCCTTAAAAAAAAAAAAAAGTTAACATTTGTATATTTCAGAAGGAGAACAAATCAATGTTTGGGGCTTTTAGAAAGTATCTCCATGAAGGCTCATTCCCTTCCTAACTCTTCCTCCGTCTCCTTATCTTCCTATCTTCCCGTCTATTTAGGCCCCACTCCTCCCTGTCTACCTTCCCTTTCCCTTTCTATCACTCCCTATAATTCCTGCCAGGGTGTAGATAAAGCCCTGGTTCCAGCCATCTATCTCTTAAGTCTGGAATATTCTGCAACCTTAGGTTTCAGCTGGATGCCAGTGGAAGCTTTCTCCGACCACCCCCCTTTCAATAAACCCTCTTTTGTAGGGTACATTCTCTTCTGGGAGAGACATGCCATGAGGGTGCTTCAGCTCCAATGGGCCTGCCTCCAGTTTGCCTTCTGATGTTCCTTAAAGACAAACTTTGTGAGATAAGTAGTTTCTTCCAAAGGTTACCCCATCTAATCTATACAAGGAGTGTGTTCTCTTATTAGCACAGCTTTAACCTTGCTCCTTGCGAGTTGATAACACTAGATCTCTTTCCTGGCCTCGTTTTCATTAGGGCTTTCAGGATGAACTGAAAAATCACTCTGCCTGGACCACCTGAGACAGAGGGACCGTGCTCCAGTAGTTTCTTCCTCATTGCCAGGTTTCTTCCTGATCAAAGTGTAAAAGAGTTTGGTGTGTGTGTGTGTGTGTGTGTGTGTGTGTTGGAATAGGTAGGGTGTGACATTCAGTTTGCTGCACCAGATATGTAAATAGTTTTTGGAAATTTGCAATATAATCCCATTTCTCCATCCCCATTGAAATCAGGAAAATCAGAGACAGGCTTGCATTGTCAAAAGGGGTTTCAGTAAACCACGTGGCACAAGAAAAGACCCATCTAATACCTAGAGACTATTATCATTTTACAAAAGTGCATTCCCAGGGGGCCTTAGGATGGGCTGGTCTAGATGGAACCTATCTTCTTCCCTGGCTTCACTGGGGTTTTGTGGCCCCTCTTGGGGAAGGGGGTTAAATCAGTTACCTCGAAGTACACCTCCAGCTGATTCTAATAGAAAACATGGTTGCTGCTTTTTTTTCCTATCTGCTCTAGGACTTAAATAATGTTTTCTACTCCCACACAGATCACCACACAAATTCAACATCCTTTGGGAATACTGAAGCTGAGGCAGGAAGGACACACTGTTTATGATTTCCTTTTGTTTCTGGCTGAATTAATCATTTATTTCTGCTGTCATTGGCGGGAGCACCTCAAAGCAGCCCCATTCTCTGAGTCAGTATTACCGGTGCTTCAAGCGATAAGTGGAAATGCACCAGAATACACAGAGATGTCATTTGCCAGAATGAAATAACTGGGGAAAAAAAAAACCCAGAACTATTTTAGGTCACTCTTCCTCCTGAATTAGTGCTTCTGTTTTATTCCCTACATATTGGAGCTTAATTTGTTAAAAAACAATTTAAGGTGAGTTTTTTTTCTTTTAAGATTTTATTTATTTACTTGACAGAGAGAGACACAGCAGGAGAGGGAACACAAGTAGAGGGAGTGGGAGAGGGAGAAGCAGGCTTCCCGCCGAGCAAGGAGCCTGATGCGGAGCTGGATCCCAGGACCCTGGGATCATGACCCAAGCCGAAAGCAGCTGCTTAACGACTGAGCCACCCAGGCGCCCCAAAGGTGAATTTTTCCTAATCCAGCAATCCCACTTTGGGGAATTTGACAGCAATAAAATCACATTAAAATCACAGCATGTGTAAAAATTGTTTAATGCAGCATTATTTATAGGATCAAAGAATGAACTTTTCTTTCTTTTACATTAGTTTGCTGCTTGCTAGATTTCAAAGGGAAACTTAATAGAGAACATGGTTTGTTTTAATAACAAGAATAGCAGGAGTGACCAGGGCGGAAAAAAAAAACTTCAAGATGACACGATGACTCAGTGGACCAGTTATCATTTATTGTCTAAGTTGGCCGTTCACAAGAGGCTAATATATACCAGACCTGGTATCAGGAAATATCTGATATGATGCAAGTGTTTGTTTTCCTTTGGACAAGGAAGAAGTCTTTGGTCAATAATTCAGAACCTCAGTGAAACGCCCTCAAACTATCACGCTGCCAGCTCCCAGCGTGTTTACGCTCCAAGCAGATTCGGCTCAGGTGGTAGAGATTTGTTAAGCAATTATTACATGTCAGGAGGGTGCTAGGTGGGATGAAAAAGAGATGGCCCAGCTCTCAATATGCTCAGCCTAGCTGGGAGGAGGTGGGGTTGGTGGCAGATGTACATGAAAAGGAGGATGTCGGTGACGATGACAACAGAGCGAATGTACTTTCATGGAGAAAAAAGCAACACTGGTCACTGGACTTGCAGGAATAAAGGCGGGGGGGTCTGGGTGAACCTGTGGACTTATGGTATTATTAGGGTATGAAGTGCAAGATAAGGAAGGGTAGTAGACGCAACTGGGAAGACTAGTCTTTTTTTTTTTTTAAGGTTTTATTTATTTACTTGACAGAGATCACAAGTAGGCAGAGAGGCAGGCAGAGAGAGGGCGGGGAAAGCCCTCAGAGAGCCTGATACGGGGCTCGATCCCAGGACCCCAGGATCATGACCTGAGCCGAAGGCAGAGGCGTGACCCACTGAGCCACCCAGGCGCCCCTGGGAAGACTAGTCTTTGCCAGACCATAGAAGATTGTGTATGGTATTCTATGGGATTTGGGAATTTTTTTCTTCTCCGCAATGAGGAACCCCAAAGATTTTCCAAAGGAGAGAACATATAGTCAGATTTGCATTTCAAATAGATCACTCAAGACTCAGATAGGTACATGCCCAAAGGCAGGTCCAGGTGGGTGACAAAGGCCTGCTTGTGGGCAGCGGAAACTGATGAAGAAGAGGGATGGCTGCCAGAGAGATTTAGACTTAAATAGATAGGATGATATGATTGATTGGATATGGAGATGAAAGGGTTCCTAAGATGACTCCTGGGGTTTTGGTTTGGTTGTCTGGGTGGATAAAGGTAAGTAATAGAGCAAGACAGGTGCATTTATTAAGGGCCAGGCTCTGCACTTGACTCTGGATATATAGTGATGCACAAGATATTCATGAGTCCTGTCCTCACAGAGTTAACCCATCTAGAGAAGGGGGCAGACATTAACCAAAAAAATGCCACATAAAAAATGTCATTGCAAATTGTGCTTGTACCAGGGACTATAATGGAAAAGTGAAGCTATTACAAGACAGAATAAGAGGAGCACCTGGTATGCAACAGGGAGTTGTGGACATTGTCTCTAAGGAAATAATATATGGGGGGGGGGGGTAAAGTCAGGACCCAAGAAAAGCGGTAGGCCAAGGATGAAACCCTGAGTAACACCAAATGGGAAAGGAGGACTGAAAAGGCACTAAAAGGCAGAAAGGTGAGAGAAAAAAAAAAAATAGAAGGAAAATTTGTCATGGAAAACAAGTAGAAAATTTCAAGGGATAATGTTCCAATGTTAAATTTAGCAGAGAGGAAAAGCAACGTAAGGGCTAAAAAAGACCCATTGGTTTTAAGCGTGAGGTGGCTGGTAATCTTGACAAGCAGCTCACTTAGAATCAGAAGCTAGATCTTCATGAGTCAGAGAGTGAACGAGAGGAGAGCAACTATCGAAGGGAAGAAAGACCTAACACGGTAGTTAGAGGGGCTTTGAAGCAAAAGAGGAGTTGATTTTAGGATCAGAGAAACTTAACAGCAGGTGGAAATTACAGGGAGGAAGAACAAGGAAAATTTTTCCCTATTAAAAAAAAAAATCTCTTCCATACCCTGCATTTATTTTTATCTGCACTTACTTGTGAATTTATTGCGACTGCCCTTGGCTACTGACCCTGAAGACTCGGGATTCTTCTCAGGGAATGCATAAAACATGAGGTTTGCAGCTTTCCTATCTTTTGGGAGAGCTCAATTCAATTCCAATTTTTTATCATTATTTCAGAGCCCCTAACTCAGACTAAATGAGCAATCTGGGGCAGTTCTGAGCCTTTGGCTCAGAAAACACAGAGTTGGGCTTCAGTATCTCTGCTTCAAAAACAGATGAAGTCTTTATGGTTATAGTGCTTGAACAATAAGCAAAAGAAAACCATAAAGCTTCCTTCAAGCTTGAATTTGACCGCACCGTGTGTATCATTGAGTGGGTGGAAGGAAGAAGACTTACCTTTAATTCAGATGAAATACATCTGAGAAATAATTCATATCCATTCAAAAGGTCAGCTTTGTATCTCATACCAAAGGTTTTCAGACAAGGGGGCCCACTGCATTCATCTGATTTTCCCGAAGAGAACCTGGTTTTGCACATCCAATTCTACAATTGTTTTTAGAGAGGACAGACTCATGCAAGCACACTTTTCATTCCATTCACTACTAATGAGAAAAGATTATAACTCGAATAACTCTTCCTATCTTACAGCAATAGCAAAACACTACCAAATATAGCCATGTCTAACTATTATGAATATCTTTAAGCTTGGGGACCATAGCGGTAATAGCTAGCACTATAATTAGCTGCTTCATCAGCCTGGCTTGGGAAAACACACTGTGAGTCCAATTCTTGCACTGCTTATCCAGTAGATGACTAATTGCTGATTTAGAAATTCAGACCCACAACTCCGGAGAATGTCTGTAACAGTATAAAACGCTTTCTAATTATTCATTAAGAATAAAATGGGCATCTCTTGCATGTCTCCAACCTATTAAAGGTTAATGTTGAAGGTTTTATGCAGGCCATGTTCATAAATTTACAAATTGTGCCCACGAATTTAAATCCCAATAATTCAGCTTATTAAACTCCAGTCACATATTCTGCCATAAAAGGCAGAATTTTACAAGTAGAATATAAATGTATTCATTGACTTGTGATCACTTATATGGCTTCCAAAACAAGGCAAGTTGCACGTGTAGTCTGATTATTTTGTTAGGTTCTGACATGATTTTCTATTTCCCCTTTCTCACACACTACAATATTTCAATGTGCACACGTGACTGTTGGAAAGATTCTAATCCACGTTCCTTCTTAGGCACCTGAAAGGCAGCCCAAGATACATTGTCATGGTGTCTGCTACCCAAGCCTAGCTCAGAGGTTCTAGCCAAAAGGAAAGAATCCCTACACCACCCATGAGTCACTTCGGGACCTATGCCTGGGAAGGTGATACTTCCCTTTCCAAAAGGGGCTTAAGCCCACTACAAACTGGTTTTTGGACAGGCTTCAATGGAGGATACCTTCATAGAAGTTGCTGTGAGTTTCTGTCAGTCAGGTTAAATCCCACACCAAGCGATTGCCTTCCTATCTAAATTTCCCTACCACTTCCATTTCATAAAATACGATTATCCTTCCTACGGAGAAAGGCATTTGACCCTAGAGGTGGTTGAATTCATGGCAGGTCATTTGTAATAGGAAAATCCATAGAGATTTTTATTCATTCGGCAAACACTTCCTAAGTACCTATTAGACCCCAAGAGATGTGAGGGCATGAAACTGAAAAAGACCTAGCTTCATCTCCACAGACTGCCTCATCCCCTCTACTGGAAATGATGGTGCTTTGCCAAGTAGAGATGAAGTTCTTAATCATTGACATTTTACAATCCCTAAGTTACCTGTTTCAATTATTTGTACTTTTCAGAGCCAGGATGTTTTAACATTTATTCCAACTCCTGGTTTCTCAACCTCAGCCCTTTTGATATTTGGGACTTTTGATATTTGATATTTGGGACAATTCTTTATTGTGAGGGGCTGTTCTGGGCATTGCAGGATGTTTGCCCATTTCTTGGGCCTCTACCCACAAGTCTCCAGCAGCACCTCACTCCCACTAGTGGAGACGACCAAAAATTATCTCCACGCATTGCCAAATATTCTCCGGGGGCACAAACCTTCAGATCTAACTTGAGTTTGTTCTTCTATAATTTGATGTCACATTTTTGTTGTTGTTTTTATTACGGAGACAACGGTAATGGGCTACCATTCCCTGTGGAATAAGATCAAGGGAAGCCATTTTTACTTTTCTAAACAAATTTAAGTTTCATCATCCTCGGACTGGATTTCACTATTTTTAAGTGAATGACAGCATAACATTGAACCAACTGTTTGTATTACTTATTGACAACATTTCTAGTTTTCTTTCTTTCCTCATGTTTTATTATTTTCATAGGCAGATGTATCAAAGACAGATTTCTAGCTGGCTTTCATATGAAGTCAGTGATTCTTAACCATCTTTATGTGACCCTTCGATATTCAATTCCATGAAAGCTAGATGGCCACTCCTTAGAAAAATGGGCGTGTGCACACATATTTAATTTTTGCACATAATTTTAGTAGAGTCAAGGCTACCACCTCTCCAAGCCCTTACCTGGACCCTAGGTTAAAATTCTGTTTCAAACAAGTGCCAGTTCTTTGAATTACAATGTTTTAAGGTTATAAAATAAAGCAAGTCAGAAAACGGCTGATAAAGTTTGATCATTATGAAGGCTTTGCTATTTTCTAGGTAAAACTTCTAAGCACTGTTAGCCTTTTCTAAAGCACTCAAGCATCCTACTTCTTATCAGCCCTGTCATTGTTCCTTCTGTGTTTGCCAACCCATTATTGCTCTTTGCTTTAATTACTGATTTTGATACCAGTAGAGACCTATCACCCTACAATAGAAGGCAGGATGAGTCCCACCCTCGCTCCTGCCTACCCGCCACCCAGCAGCTGCTGAAGAGAACCTAGCGGGGCCGTGGAGGCTAGTGTGACCCTGCTATGACTGGTCCCCTCATCCACTTCTTCAAACCCAACCCCCTGCAAAGAAAGAAAGAAATCACATGCACAAAAGCTTTGGCAAGCAATGCAAGCGATCCCTGGCAAGGGATGAAGAAGATGAGTATATTGTCAAGCAAACTCCTAAATACCTTTATCGACAGTTCTCCAGTGTGGCCTCCCTATTTCTCCGATTCTCCCATTCAGGCTCTGTCCGTCCCTCTGGCTCCCCTCTCATCCTATGCAGAGCAATTACACCCTGCCCTCAAACCCACATACCACTCCATCCTGGCTGAGACAAAAAGGCCTTAAGTTTAATGAGACCCACCTCCAGACAAGATAGTTTAAGATCATCAATTATTACTTCAACTTTGGTGAGTCACCACCACCACCATCCCCAACCCCAAACCCCAGTGATTTTTCAGAGTATTTCTTCCAGACACACAGAGTATTCTTCCTTAGAGGAATTCTCATGGCCCCCGCTAAGAAGCTAATAGCTTCTCCATGTCATTACACCAGTACGAGCCAGCACAGTGATTATTTCCTACCTCCTTGCTACCCTAAGTGTGCTCCTTGGAGGAATTGCATAAGCATTACCTGGAAGTTTTAGAAATGAAGACTCTCAGTCTCCTCCCCAAAATTCCTGAATCTGAAAACTGCATTTTAACAACATCCGCAGGTGATCTGTGTGCACACCTAAGTGCCCTTCATCACCAGTTTTACACGCCTGTGCTGGAATTGCTTTGGGGTCCCAGACATTGCACGGGGGGAGCATGCTGGCTCCTTCCTCCTCCACCCTGAGCCCAGACTGCAGAGTGACTCCAACTAAGGGGCCTGTCTGTAGATTTCCCTCAAGCTAAAGTGGCTTCTCACTCACACCTTTGCCCCACCCTACAGACTTTGAAATGTTTGTTCAAGATCTCAGCTTCCTTTGATTGTCTGCGATCCCCTCATCCATGTATCACATGCTTTGTAGGAAAGGAACGATCGGAACATTTTACAATAGCAACCCCTTATTCTAAGTAGTCTAACATGTACTAGGCATTGTGCTAAGCTCTTTTGTATGCATCATTTCACTGAACGTCTAAAACCACCCTGAAAATGGATAACCTTATCCCCATTTACAAATACAGAAACTAAGGCTCAGGAAGACCAAATTACTTATCCAAGTTGTCACAGCTGGTCAGGAGGCAAAGGCAGGGTCTGTCCTTTCCCCAGTACCATGATGTTAAGTGTAATTACCTGGTACTCAGGATCTATACAGATGTCTAATATATAAATATATACACATATATATCAGAGTGATTTCCACCCGCACCCCCTTCCCTTTCATCAAGCAGCCCATATTTGGAAGTATAAAGAGTAAATTGAAGAGTGAATTGGCAATAGAGTGTGATATGCGTTGTCATGGTGCTAAGCGTAGGGTATTGACGCCCCCACAGGAGGAGTGCCTAACTCAGCCCCGGGTATGAAGTTCAGTTTACTGTGAGGCATGACACGCAAGCCAAAACTTGAAGGAAAAGATGGGAAGAAGAATATTTGGGCAGAGGAAACAGACAAGGTCAGAAGCAAGAGACGGTGTGGCCAGTTCAACAAATGAATGGAAAGAAATACGGTATGGATCGAGCAGGATGGGGGAGGCTGGAGTCGGGTAGGGAGGAGGGGGGACAGGTAATGGGATGAGAAAAGGCGCAGAGGCAAGTGGGAATCCTAACATGGACCACCTCAGGAGCCATGTAAGAAGTTTGCTCCAAATACAAAGAACAAGGAGTGTTGCTGAAGTTTTGAAGCAGAGGGAGGAATGTGACCACATTTGTTTTAGGAAGACTGTTCTTCCAGGGGATGATGGATTGAAGGCAGAGCCTGAGAAGATGATGAAGAATGAGATGAGAAGGCAGCTGAAATGACATGGATGATAGATGATGGTGGCCTGAACTCAGGTAAAAGAAGGAAGAACCAGAGAAGCAAAGGGTAGAACTACTTTGGACCCCAGTAGGGCTTGATGGATGATGGATCCAACATGAGAGTGACAGGGGTAGGGACAACGGGAGGAAGTCCTCCATGTTTTGCTTAGGCAGGATACCACCATGTACTTAGACATGTTATCAAAAATCCCCCTACGTCTCAGTGGCTCAGTCGGGTGGGCGTCTGGCTCTTGATCTAGGCCCAGGTCTTGGTCTCGGAGTTGTGGGTTCAGGCCCTGCACTGAACTCCATACTCAGCATGGAGCCTACTTAAAAAAACCAAATCCCTACAAATCATCTCTAAATTAAGATATGAATACCAGTTTATCTATTAATACACCTATAGCTATGTCCCCTTGTGGTTACAAGAAACCCCCTCAATACTTTATTATCAGATGGACACACTTACTGGTATAACTGGGTCATTATGGGACATACACAGTGAAGATCATTGTCACAGCATGATTTTCTTTTTTTTTTTAAAGATTGTATTTATTTATTTGACAGACAAAGATCACAAGTAGGCAGAGAGGCAGACAAAGAGAGGAGGAAGCCGGCTCCCTGCTGAGCAGAGTGCCCGATGCGGGGCTTGATCCCAGGACCCTGGGATCATGACCTAAGCCAAAGGCAGGGGCTTTAACCCACTGAACCACCCAGGTGCCCCACAGCATGATTTTCTAAACAAAGATCATTGGACAGGGGAAACATTTGAAGATCCTACTCATCTCCACTAAGTTATGCCTATCAGTGTGAACAGTGATTTGGTTGGAGGATTATCAAACACAGGTTAAAACAAAAGAGGAAGAAATAGTAAGCCACACACTATAGGAAAAAGGGGATCCATCATAAAACATAAAGATTCTCAAGGAAAAAAATACCGGCCATAGATAACACAAACCTAGAAGCCTATATAAGAAACATGCTTATTACTGACTAGTTCTATTTTTTTGTTTGTTTCAAAGTTTTATTTAAATTCTAGTTAGTTAATATACAGTGTAATATTGGTCACTGGAGGGGAATTCAGAGATTCATCACTTCCATACAACACCCAGCACTCCTCACAAGTGCCCTCCTCAATGCCCATCGCCCATCTACCCCCTCCCCCACCCACCTCCCTCCACCCACCCTCCATTTGTTTTCCATACTTAAGAGTCTCTTTATGGTTCACCTCCCTCTTTTTCCTTCCTTCCTTTTCCTTCCTTCTTTCCTTTCCTTCCCTATGTTCATCTGGGTCTCTCAAATCCCACATATGAGTGAAATCATATGATAGGTATCTTTCTCTAACTGACTTATTTCACTTAGCATAATACACTCTAGCTCCATTCATGTCACTGCAAATGGCAAGATTTCATTCTTTTTATGACTGAGTAGTATTCCATAGTGTGTGTGTGTGTCTGTCTGTCTGTCTGTCTTTGAGAGAGTGTGTCTTTGAGAGTGTGTGTCTTTGAAAGAGAGAGTGTGTGTGTGTCTTTGAGAGGGTGTGTCTTTGAGAGAGAGAGAAAGAGATACCACATCTTCTATATCCATTCATCTGTCAATGGACATTTGGGCTGACTCCATGATTTGGCTATTGTGGATAATGCTGCTATAAACATCGGGGTGCATGTGCCCCTTCAAACCAGTATTTTTGTATCCTTTGGGTAAATACTCAGCAGTGTCACTGTTGGGTCATAGGATAGCTCTATTTTTAACTTTTTGAGGACCCCCCCGCATAGTTCTTTCCAGAGTGGCTGCACCAGTTTACATTCCCACCAACCATGCAAGAGGGTTCCTCTTTCTCCTCATCCTCGCCAACACCTGTTGTTTCCAATGTTGTTAATTTGAGCCATTCTGACGGGTGTGAGGTGGGATCTCATCTTGGTTTTGAATTGTACTTTTTGATGATGAGTGATATTGAGCATCTTTTCATGTATCTGTTAGCCAGCTGGCTGTCTTCTTTGGAAAAATATTACTGACTAGTTCTAATTTCAGACATGACTACTAAAACTTTCTCCACCCCCAAATGGCTATAAATGATTTTCAGTATATTTTTTGACAGCACATATATTAAAAATAGGAATAATTTCTTGAAAACCCTATGTATATTAAATCTGAGGACTAGATTCTGTGTAAGTTGGTTTTTTTTTCCAGATATTAAGAGGAAGGTAGAACGCCAGAGAAGCAAGTGCTTTTTTCTCGTTAGCATAGAGACAGGTAGAAAAGGCAACCTCATTTTTTAGTTATACTTGTAGGCCAAAAGGTAAAAATGGATGACGAAGATAATATTAGGATTTCCTATTTGTATAAGGAATTTATGCATATATTGAAACTAGGATTTAAAAACACTCATAAGAGGTGCCTGGATGGCTCAGTGGGTTATAGCCTCTGCCTTCGGCTCAGGTCATGATCTCAGGATCCTGGGATCGAGCCCCGTGTCAGGCTCTCTGCTCAGCAGGGAGCCTGTTTCCCCCTCTCTCTCTCTCTGCCTGCTTCTCTGCCTACTTGTGATCTCTATCAAATAAATAAATAAAACCTTTAAAAAAAAGAAAGAAAGAAAAACACTCATAAGGATTGCACATAAATCACATATAATATTTGTATACTTGTTTTGGTCCATTATGGATTCATTTTCATCAGTATGTGTCCTCCCTTGTCTCACATCAAAGGATGCTATGAAAGCATCAGTGGTAAACACACTGTTTCACTGATTAGGAAAGGGGTCAAGGATACCGACTTTCCACTGCTAACTATCACTTTTATAGGTACACCTGGTGAAATTCTGCTCATGTTCAACTGCCAGCAAAACTTCTCCATCCCTTGAGCAAATGCAGTCATTTCTTATCTTAAGATGAATCTTTTGCTGATCAAGTTTCTCTTTCTTTTCATTTTAGCCACCAAGAAGATCAGAATGCAGAATCTGGAGCCCAGCTTTAGTCTTTATAAGGGACATAATCCCCATAAACCAATGACTTTTTCCTTAAATGGTATACGAGCCTAAAAAGAGTTCTAAATTCTTTATATTTATAGCCCTGCTACACTTGTAAGAACCAAAACAAATATACAAAATTTAATGCAAACAAAACAGTAATTTCACTGGCATTAGTAAACATGACAGGTGAAGCTATGTTGTCAAAACCGGTCATTGCTCAGAGTTCTCCAGCACCCCATCTCTGTCAGTCACATGTGTGGCGTGCTGACTCAATGCTCTCACTCCATTTCCCTGTTAAAATTATTGTGAAACTGTCAATTGTGTGATGTGTGGTAGTGACATTCGGGCTTTGGTGCAAACAGATCACTTCAATGTTAGGTCTGTCTTTGTGCTTTTCTCATCAGTCCACATGACCATCCAAAAATAGACATAAACTCAGTCCCAAAGACGAGGTACTGAGTGATCATACAGTGGTCCTAGAGTGTTCTTATATTACTTTCTACCATAAAAACCCAAAAGTGAAAGTATCAAGTACTCCCAGAAAACTAATAGTCCTTGAGAATATATCTGGTATATTCCTGCTGAAAACCCCAGATTTAGGGGTTAGTGGCCTATCAGTTTGCCCCTCTCCCCCCCGGTACCACCTTTCTGTTCTGCTTTTATTTTCTGCTTGGCCTCATTTTTAGAAAATCCGTGTTTTTGATATATGGTGCTGTACGCTTTTTTGTAAACTGTCTCAACTTTTCTGAAGCAGAACAAAATTAAAAACCCACAGCTCATGCTACCAAAGAAATCATTGGTAACCAATTGGTGTAAATCACCATCAGCCACAGTTTCAAGCTGAAACTTTTGCTTTTTTATCTGCAATCTTTCTCTCCCATCAGCCTTTGATGTGTATTTTCAAAACCATAGAAAGCTAATGAAATAATTTCTAGAATTGTTTTCTGTTAAAAAAAAAAATACCACTTAATATTGTGGCTCATTGTAGTCCTAACTAGTGTGGATGAACTAAGTTGGCCTAATACCAAAGGAACTTTACACAAAAAAAATAATTATTTTAAGAGGTGGCCCAAAATCTTAAACATGGGTAGCAAGAAAGAATGTGTCAAATCCTCTAACAAATTTGCCTCAGTCTCCTAAACAGCACCCGTGTCCTCAGTGACCTTCTGGAGAAGACCTTGCTCATCCTACCACCCCCACAGCTGGTAGCTGGCTTAAGGATTAGGTGCACTCTTCCAAGAGACACACCTTCAGGCCTGCAGAGGTAGAATGTCTATCCTGCGGACAGCTTGATAATGTGAGTGGGGATTGTGGGCCGTGAACAATGTGGCTTTTGTGTTGAGAGTGCCTACAGATGGGTTCCTTTAATCAAAGGCTTTTAAGAGGGGAAAACCTGCCCTACAGGGGCACCTCAATTCAGATCCTGCAGCAGACACTGCTAGGAACTCAAAAGGAGCTAAATCAGTCATTCTGAACTTGAGTGTATTCCCACATTCACAAATGCAACCTGAGCCAAATGGTCTAGAACAGTTATCCATGTAAACAAACCGTCCATATCCCTCTGGGTGTGCACTTGGGAATGTGGATTCAGTCTTACTCATTTTTAAATCCTCAGAATCTGGCACAGTATTTGGCACTTAGTAGGTGACAACCTTTCTTTATTGTATTTAAATTCTGGTAACTACAGAAAAACACGAGTGTAACAGATCCAGGCTGGCTACTCGCCAAATCTTTCTTTCTTTCCTCCAATGCCTACTATTGGTCTACATTTCCAGCAGATTCCCCGGAGGTAAAGGTAGCCACACGACTGAACTCAACCAGTCAATTATGAACAAAATGGATTTGCCACTTCCAGGCCTGGCCCCTGAAAACATCATCTGATCTCCCACTACCTCTCCTTCTTCATTTGCCTCTGATTGTTGGTCAGAGTGATCTCGGAAGCCAGGGTCAGAGATGACAAAGCCCATGTCAGCTTGGATCCCTGAATGCAGCCTCCTTAGCCGTCCCTTGCTGCCAAACAGACTTAACATGAGTAAGAAATAAAATTTTGTGTTGGCAAGCCACTGAGATGTAGGGCTTCTCTGTTTCAGCAGCTAGCATCATCCTAACTGACAGAACATGTATAGAAGACACTTTATTGGTATTTTTAAGGGCAAGGTATCATGATGTTAAGTGTGCTATGTAGAGTCAGATCTGGGCTTGAATTCTAGATTTGATGCCCACTCTCTCTCAGGCCTTGGGAACATATTTAACACCCCAATCCTGGATCAGGGTTGCTGCGAGGCCTGAATGAGATCTAGCAAGGCTATACCTGAGTATAGCTCCTGGCTCTTTGGACCACACCATTGGTGTGACTGCCAAGCTATGGGAAATGCAATCCTATCTGTTGGACTCCTTCTTAATCTCTTCCAATATCATGGTCTCATTCTTAATTTTCTAATCAGGAAATTCAAAAGAATTTCCACAAGTTTTGGACTTGCCTTTTAAGCCTGCACATTTTATGCCCTGGTGATTTTTCAGGTACGTATTTACCTCAAAGGGTGTGCAAGTTCCAGTTTCTGCCCCTAAAGAATCACCCTTTTGACGTGTTCTGTTGGTGAATACTTGATAGATTGTCAGACTCTTCAATGCTCTGACAAGCAAAGTTCTGTAAAGGGGCCAGATAATGACGCTCTCATTTAGGAAGGAACATCGATAGCTCCTGGGCATTGCCCCCAGACCTAGCATGACCTCAAGTGAAGGAGGAGGCTCTGTGTTCCCCGAGTCTTCTAACAGGTAGGGAATGTTTTCCACTGCCCACTTCAGTCACTACTTCAATACCCCAAAAGAATACAATTTCCCTCTTCCAATGATCAATGGAGACCCTATAAGGGTTAAACCCTAAACTGAAAACTTGGATTTTGCTAAATGAAGTTCTAGCTTTCCAAACAGGGCTCCATATTGCTAGGTTATAGAACTGCACTCTGCCCGACTTGCCATCACTTTAGTTTATAGACCTGTGGTCAGTCGCGCCTTATTTATAGACACAGAAGCCTTTGCCAAGTCAGTAAAAGCCAGAACCACACCATCCTTTAAGGGGAAATGCTAATGCTCATGTACTTTTCTCTGAGCTGGTTGGAAGATGGAGTTGGCTAAAGCAAGATGATCCCCAGCCAACAAGGCCATATGGGAGAAACACAACAGGGTAAAAAAGCATGGTCACAGGCTTGGATGCCCACAGTGCCGAGCCAACAGGTAAGTAGGGTTCAAGCAGTAGAACAGGGTTGGGCAGATTTTAGATTAGATAATCTGGGGTTAGCAAGATTTCTGGTAAAAGGAAGATACAACAAAATAGGTACAGCCCAGGGGTGTTTCTACGAAATTCAGAGCTCAGTGGGTATGTACACAGCTTCAGGAATTAGACTTCTATTCCTAGTCTATCACAGAACCCTACATGGTAAAGGGCAAGTGGTTTAATCCCCTCAAACCCAGTTGAACCTCAGTGTTCTCATGAGGGATATTGGGGTGGTAAAAGCAATCATATGAAGGTTTTAATGGTTAAATGAGATAAAGCACATGAGATGCTAATTGATGGGTTATATCCTGTGTACTGCTGGATTGTCTGGTCATTCTTGCCCACTCCCTAGACCTCCAAGAGCCTTTTCTTTCTTCTTTTTAAAAAATTTTTTATTTAAACTCAATTTTATTAATACATACTGTACTATTAGTTTCAGAGAAAGAATTCAGTGATTCATCCTTGCATGTAACACCCAGTGCTCATTATGTCAGTGCCCTCCTTAATGCCCATGCTGCAGCTCCCCCATCCCTCCAGCCACCTCCCCTCCAGCAGCCCTGTTTGTTTCCTAGAGTGAAGAGTCTATTATGCTTTCCTTCCCTCTGTTTTCCTCTTGTTTTATTTTTCCTTCCTTTCCCCTATGTTCATCTCTTTTGTTTCTTAAATTCTACATATGAATGAAATCATATGGTATCTGTCTTTTTCTGACTGACTTATTACGCTTAGCATAATACTGTCTAGTTCCATCCATGTTGATACAAATGGCAAGATTTCATCCAAGAGCCTTTTCTGATGAGCATAAGCTTACATCTTCTAATGGACTTGCCCATCTATCCAGGAGGCCTCAGAGAATGCAAGAGAAGATGGAAATCTATTGTTTAGGTGGATTTAGGGAATCTGTGAGAATCCTTCCACCCCAAGAACTCCCTCAAACCAAATCCAGGGTCCCATCCTTCATCAGGGGTCAAGTCCTCAGCCCAATCACGGTGGGACTCTTCCTTCTCTGAGTACCTACATCCTGGCAGGCTAAATCACCTCAACATTATCTCTCCAAGAGCTCCTTGCCATGTATTTGGCATTTTGTTTGCAAGCCAGTAAATTTTCAAGGTTGCACACAAGGTCACACTTTGCTGCGTTCTAAACAGATGCGTGTTCAGTCACCAGACACGGCATAAGCATTTTGTTTAAGGCATCTGTCTGCAAATTGCACTTGAACATCACCATCAGCTGGACTTGTTTCAAGGCCAATTCTCCCCACAGACAAATGAAATCAATAACTCATATCATATTCATGTGTGAAGAAACTGCATATTTTGCAATTCTCTCTGCTTGGGACCAGGGTGCCTATAGCCATGGATTTAAATAAACCTTTTTGGTGTCATGAATTCTTTTGAAATTCCACATGAAAGCTCTAGATTATCTCCCCAGCAAGGGGGAAAAACCCAAAGCACAAATCATATACATAAAACATTTTAATGTCTTATCAAATTATCTTTGTCTTTATATTGATTTTTATTAATTAGGCTTTATATCAAAAAGTAAGACATCTAAAGGAAATACAGCCCAAGAGTTCAGAAGGGCAGAAAATGAAAATAAAATTTCCCTTTGCCACCACTCTCCCTCAGCTCCACTCCTCAGAAGTAACAACCATTAATGATTCTTTGTGTATATATTTCCGTTTAAAAATACATACACACAGTGGTCTTTGCTTTGCACAGTAGTCTTGGACCATAATAATAACTGTGCAAACTGAAACCATGAAAAGTGATATTAGTAATAATGAGGAAAATTCCAACTGTTTCATTATCCTTGAAGCTTTTGGTCAAACCCTAAAAATTTTCTGTTGATTATAAACGTAGAAGAAAAGCAAAAAGTAGTAAAAACTACTCTTTATTTAGAGTTATCAGAAGCACTGAGAATTAAAGTACTGTCCTTCTTTGCAAAATATTCGGCAAGAAGGTTTGCCTTCCTTTTGTTATATAACCTGATGGCATAGAGAGTGTCTTCTCTTGTCAAACTGCCATACTCCTTTCCAAATCTGGGTCCGTTTCCAACATTTATGCTTTGCAATTTCAACGTCATGAAGTAATTCTGACAACTTCTTTAATGTGAACTGTTTCCCTGGTATCACCACCCCTGAGGCACCCTCATGTTTCTTCCCACAATGTCTTCTGTTGTTTACGCTGGTGAGTATGGGCCACCTTCCGGAAGCTTCCCTTCTGCCAATCCCCGAGTCTCTCAGGTGGAGGCAGCGTCAACATTCCCATGGTCAGCTCCTTCTCCTACACTTCCATTTCATGAGATTTGAATTTATCTTCCAATGTTATCACTAGTCCTTGTGCACCCAATTCCCTCTTTTGATTATTCACTTTTGTAAAATGTCACGTGGGTCTACAACTTGCTTTGCCGTGGGTTTGTGACCTGAATAACACACATGCAGTGCCTATTCACAGACATTGAAGGAAGTCTTAGTGAATATTCACTGAGTGTGGTGTGCATCTATTATTTACGTAGTGATTTGTGGGCTGAAGAGGTCGCAGCAAAGTTTGTACTTCATCCAATGACTCACAGGTAATATACCTGGTAACCGAAATTGGAAACCAGTTGCTGTGCGACTGATGTTATTTAACCAACCCATGGCAACTGAACCATGCAAAATGAGGGTTGCTTTATGTATGTGCATATAAATGTACATTTATACACTCTAAAGAAAAATAGATCTTTTCATGCATACCATGCTTCACTTTTTCCTATTCAATGTATCATGGTACACATCCCCTTGGTCACATACCATCATATGTCTGTACCAGTGTTTATCTAACCATTCTCCAACTGATGGCCATATAAATTGTTCTCACTATTTTTGTGATGGCAATCAACCTTGTTATAAACATTCCTGGTCATGCAACTTTGAGTCTTTGTGTAACTACATCACAGGATAAGCTTCTGGCAGTGACATTGCTAGGTTAAAAGGAATATGCATTTTAAATATTGATAAGCACTGTCTTCCTCAGAAAGGTTGTGTCTGGGGCAGCTGGGTGACTCAGCCAGCTAAGGGTCTGACTCTTGATTTTGGTTCAGGTCATGATATCAGGGTCGTGACATAGGGCTCCTTGCTCAGCATGGACTCTGATTGTCCCTCTCCCTCTGTACCTCCCTCTGCTCATACACTCTCTCTCTCAAATAAATGGACACAGTATTTAAAAAAAAAAAAGTTGTATCATATAACATTATCACCTACATAATGTGAGAATTCTGGTTTCACCAGCCAGGAATTATCCAATTTTGTCATCTCTGCCTATCTGCTGGCACGCCCAGGACATTTTGCCCACGATCTCACAGTGAGTCTTAGGAGCTTCTCTCTTTTCTCCAAACCAAGTTGTTTTTTTTGGCTTTCTGTTTAAGTATTCCATGATGTAGATTTGTTAGAATTTGCTAGGATGGGTATGGGCGGTGGGGAACAATTGGTATTTTGAAAGACACAACTCTTTTTGTAGGGGCTTTCCTACACACTACAAAGCATCTGGGATTCCCAGCCCATGTCCACTAAACGTCAGTAACACCTCTAGTCTTTGTGATAACCCATATCTCCAAAGCCCTCTTATGAGTGGGCTGCCTAGCTGAAAACCACTGCCTTATGTATCTCAATCCTCTCACCAAGACTTAACAGTCACTCATGAGCCATCCCAAACAAATGGACTAGATACAGCCAGTCATCCTTTAAATAAGCCACCCTGAATCTTAGACTGTGCTAGAGTACACCAGGGCAATTTTTTAATTCCACAGTCAGTTATTAAAAGAAAGGAACTGGACCTTAACTGTTGATTTCATCCTACTCAGGTGGGAGAAACAGACTGTAACCTTTGAAAGTCACAACACTGTCCAAAGGAGAGAGTTCAAATGAGAATGCTACAGGGTTTGCTCTGTCTGCAAAATCTCCCAAACTAATTATTGGAAAAGACTATATAAGAATTTGGAAAAGACTAAAATGGAAATACAAAGTGGTATAAAAACAAAATGGCAGAAGGTCTTGACTCAGGCATTAGAGGGAGAAAGGACTTCATGGGTAATACTTGAGTTGGACCTTGAAGGATGAGTAGGATTTACTTGAGTTGTATCCTTAAGGATGAGTAGGATTTCAAATGGTGGAGAGGAGAAAGACTCTACATGTAGGAGGAGAAATGTGAGCCATGACAAAGAGTGGAAACATTCAGGACTTCTTTAGGGAACAGGTTGCTGCCCGGTGTGGTGGAAGTCAGGGTGTGGAGTACAGTCAACTAAAGACAAAGCTAGGGAGGGAGGTGGAGAACAAATAACTGAAATTTCTTGGGAATACCACATAGGTCTTGCAATGTGTAATTAAGCAATTCAACTATAATCTAGTAAATTGCAAAATATCCTCACCATTGCTGAAGGGTAAGATTTTAAAATTTCTTAGAAAGAATTATTTTATGAGTATTGCTTTCTGGCCTCAAATATGGGAGACGTATGCTCACTCTCTCTCCCCAAAGTTTCATCTTTCTGATTACATCAGGAAGACTCTGGTGCTCATCTGGTTTGATCAGCTGCTAATCTCTTTTGAACAAGGAGGGTGGGCTGAGAACCATCTACTGGGATCTGAACAGAGGTCATCCAGGGTAGTTGGTGGGAATTTACAGCAATGGTCCTGAACCCTGGATGCTCAATTTAATCACCTGGGGAGCTTTTTATAAATTCCTGGAGTGAGGCCAAGGCATGTGTTGTTAACAAAAAATAAATAAAAATCACTCCAAGGATGCTGTTGGGCAACCAAGATAGAAAACCACAGATTTAGGGAAATCATTGAACGGGAGGCCACCAAACCCACATGGAAGGGAAGAGGCAATGTGAGAATCCTGCAACCACAAGTCCACTGTAGAAGAGGCCAGGAATGTTACAGAGTTCAAGAAGAGGAAGGATATCATTTCCTTCCACTGGTTGATCTGCATTCCATTATCGTGACTACCTTATCTGATAAAGCCCAAACCCCACAAACCTCAAGAGAGGAAAGATTATTAGATGGTTATATAGTTGGACAAGCAGCTCTAGCCCCAGACTATTGCTTACCAAGCATTTGATCAGAAAGGTGTAATTAGTTACCACTTAGTATCATGTGAGACAAGTCAATCAACTTGGGGTGGTAATGTGGGTGGGGACCAGTGGAGCGTGTTTACTATGTGATCTGCATGATAACACAGAAAGATGGCATCCACCGTGCAATTACAATAATGCAGGTCCATGAAGAATATCTAGTTTTTACGGCCACAAAATTGCTGTTTATTTCCCCAAGCTATTTGTCTTTGGCCTATTAAGAAATAGATCTTTCATTTTTACAGCACTTTTCCATGAATATTCATTTATCCTTAACTGTCTTAGAAAGCATTCCAACATTCTTAAGAAGTGTCTGCTACCAAGAGATGCATGTTGGCATCTGTACTGCTGATATATTGGGAATTTTTCTAAAGCACTGAATAATGAATTCAATTTTGCCTCTGCAAGCCCTGAGTTTTCATGTTAAGTCCTGTCAGTAACTGCTGACTTGTAAGGCATCACGACAGCAAAAAATTCACATAGCGCTGATCCTTCCAGTTGATATTCATGAGAGACTGAAATAATCTGTCAGATGATGGAGCCAAATTCCTAGTGAGCCTGCTGTCCCACGGGCCTTCTCTTCCCACCGAGCAGGAAAAGGGGTCCGTCTAAAACAACGCACCAAGGGTAGGTGTGACGATGGGGTGGTGGGAACTGAGAGGCGCTGTCATGGTATAAGGCAGGACCTCACCAAAGCTGTGTTCTTGAGAGTCCAGGACAGCCCAAGGAGTCAACTGATGGGTCTGATAGAAGTCTCGATATTATACTCGACAAATTACAGTGTGGGGGTTGTCCCTTTCAGCCAAAGAAGCATCTCATCATCCAAGTTCATGTTTTCTGTCAGTTATGGGTGAAGCACTCAGTGGGTTTCAATAGCATACAGAGGACCTCACCTAAGATTCAGTCATTACTGGAACTGGTTGAGAAAGAGGGCACTCTCATTTACTAGTGACTAGCTTCCTGCCGTGCCTACAGGATTCATTAATTCAATCACCCAGCAATCTTGTTCTAAGAACAGTGTTAGACCCAAAGAAGAATGTTTTCTTTCCTTCTTTCCTCCCTCCCTTCCTTCCTTCTTTCCTTCCTTCCTTCCATAAATAAGTAAGAAGCACTTACTAAGTCTTAGGTGCTAGGTTAAAAATGGTGAACTAAACTTAAGTGATTCATTCTAATTCAGGAATTCTTAACCTGCAGTCCATGGACTGCCCTAGAATCTGTAGATAGACTTTAGGGAGTCAGGGAACTTGGATGGGAAAAAAAAATTATGTCTTTATATTCCCTAATCTCTAACTGAAATTTGTGTTTGATGCCATCACGAATGTAGGCAACAAACCACAGCAGTATCAAGAGCATCCGTGCCACTGTCATCAACACGAATGACGGACATTTTTATCTCACATTACACTTTCTGCAGACATCTCAAAAAAGCCAGTTATGCTCGTTACTACATCGAAAATTATGGTAGATTTTGTTACTAAATGTGTTAATGAAGATGCGCGTGTAACTATCACAGATTTACATTTTAACACTTTGATGATTCTACTTCAATATCGTTGATTTCCTTTGTAATCCTATGTGGTTTACTTTGTGCATTCAAACACATTATTCTGAGAAGGGGTCCAAGGCTTCACCAGACACCAAAGCAGACCTAGGCACAAAGGAACAAAACAGTCATGAATCCTTGACCTACTATGACAGATAGGCCTGAAGGAAATAATCCCACCCACAAGTCATTACAAAGTTTTAAGAGCTCTAAAGAAAAAGTCCACATGTGTGAGATTCCAAAAAGAAGAAGACATGATCCCCTTGTATCTAGTCTAATGGGATCTTCTGAGACTCTGCTCCCATCTCTCTTGTGCCAGGCCTTGGCGGACACTGAAGAATACAGTGGCTATGCCTGCCAGTCCAGTGGGAGAACTCAGGGCCAACCATACACAAGGAAATACAGAACCAAAATGACTTCAGTTAGAGATCGGAGCCTGAGGAAAATAACCTAGGGTAGTTGAGCTAAAGGATGAATGCCAGGAGGTGCTGTGGGACATCTAGGGGGACAGGGAGGCTCTCCCTAAGGAGGGGACATTCATGCTGAGACCTGGAGGAAGAGTCTGACAGACAGATAGGACAAAGGTCCCGAGAGAGACCCAGGAAAAACCTCAGTACCCTTGAATCCAAAGACCCAGCCCTCTTAATTAGGGGAATTTTTTCCCTACTTCCCATGCATGCCCTACTTTTGAGACTTGTAAAACAAATCACAGGAGTCAGGAGAGGAAACTGGAGGTCATCTAAGGGTCAGATGGTCACACATGGCCAGAGGGAGCTGTGGGGATGTGGGACCCTCATATGTGCCAGACCCTCCATGTGGGCTGTTTCCTGAAATACGCAATACCTCTAGGCAGCCCTGAGCCTTTCCTACACCAGCTCAACCCTACCTGCCTTTCAGACAATAAGCCACTCTTATCAGAGGTCCCTCCTCATTCCTGGAGAGGATCCATAAATAATTAACACCCGATATCACGGACCAAAGACCCCTGATTTTGGAGGCCGACAGCAGTGAAATGACCTCTCTGCCAGAGGGATGAGGGACCTCTGCACCAGAGGAATGAAAGAATGGGAGCTATTGGCCTTGCAGCCGCATCTCATTCTTACCTTCCAAGGCCCCGTCATGAGCATACAAGTCCTAGTCAACCCTCCTTTTCCCAGCTGGACTCAGAGAAAGCTACTCATCTGCCCCCATGCCTTTGACCTTCAGGAGAATCACTCTTTCTTAAGAAAAAAAATCACATAAAGCTCTGATCTGGCAGCAGCCTCTAAGACATCATTTAATAGCTTCTTTAAAATCTACAAAAATCCTACCCAGTGGCTATTAAGCAAGCTTGTAGGAAGGACTTACTTAAAAAAAAAATCATTTCTACAGCATATCACAAATCACTGAACATTCGTGCCACACCCTATAATGCACGTTGGCTGAATTATTGTGTTAATCCCATAAAAGGCACATGGAACCATTTTTATGGAAAAGTAGACCAATTGCTTCCATCATGCTATCTTTGCTGATGCTTCCAAACGTTCAGTTGCCTCATTCTTGCTCATTGCATCCTACCACACCTACTAAAAATGTCAGAAGGAAATCAGTGAAGGTTTAACATCTCTTATAAAATATTACTAATCTCTTTCCTGCTCAGTCTGTGTCCATCTACACTTAGTCCATGGTCAGATGTGGGACAGGGGCTAATGATCAGCAGCAGACCTCACCCACTGAAAAATGGTGCATAATTAAAGAAAAATGAAATTCTGTCTATTGCAAAGACAGGTGAGTGGATTACCAAATGTTGGAAATAATTTCCAAAATCAATAGTTGAGGTGAAAAGGCTTTTGGCAGAATGTTCATTAATAAGAAAATCCTCAATATCCTTAGATTTCTCGTAAATCATCCACAGAAAAATTTTTCTTTCTAATGTGATATTTAAAACAAAGCCTGGGGTAGCAAAGCCCTTGAGTTTGAAATCCATTGACAAAGGCTCCAGAACCAACTTTACCATGTGATCTTGAACAGGTGATACCATGTGCCATTTTAATCTCTCTGGGCCTCTGTTTCCTTATCTGTAAAATTCCTGGGTTAGAAAAGATATTTCTAAGACCTCTTACAGCTCTAAAACTCTATGAATCTCTACCTTTCTAACTAGAATAGGTGTGCGTGCACACGGCAGTCGATTCCTAAGAAGCACGTGATCCTAGCAAATGTCTGCAAAGGTTCAACAGGGTCTACGAGGGGAGGCACCATCATGGCGGCAATCATAGGGGATCTGTAGGCAGTTGGTGGATTTTTCTTTTTTTTTAATTTATTTATTTGACAGAGAGAGAGAGATCACAAGTAGGCAGAGAGGCAGGCAGAGAGAGAGAGGGAAGCAGGCTCCCCGCTGAGCAGAGAGCCCGATGCAGGGCTCGATCACAGGACCGTGGAATCATGACCTGAGACGAAGGCAGCAGCTTAACCCACTGAGCCACCCAGGCGCCCAGATTTTTCTTTTTTTAATTAGAGATTTACTGATGAAAAGAATGTGTCAGGCATTGTATTTTTGTATCTTCTCCATGCCACTTGCCTTTAGCCTCTTTGGGGTGATTTGTACTGTTTCTGATGGAACACCTCTTAAGATTGGAGTCCCTCGGACCCTGAGAACAAGAAGAGAGGAGCAACCCTTCCTGCCTATATTCTAGGCAGCCTCATCCTATGAGAGCTCCACTGTTCTTCACTAATCCTTTTTTAAAGGATTTCCAGGTCAAAGGAATTGGGGCAGTGCGCCATATTTTTTCCTCGTGAAGATTTACAACGTATACTAGCCTACTAAAGAGTCTGAGAAGTCCTGCAGGAGAAAATTCCTGCTGAGCTTTGTTCAACTCAGAGTTTCCCAAACTCATTTACCTGCAACCCTCTTTTCCATAACACCTCGCAGTGTTATGTGAGCACACTGGAAAGGCTGGAGTACAGATCAGGGACCCAGGGAGAAAGAGCTCAGTCAGGAGGCATTCTCATGGGGATGTCCACGTGTAGTGGGCCGAGTGATGGCTTCCAAAGGATGTGTCCCCCCAAACCCCAGACTGTGGCCTTATTTGGAAAAAGGGTCTTTGAAGATAAATTAAGTTTAGTATCTTGAGATAAAATCATCCTGGATTAATGTGGGTTCTAAATCCACTGAAGATTCCTTATAAGAGACAGAAAAGGACATGCAGTGACACAGGAGAGAAGGCCATATGAAAACAGGCAGTGCAGAGCCATGTCATAATAGCCAAGGAAGCCTGGAGCCTCCGGGAGCTGGAAGAGGCAGGCAGGAATGCTCTCTAGAGCCTTGGCTCTGTTGTCAGAAGTCAGACTTCTGGCCTCCACAGTGATCTGAATAAAAGTTTCTGGGACACCTGGGTGGTTCAATCGGTTAGGCATCTGCCTTCGGCTCAGGTCATGATCTCAGGGTCGTGGGATTGAGTCCTGTGCTGGGCTCCCTGCTCAGTGGGAAGTCTGCTTCTCCCTCTTCTCCCTCTCCCTTTGCTCCTCCCCCCATTCATGCTCTCTCTCTTTTTCTCAAATAAATAAATAAATAAACAAAATCTTAAAAAAAAAAAAAAAGAGTGTAAGTTTCTGTTGTTTTAACCCACCTGGTTTGTGGTGATTTGTTACAGTCCTAGGAACATAATATATCACCCTTACCTTCCTTTGTCACAACTTCCTAATTGATATCCCTGATCATCATTTTCTTCATCTAAGTATGGAAAAAATACCCACTCTGTACTCTAGGATATGTTTGAGTCTTGAAAGAAAAAATGGACATAAAGATGCCATTTAATGAAATAGTTCAGGGATGCAAACCCAGCTGCTAGGGTTAGGACCTCAAGGAGAGATAGGACATGAAACCAGAGAACACTGATGGTCGTTCCTTCTAATGTTCATTCATTAGATATGGATCCAGCCCTATTGTAGGCACTAGGGTTGCAGAAGTGGAACAAAATATAGCAAATCCCTGCCCCTGTAGAACTCGCATAGTCATTGAGGGAGTTAGACAATGAACGCATAGGTTAACCATAGTTACTATGTCGGAGGGGGGATGGGAGGGGTCTTGGGTTCGGATGCAGCCTATAGCTCTTAATTCCACATCACCTCTGATTTCATGTACACCAGAGTTTCCGCCACAAAGACAGCAAGTGATAATGTGCTTGGTGGTAGCAGTGTGGTGGTGGAATTAGCACCTCCTACACTCACTTTCCACCTGGAGAAAAGCCAAAAAATGTATAAGTTAATGGCATTGGGGGCATTTGTCTTTGATAACAAACTAATCAGATATCAGAAGCCAGGATGACCCAGTAACTCCACTGCTAGGAATATACCAATTGGTATGAAAACATGGGTTTGTGCAGAACTGAAAAGAGGTCTTCAAACAAATCACACAGGGCACCTGGGTGGCTCAGTCGGTTGAGCAGCTGCCTTAAGCTTAGGTCATGATCCTGGGGTCCTGGGATTGAGCCCTGCATTGGGCTCTTTGCTCAGCGGGGAAGTCTGCTTCTCCCTCTGCCTCTGCCTGCCATTTCCCCTTGCTGGTGCTCTCTCTCTCTCTCTCTCTCTGTCAAATGAAAAAAATAAAATCTTAAAAAAAAAAATCTCACACACAAATGTTCATAGAAGTATTACTCATAATAGATAAAAGGAGGAAGCGAGCCAAGCATCCATTGACAGATGAATTGATAAAAAATGTGGCTAGCCATATGATGGAATATTATTCAGCCATGAAAAGGAATGGAAGTATTAATACATGCTATGATTTGGATGAACTTTGAAAGCACTACACTAAATCATAAAAGCCAAACACAAAAGGCCATGTATTATATTAATTTATATGAAATGTCTGGAATAAGTAAATGCTTTGAGACAGAAAACAAATGGTGGTTGTCAGGACCTGGGAGAAAAGGCAAATGGAGAGCAACTACTTGATGGTAACAGGGTCCCCTTTGGAGCAAAAAAAAAAATGTTTTAAAACTAGGTAGTGGGGTGATGGTTGCACACCATTACAAATATACTAAATGCCATTAAATAATATACTTTAAAATGGTTAATTTTATGTCGTGTGAATTTCAACCAAAAAACAAACAAACCATTGTGGCCCTTTTAGGTTGCTATCTGGAAGGGGCAGAAGGGGCCAGAACATCCCAGGGCTCACGTCACAAGTATAGAATCCAGTGTTGCTCAAGTTCAAAGCCGGAGTCCTACCAACAGAGACATAGGAGATGTGCCCTTCCGTGAAGGTTACTTACTGTAGGTTGGGGAGACTCATAGCTGGCAGTGCTGGGGCTGGGGCAGGGGTGGACCATGAAGTCGTCCAGACACAAAACAAAGATGGAAAGTCTGGCCAGAAGTTGAGGCGCATCATGGAGGGGGTGGGGTCACACCACCACCCCACCACCCCCGGTGAAGCCCCAGGTCTTGAAGTAGCTTCCCTTGTATGGAGCAGGGAGAGCTCACGGAGACAGTGACTCCACCTTTCTTGTCCTGGCACCACGGCTTCTTTCTGAGATCTTCCCTCCCGTGTCCGTAAAGAGCTTCACATGCCCATTGCAACACATCATGGTGGGGATAGGGTGGGATTTGGCTTCAAATTACCACAAACTACATGACAAACGATGTAAATTTATTACTTACAGTTCTGTAGGAGAGACGTCTGATGTGGGTCTCACTGGGCTGCAACCAAGGCTTTGGCGGGGCCGTGCTCACCCTGAAGGCTCTAGGAGAGGGTCCATTCCTTGCCTCTTCAGCTCTAGAGGTGGCTTGCACCCTTCAGTTTATGGTCTTCTTTGTCGTCCAAGCCAGCAATCACACCACTCCAGCACCTGTCTGTCATCCTATCTCCTTCTCTGATTCCCTGTCTCCCTCTTCCATCTTGAAAGACCCTCATGATTCCATTGGGCCCACTTGGGCAATCCATGGTAATCCTCCCATCTAGAGGTCCTTAACTGAATCACACCTGCAAAATTCCGTCTGCCATGTAACATAGCATTTTGCCAGTCTCAGGGGACTTGGACAGGGACATTTGCAGGGGCCATTTTTCTACCTACCACCAAGTGGTGGCGAAGGAGGGACGCCTGCGTGGCTCAGTCGGTCAAGCGCCTGCCTTCAGCTCACATCATGATCCCAAGGTTCTGGAATCAAGCCCCGCATTAGGCTCCCTGCTCAGTGGGAAGCCTGCTTCTCCCTCTCCCTCTGCCTGCTGCTCCCCCTGCTTGTACACACTCTCTCTCTTTCTCTCTGACAAATAAATACATAAAATCTTTATTTAAAAAAAAAAAGAAAGTGGTGGGGAAGGAGACATCTGCTGTACAGAATCACCAATAACCATCAGCAGAGAGCCCCACAACTCGAGGGGCACAAAAGAAGGACTAAGTAAACAAGCTAAAACTTGACAACTGCTCCCTCAATCAGCAAAACTACCTTATTAAACAGAAAAAGAGGAGCCCAACAGTATGTGATTATAAGAATAAGAATTTAAAGGCCACATGGGTGGCTCAGTCATTAAGCGTCTGCCTTTGGCTCAGGTCATGATCCCAGGGTTCTGGGATCAAGCCCCGCTTTGGGCTCCCCACTCAGTGTGAAGCCTGCTTCTCCCTCTCCCACTCACTCTGCTTATGTTCCCTCTCTTGCTGTGTCTCTCTCTGTCAAATAAATAAATAAAATCTTTAAAAAAAAGATAAGAATTCTTTTAAAAAGAATAAGAATTAACATGTTTGAAGTATTTACTAGGTACCATAATCACACACACACACACACACACACACACACACACACATCCCATACATAGTATATAAATTAAGCCACATTTTATAAATGAGGAAAGAGAAGTTATTAGTCAGAGGTTAAGTGAAATTACTTGAAATCTCACTCTCAGAGTTAGCAGGCACTGCACATGGCATTTGAATCCAGTTCTGTCTCACGTGGGAGCTGAGTTAACCATCCTTGTACGCAACCTGCAGCACAGCCCGTACCAAGCTTAAGCTGCTAGTGGTTCCTTGTTAATGTCACAGAGGAGTTTGGGCATTTGGGGGGGGCAGATTTCCCTGGGGTGATTCTGGAGCCTGAGCTCCCTCTACATGGGTCTCTGCTGTCTACTAGGCCTCAGGGTCTCTGGCCTCCAGAAGCAGACAGGAAAATAGGGGCTGGGGACAGCATGTCTATTTTTCAAGCACCTCCTCCCAGAAGGGACACATCTCCTCTCTTCCCATCCTGTTGGCAGAAGCCGGTCAGATGGGCCCACCTCGAGGATGGAGGCTGAGACACCTCACCTCTGGCCGGACAACCACTTTCCAGAAACATCTCTACACTTTGAATAGGAAGCATAAAAGCGGTGCACAGCTGACCGTCTCCGACGGGACGGTGCTGACACCTGAATGAGTGAGAGGATGCACAAACGCGGGAATGAGTAAATGAGGACAGCCTGCTTCTCACGCTCCTACTAACAAGACTAAAGAAGCTCTCCAGGACAGGGGAGGAATGACCAAATCACTTAAATGAATAAAGCCGGATCCAGGTTTGCTAAGGTCTCTGGAGTTAGTAAAACGACATCCCAACATTCCATCTTCTCTGAGGACACTGTGTAGAGAGACATCTAGCCGTCCACATGTAGACGTGGACGTGTTTCCCTGGACACTTCGAGGCCCAAGTGGAAGACCAGATTCCAACCAAGTCAATGCTAGTTGCGATCAGTGTGCTCGGGACAATGGCCAGCAAACAGAACTGTGACCTTTAAGTGTCCTTCAAAGAAGCAGTTTCCTCTGGTCCCCTCTTCCTCTTCCTCCAGGCTAGAGGCTGGGGAGCCATCCTAGATCACGAAGCAGCTCCCTGGGCCGGGTTTAGTGGAGGAACAAGTGAGGCGAGCCTGGGTCCCGGCTGAGCACGGAGTTGCCCAACCGGTCCTGAATTGTTGCCTCCAGATTAGCTCTGCGTGAAGAGAGAATTTTCCATCATCTGGAAGCCGCGCTTGTCTTCAACTTTTGGTCACGTGCAGACATGCCAATCCTGACTAATGTACCCAGGACTCCGTCTGTCTCTATCAAAGAGCATCATGATGCAAAACACACCACTAATGACCACACCACCCTCCAACACAGCTATTTCTGTGGATCAAAGGATCTGCCTGGAAACCTCGCTTTCGTCACCGGCACTTCTGCCTTCCCCCTCTAGTCGCCTCACCCGGCATCCGTGATGGCGGGGCCTGCTGGGCGAGACTCCACAAACAGGAGGAAATGAAGGGTTTCCTCACAGGCCTTGCCCACAGGTTGCCTTGCTGTCAGGCCTGTTATATGCTGAGTGACTCTGGTGGGTTGGGTTAAAAGTGCAGTCATAGAAATCCTTCCAGACAGCTGTCATCTTCCTGGAAATTGTAGCTTCCTGTTCCCGTTGAAAGCCTCTAGGGACAAGAGCTCAAAAGTGATCCACTTCCTCCTGACACGTTAGAGTGAGATGTGCTTTCCCTGACCCCTCCCTGGTTAGGCGTGCTAACCGGGCTCACCTGCTGTGCTGGGCCAGAGGCTGACTGAGGCAGGCCTCTGCCGACGCGCGGAGGTGATATTTCTGTGCAAAGTTCTGCTTGTCAGAGTGGAACTCAGATTCAGTTGTGAATCCCAAAGCTTCAGGGTGCACGGTGGGGCACTGCTTCCAGTCCCTGTCTCCAAGGAAGGTCCCGTTGAGACTGTTGCTGGCTTTTTCTCCGTGGAGCTGTGGTTTGCCATATTTCTTTGACCGTGAATGCTGAGAGCAAGAGATGAATCCTGTGAACCACCTCCTCCTAGACAAGAAGCTCACATATTCATGCAAACACAACTTTGCCCATAATCCTCTAAGGCTCTAGGATCCCTGACACGAAGTCTTACCTTCGAACTCCAGGGCAGATTTAAAAATCTCTGAAGTCATCTAGTTTCCTCTTTGAGGGAGAGTCCTCACTACGGCTCCAAAACAGAGTCGTCTAAATTGATTCTAGAGGCTTCACTTGCTTAAGGCTTTACTGTTACTTATGACCAACAGTGAGAAAAATGCAGCACACTCCCTCCCCACTTCCTGCCCCAAGGTCCTTTATCCAAAATTTAAGTTCTAACTAACTCTCCTCTTCTGACTTATACAAATAACCCACACCGAGGCACATTGGACTATGTGCAGTTTCCCAAACGTGTTGAGGAGCCTTCTTCTGAACTGTGCCTTTTCTCTATTTCCTACCCCTAGATACCTCTTTGTCCATCACCATCTGTCAGAATGCCATGACTTCTCCGTAAAGCTTTTCTTGAACCCTTCTGTTGGGCCATCAGCCTGGGTTTGAATATCTCTTACGGAACCTATCAGTTTCCACAGTGGATTATCTGGGCCTCTGTAAGGCAGAATATTTGAATTCTTGAGGTCTGGAATCAGAACAACTGGGTTTCAATTCTGGCTCTGGCTCTTTCTTCCTGGGTGACCTGTGTACATTTCTCAACCTTTCTGTTCCCTCATTAACAAAATGGACACAGTAGTGTTTCCCACTTCATAGGTTTAAATGAACTTACCTAAGCAAAATTCTTAGGGCAGTGCCTGGCGCGTTGAAAGCGTTTGATAAGGAGTATTTTTATTTTAGCTGATTGTATACTTTGGTCCCCATCCCTTATCATTAAACTGTTAAGTAGTTGAAGGGAGAGCCTGGATTTTAGTCATCACTTTATACCTCAGAGAACCCTAGCAAGAAAAACTTGGACATAGTAAATAGTCGATCAATGATATTTGAATGAAAATGAATCAGCCATAAAGATGCTATCTAAGGACTTCAAACAGCACTGTTGTCATCTATATTTCATGAGTAGATGAGAGGTGGGAGTGGTAAAATGGATGCTAATTCAAGATGACACATCATTCTGGATCTTGAAAAAACATCCTGACTGCAACTCTCGGTCCTAACCCCAGAATTTTTATTCCATCATGAAGGATATGCCAACAGTTCTCATCTTCTCCAGGTATGACTTTTTTCCAACCCCTGCTTAATTATACAGATATTTATTTGGCAACTATTAGGTGCCCTGGCATGTGGGCTGGAGATCAAAGCTGTCTTTCTTGGGTTCCTGAGAACCAGCTGCTCCAGCGCAGGAACTCCAGCCCAGGACCCACGTCACATACACATTTTCATATTCTGCGAGCTCACAGACTAATAGCAAGGTCAGATGGCAAGTGGCCTGTAGGATTTACCTGCCTTGTGACAGGAGGTGTGTTTTTATGTCAAATGACAGAACAGCACATCATACATCCTTAAAAACTATTCTAATAATATGTATAGAAAATTTACTACATCACTTCCGACCACCCAGCCCACTGAGCTGACCCAAATAGGCCCCTTGCCATGTAGAAATAGCAGACACAATGTAACAAATTTATTTTCCATACAGCCAAGTTTCATAAGAAAAATATGAATCCTCTGAAGCCAAGAATGTTATGAAATTAAGTCAAAAGAATAAACAAAAGAATAAATATGAGCTAATACCAGGAAATGGCCACAGGAGCAAGGGAAATTCCCTCCCTGGGCAAGGGAAATATTACAAAAAAAAAAAAAAAAAAATGTAGGTTTAGGCCTGAAGGAGAAAAAGAAACTGAACGCCCTTCACAAACATACCGTCTGCCTGGGGTTCTGAGAGGAGTATGAAAAGTCATTATGGGGGCGCCTGGGTGGCTCAGTGGGTTAAGCCGCTGCCTTCGGCTCAGGTCATGATCCCAGGTCCTGGGTTCGAGCCCCACATCGGGCTTTCTGCTTAGCAGGGAGCCTGCTTCCTCCTCTCTCTCTGCCTGCCTCTCTGCCTACTTGTGATTTCTCTCTGTCAAATAAATAAATAAAATCTTTAAAAAAAAAAAAAAAAAGAAAAGTCATTATGAAAATTAAAACTCTGAGTCTACACCACACATAGGTTTAGGGCCTTAACTTACAAAATTTCCATGATGTGGAACCTTCCGCTGGTACTTTAACATAATCTAGGGCCACTCGGTGCCCCCTGAAATTCAGCTAAAGCCAAGGCAAGATATATCTGTAGAGATACTTTCAAAGGCGATCTCCTTTTGGTTCTTGCAAAGACACTTTGAACCCCATGTGGAATCATCCCTGCTCACCAAACCTGGCCATGTGCCAGTCTACCCTACTCAAGCATGACACCACTTCCCAAGAAGGCACACAAGTCCGGGCATCGTCCTTGATACCCTACACCAATCCATCACTAAGGCTCGTCGATTTTACCTCATAAATATCCATCAGACCTGTGCCCTTCTCTCCATTTCCAATACCCCATCCTAGTCCAAACCATTGCCATCTCTCCCCAGTCCCCGAACTGGTTTACCCTGCATCCATTAGGTGGAACCATAGGAAATGGTCATCTTCTAGGACAAAAAGAATGTGGATCTGACACTTTTATAGAATTCAATCTGATATTTTTTCCCATCTGATTTCCACACTACAGAGTGAGTTACCTTTCTGTAAAGCCCCTTGTGGAAACCTTCCATAGCTTTACTACTGCTTTTAAGATAAAGATAAAGCTCTTAAGCATGGACTACAATGCTGTTTAATCTTACCTTCCTCTCCAGCCGCATATCCCCACTCTTCCTTATTCCCTCTGACCTGACTCACTGGATTTTTTTCTAGCTCCACACCTTCTCCATATTTCCTGTCCCCACAGAACTTTCACACATGCTGTTTTCACAACCTAGAATATTCTTCAAACCACTCGTCAATCATATAACTCCTTATCCTTCAGATCTTGAGAGCCTTATCTGACCTTTCTGCCTTCATGGAAGGCCCCAGAACAAGGTCTTTTTATGCGAAGGTCATCTCCTTCATAGCACTTCTCCTAGCGACAGCTCGACATTTATCCATGTGACTATCTGACATATATCTGCTTTGGCCATCAGAGCTGCGAGGGTGGGTAAATAACACATTTTAAAACTATGGAATGGAGGAGTGAAAAGACTAGAGGCAAGGTGACCAAGGTGGAAACAAATGTAAATGTCCTTCAAGAGAAGGGGAAGACCTAATACGGAGGCCTATTCTTCATGCCTTACCTTGGTTAATCTCCAGAACAGTCCATCTTTTGCTTCAGGCATTTTATAAACAAGGAACATAGAGATAATAGATGACTTTCCCCAGGTCACATAATAGTAGATCTAAGATGCCTATCTAGGTTATCCCCATCCAGTCCTGGGGCGCCTGGGTGGCTCAGTGGGTTAAGGCCTCTGCCTTTAGCTCAGGTCGTGATCTCGGAGTCCTGGGGTCGAGCCCCGCATTGGGCTCTCTGCTCGGCAGGGAGCCTGCTTCCTCCTCTCTCTCTGCCTGCCTCTCTGCCTACTTGTGGTCTCTGTCTGTCAAATAAATAAATAAAATCTTAAAAAAAAATTTTTTAAAAAAATGAGCTAAGCAGAGAAGACAGCAAGGAGCACTGGACTGAGAGCCAGGAACTCTAACGCCTACAGGAGTCAGGCAGGTAAAGACAGACGTACACCAGAGCTGAGAGAGTGTTAGGAACTGTATCCAGCTGGAAGGTACACACCCATTTCATTCCAGCTCTGACTGTTGTTGGTGGATGGGAATGAGGGGCCAGTATTTTTAGGCTGCCCTAATTTTTAAGAGAAATTTAAGCCTGGACGTTTGTACGAAATCACTCTGATTTTAAGACAGACCATGCCTGTAGGAGGAGCGTGGGCTGCTGATGCCAGTTTGCAATCCTCAGTCTAGCTGGATAGGGGAGCAGGAGGAAAGACGCAGTGTTGTCAGCTGACTTAGCTTGCAACTTGCATAGAATACATTTGGGTAGGACCTCATAAATAATCTTAGCCAGAGCTATCCAACTTGGACTTTGATGGTTCCATGAAACTGAGACTCTGGGATCAGTTAATCTGTAACTGGCTTTATTGTTTCAAGATCAGTGTGTTCTGTTAAAGCAAAGAAACAAAACCTGTGGGAGGATAAATATCTTCATTCTCCCCCAGGAAGGCAGTGGGGCAAGGAACCCAAATGGCCACTGGGGGTGAATGTATAGATCACGGACTAGATTGTTCCCCGTCTAAACAAAACACAGTCCAAAGATACAGATACACTGTGGATGGCCCTCGCCTTCATTCAGATTCCCACGGAGACGCCACGGTCACTTTCAGCAATGCAGAGATCCTGGGAAAGTTTATCTTGATCTCATTCTGAGTTCCCTTTCCCCTAGAGTTTTTCACTGAAGAAAGAGAAGGACATCACACACACTGCTGTTAGAAGAAAGAAGGTGCCATCGAATCAGTATCTGCTTTAGCTTCCATTCTTCTAGCTCTGGAGGGGCAGGACGCATAGAAGAGCTTTCCAGATTGTTCCAGTTTGACCTCCCCCACCTGACCCCTAACTGAGTACACGCCCCAGTAATCACTGGGATCTCTTTTTCCTATACTGTTTATTTATTCAGTTAAATCACTCGCAACTCAGCCGCCATCATGAGCGTTATTTTCTGGAGCATGTTGCTGACTTGAGATCCTAGAGTGTTTCTCACACTCATCAGTAATTTTTAAAAGGCACTGGAAGCCAGTAAGAGAGCTCTCCAACAACTCCCACACTGCCGGGTCAGGGGAAGAAGAACCACTCCACTGCTACCCAGGATAGTCCGCGTGTTTACGTCTCTCTTGCATTAATGAGGATAGGCCAACTACTGGGACAAATAACCTGAAGGTTTAATGCATTAACAGAATGAAAATTTGTTTCTGACTTCCTTTACAGGTCAGTTCAGGTTGGCGGGATACAGGGCTGGACAGTTCCACTCCACATAGTCAATCGGGGACTCAGGTCCTTCTGTGATGTGGTCCCACCATCCTCTTAGCCCAGGGGATGGCGATGCTTTTCTGCAAAGGGTCAGAGAGCAAATATTTTAGCCTTGGTTGGCCATATGGTCTCTGTCTCAACTATTCAACTCTACGTTAAAGCACAGATCATAGGTGGGCAATACATAAATGAACGGGCCGAGCCATGTTGCCGTAGAACTCTGTGTACCAAGCAGGCAGCGGGATGCAGTTTGCTGGTGTTACTCTAGGACCTTGTCCCTGTCTCTCTCTGCATTCAGACAGTGAACAGAGAAAGAGAAAACTCCAGGAAAGAGGCACATATAAAATTAATGTCTATCCCCACAGAACTGTCATAAGGATTACATTACATAGTGTTTGCAAAATGCCGAGTGTAAAGGTCACTATTTAGGAGTTGTTTGATAAATGTCATCATTTTTAAAATCCAGAATAAAGTACCTTTGATATTTACAGGAGTAAGTGGCCATATTTAATTGAGGGGACACAAGAAAGGTTACAGCTGATTCTCAAAGGTAGGATAGGATTTTAACAAACAAAAGTGGGGAAGCAATGTGAGCAAAGGTGTAACCGTTGGAAAGCAATGGAGGGTTCGTAAGTGCATATGGCTCAGTTGGCTGGAATGCAGGGTCATGAGGAGGAATAGTAAGATGTAAGTCTGGAGAGATAAGCGGACTTTGAATATCAGATTGAAAGATTGAACGTTCAGCGGCAATAGGGAACCACTGAAAGTTGTCGGGGAGTACACACATAAGTCTTGTGTTCCAAAAATCTGTTTGTAAATTTGTTATTTGAAACACAGACTATATGTTTTCTAACATAGTAAAGGCAATGTCCCTTTGCCTTCTCTGGGTCAGGAGACCTGGGTCCTGACCTTTGTCACAAGAGCCTCAGAAGCATCCCCTCAAAGTCCTTTTTTGTTTTTTCCAAGATTGTATTTGAGAGAGAGAAATTGCGTGCACAAGTGGGGTTGGGATGGGCAGAGGGAGAGGGAGAAGCAGACTCCCCACTGAGCAGGGAGCCTGATGCAGGTGGATCCCAGGATCCTGGGATCATGACCTGAGCCAAAAGCAGACAACTTGCTTAACTGACTGAGCCATCCAGGCGCCCCTAAAAAAAGTCCTCTGATACTAGTTTTATAGGATCCTGCATCTACCTAGAATTGAAAGACAGATTTGCCATGATGCTGAAAAGGTTCTTTTGTTTTTAAATCTCAACAAAGAAGGGTGACACAATAGTATGTAACGAAAATCTCCCCCAAGATTTTCTGTGGTTTGTAACTCTCTTAAGGATATTCAGTGCAAATGTGAATACTTGAGGAAAAAAAAAAAAAAAGCCCGTTTGAGACTCAATACACTCATGCTGGATTTTGTTTCATTTTGTTTTTACTACAGAAAAAGCCTTAGGTATCCTGATATATTCTTTTCTTTTCTTTTCTTTTTTCCAACAGAGAGAGACAGCAAGAGAGGGAACACAAGCAAGGGGAGTGCTAGAGGCAGAAGCAGGCTTCCGCTCTGGATTCGGGGCTCCATCCCAGGACCCTGGGATCATGACCTGAGCCGAAGGCAGATGCTTAACAACTGAGCCACCCAGGCGCCCCTCTCCTGATATATTCTTGAACTCAACAACGGTCCTTCTAGGAATTAAGGTATAAACATACATACAGCTATAAGGAGGCTCATCAAAGTTTTGTTTATAGTAACAAAAGCTTGGAAATAACCACGGAGAAAAGTTTAATCTATATTATGGGAAACTACGCAAGGAAAATGGTGTTACGGAAAAATGTTAATTGTAATATATTAAGTTTAGAAGTTGGTTTCAAGTTCATATAAACAGTATGATGTAATGTTACTAGGAAATATGATTAAAATTGTACCAGCATAATATCCACATTCTTCCTCCCTACACCTCCAGGGCAAATTCAGTCTTTGCTGCCTGGGTTCCCAGCACCGCTGCTGCCACGATACCCAAGCTACCTTTAAGGTCCCCAACAACAACATCTTACCCTAAGCAAAGAGTTCTGTTTTTCTCAGATAGATTCTTTGAGTTTTGTGATATATAATCGGAATAATGAAGAGAGATGAACTAAGGAGAAGGAGGACCATCTAAAAGGATAACCAAATCTACATAATAATGTACCACAATAAACAGAAAAATGTGCCTGGACCTGGGGAAGAGGAAGGGTTTTCTAGGGGGTGTGGGACAGCGTGGAGTCTAAGGAAATGGGACAGAAGACACGGAGCTGTGAAAACTTATTACAGAAATGTATTTTAAGCCCTTCATGGTTTTGCAGAAGCAGCAATAAAGAATTTGAGTTTTGCGAATACAGATTTTGCTTGCCGGAGACCCAAAACTGCACGAGGGACTTGAATTTATGAGGATTATATTTATACGCACAACCACAGGGGAAACAACCGCAGGCATACCCACCAAGATATTACTATGATTTGGATGAGATGGTTTTATTCTTCCTACATATGTGTATTTCCCGAGTCTTCTAGCTCTGTGCGTAGGTGTACCATCTTTTTCATTTAATCCTCAAGTACTTCCATGAAGCAGTTCCCTGACGACACCTGGTTTACAGGTGAGGAAGCTGGGGCACGGCAAGAGGAACAGTCATGCTGCTAGTATCTGAGGCGTGAGGAAGGGACTGGAGGAATCTGACCCCAGAACCAGTGCCCTAAACACTGACACTAACTACATGGCTTCTTACTTTTGTTTATTTTATACATTTATTTTCAAATGAAATATTTTCTCTTTTTTTTTAAGGATTTCATTTATTTGACAGAGAGATAGAGAGTACAAGTAGGCAGAGCGGCAGGCACAGAGAGAGGGAGAAGGAGGCTCGCCGCCGAGCAGGGAGCCCGATGCGGGGCTCGATCCCAAGACCCTGGGTGACTGAGCCACCCAGGTGCCCCTCAAATGAAATATTTTCATTCTGTAATTCACTGTAACAATGAAACTAAAATAACAGATGCTCAGGGACCCAGCACACCACCTTAATAAATCTTAACTTTTTGCCATATTTTTCTTTAGATAATGTTTAAAGAAAAGAATTATAGGTACAAGTATATCTCTTTTAAGGATTTCTTTATTTGAGAGAGAGAGAGAGAGAGGACACGCATGGGGGTGGGACTGGGAGGGGCAGAGGAAGAGGGAGAATCTCAAGCAGACTCCCTGCTGAGCACAGAGCCCACTCCAGGCTGGATCTCACCCTGAGATCATGACCTGAGCCAAAACCAAGAGTCAGACACACCGAATGATTCTTTAATAATGAAGATTGTATTACTAAAAGCAACAAAAGGCTGGATAACAGACTGTATTTGTCCATGACCCGGAGTCCCCTTCCCCATAATCAGTAAGAGAAAGCTCTGAAAATATGAAGACGGATGCTCATTTTCCTAAGGAGGTGGCGGGTGGGGGGAGAAGGAGCCAAAGAGACAGTGAGATGGTGACCATATAAAGCCTTTTTCACACTGACCCTGGTCCTATTTTGGAAGCAACATTTTATCTGAAATTTGGTGTTTATCATTTCAAGTTTTATGTAATCTTACTATATATATAGATTTTTATTAAATATGTAGCCTTGTCTGGCCTGCTTTTAAGAATTATACACATGGGGTCATGATGCATCATCAAAATGTATACAATGTTCAAAGCCAGTCCCTCTCAAGTTCAATCTATCATCCCTTCCATACACTTTGATTTTTTTGTCCTTTCATCTCCCTGTGTTGCATTCCGAGTAACTTATTCAGTACTGCCTTCCAAGTCATTAATTCTCTCTACAACTATGAAATGTTATATTGCAAGGACTTTCATTGTTTCTGTTTTCCAGGATTTCTATCTAACACATCCTTTTTCATATCAGATTTTGTTGCTTTTGTTCTGTAATTTATTTTTTCAGTGAAGTTTATTACTTCCTTTTTCTCCTTAAATACCTTAGACATGCATAGTTCATAGTCTCGGTCAGGCAAATTAATACATTAAATAAATTCATAAATCAGTTTTATCCCTAATGAATTCAAGTCTTTCTTACTATTAGATTCCTTCATATGTTTGTAGTAGTCATTAATTTCCAGGTTTGTTTTAAGACCTTATTTTTAAGTAATCTCTACACCCAATATGGCACTTGAAACCACAACTCTGAGATCTAGAGTCACATGCTCAACCAACTGAACCAGCCAGGTACCCCTGAAGGTTTGTTTTAAACAGAAAAGAGAGACAGAGAGAGAGAGGAGGAGGAGGAAGTAGGCTCCCAGCTGAGCAGAGAGCCCAATGCAGGGCTTGATCCCAGGACCCTGATCATGACCTGAGCTGAAGGCAGAGGCTTAACCCACTGATCCACCCAGGCACCCCATGATTGTGTTTTCATTTTCCTTTGGTCCCTCTTTGTTGTCTGTCCCTCATTCCAGGAGTTTCGAAACTGCCTCCACCCAGTGTCTGAATCCAGAGTACTGCCTCATAAGGACAGGCTAGAGAAGCAATGGGGATGACAACTGAGATGTTGCCAATTAAGATGTTGAGTCAGCAGGAAGTTTGGTTTAGTTGCTGGCCAAACCTTGGAGCCCATGTCCTTCTTCCTCCCAAATCATGCGTGTGCCAGGATGCATGGGATCCAAGCATTTCTTGGTAGCAGTTTTTCCCCCACCCTTCTTTTATGAGATATCAAGCCCCATTCCAAGACCTGGCTTCAAGTTACAGGGATTGTGTCCAATCCTCCAATTCTCATGAGATATTTTCAAGTCCCTGTTACACAACAGAGCCAAGCTCCTACAGCTACTGCCGCTTCCAGATCCAGCAAACCTATAACTCCAGTCCTACTCACCACTTACATTGTTTGTCCATTTCTGATACACAGGGATATTTCTCTGGTGTTTTCAGCCCATTTATATTTTAGGACGAACCATATAAAATTTCTAAAATTTGATGATTTTACTCTATAAGAACTGTAATCACAGAAGTTCTGGTTTAATATTTTTACTTCTTTTTTTTATGTTTTATCTGTTGTGTCAGCATTTTGGAGCAGAAAATATATGTCAAAATATGAATTTATTTTTCCAATTTGACCAGAAGTCTCTTCTCTCCATTAGATAGAATTCCCACTCATGAGTTAGAAGTCAACTATCAGAAAAAGAAACAATGGAGGTGCAGGACTCTTAGGGTCAGAGCAAGGAATTTAAAAAAAAAAAAAAAAAAGGGAAATGTCAGGGCACCTGGCTGGCTCAGTCAGTAGAGCACGTGATTTTTTTCTTTTAAAGATTTTACTTATTTATTTGAGAAAGAAAGAGAGCATATGCAGGGGGAAGAGCAGAGGGAGAGGGAGAAGCAGACTTTCCACTAACCAGGGAGCCCAAAGCAGGGCTCAGTCCAAGGACCTTGGGATCATGACCTGAGCTAAAGGCAGACGCTTAACCAACTGAGCCACTCTGGTGCCCCAAGCATGTGACTTTTAATCTCAGGGTCATGAGTTCAAGTCCCAAGTTGGGCATGGAGCCTACTTTAAACTACATATATATATATATGTGTGTGTGTGTGCGTGTGTGTGTGTGTGTGTTAAAAAAAAAGTGCCATCCAGTAAGTACACTGAAATTGGGGGAGTCAATGATGGAGAAGAAAATAACTGGGGTTGAAAAGGGGGATAAAATGGGATTAGAAGAATCAAGAGAACACTCTTAGAGAAAACACTCGTGAAACATGTGTCTGGAGGCCCATTCAGGAAGTGAATGTGAGGTCCAGGAAAAGCAGTAGTATGCTTATATGTCAAGTGCAAATAGAGCAGATGTGACCTAAACTCTAGACTGTCCTGCAAACTCCATCAGGAAGGTCATTGTTTTTCTCAAGGAAAGAGAATTAGCTTAGTGGGGCTGGGGTAAAAGAGGTAGACTCAAAGAAGACAAAATCATGTTATTCCCATCTGAGATAGATGTTACAATTCCACTGTGTTTGCCGCTGTCTAGTGTCTGGCTGCAAAGTGGTTCTGTACAAAACTTCCCCACAATACAATCAAGGAGACTTGACTCCCTACAGCCAAGTGAGGCACTAGTGATTTGCCAGAGAGGAGGACCCCTGGGAAGGATTAAGGGAAAGGACTATGTCCAAAAGAAGAGAAATCTTTGATCTGGTGGTTGATCACTGGAGCAATGAGCCCAGAAGTGATGGAAGCTGATTGTCTGAGATGCAATCTTGGGTTGTGTTTTTTGTTTTTTTTTTTTTTCATTCAGCTCAGGCTGCTGTTTCCCCAGTGAGCATCTCAAGCCTACAAAGGCTTTTCTGCAAAACAATATACACCATTTAATTCACAAGAGCATTAAAATTACTATGCTTCACATACACAATAATAAAGACACCTAAGCAATGTTCTTCCATCTGAAGCAATAGGAAATCACATGCTAAGTTTTCCCCTAGCCTTTCCATTTCGGCTAGAATCGTGATCTTGGGGTGCCTGGGTAGCTCAGTGGGTTATGCCCCTGCCTTCGGTTCAGGTCATGATCTCAGGGTCCTGGGATCAAGCCCCACCTCAGGCTCTCTGCTCAGCAGGGGGCCTGTTTTCCACCACCACCACCAACAACCCCCGCTGCCTGCCTCTCTGCCTACTTGTGATCTCTCTCTGTGTGTCTAATAAATAAATAAAATCTTTAAAAAAAAAAAGAATCATGATCTTATTTGTCTTCCAGTTCACACACTTTTCTTGAATGCATAGGAATGATGAGCTCTGGGCTCTGGTGTGTCACATGCGAATCATTCAGCCGGATTCCCAGTAATTCCATTGTTTGGTGATCTCATTTCCAGCAACTTCACATTCAGCTCTATGAAGCAAACTATCTGGCTGCTGCCAGTGTGGTATCCCATTACCTTGCAGGTTATCATGAAGACAGCAAATCATTGCATCACTAGCAGTCCAGCTTCCTCTCCTTTCAGAGGACCACATTAGAAGAGCCAAAGCCCCTGGTGTATGTGGAACCAGTGACATCTGCTTTCCCTGCAGATATACCCTTTCACTCTAACTAGTCCCAGCTTCCCTGCCTCTGCAGATTGTAAACTGTTTTTAGACTTGATTACAAAATTGCTTCAAAGATTTTATGCTTGAATAAATTGTCTGAAGAGAAGTGAGTAAAAAAAAATCTTCTCATGAGCTCAGTTTTAGCTCCTTCTTCCTTAGGATGCCAAAACATCTTATAAGAAACATGAAGTTTAAAAAAAAAATAGGTAAGGCTACTATTTTTTTTAATCATATGGAAACCATCCCATTGCCTCGGAATTATACCTCATATATTTTATCTCATACATGCTAGTTGGTCACATTTCATTATTCCATTCATGATGCACCAACTTTGGGGACTATCAGAAAAGAGAAATCCAAGCACAGCACTGCTGTATAGCAAAGGGAGAAAGGGCAGAGGATTTGTTTCTTGGCCTCTCTGGACCTCAGTGTACTCATCTTTTTAAGAACACAGTACTTATCTCGTAGGGATCATTTAAAAAATTAAATCTTTGAAAACTGTACAGTACTAGAGCATTTTTATCATTATTTTAATGATAAAAGAAACATAGAATGATGGGTCAAGAAGGGACCTTGCAAATTAACTAGTCTGGACTTTAGAAATGAAGAAACTGAGCACCAAAAGGACCAAATGACCTACTGATAGGTGCACATTGTGCAGGGACAACTTAAACTCTGGATGCAGGTACCTGAATCCTTTTGCAGATATTCTCTTCAATACAAGGGCCACACAGATAAAAAGAGAGAGAGAGAAGTGAGCCAGGTGCCAGCTGAGGAATCAGTGGAAAGCACTGAGGAAATGCACAGGACCATCCCAGAAGGACAGCTCTTATTTATTTCCAGGCAATTTTCACCATATCAGAGGACAGACCGGGATTGCCAGATCTTCTCATTTTTTTCTAGACAGACCAGAAATCTAGATTTTTGATATGTAAAGACTCCCAATTTTTAAATCAAAAATAAACAAGTGGGACTACATCAAACTCAAATGCTTCTGCACAGCAAAGGAAACCATCAACAAAGTGAAAATCTTAAAAATTTTAAGATTTTTATTTCTATTTTAAAAATGATGTTGTACAGGACAAACAACACACCTGAAGGTAAAAATTAGCCTATGGTTTACCAATGTGTGACCTCTGATCTACAGGGGAATGTCCAGGTTCTTTCTCATGGTAGCAAAGGCCCTACATGATCTGTCCCCTGCTTCCCTCTTCAGATCACTCTCCTACCTGTCCTTGCCTTGCACTTAGGTTCCACCTCCAGTAAACAGCTTATTTACCGCAACAAACACGCCTACTGACTCTTGCAAACGTGCCGGCTGATTGTCACTCTTCCTCCCCTGCCCCTTGCCCCTTGTGCCTTATGCCTATAATGCACCTCCGTCCCCTATCTCGTATATTTCTTTTATGATGGCTCAGCTCTTATTTCCCCTAGCAAATTATCCCTAGGCAGTCTCCCCCCAATGCCACCACCACTCAACATGTTCCTCCATTATGCTCTCACAGTATCTTGCACATCTGATTGCATTTACCTCAGAGTACTGTCAATACTTGTTTCATGTCTGTTGTTCCAACCAGAATCTCAACAAATGTTGAACTGAAATTAGACTCTTCATTCTTACTCAAACATGACCATCCATCTGCCTTCCTGAACCTTACTCTGCTTCTATCCTGGTCTTTGACTCCAAGTACTATTGATCTACTGGAAGAGATGCGGAAATCTTCTCAACAATGGGTGACCTCATGGAGGACACTCTCCTCAGGAACTGAAGTGACTCCACCTCTTCCTTGGATGGGAGGTTATGGGAAGCAGTCAACCTCCTGAACACAGCCCTCTGTTCAGCACCTGAGACAAGACTATCCTATGTCTAGGTCCTTCTTTATTTGTCTCTCTCTTGTGTTATTGTGTACTGTTTGTTTCTGTCCTATTCATGCACCAAAGGAGCTAAACGTTCCCTGACTGGTATCGGCCAATAAGCCACTAAATCTCCTTAGAGCTCCCACCCGATTCAGCCCCACTTGGGATCTTGTACAGAACAACAATCCTGCACTGTGGGCTAAATGGAGGGGAGACGTGAAGGGTGAAGTTGGCTCTACCTGAACTGTATGTACAGATGGCAGAAGACTGACTGACCAAAGGAGTATCATGGTGCTGTTAATTGAAGAAGAGTAAACGAATGCCCGAGAGACAAAAGCATAGATGAGCATTGTACTACATCTCTAATTGCCAGTCCAAGACTTCTTCCACAGCTTCCTTCCACTCCAATCTGGGTGGCTACTAGAGTTCATGCCATTGGAATCTTGATGTTTAACCAGAATAAACTCTAATTGAGGTTATTTATCGTAATAAAACCTTGAAATACAGTTATAAAGATTTCACTTTAACTTGGCAGAACCGTGGACAGCGCCCAAGTTTGGGCCATAAATTCTTACCCTAGGAAGCAGGAAGAAATCTTTGCAACAACACATTAAAGTTATTTAATTCTACAGATGAGAAAACCAAGGCCCTGAAAGGTTATATAATGCCTTGTCTAACATTATTCAGAGATGAAGGTCAAATTCAAGATTTAGAATCCGAGTTCAGGTCCCTTTGCCTTATACCCTGTTGTTTCCCAAAACATTAGGACAATATGTGGGAAATGGCAAAGGGACAGATCCAGGGAACTATGGGAGGAGACCTCTTATTTCTCATTTTTCTGCATAAATCTCTTCTTGCTTCTGTTTTGGGGAACTACAGCTCTGCTATTGTAGGGAATATATCCTGCTCTCCTCTGGCCAGTGGGGGTGATGTGATCCAGACTGGGTCAATCTAGGTTCTCTCTCCCACGATTTCAATATGAGAAGGGTTATTTTCAAAAAGGACATATAGTCGGTGATGTACTCTCTTGATGGCATCCTGACGTGAATCTTTCAAATTTGAAGAAACTTGATTTCATATAACTAGAACCATGAATGTATAAATATATATATATATTTTTAATTCTCCCAAATAATTGTTCTACGTCTTCCTTATTCTTATAGCACTCACCTCTCTAAAACTATCAGGTATTAAGGAGCATTTAGTATTTTTCCATTTTATCAGGTGATTCATACTTTTTCCAGCCTGCTAGACAGACAGTGGAATTTAGCTCTGAGATAATAATCAATTTCTCATTCTAAAATAGAAATATAAAAAATTCTACGCATGATGACCTTTAAACCTGCTTTTGGGACATATTCTAAAGTTATTATTCTTTCACATGGATGAGTCTATAAATTGCTGAGTTTGGATTGATTCATATTTCATTCATAGCTTGAGTGAGATTGCCTTCCATCTTATAGTCCTTGGTTACCCTGAGTTCATTTAAGATGTGTCACCACACTCTCTGGAGACACCTAGATAGCAAGCCCACAATTTATTGATGGAAAGATTGTTAATAGAGTTTACACAGCTATATATAACCTCAGAGAACAGGGTGAGAGTGAAAGGACAAGGGAAAAAGGAAAAGTTATGCATCTTGCGTAGTAAAGAGAGCCTGAGTTGAAAGTGAAACAGCTTTGTAATTTTGGGGTTGTAGATCCAGCTTTGTCACTAACCAAGTTATCTTGAGTCAATTATATCATTTCTCTAGATGGATGAAGTCACCTCTAACATTCCTCCAATGTAACAACAAAGGACTTCTCCAGTCATTTATGCAATTCATAATTCTGTTCTTAATTTCACCATGAATTGATCAATAATGGGACATTCAATGATGATGTGTTGTTTCTTTCCAGATCCTGAAAATAAATGTTCATATAATAAATTGATGGCACCCTCTGGAAAGAGGAAAACGGGTATGTAGCAAGTTTAGCAGGATCGCATCATCTCCGACACCTTCCGGGGCCTTGTTTCAAGTGGATTTGGGCATAAATATCTTTGGGTCCTGTAATTAGATAAGGGCTTTAAACTGCAGAAACACCTGGTATGATGATAGATTGAAAATCCAAGACCTGATTTCTGGCCCTGCTTATCACTCCTTCTGTATATATGACTTCAGTGCATTCATTAGGACCCTGGTAGATGCAGAAATCCAACTCAAGGCCACTTACACACAAAGGTCCATGGACTCCATGGAAAGATTGAACCACCAAGCGGCAGGGGATCAGAAATGCACTTCAGCATCTGGACCAATCAGGAAATCGAGCTCAACCCGGACTCACCCTTCACCTGGTCTCTGCTCCCCCCCACCCCAGCATGCTGGCTTTGTTCTCCTCTATTTTATGCTGGCTTTCTCTCCTTGCTGGGAAACATAGTCGCCCACAGCTCTAGACGTACGCTTATTTATTCACTCAATCAGCGATTGCTTTAGAGTCTGACTGCATGACAGGCCCTATTTTGGCACTAGGGGCAGGGTAATAACAAGGAAAGTATCTGCCCTCAGGAACCTTATATTCTAGTAGAATGGAAAAAGTTGCCCACTAAACAAATATACAAATGATATACCAGTAGTCATAACTGCTGTGGAGAAAAATAACCAGCATGCATAAGGGCTTAGAGAGTGTCAAGTGGTGGTGACGGTTATATTGTATATTGTTATATTGTATATATGCTCTGTTATATTGTAAACGTGGCCAGGGAAAGTCTCCTAATGTTTGGTATTATCTGAACAAACAAAGGAGTTAGGGAGAAAGTAATAAGACTATACAGTGGAACAGAAAACACAAAGACTCAGAACTGAGAACGTGCTCTTGACATGTTCAAAGATAAACAAGGGGGCCAGTGTGCTAGAGCAGATGCAGGGGAAAGGAACAGTGCTGAAATAAAAGATCAGGAAGGTAGCAATGGCCAAACCACTTGGATCCAAGATTACTGTAAGGATTTGGGCTTTTACTCTGGGAAGGAAAGTCACTGGAAAATACTGAGCTGAGAAGTGACAGGATTTAATTCATGTTTTAGTAGAAGCACTCTGGCTACTCTGTGCAGATTAAAGGGTAGGAGGGCAAAGTAGAGGAGGGGAGACTATTTCAATAAGCTAGGTCAGAGAATAAGTGGTTGGGTAAAAAGTTATATGGTAGAGTTGTTGAGAAGTAGTCATACACTGAATATATTTTGAAGGCAGTCAGCATGATATGCTGAGATATTGGATTTGGAGGTTAAAAAAAAAAAGAAAAAGGAGAGAAACCAAGATAGCTCAAAGTGGAGAAAAAAAGACACCTGAAGACTGAGCCCAAGCTCTCCGACCTTTAAAGACTGGGAGCTTGGAACAAACCTGCAAAGAAGACTGAGAAGGAATAGCCAGCAAAGTAGGGGGAGAAGCAAGAGTGGTGTCCAGAAGCCACCTGTAGGAACTACAGGACAGAAAAGGGATGGGGACACTCACATGTTGTGAATGATGGAGAAAAACGAGGCCTGAGAACTGGCCAAAGGTTATGACCTTAGAAAGTCCACAGGTGACCTTGACAAGGCCTATTTTTAGTGGAATGGTAGAGAGACATGTTCTAAACCTTGTGTCCTTGAAAAAGTGCTAAAGCCTCAGTTCCAGTGTGTGAAGTCCTAGAGATACTCCATGATTAACGTGTTCAGGTAAAGTACACATTTTTAGACAAATAAACTCCAACCATGGGGAAAGTGAATTTCACGGATCAGTAGAGGGTCAGTCAACAGGGGCGGATCTCAGGCTGTTATGTAAGAACATGGGCGCTCTGAGATGTGTAAGTGCACGGAGAAAGGGGGCAGGAAGGAGGAGGAGGAAGACAAGATCCCCACGGATATCACCAAGGATCTCCCAAACACAGGGTCTGCCATTGAATCCTCTGCTATTTAATCCAGTTCTAAAGTGGCAGTGGAAGTCCCAGTTTCTCAGAACTGGTGTTAAAATCAAACCCGAGAACTCTGCATGTACTGTAAACGTGATGGGCGACCATTATTTTGCCAAAGTGGAAGGACACACTTATATGGCATTTCTCCAGGCCACTCCCTCGCCACATCAGCCCCAGGAAGAAGCTGCAAGCAGATGTATATTTAAAACAAGCGGATATGCTGGCTACAAAAACACAGTTCTTTTCCCCAAGTTTACACATTGAGAGCTCTTAGGAAAATGTACTCTTAGTATCTCACAAAACAGAAAGGAAAAAAAAAAATCCCAAGAGGAGTTTAAAGGAGGAGCATAATAAAAGTAAGAAATTGGGCACCTGGGTGGCTCAGTTGTTGGGCCTCTGCGTTTGGCTCAGGTCATGTTCCCAGGGTCCTGGGGTCAGGTCCCATGTCAGACTCCCTGCTTTGCACGGAGTCTGCTTCTCCTGCCCCTCCTCCCACTCGTCCTCTGAATCTCCCTCTTTCTCTTAAATAAATTAATAAATAAATAAAATAAAATCTTCTTTTAAAAATAAGAAATAATTAGCAAGAAGGAAAGAGGCAAATAAATTTTCTTTTCTCGCCCTCCCTCCCTCTCTCTCCTTATCTGCAGACAGCAGGGATCCATCCTTGTTCTTTCTTCTAGTTCTGACAAGACATTTCAAATCTGAAGTGTTTTAAAAATAAAAGAGATCTTGAAGAGGCCTTAACCCCAAATGAGCCTAATTACTCCATGGCTGTATGTTAGGGGCTTAAGGAGTCTTGTTAATTCTTTGATATGAAATGAAACCTATTCAGAGAAAGATTTGAGGACTGTTTTTCCTAGCCTCAGAGAATGAAGAATTTTTAAGAAGTGCTAAGACTTGTCAGACTTCTTCTCTGGGAATTGTAGATGTCCTAACTTATTTTATCAAATCAGAAATTTTCTCACAAGGCTCAGTACACGAATATGTGACTCTTTTTCTGTGATATCCACATCTTCTAAAATGAACCACAAAAATCAAGATAAAAGACAGTGAAGTTCTGAAACCTCAGAAATTAGCTGAGTGAGTTTCCTGCTGCATTTCATCTTCTTTTGTGTTTACTTTATAATCATGCTTACGTATATGTCATCCACATATACTCCAGAGAGATGAAAAAATTCCCTTGATGTTTCTCTTTTTAACATAAAACATCTATAATTCTTACATAGGGGATGCATTTTCCACTTGTAACAGTTAAAGAACTAATCTCACATAACCTTTAAGACAGAGGAGAATGAAGAATTAGTATTGTTAAAATGTCTGTTCTACCCAAAGCCACCTATAGATTCAGTGCAATGCCTACCAGATTCCAGTGGCAAATTTTTTACAGAACTAAAACAAACAAACAAACAAAAACCCCAAAAATCCTAAAATTGATGTGAAACCACAAGACTCTGAATAGTGAAAAGGATCTTGAGAAGAACAGGCTGGAGGTATCACCCTGCCTGATATCAAACTATATTACAAAACCATAGTAATAAAAACTACATGGCATTGGCAGAAAACACACACAGAGATCAGTGAAGCAGAATTGAGAACCCAAAAATAAACCCACGTATATATAACTATCCAATATTTGGCAAAATAGCCAAGAATACTGAATGGAGAAAAGATAGTTTTTTCAATAAATGGTGTTGAGAGAAGACTGGATATTTACATGCAAAAAAGTGGAAGTGGAGCCCTATATTATGCCACTCACAGAAATTAACTTGAAATATACTGAAGACTTAAATGTAAGACCTGAAACTGCAGAACTCCTACAAGATGTTTAAACATAGGGGAAAACTCTGACATTGGTCTTGGCAATGATTCTATGGATGTGACAAGCACAACTACAAAAGCAAAACTAAACAAGTGGGGGGCGCCTGGGTAGCTCAGTCGTTAAGCGTCTGCCTTCAGCTCAGGTCGTGATCCCAGGGTTCTGGGCTCGAGCCCCGCATCAGGCTCCCTGCTCCACAGGAAGCCTGCTTCTCCCTCTCCCACTCCCCCTGCTTGTGTTCCCTCTCTCGCTGTGTCTCTCTTTGTCAAACAATAAATAAAATCTTTTAAAAATAAAATAAAATAAGCAATTGGGACCACAAGAAACCAAAAGAAACAACCAACAAAATGAAAAAGCAACCTACAGAATGGGAGAAAATAATACTTATAAATCATGTATGTGATAAGATGTTAACATCCAAAACATGTAAGAAACTCACACAAGTAGGTTCCCTCCAATCCATCCAATCTCGACAGGAGTTTTCCTTGGAGCTGTAGGTCCCCTCCTGCAACTGACTATGCAGACCTTGTAGGCACTATGTGCCCCACCCTGTGTCCTCCTGTGGACTCCAACCCTCCAACCAGCCCTTGGCCAGAGGCCATCCAAAGTGGTGTCATGAGCCTTGCAGTGTGCAACCAGCCCCAACAGTGATTCCTGCCCAAGTGGTTCCATCCCTAGGGAGAGGGGAAGATAACCACATACACTACTTTGACTGTGTCTCCAGCAGCAAGCTGGGGTCATATATCTGGTCTGACAGCAGGCCCCACCCACTAAAGAAAGCTTCTTAGGGGACCAAATGAGGAGAGCACCCTGAAGCTTGGTGCTACACAGCTCTAGCAAACACCTGGTCTGACTCAAGTTCTACCTCTTGACCACTAATGACACAGGGACCAAACCCTGCCCCCAACAGGCCAAGAGAGCCACTGCAGATGACTTGATTGAAGGCAAAAGCAGCTCAGTCACAACAGTACGGCACACACAACACACATACACAACATTTCTGAAGGGCCAGGTTCTGGCGAGCAGGAGACACTATTCTGCAGGGCACTTCAGGACCACTTCTTCCTAAGGACACAACTTTCTTTTCTTTTTTTTTTAATTAAAAAAAAAATTTCTTTCCACCACACTCCCCAGTGAGCACAACTTCCAACAGCAGAAGATAGAGCTAACTCTCCTAACACATAGAAATAGACACAGAGAGTTATAAAAAATGAGGAGACAGAGGACTACATCACAAAAGAAAGAGCAGGACAAATCACAGCAAGAGACCTAAACAAAACAGAGATAAGTAATATGCCTGATAGAGAATTTAAAGAATTAGTCTTAAAGACATTCACTGAACTCGAGAAAAGAGTGGAGGACCTCAGTGAGACCCTCAACAAAGAGATAGATAACATAAAACGGAACCAGAGATGAAGAAATCAATAACTGAAATTAAAAATACACTAGAGAAAATAAATAGTAGACTAGAGGAGGCAGAAGAATGGACCAGCAACCTGGAGGAGAGAGGAATGGAAACCAATCAAGCTGAACAGGAGAGAGAAAAAGAGTAATAAAAAAAGGAAACTACATTAAGGGAACTCAGAGACACCATCAAGCATAATAACATTTGTATTATAGAGATCTCGGAAGGAGAAGAGAGTGAAAGGGGACAGAAAACTTATTTGAATAAATAATAGCTGAAAACTTCCTGCATCTGGGGAAGGAAGTAGAAATAGAAAAAAAATAGAAACAAAGCATAGAAGCAGATAGGTGGTTGCCAGGGGTGGTGGGGTAAGGGAAGTGGGGGAAGATGGTCAAAAGGTATAGACTTCCAGTTTTAAGTGAACAAGTTCTGGGGATGTAATGTACAGCAAGATAATGGTGATTAACAATGGGATACTGCATATTTGAAAGTTGCTAAGAGAGTAGATCCTAAAAGGTCTCACCACAGATACAAAAATTGAAACCCTGTAAGATAATGGATATGTTAACTACTCTTATTATGGTAATCATTTTGCCATAGGTACATACACCAAATCCTTATGTTATATACCTTAAACTTAAACAATGTGATATGTCAACCACATCTCAAATAAGGCCGGGGGGAAAAGGGTAAAATGATTTCAAATTGGTACTGAAATTAGTACAAATAATTTTTATCCTTTTCATTTATGGAATAGATTTCTCTTTGAAATGCCTCTCTTCTCTTTCCCCACCTCTCACACAAATCTGAACGGTGAATGTGGTAGGAATTGTTAGTGTTTGAATTCTCTGCTGCTCCTCCTTCCAGTCCCTTCCCTCTGGAAGGTTCACCATCTCTGACTCATTGAAGTCAGGTTTGGTCACGTAACTTAATTAAGCCATTGAAATATCAGGGAAAGTAATGTGTCCATCTTTGAGCACAGCTTTAGGAACCACCACATGGCCTCCATTTTCTCTTTTCCTGTCAAGATCATCAGTGCCTCAGCTAGGGCTATTCTTTCAGCATGGGCTCTAAAATTAATAAACTAGAGCCAAGCTGACCCCACTCATGACAGACAGACAACACGAACAAGAAATAAATGTCCACCGGTATGAAGTTCTGAGATTCCAGAGATCATTTGTTACTGCAGCATAACTGAAACTGACAGAAAGTACTTTATAAATTATTTTATATATTATGTTTATATAATATAAATATAATAATTGTTTAAGAATTATATAATAAGATCTCCAAATTTTCTGGGCTCCTAATTTTCTGGTAGAGTTCAAAAGAAAATAGCAACAAGAAAATTCCAAGAGAGTTGGAAAATTCATGTTACAAACCAATAATTCTCAGATTATTTTTGTATATGAACCACACTAACAGATTGCATTTATTTTAGATCAATAAAAGGACTTCCCAGGACTAGAGGGGTCTTGTCATTTTATAAAAGGAACTCTCAGAGAATACCTATTGGACCAGTCTACCCAAAGTAGAGTCTCTGAACTTCTTCTCACTAGTCTTCAATGTGATAAGCTGGTATTAGGAATAAGTATTGATAAGTTCTTAGAGCAACTTGACATTACCGGAACATCCAAGCTCAAGGCTGGTCAAATTGCCTTTTTGAGTGAGGTAACAGGCCAGTGTGTGTGTTGTCAGACCAGTGTGGTGAGTCACATGTGGCATGAGCTGCACACTAGGATTGGTCTGCCATAGATCAGAAATAAATAGATAGATAGTTAATTGATCAGATCCTGGTCTTTCACCACAGATAGTTTGAAAATCACTGACCGAGAACCTACTTAAAAATCATCACATCAAGTGATACGTCACTTAATAAAGGACCTGAAAAACACAGGAATGTTATATATAAAATTGAACTGTTCTCTTGGGAAAATCCACATCCACACTAACAGTCTTCCTAACATTTTCTGTCCCACTGGAGATTTACAAAGGCAGATGGAAGTAATAACTTTTCTTAATTACCCATTGTGTGTGGAGCACTATAGGTACAGTTCTCAGATTACCACATATGTGTCACCAAACACAGAAGACATCTTCCCTTAAGAGCAATTTTACTAATGGTGGGGGAAATCATACTTAGCCTTTAAAGGTTGACTTAATCTAAGAAGTATCTGAACCATACAATATCTAACTAATCTGACTTCTGGGTTTCTAAAACAGAAACTAAGGTGACAGAATAAGGAGAAGAATGAGAGAAAAATGTTAAACTATGCTGAACTCTTCTTTGAGATGCTCTGGTCTTCCTTTCCCTCCCTTCCCCCTCTGCATGCCTTCCCAGCCAACCCTATTTCCTTCTATGCTCCCCCAGTCTCTCAAAATAAACCACTCATCAAAACTATTTCATTCCCTCCCCTTCATTATAGGTAACCTCAGGTATTAAGGAAATAAACTGATTGGATTAATTTATACTCAGGTGTGGATGACTAATGATCTCTTAATCCTCCTGGAGGCATCTGTCTTTTTAACTTATTTTAACTCAGATAAATATACTTATTTTCCTTTTTTTTTTTTAAATTCAAACTTTAGAGGGAAAGTACAAGAAAATGAAAAGGAAATGCTTGGAAAAATAAGTAAAATTATACTCAGTCAAGGAGGCAAGAGACTTCTGTCTGAGTCACTTCCCCCCAAAAACTTCCTGATTTTCACCCCTTTTTCGATTTATTTTACATAAAAATTTTCAAGTTTTTTTTTTTCATAGTGACCCTCAACACTAAGAACAAAGGTAGTCATTGGTAGAAAGGAACATGAGGTGTAAGTCAGGGACAGTTTGCATGAATGAGAATTGAGGGAGGAAATATACAAATAATTGGAAGAGAAAATATTTGAAACTCCATAGATATTGAAAGTGGAAAGATACCTTACCGATGATCTAACCTAGTGTATTCCTAAGTGTGGGACATGAAATGCCTTTACGTGGTAGGCTTGCAAGTCATTAAAATGAAATGGAATCACATAGTAAATAAATCACTGATTTTTCAACTATTTTTCAGGTTTTTTTTTTTTAAAGATTTTATTTATTTATTTGACAGAGAGAAATCACAAGTAAGCAGAGAGGCAGGCAGAGAGAGAGGAGGAAGCAGGCTCCCCGCCGAGCAGAAAGCCCGATGTGGGGCTCGAACCCAGGACCTGGGATCATGACCTGAGCCGAAGGCAGCGGCTTAACCCACTGAGCCACCCAGGCGCCCCAAGGTTTTTTATTATTACAAAGATAACAACTCAGTTGAGATAGGCTTTAACAGCCCTCTCACTATTGCTTATTTTAATAAGGAGAGGAGGCCTAGGGCTCAGAGTCTTCAATAGACAATGGTCTCTTTGTAGCATTCAATAAAATTGTTTTGTTTTCATTATTTTTTATTTTTATCAAAATCTTGGAAAAGTGTTGATTTTCAATTTGTAATAATGATATTAATTTTCTTTTAAAACGCATTCGTTTAGGAAAAAGAAAATGAGTTCAAAGAAAATCTTAGGTAAATAGTTTAAGTGGTACATACATGTGGAGATGAATTATGAAGGCAGTATGCAGAAGATTGAAGCTGGGAAAACTTCATACTAATGAACTTCATACTTAAATTTAAAACTGATGAGAGAGATATGCATACAGGTAGGGGGAGAAAACTCCACCGGAAATGGTGTTAAGATAACACACAAACCTAAGGCTTGTAGGTAGTGTAGGTAGGTAATTCTCTGAACAGACCAATTTGCACAAATTATAAAGGAATGTGGCCACAAGGTTAGAGTTTACAAGCTTCGGTAACACATGTCTTAGGAACCTCTGTTTATATCTGCACACTCAATCTACAACATTACCAAAATCAGGGCATTTTTCCACTGCTTCCTCCTATGAGACAATCCTTGGGAATTTCCCACCATTTATAGATCTCTCAGTACATATTCTCATTTGTGACCAGAAAGAGGATAATCCTATAAAAATTACACAGGAAATTTACATATAGCACTGTATACATTTTTAGTCTAAATAATGATAATAACCAATAATTCAGCATGATCTGTATTAATTAAGATGTTATCAGTAACTATGGGTATACAGTTCAGCATTTCCTCTTGGTTAGTAAGTGAGAATTTTAACCATTAATGTGAAATAGCTTTGGTTGAGCTCAACAAATGTTTATTAAACATCAAAATATATTCCAGGAACTGTGCTATGTGTTAAGGAATCATGATCAAAAAGAGATTCAGTCTCTGCCTTCAAGGCATCCACAATTATACAAATTAAATATGAGCCATACTATAGTTATGACACTTGTCATAGTTCATTTAAACAGTTTTTCTTGGAATTACTTAATGCTTACAGAAATATTTTGATGTAAGATATTATTGCTATCTCCATTTTATAGACAAGAAAACTTACGCTTACTCAAGTTAACTTGCCCAAGGTCATTATTAGCAATATTAGTAAGCAACAGAGAACAGTCTTCAACACAGGAATCTGCCTCCAAATTAGTGCTTTTCCTGAAATACCCGCCACCCAGAATTATTCCTCTCAGATTTCTGCTTCTGGCTGTAATGAAGTAACATGTGCTCTTGCAGAGAACTACTTAAAAAGCCAGAAAAAATACAAAAATGAAATCTATTTGAGGGCATTCAGTCTATTTGACATCATTAGAAAATTGCCTTACAGGCACAATTTCAAGAGTACAAGATGACAGAGGTGAGGGAACTTCAAAAATGAGGCCTACCCAATAGAAAAACAATGTGGAAAATAAATGAACCCAAAAGTTGGATTGGCGGGGGGTGGGGGGAGATGTTAAAATTCACAAGCTCCAACCCAGACTGATCCAGAAAAATATGAAGAGAAGACAAATTACCAGTATCAGGAATGAAAAAGAGGACATTACCACAGGCCCCAAAGTTTTTAAGGATATAAAGGTATATTATGAACAACTTTATACCAATTAATTTGACAACTGAGATGAGATGGGCACATTCATTGAAAAACACAAATTATAAAATTGATACAAGAAGAAATAGAAAACTTGAACAACCCACTACCAATCAAAGAAACTTAATTCATAGTTAACTACTTCCAAAAAGAAACTCCAGGCCCAGAACACTTCATTTGTGAATTCCATCTGACATATATGGAAGAAATAGTACCAAACCTACACACAGTTTTCCAGAAAATAGTCAAGGGAGAAACACCAAATCATTTTATAAAGTCAGTATTATTCTGATTCCAAAACCAGATAAAGACATTAAAACTAAACAGAACTAGTTGCATGGGTGGCTCAGTCATTGAGCATCTGCCTTTAGCTCAGGTCATGATCCCAGGGCCCTGGGATCCAGCCCTACATCAGGTTCCCTGCTCAGTGTGGGGTCTGCCTCTCCCTCTCCTACTCCCTCTGCTTGTGTTCCCTCTCTTGCTATGTCTCTCTCTGTCAAATAAATAAATAAAATCCTTTAAAAAAAAACACTAAACAAGGGGCTCCTGGGTGGCTCAGTTGGTTAAGCCAACTGCCTTTGGCTCAGGTCATGATCCCAGAGTCCTGGGATCGAGTCTCATATTGGGCTCCCAGCTCTGTGGGGAGTCTGCTTCTCCCTCTGACCTTCTCCCCTCTCGTGCTCTCTCTCACTCTCTCTCTCAAATAAATGGATAAAATCTTAAAAAAAAAAACAGAATTATAGAAATTATCTCTTATAACATAGATGTAAAACAACAAAATATTAGCAAGTTTAATCAAATAATATATATCTAGCATATTGGGATATATATATATATATATATATATATATATATATCCAATAAACTAATGCATCAAGATCATGGGGATTTATCCTGGAGATGCAGATTGGTATATCATTCAGGTCTCAGTCAGTAGAAAGAAATCACACTGTAACTAAAACAGAAAGTTCGATATGAAGAACTACTGATTCCAGGGGCACCTGAGTGACTCAGTCAGTTAAGTAACCAACTCTTGGTTATGACTCAGGTCATGATCTCAGGGTTGTGAGATCGAGCCCTGCATCACACTCAGCATGGAGTCTGCTCGAGATTCTCTGACTCCCCCTCTCCCTCTGCACCCCTACCCTGCTCATGCATGCTCTCTTTCTCTCAAATAAATAAATAAATAAAACCTAAAAACAAAACAACAACAACAAAAACTACTGACTCTAACAGAGGAGTGACTATAAATACACTAGCCCTGGGGAAAGTACCCAAGGATTGACAAACGTAGAAGGGAGCCCTCATCCTAAAGCTGGGATGCACACCTAATTGGAAAAGATGTGGTTATAGTCCACTGGATGGTGAACAAGTTCCCTGGCTTGCCCAAGGACTCACTTGTCCATAGTTACTAGACAAGAAAGAAATGCCCTTCCTAGGTTTGGGTGGATTAAAGCTGGTGTGTGGGCATGAAGAAAAAGTCAGGCACCAGGAGCCCAGTCAGAAGAGTAGCACAAGGTCTGGGGCATGAAGTGTTTACACTGGGCCAGAGGAGGGACTAAGATAAGCACAAATGCATTCTTCAGAACTATAAGTGAGATAAAGACATCTCCAGACAAAGAAAAAGGTAACTGATTGTCATAAAACCAACATTACAAGAACTACTAAAGGGAATTCTCCAAGAAAAAGAAAAATGAGGGGCACCTGGGTGGCTCAGTGGGTTAAGCCTCTGCCTTTGGCTCAGGTCATGATCCCAGGGTCCTGGGATCCAGCCCCACATCAGGCTCTCTGCCCATCGGGGAGCCTGCTTCCCCCTCTCTCTCTGCCTGCTTGTGATCTCTGTCTATCAAATAAATAAATAAATAATCTTCAAGAAAAAGAAAAGAAAAATGATCCCAAACAGAAATACAGAATTTAGGAAGGAATTAGGAGCACCAGAAAAGGTAAATATATAAGTAAACCTAAATGAATGTGGACTACATGAAGAAAACACCAATATTACTACTAATTCTGTCTCGTGGAATTTTATATTTGTGTAAAATTAAAACGCACGACAACATAAACATCAAAGGTAGAACTCATACGTTCCAAGGTCCTGTCACTATGTAGAAGTACCAATTTGTATTAGACACTAATAATTCGAGAATGAATATAGTAATAATCTCCAGAAATAAAGAACGTATAACCAACAAGTTGATTAGAATGATTAAAAAAATTATTTAAACCAAAAAGAAGTAATGAAAGAAAAAAAGGAGCATAAAACAGGTGAAACAAATATTAAGTTAGTAGAATTCAAAATATATTAGTAACTGAATTAAGCACAAATAAATACTCAATGTAAGAGCTAAGCTTTTCAGACTGGAAATAAAATCAAAGCCAACTACTTTCAAAAGACACACCTTAAATAATAAGGACATAGAAGTTTTAAAAATTAAGAAAATTATATATCATGAAGACACTTATTAAAACAAAGCTACTAAAAAGGAGACCAGTATTGTAAGACTTTTAGATATAAGCCATTACTAAAGATTAAGAGCAATATTTCATAAGAGAAAAATGTTCTCTTCACCTTTCTATAAGAGTCTGTAAGGCTGAGCATATTTAAGGACGCTCTAGCCTGGCATCTAAAAATTTCTCAATCCTTGCATACTCCTTTTAACAATGCTAAACTTGTCAACTATCCAGAATTATTCCTAAATCTGTGCAGCCAGTTTTTCTGTGAGCTGCTTTAAAATCATGCCTTACATAAAGCTGACTTCTAACAGATTGAACAAGTCTGAATCGAAATAAGAAACTCACCAGTCTCAGATGACAGGTGGACACAGCACGGACACAGCACGGCTGTGGAAAGTAAGTTGTAGACTCAGGTCATTGAGCAGCAACTCCACCACCCCCTCACCCAGCTTCCCGGAGATCAGCCCAAAGCCAAGCTCTATAGAGGATCACAGCAGCCCCTCCACAGTACTGATCTGCCCAGCAACCATGGATCTATCAGCTCTCACAAGCCCTGGTGAATACCTCAACATTCCACATGGACCCCAACCAGCCCTGGGAAGTCTGGATTGGCCAGTGACATCAGTTATGGTGGAAGGGATCTGTACATAAAAGTATGCTTCCTTCCAAAAAAAAAAAAAAAAGTATAGAAAATTACATATCATGAAAACACTAATTAAAATAAAGGTGGCGGGCGCCTGGGTGGCTCAGTTGGTTAAGCAGCTGCCTTCGGCTCAGGTCATGATCCCAGCGTCCTGGGATCGAGTCCCACATCGGGCTCCTTGCTTGGCGGGGAGCCTGCTTCTCCCTCTGCCTCTGCCTGCCATTCTGTCTGCCTGTGCTCGCTCTCTCTCCCTCTCTCTCTGACAAATTAAAAAAAAAAAAAAATCTTAAAAAAAAAATCTTAAAATAAAGGTGGCATAACTACACTAGTATTAGAAAAGAAGAAAACTTTTAGGTAGGAAGCACTACTAAGGATTAAGAGGGATATTTCATAAGAATAAGTCTCAATACATCACGAAATCATCTATTCTAAAGCTGTGTGTATCAAATAATACAACTCGGATACACAGAGAGTAAAAACTGACAGCACCAAAAAATAGACAAATCCACAGTTACAATAGATTTTAATTATTTATTTGACAAATACAGATCACAAGTAGGCAGAGAGGCAGGCAGAGAGAGAGAGAGAGAGAGAGGAGGAAGCAGGCTCCCTGCTGAGCAGAGATCCTGATGCGGGGCTCGATTCCAGGACCCCAGGATCATGACCCCAGCTGAAGGCAGAGGCTTTAACCCACTGAGCCACCCAGGCGCCCCAGATTTTAATTTATCTCTTAGTAACTTAAAGAATAAAGAAGAAAAAAATCTGCAAACATATGAAAGATCTAGACAACCTGGTTAAGAAACTTGATATAATTAATATAGGTAAAACACAGAACCAGACAATGGCAGAATACTTTTTCAAGGCATAGGGAACATTTACTAAAATTGACTACATGGTAAGCCATAAAGTAAGGATCAAGAAATTTCAAATATTAAAATCATTCAGAATGTTTTATGAATTCAGTAGAATTGAACTAGAAAATAATGAAACAGATCAGCTAGTGAATTCTTCCAAACCTTTAAAAGGGGGGGGGGGGCGGAGGAGAAAAATATTACATAAATTCTTCTAGAGAAATACTTTTACACATACTTTTTAGCTGAGTCCTAAAGCCTATGAAACCTTTATACTCCAATCGGACAAGGGCTTTATAGGAGAGTAATGTATTACGCTAGTAAAGAGCTCATGAACCTAGAAGCAAAACTTATTTTTAAAATTAGTAGGGATGACTCCGCGGGTCAGTGGGTTAAGCACTGACTCTGGGTTTAGGCTCAGGTCATGATCTCGGGGTTGTGAAACGGAGCCCCTCATAGACTGCTTGAGATTCTTACCTCTCCTCCCCCTACCCCCAACCCCGCCCCACTCATGCTCTCTCTAAAATAAATAAAATCTTAAAAATAGAAAATAAAATCAGCAAATTTAATCAGGAAAGAAAACATGAAAAGGATAGTACATCACGACCAAGCTGGGCTTAATCCGGGAATGCAAGTGCTTATCATTCAATTATAATTACCATAATTCACCACGTTGACAGAAAAAGAGGGGAAAATCATATAATTATCTCTATAAAGGCAAAAAAGCTCGGTTGATATAATTCAACACATTTATTAGGAAAACACTTAGCTAACTAGAAGGGACTCGCATAATCTGATAAGAAATAGGGCATATCTTATTTAAGGTAAAATATTGAAAGTTTTCCTCCTAAGACCGGGAAGAAGACATGGATGTCTATTAACACCACATCTACTCTATGTACTAACCAGGACAAGAAAAGGAAACAGAAGGGCAAAAAGGAAAGAACTAAAATTGTCATTGTTTACAAATAATGTATTTATATATTTAAAAAATGAGAAATAATATATAGACACTTACTAGAATTAAAATAAATGAATTTAGCAAGATTGCTGGAAAGAAAATTAATATAACAAAAAACAATTGTGGGGGCTCCTGAGTGGCTCAGTTTGTTAAGCATCTGCCTTTGGCTCAGGTCATGATCTCAGGGTCCTGGGATCGAGCCCTGCATCAAGCTCCCTGCTCAGTAGGGGAGTCTATTTCTCCCTCTCCCTCTGCCCATCTCCCCCTGCTTGTGCTCTCTCTCTCTCTCACTCCCCCTCTCAAATAAATAAATTTAAAAACCTTTCAAAAATCTATTGTTTTCTAGATATCATTAATAAACAATTAGAATATAAATAATTTTATTTTTTATTTTTTAAAATTTGACAGAGATCACAAGTAGGCAGAGTGGCAGACAGAGATAGGAGGGTGGCAGGCTCCCCACTGAGCAGAGAACCCAATGCAGGGCCCGGTCCCAGGACCCTGGGATCATAACCTGAGCCGAAGGCAGAGGGTTTAACCCACTGAGCCACCCAGGCACCCCAGAATATAAATAATTTTAAATATATCATTTACAATCATAAAAACCTAGATGTTTTTGTGAGACATCTTGTGAAAGATGCACAAGATAGCTACACAGAAAATTACAACTTTAAAAAAAATAGTGAAGGAATATACCAGGTTCATGTATTAAAAGACTCAAAATCCATAAACCTGGTATATCATAAAGAAGCCAACTCTCCCCAGAACTGATCTACAAAAGAGACCCCAGAAAATTTTTTGGTGTGCATTCACAACCTGTCTAAACTTTGAAAATCCAAAGGATCCTGAATAGGCAAGATCATTCTCTTTGTTTTTCTTAAAGAGGAAAAGAGGATGTATATCAAAGTATCCATGCTAATTACAAAGCTACAGTAATTTAAACAGAGTGGGGATTGGTGGAAAGACAGAAAAACAGACAGATGGAACAAAACAGAGAATCCAGAAACAGAGCCACACATACACATATACAAAAGGGACACTGCTGTGCACTGGAGAAAGGACGATGTCTTCAATCAGTGTTGCTGGATTGCCTGGATAGCCATATAGAGAAAAATGGATCTTGACCCCTACCTCACACCATTCAAAGTAGGAATTGCCGGAAGATTTTAGATCAAAGGAGAGAAGTAAAACAATAAAGCTTTTAAGAATAGAAAACCTTATATCTTTGTGCTCTTGGGGTGCACAAGTATTTCCTCAACAAAATCAGTATTCACCAAACTTAACAGAAAATTTTGTTAAACAGGATCACATTAAAATTTTAAAATTCAGGAAATGAGAAGAAAGTAAAAAAGGCAAGCCATAGTGAGAAAAGATCCTTGAAATATATCTATCCAGCAAAGGGCTCATATCAAGCAAAGAATACGATGCATAACCTGTTAGAAGAGGGAATAAGACTTGAACAGCCGCTTCACGAAAGAGGAGATAGATTCCCATTAAATATATGAGAAGGTGCTCCTTCTCATTAGCCATTGCAGAAATGGACAATAAAACCACAATCACATGCCCACCAGAAGGGCCAAAATTAAAAAATTTTTAAATCTAACAATACTGTCCTAATCACTGTCCCAGGGAAACATTATCTGGCACTTCCAAACTTATATACTAAGAGGTTTGCTGGGCAGTAAAACATCTTCAAAGTGTGAGAGACATAGGACTGGACCGAGGGGAAAATTCTGCAATTCAGGCCTCAATTAGTCTTGCAAGAAACTTCAGAGTTGGCATGGCCCTTGGAAATTGTCTCCACCCCACCATCACCACCATGACCACCTCCTCTACCACCAGCACCATCACCATCCCACAGATCTACTCCCAGAAGAAGGTGCTTGACTTTGGATGTGGAATCACTCTTTGCCTGAGGGAAATTCACAGAGAGCTGTCGCCACCAACACGACCAGCAGCGAAGTCAATGAGCACTTGGTCCCAAACAAGAATCTAGGTAGACTCTTCCCTAGTATATTGGTCAAGATGGGGAACAACCAAACTCTCACACAGTGCTGATGGGAATATCATTTGGTACAGCCACTTTGGAAACAATCTGGAAATATCTCATAAACCTGAACATAAGCATACACTATGACCCAGCACTCCCATAATGAGCTATATGCCCAACACATACACACCGTACCAAAAGACAGGCCCAAAAATGTTCAGAGCAGGATTATTTATAATTGTCAAAAGATGGATATAACCCAATGTCTGTCAACAACATAATGGGTTAATAATTGTTACACAGTCATACAAGAAAACTATTGCTATAACAAAACAGCATGGGTGAATTTCACAAATGTCATGTGCATTGAAAGAAGCCAGACTCAATAAAGCCTGAGGTGTGATTTTACAATTACAAAGTTCAAAGACAGGGAAAATGAATATATGTTAATAGCAGGTAGGATACTAGGTGTGGACTTAAAGAGTCATTCTCGTGATACACCCAGAACAGAGGAGCTGGGCCCAACATAAGCGGATGTCTCTAGTTCCAGGTCCCGAAAACCACCAGTAATTTGTACACGGCGTTCCCCCAGCCGAGATAAAATATTTGCATTCCATCTTCCCATGGCTTCCCTTTATATTTAACCAGAAGAAAGAAGGAATAATAGAAAAGAGGGAGGAAGAGAAAGAGAGAGGGAGGGACGTGTACGTAACACTGTACATTTTAGTCTTTCATGTGTACTGTTTCTTTGTTTCTTCCAGTAACAGTATAGATATCACTAACTTCATTTTACACCTTAAAAATCTTTTTTAAGTTAAGAGAAACAAAGAAGAAATGTAAAATACATTTTCTTTAAGAGAAACAAAGAAGAAATGTAAAATACAGACTTTGCCCATATGAATTTATAATTGCATATAATCATTAGTGGATTAGAATCTGGGAGGCTGGCATACACATAAAACACCAAAACAGTGATTCAGAAAATATGTGTCGTTTCTACAATGATCACTGGAGCATCAGCACTGGAGCTCGGAGAAGAGATGAAGAAAAGACATAATCAAAGGTGGCTTTTTGGAGCGGCTGAGCTTAAAAGATTTCGTGAGAAGGGGAGCAGGTTGCTCGTTGCCTAGCCAATATTCATTTTTCATTTCTTACCTAGTAAATTAGAAAAGAAAAAAACCTATTTTATTTGAGGCAGCAATATGCACAACTATCCCCATTTTCCAGCTTTTCTTACAGCTCGATATGACCAGGTAGCCAAGTGCTGTACAGCAAATTGTAAGCAGAGTGCTAGATGGGGTCTCTGGGAATATCCTAAAAAGTAACTGAGTACACAGAGCCTTTCTTCACTTCCTCCTGCTGTCTGGCATATGGACATGATATCCGGTGCTCCATCAGCCACTTTGGACCATGAGGCTAAGAGAGCAGAACAGAGAGAAAGGAGCATGGGATACCAACCACCATGGAGCTCCAACATAAGCACTAAGTTGTCTACCTTTGAACTTCTCTTCTGGAGAAAAAAAACTGATGGATCTCTAGTTTAGACATATAGAAGTTTCTACTCAGGTACTAAAATGAGGTGTGGACTTAATGGTGTGATGGCTCGTACTGGCTCACAAGAGCAGACTGTTTAACTTTCAGGAATATCTGTGAGCTGGCTGTCAAACATCTCTGTTTATTTTAAAGATTTATTTGTTTGAGAGACAGAGAGATCATGAGGTGGGGCCGCAGAGGGAGAGAGAGAAGGAGCAACAGACTCCCTGCTGAGTAGGGAGCCCACCGCTGTGCTCGATCCCAGGACCCTGAAACCATAACCTGAGCTGAAGGCAGATGTTTAACCAACTGAGCCACCCAGTTGCCCCTAAGCACTTCCATTTTTTAAAAAAAAAATTTTTTTAAATAAATAAATTTTATTTATTTATTTGACAGAGATCACAAGTAAGCAGAGAGGCAGGCAGAGAGAGAGAGAGGAGGAAGCAGGCTCCCCTCGGAGCAGAGAGGCCAATGTGGAGCTCAATCCCAGGGCCCTGGGATCATGACCTGAGCCAAAGGCAGAGGCTTTAACCCACTGAGCCACCCAGGTGCCCCAGCACTTCCATTTTTTTAAATAAAATTAGGGGCACCTGAGTGGCTCAATTAGCGCGTCCAACTCTTGGTTTTGGCTCTGGTCATAATCTCAGGGTCATGAGATCTAGTCCCATGCGGGGCTGTGCACTCAGTGTGGAGTCTGCTTAAGATTCTCTCTTACCCCCTTCTTCTGCCCCTCCCCACCACTCACGCTTTCTCCCTCTCTCTCTCAAAACAAAATAAAATGAAATTATACAGATGTAAAGCTAAATAAATTAGATCAAAAACAAAGAAATTATATCAAAAACAAAAAAATCAAGGCTTCTTCTTTTTTCTTTCTTTCTTAAGCTTTGCTTTTTTTTTTTTCTTGGAGAGCTTGCTAGTAAACACTTGCCAGCACACTTTTGAGTGAGGTAAATGCTATCCCTTGTGATATTAATTGTAATAGCAAAATACTGGAAAAGAACCAAATGTCTATCAGTAGGAAGTTTGTTTAAAAAAAAAAAAAAAACTATGGGTCTATCCACACAATATAGTATCCTGTAGCATTTCAAAGGAATGAGGAAGACTTCTTCATACCAATAGCTACACAAAGGAGTATTGAACAGAAAAAGGAATGAGCAAGATGTCTGTATTAGAATATTGAGCGAGCACCAGGATAAATGAAACAAAGTGAGGCAAAGAACAGGGCTTAGACAATGTTACCTTTGTGTAATAAAGGGTGGGAGAATAAAAATATATTTTGTTTATGTTTTCTAAAAAGAACCAACTGAAGGACAACTAGCACAATAGATAGCTACGAAGTATTACACAGGGGGAGAGGGAAAGGAGATGAAGACTAAAAGGAGAATGCTCTGTGCTCTTTTAGTTTCGACTGAACTATGTAAATGTTTTACATGCTTTCATTCAAACTGATGACATAACCACACAAGGGAAAATAATTACCTCAAGGGACCACTGAACACAGGAATTTAACTGTATATACCTTGAGGGATACATTCTGGGGTCAAAAGCGCCACAAGAAATCTTAAGCTGCATTCAGTGGTCTTACTATTAGAAGTAATGTTCACACACACACACACACACACACACACAATTTTTTTTTCTTTTTTAAGAAAGAGAGAGAGGAGTGACAGAGAGAGAGAGAGAATCTCAAGCAGGCTCCATGCCCAGTGCAGAGCCTGATGTGGGGCTCGATCTCACAACCCTGAGATCATGACTTGAGTTGAAATCAAGTCGGATGTTAAACCAACTGAACCATATATATATGGTTTTGTTTTGTTTTGTTTTGTTTTTTACTATTACATGTACATTATAGAATTAGGAAATAAATACTTAAGGCCTTTAAGAGCCAAGATTTCCAAAGTAAAGAAAAAGTGACGAGTAAAATCAAAAAAGTTTAATCAAAACTCTGCAGTGTTAAATGTGAATTGACTCACACACATTGGGATGGCTACAATTAAGATGAATAAAGAGAAAAGAACGAGTGTTGGTAAGGATGTGGACATACTGGAACCCTCATACACTGCTGGTGGGAATGCAAACTGGTGCAGCCACTGAGAAAAACAGCATGGCAGTTCCTCAAAATATTATACATAGAGGACGCCTGCGTGGCTCAGTCAGTTAAGCATCTGCCTTTGGCTCAGGTCCTGATCCCAGGATCCTGGGATTGAGTCCTTCATCAGGCTCCTTGCTTGGCAGGGAGTCTGCTTCTCCTTCTGTCTGATACTTCCCCTGTGTGTACATGGTCTCTCTGTCTCTCTGGCAAATAAATAAATAAAATCTTTAAAAATATACATAACCCAGAGAATTACCCCAAAGAATTCCACTTTGGTATATACACGAAAGAATTGAAAGCAGGGACTTGAACAGATACTGATACACCCATTTTCACAGCTGCATTATTCACAGCCCAGGTGTTGATCAGTGGATGAACGAATAAACAAATAGAAATTATTCAGCTGTGACAAGGAGGGAATTCTGACTCATGTCAACACAGATGAGCCGTGAGGACCTTAAGCTAAGTGAAACAAACCAGAACCTGGTAGAGATGAGTACCCCCATCACCAAGACTACAGTTTCTAAACACTATTCTCCACAAAAAGGAACCCAGAGACTTTGGGGAAATGGCTGCTTCTAGGGCAAGAAATGTACAAGAGGGTCCTGGGACATCTTGTTGACCCAGAAAATAAGAACACTATTTGAAGACAAATGGTTTGGCCAAAGGACATGGGAGCCAAAATGAATGGACTCCAGTTAGCTAAAGATTCGGCAATTTGAGCAAGGAAAATAATAACGATCGTAACTGATTGAAACACATAAATCCATCCAAAACATATAAAATCTATGTGCACATGTATAACTGATTGAAGCACATAAATATATCCAAACGATATAAAATCTATGTGCACATGTATAACTGATTGAAACATGTGTATTTATGTGTTTCAATCAGTTACATATGCGCACACAGATTTATATGTTTTGGATGGATTTATGTGTTTCATAATAACATAATAAATTTCATTTCATAATAATGCTAGTAAAAGTATTCACAAAAACACGAGTAGACATAATAACACGAATACAGTGCCCATCAGTGTTCAACAGTAGTATTCATAATAACACCAGTAAGCATAATTACCCTAATACAGTGTCCATCATAACACGCATGAAAAAACAAGGGAACAAAACGATGTCAGTCACCACTGGAGGATGCTAGGGCCCCAATTCATGACTGAGAAAACCAGCAAAGGGAAAAAGTTCATCACGGATCCTGCCTTTTCTGTACAAACTCTATTTCAGGGTAACCAAATAGCTGATGAGGTAAAAATTCTTTTTATAGAAGAATTCCAGCAAATATATTCAGAGGAACGATAGAACGAGAACAAATTAAATAAAGCGATCTTAAGCAACCATCACTAGCAGATGCCAAACCATATTCAAAATGTTGACGGCGAATTTATCCCAGATGAATCAGGCTGACATCAGAATCCAGTGCTGGTTGGATCTTGGCCCTGCCAGCTGTCAGACCCCTAGATCTAACCTCCAGCTCAGAGGAAACAGTGCGGGAGGAAAACAAATCAATTGCCACCATGAAAAAGCAATCAGCCAAATCGAGTATGGGGGACACTTATAGGACAAATGAGCCAGTCCCTTTAACAAACAAATGAGATGGGGGGATGGGGAATCTGTTGCAAAATGAAAGAGACTTTAAAACATGAACAACCCAACGTGATGTGTGGACCCACCTGGATCCTGGCGTCCAGAACATGTTCCCTGCTTGCAAGTTGCCCTGCAGGTCTTCCAGGTTAAAATGTGCAGTTGGGAAGACATATTCTGCTTTTTCTCTTGGCTTCATTAGAGCTGAAGACTTCTAGGACAGCCTCAGTCTGGCCTCAGCTGCTGACAGGAATAAAGAAGTGAGCCTCTGTATCGGGCCGGTTCACACGGGACTCCCCCAGCCCAAGACTCTGAGAGTCGCCTCATCTGGCACTGACCATCCCGAGGCTCTCAGCTCAGCATCCCTGCCCCCAGGAGCCGAGGGTGCCTAGGACGTGAAATCTCAGGTCCTCTCCCCTGCCTCAGGTCCTCTTCCTGCCACATTTGTGTTGATGTGGCTGCACCCGGGTTGGTAAGAAACAGTCTGGGAGCCAGTCCCTTAATGGGTGGTCAGAAACAGAGCTGTCACCCTCCTGTCTCTAACATACACCGCCTTCCTTGGCAAAGCCTGGAGAGAGAAAACCGGACCAGCATCTCTTTTACTCTCCCTTTCGTCTTCCCACCATTCCCTTGACCAGAAAGTGGTGAGTCTCTCATCTAATCCCCCTGTGTCTTCACCTCCTGCTTCAACGGAGGGACAGCTGCTTATAGGTAACGGGGTGTCCTTCCTCCACTCCAGAGAATTCTCTGAGATGGTTCTTTCATGCTGGGATTCTGATACTCTAACGGGGAGGTGAAGGACTACGAAACATTCTTTCTCGTGATGATAGTCTTTCCTGCTACATAATCCTAAACTTCATGTAGAAGTGGAATGTTAGTATATTTTGTTCTTTAAATTCCTTCTGTAGCAAATCCTAATCTCCCAAGCATATGAACACCTTGGCCTAGCAGAGCAAAGAACACGTGCTCACAAATTAATAATATTCAGATTACTGGGCGCCTGAGCGGCTCAGTCAGTTAAGCATCTGTTTTCAGTTCAGGTCATGATCCCAAGGTTCTGGGATCAAGCCCTGCATAAGGCTCTCTGCTCAGCGGTGAGCCTGCTTCCTCCTCTCTCTGCCTGCCTCTCTGCCTACTTGTGATCTCTCTCTCTCTCTCTGTGTCAAATAAATAATTAAAATCTTAAAAAAAAAAAAAACAATTCGCCCACTGTTTTATAACTTACTTTTGCCATTTCAAAACATAGCTGTGTGTCCTTACCATTTTCCCATGTAATTTTTGAATTACATGCTTAAATATGCTTTTCAATACCTGAATGGTATTCCATTGCCCAGGATACCTTTACACACTTAACCAATCTTTACCCTATCCACTTTATTAGGTAGTGAAATTATTTCCAACTGAACTGGAATGGACAGCCCACCCCCCAACCATCATTTTTTGGGGGGAATAAAGTTGAAGAGGTAGAATGATTGAGTTCAAGAATACAAATACTTTTAATGAAAGATGTTACAAACTACCGAATAAGCCTCAGAAAAGTCATAGCATTTTTTAGGTCTACCAGCAGTCCTCGACGCTGCCCATTTCTACATACTTTCTCTAAGTTTACAATTTATAATCTTAAAATTATACATTTTTAAATATTTTATCTTAAAATATCTTTAACTGGCAAACAAATACTGGTTTAAGTTTTCATTTCCTTGAGTACTTGTGAGACTGAAAACTTGTTCATGTTTCAAATATGTATTGGCCATTTGTATTTATTACTTCAAATGGTATCTTCAGATGAGGAAATGGGGTTCAGAGAGGTTAAACAACTTGCTCAAGGACACACAGTTTCTACGAAGCAGATAAATATATATATGTATGTATGTATTATATATTCTGAAATGAAACAGAATTGATCTTCAGTTTGTCAAAGCAAACAATAAAGCCTGTGGGGAAAGTTCTGTTCCATTCAGCCTGCAAGGACATCTAAATAATATATAAATCTCTTCAGGCCAAATCATCTTTATAAAATATTACTTGGAGAATTATTGTGAAGATTTAATGAATTATAGTTCTTTCAACTTTTAATTTATAATTGCAAGATGAATTAAATAAGGAAGAGATTGCTAAAAAGATTGAATATGCTGACAGCATCTTTCTTACCACCCATCAGTCATGAATGGCTATGCAGCGGTAGATGCTGAAGGAGACTCTGGTACCCCATGACCTCCTTCTTCCCATTACCACAGCATGAGGACAAAGCAACCAACTGCATATGTTTTATGATGGTAGACCAAAACCAGCCTACTATTTCTGGAGGTGATCAGAAGCTGATGCCTTACTTTTTGCCCCTGAATGCTTTTCACTTCTGTCCCAGTAATATATAAGCCAATGCTGTCACCTGATGATATAACCTTGTATGGCAAAGTCAAAGTCTCTTTCCTTTCGTAACAAGAGAGTCCATGACTCAACAACTGAGGATGAAAAAAAGAAAGAAACAACAGCAGTAAAAGAAATGCCAGAGTTGCTTAAATGTTTGGGAAAAAAAAAAAAAAAGCACACTGGCAAAATGTAATGTATTAAGACATGGCCAAAGATTTGTATCAGCAGGGTTGAAGGCATCTGAGGGGTCTGAGAAAAAGGAGATGTTAACACCTATTGGAGGGGGGAAACCCTACAAATGCCTTCTACTTGGCTTTAAGGTCTTACCCCAGGAGAGTGAAGTTCCTGTTCCAAGACCTGAGTGGTCAAGTTCCCCTCAGAGAGAGCTTACAAGAGAAACATCTCTTAACTTTTGTCCAGTTTGAGATCATGTGCATTCATGACTATCATAGACAATGAAAATTTTAAAAATAAATCTAAAGCCCTAAGTCTCCTATCTCCCCCCAAAGTGATGCTTACTACCTGTAAGTAGTGCTTATCTCAGGCAAATATATCATAGAATCAGGGGTCAGTAGTAGCCACAGAAAGTGAATTCAGGAGTTCAGCCACCAAAATGCAGGCAGGTTCCACCTGAGAACAGCACTTCAAGACACCCTAATGTCCCCTGGATTCGGAAGGATGGACTCCTGAAGATCCTGCATAAAGTAACCCCTAACAATTCTGTGTCTGCTCCTCATATAAGAGGCGGTCCATTCACCTTGAGCCAGACCACCTAGTTCACCTTGATTTTCCTCTTACCAACCAAGGGAACTGAAGGAATTTCCTTACCTTCTGTGTGCCCCAGATTCCTCAGCTGTAAGACGAAGATGTTAATGACACAAAGTATCTCATCTGATTCTTCCAGCAGTTCCACGAGGTAGAACACCAGTCCCTACGGCATTCAGCTGTTGGGAGGATCAAGGGAGATAATGTGTGCAAAGTGGTTAGAAAGGTGCCTGGCACAAGGCAAGTGCATTATATCTGCTTATTAATTATTTTTTATTGCCACCTAAAGTGGGACCGCCAAGGAGCAATGGCATGAATGCAGTTTATAATTCTCTTGGCCTACTTGCTTTGAACTTTGGAGATTCTTGACTCTTACATTTAATTTAGGAGATTTTTATTACTTCAAAATGAGTGTGTACATGTTGGCTTTATTCATCTTTTTATATTGCACTATTTTAAAATTGCATAATTTAAATAAGCATAAAGCCAGTTACATACTCTATGGAGTCTTAGGTGTGAAAATGCAGTAGATTTAGGGTCCATGGCAACTTTAAACAGCAATTACTCTTGATAAAAATGCCAGGGTTCTTGTGGGTCTGACGTCAGGAGGCGTTCCCGACAGGCAGGCCACAGGTGAGAGGGAGTAAAAGGCACCTGCTCCCATTATCTCCAAGTACAACTGGGGATGGTGCCTGCACTAAGTCTTTTAAAAACATTGTATTCGACTCTTACCATACCCCCGTGAGAGAAATAATATTAATGCCTCCATTTTACAGATGTAGAAACTGAGACAGACAAAGAAATTTAAGCAATTTGCCCAAAGTTACCCAGCTGGTAAGTGGTGGTACTGGGATTTAAACCTAAACATCCTACGCATAAAACCCAGGTGTGGTTGTTCTATTAGACGTCAAAAAGTTGTGATGTACAAAGTTCATCTTAGTCCTTCCACTTTTTTCTCTCTTTAGGGCCCATTCTCTTTAGGGAAACACTTGGGAAAATACACAAAGATAGAAAGCAGAAAGATTCGAACACATTATTATATCACCCAAAGACAACCACTGTTAAAAATTTGGCGTATTTCCTTCTGGACTTTTTTTTTCCTAAGTATAAGGTTTTGTTTTCTATGTTTGCTTTACACAGTTGTGACCAAACTGTATGCACAATGTAATCTTCTTTTTTTTCCCCTTTTTCCCCTTTCCCTTTTTTTCCCTAATATCATAACATAAGCTATCTCATGCAATTAAAAATTTCATGAACTTCCTTTCTATAGGCTGCATAATGTACTACTGCACGACAATGTCATAATATATTTGCCATTTCTTTCCTGAGTACTTCCCAGCTTTTTGTGTGTTGTGAGGTGGCTATCTCTGTCCCCTCTTTCTTGATAGTTTCCCTCCTTCTGACATTTCCTCAGATCCTGCTCAGGCACAAAGTGACCTTGATACCCCCTCTATCCTTCCTGCTCTCAAAATTTAGTTTCTGGAGAAAAACTGATAAAGTTATTCATACTAAAGTGTACCTGGTTCTTAAAGCTGAATTATAATCTCTTCAAGAAGGCTTGCATCAATTTCAGCCAAAGGAATGAAGCTCTAATTGTGGGGTTTTAGTCATCAGATAATCCAGTTGGGGAGCTCCCCCACCCTCCCCATTCAGAGAGTAACCTCCACAATAGCAAAAAAAAAAAAAAAAAAGTGCAGATCTTACTTAATGTTAGGAAAGCTGACAGGAAGGCAGCCTAGAGCTGCGGAGGTGGTGGTGTAGGAAAGGAAAGAGTTTGTGTAAGTGACGGTGAAATAATGGGGTAGAAGAATTGAAGAGAACTAGAAAATTCACTTAGGGTCGCATAATATATTTGGCACCACTTACCTAGTTTCTCCAACTCCCCCGTTTGCCTTCCCAGTGCATTTGGCCTTAGGAATGGGCCCTCCCACCTTCACCCAGCACCGCTCCGCCCGGTGCTCACACCTAGTTACTCTGCCAAGTCTCACAGTTTGGAGGCCTTCAGCGGCCACAGAGCCACTCAAGTTTCTAAGAGGGCCCACTGAAAGCCCTGTGTCCACAGGCCATCCTACTGGTGCTTCCCCTCCTACTACCCCGAGAAAGAATTAATAATGGGGGCGGGGGGTTAGGGGTTGGAGCTCACCAAGTCCTGCTCTGCCTCCCCCCACTCCCCAGCCGTCTCTCTTCTCCGCTAGGGGCTTCAGGCGTTCTAGACGGCTGCGGCCGGGAGCAAAGGGCACCCACGACAGAGCTGTTCCCTCACCTCTCCCCACCCGCGAGGGCTCCGCGGCGCCCGGGGGCAGGCGTGTGCAACGCGGAGGGGAGCGGGTGTGCAGGCGCACGGCCAGACTACGGCGGCTCCGCCCATTTGGGCTCCACGAGGAGGAAACCCCAAATCCGAAAAGCTGGTCTGGCAGGACCAAAAAAAAAAAAAAACAAAGCGAGCGACTCCAGGTGAAGGCTGGCGGGGCGCGGGGCTGCGGGCTCCCGGGCTCCCGGCGCGCACGGCGCACGCCCCCACGCGCCCGCCGCTCCTCCCCCCTTCCTCGCTGGTTGGCCCCCGAGCTGCAGAGCGCGGCGGCGGCAGGAGGAGCCGGGCGCGCCCAACGTGCACTGCCGGCGAGGTAGCCCGGGCGACAGGCGCGGCGCGCGGTCCCAAGTGACAGCGGGGTGACAGCGACAGCGGCGGCCGCAGCGGCCCGCGCGCACCCGCCTCCCGCCCCCGCCGCGCCGCGGAGCCTCCACCGGTCCCTGCGCTCACGGCCGAGCTCCGCGCACAATAGCGGCGGCCGCGGCGGCTGCTCCCGGCTCCGGCGCCCGCCATGGGGAAGCCGGCGAGGAAGGGATGCGACTGCAAGCGCTTCCTGAGGAACAACTGGCTGCTGCTGTCCACCGTGGCCGCGGTGGTGCTCGGTGAGCGGCTTGGCGGGTGGGCGAGGCGCGCGCCCTCACGCGCTCCCCGCGCCCAGGCCGCGTGCGGGGCCGGCGGGTGCGAGGGTGGGCGAGGCGCCGCGGGTGCACTTCGTCGGCCTCGGAGCCACGCGGGGGCTTCCCCGCCGGGGTGCCAATGTCTGCGAGCGAAGAACAAAGCTCCTCGGGGACTCCGATTTCGGTGCTCCACGAGCTGCGGGTTCCTGCTTTACCCAAAACGATCAGAGGGGCTTGGAAGGGGAAGGCGAAGCTCCTGGTCCTTCCCGTTGGGAAGCAGACACGGTTTATTATGGGTTTTTCAGTCCTGTGTGCTCTCCGGCGCCCCCCCCCCCCCATTTTTTCCCAGAACCGTGCTGCCTGGACAGGGATCGAGTGTGGATAGGGTCCTCGGTCCTCGGTTGGACTGGCAGAGGCACCTTAGCCCCAGGGGTGGCTGGGCCCCCGAGGGGAGGGAGGTACAGGGTGTTGCCGCTCACCCTGGGCCAAATTCTTGCCCGAACTCAGGTGTGTGCAGTTACGGCCCGCAGGAGGTCACTGGGGAAAGAGAGCTAAGAGAACTCACATTTCTTCCTTTCCCACCCTGGTAACCTGCCAAAATAGCATCCTGGAGCCTCCTCGCTCTCCACATTGTTGTTCTATTGAAAATAATTTTGAGTCCTATTTGCGTGTTTTTAAACAAGGGTGTATTTAAATGATTACTGGACTAAGCGGATGTCTGAGCCATTGCTCAGAGGTAGGAGTTGTTCCGATTTCGATTATGAATTTCTGCCAGTTTGCCTGTCTTAGCACTGGGGCTCTGGAATCCACTCCTTTGGGGCTGGAGTCCGTCTCCTTTTCTCCTTGAGCTCACACAGGTGGGGACAGCTAGCAGGTGAGATTCCTTTGAAGTCCCCATCTTCCCTCTGGAAACAGCAGCTGGGTTTGCTGAAAAAGGGATGGGGTGCCAGCCTCCGGACCTCCTGCACCTTCTCCAGGGATTTCTGAATCTCAGAATATTGGGCATTGCCTATCCCTACTCTTGATGCCCTACCCGCCCCCCCACCAAAAAAAAACCTGTGGAAGTTAATGGAATCCTCAGAGTCAGATTTGCTCCTCCAGAACCTTGTGCAAAATATAGTCAGTTTTCGAGTAAAGAAATAACATCTTGGAATTGCTTTAGCAGAGGCCATTTGTGGAGGAAAGGAAAGAAGTAGAGAAGAAAGTCTTTCTTATCTGTTTAACTCTATTTCTCCCAAGGGCTAAGTGGGCTTAGGGGGTTTTAGGGAAGGTTTATCCTGCCTTCACTACATTTAAATAATATGCCACAGAGAGAGAGTGATTTGATTTCCCTGTATCAAACCGATGAAATGGCCTTGTTTGTTTTCCCTAGTGATAAGCGTCCAGAATTAATTGTTAAGCCCTTTTTAAGGATAGTTACTGGGTAACTTAGATCAGCATTTCCTCCTAATTCCTGGTAAAAGTGGAACAATGCTGCCTTTTTAGCCTCAGAGTTCTCCAGGAATACTCACCTGTTAACCAAGTGTTGCATACCAATGTTCAGTGTACCCATTCACTGGAGGCTGGTTTGGAGAGGATTTTGAGCAGTTGTTCCCTGGCCTTTGGAACCTGTTGCAAAAATACAGCTTCAGGGTCAAGAGAGATTACATGCCCATTTTGCAGATCTGGCCTTTGGCATCAGGGCACTTTCCAACAGTTTTTAACCTGGGTGAAGCTCGATTCAGACACTTTTCTCAAGAAAGAGAAACCACCATATAAAAATGTCAAGTGCCCCACTGAGGTCTTTCTGGACATTTGCTCCTCCAGGAACAGCACAGGGCTAGCCTGAGGGTTTCCACTCCTGGTCTGAGAAGTGTCAAGCCTGAGCCATCCCCATTGTGCCTATCACAGGCACCTCCCGGGGTCTTTTTTTTTTCTCTAGAGCACTGGGTCTGAGTGGAAATCATACCTCTCTTTGGAGTACACGAGCTCAATTATTTAACCAGAATGAAATTCCAGCTAACTTACAACAGTGAGGCTGAGTCCATATATAAACTGATAGTAAGTTTATTTTAGAAGTCTTAATTGATACAGAAAGTCACCAGCTTTCTCCGGCATCCTCCTTTCTAGACCTTTTTAAAGAAGAAACTGTTAAATTTATTATCTCCCCTGACAGAATGTCGTCTTCTGATTATAGCCACCAAAATGTTTGGTCCACCGTCAAAATGTTTGATCCCTGCTATAATTCAGTGGCCCTGACACTTTAAAATATTTTGATTATTGAAATGAGGGACAAAGGTTTTTATGAGCCCGCTTAAAGCCTCTGTTTTTCAAGACCTAGGATATGAGAGGAAATGCAGTTAAAGAGATTTTTTTTTTTTTTTACAAAAATATGGGAAGGATTAACCATTTTGTTTCATGCCCCATAGCCTGGATCTCAATTCATTGAACAGGCAGAAATTCTAAGGGTAGATGTTTTTGTGCTCCAGCTGGGAATTCTGTCCAAACAGAAGCACTGTGTGTAAAAATTCTGTGTCTCGGCATTCTGATTCAAGTGACTCAGTGACGATCATTTCGTGTACAGATCTTCCTCAACTTGGGATGGGTTTAGGTCCCCATAAGCCCATGGGAAGTTGGAAATATCAAATATCATAATTCAAAAAATGCATTTGATACATCTGACCTGCTGAACAGCATGTCTTAGCCTGGTCTGCCTTAAATGTGCTCAGAACGTTTACATTAGCATACGGTTGGGCAGAATCATCTCACACGAAGCCTATTTTATAAGGAAGTGTTGAGTATCTCATGTAATCTGTTGAACGCCCTAGAGAGAGAAGGTGAGGAACAGTGGTTGTTGGGTGCAGAATGGTTGTGAGCCCATCTGTTGTTTACTCTCTTGATCGCGGGGCTGCCATGCCCAGCGTCACGAGAGAGGACGGCACCACATCTCACTCACCCAGGAAGAGATCAAAATTCAAAAATTTGAAGTCTGGTTACTACTGCACCAGTGTCGCTTTCGCACCGCTGTGAGGCTGAAAAATCACGCCAGGGATGGTGTGTGTCATGTTGGTAAAGCGCTCGGGGAATCCTCACCCCCGTCACAGCCCAGAGCAGGCACTTTCTATCCAGGACGTGCCTTATTCCAGCCACCTGGAAAACCTGATTTCCACCTTACGGGTCTTCAGGAAAGGAAGAAGATGTTATTTACATGACAGAGCTGGCAAGCTTACTCATTCTGAATCATTTTCTTCCGAGCCGCTCAGGAAGCTGTCCTTTATAGATTCAGATGCCGCTGCTTGACATGGAGAACATTCTTCCAGCTTATTAGGAATACCCTTGCCCCGGCTTCCCGTCCCCTACCCTGCGCCCCAGCAACATGCATTCCGCAGTGCTCGTTTGAGTCATGGTAGATGCTGTATTCCTCTGTTTCTGGGTGTCTGTGAGGCCTCTGATGAGGGGGGCCGGCTGTGCTCACCTGCACAGAGCCTTGTGCATGGTAGCATTCCAGAATATGCATATTACTGATAAAGTTCATTTGGTTTTGCGACTCCCATGCTTGGTACTGCTGGGCCTCTAATCAGCCCAGTCTTGGAATATATCTGTAGCAGCCAACACTTAGATTGTCCATTCGGTAGAGACTGTCCCAGAGCCTGGGCACAAAGCAGCGAACAAAACCGTCAAAACCCCTTTCCTCATGGAACTTCTGCTCCAGTGCAGAGAGTAACCATCAACAGAACAAAGAGGTAGACTACCACGTGGTGTGTGTCAGATGGTGAGAACAGGGAGGGGGCTGGGAGGGGCTTGCGCTTTTAAGCAGGGCCACAGGGAGGGTCCCACTGAGAAGGAGACCACTGAGCCAAGACTAGAAGGAGGTGCGGCAACAGGTGCACAGGTATCTAAGGAGCATCCTGGTTTATTTGAGAAGGAACAGGGCGTGGAGGGAGGGAGAGGAGGTTGGAGGGGACAGAGCAGTGGGAGAGTGTGGGCTCCTCTAAGGACTTTGACTTTTCCTGGGAGGTGGGAAACCTTTGAAGGGTTCTGAGCAGAGCAGGTGGTCTGGTTGTATTTTAATCTGCTCCCCCTGGGCTCCCCCTGGCCGCTGTTTTGAGCACAGACTGAGGGAGGGGGCAGGGGGTGGAAGCAGAGCCAGGCTAAGGAGGCTAGAGGGCACTTAACCTGCTACACATTTGACTTCTTATACTTCTCCAACCTCATTTCTATCATGCCTGGTGAAATATTAGGAAATGCTCATGGAAAAAAGGCAGTGAAAATGTTTTGCGGCTACAAAGTAGGTGTTGCCTCCATAACTGTCTATGAGGACACTATAACATTGCCCACGTAGGGGTGAGTGAACGGAGACTCAACAGTCATGGTCACTCAGATGAAAACTGATCCTCCGGTTCCTTTCCCTCCCCTCCTTTGGGCTGCTTCTCTCTGTCTTGCTCCCCAGCTCCCTGTTGTAGCCGGTCCTTGCCGACCCTCCTGGGAATCACAGTAGTGTGGGCCGAGTGCCATACTGGGGTGCCATACTTTGGTCTGTGTTGTCCTTTTCTCCCCTGAGACTGGGCAGGGGCAGAAACATGCCTCCAGGACTCTGCGAATCCCCGTGGGTGCAGTCGGAGGGATGCTGCTCTGGTGGGACTTGGCAGTCTCATCAGCCAGACTGGCCTCCACGGTGGGTTCAGACCCACCCTTGTGCCTCTGGTCATGAGGCTGTGGGGTTCTTCCTTCCACCTTCAAAGCCTGCCTTTCCTGCCTTCTAACGGAGGAGCTGGGCAAGACTGCAGCGGAGGGTATGATGGAGGGACATGGGAAAATAAAAGGAACAAGGCTGCCAAAGAGGCAGAGGCAGCTCCTGGGGGTGGGGGGTGGCCTAGAATGCCATGCTGATGAGTTTGGACGTGGTCTGAGGGTTATGTTGGCAAGGACATGGTCAGAGCTGTGCTTGGGAAAGATCACTGACAGGTGCGTGTGGCGAATGGATCCTGGGAGGGCAGTCTTGCAGGTGGGCACACTACCAAGGGGACTCATGTCTGTGTCCAGACAAGGAGAGCTAGAGCCCTTGGCTGCTCAGCTGCAGTGGGAATGGAAAATAAATGACAGTTAACTCGAGGTGCTCAGCAGGTTAAGCTGATGGGGTGTGGCCAGATTTGGTCCTCCAGGGGAAGGAAGTGACCATCTCTAGCAGGAGATGGAATCCTAGAAGTGGCACAGACTTGGAAAAGAACTATTGTGCACCCCCACCGTGCAGAAGGAACATCTACTTGTATGCAATACTGTGCAGTTAGAATATATTCTCCCCACCCCGCCCCGCTAAGCCATGAGCCTCCCTAAACCCGCAGCATCTGTCACAATGCATGGTGGACTCGAAACATTTGTTGATTTGTTGATGAGACATTTATGACCTGGAGAGTAAGACATTGTCCTGGTTTATTGAGTGAATAAATGAGCCCTAAGCTTAGCCTGAGCTCCATTTCCTCCATAAATTTTCTTCTGTCTACTTCAGCATTCTCCAATCTTGACATCAGTACCCCAGATTAACACTTAGTCTACAGATATTTCGCATGATCACCTTTTCCTTTTCAAAACTAGATCATAGATCCCTTGAGGCCCAAAGCACCCCCATTACTCCTAGCCAATGCTGGAAAACGAAACGAGACCTTAAAGTAATGGGACTGACTCTTCAGAGCTCTTTAAGAAAGTGTATCTGATACTTAAACTTTCTGGGCCTTTGTTTTCTTATCAGAAAGAAGAGGGATTTGGATGAGCTGGAAGAACAAGGATTTCATTCACATGCCAGCTCCCCATTATAGATAGTGGACTGTCTGGCAGGATATGTTTGTTGAGAAGGAATTGGAAACAGAAGTTCTGGAATTGATTACTGATGTCTGCCAAGGGCTTGGGAACAGAGAGTAGGGGCATGTGTGCTGTATACTCAGTTGGCCCTGGGTTAGAAAATCTCTGTGGTTCCTTCTACCTTTAGTCCTTTTGCTCAGAGATGATGTCATCGTCATTCCTCGGTTTATTGCTAGGAACTCCTCCATGGGACACTAAGCAAGTGATAAAGGAATTACAGGAGGATGACACGGTCTTGATGCTGAGTCAGTTGTAAACCTCCAGGACTTGAGTTTAATAATGGAAACTATAAAAATAAATAAATAACGTGATTTATTTGTTCCATGTCAGCTTTAGATTATTCAGGAATATGAGGTCTAATAAACTTATGTTTTTTCTCTATACGTATACATATCTTGCATGTGTCTGATAAGTACTTTAGAGAATAGGTCCTTTGATTGGCGTGGCCCAAGTTCCACATATTAAAGAATTAGAAAAAGAATTTGGGGCTTTGAATGTCCCTCCCTGATCTTTCATTTTTTAAACCAAATCAGAACCAAGCAGATGTGGGGACTCACTAAAATTCTGAGTTTGGGTTGTTCTGTGCATGGTATATACACCTCGAGCCTATCAAACCAAAACCCCACATAAAGCTATATGAACCCAAAATGATAAAATAAATCTTTTAAAAATTATCACAGATGTTAGACTCTGCCCTGCACCTTATGTTGCATACATGTTCTTAACGCCATCTGTTGGGAGGAATTTGAAGGTAAATTGAGGAAGAACAGAGAAGGGCCAGAGAAGGTGTGTGTGTGGGGGCGGGGGGTGTGTATGTACCTGTCTGTCTGTCTATTCAGTTTAATAGTCAGAAAAGAGAACATTAGGGACACCCAGGTGGTGCAGACAGTTAAGCATCCGACTCTTGATTTCAGCTCAGGTCATGATTGCAGGGTCCTGGGATGGAGCCCCACATTGGGCTCTGCCCTCAACAGGGAGTCTGCTTGGGATTCTCTCCCTCTCCCTCTGCCCCTCCCTCCTGTTGGTGCGCTCTCTCTTTCTCTCTCTGTGTCTCTAAAATCAATCAATCAATCTTAAAAAAAAAAAGATTGTTCATAGCTACTCAATATCTTGTTAGATGTTGCTTAATGTGAGACATTGGATTTTTTTTCTTTACAATATACAAAAAGAAAAAAAAAAAACCTGTAAAATCAAAGTTACCTACCTGCCAAAAATTTGAGCAGCAAGCAGTAAAGGAAACTTCAAATGAAGATACATGCTATAGAAAATTACCATGAGCCAGATGAGGCTCTGGTAGAGCTCCCGTAGTAGCTCAGACAGCAAAACCCCCGCTAGGTCAGACAGGATGTGCTTACCTGGGACGGGGAATTCAAGAGAGAGCATATGCGTGCTCGTGGGAACGCTTGCTTATGAAGAGAGAAAGCTTTCCACATTAATTACTTGTGAGAAATTGTGATTACCTGTAACAGAGCTGAGCCTCCCAGTAACTGTCCTGTGGGGACTAGCGACACGCTGGCCGGGTGCCAAGGAAGCGCAGTTTGCCCGAGGAGCTGCAGATCCCCCCTGCCCCCGCAAACACCCCCCCCCCCACGCCCTGTCTTCGGTGCTGGAGATCCAGAGTCATGTATGCTCTGAGGACCAGCACTCTCGAAGCAAACGAACTCATTTTCAGTGACACCAAGCAGCCCATTTAAAACCCCCTGCAGCAGTGCATTAACGTAGCAGGTGTTTTCAGGGGCCTTTCCTATTTAGAATGTTAAACATACATCTAATAGCAGAGAATATCAGAGACAGTGACTATTAAGCCAATAATTCACTTCAGAGCCGTCGTTCAACTCAGTGGCTAGATGGAGAAGGAGCTAATTCATTGCACTTGCTAAGGAAACAGACCCGACTGCAACAAAGAGTGCTCTGTTGTAATTAGCGCACTCCACAGTAACACCTCTGTTGATGGAAAGAAAGTGTTTCAGTGACTCACTCGTTGCCAGAAATGTTACAACCCCACGTTAGAGAAGTATCTGCCAACTGCCTGTTCCATTACCAGAGGTAGAATACTTCCTTTCCAGCAAACACTCCTGCACTTTCCGGGATAAGTGGACCTTGTCCCAGGCCCCAGAAGTTCCAGGCTGTGTGTTCTGGGCTGTTCCTCCTTGGGCCCCGGCTCCAGTTGTGTTCCGGGCAGTGGTCCCCCCTCAGCCAGGACGAGGAAGATGCTGTGCCTCATTCTCCAGCACAAGACCCAGAGGCAGCACTAAGGAGATGAGCCCCTCCCACCAGTCCCACACGTGCGGCCTGAGGTCTTTGTTCCCCCAGGCCTCCTGGTCTCAGTGTCCCTAACTGTGTCCACAGATGGGACAGCTGTCACAGCACATCTTCATGTGTCCAGGAAGTCTCCTGACGTGAGCATCACATGTCTCTGTGAGGTCTTCATGTTGATTGCAAAGAGGTGGCCTTTGGGACTGGAACTTCCATTCAGAAATGACCAGAGAGGGTCCATGCTGTGTGTTTATTCTTTTAACTGCACTGAGACAATTACTCGAGTTCAGTGCCCTCGGGTTTTTAAAGCTCCATTTACTTACTCAACTAAGAAGGAAACCCTTTGGGAAGAGAGCTTAAGTGAGTTTATATAATCAAATTATGTTTTACCACTGTTCTGTTGCTCAAGAGTTATCTGGTTACTTATAATTCGTAAAGAAGTAAGTCATCAACAACAATAAATGCATCATTACCAGAAATACCTAACCACTGAAAGCCTAATCTCCAAGCCTCTTCCCACTTCTGGAGGATAAACTGACTTTGCTCAGTTCTTCTGGGTATTTCAGATACTTCATTGTCTTCCAATTCCATTAATCACTTACAGGTTTCATACAAGATTCCCCAAATTATGAGACAACAAAGGAGACACATTTTCTTCTTTGAAAAGTTATTTCTCTTGCAGTTCACCAAGCCCATGATTTGCTAACATTTGTTGAGAGCTTTCTGTGGGTTTTATGCACATTTATTTCCCATTTGAGCCTGAGTACAATGAGGTGGGAAGTTTGCCCTTTCGCAGATGAGGAGAAAGGAACATAAATGGCTGAAGTCCCGTGGCTGAGGTCCCAGGCAAAGCTGGGATTTGTACCCAGGACTGTCTGACTCCCAAAACTGAGGTTCATAACCATTGAGCAAGGTTCCTTCCTTTTTAGCAGACCTTGCTACACCAGCACGTAGTTCAAATGACTCTTGCAGACTTCGGTCTTGTACGGTAACTAAACAAAGCCTGTGCCCCACCTTCTCCCTCCATCCCTTGCCTGTCTCTTGGACCCTTTATCCTGTCCTGGACTTGGGGTCCCCAGTGGTTAGCCTTCCCCTTTTCCGCCCTCATAACCCCTCTATTTGAACAGGTATTCTGGCCGAGCTTGTCTAGTGCTTGCTTTCCCAGGGTGTGTTGTATTTTGCTGCCCTAATGCTTCTGCTCGTTGTTTCACCGACTGTTACCCTACTCATCCTTGCAGGTGAATCTCCTAATTTCTACTTTTACTGTGTAGACCGTCAGAGATGATCTGCCTTCTCTGTGCTCTTGTCACCTTTCATTTAAATCCACATGTCACAATGCATTTGCACCACCTCCCAAACCCTGCCCTGTGGCAGACCTCACAAATCGACTACTGCAGTCTTAACCACAGAGCTCAGTTATGGCCTCAAAATCCCCAAAACTGTCCTCTGGGAAACCACTGTCAATCAAAGGGAATTGGGGTGTAAGAGGAAAGGTGTTGTCTGTGATTGGGAAGACCTATTCACTTGGCAATCGATTAAGAGCTCATTAAGCAAATATTAATGTTACTGGCAAAAGATACAGGTGAAATCTGTGTTTCGTCCCAGTGTGTCAGAGGCATTGTGCGTGCAGATACCACTAACAGTAGCCCAGGTGTGGTAAATGCTGCAAGAAAGCCCCATCTTGCCTTGGGCCTTCAAAGAAGAGAGGCAGAATTGAGAAAGGATTCCTGGAGAGGGCCAGGAATGGCCTGGAACAGGTGTGGCAGGATTCCCCAGGCTGGACAATTGGAAATATTACAAGAGCCCAGGTCGAGATAACGATAAGAGGACAAAGGCCCATATCCTGTCTTATGTCCAGTTTTGGTACCATGTGCAACTACTGTGTAATCAGTGTGTTGCTGTGTTTTCACAACTTCTCTGTCTCACCTCAGTTTCCTGAGGATAGAAAATATGCTATCTTTTTTGGGTCTGTCATACTCATGGCACCTAGCACTGCACCGGTTTTGTAAAAGATGCCCCCAGATCTTTTTTCACTGGTTATAAAACCTTTTTTGTTGAAGGAAAGATAAATCCTTGGTGAGCCTCTCCCATCGGTCCCCAGGCTAACCACTTAGTTGTATGGGTTTTTGTTTGTTTGTTAAGATTTTATTGATTTATATGAGAGAGAAAGCACAGAGGGAGAGGGAGAAGCAGACACCCCACTGAGCAGAAAGCCTGTTGCAGGAGTGGGTCCCAGGACCCTGAGATCATGACCTGAGCCAAAGGCAGATGCCTAACCAACTGAGCCACCCAGGTTCTCTAGTTGTATGGGTTTTTGAGTGAAGACTCTGGGGAACTTTTGTCCAGCTGCAGTTATCCCAAATATACTTTACTTCTACTTTGGGAATCCCAGAAGAGGAAGCCTGGTTCTGAAGCCATTTTAGTGTGAGCTCCACATGGCCTCAAAGCTCCCAGACTCAAGGGCTTCTCCCTACCCTGAGGAAGGTGTAACCTTCTTGGGACACCAGCACCAGAACCAGCCTGATCTCCAGGGAATTCTTTGGACTGATTAGAGAGATCCATCTGGCCTCCCAGATTTGGTTCATGGCATAAAGCTGAGTCAGCCTTGAATGATAGAGCTTTTTTGAATGTGGTAGTTAACGATTCCTATGTCTGTCGGTGAATTTATTTCTAGGTTTCTCTCCCCCTGCCCCCCCCCATCTTTTTACATCCTTGTCCAAATTCTGCCCATTTTTCTCCCTGTTTGGAGATTATTTCTCTGATAAGGAATTAATTAGCCCGTCTGTGCTGTCTGTTCCAGGAGATCTTGAGCTTAAACTGCTTGGATAAACACTAGATTTGGTCATTAAAAAGTCTGAAGATGGGTTTTTCCTTTTTTTTTTTTTTTAAGATTTTATTTATTTATTTGACAGACAGAGATCACAAGTAGGCAGAGAGGCAGGCAGAGAGAGAGAGAGGAGGAAGCAGGCTCCCCGCCAAGCAGAGAGCCCGACTCGGGGCTCGATTCCAGGACCCCGGGATCATGACCTGATCTGAAGGCAGAGGCCTTAACCCACTGAGCCACCCAGGTGCCCCAGGTTTTTATTGGCAAAAGTTAATTGTCAACCAGGAGACGTAGCGGGTCGGCTCCATTTCTGCTTCCTCTTCATCGATTCCTTTCGAGAATTTCCTCAGGTTTCATGTGTGGAGGAGGAATGGAGGTGGAAATGTTGTAGTTCAGAAGGCACAGACCCTGAGAAACAAAGTTTACACCTACTCTTGTTTAAGTGGGAAGGACTGAAACTTGGCTTGCTTTTTTTAACCTCGAGTAGGTAACCATAGAAGACAGGACTTATGGAATCTAAGATCTGGAACCCTTAAGTTCCCTGGGCTTTAGGGCTCATCCCAGAGCTTCCAAAGCCTTTGGGAATCCTGCTCATTGCTCTGGGCTCTAGGGGAAAGGGTTACTGGATCAGAGCAGGTGGGTTTGCAGCTGTGGCTTTTAGATTTTTCTCTTTCTCCCCCTTACAGCATTCCCCCCGCCCCAGGCAACATCTGTTGTCCACCCGGGCAATGAAGAGAAAGGGAGCTGAAAAGCCTCACAAACATTAAACATTCCAAGATTCCAAAAGTAAATAAAACCCTTCAATGTTACTGTGAAAAGATCACACTCACCATGTTTGAATTTGGGGGGGATCTCTGGTGGTCATCTAAAATGCATTTATGGTTATTTCTAGACCTTCTGTTTAATCCATTGTTCTCAAACAAGCTTATCCATGGGCAGATACTTTATAAACCTGTGGAGTTACTTATAAATGTTTCTCATTGTTTCTTATTGTTGGGGGGGTGCAAATGGGGAAATGTGGATCCTTGGTACGTTGTCATTCCTTGAAGACGCTAGTATACAATGTCATCTTTGTGTGTTTTTCTGGGGCCCTACTCTCATCCTGTATGAAAAGGCATCTGGGCTCCTTTGAGTGGCTGTTTGGCATGTTAACATTCTAAACAGGACTGTTCTTTCACGAATAATAATCAAACAAGTTGGCCATCTTTGCCTCTTTTTTCTTCCGGTGAGGATTAAGAGAAGTATCCAAGGTATTTACAGACAGATTCCTGACTCAACCTCTCAACACTGGAGACCACTTTCATTTTAATTTTTAAAATACCATAAACTTCTTCGAGAAGTCTTAACTCACTTGAAGATAAATGTAAATATTTCTGTGGTCCTTGCGGGGGGCTGGGGAAGGATAGTTCAGATTTACAGCTCCATAGAAGCGAGGGCAGATAGGTAAACAGTCAGCAGGCAGGTGGCATAGCTGGGAATCATGAGAGAACAAAGATCAAGGTGACAAGTTTTCCAAGCAAAGGTGAGAAACAGCCAAGCAAAATAGGGGAGTTCCACTTACTTAGCCTTCTGGGTGCAAGATTCCTCAGACTGGGAATTGCAGGCTTGGGACAGGTGGCTGGCTGCCTTCTTTCTGCCAGAGATCCATCTCTTTCTCTGCTCTCAAACTGTTCCTGACCAAAAACCAGCTGTGGGGAAGATGGTCAGATTTTGTTTACTCATAGGGAAAAGTCTTCCTGAGATTATGTAGTGAACCCAGAAGGTGTTTGTGGGAGCCATAAGACTGCTTACGATAGGTAATGTTCCAGATATATAGTGTTAAACCTGAGGAAAAGTGTATCCTCTAACCGGAGATCCCAGGGCCTCTCCAAACCATACGAGTGTGGGTGAGGGGACTTAAATTCCTCTAGGGACTTGGAGGCCAAATATTTGCCCAGGTACCAAGGATGGGAGAGAATAGAGTGAAACCACAAGGTAGATGAAGGTCTTTCAGAGACATACATAAAACAAGCTGAGAGGTGGTATCATCCATGAAATTATCAAACATGGTAAAAAAAAAAAAAAAGGGTGATTTCAGAACCCACTAGTCAAGTCATAGATAACACGTCTTAGAAATAGCCCAACCACACAAGTGTGGGACTGACACACCTTTGCGGGAGAGAGGGTCTGTTTGTTCCTGGATTGAAAGTTTCACTCACAACTGGCCTCTAAGCCAGCTGATGCTTCCTGTAGGGACTGGAGTCCTGTGGGGTGGTCCTGCAGCCAAGCTTGAACCCAACAGGCTCTTTGGACTCCAGGGGCCCCAGAAACCTGGGAGAAGTCCAGAGGCATAAGAACCGGCTCCCAACTTCTCATGGGTGCGTCACCATCGCCATTGTCAAAGGAAGACAATCCCACCGGTCAGGAAATACTGGAGAGGCTGCATTTATGACGGATGGTCCTGGAACAATGTGGCACAATTCACGCCCACATTCCTGTGGCCCAGTTTTCACGCCTAGCCAGTGGCATCCTCTCTCTGAGGTTTCCTCCTGCCTTTTGTAATTTGGTATGTTGAGTAGAGTAGAAAAGGCGGTGGCCTCCTGGGCCCACAGAATGCATGGTAGTTAATGCATCCTGGGTTCATTTCAGAGCAGTACTTAGCAAAGTAGCTGTGGAGGGTCAGGCTCTGTGCCTGGGGCAGTGGGTGTGCGGAGGTGAGCAGAGAGGAGCTCAAGATGGGGGGATGGGCCGGGACAGAGGTCTGTTCAAGGAGGTAACCGATACAGATGAAGCTCTGCAGGCCCAAAGAACAGGTTTATTCCACCGGAGAAGAGAGCCCAGGAAGTGCTTTCTAGAGGAGGTGACGTTGTAGCTAAGTTTTGAGGGGCGAGTAGGAGTTCACTAGGCAGAGAGTGATGAAAGAGTTCTTTTTGTTTTGTTTTGTTTTTAGAGGGGGATCTATACAAAAAAGGGCACAAAAGCAAGGAGCATCTTTAAGAAATAGCAGGGAGTTTGCTGAGACTGTATGTGACGAGACAGAGTGGTGAGGACGTGCAGTCCTGGATCGGTTAGGGAACTTCAGAAACCCAGAACCCACTCGCTGAAAAGTGTTTCACTGGGGCGCCTGGGTTCCTCAGTTGGTGAAGCATCTGCCTTCGGCTCAGGTCATGGGATCAAGCCCCGCATCAGGCTCCTTGCTCAGCAGGGAGCCTGCTGCTCCCCCTGCTTGTGCATGCACACTCTCTCTCTCTCTCTCTCTCTCTCTGGCAAATAAATACAATCTTTTTTTTAATCTTAAAAAAAAAAGACACCCAGTTCTAATAACTGTGGGAAGCTGTTAGCTGTTAGCTGTTAACGGACAAGGGGAGAGGGCAGTATTACAACAGTGCAGTGAGGAGTGGGGCTGTGGTAGAGGGGCCCCATGATGGGGCCTGTCTGGCCCCAGGATCACAGCTCCTCCTAGAAGCATGGCCAGGCAGGGAGGGAGTACGGGTGATGAGTACCCCAGCCTCTGTCTCTATGTTTGAGATCATAGCTAGTGCTTCTCCTTGGCTAAACTCAGCCAAAGCCAGAGGACACAGAACTTTTGGTTACACACTTTGAAGAGCTCAACCTCCTGGGATCTAAAGCAGGGCAAGAAAGGACAAGTTAAGTCCAAAAGGCAAATAGAGAAGAACCAGCACAGAGCCATATGACATTGAGTGCTAAGAGGTTTCCTTAGGACACTTTTTTTTTTTTTTTTTTTTTTGGCAGAGAGATAGAGAGCACAAGTAGGCAGAGCGGTAGGGAGAGGGAAAAGCAGGCTCTCTGCCAAGCAGGGAGCCCCAATGTGGGACTCGATCGCAGGACCCTGGGATCATGACCTGAGCCGAAAGCAGCCGCTTAACTGACTGAGCCACCCAGGTGCCCCAAGACACTATTAGACCAAAAAAAAAAAAAAAGTTGAAAAGATGCAAGGTCTATGAATGATGGCAGAGAAGTAAACTTGATTGTGTCTAGCGATACTGGTCGCAGCTGCTTGTGAGGCTCTGTAACTATTACCAGCATGACCATTCTCCCACTGTGCCCTGTCCCACAGACCCAGCCCCTTGGCCTCCACATCTAGAGAGCATTGCCCCTACATCAACCAGCCTTTCTTCTATGCAAAGAGGGCAAATGCTGTTGATGGTGGAAGCACCCAGAATACCAGGGACAGCTTCTCTCCCCACCTATAATTTAGGAGTCTTCTATTTAGAAGTGACGGAAAATCTAGGTCACATGGGCTTAAGACAAAAGGGTGGGGTGGGGGGTGACGTGTAGAATTTATGGCTCACATAATTTAAAAGCTCAAAAATAATACTGGCTTCCGGTGTGGCTGGATGCAGGGATTCAAACAATATCATCCCAGTCTGTTCTATGGGCGCAAACAGATTCTGCATGCCTATGTTGTTTTCACCATCGGGCAAGACTCCCATTGGTGGTGACATTGTTGTCAGCAGAGCTGGGGGTTTCCATGTCCCTGTTCCACACCCAGCACAAGAGAGAAAGTTTCTCATCCTTGAGTTCCAACAAGACTCTCGTGCCTAAAAAAAAAAAAAAAAAAAGACTCTCGTGCCTTGGCCTGAGCCTTGGGCAACCCTGATTGGGTCATATGTCCCTATTCCTCAATCAGTCCTGGGACAGAGGGAGTATGGTTATCTGGCTGGTAGGGCCAGAGTCTGTCCCTCTGCCCACACAGTTCCCCCAGCTCTGAGCTGGTTAAGGTGTCCCTGCACCTGACACAGATCGAGAGCGGGGAGGTGTGCTGGCAACAGCAAGGACAATGGGTCTCAATCAGGTGGCAGTTACAACAAATGCCCTGCCTTTTACCTTTTGTGTCCCTATGCTATTTCCTGAATGCAATTAGTACATAATTATAGGCTACGTTCTATTGAATTCATAGTGTTACAGAAACGTTTGAAGTTGTTTAGATATTCACTATCGGCCTTGAAATTGATTAATTTTAGACAGAAACCACTTTAAAATCTGAGAGAGGGGAAGAACAATTAAGCAAGGATGACAATTGAATTTTTGCTTTAAACTCTAAAGAATTCAATTTTTGAAGAGCCTACAGCTCATATCATATTTAATGATGAAAATCTGAGTGCTTGGCCCCTAATATCAGGAAGAAGGCAAGGAAGTTTATTCTTACCATTTGTATTCAATATCTCACTGGGCCCTGAACTAGTCCCATGGAGCAAGAAAAAGATATAAAAGGCACAGATTGAAAAGAAAGAAAGGAAACTGCCCCTAGTGACAGATGACATGATTTTTACCTATGAAGTTCTAAGGAATCTACAAAATAACTCCTAAAACTGATAAGTGATTTAGCACATTTGCAAGATACAAAGTTAACACACAAAAATCATTTTTTTTCTAGGTACTAACAATGTATAGCTGGAAATAGAAATTTTGAAACTATTATTTATCAGCACTCCAAAATATCTGAGATTAAGTGCAATCTGACAAAATATATGTAGAATCTGTAGGCTGGAAATTATAAAACACTGACAAAAGAAATTATGGACCTAAATAGGTAGAGAGACATACCTGTTCATGGATTAGAAGATTCATCACAATAATCATATGCATTTCCCCCACATTGATTTATAGATTTAATGTAATTTTTTAAAGATTTTATTTATTTATTGAGAGAAAGAAAGACTGAGCAGGAGCAAGGGGAGAGGCAGAGGGAGAAGGAGAAACAGACTCCCTTCTGAGCAGGGAGCCCAGCTCCGGCCTCAATCCCAGGACCCCAGGATCATGATCTGAGTTGAAGGCAGATGCTTGACTGACTGAGGCATCCCAGATTTAATGTAATTCCGATCAAAATCCCAGCAGGATTATTTGTAGATACATCAGACAAGATAATTCCAACCTTTATGTGGAAAAGCAAAAGAACTAGGAACACTAAAACAGTTTTAAAAAGAAGAAGGAAGTTGGAAGAATCACACTATCCTATTTTAAGACAGTGATCAAGACACTGTAGTATTGGTGAAGGGACTGACACACAGATCAATGAAACAGAACAGAGAGCCTGGAAACAGACCCCTGCAGAGATGCCCGATTGATTTTTGACAGAAGTACAAAATGTATTTGAAGAAGAAATGATAGTCTTTTCAGCAAGTGGTACTGGAGAAACTGGACACCCATATGACAAAATTTAAAATGAACCTCAGTCTAAATATCACATTTTTCGAAGGTTTTATTTACTTATTAGAGAGCACATGAACAGTGTGGGGGGGGGGGGACAGGGGGGCGGTGGGAGGGCAGGGGTAGAAGGGTCAGAGGGAGAGGGAGAAGCAGACTCCCTGGTGAGCAGGGAGCCCTGTGCAGGGCTCGATCCCAGCACGCCAAGATCATGACCTGAGCAGAAGGCAGATGCTTCACCAACTGAGCCACCCAGGCGTCCCTAAACCTCATGTTATATACAAAGATTAATTCAGTGTGGATCATAGATCTAAAAGAAAAGAGGTAAAATATAAAACTTGTAGAATTTTTTTAAAAAGGGAGAAAAACCGTGATGACCTAGTGTTAGATAAGAATTTTCATATCCAAAGCACACGTCATAAAAGGAAAAAGAATTGATAAGTTGGACATTATAAAAAATAAGAACTTTTGTTTCATGGAAGATACGGTTAAGAAAATGAACACGTATCAAATCATCAAGTCGTACATCTGAAGTTGTACGCAATTTTTTTTAAAGATTTTATTTATTTATTTGACAGAGAGAGATCACAAGTAGACGGAGAGGCAGGCAGAGAGAGAGGAGGAAGCAGGCTCCCTGCTGAGCAGAGAGCCCGATGCGGGACTCGATCCCAGGACCCTGAGATCATGACCTGAGCCGAAGGCAGCAGCTTAACCCACTGAGCCACCCAGGCGCCCCCTTTTTTTTTTTTTTAAGATTTTATTTATTTATTTCACAGAGAGAGATCACAAGCAGGCAGAGAGGCAGGCAGAGAGAGAGGAGGAAGCAGGCTCCCTGCTGAGCAGAGGGCCGAAGTTGTACGCAATTTTTAATTGTCAGTTATACCTCGACGAAGCTGGAGAGTAAGATGATGAACAGTGTGCATACCGGGAGGAAATGACCACACATCACCTGTCCAACAGATCTGAGCTCGTGTCCAGGATATAGACAGAATTTTCAAAGCTCAAAATAGTAAGAAAACAACTCAACTTTGATAATGGGCAAAAGAGGGGCGCCTGGGTGGCTCAGGCGGTTAAGCATCTGCCTTCGGCTCAGGTCATGATCCTGGGGTCCTGGGATCGAGTCCCGCATTAGGCTCCCTGCTGAGCAGGGAGCCTGCTTCCCCCTCTCCCGTTCCCCCTGCTTGTGTTCTCTCTCTCTGTGTCTCTCAAATAAATAAAATCTTTTAAAAAGGGGGGGGGCACAAAAGATTTAACAGAACTTCACAGAGAGGGTACACGGATGGCAAATGAACACACCCAGAGCTGTTCCGCACTATTAGCCATTAGGGAAATGCAAATTAAAACCAGGATGAGATGCTACCCCATACATACTAGAATGGCTGAAACGAAAAACACAACAGCCAGTGCCGCTGAGTGTACGAAGCCGCTGATACTCCTGCACTGCCGAGGGGATGTAGAAGGCTACCGCCACTCAGAAAAACCACCCAGTGGTCTCTTAATAGACATGAAACGTACCTTTACCATATGACCCAGCAATCCCTCTTCTGGGTAGAAACCTAAAAGAAAAACTTATATTCACGCAAAGACTGATGTATAAATGTTTATAGTGGCTCTAATCATAGTCACCGCAAACAGGAACAACTCCCACACCCTCCAAGCAGTGAATGGATACGCTCACTGGTGTGATCTACTGGGCAAGAGAAAGGAACGTACAGAACTGGGAGGAATCTCAAAAGCCTTGGGCTCAGTGAAAGAAGCCAGCCTCAGAAGGCTACCTCTAGTATGATTCAGTTACGTGACACTCTCAAAAAGACAGAACCATAGTGTGTAGAACAAATTCGTGACAGCCAGACATGAGGGGTATGTGTGTGTCTATGAAGGTATCATGTGGGGGGGTTCTTGGCATGACAGAATATTCTTTGTAATCCACAGCCTAATCTTGATGACGGTGGTCAGAATTTTAACCCATGTTCAAAATCATAGGACTAGACACTAAAAGTGTCAGGGTTACCATATGATAAGTACACTTAGGTACACACACCAACCTCAGGAGTCAGGCCGGTGCATCAAGGCCAGTGTTTGCAAAAGGAGGTCTGTGTTTAGTGGTGAGGAATTTCTGCTTTCTGGTGTGTGATTTCTAGGAAGAACAATGCCTCCCGTGGCCTGATGCTGTCCTGGTTAGGGATATCTGATCTCACTGTTCTGAGGGCTATCGGGCATGGACAGAAAGGGAACTTCTTAACTCTGTATCTTCAGGGCAAGCCAGGGCCTGCTGCTTATCTGGCCTGAGGACACACATGTCACATGGATCGTGGAGGAGGTTGGGAAGGCTTGGCAAACACCCTTGAGCTATGTTTTGAAATTTCCAAAGTAGGGGAGCCTGGATGGCTCAGTCAGTAAGCGTCTGCCTTCGGGTCAGGTCGTGATGCCTGGGTCCTAGGATTGAGTCCCACATCGGGCTCCCTGCTCCGTGGGGAGTCATCTTCTCCCTCTCCTTCCACCCCTTCCCCAGCTCATACGCTCTATGAATGAATAAATGAATGAATGAATGAATGAATGAATGAAATTTCCAAAATGGCAAACAGGTAAAGTGGGAAAGCAGAGGCAGCAAAGAGGCAAATCTCAGACACTGGGGCACAGGACAGAACTGAAATGCTGGGGTTGGGACAGGCCGGGACTGGGGCTTAGGGTTGGGCCAAGGAGTTTGGGAGCCTTTGTGATGGGAAAGCATTGAAAGGGCTTTACAAAGCAGGAGAGTGACTCAGCCAGATTTGCATCTTGGAAAGATCACCCTGGCTTTGGTTCTGAGCATGAACTGGAGGGGAGAAGACCAAAAGTAGGAGGGTATAAGGAAGTGGAGGAAATCTGTCTTGGTGAGAAATGAGGGTGGGAGGGAGGGAGACAGATCTTGGGATCTACTGTTTAGCCAGTAGAGTCAGCAGAACCTGGCAGCGCCTCAGTGCTCTGGGCCTGGAATGGGACACCAGGTCAGCTAGAATGTCCCCGAAGTATACCAGTTCGGACCCAGACTGCTTTGGGATCTCAGCTGTGTCACTGTGTCCTGTGGGGCCTTGGGCCTGGTACCTCACTTCCTGTGCCTCAGTTTCTCATCTGAAAACAAAGTTAGCTCAGGGAGTTGTTGTGAAGATCAGTCAGAGCTGGTTATGGTTAGAGCAGAACCTTATCAGAGTCTACCCAGCAGTCAGTAAATGTTTGCAGTGACAACACGAATTTGGGAGGTAAGGAAGGAAGTCTGTGTAACTGATCACTCCCAAACTTTAGTGGCTTAAAAAACAATTGTATTGGGGAGCCTGGGGAGCTTAGTTAGTTAAACATCCCACTCTGGGTTTGGGCTCAGGTGGTAATCTCAGGATTGTGAGATTGAGCCCCATGCTGGGCTCTGAGCTGAGTGGGGATTCTGCTAGAGATTCTCTCTCTTCTTCTCCCTCTGCCCCTCCTTCCACGTGCACTTTAAATAAATCGGTAAATCAGTAAAATCTAAAATAAAAACAAAAACCTATCAATGCCCCTCATGGTTGAGAGGCTAGGCTCAGCTAAGCAATTTTCCCTTGGGGTCTCTTTTGTGACAGCGGAGATGGTGGCTGGAGCTAGGATCACGTGAAGGCCTATCGCTCACTTGTCTGCTGCCTGGGGCTCCTCTGGTGTCCTTCTCCCTCTCTCTGTCTCTTTCTCTCTCTCCCTGTCTCTTTCTCTCTCTCCCACGTGGTCTCTCCGACACGGCAGCTTCAAGGCAGGTGGACTCCTCACCTGGAACCTCACGGCTTCGAAGGGAGTATCCCACAAAGACAAACCACACCGCCTCTCTTCTACTGAATTCTCCTTATCAAGGCCTGCCCAGTTTCAAGGGGAGGGGACAGAGACGCCATCTCCTGCTGAGAAGAGTGGCAGATAATCTGTGGACCTGTTTTAAAAGCACCAGGGTGACCCAGGAGTAAGAGTCAGAGGTCTTCTGGGATGGAAGGATAAGTTCATCTTTCCCATATCGGAGTATGCGTCCGGGTAGGGATTACTCCATAAAGACAATTGTATACTGAGTCTGGTACTTGGGAGACAGAGCAGAGGGGGAGATGGAAGCTCTAAGACCAGGTAGATCACATTGGGAAAGTGACCGTCCTCATCAGGAAGAGGGTGGAAGGCAGACCCCTCAGGAAGCACCACACCAGTGTGAAAGGGGGTGTCCAGATGTGGGGAGAGGGAGGCCCGCTCATCCTGGCTGGAGGCCTCCACACGCCCATCTGGTTTTACCCTAGGACAGTGTCGTCTGGGAATTCTTTCTCAGCACCCAGCGTCCTCTTGGGAATGAGTTTCCTTTCCAGCCAGGCTGGACCTCGCTTGGCCACATCAAGCATCCCCTCCAGCCAGATTGCTGATTGTCACCGTCCCCATCCTCCCCACAAGAACAGACAGTCATGCAGGGAGTGTGGGGTTCTGATTGCTTCTGTCCTGTTCCCAGCGTGGCACAAGGAATTAGAGCCTCCACACTCCTCCCTCTCACGTGTCTTCCCTCCAGTAAATCAGCACTTGGCCGGCAAGTTGTTAGGGAAGGTCCTTCCCTCCATCCACCTCAGCGTCTCCTTCTGTACTCAAGCCATGTCCGTCTAATGGGCCTTCAGTTCCCGACCTTTTAGAGAACCGCAGGGCCCCAGGGCCAGCCCGGCTCCTCTCTCTTGAGTTGCCACAAGGAAACGGGAAGTCACCTGCAGTTCTGTGAAAGGGCCGGGCTCCCCATCAGGTCTGTGTGACATCAGAGCCGAGCGCTTCACCCCCCACATGCCTTCAGAAGACACCAGCATGAATCTGCCCTCGGCGGCCTGAACATGGAGACGGTTGCATACGGTACACACCAGCTGATTCCCCCAGCCCGAGCTCAAGTCTGGTGGGTGGATGTTGAGCGAGCAGGTTAAAGGAAGAGGAGGCTCGCCGTGGGGACATAGCAGAGTCAGGAGGCTCGACCTCTTCTCCGTGGGAAACATGAATTAACGACGCGATTCACACTTCCCCTCAACCCCAGCTCTGATATGAACCCCCCTTCCCATCTTGCCAAATGTCCCCCTGCCCGAACCGTGGATGTGGGGGTCTCACTCTCCCCCTGTCTTTGCTGTCTCCCCCTCCTCGATGGAGCTGCTTTTCCATCCTCCCGTCCTGCGATCTCCCTGCCGAGGAACAGCCTCCTGACTGCTCTGTCTCCCAGTCTAATCCCCCTACACACCTCAGCTTTATCTCCAGTCTGGGCCCGCCTGTATGCAGACGGTGCTCAGTGCTGCTCATGATCTCTCCTAATAGCTATTCTTCGTGTTTACTTTCTAGTTGAAGATGGTTCGGCTCATGTAACTTGTTGGTAGGGAAGGGACTTCAGGGCTATACACACTGTTCTCCTGAGCAGTCTGGGCATCCCGGGGTATGTCCCAGATTTTGTTTCCGTAGTTCTCAAAACCGCTGCCCGAGCACCAGCCAGACGGGGGGGCTGAACTCTGTGAAGAAACACAGCTGTGGGGTCAGACAGACCTGGGTGTTTAGGCTAGTCATGTGACCTTGACCAAGGTTCCTGACCTAACTTGTCTTACTTTATCACTAAATTAAAAGCTTATTAGATCCAGAGATTAAATAAAACAATGGATTATAAAAGTGCTTAGGACAGAGGGACTTGCATGTTTGTTTCTTTTTCCCTGACCCCTTGGTTTCGGCATGTTTCCCCCACGGTCCTTCCTCCTCAGCAGTCCCTGCCTGTGGAACTCCTGTTCTCCATCAAAGATACATCTGAACTTCTGCCTTTCTTAATCCAGTCTCAAGGTTATCTCAGGGTAGCCTTGTACTCCCAACAACTCTGGGGTGGCTCTCCTGCAGAGTCGCAAGGTCTCTTGTCTATGATCCCCGTGCACATGCCACCTGCCTGCGGGGAGGTGTGTTCTCAGGGACAGGAGCGGCCCCCCCTCGTTGGCTTCACCCCACTGCACTGCCCACGGTGTTGCGTGAAAACGTCTCTCGGAGAGCACTCGTAGGACTCACTCAGGGCCGCGGGGGGCTTCACAAGGTCACAGTGATCGTTGCCCAGTCGCCATGGTGTTTGCTGTCGCATGAGCATGGGGTGTCCTTCATCAAGTCTGTCCTCCTACCATCTTCTGTGGGAGCACTGGAATGAGAGATGACAGCTCAAGGAGAAATTGGCTTATGGGAGGTATCTCGTGTGACCTCAAGGAGTTTAACAATTGTTTTTGAACTTCACGTTTAAGAATGGAGTGGTTTCACACCAAGACTCGGGTTTTTTCATTTCTTTTTTAGAGATGGAGGAGATGAGGCTGCCATAGGCCCCCATTTCCACATGACAACGCTCGGCTGGGGGTGTGGAGGTGACCCCAGACCCCAGGGCATGCGGCTCACTACTGCTCTGATCCCCTGGCCGTGGACGGTTGCAATCTTCGGTGTAAACTAAAAAATCACTAACATCTATTTAAATGCTCTATTTAAGAATGGTTCCTCATTTTCAGTTTAGGACAGGAGACCAAGTTGCTGTTACTTCCCCAAGTGGTAGGATGGTTCTTCTTCTATTCCGTGTTTTTTCCAATGTCTGTGCTCTCCATCTGCAGACGTCTTTCGGTTGCTTGGAAGCCAGGGCCCCCAGCCCCATGCCAGCGCCCCCCGCTTGTCACTGCGGCAGCGGTGGTTTCTTTTGACATGGAAGAGCCATCAGTCCCCTCAGTCCATCAGGGAAGAGGGACACAGGTCAGGTCATTGCTTCCACAGTCACCTTTCTAGTCACTTCTCCCCTCCCCCAGGGGCAAGGTCGGCATGACAGGGAGGGAGAAGGAGGAAGACAAAGAGAATTTTCTTCATTTTACATTTCATCGTGTTGAATCCCGTCCCCAAGACTCTGAGTCAGCTGTCATTCCTTGTAGACCGGTGACAGAACTAAGGCACCAAGAGGCTATTGTTGACCTTCTGTCCCGCGGCGAGGACGAAAACAGTGAGCAGAACTTGGGCGACTTCATATCTAACTTGGGGCACGTCCCCCTCATCTGTCTGCCTTAGGGTCTTGGACCCGGTCCCACCAGGTTTCTGAGACTGGTGTTTGTGGAAGTATTTGCTGGTTGGAAGACAGTTAAGAGAGAAGCTGAAATCAAAACGTGAGTGTCTGCCGGCTCTGAATAGACTCTTCTGTTGAGCCCTGCCCTGGGGTTGGGTTGCTAGGCCTCCCCACTCATTGTCTCTGTACCTGGATGGTCTTTGAGGAAATAGGACCAAGTCAGAGAAGAGAAATGTGTGGTGAAGTAGGAATATATGTCCTTGGTTTTAGATCAACATGCTTCCCGCATACATTTCCTCACGTGGTTCTCACAACATTTCTGAGGTACCTTCGTTGACGTATTTAGGTGAAGGAACCCCCCCACACACACACACACAAAGGCATGATAGCTACGTATGTGGTAGAAATGACAGTAGATTCCAGATTCCTGACTCTTCATTCCCTTACGTGCTCCTGCTTGGTTTTTTCAAGAAGTTAGTTCTGAAAGCCCTTTTCTTTCTACTTTCGCCGTTGCTGTTGTCACCCATGTTGTTCATCATGGCTCACACTTCCAGAGCCTTCTGCCAGGGGCGGGTCTAAATTCTCCACATTCCTTAGCCCTCCCCACCCTAACCACTGTGCTGGGAAATCCTACAGTCCTTCTCCCTCTTTGACTGATAAGGATACTGAGTTGTCCTAAGGGGTCTGCATTGGTAGCTTCCTCGGGTCCCACAGCCAGTAACTTCTTAGAGCAGACTCAACTCCAGATCTGGGTGACGTACCCGTGTTTCTCATGTGACCTGTATCACAATGTACCTAGACTCGAAACCACATGAGGATCAGGACCCTGAGTATATGGTCCACAGAGCTTAGCAAAGTGGTTAGATGCAGCCAGGTTGCAATCATTAAATAATGACAGCTGATTTTTTTTTTTAGGCTATTAGTTTGATTTTTCTTTTCCCCCAGGGATTTTCGGGTCATCCTGTTCTCAGAATAATCCTGGTTTTCTGTTGGTTGTTTCGATTGATTTTTCTACCCTGTAATTGAAAATTAAGCTCCCAAACATCTCCTTTGTGGGCTATGAACGGCAATCTGTAATCACAACTTTCTTTAAATTGATCATCTTCTTTTGAGCTGTTAATAAACATGTCTGGCTTCATTGGAGTTTTCAAATTGTTATTTCCAGATGGTGAGGCCTTCAGATTTGATAAGCTCATGCATATCCCACTAAATGGGAGTTTGAACAAAATGCCACATTTTTGGCAGTCTTTGTTCTATTAGCATGGTAATTAAAAGGAAAAAGGTTTCCCTATATTTTGTCTTCTGTCCCACCCCATGAAAAAGCCATTGACTTGTTAACCAGGTCAAAATAGAAATGAATCACATTTAATATAATTACCTGCCCTTTCTATTTTCCTTTTTTTTTTTTAATCACTTTAGCTTTCTGAATGTGTGTATATGTTCTTTTTTAAATTGAGATGTAATCCCCATAACCTAAAATTTAAAAACAATTCCATGGCTTTTCATATATTCACTGTGCTGTGCAACCATCACCACAAACTAATTTCAGAGCATTTCCTTTTTAAAAAATTTTTCATTTATCTTTTTAAAGATTTATTTATGTATTTGAGAGTGAGAGAGCACAAGATCGGGGACAGAGGGAGAAGGAGAAGCAGACTCCCCACTGTGCAGGGAGCCCGATGCGGGTCTCAATCCCAGGACTGTGTGATCATGACCTGAGCTGAAGGCAGCTGCTTAACTGACTGAGCCACCAGGTGCCCCAGTTTCAGGGCATTTCCAGTCACACCCCCCAAAAGAAACCCCACACCTATCCCTCACCCCCATCCTGGGGCCACGACTAATCTGGACTGCTCTATGGATTTGCCTGTTCTGGACATTTCATATAAATGGAATCCTATAACTATAATATGTGGCCTTTGTGTCTGCCTTCATTCACCGAGCGTCAAGTTTTCAAGGCGTATCCCCGCTCTGCTGCATGTCTGTGCCTTGTTCCTTTCCACGGCTGAATTGTGTTCCATTATATGGATATACCACAGTTTCTCTACCCAATAACAAGTGGATAGAAATTTATTATTTTCACTTTGGGTACAAGGTTTCATATGAAGGCATGTTTTAAATTTACTTGAGTATGTGCTTCAGAACAGAATTATTGGGTCACGGGGTAACTGCATTTGACTGCTCGAGGATCTAGAGTTTTCCAAGGGGTCACACTGTTTGAACAGGTCCACCAGCAACACAGGAGCACTCCAGTTTCTCCACGTCTTCACCAGCCCGTCATTTTCAGTTTTATTTGTTTGCTCTTTGAAGAGCCACCCTGATGAGTGTGAGTGATACCTCATGGTGATTTCCGCTTCACATTTGCGTGATGACAAATGATACTGAACATCCTTCTGTGTGATTATCACTCGTCTGTGTATCTTCTTTGGAGAAACGTCTCTTTAGTTCCTTTGCGCAGCTTTTAATGGTTGAGTTGTAAGAGTTTGTGTATATATTCTGGGTACTAGATCCTTATCAGATATATGATTTGTATATCTACCTTTCCTGAGTCGGTTGCAAAGCAAAACTTTTAGAGATTTGTATTTTTCTGCCATTGTGGTTTTTACCAGACCCTACCTCATATTTAATTATTGACGTCTGGAAGGTCACCAGAACTTACATTCAAAAGTTTGGCTTGGGGTGAAAAGGAAGCATTCTGTGGGCCCAGGGTTTTGATAGTGAGGTCATACATGAGTCTTGGAGAAAGCCATGGTCCCCATCTCCTTCCGTGGTAGAAGCCGTGAGGGCTAAGGTACGTGTGGTGGCAGAAGCTTGAAGGTTTATGGCATTTTTATCCACGGTGGGATGGAAACTGTGTTTTTGCTTCAAAGTTAGGGTTTTTTTTTTGCTCTTAGAAGAAAGTTCTGGGGCAAGTGAGCTGCCCTTGCCCTCAGTCCCCATCATTCCAGCGCATTTCTTCTGGTCAAAATGAGTTTGCCCGTTCGAGGCAGCTTGGTTGGAAGCTTCATGATGGCTGGGGGAGGACCCGTTCTTTCTCATCTGGGCTCCACTGGGACTTGATCACTGCACACCTTATAGAAGCCGTTATCACCCCAGAACTGAGGCAGAATGGTGTGGGGGGCAGGTGAAGAAGGTGGTTCTGACAGACTACGAGTGAGCGAGAACAGCTGTGTCTTTGGGGTCTCTGTGAAGGGAGCAGCTCCACTTGCTCGCACACTGACTGTGCCCATTCCTCACTGTGCTGGGGCTTGGGGCTGGCCGCAGCTCTTTCTGCTGTCACGAGGTGGGTTCACCGTGATGGGCAAGGTCTTGGGGTGCCCCTGCCAGGCTCATTTATCTCTTTGCTAACTCAAAACATGATCCCACTGACTGAATCTGCCTTTTAACAAAATCCCCAGGTGGGGTGTCTGGGTGGCTCCGTCGATTAAGGAGTCCAGCTCTTGATCTCAGCTCAGGTCTTGACCTCAGGGTCGTGAGTTCAAACCCCACGTTGGGCTCCATGCTGAGTGAGGAGCCTACTTTAAAAATAACCATAACAACAACCAAACAACAACCAAATAACCCCAAATCCCCAGGTGAATGATATGCACGTCAAATTTGGGAAGCCTGTGTTCGTGTCGGTCTCCCTGTCGCTGCAGACCTCACACAGGTTTTCTTCTTTCTTCTCGTGGCTTCCACAGGTTTAGCCTGATGTGATGTTGGTTCTGTCCCAGTGCTGGCTGCAGGCTCTCTTCATCACTGGAGGGTGGAAACCAACTGGCATTTCCCAGAGGTGCTCTTGGGCTTAGAAACAATTCAGTAGAAATCCAGAAATATCTATTTGTATTCAGCCTTGGGTCTTCTCAGCCTTCTCCACCTCCCTGTCTTCCCAGGGAGGGAAGGCTGCCTCCGTGACGGGCCCTCATTAGACGAGGAGCCCCTTGAGGGAAGGGGTCTTAGACCGTCCATTTTTATATCTTTATTCCTCCCCACGTCACCTAACATCTCTTGGACAAGTAAATATCTGCAGAATTTAATTATGAATGAAAATTATTCCCGAAGACATCAAAAAAGAATTAAAAATGCTTTTTCTTGGGCACCTGGGTGGCCCAGTAGGGTAAGCCTCTGCCTTTGGTTCTGGTCATGATCTCAGGGTCCTGGGATCAAGCCCCGAATCGGGCTCTCTACTCAGCAGGGAGCCTGCTTCCCCCTCCACCCTCCTGTCTGCCTACTTGTGATCTCTGCCTGTCAAATAAATAAATAAATCCTTTTTAAAAATGCTTTTTTTTTCTGGTGCCAAGATCCTGAGAGTTTCGTTTCAGGGACATCAAGTGGTGTGAAGATGAACAATCATTATTTACAGCTGGAGGGTCTCCTGGGTGCTTTGTGTCTCATTGCTTTAACCCTGAAATCTTTTTCACTTATAGGGTAAAACGAAATATTTTTCTACCAAAATAAATAAGGTAGACCAAGGGAATCGGTTTGTAGATTTATCACAATGCAAATATTTTACATGAATTTCTTCCCCAAATCTCTCTAACTACACTGCTTTTGAGCTCAGTGACCATGACTCACCTGTGAGAGCCTAATTATGTCAAGGATCTTACAAGAAAACCTGTGAAGAGAATAGAGCCTATAGTAATAGCCCACATTGCTTGAGTACTTACTATGAGAGGTAGCTACTGTTTACTCTGAGCGTTTCATATATAATCTCATTTTTAAATCTACGAGTGGTCTCTGAGATTGATATTTTATTATGCCTGTTGTTACCCATGAGAAAATGGAGGCCCAGGCAGCAAGATAAATGTTTTGCCCAAGAGTACACAAAGTGGTGAGGCCAGTGTTTGAACACAGATCATCAGACTCCAGAGCTTACCTCCCAAAGAGCTGGTGAATTAGTTTCTTCCCTCAAGATGTCCCACATGATTTAATAGGCCACATTTCATCACGTAGATGAAAGGCCCCTTGAGTATGCATTACTCTCATCTCTATTTCCCTACTGGGCAAAGGACTGCGGGAATTGGGTGGCCTGTAAATGACTGTTGGCTTAATTGATCCCACGAGGTTTCATGGGAGTCCTTGGAACAGCAATGGATGTTTTACTATAGCAAGATCTTTCCTGTATATGTGGAACTCTCAACTTTAATCTTCGCAGTCTCCCTTATCCATCTTAAAGAGGACATCTTGGAAAGAAAGGGAGTAAGCGATTGGAGATGTTGTAACATCTGGTAGTGTGATGGTTGGGTTCCTGTGGATTGGTCCCTCCCATCTCAGACACGGAAAGATAGCACCCCTCTCCAAATAGCCAAACCCAGACCCAAAATAAAGCCCAGACCAAAATAAAGGAAAATCCTGGGGCACCTGGCTGGCTCATTTGGTTACAGAGGTGACTCTTTTTTTTTTTTTTTTTTTTTTTTTTTAAGATTTTATTTGAGAGAGAAAAAGAGCCCAGGCAAAGGGAGGAGTAGGCTCTGCACTGAGCAAGGAGCCCAGTGCAGGACTCGATCCCAAGACCCTAGGATTATGACCTGAGCTGAAGGCAGATGCTTAGCCGATGGAGCCACCTAGGTGCCCCACACATGTGACTCTTGATCTTGGGGTTTTGAGTTCAAGCCTCATATTGGGTGTAGAGATTACCTACAAATAAAGTCTAAAAAGGAAGGGATGGAGGAACGAATGTAGGTCCTCATGTGCCAGAAATAAAAAGGTAACTCAAAATCAGAACTATAGGGGCGCCTGGGTGGCTCAGTGGGTTAGGGTCTCTGCCTTCGGCTCAGGTCATGATCCTAGGGTCCTGGGATCACCCCGCATCGGGCCCTCTGCTCAGCAGGGAGCCTACTTTCCACCGCCCCCTCTCCCTCGCCTGCCTCTCTGCCTACTTGTGATCTCTATCAAATAAATAAATTAAATGTTTTTTTTAAAAAATCAGAAGTGTAAAAAGAAAAAAACTGTAATGCTAAGGTCTAGACCCAATTATAGGCCTTAATGATAGGAGACAGAGGTTTTACTGCCCATATGGGGAAGAAACGTGAGTTTGGACTGTGTGAGTAAAGAAGCTAGAATCAGACCTCTGTATAAAGTGTGGACTCTCAAAATTTGGCCCTATCCGTGAAAAGAATACCAGAAGAATTCTACCCAGTGACTCAGGAAAACCTCAAGAAAGTGTGCCATCTGCCCATGGCTGCAAGTAACAGGTTAGAGGGGCACCTATGAAAAATTAAAATGGGGACTTAACTGGGTATGTGATCTAAATTTACACCACCACAGAATGCTGACTCCCACTATACAGAACAAGCTGAGGGTTGCTGGAGGGGAGGTGGGTGGGGTAGGCTGGATGGGGATAGCGTTAAGGAGGACACTTGATGTGATGACCATAGGGTGTTATATGTATGATGAATCACTAAATTCTACTCCTGAAACTACTACTACACTCTATATTAACTAACTTGAATTTAAATAAAAACTTGTCGTGGTGGGGGGAAGAACCTGGCTGGCTCATTTGGTTACACATGCGACTGTAACCACATTAGTTTTTCCACTGAAAAACTAATAGGAAGACAGTCCTGGTGACCTTGAAATTCCTAAATCCTGAAGAGAAACAGGTTTCCTACTCTCTCAGAGTAGGAAACCAAAAGAGAAACCTGCAGTCACAAATTACAAACCACACAAGGAAATGGCAAAAGTTAACATAAACACTACAAGCAAAAGAATGCATATTCCAAAAATTGGAGATGATACCACAATCCGTAAGAACATGAAGGGTGTTTAAAATTAGTAAAGAGTGAGGCACCTGGGTGGTGCAGTTGGTTAAGCATCGGACTTTTGGTTTCAGCTCAGGTTATGATCTCAGGGTTGTTCAATCGAGCCCCATGTCTCTGCTCGGTGTGGGGTCGGCTTGATATCCTCTCTCCTTCTGCCTGCCCCCACACGTGGGCACTCTCTGTCTCTAAAATAAATAAATAAATCTTTTAGAAAAGTGATTAAAGAGAGACCGATGAATAGAAACTAGGAAATAGAAGGATCCTCTGGAAAGTAGACAGTAACTTCCAGAGATGAAACTTAGAGACGATGGAACGAAAAACTCAGGGAATGGATGAAATACCCAATAAGAGCAACTGAAGGAACGATGGGTCACCTGATGCAGGTTCAAGAAAATCAGTGAGGATGCATCACAGAGATAAGAAGAAGGAATATTACAAGCCCCCAAGTCCTTGTGTATCTGGATACTTACAAGCCTAGGTTTAGAGAATTTACAGTTCGAAGAAGAAATCACCATAGCAATTGGAAATTGCAGTTAGAACTAAACAACAGTGAAAATACTATGTCATAACCTGGGGAACACAAACACAGAATTTGGAAGGAAATGTATACCCTTACATGCCTATGTGGAAGCAGACTGGTGTGCTAAGCAGTCAGCTCCCAAAGTTAGAGAAAGAAAAGGGCAAACCTAGAAAAAAAATGGAACAATTGATCATTCAATCAGAGCAGAACTGAATGATACAGAAAGCAAAAACAAAGCAGGGAGTGTGGAACAGCACTTAGACTGGATCTACCCGTATTAACATGAATAAGCCTCGTGACTTTCGTAACATGCATAACACATCGTGAAAAAAATATCAGAAGGAAAAATCAGGTTACAAAAGACTGTATCCAGACTGGTATTGTGCAAGTCAGGTTTTCAAACACATACAAATCACATGATACATTTTTTCCTGGTTTTTACATATTAACATATAATATGTTACTTGCTTCAGGTGTACAGGTCTGTGAATCATCAGGTTTACACACTTCACAGCACTCACCATAGCACATCTCCTCCCCAATGTCCATAACCCCACCACCTTCTCCCTCCCCATTACCCCCAGCAACCCTCAGTTTGTTTCCTGAGATTAAGAGTCTCTTATGGTTTGTCTCCCTCCCTTGTCCCATCTTGTTTCCTTTTTCCCTTCCTACCCACCACAACCCGCCACTCTGCCTCTCAAATTTCTCATATCATGGAGATCATATGATAATTGTCTTTTTCTGACTGACTTATTTCGCTCAGCATAATACCCTCCAGTTCCATCCACGTCATTGCAAATGGCAAGATTCCATTTCTTTTGATGGCTGCATGGTATTTCATTGTATATATATACCACCTCTTCTTTATCCATTCATCTGTTGATGGACATCTAGGTTCTTTCCATAGTTTGGCTATTGTAGACATTGCTGCTATAAACATTCGGGTGCATGTGCCCCTTTGGATCACTACATTTGTATCTTTAGGGTAAATACCCAGTAGGGTAGCTCTATTTTCAACTTTTTGAGGAACCTCCTTACTGTTTTCCAGAGTGATTGCACCAGCTTGCATTCCCACCAACAGTGTAGGAGGGTTCCCCTTTCTCCATATCCTCACCAGCATCTGTCGTTTCCTGACTTGTTAATTTTAGCCATTCTGATCGGTGTGAGGTGGTATCTCACTGTGGTTTTGATTTGTATTTCCCTGATGTCGAGTGACGTGGAGCACTTTTTCATGTGTCTGTTGGCCATCTGGATGTCTTCTTTGTAGAAATGTCTGTTCATGTCCTCTGCCCATTTCTTGATTGTATTATTTGTTCTTTGGGTGTTGAGTTTGATGAGTTCTTTATAGATTTTGGATACTAGCCCTTTATCTGATATGTCGTTTGTTAATATCTTCTCCCATTCTGTGACTTGTCTTTTGGTTTTGTTGACTGTTTCCTTTGCTGTGCAAAAGGTTTTAATCTTGATGAAGTCCCAGTAGTTCATTTTTGCCCTTGCTTCCCTTGCCTTTGGCGATGTTTCTAGGAAGAAGTTGCTGTGGCTGAGGTCCAAGAGGTTGCTGCCTGTGTTCTCCTCAAGGATTTTAATGGATTCCTGTCTTACATTTAGGTCTTTCATCCATTTTGAGTCTATTTTTGTGTGTGGTGTAAGGAAATGGTCCAGTTTCATTTTCCTGCATGCGGCTGTTCAATTTTCCCAACACCATTTGTTGAAGAGACTGTCTTTTTTTCATTGGACATTCTTTCCTGCTTTGTGAAAGATTAGTTGACCATAGAGTTGAGGGTCCATTTCTGGGCTCTCTATTCTGTTCCCTTGATCTCTGTGTCTGTTTTTGTACCAGTACCATACTGTCTTGATGATGACAGCTTTGAAATAGAGCTTGAAGTCTGGAATTGTGATGCTGCCAACTTTGGTTTTCTTTTTCAACATTCCTCTGGCTATTTGGGGTCTTTTCTGGTTCCATATAAATTTTAGGATTATTTGTCCATTTCTTTGAAAAAAAATTGATGGTATTTTGATAGGGATTGCATTAAATGTGTAGATTGCTTTAGGTGACATGATACATTTTAATGGCTAGGGACATATACAGAAACCTGTTAGATGATCATCAAAACAACTTCTTTCCCAAGCCAGACTGAATTCTTAATTGTAGGTAGCAGACAAAGAGGGAGTGATTTCAGTGTCATCAGTCATCAATATAGACAAAACAGTGTGGACAACCAGGGGACGGATCCATCCATGAAGAAAAATATTTATTATTGCAGTAATAACAAAATTGTTTTCTTTTTCCAACTCCTCCCCCTAAGGTCCTCTAACATTCAATACAGGCATATAGTTGGATTTTAATGAACATGCACTTGTTTTTGGTTTTTCTTGAATCTCGATACTACAAAGAATGCATTTAAGTTACTTTCTTCCCTTGAGCCTGAAAATGCACAATAAACTCAAGCCTTTGTATCAGATTTTATGCTTGCCCCATTTGGTTGTGAGGAAAAGTCTGTAACATTCAAAAAATTGTCAAGGATTGAAATGTTTAACAGTGGGGTGGTGGTCAAGAAACATGTCCATCCAAAGTAGTGTTATTAGTGTCTTAAAAAAGATGCAGACGCATAGCATGAGGAAATGCCTAGAATATAATGTTAAATGCGAAGTACCAAAACCCAAACAAAACCCTTACAATATTCACAGATGAACTTTGAAAACATACAAAGTGAATGAATCCAGTCACACAGGACCCAGTATCAGTTGGGATTTTCCAGAGAAACAGAATCTTATGCGTAAACCTACGTGAGATTTATTTTAAGGAATTGACTCACACAATTGTGGGTTCTGTTAAGTCCAGAGTCTGTAGGGCAGGCAGGCAACTCGGGTAGGGCGTTGGAGCTGGCGTCTTGAGGCAGAATTCCTTCTTCTGCATGAAACCTTGGTTTTTGCTCCTCAGGCCTTCAGCTGATGGGATGAGACCACTGAGATGCTCAAGGCTCCTCTCCTTTAGTGAAAGTGAACTAATCGGAGACATTAGTCAAATCTACAGAATACCCTCCCCCGCACCTGGATCCATGTGTTATTGACTAACTGGTACTGTAGCCTAGCCAGGTTGACCCAGAAGATGAGCTGATCATCACAGCCTCATGTTATAAGACTTCGTTTATATGAAATGTCCAGAATTGACAGATCAAAAGAAAGCAATTCGTGGTTGCCAGGGCCTGGGCCAAAGGAGGGTTGGGGAGTGGCTACTAATGAGTATGGGTTTCTTCATTGGTGGTAGAAATACTCTGGAATTAGGTAGTGGTGATGGTAGCACAACATTGGGAAGGTACTAAAAACCGCTGAATTGTGCATTTTAAAAATGATAAATTTTATTTGAATTTTATCTCCATGAAAAACTGCCCCCAAGCCCTATAATTATACAGCCATTAAAAAATTACAAGAGGGGGTGCCTGAGTGGCTCAGCGGTTAAGTGTCTGCCTTCAGCTTAGGTCGTGATCCCAGGATCCTGGGATCGAGCCCTGCATCAGGCTTCCTGCTCTGCGGGAAGCCTGCTTCTCCCTCTCCCACTCTCCCTGCATGTGTTCCCTCTCTCTGTGTCACTCTGTCAAATAAATAAATAAAATCTTAAGAAAAAAATTACAAGAGATAACTCTGGACTCCGGGAAACACACTGAGGGTTACAGAAAGGGAGGTGAGTGTGGGGATGGCATAACTGGGGGATGGGCATTAAGGAGGACACGTGATGTGACGAGCACTGGGTGTTATGCACAACTAATGAATCATCCAACATTATATCAAAAACTGGTAATGTACTATATGTTGGATAATTGAATTAAAAATACAAGAGATAATATACAAGAGATAATTCTTTTGAATTGCTTAGCACAGACTCTGACATAAAGTAGGTACTCGATAATTGTTAACCATTATGTTATTTTTTTCAATTTTTTTATTTAAATCGTGATTAATTGCAATAGTATATGAAAAAAGTGAAAACAATTTCTCTTTGCATATATTTGAGTTGGTGAACTTGGGAGTGAATTTTTGAGCTTGTTATTTCCAGTAGAACTGTGATAATATTGCTTGTGCCGTAAGTACATTTTTTAAGGGTTTAAAAATAAAGCTTTACAGAGGCATCTGTTTGGAGCCAAAGTGCACGTAAAAAGCTCTCAATGGTGGGAGAACACAGGAAATGGGAACAGATCTGTTTCAGGGGAAGGACAGGCTAGAATCTATGCAGTGTACACACATAGTCATTTGTTAATAACTATTCATTCTATGCTTTTTATTTTCTGCTTATCAATGTTCATCTTAGTTGAGCTCCCAAAGGGCAGGAAGGCATATTGCTAATTCTCCTAATATAGTACCCAGCAAGATGGCATGATTAGATCACTAGTTCTGGGGTAATTAAAAATATTTTTTCCTTTGCCAATAGTTCTTATTCAATCAAGCCAAAATCAGTTTGTGTCCCAGAGAACCATTCTGGGGTTTTGATTTAAAAAAAAAAAAAAAAAAAAAAAAACCCACAGATTTTAATCTCTTTCCTGAAAATACCCTAAAACAGGAACAGTGCTGTTTTTATAAATCTGCTTTCTCAAGTGCAATTCAGCTACCATCCCCAGATTAATTTTTATAGCTATAAAAAAACATGTACATAAGAACAAAGGCTGGATAGATCCTGAAAAGTGGAGGGGAGGGGAGGGGAGAATAGGTCGGTATAAATTATTTTACATGACTTCTTCTTTCATTTGGATTTCCAGAATTCTCTCTCTCTCTCTTAAGATTTTTATTTTTAAGTAATCTCTACACCCATTGTGGGGCTTGAACTCACAACCGTGAGATCAAGAGTCACACGCACCATTGACTGAGCAAGCCAGGCGCCACTCTAGAATTATTTCTTGAACAATAATTTTTTATGAGCTTAGAGTAAAAAAAAAAAAAAATTCACCCATTTCTTCCACAATAGAGCTACTGGACTGGCAGTTGTTTGAGACAACATGGACTTGAAGAAATCTCCAGCCCAGGTCTTAATTGTTTTCCTCCCTAGTGTCTTCCTTCCCTGTTTCACTGATGCACTTAACCATGAAAAGTGGGAAAGGCCCAGCCAGCTCTCTAGGAGCCAATGAACTGATCCTATGAGCCCATTTCATTTTGTTTTTCTAAGATTTTATTTATTTATTTGAGAGAGAGAGAGAGCACACGCAGGGGCAATGGCAGAGGGGGAAGCAGGCTCCCCACTGAGCAGGGAGTCCAATGCAGGACTCGATCCCAGGACCCTGATAATGACCTGAGCCAAACACAGACGCTTACCTGACTGAGCCACACAGGCACCCACTACAGGAGCCTATTTTAAAGCTGAGGACACCAAGGCTCAGAGATTATCACAGCATCTTGGCATTAGAATGGACTTTGAGGGCATCTCATCCAAGCCTTTTGCCCTATACCTTCAATCCCACCACTCGATGATGGGAGAGGTTAAAATTACGGCCCAAGTTTACAAACCTTGTGAATGGCAGAGCCAGAACTCAAGCCGGTGGTTCTAACACAGAGCTCTTCCCAAGCTGCCTTTGTACCGGCTTGGGCTCTTCCTGCCTACGTGAGAGAAAGCCACCCAAGAGAATTGCGGATAACTGACTGGGCTACAGAGGTCTACATAGCAATTCCGCCTTCGGGCTTCCTCGTTGGCCCTGCTGAAGACCTCCGGAGAGCTACTCCATTCAGAAAGGTTCTTCCCTTTCCCTAGTTCTAGGAGTGATCCTGCCAGGGGGGTCTGACCTGTGTACCTCCAGGCAGGCTTGTGTTCCCAGCAGCTTTTGACTTTGAACACCACTCCATGCTCTTAAATCCAGTCCAAGATCTGGCCCTGGAAAAGGGTAGAGAAGGATTGTGTGCCCAGGGAAATCCCGACTTCATCATGGGACCTGGAAAATCTTCCATTGATTTTTCTTAGCAGGCATCCAATTTTTCCAAACCCAGGATAAAACCCACATATTTACAATGTGTAACTCCTGGCCGAAGTTCTTCACCAGCCACTTCTTAACCCTTGAGGGTTCTGGGATGACATCTCTGGCCCGGGGTCAGCCTTTCAACTGCTTTTCCAGCTCTTGGCGTTTATATTTTTCTCCTTTTCAGTAGAAAAAAGGAAGGAAGGAAGGAAGGAAAGAAGGAAGGAAGGAAGGAAGGAAAGGAGGGAGGGAGGGATAAAAAGGAAAAAGGAAAGGGGAAAAGAAGAAATTACAATTTGTGATACTCAACCTCAAGAACACGCTTGATAGAAGGTTTTCATTACTAAATAGAGTAACCTGTTCATGGCGCTGTCACTTCTGAAAGCTTTGAAAATGCTCCTTGTGGTGACTCTTTTATCTCTCCCGTAAAAACCCATTATCTGGATCAGGGCTGAAAAACAGCAAGTATGCTTCTTTGTAATTTCCCGGCATTTATTTGGGGTGGAGATGATTAGAGGCAAAGCTAATTGCTAGTAATATAAACCCTAAAATTGGAGCCCCTCAGGGGTTTTTTTGCTACTCAACAGAGTGCTTTTGTGGTGGGTTTTTGAGCACAGACACATCTCCTTTCTTTTTGCATACAGAGCTTTCTTTGACATACAAGCCAAAAATTTACTTGAGGCAACCTAAGGAGTATAAGAGAGAATGTCTGTTTGTTTGGTTTTTCAAAACACTGAACACTACTGAGTATCCTTACAGCATAAGTAGGTATGTTCCATATAGGACAGCTGAACATAGGCATTTGTTAAGTAGGAAGTGAGCACAACGTGCTTTTTAAATTCACTTAAAATATTTTGAATCCTTGGCGTTCTGAACCACTCTGGAATCTCTAACCCTAGGTTTTGAAATATGAACCAGGCAGGATTGATACTGAGCGTTTTTTTTTTTTTTTTCTTTTTTTGGTCTTAGCTACAATTTGAGAAATGTTTGTGTATATGTTTGTTCCGATAATTAAAAACGGCTGATCAGACATACATTTAGAAATGCATGCCTAAAATAAAGAGATCAAGACAACGATGGAACAGGTAGGAAAATAAAATTAAGCCAAGGATAAGGTCACTATGCGGATACACAAGATTCCTTTATTTGGCCCTACTAAGAGACATTGGAAGTGCACCTGAATTTAAATGAAAACTCTAGTATGATTATAATTCACACGTCTCTTTGTTGTCCTAGAATTCATAACTATGCCCGAGCCACTGTAAATTTTCACGGACTGATTGAGTCTGTAAGGGAGCAGACCCAGTAAGGTCCTCCTTGGGTCTTTCTGCTGTAGCTGTTTTATCTCCCATTAGCCTGTCATCCTCAGAGGCTGATGAAGGAAAAAAGATGTGCAAGTCATCCCAGCCCATTTTATGTCTTGGTTTAAAAATCATGGGGGTGTGGTGGGGCTCCTGGCTGGCTCATTTGAAAGAACATGTGACTTGATCTCGGGGTTGTGAGTTTGAGCCCCAGGTAGGGTGGAGAGATTGGTTAAAAGAAATAAATAATTTAAAAAAAATAGAAGTAAGGGGGGGGGGCGCCTGGGTGGCCCAGTCGATTAAGCATCTCACTCTCAGTTTCAGCTCGGGTAGTGATCTCAGAGTCGTGAGGTTGAGCCCCACATGGGGCTCCATGCTTAGCACACAGCCTGCTTGAGATTCTCTCTCTCCCCCTCTCCCTGCTCATGCTCTCTCTCTCTCTCTCTCTAATAAATAAATAAAATCTTTAAAAATATAAAAGGGCGGTGTTGCAAAGGGTCAATGTGTGGGGATCAGAAGGAGTAAGGCAGTTAGATGTTGGGACCACTTGGAAGAGGATAAGTAAGAAAAGTTTGTGATTTGTAGTTATCAAAACCAGCCCCAGAAAGAATTCCTGTAGATGTCTTGTGCAGGCAAGCTTTCAAAACTTGAACAACATGGGTTTAACCTGTGCGAATCCATGCACACAGGGATATTTTTTTCAATAAATGCGGTCAGGCACTGTAAATGTCTTTTCCTTGTGACTTTCTTAATAACATTTTCTTTTCTCTAGCTTAGTTTATTGTAAGATTCCAGCTCACAGTACGTATAACAAACAAAATGCACGTTGATTGACTGTTTATGTCCTGGGTAAAGCTCTCCGTGAACAGCAGGCTATTAGTAGTTTTGTTTTTGTGGAGACAGAAGTTATACACGGATTCTGACTGTGTGGGGATTGGTGCCCCGAGCCCCAGCATTGTTGAGGGGTCCACTGTGTAACATTTCTTGATTTCGAACACTTCCCTACAGTCCCAATCTCCAAGGCACTCAGGTTTAGTAACTTCATCAAAAGCCTCTTGATCAGGCCAATTTGGACACGTCATCGTCTAGAAATAGCCAACACAGAATGGAGAGCATTAGACCACACCATCGTTCAACAACATGTAAATATATCAAACCAAAGGAAACCTGTGTTGCTATTAAAATCACAAAAGGTGCATAAACAGAGAGTATCATGGAAAGAGTATTTATGAGAAAAATGAGAAAATTAAACACTGATATGTAAACTATAAAATGTGAAACACCTGGGGCGCCTGGCTGGCTAGTGAGTTGGAATGTATGAGTCTTGATCTCAGGGTGGTGAGTTCGAGCCCAAGTTGGGGGTAGAAATTACTTAAAAAAAAATAAAATGTAAGATGCCTAAGGTAGACAAAGACTAAGGGGAGTGTGTAAAAACAAAATAGTTATATTGGGTTGACAAAGATGATGTATTTCTTTTCCTTCTCATAGTGTTTTTTGATGTTTTGTCATAATAAGTAATATAACTTGAGGAGAAAAGAAATAAAAACCAAAACTTTCATGTGAAGAATATTTTTACAAACCCACTGAATAATGTGTACTTTGTGTTCATTAAAATGTGATTTGTTTTTTGAGTCTAACATTTACAGAATTGTGGAAGAGAACCTAAATTGTTTTTCTTGCCAATAAAATGTGGTTGGCAGTTGAGTGGATATTTTTCCATGGAGATGTATACAGAAGAACTCAATGCTGGTTTTCTTTTCTTCTTTCCAATCTTTGTCTTTCTTAGGGATCACCATAGGAGTCTTGGTTCGAGAATATGGCAAGCTCTCTAGTCTGGAGAAATTCTACTTCGCTTTTCCTGGGGAAATCCTAATGAGGATGCTGAAACTCATCATTTTGCCATTAATTATATCCAGCATGATTACAGGTACCTTGAGAAAACTGATGGTTCTCTGTGATTATTTAAGGAGCTGTCTGTTAAGTTGTTCTTTTCTAATTATGGGAAATATTGAAATGCATTTGAGCATCACACGCACACACACATACTCCTTACTTGGAAAGTGTATATTTGCTTGAGTGGAAATATTTCATTACTCACAGGGTGGCATGGCTCTGCCTAGGGCCCTGTCCACCACTGCTCGAATCTTCATTTGGCCATCAGTGTGGTGTCTTGGGGGGAAGATGCCATTTTCAAACATATTATAAATAAAATTCTACCCAGGGCACAGGACATTAAAAAAAAACAAAAACCTGCCTACATATTTGGTCACTGAAATGTCAGCCAGTGTCCCCAGGCGAAATGTGGGTGTCAGTTTTGATGTTGTTTTGAGTAGTTTACTCATCTGTTTCCCAACTGCCACCATGCCCCGCCCCAAACTCTATGAGCCTGCCCTCTTGAGTCTCTCTGCCTTCCTCACTCCTCTTCCACGGCTCCATATGCCTGCCCTGAAAACTTACAGCCACACGCTGTGGGAAATGTTTAAGGATGGATTTACACCATATTTTGAAAGCCTAGTATTTTAAAATCCGAACTTGTGACCCAGTTGGGTTTGGAAATGCTTCTTCCCTTCATGGTCACTGTGTTGCAAATTCCCTTTAAAAAGCAAGCTTCCCTCTGGAGGTAGAAATTAATTTTGCTTACAAAAATGTCATTGGTCTGGATGTGGTAAGCTTCGCAGTGCATTCTGTAGTTTCTTGTGCTTATCTTAATTCTGCCACTAAGTAAAATGTGGCCTGATGGTCGCTAGTGTGGTCAGGTTGAAAAATCAAGGTTTTCCATAATCATGCAATTAGGATTCTTGGCATGTCCTCTTCTGGAATCCACCCCCCCCCCCCAAAAAAAAACCCTGCTACCACTAGAAAGACTTGGGGCTGATATATGTAGAGTTCTGGACGTTGGCTCAGGAAAGGGAGGGTGGGTGTCAGGATCTGCTGTACTCAGCAGCTGAGTTGCTTGAAAAGCTGTAGATTTGGCTGTTGAACTTCCCAAGTGCCAAACTCCAGTCAGACTAGAATCCCCTGGGAGCTTTGTCCTTAAATGGTCTTGTTCTTCTTGGCTTATTACAAGCCTGAAAAGAACATTTCATTATTTTTATGTATATATTTAATATGCTTTGAAACACCTGGTCTCTGTTAGACCCTGCAACCTGGGAGCCAAATCAGTAGGCCAGTGGTTTAGACCATGGACGATTTATCTGTTCAACTTAAAATTAGCAGAAGTGTTTAAAATTTGGAAGATTTCATGTAAGCACCCAGATTTCCAGGTTCCTCTGAAAAGAATTGAGATCAGGAAACACTGGACCCGTGTCCCTCCACGGACCAACCAAGATGGCTATTCTGTTTAGTTGAAGCAAATACATTGGAGGATCCCATGGGCCCCTACCTCTCCCTAGCCTCTGATACCCCGTCCACTGCCTTTGTTTACATTTTCTCCTAGCTCCGTAGCTGTTGGCTTTATAATTCCAGAGCATTTTCTCCACATCAAGATTCTAAATCTTTTCTTAGGCTCCTTTGAGAACATGATGAAAGCTTTGGACTCTCTCCCAAGAAAAATGTTCACGGTTGTATGTACAATACCATATTTTGCATGCAGTTGTACAAGGTACATAAATCACTTCACCAATACCATTTAAAATTGGGGCCTATGGCGGGGGGCACCTGAGTGTCTCAGTTGGTTGAGCTCCAATTCTTGCTTTTGGCTCAGGTTATGATCTCGGGGTCATGGGATTGAACCCCACAGCAGACTCCGTGCCGCTGAGTACGGAGCCTGCTTGGGAGTCTCTCTCTGCCCCTCCCCTGCTCGCTCACACTTTCTCCCTCTTAAAGATAAAAAGATAGATAAAATAAACAAATAAATAAAACTTTGGCCTATGGAAGAATGTATGGAAAGTTGATCCAAATTAGGCAGCAAATTCAAAACTTGTGCATTTAACCAGGTTTTAGAAGAAAAGGTAAAAATGCATGTACGAATACGCTCATATAATATCAGATGTTGAAATATGTACCACTCTTGGCAGCCAGTAACTGCTGGTGTTTTGCAGTCTGGGTGTTTTGTGTGCTAGTTCAGCCTTGCAGATAATCTAGGAGAATAATTTGCAGCCATCAGCACTCTGCTCACATAGCCCAGCTGCCTTCTAGAGCGGTAGCACAGGTCTGGACATTTCTACATTTTTTTTCTTTAGCAAAACCCCCAGCAGGGAAATAGGAATAAGAGGGAGACCGAAACTGCTACCCAAAGGGACGTGAATAAAACAGTCTGGGAACAGTGATGCCATGTTCCTGATTTAAATTGTCAGTTTAAAGGGGAAACATAATATTACTAGTGTTGGCAAGGGTGTGGGAAAGCAGGCTCATTCATACCTTGTCGATTATTAACTGGAACAAACTTTTGGGCGTGCAGCTTGGAACATATCCTGATCTCTCCCCACTTGGTAATTGTACTTCTCAGAATTTCTTGTAAATAGTCAGAGATCTGTTCAAAGATTTAGGTATAAGAATGTTCATGGTAGCATATTTTTTATAATGATGGTGAATTATAAGCAACCTAAATGTACGTTTTACCCCCAAGTTATGATTCTCTGCAACCGTTAGAAACCTTGTTTTGGAAACATTTAATGACATGTGGTTATGTCCTCACACGGTATAAATAAGGAAGATAAAAATAAATTATACAACAGGATGCTGTGTACAATCTGAAATTTATCAAAATTTATGTGCATTTTTAATGTTGGGACACACACCAAACAGTTAATGATGGTTAGATCAGGGTAGTAAGGAAACATGCATGACTCATTGTGCTTTCTTTACATTTTCAAGGCAAACACGTGTGTGTTATTTTTGTTTGTTTGGTTTTGTATTTTCTTTCTCTCTTCCTCCCTCTCTCTCTTTCTCCCTGTCTCCCTCTTTCTTTCTTTTTTAAGAAAAAAAAAGGGGGTGGTGCCTGGGTGACTTAGTGGGTTAAGCATCTGCCTTTGGCTCAGGTCATGATCTTGGGGTCCTGGGATCGAGTCCCCACATTGGGCTCCTTGCTCAGTGGGGAGTCTGCTTCTCCCTCTGTCTCTCCCCGTGCTCATGCTCTCGCTAGCTCTCTCTCTGTCTCTCTCTCTCTCTCTCTCACATGCTCCCTCTTCTTCTCAAATAAGAAAGAAAGAAAGAAAGAAAGAAAGAAAGAAAGAAAGAAAAAGAAAGAAAGAAAAAAGAGTGGGATGGGTTCTGCTCTGTGCTCCTCCTGCTGAGCCTCTGGCAGGGTCCTGCTCCCTCCTCCCCGGCTGTGCTTCCAGGCTCCTGCAGCTCCTCACCACCTTTTCCCTGGCGCCCCATCCACCCCCAAACCCTGCAGGGGTCCTCAGCCTCCCTCCCCCACCCAGCAGGGAGCCAGCAGGGGAGAGCACAGGACTCCTATGGAAATACGAAAGAAGAGCCCTTTTTACATCCAAATACCTTTATAAACCCAGCAGATCAATAACTTATTTTATACACTTACTAGGACAAAGGAAGATGGATGTTGGAAGATGGGGAGAGTGAAACGAATGCCCTTAGCACACACAAATTAGAAATAGAAATAAAAATTGAGGGCACCTGGGTGGCTCAGTGGGTTAAGCCTCTGCCTTCGGCTCAGGTCATGATCTCAGGGTCCTGGGATAGAGCCCCACATCGGGCTCTCTGCTCAGTGGGGAGCCTGCTTTCTCCTCTCTCTCTCTATGCCTGCCTCTCTGCATACTTGTGATCTCTCTCTCTCTGTTTCAAATAAATAAATAAAATCTTAAAAAAATAAAAATTGAGACCTGCGACTAGTAAACTGTGGTTCTGCATAAAGGAAACTCTCTTGACGAATTAACAAAGAGGGGGAAAAACCCTCTGCCATCAAAGCCTCAGCTGACATAAAAATACGTAATTTATAGCTATTTTTTTTTTAAACAGAAGGAGGCTTCTTCATGTGACAAAGAGGGTAAGATGTCACATTAATCGGGGAAATTTGAATATAGGCTGGCTGTTAGATGGTATCAAGAAATTGTTGATACATTTTCTTAGTGGGGGTGATGGCAGTTAGTTACATAAGAAAATGTCCTTTTTGATGTGTATGGAATTATGTAGGGATAAGATGACAGAATGTCTAGAATTTAGTTAGGGTAAAAAAAGAGAAGGCAGAGTAGACAAAATCTCAAGACATTTTCAGAGACAGGCAGTGTAGGCACTAACAGAATCCTTCCCGTAATTTATATCCTGAGGGACACACCTGTGATGATCAGACTGTTAACATTTAGGTTTCTAAGCTGTATTTGTAGCAGACCACCAGGAGAGTAGCAAGGGAAGTGGCGTATGCAGGTGCCCGAGGACTGTGGCTCTGGAAAATCCTGGTCCAGGTCTCACCAACCACTGAGTTTAAATTCAGAGAACGTTTTCCTTGATACACAAATGATGATGACTTGAGCCTCCTAGGACCAGTGTGGGAAAGGCAATGGCCCCTCAATGGTCGCTTCCAGAGGTTCCTTGAGCATCTTTCCAAGATGGCACCCCAGCTGTGCTCAGGCAGAGTTCCCCATCTCTTCCACTCTAGCCTCTCTGCCCCCACCACCTGGGCCAGAAGTGCTCTGCCAGGCACAGCTGCACCCCTACCCCTCTGACCCTGAGGATTTACCCCTGTGGAATGAGAACATAATTCTTCATAGCATAGCTGAGCCCAGGCTGTTCCTTGGAACAAAGCTTTATGAAAGGTTGGGGAGTGAAAGTAGGGGAAACACCAGTAGTTACACCAGGTGCTCCCCAGTGAAGGTCTTCTGAGAGTCCCAGGGTCTTAAGAGGGCTGCCTCTTTGCTTAGCTGCCAGCCTAGTCCTTCCTCCACATGACGACGTTCGAGACATTGCCATGCCCCCAGCCTCACCCCTTGACACTAGGTTTTGAAAAGGACAGATTTCACCATCACACAGTGATAGTGAGTGTCCTTGTCCAGGGGAAACTTCTCCCTGGGAGGACCACCATCAAGCAATATCCACTTTGGAGGAAACCCTCCTCACGGCTGCAGAGGGATGGTCTGCCTTGGGGACCCCATCAGGAGACTCACACTGGAATGCGTGCCGTTAGTGCCGGCCGGGTAGGGGCACAGCCGCCCAACTCGCAAGACTTGGGAGTCGGTCCAGGCTGGGCTGTGCTGAGTCTGTGCCAACTCTTGTGCACGGTTCCTCCCGGGAGCAAGATGCTTATTCCTGCCCATTCCTATGTCGCTTCACGCTGGATTTCTACACATGCTGACCCTCAAGAAGCCACAGCAGTATGCAGCGGTCCACTCCAAATCCAGACCAAGCCAAGGAAACTCCCTCCTTTCCCCCCACCCCAAGACCCTGAGTCCCGGGGTGCTAGTACTGCTTTCACCTCCTGAACAAATCACATAACAAACATAAGACCTTGGTAGGAAACACTTGCATTCTGTTTACTGAGGACCTTCCTATTTTGGGAAGAGCACTGGCCGGGTACTGGATTAACATTGGTGGGGAGCTTCTTCAAGGATAAATGTAAGACTCCACCCTTCAAAGATTTTTTTTTTAATTGCTTCAAATTTTAAATTATTGTCACTTCAACATCTACATCAGGATTTCCAAATTTAGGGGGCTTGATCTCAACTCTAAGGCCAGAGGTTTTCCACTGCTTTTTAACCAAGAAAATAAATTAAGTCGTATAGAGGCTTAGGCAGTTGGTCTTTTAGCAAGCAGGGGTTTGCAAACGTTCTTTGTAAAGGAACAGATAGTGAGTGTTTTAAGTTTTTCAAGCCAGACAGTCTCTGTCCAGCTTCCCCACTGGCTGTCACCAGAAAGCAGTCGTAAGCAACGTGTAAGTGATGGGCATAGCTGTTTGCCAATAAAGTTTGTGTTTGCGATGACGGGAGGCCAGCCAGTAGCTGGTCAAGATGGCAGACAAGAGGGGCACCTGAGTGGCTCAGTGGGTTAAGGTCATGATCTTGGGGTGCTGGGGTCAAGCCCTGCATCGGGCTCTCTGCTCAGCAGGAACCTGCTTCCCCACCCCTATCCCCCGCTTACCTCTCTGCCTACTTGTGATCTCTCTCTGTCAAATAAAGAAATAAAATCTTTTTTTTTAAAGATTTTTTTATTTATTTGACAGAGAGAGATCACAAGTAGGCAGAGAGGCGGCGGGGGGAGGGGCAGGGGAAGGAAGCAGGCTCCCTGCGGAGCAGAGAGCCCGACGCAGGGCTTGATCCCAGGACCCTGGGATCATGACTTGAGCCGAAGGCAGAGGCCTTAACCCACTGAGCCACCCAGGCGCCCCAAGAAATAAAATCTTTTTAAAAAAATGACAGACAAGACTAGTTTGAACTCTCAAGATACAGGTTAGTTGAGGTGGAATTATGTGGCAAAAATAAACCAACACAGCAAACAGCTACTACTCGTATCAAGCAATGAGTATAAATGCCTCAAAGAGACACTGAGGAAGGGAGAAGTCAGTCAAGGTTGTTGGAGGTGCCTGTTTTCTCAGGAAGCGATGACGCATTTGGGTCGTGTGGGCTAGGGAAGGCATTTTTTTTTTTAAAGCTATGTATTCATTTACTCCTCAGCCACTGGGTACTTGGGTACTACCCCGTGTCCTCCAGTGGAAAGAATGCTGCCGTGTGCCCCCTGAACCAGGGTTCGGTAGAATTCAATATTTCTTAACTCCAACCGTGTGAAAACAGACAAAGAGAAAGCCCCCTGGTGAGGTGCCTGCTACCCACCTGTTCGCGGAGCCCAGGAGTCCAGGAGTTCCCTCGTGGGCAAGAAGGTAGAAGGGTGGGAGACACAGGTATCACTTGGTTGTACCTCTCGCCCGAGGGAGCTAAGAGCATTTGAGGTCGACTTTAGCTGGTGGCGGCACAGATGGGGTTGGGGGAGTATGTGTGATTTTCTGGAAACATTGGTAGGGTTTTTGTAGTTTTATCTCTAGAAAAACTGTCATTCCCGGGTGGCCTGTAACCTTAAAACTCCATGCTGGGGAAGGCAGGGTCGTAGCCTGAAACTGTGCGACCAAGACAGAAACTCTTGCCTCATATGCAACATCTGTAACCACTGGGCTCTGCCTGAATTGAAGGGCTGTTTTTTAACTTTCCCCAGCCTCAATGGAGAACCGAGAAAATAAGATGAACTAAGCAGCTTTGCACTCATGAATTAAACATTTCCCGAAGATCATCGGGAAATTCGCGTTGAGTTAGGACACAGCTCTTGAAGCCAGAGGACTTATTATATTAATTTGATGTCTACGATACCTTTTCTGCAAAGAGGAAAGGGGCACCTAGTGTATAAAGAGTGGAGATCCCACGATGAACGTGCCACTTACCACAGCGAGCAAATGAAAAGTGGCAAGAGAGAAACGGGCCCTGCTTCGGCCTCATTCTGAGACAGTGAAACCCCGAGAACCAGCCAGGGACAACGCCGACGCCATGACTCCACTGGCTCACAGCTCCGTTCGACTGTAAATTAGCCTGATTTTGTTTCTTTTTTAAAAAAAGGAGTGAAAAACTATGCAGGGACTGTGATACACCTTCTATGTGTTGAATGCATGGACCTGGGATACCACTCATTCATTCACTCACTCATTTACTCATTCATTCACTCACTCATTCATTCACTCATTCATTCATTCATTCCTTCATTCACTTATTCATTCACTCATTCATTCATTCACTCTTTCGTTCATTCCATCTTCAACATCCCAGGCTCTGTGCTAGGCACACATGACAAAGATGAGTCCTGTTCTAGCAAGAAATATGCGGTGTGATAAGTGCCTTGTACGAATGAGGATGGTGGAGGGGACGCTGGGATGGAGTTTTCAAGAAAAGATCAGAATCCATCCGATGAAGGGAGCAGGGACTCCAGGCAGGAGAAAACAACAGACGGCATGGCATCCCTCAAAGAGGACAGTGAGACTTCGAGTGGAACTCTGGAGACACGGGGAAGAGGAGTGGGGATGGGAGGGTACACATGTGCCTTCATCAGGTGTCTGTCTAGGCATGGCGAAGCGAATGACAGTGGTGACCGCCCCCCGGGCTGTTCTCTGCAAAGCAACACCCTGAATGGGAAGTATTGTTTTGTTTTATTCATATTTAAATTTTAATTCAATTAATTAACATGTAATGTAGTATTGGTTTCAGAGGTACAGGTCTGTGATTCGTCAGTCTTATACAATTCCCAGAACTCATTCCATCACCTGCCCTCCTTAATGCCCATCACCCAGTTATCCCCTCCCCCCCAGCAACCCTCAGTTTGTTTCCTATGATTAAGAGTCTCTTATGGTTTGTCTCCCTCTAGGGTTTCATCTTGTTTTATTTTTTTCCTCTCTTCCCCTATGATCCTCTGTTTTGTTTCTTAAATTCCACATATCAGTGAGACCACAGGTAGGGAAAAAAAGAAAAAAGAAAAAAAATTCAATGACACTTGTTAAAGGTGGTAAGGCAGACATCATCCCAGACCATCGTGACAGGTGTGAGGACCGCTGTGATGGGATTCTGCAGTCGGGAAGGGGAAAGAGATGGGGCTCAACTCTGAATACAGCATCAGCAAGCGAGAACTGATCTTCAAGGAGCAGGAGAGGGGGATCAGTGGATGGAAAATCACTGAGAGAAACCATCAGAGGAAAGGGGGATTCTGGCTAAACCAACCTAGTAGGATTCTTGCTGAAGGCAGGCCGGGGCGATGGTGGAAAATGGGGGGCCTGATTAGGGATGCAGAGTGATCAAATACTGGGTTTGGTTAAACCGACTTAGGAAAGTTTTTATGAAAACTAGATGATTTTGCAGGAAAATACACAGATGGATTTAGGAGAAGGTCCAGGGGCCTGACAAAATGTGGTCAAACAAAAACGTTTGTCGGTATCAATCACAGGGGCAGGAGAGTCTAGTGGTGAAGCGAACAGACCAAGGAACCAGACTGCCCAGGTTTGAATCCCAGCTTTGCCACTTGCTAGCTGGGAAACCCTGACAAGTTACTTAACTTGTCCTCAACTGTGAAATAGGAAAAATATTAATACTCTGTCGTGATATTCCTGATATCATCAGAAGTTTCTAGAAAGTCCCTGTATTGGCATCAGAAGCTACAGAGCCAGTATCAGAATTGAGCCATACAGATGCAGGTACACACGATGCATTCATTCTGGAAAGGAAAACGTTATAAAAAAGACTTACTCTTCCTAAGTATTAGATTGTAAAGTTCACCATATAAGTGATAAGCATATAAGTGGCTTCTACCCAGAATCCTGAGCTACCGATTTTACAGGATAAGGACAAGCAAAAAGAGAGCTCAATAATAATTAGGTTGTGGTTAATAAAAAGAGAGAGAAGCTTCACTGAACTGTTAGCTGTCCTGATGTCAAAGCATTCCTATGGACTTTGAAGAGAATGGCTGAGTTCCTCACATCCTCTAAGGTGTGTTTCATGCTCCTACTGAATCATAAGCCTCCCATAAAAGCTCTGGGGTCTTCTGAAAAGTGAGGCCCAACTATAAATAGCACCAAGATCTGTGGTATTGAAAAAAAAAATATTGCAGACTGCTCCCTGAATGGCTGAAGACCAGGAGACCGGCCAGCTTCTTCTTGATACACTTTGAACATCAAATGAAGAGGCTGCAAAGTGACCTTTAGTGGGTCCTGCGCAAGGACCGATTTATTTTGTTAACTTCACAGAATAGTCTAAGGTGGTGATATACCTATTTTTAGGGAGTTCTTTGTATTGATGCCTCTAAGAAAAGTAGGTGTGATGGGCACGCCGTGCCCGGGAATATATTTTGCATGCTCCTGTCTGCCTCCTCTCTTTCCCTGTTACATCCCAGGGGTATTAATCAGGCAGCAGAGATGTGTCTGTGCTCTGGAATTGCGAGGTGAGGTTGTATCCAGCCTTGTTTTCCCTGTGGAATGAACTTGTTCATTTAACCCTCTTAGCAACCCAAGGAGGTCGTAAGGTAGGGGAAACCTTATCTCCATCTTCAGAGATGAGGACAGTTCCAAGGACTGTTCAAGATCGCGCAGATCATAAAAGCAGCACCTGGGACTGGTGCAGAGTCTCCAGTTCTGTTCTGGAACATTCTGCCATCCAGGGAGCAGAGACTGAGGGAGGGGTGTGCGGCAGGGAACTATAACTAGGTGACTCATTCTACCGCCACATGTAAGTCAACCTCCTCCTACATGCTGACACTAGGTGTGCATGGGTGAACATGCAGACTTCTGGGTCTCCCGGCCTCCGTGCTGCTCACTATAGTCTAGTGTGAAAGACAGCTGGTAAATAATGAGCCCATTGATGCAACTTGTGAAATGTGGTATGAGCAGGGTGCCAGGTGAGGAAAACAGAGGAGCCTGGTTCAGCCTGGTGACTCAGGGAAGGAGCCCCAGGAAGAGACTTGAACGTAGACAAGACAAGAGCAGAGGGAAGGCAGTTGGCAGAAAGGAGTCCCTGAAAAGTGGGAGGGAGCTGGGTCTGCTCCGGGGCGAGGGCTGGGGGACAACCAAGCTGGAAGGTATCACAGCCTGGGGCTGGGGGGGGCGGTTGCAGGTCTCTTCAGCCAGGATGAGGATTCGCTAGTTTGTCTTCCGTGCCGTTGGAGGTCATACCAGAATGTGATGGATGCTCTTAAAGCATCTCTTTAGTGCTGGTGTGATGAAGGAATACAGAAGGATTCTGGGAAAAAAGAGAGGGAATGAATGAGCTAATACTTGCTAGTGCCTTCCGGTGACTATTTTGTGCAGGAATAATGGGGGCTATTTGCCGGTACAGTTAAGGTCTAGGCCCTGTACTAGGTGTGTTGTAGATACTGTTTCTAATCTCCTCAGCAGCTGTGCATCTAGAGGTGGCGCTGTCCGGCATGGCCGCCGTTACCCACGTGTGACATTCATGAGCGTTAGGCAAGCGAAAACTCCTAGTCACACCAGCCACATTTCAAGCGCTCGTTGGCTGCACGTACCTTCTGGCTACGACATCAGACCGCAGGAATAGCATTTCCATCATCCCGGAAGTTTTTTGAGGCAGTGCTGGTCTGGATTTAGTAGCACATGACTAGAGCCAGCCGGACACAGTGGTTAAGCATTAGGGTCGAATCTGGGTTGGGATCCCAGCCTCACCCCAGTATGGAGCGTGAAAGAAGGCGACACCCTTCACCTGCCATCATCGCCCACTACACGGTGTGTATGTCATCATCATTTTTATTATAATTATCATCAGCATGTTTGCTGTGATTGGCAGGTAAGGGGTGTAGGGCTTCCAGATGGACATTTTATTTTCACATGAAATTCAGTCATGTTCCTGTTACTTACGGAGGTTTTCAAAGATGAGGCTGTTTTCTTGCTTCTGTTCCCAGCCTCTGCGGTGGTCACCACCTCTCTCCTCAGCACCATGTTATGAATCCAAGAACCTGGACGTTGGGGCGAGCTCTGCCCCCGATCGGGGATGACTGGAGAGGTAGAAGGGTAACTCTAGAGGTCGAATGTAGAGGACGATGGTTGGTTTGAACACATTTCTGATCTACCCAGGAGAAGTGGAGGACAGAAGTAGATTTGAGGAATGAGAAAGCCCTCTCGAAAGTCATACAAGACAGGTGCTGTACTCCAGCAGAGAGGAGCTGGCTGGCTGCTTTGGGGGATGATTTGCTTCTGGTATTTCCACCCAGAATCTCATTATTACAAAGCCTTTCGTTACCAGCTGGGTCCTGGAATAGAAGTAGGGGCACCAGCCCATGGCCAGATCATTAAGACAAATTAAGACATATTAATATATGCTGGAAACAAAACAATTACCTACATAGATTTAATTTGTTTCCCTGCTGGAGGAAACCCCTGAGAGGGCACAAAACATGTACCCAAGAACAGCTCTGCAGCTCCCCTGCGAGCTTGGCACTCGTCAGCCCCCTAGGGGCTGAGAGCTGCTGAAATGAGACTTCTGCCCAAGGGTGGTTTGTCTGAAAACAAATCCTCTCTTGGACCAGGATTACGTGAACCTGCTGATACAGGTGACCTGGAGTTTTGTTAAATTGGCGATTTTCCTTTTTTTTTTTAATCACCTTATTGATATAGTTATTTTGACTGTTAATGAAGATAATGCCCAGAGCTCTAAAATAGGATATTAGAGCACATTTTCTATTCACATTTAAAGTTAGCAAATTTACATATTTGTATTATTGTTTGTGCTTTTTTTTTCTTTTTAGATTTTATTTATTTATCTGAGAGGGAGAGAGAGTGAACGAGACAGTGCAAGCAGAGGGAGAGGGAGAAGCAGACTCCCCACCGAGCCAGGAGCCCGGCTCGAGGCTCAGACCTGAGAGCATGACCTGAGCAGACGCTCAACCGATTGAGCCGCCCAGGAACCCATCTGCTCTTTTTTTGAGAGACTGAAGTGGAATATGAGATAGTTCCTTCATTTCTGAGTTGGGGCCTTCATTGTCTCTTGATTTTTTGTTGTTATCGCTGTTGTCGTTTCTTGCCCGAGTCATGATTTTTTTTTTTTTAAGATTTTATTTATTTATTTGACAGAGATCATAAGCAGGCAGAGAGGCAGGCAGAGAGAGAGGTGGAGGCAGGCTCCCTGCAGAGCAGAGAGCCTGCTGCAGGGCTCGATCCCAGGACCCTGGGATCATGACCTGAGCTGAAGGCAGAGGATTAACCCACTGAGCCACCCAGGTGCCCCCGAGTCATGATTTTTAATTGTCTCACCATGAGGAGAAGACAGCCTTCTCACCACACCCAGGTGCATTTTTCCCAGAGAGAGACAATGGAATCTATCATCGGAGTTCCTCTAGGCTGTGTCTGGGACAATAGGCCCATCAGATGGCGATGGCACACTCTTGTCCCCGGCTTGGCAAACCGGCCCTTACAACATCCTGGGGTGGTCACCAAGGAGGCCAGAGTCCCTTCTCTCAAAATAGTAGCCTCCAGAGGCACAGTCCCCAGCTGGGAGGAACTGCATGTTTACAGGGAGAGATGATTTCTTCTGTCATCATGATGACGACGATAGCTTCCTTACAGAATATGTACAATTATATGAGAAGCATAACCCCTCAGTCGCTTTTAAAAAGGGACCTTTTATAGTGTCAGGAGTGAATATGCGAGCTACCTTGTATATTCCTTGCGTGCTGGTAGCCGACAGGTTTATGGCCTTTCCTTGGGGCTGCCCTGCACATCAGGCTTTGCTCACAGCTATGGGACCTCTCACGCAGGCAGAAGATGCAGTGACTTTCTATGATGATCATTTGACTCAGTTGGTTTTCATTTTGGAAATCGGGCAGGGTAGGGTCTGAAACCTTCAAATGACAGCTTGCTGAAAGGTGTTTGGCTGCTTCTTCACTTCCCCGTCTTATCCAAGGAGCGACATCATTTGGCTCACTTTAGAGAAGCATCTTTTCTGGAGGTCAGGGGTTTCTAGCAAGAAGGGATGTTGCCTCCCACCTCTACAACTCTTCTCGGCACTCTGGACAACCCTTCCAGTCCCAGGCGACAGTCAGTCATTTGATAGGCCACCAAAGGCCATTTGAGTCTGCAGCTAACACTGTGGCCAGAAGTCTCTTAAATTGGAAATTTATAAATTGGAAATCTCTGTTTATATCCTACCTCTGGAAAATGGATATTTTAAGTTGTCTCACAGAGCCATACATGATAAGGTTGTTCACGTAGAAACAATTTAAAAAATCACAGAAAGAAGAAAATGTGCTAGCCAGGATAAATAATGAAATTGCGGGGATTGATTATGGAGGTTGGCTCTGAGACTCTCCAAAGCTCCGGCAGTAAGTGGATTATTAAGTACATTATGGTTCTGTCACATGACAAGATTATATAGCTACTAAACTTACCCTCAGAGGTTATTTATAACAAGAAAATTCTTGCAATACTGTATGAATAAGAGAGGATTAAAAACTATAGAACTGGACTCTTTGGTGGCTCAGTGGTTGAGCCTCTGCCTTCGGCTCGGGTCATGGTCTCACGGTCCTGGGATCGAGCCCTGCATCAGGCTCTCCACTCAGTAAGAAGCCTGCTTCCCCCCTCTCTCTGCCTGCCTCTCTACCTACTTGTGATCTCCCTGTCAAATAAATAAATAAAAATCTTAAAAAAAAAAAAAAAACAACTATAGAATTAGCTATGTTTACCAAAAAAAAAAAAAAAAAAATCAAGAAAAAATACCGGCTGGAAGTTCACCAGCATGTCAGCTATGGGTGATGAGACGGAGTGGTTTTCGTTTTCCTTCTTTCAGAGTATTATAATGAACATCTCTTACTTTCATAACCACACACAAAAGTTATCTTTTTGGTTGATTCTGAGCTTCCTGACGGAGAAAGGCAGAAGGGCAAACAGTCACGAGTTTTATGATGTTCATTATGTGAGGACAGAACAGTCTCCATGCTCCAAGATCAAATTTCTGGACCCTGAATTCCAGAAGGGGTTTATCCTGAGGGCTGTGGGGTGATGGGACATACAAAGTTTGATGAAGTTCTTCGAGCAGGTGTGGGAGGGGAGGGCTCCTGTCTCTGACCAGGCAGCGGGGCGAGCGGCTCACGGCTATGGGACCCTCCTTCTGTCTCCATTCCCTATGGGCCTTTTGAAGGGTTTCCTTTGCCCATTGCGTCTTATCCAGAAGGCATGTGAGATAGGCCTGGCAGGTGCAGAGGACAGCTCTCACACTTTGTTTCACAGCCTGAGGGTTGAACGACCTCCAGTGCTGGAAATGGCTTCTTTTAAAAACGAATGTAACTTGACTTCTCCCCTCCCCCTCCCCACTCCCCGCAGGTGTAGCTGCGCTGGATTCCAGTGTGTCTGGGAAAATCGGTCTGCGTGCTGTCGTCTATTATTTCTGTACCACCATCATCGCTGTAATTCTAGGTAAAATCTATTTCGATGACCTTATTCCTCTGTATAATGGTGACTCATCCTTTAAAAGTATCTGGGCTTTTTTTAATGCATTTTTTTTTTTTTAATTCAAAAAGTAGTTTTGTCAAACCACCATGAAGCCTTTGGGCTTAAAGTCTACCCAGCACCTTTTCTATAAAGAAAATACAGGACCGACTGAAGTTTAGCCGTGGGCCTTATTCACGTTCCTGGGTGACAGTCCTGTGCCTCACCAGGTTCACTGGGTAGAAGGAGGTGAAGCCAAGAGCTTATATAATCTGTAAACGGAGTGATTCGTCAGCAGTAGTGGAGTTGAGTGTAATTGTGAAATATTTCCAAAACGATGCCATTGCAGTGCGTTTCAGATTTCACGTGGTACTCAGAGTAGAAATTCCACTTCAAAAAGGGAGAAAGTTCTAATAAGGGAATATCACTGCTCTTGTGCCTTTGGCATTCTTTTGTGAAGAAAGTGCTGTCCGTCCTTCGTGACCTAACGTTTTTAAGGCTGCCCGAGCAGGAGGAGAGGCTGGAGCGTACTCAGACGTTGCGGCCGGCGTGATCCTGGTCCTCTGCTTTAATGGACTGGTAGGACATGGTGAGGTTGGTCGTGTGAGGCAGGGCACCTGGGAGGGCCCGAACCCTGCCTTAAACCAAAGCCACCTCTCCTCATGAGGTTCCTGAGGGAGGGAGACATGAAGGGGAAAGCTGGTGTATGTCTCTCTAGCAACCCTGAGAGGGAAGAAGGAACCACACGCACCATGGTCCTTGGACTCGCCCACTGACTCCCCTCACTGGTAAAACTGACCTGCTCAGCATCCTGACATCCTGCCTCCGTGGACTGGCATCCCCCTCCAGTCAAGCAGTTTCTCATGCCATGATCTGCTCTCCAGCCTCCCGCCTTTGGACACCTCAAAGGACAGGAACCCATTACCTCCAGGGGCCAAAATGGCGCTCTCAAGAGACTCCCTGTTTAGACAGTTCCTTACGGCAAGAATTCTCTTTCCCTGTAACACCTATTTGCCCTCACTCCATCCCCCCAGAGTCACAGGAAATGCGACTTTTCCTAACCCTGAACTTTTTTTTTTATTAGACAGCAGCTTTTCAGATGTTTGAAGGCTTGGGATATGGAAGAAAGATAAGGCATGTTCTGTAGGCACCTCAGGAAAATAACTAGCATGTGTGGGCAAAAATTACATAAAAATATTGAATGGGTGCCCTGAGCTGGAAATCACCCTCACCCAGCCCCTGCCTAGGCTGACTTCCTAAGCTAAAGAAAAGAAAATAGAAAATTCTCAGGTGTTTCCAGAAGCAATTCTGGAATGCATCTCTTCATTTAAAAGGCGGGGGGGGGGGGGGGGGGCAGAATTTCTTCTGCTTAATTTAAATAGAAGAGTAATTAAGGCCACTGCTGAGGCCCCGGATGGGGTTCAGCATCTTGGCTGGACCTCGGAGTCTCCTTCCAGTATTGCCTGCTTCCACCATGCCTCCTGGTTCTAAGAAGGATGCACTGTTGGGGGTCAGGGGCAGGTGTTCTGGAAGGTTCTGAATGCTCGGTGATACTCTCCTTGGCCACAGGCATCGTGCTGGTGGTGAGCATCAAGCCTGGCGTGTCCCAGAAAGTAGACGAGATTGACAGGACAGGCAGCAGCCCCGAAGTCAGCACGGTGGACGCCATGTTGGATCTGATCAGGTGAGTGTCCTCCCAGCCGGGCCGCTCCGTGGCCCTGCCGCCTCTGATGCTGCCGTCACATGGGACCCATGGGTGCTCTGAGGCTCTGCTCTCACTGGTTTGAAATTTCTGATAGTTCTTGAATCATTGTGTTTGTTCAGTGAGCCCTGTGTCCCAAAATTACATATCTGGGCCTGCTTGCCAGACTGTGTGGGTCCAAGAGCGGTTGAGAGAAACAGGCTCCTCCGTCTGGATTCAGGATGGACAGAGCTGCAGAAAGTATATACTTGTTGCATTAAGATGCTGGGCTGAGTGGGGGATGGGATCCATTCTAAAGGACACGTGAAGAAATACACTTTTTAATTATACAGGAGAAACCCTTTTATCAGAAGCGATCAGGGCTGGAAATTGGTCAGTTAATTTTAAGATATCAGTTAAAGCAAAAAAAAAAAAAAAAAGACACAGCTATGCCTGACGTATTTTGTTGACACCTATCATTTAAATGGCATTTATTTGCCGACCTCTGACATAAGGCCAAGGTCTGTCCTTCGAGTGTGTCAGGTGATTATAATTTCGTATCATTTCTCTCGCACCTGCTGTCCTTACAAAGGCATCATGTACGGTTTCCAAGCTCAGTTTCCGTGAAGGAGAGCAACAAAACCCTTAGAAACGGCTAACCAAGCTGTGTGCCGGTTTTTCTTTCCATTTCAGTGGCCCTCCCAAACCTAATTTAACCACAGAAAGCTTAATCCTGTGCTTTGGCCGAGTTTCCAGGCGTGGAGTTTAGAGTTGATAAAAACCACACCTTCTGATTCCTAGTCCTGTTTCATCCATTCACATCATTCGTAATTCAGTGACTGACTACTGATGTCCGCAGTTGGCGTAAAGACGTTGGGAGCAAATGCAGTGGCCTCAGGAAGCATGCGCTCCCGTCGACGAGCGCAGAGGGTGCAGGGCATTAAAGACATCCCTGGGCGGTGAGCGTCCGCCTGCCAGTGCTGTGTGGCACGGAGCACAGCACGCGTAGACTTTCTCTCATCAGCTAAGGGATGGTGGCTGGAGAGTGATGGTGGCTGGAGAGAGCTTTCTGGACTGGGTTGAAGCTCGGCGGGAGGGACAGAATCTTTATCGGAGGAAGTATTTGCAAAGGAGAGGCCAGAAAAGATACCAGGGTACTGATGCTGTGTTCTCCTCATGTTCACCAATGTATTGAGTGTGACAGAAACAAATAACAGAAAACAAAACACTTGTGCCTTAACGTGACACTGCTTTTCATGTCTCCAACAGGAATATGTTCCCCGAGAATCTTGTCCAAGCCTGTTTTCAGCAGGTAATCCTAATGGCTTTTGCCTCCAGATGGCTCCCCTCTTTGCTTGACCCATTCGAGATTTTTATGTCCTGCTGCGACCCAGGAACTGGAATGCGCCCACCCCGAATGGCAGCAACTGTACCTGTGACGATGCAGGCGGAGCCGTTGCAGGTGGCTTCTCTGCTCTGTGCCTCTGGTCTTCCAGGCCCCAGGGAAGTCCCTGTTGCAACGGACCCAGGCTCCCTTTCCCTGTTTTTGGAGAACCCCGTGGTATTTGCAAAGAAGCTTGGATCGTCTGTCAGTTACACGCCCTGCAGAAACAGCCCCGGCGCCTCTCCGTCCTCCCGCATGAAGGAGACGGTATCTGACACACGCGGGGGCTTCGCGCGCCTGCTCTCCGGTCTTTTCCTCGATCCTCGCACGCCCGTTGCCGGCCCGCCCCGTGGCCGTGTAACAAAGCCCTGATTTTTGCCTCTAGGACAGCTTCGCGGTCTCTTCACTCCATCTCCTTGCTTCCCTTCTCTCTTGTTTATCTGTGCACTTGAAGACAGCAGAGTCTGTCCCAAAATGCCGAATTCATTTACATAAATTATACCAGCAGAGCCCTCTGTGGACACCAACAAGAGTGGCCGCGAGCTTGCTCCCTGCCAAGCCCCATGAGGCACAGAACCACCTCCCTTTCAAGGTTCGGCCTCGGGGGGTCACTTGTAAGGTTCTCGAGGTCGGCAGAGCCTGGCAGGACTGACACGGATGCCCGGCGTGATGGTATAGGCGCTCTTTCTTCAGCCTCCCTGCGGAAGCTCGGCAGAACGCCCCAAAGCTGAAGGAAGGGAATTCAACAGAAATGTCCCTCGTGGCCTGGCCCTAAAGGGGTTTTCGATTTGGGGACAACCATCTAGTTCTTGACATGTATTAAAGCCATGGTGACTGCACTCATCAAAGTAATGAGGCGTTTCTCCCAGATTAATAATAATGAAGGAGTAAACAGAGAAACAAAATGAGTGGCAGGATCCCCGTAATGTCTGTTAAAGCAAATGAAACCTATACTTTCTTCCCCATTATCGCTCTGTTAATTTGCCCCTTATTATGAAAGAGAACGTTCTGACATCGTTGAATGGTGGCTGTGGGAATCGGGGTTTGGATCTCGTGGCCTCGCCTTCGCTTCCAGAGCCTCACGGGAGCCCAGAGAGGCGACAGGGGCAGAAGGCTACCGTGGTACTTATTTAGCCCAACTGACATATTCCTGTGGTTTAGGCTCAGATGCTTGAAAAACGCTTATTTTGTTTGTTTCTCTGGTCTCTTTCCTCCCCCTCCAACATGCAGTATAAAACCAAGCGTGAAGAAGTGAATGCTCCCAGTGAGCCAGGGACCAACATGACAGACACACCTGTCACAGCCATCATGACAACTGCCATTTTCAAGGTACGTCGTCGCCCGCACCCCTTCCCCAGCAGGCAGGGTGAGCTGCGAACAGGCAGGAGATGGAAATACAATCAGTCCTCACTACTTGTGAATTCTTCTACCCTCTAAAATGTATTTGTAACCCCCCAAAATCAACACAAAGCTCTCACGTTGTTCGCAGAAACACAGGGAGTCGTGAGAAGTTCCAATCACCCAACACACGCGCTCCCAGCTAAGGGCGAGCAAGGCCGAGCTCTGCCTTCTTTTTTTCTCTAAGTAGGCTCCATGCCCAGTGTGGGGCTTGAACTCATGACCCTGAGCTCAAGAGTCACCTGCTCCACCGACTGAGCCAACCGGGTGCCCCAGGCGCTGGCTTCTCGTTTCAGCTTTCTTACTGTAAACCAGTGTCCTTTTAGGGGTGTGTTTATGCCATAGTTTTTTTCACATTTTTGTGCTTTTTCATGATGATTTCACTGTTTGAGATGTCCCCCCACGCATCATGCTGCAGCGCTGTGTGTGGTTCTCGGGTCAAGAAGGCTGTGACGGGCCAGACAGAAGACACCTGTGCCTTCGGTCGGCCTCACTCAGGCATGATGGTGTCGGGGTGGGGTTGTTGAGAGCTGCGGGGCTTTCAGCAGTAGAGAAGAGACCACCATATGGGCATGAAGTAGTTCCTCCCTAGTCCTGTGGTAGATTCTGCCAAACGCTCCCTGCCTCCACACAGGAAGAAAAGATTTAAGGAACAAGTGTTTGGGAGACTTAGGAATGCAAATCCGATAGAGCGAGGTGGCCTCCTGCTTCATCCTGCGGAATCCTTAAGTCCTCCGCCTGGCCCAGTGGCCCTCCACGTCCGGGCGCCTCCCTGGTTCCCCAGCTCCCCTCCCGGATGCCCTCTCTGTCCCATCCTGACCCACCTCCTTGGTTTCTCCTTCTTTCCACCTTTGCACGTGATTCCACCAAGAGTTTTGTGAACGGACCCTGCTGGGCACTGGGAGGCCAGTGGTGCAGACAGGTGTGGCCTCTGCCCTTACGTGACGAGCATTGCAACTGGGAAGAGCAGGCTACTCGGGGGCATTCAACACAGAGGGTTAAATTAGTTTGGGGGCCATAAAGGAAGAGTAGGAACTCTCCAGGCACGGTAGGGCAGGCCCAGAGCATGATGACTTTTGCCTCTCCTTACATCATTTTTCTGGAAAATGCTTCCATCTCCTGCCCGTCTGTTGGCGAGGCTGCACTTTCCCCAACCCTACGGCCCCAGGTCCGTCTCTGCCTGATGCCTGCAGCTGTGGCTTGGCGTGCAGTTCGTGATACACCGTATTGCTCTCATGGGTCTGTTTTCCCTACGGTTAATCTTAACCTGTCGAGCTGTATTTCTAAGACTTATCCTGTAGCCAGTGCAGTTAGCACACTCTCGCGGCTCGATAAATCCGTGTTTGAGCATATCAGGTTATAAGTAAAAAATGACGGGCACGCCAGGAGCTTATCAACCATTTATAATACTTTATAAGGCTGACTTGTTCTGCTCCAATTATGTTATCTCCCTGTGAAATCCCTCAGAAAACCTCATGCAGCCCTACTCAGAGTAAGTTTTTTCCCAGCATCTCTCACGCTGTTCTTACCCAGGATAAGGGGAAGAAACAGTTCACAGTAGCAGCCGTTTGGGTAATATTTACATCTCTAAAGTCCTGTTGGCCACCCAGTTAGAGGCAGTAAAGAAGGTTTCTGTGCGTCACTATCAGATAGATAACCTAAAAATGTTCACCCTGGCAAATAATTTGAGCTTCCTGCATTCTTAAGTCCTATCTTTTTCACGCAGACTCCAAAGTTGCTAGTAGTTAAAATAACCCCTGAAAAGTGGGTTCTAAAGTTGATTGATTGATTCTAAAGTTGATTCTAAAGTTCTTATTAAAAATGTAAGACATCCCAGAATAAAAATACTTCAAAAGAAATCTTCAAGTTTGGGTTTTTTGAGAAAGCGAAAAAAAAAAAATCACTTTACGCTTTGGTGGCAGAAGATGGGAGCAGTAGGAACTCGATACACGTGTAGGTGGTTTGTTGTTTGTTTTCTCCCCGAGTATTGTTGACTCTGACTGGTGGACTACGAGTTTGTTATGTTTGGCTATCATAGCTTCTCATTTCGGGGCCTCCGCCTTCCAGCAAAATCAGAATCACGCATCAGTATATTCTCTTGGTTTTGATCCACAGAACAAAACAAAGGAATACAAAGTCGTAGGCATGTATTCGGACGGCATAAATGTCCTGGGCTTGATTGTCTTCTGCCTTGTCTTTGGACTTGTCATTGGAAAGATGGGAGAAAAAGGACAGATTCTGGTGGATTTCTTCAATGCTCTGAGTGATGCAACCATGAAAATCGTTCAGATCATTATGTGGTGAGCAGATGCTGGTGAATGCCATCTTGCTTCTTCTTACACTTGTCCCCTCAAAATTAGAATAGAGGGGCCTGCGCTTCTCCACTGACCTCCCCTAGGAAGGAGGAACGCGGAATGCCGAGACACTGGAGTGTTCAGGAATTCTACGTATCACTTAGGCATGAGTTCACTGATAAGAATCTGAGTGTCAGCCGTTGTCTGTTCTCCCAAAGCCCCTGGTCAGCTTGCTCCCAACCGGCATTTGTCTAAGAAATAACTCTTAAAATAGTGACTTGAAGGGGTTCCTGGCACATCAAAACCCAAAGTGCTCTCCTCATTGGGCCCAGATGTGATATTCAAAATACTTCCCATTGTATTTTGTTTCCATCCGAATGAAACTGCCATTTGGATGAGAACACACCAGCCGCACTGCCTGAGTCCCTGCCCTGTCCCTGGAGGTGCCAACAAGTCCACCTTTGCGAAGTGATCTCTGCCCCCATTTATGTCTTACTGAGTTGACCCGACATTATTTACTCTCAAGTGTAGACACCGACAGTGATGCAAAGGCTCTAGCAACTTCGACCACTTACTCCCACTGAACCTCAGCTTCTTCCTGTGTAAAAAAAGGATAATAAAAGTCTGCCCCTCGGGTTGGGAGAAGTACATTAGGGGAAATGATGCATGTCAAATACTTAACCCAATACAAGGCACGCAAATAGAGCTGCACAAACAGAGCCGTTCTGAGCACTTCCACGACTAATGGCATTGCTCTGTTGCTGATATGACTACCTGGGAGACAAGATGACTGAGGCTAGAAAGAGCATGGTGCCATCTATGGAGGGTCAGGCAAAAATGAGACCTGCAGATGGGACCATTGGCAGGACGTCCGTGCCCCGGGAGCACGGTGCAGGATAGGCAGCTGTTCCACCACACGAGCTTGCCCAGTTCACTCATCTAAGGTAGCTTGGGTGAGTAGAACTTAAGGTGCATGCACAGGCGCTAAATCCTGGCGCCAGTGTGGTCCACCAGGACCGGAGGCTGAAACCTTAGCCTCGCTGTGGACCCAATGCTCCTCCCAGCTGAGCGCACGCACCAAGCCAAAGTACATGCCCTGGCTTGTTTCCTCCCTAGCAGTCCCACCTCGAGAAGACACCTGATGACGGAAGTGTCTTTGCTGTGCTTATGTTCTAGCTACATGCCACTTGGCATTTTGTTCCTGATTGCTGGGAAGATCATAGAAGTTGAAGACTGGGAAATATTCCGCAAGCTGGGCCTTTACATGGCCACCGTCCTGAGTGGGTATGTCAGACTCGGGAGAGGAAGCAGGAACTGTGTTTGAGCCACTGGATCACTGAGAAGCAGAGTTCCAGTTTTAACTGGTTTCTCCCATGTGCCAAGGAAGATGGGGTTCAGAGATAAGAGAGCAGGGTGGGGGGGGGGGTTGGCCTTTAGCAGCTGTACTGGGGGAGGATCACACTGTGCTAATTGCCAGATCTTGGCAGAACAGCCTGGACCATGGTTTATTGCTGCCTTTATTTGTTGTTAAAACCCTTCATTGGAACAAGCAAAACCCACTGGAAGCCTTTCTTGGCATTCACTTCTTCAAGGATGGAAACTCACCAAACTCGTAGGAATAGCCCACGAGGACCCCAGTCCCAAGAAAGAAATCAGGCAGGGCCTGAATGCAATGAGACTTGAGCAAGTAGGAGCGTGTGGCTGGTTGGTTCCAACCCCACTAGTTGGGGCTGGGCACTGCTACCGCGCCCTGCACCACCCGAGTATCAGAAAGGATGCCGGGAAAGTCTTCAGGCTGGGAAGAAGTGGGTAAAGCAGGGAAGCAGCAGGTCGTCTGCATATTCATTGCAGCCCATTATTGGTTCCTTGAGGGGAGGTAGAGTGAGATAATTTAGGAATGGTGCCCCTGGATATCTAGCAGGGACAGGATACGTCACACATGCTAAGAAATATGGATGAAGGGAATGAATAAACCACCCACATTTCCACAGGTCAATGCTCCCAAACACCTGCCTTGGGCAGTGAGCTCACCTGTTGGGAGTGCAAGTGCCCTGGGGAATCCATCTGTGTTTACCAAAAGCACAGCCCTTCCAGCCAACAAGCAGCAGCCTGGGTGTCTACAGCATCCAATCCCAGGGCCATAGTGGTATGGGAGCAGAGCTTTGCACCCTTCTAGAGGCCAGAGCCTGTGTCCCTGCAGTGATTTGGCTGATGTTTATTATGCTGAGTCATTTTATGACACATTTCTGCTGGTTTCTGTTTGTCCTACCTGGGTTTCTAACAGAAAACTAAATTTCTCCTAGTTCTTAGCCATGCCTGCTATCTAGAAGACCCTCATGACGGACCTTCAGGATCTGTATTTTCAATGGCCTCATTTCTTCTTATTTTAGCTTTGACTAACTGATCTGTAAACTCTTACATGGCACCTGCTGGATTGGTCTCATTTTTTAAGCCCCCTGTTTTACATAACCTGTATAGTCCTACATGAAACAAGGAATCGTTTTGGAAGGCAGGAATAACAAAGAAAAGGAGGTCAGTCCTGAGGTATGCCTGTAGGAAAGCAGGTACTCACCCCTTCCTGGCCTTCTTGGAGGGTGGGCACCATCCATCCAGCAGGACAGCAGTGTGGTCCAGGGAACAGGGGGTGCTGGGTGTAGGATGAGGGTTTTTGGTAGCAATGAGTGTGGAGCCACAGAGCTACCAAGGAAACAGGGGTCAAATCCACCTGTGAAGGTGAGGGAAGGCTTCCTGGAGGAGAGGGACCTTTTGCTGAGTCTTAGAAGAGTGGTAAGAATTCAGCAGCAGAAGGAAGTGAAAGCTCGTTAGCACCTATTGCAGGAAGAGCACGTACAGGGCTTGGCGGTGTGACATACGTGTTCTGTGAGCTCCAAAATGTGGATTCAGCTACTGGCTTCACCACTTTGAAAAGCTACTTCATTTGCTAAGTGAGTCTCCTCATACTCATTGGTGGATATATGGAGACATATGCCCTTGCCCTACTTCTCATTTTCTCTTGGGTCATTATGAAAATCCAGTGATCTATCATGAATTTTTAAAAAGCTGTTTGGAAAAAGGGATTACTGTGAGGAGGTGGTGCCCTCTACGAACCTGCTTTCTTGTTTACAGGCTCGCGATCCACTCCATTGTCATTCTCCCACTCATCTACTTCATAGTCGTCCGGAAGAACCCTTTCCGATTCGCCATGGGAATGGCTCAGGCTCTCCTGACGGCTCTCATGATCTCTTCCAGGTGAACAGAGGAGGGGTGTCCGGGAGAAGTCTCTGGGCCATGCCTTGTCAGCTCTCATCCACTGCGGATGAGAGCTGTCCCCACCACACATGAAACTGACCACTCCCCGGCTTGTGCTTTTGTGGCTGCCTTTAACTCAGGGAATGACCTCTAGATTCTCTGCCTGTGTCCTTGAACATTTCTGCCCCCTGCTGGGTATTTCTCATCCTTGCGGCATGGTCTGCAGCCCCAGAATGGGTTACACTGTCACTTGGAGCAGCCCCGGACCCAGTACATTCTCATTCCTGGACCTGCCGGAAGTGCCAGCATGCTTTGGGCTCTGGGTTTGGTTTTTGGCATAGAAGTGTCTCTCCAGGGTGGAGACTGAGCCCTGGCATTCCTGGACCATAAGTTTCTTTCTCTTTCTATCACACAGTTCAGCCACACTGCCAGTCACTTTCCGCTGTGCTGAGGAAAAGAACCAGGTGGACAAGAGGATCACCAGGTTCGTGCTGCCCGTGGGAGCTACGATCAACATGGACGGGACGGCTCTCTATGAGGCAGTGGCAGCCGTGTTCATTGCACAGTTGAACGGCCTGGACTTGGGCATCGGGCAGATCATCACAATCAGGTAGGGTACGAGGTCATGCTCATGTTCATTTCTGTTACTGGAACTGTATCAAGGAAAAATTGCCAGTGGGGGGGAAAGAAAATAAAAATCTGGAGGGCCAAAAGCATCACTGTTCTTGGTTCAGCATACCCAGTGGGTGCTAGGCACACAGCAGATGCCAAGGATTCAAGGTGGAATAAGGGCCAGTCCCTGCTTTCAGGGGTTCCCCAGTATGTAGGGGGATACAGATACCTAAGCAAATGCGGGGATGTGCTAAGAGCTATCATGGAGGTTTCAGAGGACATAGAGGGCACCAAAGAAGGAAGGGAAGGTGAGGAGAGGCTTCCCAGAGAAGCAGAAGGTTTAGTCTCAGAAGAGCAAAGAATTTAGTAAGAGAAGAAGGAACTAAGAGCATCTGGGATAAAAAGGCCTAGCATGTATGGGGGCTCATGATATAACCATGGCCTAGTTACAGAGGACAGATTATTGGATGTTGGCGACATAGATTACAATGTGAAGAACATAGAGAAACAAGAGGGCAGGGATCATCTCCTGAAAGGCTTCTTGAGAGCTGCTCCTGGAACGGGCACAGACAGTCTTTCATAATATGGACAGATTTGCGTTTTTAAAGGGTAACTTGGCAACATGGTGGATGGACTAGATGGGAACAGGAACATAAACTGGAAGACTAGTTAGGAGACTACTGCAGGAGTCCAAGTAAGGAATTAAAAGGCCTACATCAGGGGCTCTTGGGTAGCTCAGTCAGTTAAACATCTGCCTTCGGCTCAAGTCATGCCCAGGGTTCTAGGATCAAGCCCCACTTTGGGCTCCTTGCTCCGTAGGGAGTCTGCTTTGCTCTCTCCTTCTGCCCTCCCACCACCACCCTGCTGGTGCTCTCTCACTCAAATAAATAAAATATTTTTTTAAAAAGCCTACATCGGGGCGCCTGGGTGGCTCAGTGGGTTAAGCCGCTGCCTTCGGCTCAGGTCATGATCTCAGAGTCCTGGGATCGAGCCCCGCATAGGGCTCTCTGCTCAGCAGGGAGCCTGCTTCCTCCTCTCTCTCTGCCTGCCTCTCTGCCTGCTTGTGATCTATCTGTCAAATAAAAAAAAAAAAAAAATCTTTAAAAAGCCTACATCAAGGCACTGTCACTGAGGATGGAGAAGAGCTAATGAATTCGAGAGGCATCAGTTGGATTCACAGAGAGGGTTGGGAAGCGGGGGACAGTTAGGATGGCTCCAGGATAGGCGGATGGTTCTCCAGGACTGGCGAATGGTGCCTACCAGAACAGAGACTAGTGGAAGAGAAGCAAGCATAGGAGGGAAAATAAAGAGCTTATGCTTTTTGTCACATTGAATTTGAAATGCCTTCAAGATATCCAGGTGGAACTCTGCAGTGAGAAATGTGCAGATACGATGTCAGAGGCTTCAGCGGGAGGGCGGTCATCAAGCATGTGGTTTAAGTCAATCATCTGTGTTTGAGGCTTAACCTCACCATGATTAACTGTGACCTTGGCCAAGGTACTTGACTTCGATAACCTCCTGTTTTCTCACCTGTAAAATATGGATAATAAGAGTACCTACATTTTATGCAAGTAGTGATAATTAAGTCAGTGCACATAAAACGCTTCAAAGGGTGTGTACAGAGTGAGGGCTCAAGATGTTACATAGAGAGGGTTTGTGCCAAATAGAAAAGGACTAAGAACCGAGCTCTAGAAAATCCTAATATTAAAGGCAGGCAGGGGAGGGGAGAACCAAGAGGGAGACCAAGAAGGAACAGAAAGGTAGAAGGAGAGCTATGAGACCATCACATCACAGAAACCCAGTGAAGAGAGATTTCCAAGGATGGGATCCTCAAAGAGCCTGATACCACAAAGAATTCTACTCAAATGAAGACTGAAATTGTCTGCTCAAGTCGATGCTGAAAACGTCATTGATGAATGTTGCTCTGAAACAAGGCTGTTCAAGATGGTAGCCACAAGCCATGAACACAGGTTGGACACAGCAAGTGTAGGAGCTTCCGTCATTGTAGTTAGGTTCAGTCATGGAAAATTCTACTGGATAGCACTGCTTTGAAGGGATGGGTTGGGTTTAGAGCTAATCTGGCCACTCGCATTCAGTTTGGAGTGCAAGTTTACAACTCAGCTGGGTCCCTGGGCCTGCACAAGGCTGGATCTGGCCTTTCCCGGTGAACACAGTCTTGTAGCCCCGGTGCTTGGCACAGGCTCTCACTGCAGGTGTGAAGGCAGTTCTAACAGTGTTCTGATACGGTGGATTTTGAACTCCTCCCCAACCCTAAGTCATAAAGTACTTCTTGCTGTTGGCTTGACGCTAACTAAAGCAAGTGCCAACTAGACCGTTGGGACATCAGCCGGGACACTGTCTCTGGGCTCTGTGGTCTACAGTGTCCGTGGCTTAAGCAGCCCCAGCTGAAAGAGCTTGAGTAAAGTCCTACAGTTTGAGCAGCAGTGAGTGTGTTAAATTTGAAACCTTGCATCAGGCCTGAGAAAGCTCCACCACTTGGCTTTGGTCCTTCCCAGGGCCCTTGGGCCTCTCCCTCACCCTGGCCTGCTGGACCCAGTCTGCCCTGGACTGATTTCCAAGGAGTGGCTGTGTGAGGTAGCTGCTGGATTGGGTATTTGCCGCTTTGTGGTGAACTCCCTCTCTCCCTAAGCCATAAGTTCCCTAGATCTTAATAACCTTGTTTTTTTGTTAACCTGACTGCTAGACAAATAAACTTTGGGTGGAGAAGCTAAATATTTCACATCAAAACCTGTCCGCCTCCGCTCCTCCCCGCTCTGGTGTATATTTTTCAAATCATCTCGACACCCAGCAGTAGGACTCAAACTCACAACCCCGAAGATCAAGAGTCACACGCTCTCCTGACTGAGCCCGCCAGGTGCCCCTATACCCTTAAATCAGACTTGCTGATCAATAACCACCGGCCCAGAGACAACCACTGCAACTGTGAGGCCCAGTCATCACTGACCTAAAATTTAAAATCCTGCTGGCTCTGCTCGGGACAGAATGAAATATCAAACATGGTTTTTCCCTTCACAACCTACGGCTGCGGCCCCTGAGGCCGATGGTAGAGAGACCCATGGCTCATCGCCTTCCGCAGCCCGCTTGGCTCGACATCAAGGCAACACAGGCACCATCCACCCAAGACAAACCCTTTTGTGGTTTTATTGCAACATTCACTAATCAGAGGTTACGAGTGATGGAAAATAGGATAAATGTGCCTTATAATGAAAGGTGATGCCTGGATTTGGGGCCGAGAAGGAGCCTGAGGGAGGAAAGGAGCAGCAGTGGCCTTAGTACTGATTGTTCTGTAGCTGTGAGGGGTGATCCTGGGGGCAGCAGGGATGGGGCCAGCAGCTGCTGACGCAGCAGAAGTGGCCTCAGTGTGTAAGGATCTGGGGCATCCAGGTGCCCCTCGACATGGTCTCCCCATCCCACGAGCTAAGAACTGAGAAACGGGGGGACTTGCTTAAGGACGTGCTGCTACTGAAAACAGGTCTGATGCTCAGGCCTCTGTGGGCTTCAGCTCAGACCCCAGTCCCAGCCTGGATGGGACCGGAGCTAAGTATCCCGTCTGAAGCCAGATCTCAGCACCAGGAAGGAACTTTCTACCAGTGACTACTGTGTGTTCGACTGTGAAAACCCTGTAAAGACAAAGTCTAATATAGTCAGAAGGACCGGGCTTTTATATTGTTCCCCCATCTGAAGACTGATAGTTCCCAGTCTCAGACCAAAGTCAGTCAAATGGCTGAAGTTTAGGAACCAAGGTCAAGGCTCTAAGGCAGAGTTTTCTTGGACGCAGTGGGTTTTGGATTTTGAACCCAGCCAGAGGCTATAGGCACACGGTTAACCGTGATGGGCTGGGACTTCCAAAAAGAGATCCATGGTCACAGGCACAAATCACTTCTGGTAAAGAAAACCTGCTGCTGTCTTCAGTTTAAATTTTTTTTCAACCCACATTAAAATAAACTTGGGTTTTCCAAAGAGTACTTAAGTCAGGACAGATCTAAAGGATTATGTAGGTCTGAAACGTTTCGAGGAATTGGGACAGCCCAGAAATCTTTAATTTACTATAAACTGGTGGCCCACAGCCGCTGAAGGAAAAGACGGTTGTCAAAGAAAGCTGGCCTGTGTTTGACCAGACCCTCAAAGGCCATCTGCAGCACATGGCGAGGCAGGAGAAAGAGCCGTGGAATCTGCTTCGTAAGAATTCTGAGGCGTTTCTGAGCCCACAAGAATGTAGATTTGTGGACAGAATCAGGGATACTTCCCGTTTAAATGGACAGTTTCTGTGTCTTCACTTTTCAACCCAGTGGCATCCTTGGACTAAGGATGAGAACAGGCATCCAAAACATGCAGCGGATGTCCTTTCAAGTTCATTCAAAATTCAGGTGCTTCTCAGGGCATGGTGAGCCCTTGTTTCCTCCAAAATGACCAGATTTATTTTTTTTCTTTTTTAATTTAAATTCAATTAATAAGCATATAATGTATTATTAGTTTCAGAGGTAGAGGTCAGTGATTTGTCAGTTGCCTGTAACACCCTGTGCTCATTACAAGTGTCCATCTTTATGCCCATCTTCCCACCCACCTCCCCTCCACCAACCCTCAGTTTTGGGTGTTTTTTTTTTTTAAGATTTTATTTATTTGAGAAGGAAAGTGTGAGCGAGAGAATACAAGCCGGGACAGAGGCAGAGGGCGGGAAAGAAAAAGGCTCCCTGCTCAGTACCAGGACTCCAAGATCATGACCTGAGCCAAAAGGCAGACACTTAACTGACTGAGCCACCCAGGTGCCCGTTTCCCTGTCATTAAGAGTCTCTTATGGTTTGTCTCCCTCTGGGATTTTGTCTTATTTTTCCCTCCCTTCCCCTATGAGCCGTTTTGTTTCTTAAATTCCACATATAAGTGAGATCATATAATTGTTTTTCTATGATTGACTTACTTAGCATAATATCCTCTAGTTCCATCCGTGTCATAGCATATGTCAAGATTTCATTCCTTTTGATGGCTACATAGTATTCCTGTGTGTGTGTGTGTGTGTGTGTGTGTGTGTGTGTGTGTGTGTATACATACATACATACCACATCTTCTTTATCCATTCATCTGTCAGTGGACATCTGGGCTCCTTCCACAGTTTGGCTGTTGTGCACATTGCTGCTATAAACATTGGGTGCACGTGCCCATTTGGATCACTACGTTTGTGTCTTTGGGGTCAATACCCAGTAGTGCAGTTGCTGGGTCCTAGGGTAGCTCTGTTTTCAATTTTTCAAGGAACCTCCGTGCTGTCTTCCAGAGTGGCTGCGCCAGCTTGCATTCCCCACCAGCGGCACAGGAGGGTTCCCCTTTCTCCACGTCCTCGCCAACATGTGCAAAATGACCAGATTTAAATAAGGATGATATTTTTTATGAAAACCTGCATATTCCAAAGGGAAGAATCCCTAGCGCCCCACTTCCTCTGCCTGAGAGGGGTCTTTTAAATACACTGTAATGAAGTTCATCCAACTGCCTCTCCGGGCCGCGAACCTCTCTTCCTGTGGCAGAAAGCGCATCCACTGGCCAGAGCAGTCAGGAATAAACGACTTTACCTCCGCCAGGCGGCATGGCTGTCTCTCAGTTCAGTGCCGTGGAGGGCAGATCCCAGAGGTCAAGAGTCTTGTGATGTCAGGAAAGTGCATAAGACCCTCGGCCCGGGCTGGCAGGTATCAGATGCCAGGGAATGCCTGGCTGGGTGAGTAGATGGGCACAGGGAGCAAGAAAGGCAGAGATCATTGGCACCTGTCGAGGACAATGGATGCCTAGAGAGGTAGCTGAGCCTTCCCCGCACGCCCCCGCTGGCGAACTCTGTCTCCCTCTTGAATACCTCTTGCCCATTCTTGGCCACTCGGGCAGTTCTTCCCTTCCTTGCATTAGAGAGATTTAATTTATCTCCCCGCCCCCCCCAAGAAGATCACCGCTCCCCGCCCGTCCCCCGCAGCCCTCTAATGCGACAGAGCTGATGCTCAGGAGAGAACGGGTTCTGAACGGCCCATCTGGGGACACAGCGCGAACAGCCATCGGGACTAAGAGTTTCAGGCCGGGGGCCCCGAGGGGAGACATGGGCGTCTAACCCCTGCGTCCTGTTTCGGCCGCAGCATCACCGCCACCGCCGCCAGCATCGGAGCCGCCGGCGTGCCCCAGGCCGGCCTGGTGACCATGGTGATCGTGCTGAGCGCTGTGGGGCTGCCCGCAGAGGACGTCACCCTCATCATCGCCGTCGACTGGCTCCTGTGAGTTGGACTAAAGGCACTTCCTCGGCCGGGTGGGGAGGCGGGTGCCCCAGCCGCGCGGCGTCTGCGGCCCGTCAGCATTCTGTCCTCAGATTGCCCAACGAGCCATCTGTCCCCGCTGTCATTTCCCTCCCACCAGGCCATCTGATAACGTGCTTAAACATTAACTCCTCCTAATTCTGAGCCGGGATTCTGAACGGCCAGTGATCTCCATTAGCTCATTCAGACCTGATAATACTCAAGGACAGGAGTTGGGTGCAGGAGCAGAGGATAATAGGGGAAGGAAGCTGGACAAGGTCCCAGACAGTCCAGACCCCAAAGGCTCCCCTCGCCTCTCGGGGCCCTGGGTCAGCCCCACGGGTTCAGAACGGCCTGGTTCGAGGGCAGCCCACCCTCCCGAGATCTTCAGCATCGTCAGGGGCGGTGGCACGAGCAAAGACTCTGGGGTAAGACGGCCTGAGTTGGAATTCCTGTTCCGCATCTCAGTGGCTGTTTGGCCTCAAGCAAGTTCCTTAGCTTCTCGGGGGCCCAGCTGCACGGGCTCTGAGGTGGGAACTATTCTGTGTCTCTCTCCTGGTGGGGGCGTGGTCTGAGCGAGCTAATGTGAGCAGGGAGTCCAGAACAGGGTTCGACAGGCAGTGTGCTCAATCATGGCTGGCTTTATTGTCACCATGAGAACAGTTTGGACAGGTCATGTCTCCCTCGACAACTCTCTCACGTCCACACACACGCATGGGTGCGTGCACACACACACACACACACACAGGGCTGAGGAACACAGAACACCTGGGCAAGAATGGGCCCTATGTGATCCCCAGGTTCAAGTTAGAATGAAGTTGGGGTCCCAGGCTTTATCCTTAATACGCACTCTGTGCCTTGGTCCCCTGGCCCTTGGGGGCACGCAGGGCTCCGAATTGAGCCTTTACTCAGCACCAGCCGGGGCTTACAGGGGAGAACAGTGCCAGCTGGCTGTTGAGAGCAGCTGAAATGGTGAAGATACAGTCACACCCGAAGGAAAAGCTTCCGCCCTGGGAAGGCAGGCCAGGTGGGGCCCCCTCAGCGGCTGGCTGGTCCCGCAAGCCCCCGGCTGAGGTGACACCTTTCTTGCCAAGATACCCTTTCACTGAGGCAAGTGCTTCCAGTTTTCTTTCTAGTGATGAGGGTGGGTTCGCATTTGTCTCCTTTCCCTGATTCTTCCTGGAACCCATGACCTTCACTTCCAAGATACCGAAAGAAGTCAAAGGTCCTATCTAGTCTGTGGGATGAAAAGACACTGGTTGGTTCCTACCAGGGACTAGTTCAGTCCATGGCCTTGTTCTAGATCACAGAAGGGCATCCAGAATGGGGCTGGGCAAACGCTGGTGGCCTTTCCTGTCCTGCAGAGGTGGTTCTCACGAGAAAGTGTTCACGTGCACACTACCTCCCAGCAGGGCCCCCTGTCCTCTCACCAGGACGCCTTCTCGGCTGCATGTTTTCTTCCCACAGCATCTCCTCCAAGCTTTGCAGAGTTAAGGCTGGCTCGGGGTGCCACAAGGAGGAAGCCACTCCTTGGCTGGTCCAGCTTTCTGGCTCTGTGCTCTGTAGTATCCCTGCTGACTTGCTCGTAGAGTGGCTCAACGTGGCAGAGAAACGACTCCTCTCAGGACACACAAACACACAGGAACCCTCAGCTGCACCCACAGACACGCACTCCCCACCAGACATCTCTCACGGGATCCCCTCCCCTTAGTCAAGAGAGAGCCTAGAAAAGTTCCAAGATTGGGGGGCAGGGGGTTTCACAGCTTGTGCAGTTCTGACCCTTCCTCACATTTCTTTGGGAGGAGAGGATGGAATGTGGGGAGACTGGTGTTGGATTTAGGAGGGTCATTGTGCCTCAGCAGGAGCACACACCCGGGGAGCCCGTTTGCTCATTCTGCACTTCTGTAAGCCACCGTCTGCCCCAGGCCTGAGAGGAGCGGAGCCTCTGAGGCGATCACCAGGATGACAACTTTCTCCATTTGCTTAATTTGTAACTGAATGCTTCAGATCCTTGTCTCTGTCCAGTGTCAACTGGAAATGAACTGCGGACCTCCTGTCTCTCTCCTCCCCAGGGACCGGTTCAGGACCATGGTGAACGTCCTCGGGGACGCGTTTGGGACAGGCATCGTGGAGAAGCTGTCTAAGAAGGAGCTGGAGCAGATGGATGTTTCATCTGAAGTCAACATCGTGAACCCCTTTGCCTTGGAATCCACAGTCCTGGATAATGAAGATTCCGACACCAAGAAGTCCTACGTCAACGGAGGCTTCGCGGTGGACAAGACTGACACCATCTCTTTCACCCAGACCTCACAGTTCTAGAATCCCTGGCTTCACAGGACCAGGAATGATGAAGGACAGCTCCAAGAGAGTCATCTCTTAGCAAATCCAAACATTAAATAAGGAAGAGAAAAACACGAATGGCCAACTGTACATTTGATTTGATACACAGACTTCCAGATTATTTTCTATATTTGAATTCACAGCTTTTGCTCTCTGGGTTCTGGGATTTGGGGGTGGGTAACATGAACGAAAACAGAAGAAAAGGAAAGCTGGATTGTCTGCAATGTAAAAATTCTACGAGAGACAAAGTTTGGAAGAAGATAGAGTAGTAACTGTTGGATTAGGACATGGACATGGAAGGAAAATTGCTTTCTCATACACAGCCCAGTGTTTTGGGTTTTTAAAAAAAAATACTCTCATTGATTACAACTTTTACTCAAGCTTTCTATTGGCATGGATTTCCTTTGACTTCTCACATTTTTATAGATTACAGTGCATATAAACACCCCTCCCCCATTAATGTGCCAAATTGTCCATTTTTGACTCATCTCCAGCCAATTTCAAAGTAACTGCTTTGAAAGAAAACAGACCAGCACAGTTCTGCTATCAGAGTTTTAAGACGGGTGTGGGGTTTTGTGGGAAGGGTTCTTTTTTCAATGTACTGTATTGGGACACTGGTAACTAGTAACCCAGTGTTCGGTATAGAGCTAGATAGATATATATATGTGTACATATTTATTATTTTCATATAAGTTGCCAGACAGAGATCAGAATTGAACCGTCAATGTGAAACAAAGAGCTCTCCTCGTACTTGAACGATAACTACGATCTCAATCCAGACCTGCTTTAGGGCTTCTCCAAACTCCTGTCTCAGGAGCAGGAGAATGAAAAATCATGTCGTCTGACTGTTCCACGTTTGCGTATCAGCCTCAAAGCAGACGTGTCTTACAGTGATTCTCCAAGATGGCAATGCTGTTCATCTACGACTCCCGGACTCGACTATACTGGGAGGGAATCCCTGTCAGCACTGCATAAGATGGCACACAGAGGTGTCAATCGCGTAAGGCTGGATGTGCTGTTATCCAGCTGGAAGTCTCCATTCTTCCGAGGTCAGTTATACCCACTTAAAAATGACAGGACTTCACCCTTTGGTACCCACGGGGCTCAAACCATAGTGGCAAGCTCCCAGCTAAGTTGTATTTCAATATGGGTTTGATGGATCGAACAAGTGACATTGGGCAGAAAAAGCACCGTCCCTGCCCTGTATTCTTGCAGAGTTCGGTCCCATGAAATGAGACGTGGTTATCAGTGGTTCAGGGAAATTCTCCCATTATATGAAACTCGTCTCCTCCTCAGGGAGGTTCGTTCCAACTGCTAGTCTAGCCACCTCGGCCCTGCTCCTGACCATCCATTTCCTGTCATTCTTCTGCTAATTTGTGAAGATAGTTGATTAAAAAGTCTGTGCTTCGGCTCTCGCCTTGTAAATAACGCTTAACATAAAAACTTGTATTTACACCGAGACCGAAATAGTCGCGCTCCTGCAGTACCGAGCAGCCAACGGAAGCCTGTGCTCTGGTATTTAAGAAACCAGATGCTGTGCCAAAGGTCGTGGAAGAGTAAGTACGAGCTCAGTATTGACCACCCGTCCCTGGGATCTAGTGGAGAATGAGCCTGGACTGTCATCATACACCATCAATACAGACCAGTGATTCAACAGGAGATTTAAAAGGCAAACACGGCTGGTGCGCATTGGAAGTCTGTCTAAATACTGATGCGGCTGAATCCCTCATTTGTCCTGGGCTGACAGGTCTGACCACCTTGGCAGGTGGCTGGGATCTTAGGTGAGGGAGGTGGCAGAGCTGCTGGTGACCTCAGGTCACCCTTACTTGGAGTGAGTTTGTAACCAGCCTCTTAACACACTGTGCTGTTAACCCGTAAAAGAGAACAATGTTCCATCCCAGTCTCAATAAATACTTCCGTCCTTCCTCCTGGCCAGCCTCCTTCTCCCTTTATTCTTTAATCTCACGTACTCAGAAGGGGCGTGGGAAGGTGGGGACATGGTCAGTGGATTCAGAGCGAAAACGGATTATTGTTTACACCCAAGGTTGGGAAAGCCGGGCTTGACGAAAAGTAAGGGGATGCTTTGCGTGAATCTGCGGGGATGGTAAGGCTGAAATACAGGGCCCTAAACGGTGGAGAGTTTGTCCGTATTTTATCACTGAGATGAAAGGGAAGGTATAATTTGACTAGAAATTCCTGTACTAGGAGGGAGTTTTATCTCCATGTCATGGTGCCCTGGTTTCACGGAGGGACCAGTCCTGCCCTCTGAGATGTGCCTACAAACAACAAATGGGTCATGACAGGGCTCTCCTGGTGGACTCACTCATCTATGACCAACAACAATGTACAGCTCCCTACCCTGAGAGAAGACAGTGTCTTACAGAAGTGCTTACCACCACCTGGACAGACTAACTGAGGACAGGTACATCTTCAGGTGACGCGGGATGCAACACCAGCTCCCCAACTACTCAGACTTATTTGCAAGAGTTAATCCACCTGAGCAGGGCACCCCAGGACTTGGATCTTGCCCAGAGTACACTCACGTACTGAGAAACAGTGTTACCCGCTCTCCTAAGGGACTTGGTCTCAACAGATCTTTGTGAGCCCAGTGGGTACAAGGCCCTTTGTTAAAAACACACCCCATTTGGGGCGCCTGGGTGGCTTACTGGATTAGGCCTCTGCCTTCTGCTCAGGTCATGATCTCAGGGCCCTGGGATTGAGCCCCGCATCGGGCTCTCTGCTCAGCAGAGAGCCTGCTTCCCCCTCTCTCTCTGCCTGCCTCTCTGCCTACTTGTGATCTCTCGGTCAAATAAATAAATAAAATATTTTAAAAAAAACAACACCCCATTCTTGGGAGAGCCGGGGAAACTATGCTTGGCTCGTAACCCGGCAGTGAGCCAGCAATGGTGTTGGCTTTACAGGTGTTGAGAATCTTCCCTCCTGGAACAGAAAGAGGAAATGGTCCCGCAGAGCCTTGGTAGAATGCCAAGAAGATTCTGTGCAACAGGATCCATAGTCTGTACTCCCTAACTGCCCAGCAAGGCACCAGAGAAACCAGTGAGTGGACGCACCGCCCTGACAGCTAGTCAGCTCTGGGACTCGTGCCAATGGTGTAAGCCCCGATTCTTATCCTGTGAAGTGAGGATAACAAATCTTGTCTCGTGAGACTGCTTTATGTATCAGATGAGAAAACGGATGTGGTGCATTTAGTGCATTACATGTCCAGTAACTGCTAGTGCCTCTTGCCCCAAAGAACGCTGTACGCCCTCACCCCCCGTTTGCAGGGGTGAACCACAGACAGGCAGCTTCACGAGTTCAGTTTTAGCCCTTACCACTCACGTGGCTGAGGACTAGACCTCTCACTGCTTGGCCTTACTACCCGGGTTATTGGAGCAAACAGTAAATCCAACCTCGTGAGACTTAATAATGCACTCTGAAAAACAATCTGAAGGGTTTGAAGAGGTGGGGGGGGGGGTGGGAGGTTGGGGGAACCAGGCGGTGGGTATTAGAGAGGGCACGGATTGCATGGAGCACTGGGTGTGGTACAAAAACAATGAATACTGTTATGCTGAAAAATTTTTTTTAAATGATTAAAAAAAAAATAAGCAACCCCCATTCCATAAAGGGGGAAAGCCTGTTCTGAAAAGGGGACATTTCCACCTCAACAACCTAAGACCTTGAACATTTCCTCCTGCAGAAGATCACACAGGGATGAAGCACAGGTGAGTGGCCCCATCTTTCTTCCGTGCTCCGAGACACACGGGGGACTGGAGGGGCTCGGGCACAGGCTTGAGCCTGAGATGCCCATTCGTGGAGCAGCCCTTCCCACATGCTGAAATCACATAGGACACGAAGTTCGCTTTTGTTGCCTTGGTCCCTAAACCTCACGTGAACCGTCCCCACCTGCTGCGGCAGACTTTGTTCTGGGCCCCACGTGGGGCTTTGTAATATCCCCTCTGCGGGGCAGCCCGCCTCCCTCCCCTGCAGTCGTGGACTTCTTAACTGAAAGCCCGGTCATGTAAACAACCAGAAGCAGGCCTTGCCCGGTTCACTTAGGGAACAACCACCTGATCTGTTTATATTGGATTAGGTGACGGCGCCTCACCCCACGAAGTTACTGACCGTGCGTGGGAGACCACTGGGGACGTGTCTCGGGGGCCTAGGCTGAGTAAGGCCACAAAACTCCTAAGCAAGCCATAAGATTAAGCATATAATTGATGCCCCATTTGCCCTCTCACTAGGAAAACCCAGTGCTGGGCGAGATTCAGAGGCGGTCTCTCTGGGATTACAGACACATTTCTGGTTTCATCTACAAATCTCCACTTTGCCCAACTGCAAGGCATCACAAGGTTCGGTACAGTTATTAGTAAACCCTCCAAGCCCAGATAAAATCAATAGCCCTTTTGTTGCTGGAAGAAAGGAGAAAGAAAAGCAGTGGCCTCCTCAGGAGACCGTTCACTGATCTCTAGAGGCCTTGCTCGCCTGGAGCTGGGAAGCTCTGACCTCAGGACAGCAAAATCAGGATATTCCGTAGAGAGAAGCTGCCCCACAAGAGTACGGTTTATCCAAAGATGGAGGCTGGGGCGCCTGGGTGGCTCAGTGGGTTAAGCCGCTGCCTTCGGCTCAGGTCATGATCCCAGAGTCCTGGGATCGAGTCCCGCATCGGGCTCGCTGCTCAGCAGGAAGCCTGCTTCCCTTCCTCTCTCTCTGCCTGCCTCTCTGCCTACTTGTGATCTCTCTCTGTCAAATAAATAAATAAAATCTTAAAAAAATAAAAATTAAAAATAAAAATAAAACAAAGATGGAGGCAAAGAAATCCAGAAACTAACATACAGAATCCACCAAACTCCTGAGCGGTAGTATCTAGAATCCAAGCCCAACCCCACTGCCCCCCACCCACCCCTCAACTTCTCTCTGACCTGACCGACTGGATGGAGGCTCTGGGAGCTGCCTTTCCTCCATGACTCAGGAAAGCTCTTTACTGGATTATATGAGGACATCACATCCTCTTTCCTCACTTCAAGGTATCTGAGGGAATGCAAAGCAAGTTTGCATCATCTGGGCATTTGAGAGTCAAAGATCTGGCTGCCAGGGCAGAAAAATGAGGAGTCTGGAGATCTGCTGGTAGTTTGTTTTTTTTTTTTTTAATTTATTTGACAGAGATCACAAGTAGGTGGAGAGGCAGGCAGAGATAGAGGAGGAAGCAGGCTCCCCACTGAGCAGAGAGCCGGATGCGGGGCTTGATCCCAGGACCTTGGGATCATGACCTGAGCCGAAGGTAGAGGCTTTAACCCACTGAGCCACCCAGGCGCCCCCTGCTGGTAGTTTTTAACCTCGTCCGGCCCCATGGGAAAACGTAGGTTTTTCCAAGGTGAGGATAAGAGTGGTTGAAATGAGTTGAGTGTTTGGTCCCAAGAGAAGGCCCCACTCATCACTGCACGGATGTTTCTCCGTCTTCTGACAGGCCCTCAGAAAGTGCTGAAGGATGCACACTTTAAAGATGGCTTTGATCTTCCTCCAAGCATGCAAATGTAATTTTCCTTTAAGGACTCCTTGTGTTTCCAAGGTCCTCTGCTTAGCTTGGCAAGAATAATTCAAGGCCAGCTCAAAGATCTGTATGAGCTGAGGCTTGGGGTGGGGCTGGGGAGGAGAGTTGGGGGAGTTTCTCCAGAATCAATCTGTGGATAAAGAAATATCCGGATCTTTAGGAAATTGTGTGGGTCTCACAAGGGTCTGAAAAGTGCTACTGTGTAACACATACTTGAGTTATTTACACAGAAAACAAACCAGCAGCAGTTAGCTAGAGGAACATAGCTGATCCTTCCCCAACGCTTGCTCTTGTCTTCCCAGCACTCCAAATTGGCTTCAATGCCCAGAGCTAATCCATTAATCCTGTTTTCCTAATTTAGCCAGAAAGGGTCAGACAGACAAGAATGGGTCAACTTCCCATTAAGCACACACACACTCAAAGCTCTTTGCTGGGTCAGGAGGGGCCAGTTAGGAAAACATGCCCCCTATAGCCGAGAAATCCGGAGAGCGAACAAGGCAGGGGAAAAGGCTACCGAGCCTGACTTTCTGGCACGAAGGAAAAGTCTGTTCCAATGCCATCCCAGGCAGACAGCCACCTACCCTGTTCTCCGGCAACATCACCTCTTGTAAAGATGACACTCGAAGGCAAATAAAGGTCCAGTTTCTTTTTTTAAGATTTATTTATTTGAGGCGGGATGGACAGGGGGACAGGGACAGAGAGCCTCAAGCAGACCCACACAGGGCTTGACCCCACCACCCTGCAATCATGACCTGAGCCGAAACCAAGAATCAGATGCTTAACCGACAAGATCCAGGTGCCCCAGGTCCAATTTCTTGGAAGATGTTGACCTGACCATAGGGCTGCAGGCTCTAAGGGAGGAGTTTTCTCCCTGCCAGGACGAGCACAGAGGGGACGGATGACACGACTCCAGAAAAACCAACAGCAGCAGCACCACCGAGCAAGCTCATTTTTATTGACTTGACAAATGTTTGCAAAGCAGTTACTCTGTGGCCAGCACTGTTCTTAGCAGGGAACAAATATTAACTCATTAAAAATATATATATTGGGGCGCCTGGGTGGCTCAGTGGGTTAAGCCGCTGCCTTCGGCTCGGGTCATGATCTCAGGGTCCTGGGATCGAGCCCCGCATCGGGCTCTCTGCTTGGCGGGGAGCCTGCTTCCTCCTCTCTCTCTGCCTGCCTCTCTGCCTGCTTGTGATCTCTCTCTGTCAAATAGATGAATAAAATCTTTAAAAAAAAAAAAAAATATATATATATATATATATTAACTCATTTAATCCCAACACCACCATGAAGTAGGGACTGTTATTATCCCCGTTTCTAAAGAGGAGGAAACTGGTACAAAAGGTTCACTTGCCCAGGATCACACAACAGAGATCACCCGGCAATTTGGCTCCATGTCCACATTCTCCGCCAGGTGATGAGAGCCAGAGAAGGCCAGGAGTGCTAACTCGAGTTTGGGGGGCCTAAATTTTCAAGACAAACCATCATGATTGTTGACACCTACCAAGTGTTGACTGTGCCCGACACTGTCCTAGTTTAGTGCCCCATGGCATTTATCAGCCTCCACACTCCTAGCAGGCGGGTGTTATCGCCCTCGGCTTTCCAGATAAGGGAACTGTGGCTCAGAGAGTGACGGGATTGCCCCAAGTTCACACAGCTGGGACTCAAACCCGATTCCAAAGCCGGCGTTCCTAACCATCAAGGTGCTGCTTCACTGTGCATAAAAACTCCACGCAAATGGAAAGCAAGGGGAATCAAAAACCTCCCAGCCAGGAAGAGCCCAGGCCCACATAGCCTTGCCAGTGAATTCTACCAAGTATTTAAAGAATACCAAGGATACAAAAATACTGATTCGAAGGGACATGTGCACACCAATGTTTACAGCAGCATTATCGATGATAGAAACATACGGAGGGGCATCTGGGTGGTTCAGTCAGTTAAGCATCTGCCTTCGGCTCAAGTCATGATCCCAGGGTCCTGGGATCGAGCCCCATATCAGGCTCCCGGCTCAGCGGGGAGTCTGCTTCTCCCTCTCCCGCCCACACCCCCACTTGTGTGCATGCGTGCTCTCTTTCTCTCTAGCTCTCTCTAAGTAAATAAAATCTTTAAAAATATATATATAAGCAGAGTTAACGCTTTCAAATTCATCTTCCAAGGCCAGAATTACCCTGAAATCAGAGGCAGACAAGGTCATTACAAGAAGAGAAAATTATAAGCCAATATCCCTGATGAACATAGATGCAAAAATCCTCAACAAAATATTAGCAAACTGAATTCAATAGCTCATTTATTAAAAGGACCATACACCATGATCAAGTGGAATTTATTCCTGAGGTATGAGGATGATTTAACATCCACAAATCAGGAAGTGTGATATGCCACGGTAATGACAACAAATGGCCATCTCAACAGATGCAGAAAAACCATTCAACAAAGTTCAATATCCTTTGTGATAAACTCTGAACATATAGGAGGAACATACTAATACTACAACGTAATAACAGCCATATACGACAAGCCCACAGATGACATCATACTCAATGGTAAGAAGATAAAAGCTTTTCCTATAAGACCAAGAACAAGACAACGATGTTCACTCCCACCACTTTTCTTCAACACAGTACTAAAAGTCCTAGTCAGAGCAATGAGGCAAGGTAGAGAGAAGAGGCATCCAAATCAGAAAGGAAGAAGTAAAATTGTCTGTTTGCAGATGACATTATATATAGAAATCCCAAAAGACACCATCAAAAAACTGCTTGAATAAACAAATTCAGTAAACTGATGGGACATAAAATCAATACACAAAAATCAGTTGAGTTTCTATACATTAACAACAAATTATTAGAAAAAGAAATTAAGGAAACAATTCTATTTATACTAGCATCGTAAAGAATAAAATAATTAGGAATAAATTTAACCGAAGAGGCTTAAGACCTATACTTTGAAAACTAAAACTGATGAAAGAAATTGAAAGAGACACAAGAGAATGGAAAGAAATTCCAGGCTCACAGACTGGAAGAATTAAGATTTTTAAATGTCCATACAACCCAAAGCTTACTATAGATTCAACCCAATTTCCAATACAATTCCAATGGTATTTTTTTTGGAAATAGAAACAACAATCTTCTCTTTCCCTATGAAACCACAAAAGCCCTCCAAATAGTAAACGCAATCTCGGAAAAAAAAAAAACAAAAAACAAAAAACCAAAGATGGAGTCATCACACTTCCTGATTTCAAGCAGTATTACAAAGCTATAGTAATCAAAACGGTACTGGGATAAAAACAGACACAAAGATCAACAAAACCAAATAGAGAGACCAGAAATAAACCCATGTATATATACTCAATTAATTAATTTTTGACAAAGGAGCAAAGAATATACAATGAGGAAAAAATAATCTTCAATAAATCAGAAAACTGGATGTCCACACACTGAAGAATAAAACTGGACCCATATCTTACACGACACACAAAATGAACTCAAGATGGGTTAGAGACGGGGCGCCTGGGTGGCTGAGTCAGTAAGCACCTGCCTTCAGCTCAGGTTATGATCCCAGGGTCCTGGGATCAAGCCCCATATCGGGCTCCCGGCTCAGCAGGAAGCCTGCTTCTCCCTCCCTCACTCGCCTGCTTATGTTCTCTCTCACTCGCTGTGTCTCTCTCTGTTAAATAAATAAATAAAATCTTTTTTTTTTTAAATGGGTTAGAGACATAAAGTAAGACCTGAAACTGTCAAACTTCTAAGAAATAAACATAGGGGAAAAGCTCCTTGACATCCACCCTGGCAAGGACTTTTTTGGATTTAACACTAAAAGTAAAGGTTAAAGCAAAAATAAGTGGCGGGGGGGCACCTGGGTGGGGCAGTCAGTTAAGCATCCAACTCTCAGTCTCAGCTCAGGTCTGATCTCAGGGTCCTGAGATCGAGCTCCACCTCAGACCCCACGCTCCATGGGGAGTCAGCTTCAGTCTCTCCCCGTCGTCCTCTGCCCCTCCCCACTGATCGCTCTCTCTAAATCAATCTTTTTTAAAAAATAATAAACAAGTGGGACTACATCAAACTAAAAATCATCTCAGCAAAAGAAATCACCAACAAAATGAAAAGGCAGTCTATGGAATGGGAGCAAATATTTGCAAACCATCTATCTGTAATCATAATCACAGGACACAGGAACTCCTACAACTAACTTGACAGCAGAAAGCAACCCCGTTTAAAAACGGGCAAAGGGGGCACCTGGGTGGCTCAGTGGGTTAAGCCGCTGCCTTCGGCTCAGGTCATGATCCCAGAGTCCTGGGATCGAGTCCCGCATCGGGCTCTCTGCTCTGCAGGGAGCCTGCTTCCTCCCCCCTCTCTCTGCCTGCCTCTCTGCCTACTTGTGATCTCTGTCTGTCAAATAAATAAAATCGTTAAAAAAAAAAAAGAAAGAAAAGAAAACATCTTCACTGAATAAAATATTAAAAAAATAAAAATAAAAATAAAAAATAAATAAAAACGGGCAAAGGAGGGGTGCCTGGGTGGCTCAGTGGGTTAAAGCCTCTGCCTTCAGCTTAAGGTCATGATCCCAGGGTCATGGGATCGAGCTCCACACAGGCTCTCTGCTCAGCAAGGAGCCTGCTTCCTACAACCTCTCTCTCTGCCTGCCTCTCTGCCTACTTGTGATCTCTGTCAAATAAATAAATAAATAAATCTTAAAAAAAAAAAAAAATGGGCAAAGGACCTGAATAGACATTTTTCCAAAGAAGCTCTCCAAATGGTCAGTAGATATGTGAAAAGTACTTGACATCACTCATCAAGGAAATGGAAATCAAACCACAGGGAGATGTCGTCTCCGATCTGTTAGTCTACTATCAAAAACGATAAGAGAGAACAAATACGTGAGAACGTGGACAGACAGGAACCCTCATGCCCTGTTGGAGGGAATGGCAGACGGTGCCGCCACTGTGGGAAACGGCACGGAGGTTCCGCAAGAAATTGAAAAGGAGCTACCCTCTGATCCAGCAAGCCCACGTCTGGGTACGTATCCAAAGGAATGAAATCACCACCTCAAAAAGATGCCCGCACTCCCAGGTTCACTGCAGCACAATTCACAAGAGCCAATATGGGAAAACAACCGAAATGCCCAGGGTGAATGAACAGGAAAAACGAACACAATATATACACGCAATGGAATAGTATTTGATCTTAAAACCAAAAAGAAGGAAATCCTGCCATTCACAACAACATGGATGAAACTGGAGGGCATTATGATACGACATAAACCAGACAGAGAAAGAAAAATATACTGTGGGGCACCTGGGTGGCTCAGCCGGTGAAGCGTCTGCCTTTGGCTCAGGTCACAACCCCGGGGTCCTGGGATTGAGCCCCGCATCGGGCTCCCAGCTCAGCGAGGAGTCTGCTTCTCCCTGTCGCTCTGCTGCTCCCCCTGCTTGTGTTCTCTCACTGTCTCTCTCTCTCTGTCAAATAAATAAATAGGGGCGCCTGGGTGGCTCAGTGGGTTGAAGCCTCTGCCTTCCGCTCAGGTCATGATCCTGGAGTCCTGAGATCGAGCCCCGCATCGGGCTTTCTGTTCAGCAGGGAGCCTGCTTCCCTTCCTCTCTCTCTCTCTGCCTCTCTGCCTACTTGTGATCTCTGTCTGTCAAATAAAGAAATAAAATCTTTAAAAAAAAAATAATACTAAATAAATAAATATCTTTTTAAAAAAAGAAGAAGTAGAAGAAAAGAAAAATACACTGCATGGGATCCCATATGTGGAATCTGAAACACAACAGTCCACTTCCTAGTAACAGAGGAGAATGTGGTTTGTCGGGGGCTGGGGTGGGGGGGTCCGGGAAGGGCTGGTGAACGGGTACACGCTTCCATCTGATGTACAACGCCGTCGCTCTGCCTGACAGCCCTGTACTGCCCAACTCACGTTTACTAAGAGCAGAACTTACGAGTTCTCACCGAACAAAAACCGGAAGAGTAAATACGTGAGGTGAAGGTGTGTTCATTAACTCGGTGACGAAGATCCGTCCCCCATGTATACATGTATCAAATGCTCACACCGTACACTTTAAATATATTACAGTTTTGTCAACCGTATCTCAATAAAGCTGGAAAAACCGCCTACAACGTAAAAAGGGAAAGTATCTACATTTACTTTCCTATTTACTACAAAGTAAAAAGCATGGAAGTACCCAAGTGTCAAGTCTTTAAAATTACTCCTTTTCTTCAAAGCGTCTGTCCTGTCATTTGTTGGGATCCTTGGTCCTCAAGCCGCCCCCTCCTCACTGTCCCATTCCAGCGCAGACTGGAGCGCATGTGTAGTTCCCCCGCCTGACCTCCCTTGGAGCCCAGACAGTGTTGTCGGACCCGCGCTCCGGGTCACTTTCAGCTCTTTCATTCTAGCCTCATCCTGCCAAGGGTTCTTGCCTGTCGTGAAGCCAGAGGTGGGAAGGCAGCAGAATAAAACCAGGTCCCCTATTTCTCCTTTCCTTTCTTGCTGATGCTCAGAGGGTGGACAGCGGTCCTTGGGCTCAGCCTCCCCTTCCTCCCTCTCACCAGCACCTTATTCCCCTGGCTTCTAGCCCCACAGCTCTCCTAAAACTCCATGGTAAACCCAACGGGCACTTCTCAGTGGCCCGCTCGTACTCTTGTTGGCACTGTTTGTCACTGTTCATTGGCTTGTTTCAGTTTTAAGATTTATTTATTTGTTTATTTGACACAGAGAGAGAGAGAGCGCACAAGCAGGGGGACTGGCAGGCAGAGGGAGCAGACTCCCCGCTGAGCAGGAGGAGGCTCCATCCCAGGACCGTGAGATCATGACCCAAGCTGAAGGCAGACACTTCACCGACTGAGCCACCTAGGCGCCCCCACTGGCCTGTTTTCCACTAAGCTCTGCTCCCTTGACTACTAAGACATTAGAAGTGCCGTCCCGATGCTCTCCCATCATCTTAGTCACCTGTGCAACCTCCTTCAGCTGCTCCCTTCCCTCAGGCCTCACCTCTGCCCACTGCCAAATACACAGGAGCCCCTCAAACATTTGTGGTTTGAATGAACAAACCCCATTTCCTCCTGCTCTCCCTCTCCACGCTCTCCACCAGAAATTCACTCATTATTATGGCTTCCAGTACCACCTCCATGCAGACAATTACCAAAATGTGGATCCACAAAATCCATGGCCGTTCTTGGTGGCTTCCCTGATCTCTGGCCAAATTTCAGGTACAGATCCCCAGTGTCTACTGGGCATTTCCCTTAGACCTCTCCGGCATCTTTTTTCAACTGAGATTATCCAAAAGCAACATTGTACATTTCTTTTGTGGTCTCTCTTTTCAGAGTCAGCAACCATGTTTTCAAAATCCCCCTTATTTCCACAGAAACCTGGCATCATAACAATGTCTTCCCTCTTTGACCTCAAAAGGTTTCAAGTTGTGAGGCAGGTCTGCAGGGGCTCGTGCATGTATTTTAATCTCTCCACTTTGGCGGCAGCAGCTAGTGACAGCCCCCAAGTGATAGGGTTCCCTCTTTGCGAAATGAGCCACCCAAGACTTAGCATCTATTTGGACATGATAATTGGGCGGGGTGCATCCCGGCATCTTCTCATCCCTCGGACTTCTCAAATAAGCAACATGTAACTTGCTAAGTCTCTAAATTCTATTGACAATAATGAGACCTTCCTTCATAGGAGGAAGAAGATTCAGAAGTAACAACATAAGAACCCCCACCTAAATTCAAGAGAAGGCCCCCACTAGCTCTGAGTCCTACTGCCAAAAACACACCATGAAAAAAATTATATATATAATATATATATATATTATATATATATCCCCCTGAAAGGTTGACTTGGCCTCATCTTTTATTCTCAGTCCTGAGTTCATCTCACTGAGGTCACGGAGAATGCCAATCTGTAACGTAAAGGACGCTGTGTCCTCATGTTGGCAGAGTGATTATTCTCTCAATCAATACCTCATTCCTGATGATTAAATAATTTGCCTTCACTTTGCAGCTCAGCCCTGGCCAGCTGCCTTACAGGAGCCAGTCTCCCCCACCCTGCACCCCACGCACCATCAGAGCACCATTAAAATAAGTTGCCTGATTTTTTCTTCCTGTCCCCGATGTTTAATGGCCGCTTTCGTCTCTGTGACCCTCCCACCCAGTCCAGAATTGAAGGTCCTCATTTCCAGACTTCTTCAAGGACTATGTCCTAGCCTCCCTGCCGAGAGGCTCTACCCACTCCCAAACCACCGTGTATAGGATCATCAGATGAAAGCCTGCCTTTCCATCCCAACTTCTAACGGCTTTGTACTGTCCACAAGACAAATTCTCATACGCAGGGTCTAATATTTAAGCCACTTCAGAAGCTGTCCCTAGAGGGTATTTCCTCCTTTTCCGTACACAGATCTCTCATTAGATTCCAGGTTCCTCACTTTTCCCAAACCTCTTCTCCACCTGGTCTTCCTACTCCTTGATGTCAAAAACTTCTTGGTCCTCAGCCCCAAGACCTCAACATCTCTAACCCATTATTTCTCACCTTCTGGAACCCAGAGAAGTAACAGTACCTTGGTCCACAGTCAGATGCTGCATTATTAATTTGAGACTTGATTATAATATAACAGAGTGCCACAAACTACTGATAATAATTCAGCATCATTATTCGATACTCTTTTTTCTTAAGATGTTATTATTTAGAGAGAGAGAGCAGGGGGAGGGGCAGAGAGAGAAAGAATCCCAAGCAGACTCCGCATTGAGCACACAACCCAGTGTGGGGCTCGATCTCACAACCCCAAGATCAGTACCACCGGTGCAGAAACCAAGACTGGGAATGCTTAACCGATGGAGCCCCTCAGGTGCCCCTCATTATTGGATATTCTTAATACGAGTCAAAACACATGGCAGTGGACAGGATTCAGCTTCAGACCAGCTTTATGTGGCCACAGAGCCTTTTGTTTTCGATCCGAGCTTGGAGACCTGGAATGGAGGTGGAGGGGGTGGACTTACACTGTCCAGTTCCCTCAGTCCCCACTGGTTACCTCAAACCCCACTGCTTCGGACGGTCACGAATCCCGCAATGGAGTCTGCAACAGCTTCTGAGAGTCACACAGGCCGCATCTCAGGGCCCTAGCAAGTCCAGGGACTCCTGAAGGCACAAGCTCTACCTTCTACTCCTCACAGGGCTCATCACTACCCCCACCCCCCAGGGCACGATACCATACTGAGAACACAGTAGGAGCCTAATAAATGCAAATTGGGTGAGCCCATATGCGACTGTGGAACTGATTTAGTGAACTGTCAGGGCTGGAAGACCAGGGGACTCCATGAACACAGGGTGGCATCCTTCACCCGTGCAGAACTTCCCTTATGCAAGGACATGTGACCGTCTCACGATGGCGCTTTCTCACCACGAACCCAGCACTTCCAGCAACGACCCGGTTACACACAGTCCGTCCCTGCGAGTCACCCCACTGAAACGGCCGTGAGAGTTACCTCCGTCCATGAAACCAACATAAGTGTCAGTTCCCGGAGGAAAAGGAACAGAGATTTCTAGTTGGGGGCAGAGGAAGGGAGGTGGCTTCCTAAACACGCTATTTACAAACATCACATTCCAGGGATATGAAATCAGAGCAGAAAGTCTCTCTCGTTGACCTCAACAAGAAGCGGCTGACCTCGTTCCAACTCCTGTCAGGAGAACTCAGTTGCTCTGTCACTCTGCTGGAATGTTCAGAGCTCATTTTTGCACACCCCTTAGGTTGAATGATCTAGGATGCACAAGCCTCGGGGAGAATCAGGTGACAAATTGGGGGTGGCAGAAAGTGGTAGAAAGAATATGAGGTTAAGAGACAAAACAGACCATGACTTGGAAATTGGCTCAGGCACTCATTAGCTCTTCTGAGCCTTGGTAGCCTTAGCGCAAAAAAAAAAAAAAAAAAAAGCGGGCAGGAGGCCAAACGCCTTCCTCAAATAATGAAACGAGATGCCGATGGTAACAGCCGGTACTTACGGAAGCTTCTTTTGTGCCGGGCACCAATACACAGTGCTGGACAGTGACGTCACAAAGTGGATACTGTAATCCTCCAACGTACGGGGACAGATGCTGAGACACAAAGAGATTCTAGGTCACTTTGCCACGGTCACTCACCCAGGACACGGCAGGGGCAGGACTGAAATCCAGGTGCACTCCAAAGCCCTCACTGTGGTGCCCTTGGGAAGCTCCTGGCACCCAACAAAGGAACGAAAAAATGAGGAAACGCTTTACTCCACTTCTTTACTGGGATCCCAAGTATCCCAAAGTTAGATGGTAAGGTCTTTACAAGGCTGTAACTCTCCCTCAGCGTTGCCTTGTCCTGGCCTCTGTGGAAGGGACTGGAATAAATCGCCCTCCACACCCACTCAAGCTGGGAGGACAGGCAGTAAGACAGCCCGGCTGGTTCCCAGACGATCCCAACCCAGCACAGCCTTCGACTCTCACCTGAGCTCGAACTCTCTGCCTTGCCAGCGGGCTCCCTTCTCCCTCTGCCCTTTAAAGCCCTACTTCTGGGGGCACCTGGGTTTCGGCTCAGGTGGTGATTTCAGGGTCAGGAGATTGAGCCCCGAGTCTGCTGGAGAGTCTCTCTCCCTCTTTCTGCCCCTCCCACTTGTGCTCTTTCTCTCTAAAACAAATCTTTTCAAAAATAATAAAGTCCAAATGCGGATGGTTCAGCAATCTGGCAGCCCCCACAAATCCCCTTCACCATATCCGGGGCTGGCCTTGGTGACCCTGAGCGCTGTCAGCTTGGTGTTCCTGGTGTTGAAGCTTGCCTCCCCGACCCCGTGTGACCCTCCCACTCAGACAAAGCAAATCCGGCCCCTATATCACGGTTATTGCCTGTCTTATCAGAGGCAAAGCTGCAGTCTCGGAGCCACAGACAGCAAAGGAGCCCCAGCAGGAGATTTACAGGTAGATGAGGAGGACTGATTGTACACCATGGGCTACGGGCACTTTTTAAAAATAAAGATAAGAAAAATACATACTTACAGGAGTGCTGGAGGCTCGCTCTAAAAGATACAGAATCCCCAGGAGGACAATTCAGACTGGGATCGCCTTAATCTGCTGGAGAAGCTTCGACAACCCACCCATCCTGGAAATGCCCCTTTGCAGCAAGGAAAAGCTCTAGTCCTCGGCATGATGACTCTATGCCAAACGTCCTCGCCGTGAAGGGGAAACCCAGCATAAGCTCTTTGCTCCCTTGTACAAAACAGCCGCAGCTGCCCCAGACCCAGCGTGGAGGAGCCAGTGAGAGCAGACCCAAGGGGTGAAGTACTTCTCACCGCCCACAAGGTTCCCAGGACCTGGGAACTCCAAACCCGCACGTCCCCAGGGGGTGTGGGGATGGGTCACCAGCTCAGAGAAGGACAGCAGCACCAGTGGGATCACTGTCACCCATGGACAGAAGGCATGCCCTTTCCTCGGGCTGCCCCCAGACACGCCGGACAGCTCCTTTAATGGAACTAGTGGAGCAGAGTCATGGCCATTATTAAGAGTGGCCAGGCCTTGGGCGCTAGGTTGAACTCGCACACGTGACCCATCCATCCTCTCAGTTATGCGTTTAAAACCAACCACCTTTTCTTAAGTTAAACGTATCGCGTGCACACTCATTTTTTAAATCTTATTTAGAATTCACGGTCTATAGGTTTCAGTTAACTCTGGGTCAGTCAAGAGACCTTAGGAAAATGGCCACTTTGCACAGTGGCTTTTGCATGGAGGGCCCAGGAGATTTTCCCAGGAGCCTCTGCAAACCCAGACCCCATCACACCTGCTTGGAATATACAGTCCAGGCTTTGACAGATCTGCACCTGTGCAAGTCAGAAAGGAATAACAAATTGAAGCAAGACAGGTGGGAATGTTTTACCATGTTTAATGACACAGATCTTCCCAAAGGAATCCCAATCCCTCACAAAATTATTCACATTCTTATATACCCCAAAAGCAAAATACCTCAACTGCAATCCTGGCCCCAAGGTGATTCCTCAAAATGGAAATAACTCCTTGAGACATAAAAAAGGTAAAATAAGAATAAACAATAGAGTTAACTGATCAGAAAGTGAAAAGAAGATTGATTTGCAGAACAGAAAAAAAAAAAGACTTTAAATAAGTATGGGCATTTAAGATCTGATACCTAAACTGAATCGAGGAATTAGACTCAAACCATTTCAGAAAACCTGAACAGCGACCGTGCCGGCATCCGCTTGAGCTGACTGACCCGGGACGCCATCCCACTGGAATGGGCTTCCTCGAGCTGCTTATGTCCTTTGTAAGAGGTTCTTTTCCGGGCCTCATGTCACAGCCTTCACATAACACAGTATTTTTTTATTTTTAATGATGACTAGACATCAAAATAACGGACAACTGTAGTCTCAGACACACCCGAACAGACAAGCAGGTGTAATCAAGCATTTGTCTGTTTTCCAAAGTGGATGAAATCCCTGTTATAACATACACATCTTTACTATGTGGCTGGAAATTGAGAAGAGAATAAATGAACTTTGTTTTATTGTTTTGGGGTTTTTTTCCTCCTTTATCTATTAATGTTGTATTCCTAATTTACCTCCCAAACCGATTACTGTGGTCCTAATAAGAGAAGGAAATTTGACTCTCACTGAATCCTTTAAAAACTAAAAAGGATTTAGGGTACGGTAGAGGAAAATGGCAGGTTATAACGCGAAGGAAAGACCAAGGCTCCCGTTTTCAGGCCCCTTGGCTCTGGGCCTGTCCGCACAAAGACAAATGCGTCTCCAGCCCCACATCGTCCCGGCCGGTCCTCCTCCTCATGCTTCCTCAGTCTGTGTGAACATTTCCCTAGGGTGCCTTCTAGTTCATTTTAAATCTGGTTTTGGCAGTCATGTTTGCAGAGTATATTTACTTAAAGTAGCTCTCCACAGAAATGTTTGGGGAAGGTTTTGTTCCTCTTATAATTAAGAGGATATTAAGCACTGCTGGAAAAGAGGTGGGGGCAGGTGACAGAAGGAGTGGTTTAAACTACAGTCCTATCAAAGTACCATCCATTTTTTTCAAAGAAATGGAACAAATAATCCTAAAATTCATATGGAACCAGAAAAGACCTCGAATAGCCAAAGGAATATTGAAAAAGAAAGCCGAAGTTGGTGGCATCACAATTCCGGACTTCAAGCTCTATTACAAAGCTGTCATCATCAAGACAGCATGGTACTGGCACAAAAACAGACACATAGATCAATGGAACAGAATAGAGAGCCCAGAAATAGACCCTCAACTCTATGGTCAACTCAACTTCGACAAAGCAGGAAAGAATGTCCAATGGAAAAAAGACAGCCTCTTCAACAAATAGTGTTGGGAAAATTGGACAGCCACATGCAGAAAAATGAAATTGGATCATTTCCTTACACCACACACGAAAATAGACTCAAAATGGATGAAGGATCTCAATGTGAGAAAGGAATCCATCAAAATCCTTGAGGAGAACATAGGCAGCAACCTCTTCGACGTCAGCCGCAACAACATCTTCCTAGGAACATCACCAAAGGCAAGGGAAGCAAGGGCAAAAATGAACTATTGGGATTTTATTAAGATCAAAAGCTTTTGCACAGCAAAGGAAACAGTCAACAAAACCAAAAGACAACTGACAGAATGGGAGAAGATATTTGCAAATGACATATCAGATAAAGGGCTAGTGTCCAAAATCTATAAAGAACTTAGCAAACTCAACACCCAAAGAACAAATAATCCAATCAAGAAATGGGCAGAGGACATGAACAGACATTTCTGCAAAGAAGACATCCAGAGGGCCAACAGACACATGAAAAAGTGCTCCACATCACTCGGCATCAGGGAAATACAAATCAAAACCACAATGAGATATCACCTCACACCAGTCAGAATGGCTAAAATGAACAAGTCAGGAAATGACAGATGCTGGCGAGGATGCGGAGAAAGGGGAACCCTCCTACACTGTTGGTGGGAATGCAAGCTGGTGCAACCACTCTGGAAAACAGCATGGAGGTTCCTCAAAATGTTGAAAATAGAACTACCCTATGACCCAGCAATTGCACTGCTGGGTATTTACCCTAAAGATATAAACGTAGTGATCCGAAGGGGCACGTGCACCCGAATGTTTATAGCAGCAATGTCTACAATAGCCAAACTATGGAAAGAACCTAGATGTCCATCAACAGACGAATGGATAAAGAAGATGTGGTATATATACACAATGGAATACTATGCAGCCATCAAAACAAATGAAATCTTGCCATTTGCGACAACGTGGATGGAACTAGAGGGTATCATGCTTAGCGAAATAAGTCAATCGGAGAAAGACAACTATCATATGATCTCCCTGATATGAGGGAGAGGAGATGCAACATGGGGGGTTAAGGGGGTAGGAGAAGAATAAATGTAACAAGATGGGATTGGGAGGGAGACAAACCATAAGTGACTCTTAATCTCACAAAACAAACTGAGGGTTGATGGGGGGAGGGGGGTTGGGAGGGGGGGTGGGGTTATGGATATTGGGGAGGGTATGTGCTATGGTGAGTGCTGTGAAGTGTGTAAACCTGGCGATTCGCAGACCTATACCCCTGGGGATAAAAATATATGTTTATTAAAAATAAAATTAAAAAAAAAAAAAAAACTACAGTCCTAAGAAACCAGGCTCCTCTTACAAATGTATCCTAGAAGGGGAACATTTAGAGCAAGATCTGAGTTCTCCAGATGTAAGGCTCCCTCCTCCTAAGTTGTCAGTGGACTTTGTGTAAATCAAGCCTATCACTAAAAAAACAAACCAACCACAAAAAACAGATTTACCGAAAAGAAAATCAGGTTGACAGCCTTTTCCTGGAGGATTTTTCAGGTTATTCCTCTACATAGCAGCCTCCTCTAGCTCATGTAAGATCTAAGCTGAGGAAGGAAGAAAGGAAGGAGGGAGGGTAGGAGGAGGGGGAAAGGAGGGAGAGCAGAGGAAAGGGGGAGGCGGGAGGGGAGGGAGGGAAAGGAAGGAAGGAAAAATTTAAAAACTTTCCAAAAACACATCCAGTGGGATGCCTGGGTGGCTCAGTTGGTTAAGCACTGCCTTTGGCTTAGGTCATGATCTCGGGAATCCCTGCTCAGCAGGGAGTCTGCTTCTCCCTCTCCCGCTGCCCCCTCCACCCACTTGTGCGCGCGCTCTCACTCTCCCTCTCTCTCTCTGGAATAAATAGTAAAATCTTAAAACACACACACACACACAGTGACACAAATGAGGAGCACCTGAAAAGGCATCCTGACACTTTCATTAGAATTCCAAAAAGTGCTTTCTAAATGAAAAAGCACCTGCCACCCAACTACAATTATTTTCTATTAGGAGCTCGAAACACATCGGCCAACTATAACATGAATTCTCTGACTTGACAAGAAAATATGAGCCCCACACAGGAAACACTTTAATCAGTGACTCTTACCTGGGCACAAAAGACTGAGTACAGGGTTTGATTTGAAAGGGGTGAGACACTGGTGATTCGTAACAAAAGCTGTTGTTCTTTCTCTAAGGACGTGTCAGTTGGCTTCCTGAGTGAATTGTCCACGACGCTCCTCCCGCTCTCCTTCAGGTTCCCTTGTGCAGCTGGAAGTTTCACACGCTGCACATGGTACAGAGAAAAAGGCAAACTGTCAGCACCCGGAGGAGAAGGTGGTGTCACTCGAGCCCAGTCCTGGCACGGAGCCCTACCTGGGATCACCGGGGTCTGAGCCGGCTCTACAGCCTCAGGGTGGGAGGAGGCCGCATTAGGTAGCAGGACTCAGTGGCCTGTGACCTTCGGCAAGCTACCAGCCTTCTTTGCATCACATCAGGATGAGATAAGCCGAGTATCTACCTCTTAGTGTTCTCCTGAGGAGTACACAGCCTCCTGGGCTCACAGTGAATGCACAGAAGCTGGGCTGAACTGTTAAGCCCGCCCCCATTCTGTTCCATGAACAGGATCATATTTTTGGACACGGAGAGAGTCCGTACAGGATTGGGGGGGGTGGTATTCCAAGTCCCCCATCTCAAGCTGCCTGCAGGATTCTCCATCCTAAATGTGCATCAGAATCTCCCAAAGAACATTTTTTAAAATATCCTTTCCAGGGGCACCTGGCTCAGTGGGTTAAAAGCCTCCTCCTTTGGCTCAGGTCATGATCCCAGGGTCCTGGGATAGAGCCCCACATCAGGCTCTCTGCTTGGCTGGGAGCCTGCTTCCCTTCCTCTCTCTCTGCCCGTCCCTCTGCCTATTTGTGATCTCTGTCAAATAAATAAATAAAATCTTTAAAAAAAAGCAAACTCAACACCCAAAGAACAAATAATCCAATCAAGAAATGGGCAGAGGACATGAACAGACATTTCTGCAAAGAAGACATCCAGATGGCCAAGAGACACATGAAAAAGGGCTCCACATCACTCGGCACCAGGGAAATACAAATCAAAACCACAATGAGATACCACCTCACACCAGTCAGAATGGCTAAAATTAACAAGTCAGGAAATGACATGCTGGCGAGGATGCGGAAAAAGAGGAACCCTCCTACACTGTTGGTGGGAATGCAAGCTGGTGCGACCACTCTGGAAAACAGCATGGAGGTTCCTCAAAAAGCTGAAAATAGAGCTACCCTACGACCCAGCGATTGCACTACTGGGTATATACCCTAAAGATACAAACGTGGTGGCCCAAAGGGGCACATACACCCGAATGTTTATAGCAGTAATGTCCACAATAGGCAAACTATAGAAAGAACCTAGATGTCCATCTACAGACGAATGGATAAAGATGATGTGGTATATATACACAATGGAATACTATGCAGCCATCAAAAGAAATGAAATCTTGCCATTTGCGACGACGTGGATGGAACTAGAGGGTATTATGCTGAGCGAAATAAGTCAATCGGAGAAAGACAACTATCATATGATCTCCCTGATATGAGGAAATGGAGATGCAACGTGGGGGGTTTAGGGGTAGGAAAAGAATAAATGAAACGAGATGGGATCAGGAGGGAGACAAACCATAAAAGACTCAATCTCACAAAACAGGCTGAGGGTTGCTGGGGACAGGGGGGTCGGGAGAGGGTGGTGGGGTTATGGACATTGGGGAGGGTATGTGCTATGGTGAGTGCTGTGAAGTGTGTAAACCTGGCGATTCACAGACCTGTACCCCTGGGGATAAAAATACATTATATGTTTATAAAAAAATTTAAAAATGAATTTTTTTAAATCTTAAAAAAAAAATCCTTTCCAGGCACCAGCCAAAGAGATTCCAATTAAATAGGTCCAGAGCGAGGCCCAGGGATCAGGAGTTTTCAGAGCGCCTCCCCCTCCCCCGGTGATTCTAATGTTCACCGAGGACCACTGGCCCAGGAATGTGCCCCATGGTTTGGGTGGCCAGTTACCACCTGTGTCTGTTGGACTGGCGAGACTAGAGGTCCTGGGATGAAGGGAGGGGAGACATCATCCATTGTATCAATCCCCATAAGCCACCAAATAGGCCCCTCCGAGCTGTGACTGAGTCAGAGAGAGGCCCCGGGGTTGAAGCTGGGGATGTGCAGGCTGACCCGCTTTTTGCTTTGGTTGTAACACAGGTGAAGGGACCTCAGGGAGAGGAGGTACCACAGCCCCTGCCTGTCCACTGGGGACAAGCGAGGTTGGAAGCCGTGCCAGCCACTGTTGCAGGACCTGGAGGCCGAATGAGCTATGACAGAGCAGAAACCAGCTTTCTCACTAATTTCTGTCTTTTTTGTGTGTTTCTTTCTTGGTTTATTTCCATTTTGCTCCTCGTTAATTTTAGAAAGGGTTCTGTGCTACCGTTCTTGTCTGCGTCTGAGGACATAAGCCCTGAGTTCCTTGGCCGCCCTCCTAGGAGGATCCCTAGTGGGGTGGCTCCTGCTGGCCGGCCACGGTGGTGGGACACTCATGGGCCAGCGCTGGGGCCATCTGGTCAGTCTCTGCTCCCTTCTTGGGAGGGTTACCCTAACGAAAACCAACTCCGATATGAGGGTTGGAGGAATTAGGTGCTAAGTGGAGGCAGGTCTGGGAGCAGAAGGCAGAGGGCCTGGGTCTGCCTGCGGGACCTAGAGGTGTCAGAGAAGGGGGCCCTGGAAGCCCGTCCTTGAAAGCGGAGTCCCAGTGAGCTCATGCCAGACAGGGACGATCAGATCCCACCCTTGGTAAGGATCATGACACAGAGACAATCACACCTTCTAAGAGAACTAGGGCTGATCCTAGAGGGAGTAGGAAGTGGTTTGTGGGATTTGCCGGGGGCGTGGGGGGGCAAAGTCACATAACACGAAATTGTGCTTATGGTTATAACATTTTAACCATTTCAAAGTATACAAGGGATCATCTATTTTATACCAAAAGTACCAAGTCCCAAAACATCCAGAATAACGAGAAATAGATGTACTCCAACCCCCCGCCCACCCAGTTCTTCCACCCGTTCCCTTGTCAGACAATCGGATTCACTGTTTTTGGTTCAAGAATCACTGGCCCTTCTGCGCTAAGGTTTACTGTTCCATTTCCCCCAGGCTGGAGATCACTAGGAACCCAGGAGAGAGATGTCCGCTAAACAGTGAGCGCACAGAGGTTGAGAAGGCATGAGATAAGAACTAGAGCTGCAAGCAGGAGGGCGTCTTTGAGAAAAGCAAGGTGGGGGACAAGGGGTGGGAGCCCGCGGGGGCTCCTGCACATGCTCCTCCCAGAGCTGTCTTCCTGACCCCGGGGGGACTCTAGCCGACCCATCTCGGCAGCCTGATCTCCTTGTATGCACCCTCCCTGGATTCACGGAGATACTCAGCATCCTTCTAATAAATGCCCTGTTTGCTTAAGATAAGCTGAAGTCACCTGAGTTTCCTTACAACCACCAACATGTTCACCAACACGGCCCTCCAGCCCTGCCTCACCATGAATGCATGACCCAAATGTGGGGCTGACATTCCAAACCACTGGGTGGGAACTCGTGTCATCAAAGAAACCCATTTTCTGCCCTTTTTTTTTTCCCATAAACTCCACCCCCAACATGGGGCTCGAACTCCTGACTCTGAGATGGAGAGTCACACGCTCCACTGACTGAGCCAGCCCGGCACCCCAAGGAAACCCACTTTCTAAGACAGGAGTTACTCAATTTTTTTCTTCCCTTCTCTCTATTCCCTCCCACCAGCAACCACGTATCTGCTGATTTTATGTAACTTGATGTCCCCCATGCTGAGAGTCAACACAGCTTGGCATTCAGCAATTACGTGGCCACGTTCCCATGGCGGTCATTACGTGGCCACATTCTGTGTAACTGCCTAATAAATACCTAGATGACGATTTTGGCAACTGGAGCTTAAGTGGCCCGGAATCCACCCTTTCATCGACCGAGCAGAACATTCTGAGGTAGAAGCTAGCAGAATGGGCTATCAGCGAGCCCTCCTCCACATTCCGTGGTGCTGATGGCGGAGAGTCCTGCCAGCCTGGGCGCAAGGCGGCTTGTGCCTAAAGCGCGAATGGCCCTTGAGCCAGACTTTCAGGAGCCTGCCTACCGTGAACACCTAGCGTGTCATCCCACACGCCTTCACGGCTCAAAAAGGTTCCTAATAATTTCGATGTCTCTAGGCTGTCGTTGCTGCGTTCGTAAGAGCACAGGCTCCTCACGGGAGATGATCAAGGGTGATGTCCACAGACCCTCCTCAATTCCAAAGGGCTCCCTCTTTCACCCCAGGGCTCCCCTATCACACTCTAGGTTTGGGGAGACAATGGAATGTAATGCTTTAATAGCATGGTTGCTGGGAGCGCCTGGATGGCTCGTTTGGTGAAGCATCTGCCCTCGACTCAGGTCATGATCCCAGAGTCCTGGGATCAAGCCCCACAACAGGCTCCCTGCTCAGTGGGGAGCCTGCTTCTCCCCCCCCCCACTCTCTCTGCCCCTCTCCCCTGCTCATGTTCTTGTTCACACTCTCTCTCTCTCAAATGAATAAATTTTTTTTAAAAATCTTTAAAAAAATTTTTAACGTAAACAAACAAACAAAAAAAAAAAAACGCATGGTGTCTGAAGCCAGACCACCCAGGTTCATATTCTCAGACATGCCATTCACTGGCCATGTGACCCTGAGCAAGTCACCTAAACCTCCCCATGCCTCAGTTTCCTTATCTGTGAAATGGAACTAATGGTAGAACCTACTTCATAAGGGTGTGGTAAGAATTAGGTATTAACTCATCTGATGCATGTGAAGTGTTGGCACCAGTTCCTGGAGCTTGGGAAGTGCTTAATAAGGAAGAGGTATCATAATTCCAGGCCCAGATAGAAAGGGATGAGAAGAGAACACCTCAGGAATAACGTCACCCGACAGTGTGGCCAACTACTGACCACAGACCTGAATTCTACAGCTGTCTCGTCACCCCATTCCACATTCACTCACGAAAAAATATTTACCCAGTGCCGAGGTCATGTGCTACCAGGATGGTAGCAGGATGGCAGGAGGGGGAGTGAGGTTCTCACTCAGGGCCCACTCCCGGCATTTGGAGTTGACTTTGTCTATGTTCAGTGGGATTCCACTGTTGGGTGCCAAAACTGGCTACTAGTTAGCAGAAGGGACAGAGTCCCTGACCTTGGGAAGGTTTCATTAGTAGAAGGGGCAGTCAGCCCTTTATAAAACCCATGTACAAATATAACAACAAATTGTGTCAGCTTTAGGAAGGGAAACGGTGGCGCGCTAAAAAGGTATGCCTTGGAGGGGAAGGAAGTGTCCTGGAAAGTCATGAGACCAGAGGATAAAGAGAAGTGACCCAAACAGGATCAGGAAGTACTATTTCAGGCAGAGCATAACAGGAGCAAAGGCCCTGTGGCAGGAAGAGACTATTCAAGGAGCTAGAAGTGGTACCACGAAAGAAGATGGGAGGGAGGCAGAGGAGAGAAAGAGAGACAGAGACAGGCCTGGCAGACCACAGACACACATGCTGTAGTCCTCCTGTGTGGTTCTTGGGGTCTCCAACCCATCTCCTCTCCACCACATTTTCTAATTACTTCATCCTGACAGCAGGAAATTATTTAAGCCAATCAAAATAAGAAGCAGCACTTAAGCTGCTTACTTACAAAAGACAGCAGCTTAAAAATATCTCTGTTCATGCACTGGGTATCCCTTCACCAGGTAGCTTGGTCTTTCGATGATATACTTTGCTCCAGAGACAGAATATTCCTATAACAAAAGACAAGCCAGCAACTGCGTTACACATAGTGTAACATATAAATCATTACACATATAAATCAATGCTACTCAGATGTGTGCTTTTGCATTTAAGAGGCCTATGGACCTCATGTCTGCCATACATGGCAGTGGGGAGGGTTTAGTATCCGTGTGTACGCGTACATGCAAATTCTCCCTTCTTTCTTGTTCTTCTCCCTCCCTCCCTTCCTTCCCTTCTTTTTACATTTTCAAAGGATTATTTTACTTGAAAAGACAAAGCAAAGCCAACGACTTTGCCAAGAGGAAGCAAAGTAATTTACAACCCCTCCCTGTGAAAATCAATATTCGTTTATAAGAGTCATTCTATAAATCTGGGCTATGCCTGTGTTTAAGTTAAGACCAAGATGACCACTTTGACTATGATACAGTATCCTTAAATCCAACCACTGGGGCCACTGCTAACCTTTCATTTGAGTTCTTTTCACATGATGATGGGTCACTTGGCTAACTGCCGCTAGCCTGCAGTAGAGAAAGTACTGGGTGTATCTTATCTTTGGGTCAGAAACACTCCCCAGATCCCACACGTCAAACAGCCAAAACACCTTATCAACTTTTAATGTTTTCTTCCATGTTGTAGCCTCACACAGACCACAACTTCTCTGGACTGGGGGATTCCTGTGCACAGTGCACAGGTCTGGGCTTCCAGCCAGGGAGACCATCTTCTCTCTTTGAAAGATCCATGCTCCCCCTCCCTGCAGGACCTCCACCCAGCAGGTGCCACCCTGCAAACTCTCTGCAACTCATTGCTCAGATGGAAGCTCCCTGGTTTCTTCCTCCAGGAAGCCTACCCTGATTCCCCACCAAGTCAAGTGCCCCCTTTCAGATGCCCTCAGGACACCAGGACCCCTCTTTGGTAAGCATCACAATTTTACATTTAACTCCGTGGTTACTGGATTAATGTCTGTCTCTCCCCCCGCCCCACTGCCCCTAGCCCTAGACTGACGCCCCCGTTCCCATGTGATTTTGTCAGTAGAGATTCCGCTGTTTCGGAAGCCCTACCTTGTGCAGGTTTTGCTGAGCTCTGTGGGATGTCAGGAGACTGCACACCCTTTCATGGATCTTCCTCCAGGAGGACTGAGAGCAAGGGTGGAACCTGGCCAACACACGAAAGCAGGGCGGAATATTATACAGCTGCTAAAAAGGATACTTCGAGTACAGAACACAGTGTGCGGCTATTTATAACTTACTAGCAAGAAGCAGCAGGAACGAGCAATATACACAGTGTGCTTTGCACGTCTTCATTAACCATCCGCATAAGATACACACTGACAATAAAAGCAACCGGAATGTGAAGAATGGTTGGTGTTTGAGTCTGTGGCTGTGAGTGATCCTTCCTTGTACTTTACTGGGCATTTCAGGTATTTCTCTCAATCCTTAGAAATTTCATCCATAAATGTTTAACACAAAATGTAACCCCAACTGTTTTCCGCCGCAAGGATTGTATGTTTCATCTCATTTACTTGAGGCTACTCAGACCCAAACATCACCACAGATGGTACCAGAGCCTTCCAGTTCCTCCGATGGGAGGCTCCCTTCCACGGCTGGCCAACCCTGCTCCCCCGGCCTGGAAGGCCGCCACCCCAACCCCAATCCCAACTCGTGTGCACCCTACCCACCTTCAGAGCTCAGTCCGATCACTGGCTGCTCAGCAAAGCCCTTCCTAACCTCCTCCCGCAGAGGGAGCTGTCTACCCTACTACCTGCACTTGGGGTCCATTCCCCCTTGCTCACAGTTTTTGACCACTGACACCTGGTCAGTATTTGGCTCATGTCTGTGTCCACCCCTAGACTGAAACTGGCACTGGGAATCCAGGGCCCTGTAGGTACTGAATACCACGTAGGTATTTAATATTCCTTGAGTCACTGAATTCATCCCTTCATTCATTCATCTTTGGGAGGGGAGTGGGTACCAACACCTAAACTCCGAGGCAGAATGGGCCATTTGGTGATGAAGAGCACAAAGACCATTTTCCAAAGATTCTTAAAGAATTTCAGAAATTTGGGTACAATCATTCTCCTTAGCTAATGTACGATAAACACTGGACAGTCCTGGGCAAACCAGATGGCTTCTCCATGACTATGCTATCCTTTGTCACAGTTTCATGGCCTAATTTACAAATTCATAGTCAAATTATTTCTAAAGCTCTCCATTTAGAGGGACTCTGGGCAAACAGAATTTGCTGATCCATCAGAGGTAGAGGATAACAATCTGGTCTGCAGCCAGAGTCGTCATCCTGCAGTCAAATGTGCTAACTCCCGAGAAGGAACTTGCAAAACCCCCTGCTGCCGTCCAACAAAACCCAGACTCCTTAGCTCGGCTTCCCCAGTCCCTCAGGCTCTCGGCCTTGGCACCCACTATTCCCGCAAGCTGGTCTAACTTCTAGACGCCACCAGGGCCCCCTGCCTTCTCACCACCCATCCCTCCCCTCCTTCAATTCCATCATAATCCAATACCCTCCCCTCAAGGTCCCCATGGAAATACACCCTCCTCCGTGAAGCTTTCCATCGGTGCATTCCCTCCTCCTCCTTTCTACCCTAATAATGTTTGGTCCATACTATCTCAAAGCTCCGCCTGACAGAAAGCCCTCTGGGCACACTTTTTTAAATCCTCTGCTAAGCTGGAAGTTCCCAGAGATCAGGAGAAATGTCTTAAATGTTAGGGTTTCCATTCCAGGCTAGCAGACCGGCTACCAATCCTGTTCTCCTCCAAGGCACTCTTCTGCCCACAGAGACGCTACAGGCCGCCACACACCCAGCTCCAATCCCAAGGATTCTGCCTCCGTAGATAGGAGGCGAGTTCCTAGTGAGCCACAGCTGAGAACACTGGCCGGCTGCATAAAGACACTCAGGAGAGGCTGCTGGAGATTGCACAAGCCATCTCAGAAATCTATTTTAAAAGAAATGAGGCCTTCCTTATCTCCCTCTTGAGGAAGTTACCCACCTCCTGCTCTGTCTCTCACCCACTTGTGGATGGTCCTTCTGTTAAACGCATCTCATCCAGTGACGTGAGTGTATGCCGGCCTCCCGGTCTAGTATGGGAGCCACGGGCAAGCAGGGAGCCATCCTGACCATTCCAGTCCACCTGGTAGGAGCTCAGCAGAGGCAGCCCCAATTCCGTCCCTCAGAAATGCTCACTAGACTGATTATGAGGAGTTTGGGAAATGTATAAACACAGGCACATGGACAAAAGCTATAAGCTGTCCCTGATTCTGACAGCAGAGAACCATTTTGTACCTGTAAGAGAATGGCTGTTTGATCATCACACCCATTTTACAGATGGGGAAACCAAAGTCTAGAAGGTCTACAAGGCTGAGCACTTCTGTGAGATCACACAGCAGTTAGACACAGATGGGCACCAGAACTCACATCCCTGACCACCAGCTGAAGGTCCTTTCCCGTCTCTGTTTAAAATCTTTATGTCCAGAGGCTAAGCCAAGAGGAGATGAAGGCCAAGTAGAGAGAGGGTCGTAAATGTCTCTAACCACCTGTCTCTGCGTGCCGGGGCTGGTTTTTAAAAAATCTATTTCATGTTATTTTCCTCCCAAGAAGTAAGTAATCAGGAATTCACCATTCTTTAATAGATTTTACTAAAATATTTGACTTGGTCTCCTCAAGTCTATGATACAACATTTCAATGTAAATGTATTCTATCATTTCTGCAAAGCACTAAGAACGCACGGCCACTTTCTTAGTCTTAGTCAAACTTAATATAATTCCTATTAAAATTGCAGGACTTTTGTTTCATTGTGACTTTCATTCTGGGATTTACTACCTACTGGGTAGTACTACCTACTATACTACTTACTGGGATTTACTACTACTGGGATTTCCTACCAAGTCCCTTTGTGAGCAATCGTGTCACTTGGATACGAGACTCTCTCTCCTTATTGTCATGACTAACAGTGCAGAGAAGAGGAGACCGGCATAACAGTTTGTTTTTTTGTTAGTTTTTTTTTTTTTTTCCAGAACAACTGTCTTAAGAAAGACAAAAACCATGTGCTCTCATCTGTAGATGGAATTAAGGAAGAACACAAACAAGCTCACAGCTACAGAGACCAGACTGCTGGTGGCTGGACTCTGGGGATCAGGGGAGTCAAAAGGACAATTTCCTGTTATAAAAGAAATATATAGACATATGCGTGAAGACTACAGTTAACACCATTTTGGATATTTAAAAGTTGCTGAGAGAATAAATCTTTTTTTTTTAAAGCTTTTATTTATTTATTTATTTATTTGACAGACAGAGATTACAAGTAAGCAGAGAGGCAGGCAAAGGGAGAGAGAGGAGAAAGCAGGCTCCCCGCTGAGCAGAGAGCCCAATGCGGGGCTCGATCCCAGGACTCTGGGATCATGACCTGAGCCGAAAACAGAGGCTTAACGCACTGAGCCACCCAGGTGCCCCAAGAGAATAAATCTTAAGAGTTCTCAGCACTCTGTAGAAAAAACAAAATTCTATAGCTACGTATGGTGACCGAGGTAAACTGGGTTTACTGGGATGATCATTCTGCAATATACACTAAAACGGAATCATTACTCTGTACGCCTGAAACTAGTATAATATGTCAACTATCCATTTTTAACAACTGTCTTAAAAAGGTTATCTTCAGTGCCATTTTCCCGGAGCTAAGGTGACCAGACCGTCCTGGCTTGCCTGGGAATCAGGGGTTTCCCAGAATGCAGGACATCAAGGGCTAAAGTCACAGTAGTCCCAGGCCAGCTGGATGGCTGGTCATTTTACCAGATGGTACAGTCTGGAAAACAAAGGTCCCTCTCTCTATTTCTGGTCTGCCTGTCACATATACGCAACTGGGCGGGAGGTGGGGAATGTTATTTGTGACAATCCTATACATAAGCCAAGAAAACATGTCCCAAAAAAAAGAGAAAATACACCTACATGTTAATAATCTTTGCCTTTGAGTGGCAGAACTATGGGTGATTTTTTTTTCACTCCTTTTGTTTTTTTATGGAAGACAAAAATGGATAGATAAATAGCACCTATGCCAAGTTAGCTGTTTGTCCCATTTTCTTTTTTTTTTAAGATTTTATTTATTTATTTCACAGACAGAGATCACAAGTAGGCAGAGAGGCAGACGGTGGGTGGGGGGAGGAGCAGGCTCCCCACTGAGCAGAGAGCCTGATTCGGGGCTCGATCCCAGGACCCTGGGATCATGACCTGAGCCTAAGGCAGAGGCTTAACCCACTGAGCCACCCAGGTGCCCCATTTTTGTCCCGTTTTCAACAAACATCCTGAGATATGCTTTCCACAGGCGAGAGAAAAGGCTTCAACTCTTCCTTCTGGGAAGACTTAAAAACGAACACTGATTTTTCATATCAACAGCTGAATAACCCTAAGGAAGCAAGCGATGGAGTGACCAGGCTTCACTTCTGCTAGACGACAACACACTTTTCGCACAATGAAATAAATAGGGGGCTTGCCGCTGACCTTTCATCGCAGAGAAGGGGCTCATCCAGAAGAGGGCTGGCGGATCTGGAATGCTGGGAGGTGGCAAACGAAGCTTCCCCGAGGAAATCAGCATCCCCTTGGTTACTGTAACTGGGCGAGGGTTTTCCGAACTTACTTGAATCGAAAGGTGATGATGATTCTTTCCTTAAAACAATCCGTTCATCTGGCTCTTTGATAACCTAAGGGACAACATGCATGATTCTTCAGCTGTGATTTTGTTTTCGTTTGCTGAATTTAGAGCTGGGGGTGGGTGGGGTGAGGAAGGGGACAAGCGGATAGAGGGCCTGCCCCCCGGGGAGCTCCCCCAGTAAAAGAGGAGAAGGAACTGGCAGTGTGAGAGAGAAAATGCTCAGAAGCTCAAGGTCAAGGAAAGGTAACCAAAATTCTGCACATTTGGCATATATCCACAAGCCGAAAGAAACTCATGCTCTGAGGTTTGATTTATGAGCATATGGGATTATCAGGTTTGGTGAAGACATCATTTTTTAAATAAACTATTTAAATGCCACGGCATGAAAAGCCCCATATACTCCATTCTTTGCCTGTATCTATTTTCATGTTGGAACATCGAAGTTTGAGCCTTCATCTTCCCAAACCAATCAAACTTCAAGAGCAAGTGACTTACCACTTCTATGTATTATGAAAGTATCCGCTTAGGGAAAAAAGCAGGAAGAACACCTACTCCTGAAGCAGGTTCTGGGGCCACATGCAGGGGGATTCATTCCACAGATGAAGAGCGCGTACGTGAGGGCAACAAACCAACGAGCACAAAGCACACAGGAGGGCCCAGGCACCGCTCAGACTCTGCTGAGACTCCAGCAATCCATTCCCATGAGCAGCACTTGCTAGCAATACACTTCCCACCACTCGTCGGGGAAGGCACAATAACCAACATTAGAGCAGGAAGTAAGTCATTTCACAAATGCTATTTCTACAATTACCTTTACGTTAGCGGCAAGGCTGTCAAGAGAAGCAGCTAGAAGAAAGAGGAAGAGGTATTTCAGTGACTCATTACGACCAATTACCCCTAACACCACTGTGACATTTGTTCCACAGAGCACGGAAATATGACATGGGGATGAATTATTAAAGAATTTAAGTGCTCCCTTGTAAGTTACGCTGTCAACTTTTACAAGTCCCTTGAGTCACTGCGATCCTATCTAGGAGTGTTTCTGTCCTCCTGAGGCCCGATGAAGTTATGTTATTAATGACAGCGCACAGGGATGTGGGAAGGGCAAAGGAGAGCCTAAAGTGAAGCCATAAATTCGGTAATCCGTACACAGCCTGAAAAACAAAACTCGTACTGGCCCAGGCACCCAGAGCCTGAAAGAAAGCCAGGTGGCTGTCAGATAAATAAAATGCATCTACTCTGCCTTTTCTGTCATTCCCTGTCTTTGGTTTACGTGGAACCCTATTTATGCAGGAATTCTCGAGCATACTTGTCCAAGGTAGACACAAAGGTTAGGTAGAGACAATAAAGAGACAAGAGCTGGGGAAAGCATAAGGCAGGAGAGGTGCACAGCATAATCATTACCCTGAACGATCCTAAGTTAAGCAGACCTAATGCCAGAGGGTGGTGAGAATGACCAGGAAGTGATGTGATAAACACACACAAGCAGAATCAAGACTAAATTGGATTTTTCCAAATTCAAAAAAAAAAAAAAATGCTTTTGGAAGGAGTCTTTGCAAGGCTAGGCCAAGGCCACCGTGCCTTCCCCCTCTGTGCTTGGGGCTTAGGCAGTGACAACCGGCTTTTCGAGGATTGCTGATGCCCCCGTGCCACTAGCACTAAGAAGAGAGATACGAAAAGGGCTTTTTTCCAGCCCAGCGCTCACAGCCTCCAGTCACAGCCGTGGGTGTGTCTGTCTTGTCTCAGAAGCTGTCTTCTCCCCAGCTTCCAGCTGAGCAGGGGGGCTGGCAATGCTAAGGCCCTTTACAGCCACAGCCACAAATGTGCCTGTTGCCTAGAAACCCCCTTGCAACTGTTTGGAGCACTCCCTTTCACAGGAGGATAGCCCTTGTTCCGTTGTCTCTCAAAGTGCAGTCCGTGGGCCAGCCACATCATCACCTGGAAGCTTGCAAGAAAAGAGGGCTCCCAGGCCCCACCCCAGCCCTGCTGAATTCAAATCTACTCTTGAACAAGACCCCCAGGTGATTTAAATGCACATTCTAGCTTGAGCAGCACTGCTTTCGTCTACCTTAGGCCTGGATGAATGAGTGGACAGGTGACCTAAGCAAAGGTCTGGCTTGGAAGCTACAGGGACTCCAGCTGAGAAACCAGAGGTCTGAATGTCTTCTCTAAATGTAGGTATGCCAAACACTGGGGGTGTGACCAGTGCACACTCTGTAAGCTCTCTGGAGCCTCCCTTCTCCACCTGCCAGGATTAAGACAAAGAGGCCAAGACCGGTGTGATGCATGAGAGCCCCATCGTAACCGAGCCAGCATTAAGCCCAACATGTCGTCCCCACGAAAGGATGTCTGCCGTTGCCAGATTTCACCGTAAGAGGGAAGGCAGTGCTGCTTGTATGGGAGACATGGGTGATTTTCAATCCAAAGGACTTAAATGTCAGAGGTGACAAAGCACCTTCTGCTTCAAACCTTGCACTCTGTCCTCGGTGGGCTGCTAACAGTCACCGTGATTCAAGAACACCAACGTGAGTTACCAAAAGAGACCATGTGGCCCCCTTTAAAGTACAAGCCTTTAAGCCTAAAATAGGGAACTTGTCATCAGGGATGGCCTAGGTCCAATTCCACCAGGAGTCAAGAAAACAGGCTGGCATTTCTAGCCTAAGAATTCTGATCAAGTTCAGGAATGGACGAACTTCACCACCATGACCTTCAGAGCTTATATGGTGCGGGGGTTCAATCATAAGGTCAATGCCACCAAGAGATGACTTACTCAGTGACTCTCAACATATCTTGTGTCCAGAGATCTCCCCAGGGGTCACCAAGAACTTTCAGGAGCTCTGCAAGGTCAAGACTGTTCCAATAACACTAAGACAGGACTTCTCTTTTTCTCATTCTCTCACAACTGTACAATGGAAGTTTCCGAAAGCTACATGATGCGTCATGACATCACCACTCAGAATGGCTAATGGAAGGTGTGCTTGTGTATTCCAGTATTTTACAAATTTCTCAGCTTCCATTTCTAAAGTGCTAGATATTAATAGATCTCATCTATATAAACTATTAATAGATCTCATCCGTATAAATAAAAACAAAAAAACCTGTATAAATAATATTTAAGAAGGCAAAAGGGTCCTGACACCTCCATGGGTGGGATTCCCTGCCTTAACCTAAATGAACCTTGCTTCAGGCAGTGTTGGTTCCCCTCCTCCCTGACCTGGAAGGAGCAGAGGTTATGCCTCCTGATCTCCATCGAGCTCCCACTCCTTCCCGTCCAAAGAAATGCCAAGCCTCATCTGTGAGCTCTCAGCGGTGTCTCTGAGGGTGTTCACACCAGGACAAGCCGACCCCCATGTGCCCGGCCCACCCAGGGAGCACCTGCCGCAGAGCTCGCAGGTGATGGTGTGACAGGGAGCACGCTCCTGCAACAGCTCGGGGAACTGGGAAAGGGACAGCTTCTCCTCCGGCTCTGCTCCAGGGGAGCTCCCGCCCTGCCAACTGCACCACTGGACTCGACTTGAGAATCAGGCCTCGAGTTTCCAGAGAAACTCTGGATGGCCCAGAACAAAAGAAGATTTTGAAGGAGGATGCATTTGTTCCCACTGGGGAATGTACGGACGTAACAAGAAGCTCGAGTACCTCTTCTCCCCGGAAAAGGCAGGTTGGAAAACTTAAGTTTTCTTCTCGACTTTCGGGACTGATACTCTGAAATATTCTCGCCAAAAGGCTTTGCACTGTCCACCTGAAAGAAAGGAAAGAAATACGATCTGAACCCACCATCGCTTGTGTTACCTTCTCCTCGTTACCTGTAGTGGCCTTCTCCCCCTCAGCTGTGGGCCACTCGCGTAAAAAAAGGCCGGGAACAAATTAAATCCCAGTCTCCAGGCACGTTCAATGTTATCCCAACAAGGGAAGCTTGCTTCAGCATGAAGGTATGGGCTAAATGTTAGCATAAAGTCAGACATCAATGATATTTTAACCACAGGTTTAGGATCGAGCCCAGCAAAGCGCAAGTGGAGTTTATTTCAAAATATTTCAAAATAGGACAGAGTTTCATGGTCCTAAACAGTGAGCAGTGTGGGCCTAGATGGGGTCCTCCCTGAAGACAAGGGATGATGACGGGCTGGTATTTCAGCCATCCACACTCCCTTCCCGTGTGAGGGTCTAGAACCTTGGAAAAAAGAATAGTGGCAACTACGTTATTTTAATGAAGGTGACCTTATGTTCCTGAATCAGACAAGACAATCTGTAAACCAGTCCAAACACTTGGAATAAGGACTCCTCTCAAATATTTACGACACAGAGTTGCTGGATTTTTTTTTTATCTTGTCTATTTCTATCTTTTTTTTTTAATTTCAAGCAGGCAAGTTATAACATTATTCTTCACCCTACTTTCAGAAATATATTGATTAGAATGTCCAGTCTTCACATTAGGACCCTCTAAATTTTAATGCTTCTACTTAAAGAAATGTCACATACGATCAGGAAATCAGGCTACATAAGAGTGAATCCGAGAAAGCATTTAGAGAAGGGCGTGGTACACAGTAGAGACTGTACGAGAATTTGTTAAATAAAATAAATATTAAGCCAGTTTTATTCCCTATGAAATCTACCAAGATTTTAAGATTATTTAGCCCAAGGGGCGTCGACTACTGTGTATCTCACGAAAATCTACTTCCAACGGAATGAAGCAGACTGCCTAATAAATTCAACTCAACCACAGTTTTATTACGCCATGTTTAAAGACTGGTTGCTAGACTTTGCCATTTTTACCCAAGTCACTAGGAGGAAAACAGCTGTTCTATGGTTTCTAGCCAAGTAACCTCTGTTACAAACCAGCCCCGCATGCCGTCGTCCCTGTCACATCCCCGCTTTGTGGCTGACTGCGCTCTGAATCTTATGTTCACGCACAAACATCACCAGCAGGGATCTGAAGCCAAGTTATCGACTTGACAATAATATCAACAGTTAGTGACCGGAGTTATAAGAGCTCTCAGGGAATAAGTCATTAACCAGAACGTGAAGAACGTGAAGAGATGCTTTTAAATGTCGTATTAACCATGTATATATTGAGAAACTCGTCTGGATATCCAGTAGAACTACAGCTTTGGGGTGGCGGGGGAACCTTATGGAATTGTAAAAAGTGAAAGGAAATGTACTCAATTGAATAAATTTTTTACTTTCTTTTTATGCTGGTGAGCCAATAGGTAATTTTTTTTTTTTCATTCTTTTCTACTTTCCATTACTCTCCCAGGCAACACAAAGGCAGGAGGCTAGTGTGATTACATGTGCCGGCTGCTTCCTGGGGGCTACCTCTAAGCCGGCGTTGAGGGCTGTGAGGAGGCCCATCGCCTCTACTTCCTGCAGACACGTTTGTCCTGCCAACAAACAACCACCTCATTTTAAAAACTCAAGCACTTTTTTCTATTGCCACAGAGCACACGTCAGCCTTTGTTATGTGTGTCTTCTACCCCTGCCAGTCCGCTGATCCTTCTGGATAAAAAAAAAAAACAAAAAAACGGCAGGTTGTCACAGGGAGGGATCACACTCTATTAATAATTTCCAAAAATTAAAAATAGGGATGACTGACACGTACTGAGCAAGTCCTCTGAATGAGACATCTTTGTATGACTTTCCTTTTTTTTTTTAAGATTTATTTATTTATTTGTCAGAGGGAGAGGGAGAGAGCATGGACAACGGGAGCAGCAAGCAGAGGGAGAATCAGGTTCCCCGCTGACCAGGGAGCCCGAGGTGGGACGCGATCCTAGGACCCTGGGATCATGGCCTGAGCCAAAGGCAGATGATTAACCAACTGAGCCACTTAGGCGTCCCTTTGGATGACTTTCCTGGCAATGAGTCTAGGCAGCGAACTTCAGCTAATCATAGTTATTATTTAATTTGAATTCCCTCTTTTTTTTAAAGGTTTTATTTATTTATTTGACAGATAGAGATGACAAGTAGGCAGAGAGGCAGGCAGGGCAGGGCGGGGAGGCAGGCCCCCCACTGAGCAGAGAGCCCAAGATCAGGACCCGAGCCGAAGGCAGAGATTTTAACCCACTGAGTCACCCAGGCGCCCCAAGAATTCCCTCTTTAAGGGCACCTGGGCAGCTCAGTCAGTTAAGTGTCTGCCTTTGGCCCAGGTCATGATCCTGGGATCCTGAGATCAAGTCCCACCTTGGCCTTCCTGCTCAGTGGGGAGCCTGCTTCTGTCTCTGCCCCTCCTCCATGCTTGTGTGCTCTCTTACTCTATCTCTGACAAATAAATAAATAAATAAATAAATACAATCTTTAAAAAAAAAAATGAACAGATGAATGGATCAAGGCGTGGTTCATATATACAATGGAATATTACTCAGCCATCAGAAAGAATGAATACCCATCTTTTGCTTCAACTTGGATGGAACTGGAGGCAATTATGCTAAGTGAAGTAAATCAAGCAGACAAAGACAATTACTCACTCATATGTGGAACATCAGGAATAGTGGGGAGGATCACAGGGGAAGGGAGGGAAAACTGAAGGGGAAGAAATCAGAGAGGGAGACAAACCATGACTCTGGGAAACAAACAGAAGGTTACAGAAGGGAAGAGGTGGGAGGACAGGGTGACTGGGTGGTGGGTATCAAGGAGGGCACGTGTGGTGATGAGCATGGGGTGTTATATGCCACTAATGAAATGTTGAACACTACGTCAAAAACTGACGATGTACTATGTGTTGGTTAATTGAACATTATAAAAAATACATTAAAAAGTAATAAATTAAAAAACAATAAAATGTTTCCAGTTCAAAAAAAAAAAAGAATTCCCCCTTTATTTAGTATCACCCACGTGTTCTTATGGCCCAGCCTTCCTGGGTTTTCTCCTCATTCGCACCTTCACCCTTCCAGACTCTGAAAAATAATTTAAGGCTCACGTGTCTCACTACAAATGGAGGTTTGCTTCCCCCGGAGAGCCTGATGTTATTTCCAAGGTTCAGCTGAGCAGGCTGGTCGTGAAAGCAGCGTCGGGCAGACACAGGAGAGGGAACGCGGGTTTGCACGCTTTGGGGCAGTCTGTTGAGATTACTGTCCTTTGGCTTCCTCTTCGTATTATTTAAGGGGAGTTTGGGTCCATCTGTTGCAGATAAAGCCCTTCCTGAGTTATTATATCTTTCTTCCTGGAACAAAAACAAGAAACGCTGTTTTTAAAAATGGAAAATGGGGGCGCCTGCTTCCTCCTCTCTCTCTGCCTGCCTCTCTGCCTGCTTGTGATTTCTGTCAAATAAATAAATAAAATCTTTAAAAAAAATTTTTTTTAAAAATAAATAAAAATAAAAATGGAAAATGGGGGGGCGCCTGGGTGACTCAGTGGTTAAAGCCTCTGCCTTCAGGTCAGGTCATGATCCCAGGATCCTGGGATCGAGCCCCTCGTCAGGCTCTCTGCTCAGCAGAGAGCCTGCTTCCCCCTCCTTCTCTCTGCCTGCCTCTCTGCCTACTTGTGATCTCTGCCTGTCAAATAAATAAAATCTTTTAAAAAAATAAAAATAAAAATGGAAAATGGGAGAAAAAAGAAGAAAAATTCAATCAGGATAGAACTGTATTGAACGGAACTTTGTCTAACTCAGGAAGAAGACTGAACATCTCAGATTTGCCAAACGTGAACTTAAGGGTGTTCTCTCCTTAGTTTTTCTTCAGCTCAGCTTAACATCACTTACTAGGCTGGCATCATATATTTCAAACAGTGAAAAGTTTTTGCATTAGGAGGAAGTTGGAAGGTATCAGACACCCCTCCCTCATCACAGATGACTTATTGGGGGGAGGGGCTGAATGAGGCATACATTCTGGCCCAGCAGTTTCACGTTAAGAAATTCATTATAAGGAAATAACTATGTATCTGTATAGCTACATTCTTTTTCTTTTTTATTTGAGAAAGAGAGAGGACTGGGCAGGGGCAAAGGGAGAGGGAGAAGCAGATGTTCCTTCTCAGCAGGGAGCCCCATGAGGGACTTGATCCCAGGACGGTAAGATCATGACCTGAGCTGAAGGCAGACATTTAACCGACTGAGCCACCCAGGCGCGCCAGCTACAGACATTCTTATAACCATTCAAACAATGAGAAATCATTTATACTGGTAAGCAATTTCCTCTCTGCTCCAAACCCACGTGGCTGATACTCAGCTTTGGGATACAGGGGCAAACCCTTCTGCTCGGCCCGCCAGTCAGCAGAGGCTCCACCACTAGGGGGCGCCAGAGGGAAACTGAAAACGGGAAGAGGAAGCCAGGACTCCCACTGAGTTCTGCCTTCTACTCCCGTGAGCGTCACCCCAGCCACAGGGCTTCACCGTGAGAGAGGCACATGGGGCCAGTGTTTAGTTTTCGCCCCAATAACCCCAGACCCGGCCTCAGTGCGCCCCACTCAGATCTACCAGCACCAGCCGGCCAGAGTCCCCTGCTCAGAGCTTTGAGGCCTGCCCCACCGGACCCTCCCTCCAAGCTCCAGAGGGACCAGCAGTGAGCACTGTCCCTCCAAGAGGTCCGAGTCCCACTCAGCAGAGCCCCGTCTCTGAACCCCTGAGGAAGCGCCCAGGGAAGCAGCCCCTCCCCACAGCTCTGGTCCCACCTGTGTGGGGTCTCTCCCGCAGGCTCCTATGAGCTTAATGACCCCACCTCTTCCTCTCGTCCCTCAGCCCTAGGGATGGAAGCCGCTTCCTCAAGATACTATGTCTGTCACTTCGTGTCCCCTTTTACCCTCAGTCCTTCAGTCCTTTAATCCCTGTTTGGCCTTTAAAAAATAATAATAATAATTAGATCTTTTTACTAAAAGAACAGGTGTGGTTTTGCTTCCTGACCAGACTCTGACTACTGTATCAGTGAAGAACCCAACAAGAAAACCATTGGCCAAATCATGGTACGTCCAGACAACGGCCAATTATGAAGCTGTGAAAAACTGCATGGCCTAAGGATACTTAAGGATGTGAGAAATGGGGCACCTGGGTGGCTCAGTCAGTTAAGCATCTGATTCTTGGTTTCCGCTCAGGTCATGATCTCAGGGTCGTGAGATCGAGCCCCCCACATCAGGCTCCAGGCACAGGGTGGATTCGGCTTGAGATTCTCTCCATCTTCTACTGCCCCTCCCCCTCCTCGTGCTCTCTCTCTAAAATAAATAAATCTTTAAAAAAAAAAAAGGATGTTAGGGGCACCGGGGTGGCTTAGTCATTAAGCATCTGCCTTTGGCTCAGGTCATGATCCCAGGGTCCTGGGAATGAGCCCTGCATTGGGCTCCTTGCTCGGCAGACAGCCTGCTTCTCCCTCTGCCTGCCACTCTTCCTGCCTGTGTTTTCTCTCTCTGTCAAATAAATAAGTAAATAAAATCTTTAAACAACAACAAAAAGATTGTTAGAAACATGTTTGTGGAGTATTAAGTGAAAAATGAAAAATACAAAATCATATGCAGTATTGCATGATCCCAATATTTTAACATTAAAATAATGTGTGTGTGTGTGTGTCTGTGTCTGTGTGTACAGAAGAATATAGTCAAAAAAATGAGTCATGCTCATGTCTGCATAATAAGGATGACAGGCAATTTTTAGTTTGTCTGGTTTGCTTATCTGCATTTTCTGGTGTTCTAAACTAAGTACTTTTGTTATAAGGAAAAAAACGATAAGAGGTACTACTTTAAAAAGTTAAGATTTAATGAAGACCGATATTAAGAGGCCAAAACAATATTAAAATGGCAGAGTAGAAAAGAGAGACAGACTGAAAAAAATCACTGTGTGGGGTGCCTGGGTGGCTCAGTGAGTTAGTCTCTACCTTCGGCTCAGGTCACGATCCCAGGATCCTGGGATCCAGCCCCGCTTCTGGCTCTCTACTCAGCAGGGAGCCTGCTTCCTCCTCTCTTTCTCTGCCTGCTTTTCTGACTACTTGTGATCTCTGTCTGTCAAATAAATAAATAATCTTTTAAAAAAATAATAAAAATCACTGTGCACCCATATCAGATTAGAGAAAATAGTGGGTAAATAGGGAGAAACTAAAAAGCAGCCAACACGGGGGCGCCGGGGTGGCTCAGTCACTTAGCATCCAACTCTTGACTTCGGCTCTGGTTGTGATTTCAGGGTCATGAGATCGAGCCCCACATCCAGCTCTGTGCTCAGTGTAATTTGCTTGGGATTCTCTCTCCCTCTTCCCTCTGTCCCTCCTGCTCATGCTCTCTCTTTCTAAAAAATAAATTTAAAAAATTTTTTTTAAAATAAAAAACAGCCAATGCCTTCCAGAATTAATCATTGACCTCCTGAGTTGTGATGCCCAGAGGACTGATGGCTTTGCACGGATCAGTGACCCTCTGCGTTCAGTAGCCCTTAACCCATAGTCTACACTTTCAAGGATTTTCCAGGACATCCAGGCAACATTTGGGATGACAAGCAAAGCCCCTGAAGAAGCTTTACAAAGTACATTCATTCATTTTCCACATTGTTCTAGAAGATATTTTAAATGGTTAAAAATTATGTACAATAAGGTAAAAAGAAACACCGAAAGCAGTCAGCATGACAGAGAAATGGAAGAGTGCTCAAGAACGCCCCAAGGCCCTTCGTGATCGCCAAAGACAGCCCACCAATATAGCTCTGTGCTGCGGCTTCAGGAGAAGAACGAAGGGACGCTATTATTCAAATGATCAAGGGCAAAAGTCACGAAATAGGAACAAGAAAGCTAAGCAGCCACCTTACATCAAACTTGTGATTTTAGCTTTTGCATCTCTTCCACCAACGAGACTATGATGAACACCTGTCAAAAGCACTCGGTCAAATGTGATAGGGCTGAACAAATAATTTGAATATGGAAATTCAAACCCAGCAATAAATCTCCAGGTTTCTATTCATCCAGTTGCATTGAAACTTGGTGATGGGCTGAGATTCTTTAAGTCTGTGGAGAAAATTCCTGACAGTTCTATCACTGGGTTCTTGGTTATACTTACAGGAAATCTGTTTCTTTGCAGAAACACACGTTCTCTGATGGCTGTCCTTGTAGAAAACTCTATTTTGGGAGCAATGCCCTAAAAATAAAACAGCATAAAAGAAGCAAATAAAATTATTGGAAATAGATTTTTGGCCCACATCATCTAACTTGAAAGCATGTAAGCACTTAATTACTTTTTTTGTGTGGTTGGCATAATCCACACATATTACCTACAATATATGCATAACAAATATATACATACGATGAAATACTATCCAGCCTTTAAAAAGAAGGAAATCCCAACTTTTATGACCACATAGAATAATCTAGAGGACATCATACTAAGTGAAATAAGCCAGACACAGAGAGACAAATATGGTGTGCCTGACTTATGTGTGGGATCTAAAACAGTCAAACTCATCGAAGCAGAGAGGAGAATGCTGTTCCCAGTAGGGGCTGGAGGATGGGGGAAATGGGGAGATGGTGGTCAAGGGCACAAAGTTTCAGTTAGTTGTGCAAGATGACTAAGTTCTAGAGGTCTAGCTGATGTGCAGCAAGGTGACCATAGTTAATAATACTATACTGTAAATTTGAAATTTTCTATGAGGGTAGATCTTATGTATCCTCACTACAAGAAGGAAGGAAGGAAGGATGGAGGAAGGGAGGGAGGGAGGGAGGGAGAAAGAGAGAGAGAGAAAGAGACACAGAGAGAAAAGAAAGAAAGAAAAGGGAGAAAGAAATAAAAAGGAGAAAGGGGGGAGGAAGAAAGGAAGGAAGGAAGAGGGAGGGAAGAAAAAAAAGAAAGAAAAGGCTAAATGAGTAATAAGTGATGGATAAGTTAATTAGCTTGATGTGGCAATTATTTCACACTGTGTATCAAAACATCAAGTTGTATACCTTAAGTGTATACAATATTTGTTGATTATACATCAGTAAAACTGAAAAATAAAACATAAGCATAATGAGAAGAGCTACGCCCTGTGTAACACTCAATCTGTGCCAGGCCTTGACCTAAGTGCTCTGCGTTTAACGACCCATCGGATCCTCCCAACAACCCCTCGAGGTGGAGCTCCAGAATCTGGACTCTGTGGATGAGTAACTAAGTCAGCTGACCGCTGGTGACGGCCGGGCTGGTCGCTGGACCCGGGCGCTCTGGCTCTAGCGTTCTTGCCGTTAGTTACTCTCTTTAATGCGCTGACCCGTAGGATTGAGTGACATTATCTGGGAAGAGCGATACCCAGTGGTCCTCCTTCCCCACCTGCTTGCTTTGAAAAACGTGCTTTGTATTGTACCAAATATTTATGTTCATTAGCTCTATTCCCAAACTCTCCATTTTGTTTCATTGATCGGCACTCCTGTCTCTGACCGGTACCACATTGAATAATGTGCACGCGCACACAGATGCACACAGGCACACACAGATGGACACAGACACACACAGACACACACAGACGCACACAGACATACACAGACACACACAGACGGACACAGACGCACGCAGGCACACACAGACATACACAGACACACACAGACACACACAGACGCACACAGACATACACACACGCACACAGATGGACACAGACGCACGCAGGCACACACAGACATACACAGACACACAAAGATGCACACAGACATACACACGCACACACAGATGCACACAGACGGACACAGACACACACAGGCACACACAGACATACACAGACACACAAAGATGCACACAGACATACACACGCGCACACAGATGCACACAGACGGACACAGACGCACGCAGGCACACACAGACATACACAGACACACAAAGATGCACACAGACATACACACGCACACACAGATGCACACAGACGGACACAGACACACACAGGCACACACAGACATACACAGACACACAAAGATGCACACAGACATACACACGCGCACACAGATGCACACAGACGGACACAGACGCACGCAGGCACACACAGACATACACAGACACACAAAGATGCACACAGACATACACACACGCACACAGATGCACACAGACGGACACAGACGCACGCAGGCACACACAGACATACACAGACACACAAAGATGCACACAGACATACGCACACACAGATGCACACAGACGGACACAGACGCACGCAGGCACACACAGACATACACAGACACGCAAAGATGCACACAGACATACACACGCGCACACAGATGCACACAGACGGACACAGACGCACGCAGGCACACACAGACATACACAGACACGCAAAGATGCACACAGACATACACACGCGCACACAGATGCACACAGACGGACACAGACGCACGCAGGCACACACAGACATACACAGACACGCAAAGATGCACACAGACATACACACGCACACACAGATGCACACAGACGGACACAGACGCACGCAGGCACACACAGACATACAAAGACATGCAAAGATGCACACAGACATACACATGCGCACACAGATGCACACAGACGGACACAGACGCACACATACACACACGTGCACACAGACGGACACAGATGCACGCAGGCGCACACAGACGCACACAGACACACGGTCAGTGGTAATGAAGAACAGACTACTGACACACGCCATCACATGGACGGCTCACGATGGCATTTTTCAAAGTGAAAGAAGCCAGTCTCAAAGGGTTGTAGACTATGATTCCATTTACATGACCTTCCAAAGAAGGCAAAACTTCTAGTCCCCTGATGAAGAACAGACCAGTGGCTGGGGTAAGGGACTGTCCGACCCTGAACAAGTCACCACCTGAGGCACCGACTTGTGCCGCTGTCTCATCGCCTCGCGGAGAGGCCGTGTTAACCCCTGAATGACAGTATGACAAACTGTAACCGCTCACATTATGTACTTGCCCGTACTTCCAGATAGCATGCGAAACCCTACACATAGATTTAACCCTCATTTAACCCGATGGGGGAAGGACTAATATCAGCCCATTTTATAGGTGAGGAAACTAAGGTACACAGAGACTAAGTAATTTACCCAAAGTCACAGTCACTGAGCAACAAAACTGGGACTGAACCCAGGCAGTCGGGGTCCAGCCTTAACTTCTGCACCTGTGGCTGTCTAGCTGGCCTTCAGGCCCCTGCTCCATGTCGCCTGGAGAGGAGGAAGAGGGTGCCCTACCTGCCAGGAGTCCACACCCTGTAACACATTCCTGTTCACCTCCTAGAACCTCGACCCCTGACAATGACTTACAGACAATAAGGAGGAATGTACTTCCTTTTTCACAGCAGTACTGATTTTAGCTTAATAGTTTAGAGCTGAAATTTACAGGTTCTCTCTTGTCCAGTTTCCTTAGCAACGGGAGGAAGGTGATAATGGTTAGGTCAACAAACAGATTTCACAGTACAATTTTTCAAGAATTCCAACACCAAAGGAAAAATGAAATGATTAGCTACAAGTTAATAATTAAGAAATAATGTTCTTTCTGCTTACTTTACAAAGTCAGTCTTCACCTAACAAGGAAACATATTATATTAAAAAAGAAAATTCTTGGGGCACCTGGGTAGCTCAGTGGGTTAAAGCCTCTGCCTTTGGCTCAGGTCATGATCCCAGGGTCCTGGGATCAAGCCCTGATCAGGCTCTCTGCTTGGCAGGGAGCCTGCTTCCCCCTCTCTCTCTGCCTGCCTCTCTGCCTACTTGTGATATCTCTCTGTGTCAAATAAATAAAATCTTAAAAAAAGAAAAGAAAAGAAAAGAAAATTCTTGGGGCTCCTGGCTGGCTCAGTCGGTAGAGCATGCGACTCTTGATCTTGGGGTCGTGAGTTCAAGCCCCATGTTGGTCAAAAAGCTCAGTTTACCAAAAAATCAAATTATGCAAAAAGCCCAAACAAAGCAAAACAAAAAAAATTCTTGACCTTGCCAAGGAAAGGAAGGAGAAAAAGCTGTCAAGGTATCAAGTGAAATAAAATGAAATGTGGAAATACAAAGAAAAAGTCACACTTCTATGGAGGAAATAAGTCTAATTTTTAATGAAATAATAAGAGAAAACAAATGAATGAATTGCCTGACCAGCACACAGAATCCACACTCACGTTCTACAATATTAATGAAGAGAAAGTGGACACTGGGCTGACAGAAATGAGAATCAGCCTCTCGCTGCGACCAAGCGTGCAGACTTTGAAGTCCGACAGGCCAGCACGATAACCCTCTCTGGGAGGCTTTGAGCACATTAAACTCCCCGTGCCAGCTTCCCCAGCCCCAAAACCGGAAAAGAATGGCAGCCACCTCGCAGGGTTAAGGAGGACTGAACAAGGTCAGTCATGTATCAAACTCAGCACGGTTCCTGGCATCAAGTGATCACTCAGCAAAGGTCAGCCTTCATTAAAACTATGCCAACCGGTTTTGTTTTGCCTTCTAGAACATTCGAGAAAAACTAAGCTCCTCTATCTTTTTCCAAATTGTTTTAAACATAGTTTCATTAACCTTACTGATACTTTATCCCTAATGCATGAGGATCTTTCCCAGCAGTTTTCAAGCCCTTTCTCTGATGATTACCCGTGTTTATGAGTAACTAAACACAACTTCCTATATGTTCTTCTTCCTACTTGTGCTCACAAAGTTAAACAGAGATGACATTTGGGAGAAGATAAGATCATGTGTTTCTCCTCGTCTTGATACCCAGCTGGATACCAGCCCCGTGTTTGCAGAATGGCTTTGACTTAATAGAAAACTCAGGCAAACCACAGTTAATATGAAGAGTAACCCCCATGTGATGGGCACCGGTTTTTATCCTTTCAGCTTCGGGAGAGCAGTATACCAATAGCTCTAAATAACAAAGGCAAGCATTCTCACAAGTACCATGGATATAAGTGACAGACAAAGAGAGTATCTCTGAGGGGAAAAAATGGTGTCTGTGATCTTCACCAAACCATCATGATTATGGAGGGTTTAAAAGTTATGCTCAGAGGCGCCTGGGTGGCTCAGTGGGTTAAAGCCTCTGCCTTCGTCTCGGGTCATGATCCCAAGGTCCTGGGATCGAGCCCCACGTCGGGCTCTCTGCTCAGCCGGGAGCCTGCTTGCCTTCCTCTCTCTTTCTCTCTGCCTGCCTCTCTGCCTACTTGTGATCTCTGTCAAATAAATAAATAAAATCTTTTAAAAAAATAAAAATAAAAAAAAAGTTATGCTCATTAGCAGTTCGGAGGAGGACAACTTTGGATGAATGCTTGCTGCTTGAAATATTAGAAGTTCTGTCACCATAAACATCACAGAAACAAGGGTCCTTCGTGTTACGTATTCTACACCGTACTCTCAACAAAACAGGAGGCAATGACATTTTATGAGATTATAACTACAGCGATTCATGGGGGAGTAAGAGCAGGGGTGAGTATTAAATAGGCTTTTTAAATTCATAAAGCTATGGCCCTTCCAACAGAGGCCCTCTGAGTAACATAAAGGTTGAGGAAACTGTCAGAGCTGCTGTGGGGTTAGAAACCACCAGAGATACCATCAAAATGAATATGCCGAGTTTGGGTTCAGGTAAACAGACTGCCATGGGAGTAACTGCTGTGTCGTTCAAGATCCTTCCATAGTCTCACTGTTAGCCTCTGTCCCTTTCCCTTCCATTAAGTGGAGACTCTGAATCTGCCTTGGCTGACAGGAGAGATATCACAAGGAAAATAACATACCAGAGGAGGGGCGCCTGGGTGGCTCAGTGGGTTAAAGCCTCTGCCTTCAACTCAGGTTGTCATCCCAGGGTCCTGGGATCGAGCTCCACATCGGGCTCTCTGCTCGGCAGGGAGCCTGCTTCCACCCCCCTCCTCGCCTGCCTCTCTGCCTACTTGTGATCTCTGTCAAATAAATAAATAAAATCTTTAAAAAAACAAAAACAAAAAACATACCAGAGGAAAACTCAAAAGCTCAAAAGAAATGAGAGGCAGCATTATTACTCTCACGACTCTATTTGCTTCCATTATCACTACAGAAACATCAAGTCTTTCCGTTAATCTGCATTAAGAGGAGGGGGGAAAGCATCCTTAGAAGTAAGTGACAGGGGGCGCCTGGGTGGCTCAGTGGGTTAAGCCGCTGCCTTCGGCTCAGGTCATGATCTCAGGGTCCTGGGATCGAGTCCCGCATCGGGCTCTCTGCTCAGCAGGGAGCCTGCTTCCTCCTCTCTCTCTCTGCTTGCCTCCCTGTCTACTTGTGATCTCTCTCTGTCAAATAAAAAAAAAAAAAAAAAAAAAAAAAAAAAAAAAAAAAAAAGTAAGTGACAGTATGAACAAGGCAATGATTTGGCCTGATAGGTTAAGACACCCACACCTCTCGGATCAGCAGTGGGAATCAATATAATCGGGGTTTTGAATGGGGCATCTAAACGGGGCCACTAGGAGTACCAACTGAGATGCCATGATCTGCCCAAGAACAAGCCCTATCAGAAATAAGATGTCCAAGTCCCAAGAGTTTCTCCCCACTGAAGTCCGGCTGGGCGTGAACCACTTACTGGAAACCCCGCGATCGTCTTCATGAGCACCTCCCGGCACATCCTAGGGAGCGAAGGTGTCAGCTTGGGTTCAGGGAAAAGGAAATCCCGTGTGTTTTCTTCATAGCAGGCCAACTCCTCCCACACTAGAAAGAAAGAAGAAGAGCCATAAGTAGATTTACATTCTCAAAATGATCTACATTCCCAGGTTTAACAAAATAAAAGCTCAGACAGGTGACAGCTCAGATGGCACTCAGCTAAAAATAGACATTTTGATCAAAGCACCTGTAATTCAAGAAGTGGAGTAGAAGAGACTTCTACTACTTCTTATCTCATGGATCATTTTTAAAAGCCTTCCCACGTCATAACAGAGAATGAGAAAAAAACTAAAGGATTGCTCTGCTAAACAGAACAAAGAGAAAAAACTCTTTTCATCCATCCATCCGTCTGTCCATCCATCAGTGCATCCACCCATCCTTTCCTTCAACGATGTTTTCTAAGGACACATCTTCTGCCAAGTCCTAGGGATAGAACAGGAACAAGGCAGACAATGCCCCATTCGTGCAAAGGTTACAGCGTAGACTGGGGGGATGGGAGGGTGGAGGTCAATGTGTCCTCTGATACAGAGGTACCAGCATCACCGTGGCCCATAGAACAGCCAAAGCTGTGGTTCTTAGCAGGACTGCTACCAGCCACAGGGACGTTTCCAAAAATTTGCATGTTAAGATGTCCTGCGATGTTCAAGACGTTCCTGCACAACATTCTAACATCATAACATTCTTTCAGGTGAGAAGCTGTTTTGTAATTGGCCGAGCCTGGAACCTCACTGTTACATATGAACACGGAGCACTTGCTTTGCATGATCTTAACATACACTGAATTTTCAGGAAAGCAGCTACCATGTAAACTAAGGGTCAATTGTACGTGGCTGTGTTCAGCTCTTTACTGAGACGCAACTGGCATTTTGAAAATCATGCCATGTCTAAATACCTCCTTACACTCAATGTTTGGGTATCAATACCAGCATTTTATTTTCAACCATTTTCCTTTTATTTCTCCTTTGCTGCAACTGAGATATTATACCGTTTGCCGTGATGTGTGTGAGCTGGTTATATTAACCATGAATAGTATCTCAGGACAGCAAAGGGATGCCACAGACCACGAGTTCCCCGAAAGAAGATCTCAGGTCTAGGAGGGCTGAGAGTCACCGCACTGAAGGGCGACTACTGGCGGAACCCTCCTTGTCTACACAGCAGGTGCTCCACGAAAGGATCAGACCGAGAGTGGGCCCTGCACAGAGTACCGCTAAAAAAGAAACCAGAGTCAGTGAGACGGCTTAGCCGTTTGGTGACTGCCATTTGATTCTGAGAACTCTGATGGGGTGTATTTCTGGCACATCAGTGGGACGAACAGCTGACATTGTCAAACGTGACAGAGTAATGTCTTCCTACTTATTCTGCTCAGCACAAACGCTTGGGCTCTAATAAGGATCAAAGGGCAAAAAGAACGCATTATCTCTTTCATCAGGAAATCATCTTTCCACTCCTCTCGTCTTGTCTCAGATGTGCACCAGCCACACGGACTGACGAGCTGTCTTTCCCTCCTCCACTACGTACGGACTCCCTCACCCCACGCTGCTCCTTCCAGAATGTCCTTTCTTCTTTCCCATTTTCAGTGAGATCCCATTCATCTTTCAAGTTTCACCTTAAACGTCTCATGTCTCCAAGGTAACAGGTCAAAACTGAACTCTTGAGTTTTTCCCACAAGTAAGCTCTTCCTTATCCTCCCATCAGAACGAGTACCACAAGCCTGAGCCAAAAATCTAGGATTTACCCTTAATTTCACTCACTCCTCACGTGAACCCATTAGCTAGTCCTGTAGACTCCATCTCCAATATAAATCTAAAGTCTGTGTCCTCTCTCCACCCTTACAGCCACCAGCCGGGTCCCAGCCCCACCACCTGCCTCCCGGACCATGGCCAACGCCTCTGAGCTGGCCTCCCTGCTTCCGCTGTCCCGCTATCAGACTCTCCTCCATATACTGCCATGTTATAAATACATCTCATTGTACCTTTCCATCTTCTTACAACCTTCCAATGGGCTCCCCATCCTGCTAGAATAAAACCAAAGCATCTCACCCTGGCCTTCAAGACTCCGCCCTGCTGCCCTTCCTGCTGTCCTTCAGACACACCAAGCTCGCCCGAGTTCTCCTGTCACGTTCCTTCCCCAGATCTCTGCACGGCCGGCACCCTCCTCCCCGATGAGGGACCTCAGTTGAAATGTCATCTCATCAGACAGGCGGGACCCCAACCTAAAGAAGCCTGGCACTCCCCACCACATCACCCTATTTCACTTTCTGCCCGACAGGTAGCACGAACCAAGACTGGCATCACACCCGTGTTTGTGATCTCCTGTCAGTGCTGGGACCGTTACATTCATTACCGCATGCCTGGCAGGGCCTTCCCCTGGAGGGCTGTGAGTGTGGGCCGGTTACCAGCACGCAGCCCAGCCAAGACCACCTCACCCAGAAGGGGCTATTCTGCCAGCATCTCTCATAGGCCCCTGCAGAGGTCATTAAAGATTAACTTCTAAAAAAAAATTTTTAAGGTTTTATTTATTTATTTGACAGAGATCACAAGGAGGAAGAGAGGTAGACAGAGAGAGAGAGAGGCACAGAGAAGCAGGCTCCCCGCTGAGCAGAGAGCCCGATGCAGGACTCGATCCCAGGACCCTGGGATCATGACCTGAGCTGTAGGCAGAGGCTTAACCCACTGAGCCACCCAGGTACCCCAAAGATGGACATTTTAAAGATTTCTTTTTTAATCTATTTATTTAGAGAGAGAGCAACTCCCACTGAGCACGGAGCCAGACATGGGGCTCAACATGGGGCTTGATCCCAGGACCTCGAGACCACAACCTGAGTCAAAACCAAGAGTCCGTTGCTCAACCGACTGAGACACCCAGGCACCCCTCAAGAGGGAGCTTGTACAACTGCACTTCAGGTGGTCAGAAAAGAGGCGCGTCGGGCAGCCTCCTGGAGCTGCCCCCAAGCAGATGACATGAAAGAACTTAAGGCTCTGCTTACATTAGGTGCTCAGTTAGCAAAAGTCGTTGAGACTCAGCTTCCACCATCGGAAGAGGAGGAGACAGACTGAAAGTCCTCTAAAACCTTTTCAACTCCCACCCTTCATTCATTTCCCAACCACTTCCTGTCCAGTTTTTCAATCTCTTTTCATTCATAAGTTCCAGAAATATGCACTGAGGACCTACTGTGTGCTGGGAGTTCTAGATCCTGGGTGTATAGCCGGGAACACATGGGTACAATTCCTGCCCTGCCGGAGCTCACGGTCCACAACTGGTAAACAGTTACACGAATGAATATACGTTGTACACAGATGATAAAGAGGAAGGTGGGGGGCAGTTCTAAGGTGAATCTCCCGCTTTATCCCAGCCTCCTTTTCATCAGTGCTCCTTTGACAGTGCTCTTTTGGTGATGGGCATGATGTCCCACCTCTCTGGCCAGAGACTTCCTCCAGTCAGAGACCTCGTAAGTGCAACCTGAAAACAGGCAGTGATGTGACTGTCTCCTCGCCCATCACTAGCAATGAAACACAGCTTTCTTTCTACTAAAGCCTGTGGCACGGTGGTTAAGAATTGTTTCTTGGGGGGGCGCCTGGGTGGCTCAGTGGGTTAAAGCCTCTGCCTTCGGCTAGAGTCATGATCTCAGGGTCCTGGGATCGAGCCCCGCATTGGGCTCTCTGCCCAGCGGGAAGCCTGCTTCCCTTCCTCTCTCTCTCTGCCTACTTGTGATCTCTATCAAATAAATAAAATCTTAAAAAAAAAAAAAAAAAGAACTGTTTCTTGGCTCAGACAGAGCGGGTTCAAATCCCTGCCCCACCATCTACCAGCTCTGTGACCAGGAGCAAATTACATAAGCTCCTAGTTTCAGCTTCCTGTTCAGGAAAACATAAAAGTCGTAATAGTCCCTGCCCCCGGGGCTACTGTGAGGGCACATGACATTTAGAAAGTGCCGACAACACCACCTGCCATCGCCTGCCTGCCGCCATCAGGACCGCTCCATGCCGCCAGCCGAGCAGAGGCCCAGCGCCACCCTGCTCTCTGGTCATCACGTGTTTTCGATCCCATGCTCCTGCTCAGATAAACCCCGACATGCGCGGTGAGATGCTCTCCACGCTGGCCTTCTCCTTTCTCCTTCCATAGGTTTTCAGCCAGCTCTCGTCACTGCATTCAACATGACAACTACTAAATCACGATTCGTGGATTTAGCAAGAATCAAAATAAAAATAAAGAGGTCGGAGACTAGGAGGCTCATCTCCTGTCTTGGAATCACAGGAACAGAGAGACTGAAATTGGAGAAGAGAAGTAAAAGGCTATGTGTCTCAGTTCTCTCTCTCTCCCTCTGCTTTGGTCATGTTCTGGAGTCCAAACTGCCACCCAGTGTGCAAAGGCTGGCATGGCAAGGGGGGACACGGCAGCAGGAGCCTCGGCCATGCATCATAAGCAAAGACACCCGCTCAGCGATCCCCCTAGGCCAAGGGAAATGTCTGGCAGAAATCGGTGTTCTTGTAGACTCAGACCCAGACATCATCAACGCCTTCAGTGAGAAACTTGTCCCCCAAAAATGGAAAACAAATGAGTCTTCAAGAAAAACGGTCATTTTCATAACCATGCTGTTTTGAAAATCTAGCCTCTGCAGAGCATATCAGAAGTTACAGCTTGCCCATCTCATGTGACACCTTCTGTACAGAGGAGGAGACCGGCTCTGTGAGCAGGAGGCACGTAGGACACCACGCAGCAGAGTAGGAAATCAGACCCATATTAACTGAGGCAGGAGGAGCTCTTTTGTTGGGGATGCCTTGTGAACACCCCTACGAAGGATAAAACGAAGTCTGATAGAAGGAACGGGCGCCCACTGAAATAGCATTTTACAGCTGGGCGGAGCCTCCGTGATTTCTCCCAGAGGAACACATGGGTAAGAAGAAAGCCCCAAGCTCCCAGGCAAACAGGATTACACTGCTGCCCCCCCCGTGTCTGCTGGCTTTTTCTCAGCTTTTGTAAACATGAATGTGGTGGTGGGCGGGGGGGTCCTTCATGGCTTCTAAGCCAAATCATGGGACCTCTTTAGCAGTAAAGCTATATGCAAATCTGAGGTACTCGTGTCATTAACATAATGGTCATAATGTGTCTTTTGACTCTATGTGTTTCGGAAAGCGGTGCAAATGAACATCAAACAATAAAATAGGGGCACCTGAGTCGTTAAGTCGCTAATTGTCTGCCTTTGGCTCAGGTCATGATCCCAGGACCTTGGGATGGAGCCCAGTATTGGGCTCCATGCTCAGCAGGAAGACTGCTTCTCCCTCTCCCACTCCCCGACCCCGACCCTGCTTGTGTTCCCTCTCTTGCTGTGTCTCTCTCTGTCAAATAAATAAATAAAACCTTTGGGGAAAAAAAAAAAAAAAAAAAAAAAACAAGGGCGCCTGGGTGGCTCAGTGGGTTAAAGCCTCTGCCTTCGGCTCAGGTCATGATCTCAGGGGGAGGGGATCTTACAGCGGGGAGCCTGCTTCCCCCCTCTCTCTGCCTGCCTCTCTGCCTATTTGTGATCTCTCTCTCTCTGTCAAATAAATAAAATCTGTAAAAAATAAAATAAAATAAAATCTGCAGCAAAATGAAAAGCAAAAGATTTCAGCCACATGAAGGATGGGTCCACGTGAACTTAAATGTGGTCCTGGGACCCCACAGTGCAGCCTACATGAGACAAATCATTTTTGCTTAATTATCCAGCATCAAGAACAAAAGGAGAGCCAAAAGGGCTCCCTTACCACCGTTCTTCCTGGAGCCACGGGCATGATACCAGCAGCCCAGCATGGGGCATGTTCTGAGCACATCTTAATACACAGATGTTGGACCAGTCAACAGACCAATCTGTAATGCATCTGAAGCCAAGTGAAATTATTTTTATCAGTTTTAATTTAATGCTATTAAAAATTACAATTCGCAATACAAGGACTGTAGACAAAAGGAAAGTAAGTACCATATGGCCTCCATTTCACATCTGAGTAGCTTCTGAGTTATAACCCGTCTGCATGCACCCAGCCTCAAGGTTCTCCAGTCAATCATCATTGCCTTGAACTACTCCTGCAACCTTCTCACAGATATTTCTGGTCATATGGTAATCTAAGATACATTAAGTTTTAAAAAGCAAGGTGCAGGCTATTGTACATTCAATCAGTATGTATACTAAACATACATATATTAAATACTAAATATATAGAGTATGTTCACGTATACATGTGAGTATGTATAAATGTATTTTAGATTTCCTTGAATACACTAAATGCATTACGTATACATATATCTGAAAACATCTAAAAAGCAACACAACAAATTATTAGTAGTAATTATTGTCAGAGGTTGTTGATGAATGTGGCTTTTAACTATTTTATAAACTTTTTGTTAGTTAAATTTTTACAGTAGTAGTATTTAGGTATTGGGTTACATTTTTTTAATATTTTATTTATTTATTTGACAGAGAGAGAGAAAGGACAAGCAGGGGAAGGGGCAGAGGGAGATGGAGAAGGAGATTTCCCACCAAGCAGGAAACCCGATGTGGGGCTCGAGCTGAGGACCCTGAGATCATGACGTGAGCCAAAGGCCAGATGCTTAACTGATTGAGCCACCCAGGCGCCCTAGATATTGGGTTATTTTTTAAAGCTTCTTATAGAATTTAAAAAGACCAAAATGGACCTGCTTCTACTTCATTAATACTGAAATATAACTTGCCAGTTTGCATTGATAGATGCTTGAATATAAAATTAGGTCAAAAAAGAAAAAAAATGGAAAAAAATTGAATACCCTGATTTTAGCCTATCACTGAAAAATATTCAGTAAGAGTTTCTGAAAAGCAGGTAGAAAGCCTCTCTGATCTTCCCTCTGTTCTCCCTAAGAAAGCCCTGACATTACGAGACTGCCTATCCTTAGATCCACACAGGGTGGGGTTCCTGTTTTCAGGGCCTGCTTCTGCCAAAGAGCCAAGAGGCAGAAGAAAGAGCTATAGACTTCTGGGACCCACGACTAATCAGGGACTGTGTCTTGCTCTGGGGAGAGCCCCAACAGGGCAAAACTACGATCCTCAAACGGCCTCCAAGGCTACATCTGCTTTAGCTTGTGGAGCTGTGAGACTCACTTTCCTTCTCTCACACTTTCTTAAGAAAACAAAAGATTCAAACAATAAATAATCAAGGAGGGCCTGGGTGGCTCAGTGGGTTAAAGCCTCTGCCTTTGACTCATGTCATGATCTCAGGGTCCTGGGATCGGGCCCCGCATCGGGCTCTCTGCTCAGCAGGGAACCTGCTTCCTCCTCCTCTCCACCTGCCTCTCCACCTACTTGTAAATCTGTCTGTCAAATAAGTAAATAAATAAATTTTGAAAAAATAAAATAAAATATCAAAAGAATACAACAGAACAGGAGACATACATATGCATTATGCATAACTTATTAAAACTTCGATAAAAATACCCCAGGAATGTATACCAAAGTGCAACGTTAACATCCAGACATCACTCCACAAGGAATCAAAGGATGAAATGAAAGTCATGTTACACAGAAGAAAAGCAAGAAACAAATCATGGGAAAATGGAAACTTTTAAGAAGTAAATTTTAAATTTTAGGTTGTCACAAATCTAAATCACATATCTAAAAAGAAGGGGCCAGCACATATAGTAAAATATATTTTGAAGAAATTATTTACTTTGCAAACACAATAAATTCACATAATATCCAGCAGCAGCTAGGCTTACGGGCAAGGGGCATCCCACAAACTACTGAATACAGTAATAACGGAAACTTGCTGGCGATCAGCTTACTCCCAGGTGACAAGCTACAGATGTTCAGTCTAGTACAGTTGGCCCCCCTTGCCCACAGTGGATTCTGTTCCAAGGCCCCCAGTGGATGCCTGAAACAGCAAAAGTCCTCAGTCCTATATACACTACGTTTTTCCCTAGGCATATCTACCTATGATGAAGTTTAACTCATAAGTTAGGCTTAGTAAGAGATTAACAATTATAACTACTAAGAAAATAGAAAAATTATAACAATATACCGTAATAACAGTCATGTGAATTTGGTCTGTGCAAGATCACCCTTCCCATGATGATGTGATTTGATAAAAGGCCTACCTGATGAGAAGAGGTGAGGTGAGTGACTCAGTTGTTAAGCTACTACTGACCTCCTGATAATGTCAGGAGGAGGGTCCTCTGCTTCTCAACCATGGTTGTTGCCATAGGTAACTGGAACCATGGGAGCAGAAGCCCAGATACGGGAAGACTATACTGTAGTTCTATTCTTTACAAACATACCAAGAGAAAAAAAATGATTTTTTATAAATACGTAAAAGACAAAACCTAAATGTTTAACAGTATCAATTTAAGGATAATTATACTACAAAAGGGCACCTGGGTGGCTCAGTGGGTTAAAGCCTCTGCCTTCAGCTCAAGGTCATGATCCCAGGGTCCTGGGATGGAGCCCCACATTGGGCTCTCTGCTCAGCTGGGAACCTGCTTACCACCCCCCGCCTGCCTCTCTGCCTACTTGTGATTTATCTCACTGTCAAATAAATAAATAAATAATCTTAAAAAATAAAAAGGATATTATACTACAATGGAAAAACCCATAGCTATTGAGAATGAGAAACCACAGCAAAACCCCAAATACTATGTCTCTATTGTTCATGGACTTACAATAACATGTAAGTAAATTAATGAAATTCTTTATTGTCATTAAAAATAATGATGTTCGGGGCGCCTGGGTGGCTAAGTGGGTTGAGCCTCTGCCTTCGGCTCAGGTCATGATCTCAGGGTCCTGGGATCGAGTCCCGCATCGGCCTCTCTGCTTGGCAGGGAGCCTGCTTTCTCCTCTCTCTCTCCGCCTGCCTGTCTACCTACTTGTGATCTCTCTCTGTCAAATAAATAAATAAAATCTTTAAAAAAAAAATAATGATGTTCATCTATGCTTTTAGAAATGCCAGTGCAACAGTCTTCTATCATGGGGAGGCCAAAAAGAGAAGAAAGTGTAAGTGACACTATTATGTAGAAATTCTTTATCTAGGTGTTGTTCTGTCCACAGAGATATAGCAAGAAACAGGCTCACCAAATTATAAAGGTTTTCTCATCATTTGGGAATGCTTTTTGCAGCAAGTAAAAACTATAAAGATATTTTCACTTTGGGAGGAGAAAAGGCAAAAACCTGTAACAGTAAAGATCAAAAAGGAATTAGAAATGGTTGAGTTTTAGGGCGCCTGGGTGGCTCAGTGGGTTAAGCCGCTGCCTTCGGCTCAGGTCATGATCTCGGGGTACTGGGATCGAGTCCCACATTGGGCTCTCTGCTCAGCGGGGAACCTGCTTCCCTCTCTCTCTGCCTACCTCTCTGCCTACCTGCCTACTTGTAATCTCTCTCTGTCAAATAAATAAATAAAAATCTAAAAAAAAAAAAAGAAATGTTTGAGTTTTAAATATTCCCTCCCTCCCTCTCTCTCTCTCTCTCTCACACACACACACACACACACACACACACACACACACACACACACTAAAATCACCAGGTAGGGATGCCTGGGTGGCTCAGTTGGTTAAGCATCTGACTTTGGCTCAGGTCATGATCCCAGGGTCCTGGGATCAAGCCTCTGCATCAGGCTCCCCTGCTTGAGGGGAGTCTGCTTCTCCCTCTCCTCTCCCTCTGCCCTTCCTCCATCCTTGTGTTCTCTCTCTCACATAATAAATAAATCCTTTTAAAAAAAAATAGACACACAAAGCAAAGGTACAACAGGAAAGTTTCCTCCTAAAGTCCCATGATTCTAGCAAGCATTTTTTCTGTAAAGGGCCAGACAGTTAAATATTTTAAGGTTTGCAGACCATATGGTCATAACTACTCAACTCCAGCATTAAAATAAAAAAAGCAGCCACAGACAATATTTAAACAAATGAGTATGGCTGTGTTCCCATAAAACTTTATGGGCAACAAAATCTGAATTTTATATAATTTTCACATCATGAAATACTTAAAAAGTTTTTTCCAACCACTCAAAAACGTAAGAACTGAAGACAGTTTGGCAGTTCCTTAAAAAGTTAAACACAGAGGGGCGCCTAGGGTGGTCAGTCAGTGAAGCATCCAACTTTTTTTTTTTTTTCAAAGATTTTATTTATTTATCTGACAGGGAGAGACAGACAGTGAGAGAGGGAACACAAGCAGGGGGAGTGGGAGAAGGAGAAGCATGCCTCCCACTGAGAAGGGAGCCCGATGTGGGGCTTGATCCCAGGACCCTGGGACCGGAACCGAAGGCAGACGCCCAGAGACTGAGCCACCCAGGTGCCCAGCATCCAACTCTTGATTTGGCTCAGGTCACGATCTCAGGGTCATGGGATCGAGCCTTGCGTCAGGCTCGGAACTCAGCATGGAATCTGCTTGTCCCTCTCCCTCCCCCTGCTTGCATGTATATATGTGCTCTCTCTCGCTCGCTCTCTCTCTAATAAATAATTTTTTTTAAATTAAACATAGAGGTACCATATAACACAAAAATCTGCTCCTACGTATACACCCAAGAGAACTGAAAACATGTACTCACACGACCACTTGTACATGCATGTTGAGAGCAGTGTTATTCATAATATTCAAACAGTGGAAACAACCTGTATGTCCACCAACCAGCAACAGCATAAGCAAACTTTGATATATCCGTAAACTATGAGCACATCATGCAGCCCTAAAAAGGAATGAAGTAATGATCCATGCCACATCATGGTTGCACCTTGAGAACATGCAAAGTGAAAGGGGGTACACAAAAGGCCACAGATTGTCTGAGTCCACTGACATTAAATGTCCAGAACAGGCCAATTGACAGAGAAAGTAGATTAGTCACGGCCAGGGCTGTGGGAAGAGGGAATGGAGAGGCACTACTAAGAACTACACATTTCTCTCTGGAATAAGATAGTGGTGACTGTTGTACAACTCTGTGAAGATACTAAAGCAACTGAATTATACACTTGACAAAAGTGAAATTTGTAGTATATGAACTAAACATAGAGTATATGAATCTCAATTTTTAAAAACACAGACATTTAGCTCATGACTCATACAAAACAAACTGCAGGCCGGATTTGGCCTGGGGCCTATAGTTTGCCAACCCTGTTCTAGCATTTAACACAGAAGCCAGCTTTGGGTATTACAGACCCACACGTGCCCCATAAATTAGAACAAAGCCAAAGGCAACAACTGGAAAGAGACTGAGCCAAGATTTTATTATTTGATGATAATTAGATAAAGTTATGAAAAAACAGAAAGTCAAATGCCTGCTCACGTTTACTGCCACCAAACCCATAAAGTTATTTTTCCAGGAATGGACAGAATTCAACAGACCAGTGGGGGAAAAAAGGGAGTGTTCTAGAAAGCACAACTTGTAAATACCAATCCATTCCGTCATGCCAAAGTCCTTTCAAAATAAAATAAGCAACTTTAGAAATATATTTACTGGCACATTACCTGGAGGTACTAGCTGTATTAATTCAAACCTGGTTAGGAAGCCTAAAAGGGAAAAAATGAGATTTTAACACTTAGAAAAATTGCTGGAGTTGTTCATTAATTGCTAAGCTTAAGACTGCCGTAACATCCCATCTACATTAATAATAATAATAATAATAATAATAATAGGTGCTGTACCAACAATGGTTTAGGTATTTTGAGGCCCAGTAATTCAAAGGCATGGAATGAGAGTAAATGGTATTTTATGCCCTGATTTTAATATATTCATATTTTAATATATTCATGAGTCAGTGACATAATAATCAATTTCTCATTTTTAAAAATTCACAATACAACTGTTGTCTATTAACCTATACAAGTTAATCTTGCTTTAAACAGTATACTCTCGGGGCACCTGGGTGGCTCACTGGGTTAAGCCTCTGCTTTCAGCTCAGGTCATGATCCCAGTGTCCTGGGATCACGCCCCAATTCAGGCTCTCTGCTCAGTAGGGAGTCTGCTTCCCCCTCTCTCTCTGCCTGCCTCTCTGCCTACTTGTGATCTCTCTCTCTCTCTCTCTGTCAAATAAATAAATAAAAATCTAAAAAACAAAAAACAAAAAATAGTATACTCTCTGACTGCATAAATGAGACATAAAATATCACATTTTTTATACTTCCTGAGTCCAAAAGGCATTTATAGAGTGAGCCCATGTACAAAATCTATAAAGACAAGAATAAATTTCAAATCTTAAAGTAATTTAAACATAAATGGTATTAAAAGTGGTTATATATAAAAGTGGTTTTATATATATATAAGATATATATAATATATATTATATAAATATATATCTACATATTATTATATGTAATATAAAATATATAATATATTTATATTATATATTATATATAATATATAATATATTTATATTATATATTATATAAAATATATATAATTTATATATATTTATATATATAAAAGTGGGTATATAAAAGTGGTTTTCACTTTTCATAAAGATAATTTGTTATCTTTATGAAAAGTGAAAACACTTTAAAATAGATAATATTGGTGACAATTATAGACACTTAAAATTACTAATACTGTATGATATATTTGAAAGTTGCTAAGAGACTAGGTCTTAAATGTTCTCACAATAAAAAAGAAACGGCATTGTGTGATGTGCTGAGTCTTAGCTATTGCTGTGGTAGTTATCATTTCACAAAATTTAAGTGTTTGGAATCCACCTATTGCATACCTTAAATTCACACAATGTTATACATCAATTATGTCTCAAAGAAGCTGGAAATACATGAAAGAAAAGTAAAATTGCCTTTTTGTGGACTTATGAGAAATATATGAGTGTATGAGGACAGAATTTTAAATGCCAAGAAACTTAGCAGCTAAAATAGCTTGTAATTTTAGGTTTACCAAGTAGGGAGAAGGAGTATCTTTGCCAACCATCACTCCAATGGTAATATGAAGCACTTCATTGTCTCAGGCCCCAAATTCCTTACATTCGACTAATTCTCACCACACCCCACGTTCATGGATTGGAAGACTTAATATTGTTCAGATGGAAGTATTCCCCAAGCTGATTCACAGGCTCAGGGCAATGCCTATCAACACCCTAGCTGGCTTCTCTGCAGAACTGACTTGCAGATCCTAAAACTCACATGGAAAGCCAAGGAACGCCAAATAGCAAAAACTGCCTTGAAAAAAGAACTAAGGTGGGGGACTCACATTTCCTGATCCAAATACTCTTATTAATATATGGCACCAGGGCAAATGCATATCCAGATGCAAAAGAATGAAATTGGACCCCTACTTCATGGTATTTACAAAAATCAGCATAATATGTGTCATAGGCCTAAATGTAAAAGTTGAAATTATAACACTCTTAAAAGAAAACATAGACATAAATCCCTGTAACTTGAATTAGGTAATGCTTTCTTAGCTATGATATTAAAAGTGCAAATAACAAAAGAAAACAGATAAAACAGAACTCATCAAAATTTAAAATTTTTGTGTTTCCAAGAACACCGACAAGAAAGTGAAAAGATAGTCCAAAGAATGGAAGAAAATACTTATCCATTGTACAACTGATACGGGACTTATATCTACAACATACATAGAACTCCATATATTACAAGTCTATTACATAATACAACTCAATAATAAAAAGCCAAATAACACAATTAAAATATAAGCAAAAGCTCTGAATACATATTTCTCCAAATAAGATATACAGTCAATAAGCACATGAAAAATGCTCAGCATCACCACACCACAAAGAGATTTCACTTCATACTCACAAGGATGGCTAACAATCAAAAGGATAGCGACTAACTAGTGCTGGCCAGGATGTGGAGAAATGGAGCCCTCACACGCCTTGCTGGTACAATGTGAAACGATGCAGCTGCTTTGGTAAATTTTCTGCAGAGATTAAAAAGAATTACCATATGATCCGGCATGTCTATTCCAAGGTATGTACCCAACAAATGAGCATATGTGAGGGCGCCTGGGTGGCTCAGTGGGTTAAAACCTCTGCCTTTGGCTCAGGTCATGATCCCAGGGTCCTGGGATCCAGCGGATCTCTGCTCAGCAGGGAGCCTGCTTCCCCCTCTCTCTCTGCCTGCCTCTCTGCCTACTTGTGATCTCTCTGTCAAACTCTGTCAAACTTAGCAGCTAAGATAGCTTGTAATTCTAATAAATTGTAATTTTAATAAATTGCAAATTTAATAAATAAAATCTTTTAAAAAAAGAAATGAGCATTTGTCAACAAAAACACTTGTACACAGATATTCATAGCAACATTATTCATCATAGCCCAAACGTAAAAACAACCCAACTTTCCATCAACCAAGGAATGAATAAATAAAATGTAGTTTAGCCACACAATGGAACACTATCTGGCCACAAAAACAGATGAAGAACTAACACGTGCTGTAGCAAAGATGAATCCTGAAAACATTATGCTAAGTGAAAGAAGCCAGTTACAAAGGACCACGTATTGTATAATTCCATTTATATGAAATATCCAAAATAAGCAAATCTACAGAGACAGAAAGACTGGTTAGCAGTTACCTAGGGCTGGGAGTGATTAGTGTTTAGGGCTTCACTCTGTGGTGGTAAAAATGTTCTAAAATTAATTATGGTGATGGTTACACAATTGTGTGACGATACAAAAACCATTTAATTGTAATAAATTAATAAAGAATAAATCCCATCTCTATCTAGAAAAGAGTTTGTGATAAAATAAAAAACATGATTTAAATCTGACATAGACTCTCCTGAATATAAATGTGGAAATGTATATCAAACATGGAAATATCACAACTTAGAATATAGTAGAATTTTACATCTGTGCACACAATTACATGTACACAACAGTTATTTTGTTTTGAGAGTACCTACTTTCTAAAATGTCTGCTACAGCCCCAGGATCTATTGCATTTTCAAATACCTGCAGGAAAAAAAAATGATGAAAATACATTTTCAAAGATTAATATATGTTTATAGAAACTGTAGATTATATTCTTCCAAATAATTAGCACATGCCAATTCCAGCCATATAATATTTTAGACTATTTTAAACTTCAACAGGAGTATCTTTAACAGGAATGTGGTTAAAAGTTCAACGAATGACTATAGAATGAGAACACAGTACCACGTACAAGGGAAGCCTGAGTTAGCTGAATCTACCACTGCTCAAAGTGTCATCAACTTGACCTAGTTCCACAGTTTGTTCCTAAAAGCATATCTGGCATCAACCTCAGAGTTTGCTTGAGGACCTAAAAAAACATTATGCATACCACAGACACTCATTAAATGATGTTAACCGAATAAATGATATTAGCAATTGGTTGTGCTGAAAAGGAACGTTAAGAAAAATGCTCTCTATGTGTAACACAAAAGTAAACTATGAGCGAAAAAAGTCAATCGGAGAAAGACAACTATTATATGATCTCCCTGATATGAGGAAGTGGAGATGCAATGTGGGGGATTTGGGGGGTAGGAAAAGAATAAATGAAACAAAATAGGATCGGGAGGGAGACAAACCATCAGAGACTCTTAATCTCACAAAACAAACTGAGGGTTGCTGGGGGGAGGGGAGTTGGGAGGGGGGGTGGGGTTATGGACATTGCGGAGGGTATGTGCTATGGCGAGTGCTGTGAAGTGTGTAAACCTGGCAATTCACAGACCTGTACCCCTGGGGCTAAAAATACATTATATATTCATAAAAAAATTTAAAAAAAATTTTTTTAAAGTAAACTATGCACTAGTAGCTAGACTCCTACAGAATCCAAAATACCCAGAGCAAGGGAGAGCCTTGTAAGTTTAAAGTATATCGTGAAGTACAAGACAAACGTTGTGGTCTCGCTCTAGCCAACGCCAAATCTGCTTATTTTGATCTTCAGCGGAAGGATCTGGGAGGGGACTGAGATTAAAGCCATAATACGCCCTTCTCCCTGAACTTTGGAAGTCTCTAAGAAACCAAGTTTTCAGCAGAGTTTGATTTCAGGCGTTGAAGTTCTGATTTAAATGGTGTTTAAACATGGTTAAAATCTGCTCCTGATCCAAAGCCAAGTCACCTTTAAGTACAAAAATGGAGGCTGTCCCCTGTAATCCATTTTTGTCTTACCAACTTCAATTTAACAAGCAAATGCAGGTGAGAGGTTTTTCTCTTGAAATATTTCAGTACTAGCATCCCTTGACTTCATCCATGTCTATGGATTTTCTCAACTATGATCCTGGGGAGTAACTGCTCAAACAGAATGTCTCATGCATTCTTTTTCTTTCTAAATTGTACTTTTTTATTTGAGAGAGAGAGAACACGAGCAGAGAAGAGGCAGAGGGAGAGGGAGAGGGAGAAACAAACTCTCCGCCGAGCAGGGAGCCCAGTGTGGAACTCCATCCCAAGACTCCGGGATCATGACTGGAGCCGAAGGCAGATGCTCAACCGACTGAGCCACCCAGGCGCCACGTCTCATGCATTCTTGATAAGCAATTTCTTATTTATCCAAATGTCTAAGAACATTCAGTTCTGGGTCACACAGAGAGTCCACAGAGGAGAAAACGTCTTGGATACTTGCTGCAAGTATCTGTAGCTAGAGAATGGAACAAACACACAAGACAACTGGGGCCGGGTGGGAGAAAGCTGGAATATGAACCCAAACGGCTCAAAAACGAGGGCAATATTTCAAAATAGACTGGATTTTCACCACCCACTTCCTACCACTACCAATATCTAAATAGTAAAAATGCGTTCCTCTGGATTCTGACCATATGTCCCAAGGTAATATCCATTTATTTCTCTCCCTTATCCAACCAGTTTGATAGACTCTATTTAAATTTCTTCTGTGATTTCAAAAATATTACCTAGAGCCCTAGCCTTTTAGAAAATCAATCCTCATCTCCTCTCCCAGTCTCAGCTGGAAACAGGTTATTTTCTGGACAGTACCATCCAGACCTTTAAAAGTGATGGGCTCTACTTTGTCTAGCCTTCCCACACTCATCCCTTCATCCAAAAAGCAACTCAGCAATATTGTTCCCGGGAAAATGATTAGGCTTATCAAGGTTAAAACTGATTCTGCCTTCAAATTCCAAAATGAAAACTTCAAAGGACTGTGCATGATGCATAATAATGAAATTAATGTTCTAAATAAAAGTGGGGGAAAAGTCGTAATGTTCTATCAATATCATGTTCATATTCACTAGAATGGAACCTAGGCTTTATCACTGTAGCTAAATAAACCAGGGATGACCTAAGAAAATTCAATAAATCTGAGGAGGCTTGTTTTGTTACAGGATTTCAGATACAGGATTTTACAAATCTGAATACAGTTTTTTTTTTTTCCATTATTTTTCTGAGTCTACAAAAGTTTGTTTCTAAGGTCCACTAATTAACTGATAATCCCTGTCATAAATGTAATGCAGCTGCCTCTAACACCTCCAAGAACATTCAGAAAATGCTCTCTGCTCCAGTTAGAAAATGCCATGGGAATTCCAAGAATAGAAAACATCCACTGGGGCACTTAGCGCTGGCTTGACAGAACTTGGCTCAGACCTACAATCCAAAAGCAAGCCCTCCAACTCTGGTTGTCCTGTGCCCAGGTCCCTTCAAGTCATTTCTTTCTTTCTTTTTTAAAGAAAATATACAAAATAATTTTATAAGAACCATTAGATGACCTCCAGACAACAACATTTAAACTTCGCTATTTGGCAATGAGAAAGTCAAGATTACCTTTTCAAACCTCATGCTCTGCTGAATCATAATAGGGAACACAGAGGGAAAGCAGTCCGTCTCCAGGTACTGATTTAGGAGGTACACCCCAAGGTACACATCTTGTTTGTCAGGAAGGAATACCCCTGGGCAAGAAATCTTAAAAACAAATGAAAAATAGAGAACAAGGTTTGTGTGGTGCCGCTTTTCTAAACGGAGCTCTGTTTTTTCCTTAACCCCCACAGACGACGTCAAACCCCCCACCCCCACCGCGCCCCTGCCCCTGGAGCCCCCACACCTCCACCTTCCCCCGTCCTCTCCTTCCTCAAGTGCAAATTCCAGTTTCCTCCCACGTCTCCGCCAGGTGTCACAATCGTCCTCCCGCCCGCTGCTCTCCCCGCCCCTCCGGGATGGCAGTGCGGAAGCGGAAGAGGCTGCAGGGCCGGGAGCCTCGCGCTAGGCCGGCCGGCTCCTGGGGTCCGGGCCCCCCGCCGCGATGCCGAGCCCCCGGAGGAACGCGGACGGACGCCCGCTGGCCGCCTCGGCATCGAGCAGCAGCAGCCCCGGCAGCCCGGCCCACGGCGGCGGCGGCAGGTTCGAGTTCCAGTCGCTGCTCAGCAGCCGCGCGCCGGGCGCGGACCCCACCTGCGCCCGGCTCCGCGCGTCCGACAGCCCGGTGCACCGCCGCGGCTCCTTCCCCTTGGCCGGGGCGGGCCCCTCGCAGGCAGCCCCGGCCCCGCTGCCCGAGGAAGACCGCATGGACCTGAACCCGTCCTTCTTAGGCATCGCCCTGCGCTCCCTGCTAGCAATCGACCTGTGGCTGTCCAAGAAGCTGGGGGTGTGCGCCGGGGAGAGCTCGTCCTGGGGTAGCATGCGGCCCCTTATGAAGCTGCTGGAGATCTCGGGACACGGCATCCCTTGGCTCCTGGGGACCCTCTACTGCCTGGCCAGGAGCGACAGCTGGGCCGGGCGCGAGGTGCTCATGAACCTGCTCTTCGCCCTTCTCTTGGACCTGCTGCTGGTGGCCCTGATCAAGGGGCTGGTGCGCAGGCGCCGCCCGGCTCACAACCAGATGGACATGTTTGTCACCCTCTCAGTGGACAAGTACTCCTTCCCCTCGGGCCATGCCACCAGGGCCGCCCTGGTGTCGCGGTTCATCCTGAACCACTTGGTGCTGGCCATTCCGCTGAGGGTGCTTGTGGTCCTATGGGCTTTCATCGTGGGCTTCTCCAGGGTCATGCTGGGGCGGCACAATGTCACTGATGTGGCTTTTGGCTTTTTTCTGGGCTACACGCAGTACAGCATCGTGGACTATTGCTGGCTTTCGCCCCACAATGTCCCGGTCCTCTTTGTACTTTGGAACCAACAATGACACCATCTCATTCATTATGGCATCCGGAGTTCTGAAGGTTTCCTCATGCGATGAAGCCAGCGTAAGCCAGAGGCAATCCCGCTTGTCCCTTTAAGGACATTTCAAGCTTCGTTTGGGGTTTCAGGTGTCATTCCGTCTTGATGGGTTGCTAGGCTGGAGAACATGCCGGCCATTATGACCACAGCCATATTACAGAAAGCCCAAAAAAAAAAAAAAAAAAAAAAAAAAAAGCCCTCTATTACATATTTATTCAATAACTGCTTATATCTCCAGGACAACTACAAAGAAAACAAGCTGGCTGGGGTGACTGTAATCATGCTGTTTTTTAAAACTTGACAAAAGTAAATTTGTGTTTTGTAGTAATCCTGTAAGTATCACTTGTAAAGTGAACTTTGAAAAAAAAAACAAAACCTATGATCTTCATTCTGTAAATATACGTGCAGATATGCCACCTACTAATACTAGGTTGAGGTAGATTTTAAACAGTATTTTAAAAGTCTAAGACATAGATTTTTCTCATTTATTCCCTGAAAATCTGTTGCCACGGTGTCTTCTTAATCCTGATTTTCTTGATAAGCTTTCTTAGTCTCTTCCATCTTTGTGGCTTGGGTAGTGATAAGAGAGATTATAATACATATCTTGCTTTCCTTTCCCTCTACCTCCTCAAAAACTCTTTAAATAGATATTTATTTCCCATTTCTCTCTAATAGTATCTTTTTGCATTTAGAGAACAAGCCAAGAACTTACTTGAAGAAGAAACACTTAAAGGTGGGCATAGCACAGTGCTGATAGAAAAGGAAGGATGGAACTATGGCCAAATGTTTAATTCTGTTGATGACAAATAGCGTGGCATGACAGAGGACAGAAAAGCTAACGAAGGCTGTCAGGAACTAAGAGTCTGGGGGTGGGCTTACCATATACTATGTCAGTGGGCCAGTATGGCAGGAGATGGGGCTCTGCTGCCCATCATCTCTACTGAATAAAGATTACCTCAACTGAGGTAATAGGAAAATAACGGTTCTTTGCAGTGCAAGGGCATAAACTTTCTCAGAGCCACCACAAGGATGACCCTGTATATTAGAGTTTTTCATATAGAATTCCACTTCCCTGTATACAGCACACTTCAGGTAACAGTATTACTTGAAATTCATCAGGGGAGCCCACTGCTATACCAGGCACAAGGTGTAACTAACTCCTAAATTTCCCTTTACATTGACCTTCACATTTAAAGCAGTTTTTCCAGGATGCCTCCCCAAATCACAAGACCAAAGACCACCAAATTCAGGATGGACTTTACTCATTCTTTGACCAGGGAAGACCAAGAACGGAATGTGCTTTAAATGCTGTTCTACCTGAAAAATGAGAACTTTTGAATTACCTCTGGAACTGGTGTTTTCAGATAATGACAAAATTTTGACATGTATAAAGAGAGAGGATTATGGCCTTTGATCTATCAGGTAGAGGGCCACACAGGAATCTGGAGAATGGTGAGACATGTGGGCTCTGCCTGGGTAGAAATGTGAACTTTCTCAGTGGAAGAGGCACACGGAAGAACAGCTACTCCTTAAAGTAAAATAAAATCATTTGTATTCCCATAACATCCTGAACACAGACTACCTCTTCTCTCGCTGAATCAAACTGTAAAGCTCTAAGTGATTTGCTTTATTGTTTAATCTTAGATCTTTTGTTTTAATCCAGCAATATTCAGGCTGGATCTTTTTGAAAGTAATGATACTTACTTCCTTTTGCAGTGTTCATAAGTTTGAATATTGGGGGCTCACAATTAGTTTTATCTTCAGGTTCCTGGTTATACTTCTGGAACTCCCTGTCTTAGCTGATGCGGACCTGAGTCTGCAGGCTTTTAAAGCACAGATAATTCAACTGATGTCTCTGAAACACTCTACCATAGAGTAGAAAATGATTTTACTGTAAATTAATGGTACACTGAAGAATGCCTTTTAAAAATTAAAATAAACCAGTAATGTTGAATGAAGTGAGATGAAAACTTGTTTGATTTTTGCCTTGGTTAAGAAGAAGACTGCTTGGGACGCCTGGGTGGCTCAGTTGGTTGGACGACTGCCTTCCGCTCAGGTCATGATCCCGGAGTTCCGGGATCGAGTCCCGCATCGGGCTCCCAGCTCCATGGGGAGTCTGCTTCTCCCTCTGACCTTCTCACTCATGCTCTCTCTGTCTCTCTCTCAAATAAATAAATAAATAAATCTTTTAAAAAAAAAAAAAAGAAGAAGAAGAAGACTGCTTTATCACTCAGCTTCTCAAGAATTCCTTCCCCTTACCACAAAATTTTGAGGGTCAGCACTTGATGTAGCACAATTTGATAGAGTCTGGGCCTATGTGCTCTCAGCGAAATGGGACAAATTCAGGAAATTTTTTTAAAAAGACTTTTATTTATTTATTTGACAGAGAGAGATCACGAGTAGGTAGAGAGGCAGGCAGAGAGAGAGGGGGGAGCAGGCTCCTTGCTGAGCAGAGAGCCCAATGCAGGGCTGGATCCCAGGACCCTGGGATCATGACCTGAGCCAAAGGCAGAGGCTTTAACCCACTGAGCCCCCCAGGTGCCCCAAATTCAGGAAATTTTTTCTTTCAGAACTGCATGAATGATGAAGCCCCAGCACTTGTCTCTTGTATGGAGGCTAACCAGATTTTCCGTGACCGTAACTTACTGACATTGTGCTTGTAATCATGACTGGTAGAGAAGCCCCTATAGCTGGGAGTATATGACAGTCTGTCACCAACTTCAGATGGAAGCTGAATTCAGAGTAGTGACTGACCCCAAACAGGAACAATGTAATCATTCTGCCACAGCACCTCACTTAAGCAGGATTCTTATAAAACAGGTGTTGACTAATTGACTCCTTTTGCAATTAGCAAGCCAGAGCCATCTCTAGGGAAAATACTTAGGAAATATTCAATTAGGGGACACCTGGGTGGCTGTCGGTTGAGCATCTGTTTCCGTCTCAGGTCATGATCCCAGGGTCCCTGGATCCAGCCCTGCATTGGGCTCCTTGCTCAGTAGGGAGCCTGCTTCTTCCTTTGCCTGCTGCTTCCCGTTTGTGCTTTCTCTGACAAATAAATAAAATCTTTAAAAATATATATTCCGGGGCGCCTGGGTGGCTCAGTGGGATAAAGCCTCTGCCTTCGGCTCAGGTCATGATCCCAGGGTCCTGGGATGGAGCCGGGCATCCCGGCATCTGGCATCTGGCATCGGGCTCTCTGCTCAGCAGGGAGCCTGCTTCCTCCTCTCTCTCTGCCTGCCTCTCTGCCGACTTGTGCTCTCTGTCAAATAAATAAAATCTTTAAAATATATATATATATATATATATTCCATTAGTTCATAGAGGTGGCAACTTATTAGGAAGTGATTGGGCTTTCTGAAATTGAATTCTTGTTATTTAAAAAGAAGGGTGGGGTTTTTTGTTTTCGTTTTTGTTTTTAATTATTTCACAAATCTTCATCCTGGAAAAATAATAAAATTCTTCTTGGACTTAATGCATGGTTATTTTAAAATAATAGAAAATTTTACAAAGCTAAGAAACAAGTCCTATGAGGGGGGAAAACGCTGAAAGAGGTTGGGCTGAACTAAAGGTGAAGAAATCAGGGAAGACCAATGTAGAGATCTGAGGGACACAGAGATCCGATCTGTCCCAAAAGATAATGATGTGTGTGGTGAGGAGGTGGTTTAAGTGGTCGCGACCATTTAGGAGCCCTGGGGAAAGAGTCTGATTTAAAGCAAGGTGTGGAGATGCGTCGACTTCTCTTACCGCCCGGATCTGTAGTTCCACCACCACTTCCAGAGGCATCGTTCCCTGCGTGGGCGAAAGGACGGGAATGAAAAGATCCTTTTGTGCGGAGCCTTGGACCGCTTTTCCTTAGTTTAGCTCACTCCCCGGGGCAAACGTTCCCAGCGGCTTCCCCTGCCCCCTTCGCCCTCGTCCCCCCATCTGTCCCCCCGGACTCAGCCCAGGTCCCTCGCACCCGGACGGGTCTCACACTGCGGGAGCTGGAGCCAAGGCTTCCAGAAGGCGGAAGCGCGGCGTTGCCATGAACGCTCAAACGCGCAACCTTCCACCTGGAACGCGGGCGGCTCGGCGCACGCGCAGTCCCGAAGCGGCTTCCCGGGCTGGGCGCCGGCCGCACAAACACCGGGTGCCGCCGTGGGCGCTGCTGGCTCGCCGGATGCTGGAAGAGCTCCAGTTTCCCTTCCCATCACCTTCTTTACGGCCCCCGTTGCTAGGTTAAAATGTTCACAGCGTGCATTCTGTAAGGGGAATAGGATCATTAGCTCCGTTATCATTTAAGTGCTTCCCATTTTTAGTAGCTCTATGGCCACCGAGCCCTGGAATTTCTTCAACAATTCCAGTTAATAGAGTAGCCTGTCCCTGAAGGTACTCTCTTGCTTGTGAAATGTTAGGTCCTTGGGTTTGGTTTGGAAAACATGGCCCCCATCAATAAGAAACCAACATGTGTGCTAATTAGAAATACAAGGATAATTCTGAGATTAAAACTTTTGGTTTCCCATGTTAGCCACAATGGAAATATTTGTCCGTCTCTCTTTTCTGGCGTTTAGTTAACCTGAGGCAAGCAGGGAATTACATTACGTCCCAGGGGGTAATAGTTAAAGTGGTTGCCAAAGCCAGGGCCACACTGTGAAAACCATCAGAGGTGGCAGGCAGAGCAAAAGTTCTTAACCAGTAGGGGAAAATGCACTTTTGTCCACTCACTGTATTTGATAGACAAAAAAGAAGGAAAGAAGGAGGGAGTGGTTGCTTCTAGCCAATCTGAAAATCCGGGAGGGCTAATGCTGTCTCCGGAAAGAAATCTGAGATTGTGATGAGTCATTCATTACTAAGCTATCGGAGGTTTCTGCATTTGCAGGAATGCAAGTGCACAAACATGCCCAGAGACAATTAGGCATTAACTTTGGTAATTGGAGTTCTTTTCCCTGGAACGGGAACACTCATGATGAGGGAGGGTATATTTTGTCCTTACACGATCCCTGTTGCTTTGGCTGTCTGCACACCAAGAGGCACATGCGTGCGTGCTGGCTCCCTGCCACATCCAGAGAAATGATTCATTGACTCACAACAGCTTGCTGGTATCCAGGTGAGCGGTGATATACAGGAACAGGACCAGAGTCGACCCTCACAGGTAAGTCACCAAAACCAATACTAAGTCATCAAGGAGAGTAACAACCAAAGCAAGATGACTAAACAAGTGGACAGAGACATAGGGGAAGGGAGAAATCAATCTTGATTGAGAACCTGCAAAGTGCTAGACACTTTGCATATGCTCATTTATTTCATCTCCACAATAACTCTTAGAGGAAGGTATCATCTCTGTTTTACAGATGCAGGATCTGAGGCCAGACAGCCTTTTCCCCAAAGCCACACAGCTAAAGGGAAACAGCCACACTTGAATCCCGGTGTGCCCTGCCACCTCACAGCCCCTGTGGCATAGAAATCCTGTTGATGTGTACAGACACACTGTCCCATCTCATGCTCTTACTGGTGTTAACTGCACTCTCCTTGCTTGGCTCCTAGGGTTGGATACAAGTCTTATCTGGTTTCCCTTCAACCCTCTGCCCATTCTTTCTCTCTCTTCATCCTCCTCTACCTGGCTATGCATGTTTCTAGGTACTTTTCTTTACTTGCTCTGTGCCCTTTAGCTATGGTGGCATACGATGTTGGTAAGGACAAAAACACAGATCTACATATTTCACCTAGGCCTTTCTTCTGTTCTCCCTCCCAAGGAGGACTCTCCTGACTATGAATACATGTGTCTCTTCTTTGTAGCAACTATCACCATAGCAGTTTCACAATTGTTCCTATGATTGTTGATTGTCTGTCTCCATAAACAGCGAGTTCTGCGTGGCTAAGAGCTTGTATTCTAAATACCTAGCATAGCAGATGCTCAATAAATATCTTTGAAGAGATGTTAAATGCAGAGATGGTCAAGCCAGTCTATAGGGTTCAAGGTGTGTGGGTAAGTTGAAGAAGGTCATCAAGAGGACATGACCACTGGTTGACCCATAAGCTGAACCAGAGAAATTGGAAGCTTGTCATCCCCTTCCACTGTCCTTGGATATACGTTCTGCCCATCATTCCTACAACAGGAGTCATTTCAAGAACACAGGCCTTGAGAGAGCAAAATACTGTTGAGACCATCTGGATGGTATATGTGACTGAACCCAGTTAAGTCCTCCAGATAAACCTTTAAGTTTCTGGAGGGTGGGTGCAGAGATCTAGTCATCTTGTGGCTGCCTAAAACAAGCCTCCTGTGTTCCTAATTACCCTTGCTTATTAAAACGGCCACCTACTGGTCTTGAGTGGCCTGCCTCTTTCTTCAGTCTCTCACTGTCCTCCACATCTAGGAACCAGCTTCAGATTTCACCCACTGAAACTGCTGAGTTTGGGAATCAACACCACATCAGGGAAGACTAAATTCGCAGAATGAGGAAAGACCGGGTATAGCTACTCCTCGTCTGCCATGGACGTATTAAATGAGTTGATGATGAATATTTACGCTTGTTCATTTTACTCACCATGGTCACCTGAGCTACCATGGAGTTGTAAAAGTTTCTACGTACACAATGTACACAATGCCTCTGGCCCAAATTGCAAAGTAGTGAATCACTGAGGCCGCCATCTGGGTGGCAGAAAACAAATCCCACTGACCAGCTTGTGTTCCCAGTGTTTCTGCAGAGCAGACTGGCCAGCAGTGATATCAGCACTGCAGAAATGACACATCAGCAGATCCTGCTCACATCCTGGCCACTGCCAAAAAAAAAAAAAAATGGCACATGTCCCACATGGGAATTTTCCAAACACTTAGTTGGCAAAGAACAAAAGTGTAACAGTCAGATAATTATGGTTGCAAATTTTCCATTTAACCAAAGACATGAATGATAAGACAATAAATTGTAAACATTCCACAAATAAGGTAGAAAGGAGTATTCATATGGAGAGGGAAACTAAGAGAGAGAAGGCTCTAATGGCTTAAAATAAGACAAATCTTCATTTATTATTATTAGTTTTGTGGGTCAGAAATCGAACACAGATCTCACTGGGCTAAAGGCAAAGCTAGAAGCAGGGCTGTATTCCTTGGCTTTTTTCCTTTGTTTTTCCAGCTTCTAGGGGTCACTACATTCCTCAGCCAGGAGCTCCCTCCCTTCATCTTCAAAGTCAGCAATTTGAGCGAAGTCCTTATCACACTGCTATCTCTCTGGTTCTCTCTTTAGGGATCTTGGTGATTACACTGTCGGATCCAGATAACCCAGGATCGTTTCCCTATCTTAAGGTCAGCTGATTAGCCATTTAATTCTATCTGTAATGTTAATTCCCCTTTGCGGTGGAAGCTAACATATTCAAAGGTTCCAGGAATTAGGACAGGGATATCTTTGGGAGGCTATTATTCTGCCTTCCACGGACCTCTTTAGAGAGCAATTTGTTAATGTCTATCAAAATGTTTCATTAGACTCAGCAATTCCAATGCTAGGAATGGGTGTGTGGATATACTTTCACACATACAGAAGAATACAGGCTGCAGTATTATTTGTAATTTAAAAAGATACGGGGGCAGGGGGGGTGGGGGTGCCTGGGTGGTGCCGTGGGTTAAGTAACTGACTCTTGGTTTCAGCTCAGGTAGTGATCTCAGCATCGGGCTCCCTGCCCAGCACGGAGTTTGCTCAAGACTGTCTCTCCCTCTCCCTCTGCCTCCCCCATCCCAAATTAAATAAATCTTTAAAAAAAAAAAAAAAGGTACTGGGGGCACCTGACTGGCTCAGTCAGTACAACATGCAACTCTTGATTTCAGGGTTGTAAGTTCAAGTCCCATGTTGCAGTTTACTTTAAAAAACAAACAAAAACTAAAAAAAAATAAAAAAAATTAATGACCTTAATGGTCATTAAGTACGGTCAGATTTAATCAATTATGCTTAAGCCTTAAGCTGGAACACTATGCAGCATGGAAAAAGAGTAAAGCAGAGCTGTACATCCTAGGAATAAATACTCTCTAAAATACAGGACTAAGGGGGGCAAAAAGCATTGAACGACAACAAAAAATGTGTTAAGTATGCTTCCATTTGGAAGAGACAGGGAATATATATGCATACATGCTTAGAATATTCCTGAAAGGATACACTGGAAACTGTTAGTAGTGGATGCCTCAGGGGAGGGGACCTAGAATAGAGAGAGAAGAAATTTCCTTTTCATTGAATATCCTTGGGTACTTTTTGAGTATTTCTGCCAAGTATTTCCATTATCTAGTCCAAACAGGAAAACAAATTAAAATAAGTAGAATAGGGGTGCCTGGGTGGCTCAGTGGTTTAAGCCGCTGCCTTTGGCTCAGGTCATGATCTCAGGGTCCTGGGATGGAGCCCCACATCAGGCTCTCTGCTCATCGGGGAGCCTGCTTTCCCCCCTCTCTCTGCCTGCCTGCCTCTCTGCCTACTTGTGATCTCTCTCTCTGTCAAATAAATGAATAAAATCTTTAAAAAAATAAAATATTCTGTAAAAAAAAAAAAAAAAAGAACAAAAACAAGTAGAATACATAAAAGACCAAAAAGGCCCAATCTGGCTAACTAGGGAGGGCCGGGAACGGATTCTGGAGTTTTGGGGGCGGCATCCTATATGCTGCATGCCTTGAAAAAGTTTGCTTTTCTGCTTCCAGTGCAGTGGGTCTTGTCCTGTGACCCTGGGCATCTCAGGGATCCTAAAGCCCCTAAAATAATGGGCAACATTTCCTGCATGTGTATATAGGCATTTTTCTGGGAAGAGAGGCTGTCGTTTTCACCAGAGTCTGGAAGGGATGGAGTTAGTCACACCAGGTTTTAGATCCACTGTCCTGTCCTCTATCCTGACATTAGTTCCTCTCTAGAGGACAAAGAAGGGCCACGTGGGTGATCTGACAAAGCAGCAGGTAAGGAAAGAGGGGCTATTCTCTGCAGCACTTAAATGCCCACTTACGAGAGCAAACTGTCTCTCCCAGGGAAGCTGTATTCAATAATAAGTGAAAAAGACCTCCCCAGGTCCTGTTCTGGGCCATTAGTTTATGTCTGGACTCAGACTCCTATTTAGGCCTACAGTCTTCTGAGATAGTGAATTATTCATTAGCACATGTAAACAATACCAGCAGATTAAGTTTCCAAAGTGAGCTGTTCATTAACATTTGTGAGAAATGCCTGAGAAGGAAAGATTAAAAAAAAAAAAAAGATCCAAGTACAGGAAACAATCCGGATTATTTCAGCAACAATGCATTTTCAGATCACTGATTTTTTTTTTTTTTTCAATTATTTATTTGAGAGAGCAAGTAAGTGAGCAGGAGCAAGGGGAGGGGCAGAAGGAGAGTGAGAAGCAGACACCCCGCTGAGCAGGGAGCCCTAGTCAGGCCTCTGTCCCAGGACCCCTCTATCATCACCTGAGCCAAAGGCAAATGCCCAACCAACGGAGCCACCCAGCCCTGATTTTTTTTTTTTTTTTTTTTTTTTTTTAAAGCACAGACCCAGGGGCCCCTGGGTGGCTCAGCTGGTTAGTTGCCCGACTCAGTTTCAGCTCAGGTTGTGATATGGGGGTTGTGGGATCAAGTCCCGCATGTTGGGCTCTTCGCTGGGCACAGAGTCTGCTTGTCCCTCTCTCTACTTCACTCCTAAATCACTCTCTCTTCTCTCAAATAATTTCTTTTTTTAAAAAGCACAAGCCTAGGGACGCCTGGGTGGCTCAGTTGGTTGGGCAGCTGCCTTCGGCTCAGGTCATGATCCCAGCGTCCTGGGATCGAGTCCCGCATCGGGCTCCTTGCTTGGCGGGGAGCCTGCTTCTCCCTCTGCCTCTGCCTGCCATTCTGTCTGCCTGTGCTCGCTCGCTCTCCTCTCTCTCTGACAAATAAATAAAATCTTAAAAAAAAAAAAAAAAAAGCACAAGCCTAGGCTTGAGACCCAATAAATAATTGTTTTATATCTGCCTTCTCCTAAATCTTTCTCTGAAATGTTCTTTTAACAGTTTAGTTTTCTCACAGTTTGATATGCAGAAAAGTTCACCTTTCTCACTCTTACTATGAAAGTATAAAAAAGCTCAGTAAACAATGCTGGACTCTTTCCTTGATTCTCATAAACTGCATAAAAATGAAGTTTAGGGGTGCCTGAGTGGCTCAGTTGGTTAAAGCCTCTGCCTTCAGCTCAGGTCATGATGCCAGGGTCCTGGGATCGAGCCCCACATTGGGCTCTCTGCTTGGCAGGGAGACTGCTTCCTCCTCTCTCTCTCTGCCTGCCTCTCTGCCTACTGTGATCTCTGTCAAATAAATAAAATCTTTAAAAAAATATTAACTAAGACTAAATAAAATTGGAAATTCAGTTCCTCACTCACACCAGTCACATTTAAAGTGTTCAATAGCCACATGTGGCTAGTGGCTACTATACTGGCTAGGCAGGTAGAGTATTTCCAACTTCACAGAATCTTCTATTGAACGGTGTTGCTCTAGGGCTAACTCCACTTAAAGGAAAAGTGGAGGAGAGAGAAACATGTCCGTGACACAAGGAATCACACGGACATACTGGAATATGCGACATTCTATAGAACAATTGATGCAGGTAGTCTGCAATAAGTCAATGATGTTAAGGGATTAAAAAAAAAAAGAAGGGAAGGATCAGGGGAAATGCTCTATATTAAATAATACTTCAGAAATCGAACAACCAAATGTAATATGCAGCCATTACTGGGATGGGACCTTGATTTAAACAAACCAACCTAAAGAGAATATTTGAGATTATTGGGGAAATGTGATATGGGTATGAGTTAATTTTGATAGGTATGATAATGTCCTTATGTTTATGCGAGGTAAATATTAACACTGTTTCAACAACATGTTTACATATTAAAGTGTGTAGTAGTAAAATGATCTGAGGTCTAAGATTTGGTTTTCAAATGCTACAACAAATTAATAAAAAGAATGGATAAGGCAAATGTAGCAAAATCTTCATCATTATGATCTGGGTGATGGATATATGGTGTTTATTATAATTCTATACTTTCGTGTATAAAATAGTCATAACAATTTTAAAATGTTTAACATATACTTAACTAAGAAAACCAATCCTTATATCCAAAGTATCCTTATGTGACCCTCCTACTGTCCTAAAATAGTCCAACAAGAGGACGCTTACTGGTATCACTATGAAATGCCCTTCAGTAGAATTCTTATAGACACTTTAAGAGAACACATGGTGGATCTACTTACCTCAAATGCAGATTAAGAAAATTATTGGGATACATAACACTTTCCAAGTGATTCAGAGGGAAACCCACTTAAGGAAGAAAGAAGCAGTGTATTAGAAGAGTGGCCTCTGCGTGCATATCCAACACAGGAGCTGGCAAGCTGAGTATTTCTGTAAGTGCACATACTTCTCCAGAATTTTCCCCAAGTATCAGGAAAGCATCCAAGGAAGGAATTAAATTGCAACTGAACAGGGGCACCTGGGTGGCTCAGTGGGTTAAAGCCTCTGCCTTCGGCTCAGGTCATGATCCCAGGGTCCTGGGATCGAGCCCCATATCGGGCCCTCTGCTCAGCAGGGAGCCTGCTTTCTCCTCTCTCTCTCTCTGACTGCCTCTCTGCCTACTTGTAATCTCTGTCTGTCAAATAAATAAATAAAATCTTTAAAAAAAATTGCAACTGAACAGCTTTTAACAATCTTGGAGTCATCTGGGATCTGGACTCACACATGGGATCTATTTCACAAACTTTATTAGAGTTTATGAGTCAGACTCATATGTTACTCTGGCTTCCACTTTGATTCACTGGCTTTTGTAGGCTCAATACTACACAGACCCTTCCACAAGGACTGCCCTTGGGCGTTCTGGACTACATAGTCCATATCCTTTCGTTTTAAAGTAATTTCTACCCAGAAAAAACTAATTTGCTCCTTTGAGTGTCAGCTGACTAGTTCCATGACCATGGGAGCAGTAGGATAATTATGACCCAAAGCAGTTTCCAAAGAATTATATTTATGATCCAATATAAGAAAGTGTAAGAGTCTGATTGAGTTCCAAGACTTGTAAAAAGTATCCACTGAACTCGAGCGAAGGATTTAGGCCCCAAAGTCAGCAATGGCTAAGATGATGTCATTATATCCACCCTTTATTCTCCTACCAAAATATACCTCTTTCCATTCCTTTTTCACCTTTTTCTTTTTAAGGCTGTTGTCCGAGGTTTATTGAAGATATTACAGCACAGCAGAAAGATTTGAATGGCTCCACGTGGTGTTTTGAAATTCATCCCAAGTGCAGCCTGAGTGACCTGCAGGTTGGATGGGCTGCCAAAGTCCAAGAGTTTCAACATTTCCTTAGTGTCGGGATCTCCTGATCCAGGGCTGAGATCTTGGGAGTGTAATTATCCCTCCTTTCTCTCTCCTCTTCCTGCAGCTTGATGGAGATTCCTGTCCCCAGGGCCCCCCCGAATCTGCTTCATCAGGTGTGTGATAGAGCCTGTGATCCTGCTGAGCTCCTTGCTGGGCTTGGTGGTGAGCTCCTTGCACATGCGCATGTTGGTGTGGAAGTCATGGCCCAGGTGAGTGTAGTACTTCTCAGTGATGACCGGGCCACCTTCTTCATGGTTTTGGTACAAATGCAGCCCAGGCTGGCCAGGATAGTCTTCTGTCTTTACATTATTACCACATGTTTCCTTTTATCCTTGTTTCCACTCATTCATTCATTCCTTATTCATCAATTCAGTACGTATTTATTGAATACCTACTGTGTGCTAGATACTGTTTTAGACAATCAAGGTACAAGGGTGAACAAAAAGACAGTCTATGCCTTTGTGGGCTTTCCATCCTAGGAGGGGAAGATAATAAGTGAACATAAGATAGTTACAGTATGATAAATACTAGGAAGGAATCCAGGTATTGGGGGTGAGAAAGAAATTTATAGGTTGGAGAAGGAATAAGAACCTAATTTAGACCCAGTGGACAGAGAAGCCTAAGGGGATGACATCTGATCTAAGATCTAACAAGAAAAGCATGACCACTAGCAGGACTTTTAAAGTACTAGACAGAAGATATCCCAGTGAAGGGAGCAACAGAATGTAGAAGGCCAGGAGTCAGGGAGGAAATTGATTTGTTTCAGAGACTGAAAGGAGGCAAGTGAGCATACTAAGAGAGACCTGGGCAGGGGGCAGAGGAGGTTAAGAGATGACACTGAAGAGTTGGCTGGCATTAGACAGTATAGGAACTCAAAGTTAGAGCAAACAATGTTTGCTTACCTAATAGCCATTACCTAATAGCCATAAGCTTTTCTTCCTGGCTACTGGAGCTCCAGTTTTTTGTTTGTTTGCTTTTGGGTTTTTTTTTAAAGATTTTATTTATTTATTTGACAGACAGAGATCACAAGTAGGCAGAGAGGCAGGCAGAGAGAGAGGAGGAAGCAGGCTCCCCGCTGAGCAGAGAGCCCAATGCAGGGCTCGATCCCAGGACACTGGGATCATGACCTGAGCCGAAGGCAGAGGCTTTAACCCACTGAGCCACCCAGGTGCCCCTGGAGCTCCAGTTTTGCTTGGGTGGCAATGCGTTCTTACTTCAGGGAGTGAATCATAATTTATTTAAGCCAATTCTGGACAATGAGATATAAGGGGAAATCACTGGAAGGTTCTGAGAAACATTTTTATTTCTGATAGTAGAGCCACAAGTAAATATAGCTGTTTGCCTCCTCTCTTCTTGCTTTGGCTATTGTCCTGTTTTGCTGTGATATCCAGAGCTATGGCAGCCATCTTTCAACCACGACAAGCCTGAAGATGAAAGTCAACAGACTTAGAATGGTGGAAAGGATAGAAAGAACTTGAGTCCTTGAGGACATCAACAAACTGCTAAACCAATCCTGAGAACACTGATCCTTTTTTGTTAACACTGATCCTGAATTTGCTAAAAATAACTTTCCTTATAGTTTAAGTTTCTATTAGCTGGGGTTTCTGTTATTTGTATTGGAAGCATTTAATTGACAGAGCAGGGGTGTGACATGATCTGATATAGATATATATATATATATATATATATATATATATTTTTTTTTTTTTAAGTCTCTTTGGTAACTGTGTGAAGAGTTATGAGCAAAAATGGAACAGAGACATTGAAGACTACTGTAGTAGGCCCAAGGAAGATAATGATGTCCTGGGCTAGGGAAGAAGCATTACAACTGAAGAGAAATAGATTCAAGATGTATTTGAGTAAAAATAACAAAATTTTGGGGTGCCTGCGTGGCTCAGATGGTTGAGTGTCTGCCATCAGCTCAGGTCATGATCCCAGGGTCCTAGGATTGAGCCCCGCATCGGGCTTCCTGCTTGGTAGGGAGCCTGCTTCTCCCTCTCTCTCTGCTGCTCCCCCTGCTTGTGCTCTCTCGTTCTGTCAAATCAATAAGTAAAATCTTAAAACAACAACAACAACAAAATTTGCTTGGGTTCAGACATGGGAGAGGAAGGAGGAGGATAAATTAAGGCTGACCTCTTTTGGGATTGGTGGTGGGGCCATTTATTGATATGGAGAAGACAGGAAAAGTTTGGGAAAGGAGTGGAATCAAGAGGGGTTTTTTGAAATGTTAAATTTAAAATATGTATTCAAAGAGAGATGTCGGGGCGTGGACATTGGACTCCACATTGGGTGCAGAGCCTACTTTTAAAGAGAGAGAGAGAGAGAGAGAGATGTCAAGTCAGCAGGTAGACAAATGAGTCCGAAGTACTTTAGGTCAAGGCTTGGATTTCAATTAGGAAGCTGTCAATACACAGATGTTATTTAAAGCCACAAGAACAGATAAGGTCCTCTCCACTGGCCAAAATTTGAGGAATTCTAAAATTAGAGGTCTGTTAGAAGGTGAGAAGCCTGCCAAAGAGCCTGAGGGGAAGTAGTGAGACAGGTAGGAGAAAAAACAATGAAACAATTACTTAACATTTATATAGAGCTTACTTCAAGCCAGTCACTGGTCAAAGCACTTGGAAAAAAGGAGGAAAAAAAGTGTTTTCCTTTTCTTCCCACCCTTTCTGTTTTAACTCCTGTGGCTTTCCCTAATCCCAAAGGTTTAGGCACAGTGCTTCTCAACTGTCATTTTAACTAATTATTAATTAGTTATTTCACTGAAAAATATTCAAACCGTATAATGCACGAAAGCTAAAAATGGAAACCAAAGAAACTCAGAAACTCTCCTCCTCGCCTGATCTACCATCATTACGAATTCTTGCTCACTCTCCAGGAATTTTCTATACACATGCACATATTTTTACACAGATTGGATCATTCGCTCTGATAGCCATAGATAGATATACACACAAATATATCTAATTCTGTAATTTTTTAAAACACATTCTGGAGATTTTCTCTATCAGCACATACATAACTACTCTTTTTAAAGACTATCGTATTAATATGCCATAATTTAAGTTCCTTTACTGATGGGCAACTAGTTTCCTGTTTTTTGGCTGCAAACTGCTGCGATAAACATCTTTGTAGGTAAGTCATTGGATATTGTTACAAAACCGTTGGATAATTTCCTGGTAGTGAAATTGCTGAATCAAAGCCCTTAAACCACTGATATTGTCAAATCACCCCTCCAAAAAGGTGACACAAATCCCATTCTCTTCAACAGCATTTTCCTCACATCTTGTCAACACTGTGTATTGACAAACCTCAAAGTTTGTCAGTCTACGAGACTGGGAAAATGGCGTCTCGTTTTTATTCGGGTCTCTGTAATTATGAGCAGGGCAGCAGCGTGGTACTGCTGGATATACACGGTTTGAGGTTAGACCCTCGCATAGGGTCTGATATTAGGCTGATCGCATGTCTTCACCTTAAACGTGTGACCTTTGGCACGCTGGGTGTTTCTCCTCAACAAAGGGCTAAACGAAAGCGCACGCCTTCAAGACTAGAGGTGCGTGGGATGCGGGCTGCCCGGGCTTGGACCGTGATCCTCCACCCTCGCAAGCATTTCCGAGCCGCGCTTGCTCGGGTCCTTCATCTTCCGCGCCCTCCCGTCCAACTTTCGCGAACTCCTGTAACTTGGAGCTCGAAACGGGAGAAAACTTGGCCCTGCTTTTCAAAATTCCGCCCTATTTTCCGCCCACCAACACTAGGCAACAAGGACTTGCGCCTAAGTGACTCGCAATGCCCGGAAGGGTCAACTGGCAGCACTCAAACCTTTTAGAGAAACGCAAGCGCCAGACCCAGCCCCCGCGGGTGGGCGCCCAGACTTGCCTCCGCGGCCCCGCCCACCATACCGGAAATGACGCTACCAAGCGAGTCCGTCTTCTTCCGCTGTCCGCGGCCCAGGCTAGCGCGGGGTGTGCGTCGGCGTCGCGGCCAGCAGAGGGATTCTGGGTAACGGCCCCGGCCGGCTGGGGCGGCTGGCTCCGCGCAGCAGGTTCCACTCACGCCAAGTCCGTTGGCAGTGGCGGTTCTAGGGCTGGGGGCCACCGGACATGGAGCAGCCGTGGCCGCCGCCAGGACCTTGGAGCCTCCCTCGGGCCGAGGGTGAGGCTGAGGAAGAGAGTGACTTGGACGTGTCCCCCAGTTCTCCCCGCTGCCCGCAGCTGCCGGGCGGCGGCGCGCAGGTGAGAGGGGTCCCGCGTTTGGCGAGGGGGATGGGGAGGTGTCGCCAGGCCCCCGGAGTCCCCTGTCTCTGCGACCCTCCCTGTGCCCTGTTCTGCGCTCCCATCTCTCCCGCGTGTCCGGAGCTTGATGCCATTCCACGGCTATTGTAGCATCTTCTGACGGCTTCTAAGAGGGTCTGGCCATATATATATACCCAACCTCCTCCTCCACGCACACCTTTTCACCTTGGCTAATGCCTTCCCATCCTTGGAAGACGTTCCTCCCCCACCCCCACCTTCACCCCACTCCTGACAGCACCCAGATTTGGGGCGGCTAACGTTATAACGTTGACCCTTTGTCCCCTTGTGCGTGTCTGTATCCGAGCGCGTTATTCTGCTGATGGCTTTGATACTTGTGCGCGATTAACAGGAACGGTGAATGGTTGGTTGTATTTCAGTAATTCACTGAGCTCCTGACTTTAGGCAGATTTAGGACCCAATTTCACTGACTTCTGACACCTGAATAAATTCTGTAAACCTCACTTTTGGTGCTGGTGTAAATCTGTCTCTTTAACGTGACCATTTTTCCCGTCCAGTTATATTTTAAGTTTTGCTTCATATCGTTTTCCATTGACAACATACAGACACCCGTTTGCCTTTTCCTTCAGGCTTTTTCCTCAGATTCCTGGTGCTACTTGTGGTTTTCAGTCCAGCCTTCTTTCTGGGTCCATTTAGGATTTTTCTGGGTCCTGTCTTAGGAAGTGCACACATACTCTCATCACCTTGTCCTGGTGTTTCTCCTAATTTGAGTGTGTTTGGAAGTATATTTCAGGAAAACAGACTAAACACTAACATGTTCAGTGACATGTTATGGGTTTCTCTCTGCCTTCTAGGCTTCTTGCAAAACGGGGTCCCTAGGAGCTTAACTGAATTAGCAGCTCTTCTCTAGGCTCATCTTGCTAGCTGTTAGTGAATATGAGTTATTTACATCGTTTGCCAGTAAGTGTAAGGCCATCGGTCCTGTGCCCAGCTCACTGAGTTAGTTGGCTTCACGGAAAAAAATGCTGTTTCATAACCATTGACTGTACTTCGGCCAGCCAGTCTCTGGGAAAGTGCAAGACATTTTTAGGAGGCCAGATTGAGAGTTGATAGGTCAGTAGTCACCCCCTAATTATGGATTGCTAGTGTCATCTTTATATACAAAATGTGTTATATGAGCATATAATGAATGTGTTACAGAGGGGAAAAAATGAACAGCAGCTGCTGTTGTCAATTTTGAAGGCATATGGAGAGAATAAGAGGTCTCCGGAATTTCAGTGCGTTGTGGTTGAATCACGAAAGTCTAAGAGAAACTCTGAACTTAGAAAATATCTAAGCTGAATAATACCTGGCTGGCTAAGTCGGAGGAGCATGTGACTCTTGATCTCGGGGTCGTGGGTTCGAGCCCCATGTTGGGTGTGGAGATTACTTAAAAAACAAAACAAAAAAAAAAAAACCAACAACTTAAAAAAAAAAGTACTTTTTACTGGTGCACTTGGAATTGTAAGCTTATATAGCTGAAAGTGATTTTATGAGTAAACAGGCTTATCTTCATTAAAAATGATTTCTCTGAGATCTTGTTGCTAGTTAGTGGCAGAATTAAAACTAGAACCCACTTCTGACTCCTAGTAGTGTTTTTTCCTACCTGCTGCACTTCCCATTCTGTGATGTAATGTAAAACCATACGCCAGACGCTACCTTTTGTGTTAAGATTTGCAAAGTGATTACTAATCCTAAATTAGTTCATGTGTTTAAAACCACTTACTTGTCTTGCTGACTTTAGGACTTTAAGTTTTTGGATTGCAATATTTGGAAAGAATAAAATGTTTAATTAAAATTATAAATATTTTATAATTTTTTTCAAAAACAGCTCTGGTTTAATTTTACTAGACATGGGAAATCTAGATCTCTTAGTGTCATATGTGATGTATAGTTCTGATACCCAGTTAAAGTAAAAGGAATTCAGAATTTAGAGATCCTATATGAGCATTTTTTTTAAGAGTTTATTTATTTATTTAACAGACAGAGAGATCACAAGTAGGCAGAGAGGCAGGCAGAGAGAGAGGGGGGCAAGGCTCCCTGCTGAGCAGAGAACCCGACTCAGGGCTCGACTCAGGGCTCGATCCCAGGACCCTGGGATCATGACCTGAGCCGAAGGCAGAGGCTTTAGCCCACTGAGCCACCCAGGTGCCCCTCCTGTATGAGCATTTTTAATGTAAAGTATTAATAAACCTAATGCCAGCAGTATCTTTTTGAATTCATGTTCATTAAAATATTATTATGTTTAATGTTCTTCTAAAACCCTGGTGTGTTCACAGGTAAAATGTGATTTTTTTTTTCCCCCTAATCATCTCAGTGTATGTTGGATAGTTTGCTCAAATGGCCAGATGCTGTCTGTGTAGTCTGTGGAGAAGAATTTAAACATGAATTATTTTTAGAATTTAGAAATAGGATTTCTTTGTTTGATTTGAGACATAAATATTTGTTCCCACATAATTTGAAAATGCAAGGTATTTTCATTTGTCCATATTGCTTTCTTAGTGTATCTTTGTCTTACAAAACAGATTTTATAGCTTCATTATTCTCCTTTTTCTGGCCTCTTCTTAGCATAGTTGGGCTACAGTTATTCTTGATCCTAACTAAGAGAGCAAAAAATAAAAATAAATATTTTACTTGGTTGGTTAGGGCCTTGTGGTACCTGGGCTCCAGACCTGCTAAACTAATAAGCCACCTGAATACCAACAATGTCCACATTTGCCACAACATAAATCTAGGACTCCTCTGAAAACTTGAGGCCTTGCGTGCTACTTGCCTCAGAATTCTTTGCCACCACTGGTCTGTTCCAAGAAGTGGAGAATCATTTATGCATCTAAGATTGATGGAATTCTAGCCTCTTGAGAAGCTGCTGGTTGAGTAAACAAATAAGCACAACATTCTGTGAAAATACCATTAAGGAGTATGTAAACCTTGGGTGGGAAGGGAAGGACTTGGAGGAAACTTAATGGAAGCGATGCCAGAGTCTGGAATGGAGATCGGAGTTAGGGGACGAGGAGTTGTCACATTGAAGAGTAACTAGAACTGACTCTAGAGAGATAATGGAAATGAGATCATGAAGAACCATGCCATGCCACAGAATTTGTGCTTTATCCCAAGACACTAAGAGTGTGTAGAATTATCAGATTTGTTTTTTGGAGAAATTACTCAAAGTCTAGTGGAGTGGAGAATGGCTTCAGATGAGAAAGACTGTATTTCCATAGCTGAAGTATGAAAGTATAAAGGCTTGAGTAGTGACGCAGATTAGGGAACAAATCAAAGTAAAATTGTTCCAAATACTTAGTTTGAAATTGATACATTTTGGCTGAGAAGTCATAAAGAATGTGCCTTCGGCTTTTGTTTTATGGAGTTGAAGAATATAAGAAATTAAAGACCCATCACAGTGCTGTCAGTGTAGTGGTTCAGTGAATATTAAAACTAATTAGAGGCGCCTGGGTGGCTCAGTGGGTTAAGCCTCTGCCTTCGGCTCAGGTCATGATCTCAGGGTCCTGGGATCGAGCCCCGAATCGGGCTCTCTGCTCAGCGGGGAGCCTGCTTCTCCCCCTCTCTCTCTGCCTGCCTGTCTGCCTGCTTGTGATCTCTCTCTCTCTCCCCGTCAAATAAATAAATAAATAAATCTTTAAAAAAAAAACAAACTAATTACTCTTGCTTCTGAATGGAACAGAGTCCATGAGGATGGTCCAGTTTTTGGTTTTGTTTTGTTTTGTTTTTTTAAATAATTTTGCCTATGTTGATTAGGATTAAGTTAAAGAATGTCTGACAGAGTCAGTTGTGAACAGAAACTCCACATATAAGAACTTCTCAGATCACTAGGGATTGGGATAATAAAGAAAATAGAAACCAAGAAGTAATTCCTCCAAATAAAAGGTTCTTTGCAGTGAGGAACTTCCAGAACAAAACTCTAAAGATCTGGTTTTCAGCATGTTCAGTTTTAAGGTGATGGGCTAGATTGAAGCTTTTGTTCTCATTCTGCTGTTTCAGGGCTAAGAAGCTATAAATCAAATATTCCTTGAGCACCAGCTATAGGCAGAACACTGGGCTAATTATCAGGCTTTTTGCTGCTGTTAGTCGTCAGGAGAGAGGCGTAGATTAACAAAGAAGCTTTTAGCATCTAGTTGATGAAAGAAGACCTAGAATATAAAAGTATAACTGCATACACAGAAGGCAGAACGCGTGTGTGCCACAGATACCATACAGCAGTCCTTGACTAAAAGAAAACTGAGTTGTGCTGCATAAACATACCATTGCCTTCTTCATTTCTTCCAATATTGTTTTTTATCCAGATGTATAGCCATGGGATTGAACTGGCTTGTCAAAAGCAGAAAGAGTTTGTGAAGAGCTCTGTGGCATGCAAATGGAATCTCGCCGAAGCTCAGCAGAAACTTGGTAGCTTAGCCCTGCATAACTCCGAGTCCCTGGATCAGGAGCATGCCAGAGCACAAACAGCAGTGTCGGAGCTAAGGCAACGTGAGGAAGAATGGCGGCAGAAAGAGGAGGCCCTGGTACAGAGAGAGAGGATGTGTCTGTGGAATATGGATGCCATTAGCAAGGACGTTTTTAACAAGGTACGACTTTTTATGGGATTATAATGAAAGAAGAGAAAACGGAAGTGTTTGTACAAACCAGTTGTGCGTATTTGGTAACAAAGCAACAGAACCTGTGAACAGTATTCAGTTTTGACAGTTTTTGAAAAGTGTTTGTTACAGAAACCTGTCTCCCCGGTAGTGCCAGTGTGGGTAGTCGTTACTATAAATCTGTGGCTGTAGCATAGCGCGCTGAATGTAAGGGTGGACTCTGGACTCACACTCAGCTTTGTCACATGCTGCTGGCTTTGTCACCCTGGGCAAGTCACTTAACATCTCTAAGCCTCAGTTTCTTCAACAACATAGGGTGAGTATAAAGACTGAGCTAATTCCTTAAAAGCCCACAGGATAGGGCCAGGCACGTGGGAAAGCTTAGATGCTACAAGAGCTTTCCGATGTTGCTGCCAGCTTGCTGTCAGTTCCGTGACACTAATGTGTAGGTACTGGGTTTGTTAGAGTCTTACACCCTTGCTTACCAGAATGTATTTAGTAAACCTCAGGTAATAGTCCAGATTGGGCATTACCAGCATTACAGCACTTTTGCCAACTTAGTAGTTACTAAGAGTAGTTTCCAATTTCTCACTGGATTATGTCGGTTTTATTCTTTGTGCCGTATCTGAAGAAGAACTGGGCAGTGAAATTCATTTTTACTAATGTGTGAAGTAGCACTTCTATCTGTACTAAATTCTCGAAGCTGCAGGGAGAGATTGCTCCTTCTTGTCTAAGTCCACATTCACTTTATCTTTAACCATCATTACTCTCTAGACTTCTCGGTCCATAACATTATTTGTTTCTGTCCTAGCATCTGCTCTCAACCCATCCTCTTAAGGGCTTTCAATTTCCTTTCCCTGGACCAGCCCTCGTTCGGCTACAGCAACAAGGAATACACATAGGTTAAATGTACAACAGCAGTAGGTCCATCAGTGCATGCTTACTGTAAAAAAAACAAGTATGTAAAATCGAATTGAAAGTCTTCCTTCACTTCCAGTTTCATTCCCAGAGATAACCACTGTTAACAGTTAGTTATATCTTTCTAGACTTTTTAATATGCCTGTGCCAGTTTGTATTATTTCTGCGCTGTGCACGCACACGCACCAAGATCATTCTTTATCTGAATGATTCACTGTATCTATATATATTGTTCCAAGGGGGCGTGTCTTCTTAGCACTTATTTCTGGTTTGCGTTTTTACACCATAACTACTTAAAATAACTTTTTTTCCTTCCAGAGGGAATGGTCAAAGTAGTGTTTCTTTGTTTTATAAAGTTAATGTCTCTTAACACAGTGGTCACAAAGGAAATATTTTCATTTGTCTGCTTTTAATTATTTTTATGTGTGTGTGTTTTTTTTTTTTAACTTAGGTTCTAACCTAGCCTACATTTATACCACAAATTAATTAGGATTATCTTTATGTTCCAGTCATTTGCTCAAAATCGTACATTGATTTTGTCTGGGAGCTTGAGACTTGAGAGGACTGGTCTAGATCTGCGCTGTCCAACTCGATAGCCACTAGTCACATGTACTATTGAGCGCTTGAAATGTGGCTAGTCCGAATTGAGATGTGCTGTAAGTGTAAAATACACACCAGATTCTGATAACTTAGTACCAAAAAAAGTAAAATATTTCATTAATAATTTTTTTGTCTTACGTGTTGAAATGATCATATGTTGGATATGTTGGGTTAAATAAATGTGTTACCGATTTCATCTGTTTCTTTTTGCTTTTTAATGTGGCTAATACAAAACTTTATATTTGTGACTTGGGTCATGTTTCTATTGGACAGTGCTGGTCTAGATAGCAGGATATATAAAGGAAATGTTTCTATTTTGAAATATATAAACTTGTGTGCTTTTGAGTTGTAAACTGGCAGAGAGCTAGTTTGTGATTTTTGTTTTTGGCAGTGATGATCACAAGGTTTAAATGCAATCACAGAATGTTCTGAGAAACTGTCCTGCCAGTTTTTCTGGCTACATAAAAACTTCATCTTGGTCTACTTTATGGCTTCTTAGCTGAAGATAAGCATCTACTTAATAGAAATCTGTACTTGATTTCAGAATCAAACTGACCTCTCCTAAGAAAAGTTTATGATAAAGGTCCATTTTAGTTTTATGTCTTAGCGAAGAAGTTATAATAAATACATTTTACACACTTTTGAATGTCTAAGTTTATTTCCAGAGAGAACTCCAGAGATTAGGCTAGAGTTGAAAATATTTAAAGGAAATGAATAATGTAAAATATATATTATGCATGTAAAGGATCTTTCTGTATACTTTGGTAGGGAAATTCCGTTTAACAAAAAGGTTAATTGGCACTTGGATTTTTTGGTATGATTTCTAAAATAATTCTATAATTTTCGCATGTACCATTTTAAAAAATAATGAAACTAATACATGAAAGTTTTTATTTTTTTAAAAGAGTTTAACAGATGAATTTGATGGTATAATATCAGTATAATACTATACCACCTTTTTATAGTGTCTGTAGGAAGCATTGCTAGACATTCAGTATCTGAGAAAGAATATTTGGTGAATATAAAATCTGATTTTAACTGCAAGAATTTTTTTCTTAGAGTTTTATTAATCAAGATAAAAGAAAAGAAATAGAAGATGAAGATAAATCAAAATCATTTATGCAGAAATATGAACAAAAAATCAGACATTTTGGTAAGTCTACTGCTTAGTTCCCTTCTTTTATAAAGTGTTTGATATCAGGGCACCTGGGTGGCTCATTTCGGTAAGCGTCGACTATTGATTGCGGCTCATGTCATGATGTTGGGGTCGTAAGATTGAGTCCTGGGTAGGGCTCCGTGCTCAGCAGGGAATCTGCTTGAGATTCTCTTCCTCTGCCCTCCTGCTTGCTTGTGCTCTGTCAAATAAATAAATCTTTAAAAAAAAAAAAAGTGTTTGACATCATAAATATGTGTATAAAAAGTGTATTTATAAAATGGGGGGTCAAAAAGAAGATAAGTGGCAAAACTCCAGTTTTGTGGTACTTTGGCACAGTCATACAGCTCTTGCTGCAGACTGTTTTTGGTCATAAATAGATTGACAGTAAACTTAATTGAGAAGAGAAGCAAAATTCAATCTATTATTAATTAATGCTGCCATCTTAAGGCACAGTCTTTGTTTACTCCATAGCCTTTTTCTATTCCCCAACTAGTCTTTGCTTTTGTCATTTTCCCTCTTTGCTTCCATGGTATCTGATTATTTTATGGTTATAAGATTCACATTCATTATTTTCAGGGTTTGGATATGTTCCTATATAATTCCTGCAGATCCTTCGACTGCAACTCAGATAAACATAGTCACAGACAGACATATACAAAGTACTGAGAAGTAGTTTTCTCTATGGGAGAAAGATGGTGGGCTGAGGGTTGATGTGGTGAAGACTTTCCATAAGAGAGAACATCTGGGGCGCCTGGGTGGCTCAGTGGGTTAAAGCCTCTGCCTTTGGTTCAGGTCATGATCCCAGGGTCCTGGGATCGAGCCCTGCCTCAGGCTCACTGTTTAGCGGGGAACCTGCTTCCCCCTCTCTCTCTGCCTGGTTGTGGTCTCTGTCTGTCAAATAAATAAATAAAATTTTTTAAAAAAGAGAGAGAACATCTTAGCTAGATTATGAACACGTAGGAGTTCTACCTGTAGATAAGGGAACAGCAGCATCGTGTGCAAAGGCAGAGTCAGGAAACAACATGCTGTGATGGGTAAGCAGAGTGGTGCCGCTGGGGTCAAAAAGCCACTGGAAAATGTTAGGGGGTTAAGGCTCAAGGCGTAATTTTTTTTAGGCCAAGTAATATGTTAATTTCATAAACATAGTTTTTATTTGTAATATGTTAATAAGCTTATTAAGTGGCATTTTGAAATATACTCCCAATGGTGTTTTCCCCCCTAAGTATTTAAAATTTCGTTCATCCTTCAGTTTTAGTAAGACAGTGGATAGATTTTTTCCCCCTTTTTATGTAGTTTATCCATAAAGGATTTATTTTTCTTATATTTCTTCTTTTAAAAAAAGCAGGCTGTGTGTTCAGGTTAATTCAAGGATAGAACCCGAAGAAATAAACAAAGTTTACTTTTTTATTTTTAAAAGATCTTATTTATTTATTTGTGTGAGAGAGAGAGAGAGAGATTGAGAGCACACACAAGCAGGTAGAGTGGCAGGCAGAGGCAGAGAAGCAGGATCCCCACCAAGCAAGGAGCCTGATGTGGGATTTGATCCCAGGACCCTGGGATCATGACGTAAGCTGAAGGCAGCAGCCCAACCAACTGAGCCACCCAGGCGTTCCAAAAAAAATTGACCTTTTTTTTTTTTTAAAGATTTTTTTATTTATTCATCTGACAGACAGAGATCATAAGTAGGCAGAGAGAGAGGAGGAAGCAGGCTCCCCGCCGAGCAGAAAGCCCGATGCGGGGCTCGATCCCAGGACCCCGGGATCATGACCTGAGCCAAAGGCAGCGGCCTTAACCCACTGAGCCACTCAGGCGTCCCCAAAAAAGTTGACTTTTTTTAAAAAGTCTTTAAAGAGTCTTGGTTGTGATAATGTGATTTGCCCCTCCCACCTGTAGCCCTTGCTTCCTACACCTGTGTGTTCCACTGCCTCTAGGGAATAGCATCCTGCAGGTGGTCATCATTAGCCGCATTCTGTAGGCTTGTGCTTTGGAGCCATGGGACACCTAGCAGGTGCAAAACAGTTCCCTCATTTTTGCTGTAAACTGAATGTCTCAATAAGAAACAATTTTGTGTGGGGAAAATAACCCAATCTCAACAAGGTGTTGTAACCCACCTGGCAGTGTAACTGTATTTAAGTCTCCAATAAAACATTTAACTATTCCATAAAATCTGCTTCTGGGTAATGATGTGTGTAAGACCATTGGATTTCGTGAGCCTGTTGTCTTCATGTCTTTTGCTGTAAAATGAATTTTTGGGTCAAGAACGAATGTGGTATGGTACTGAATAATTCATTTAGTAAGACCACAGATGTATTACTTGTAGAAGCATGGCAAGCAGGGAGGGCAATACCAGATCTAGAATGGGTTTGTTCAAGTGAGGAACCACTGCTTTCTATGGGATGAAATAGGACCAAGATAATCACTCTGTTACTTGATGGCTGACTGGTCCATCCAGCATATAGTGCCATATTTAGTTTTCAGCACTGGTTTCTGCTACTGGCACATTAGGTATTCAGAGGCTATACTGGAATCTCTTAATGGGGAGATCCCATGCCGTTGAATCTCTGCGTAATCTCAAGTCTGGCACCATGACCCCTGAGCTTAGATTTTGCGAGCAGGGAGATGGCTGAGGAAAAGACTGACTTGACATCCACAGGTGACTAAGAAACAGTGGTTTTGCCATTGCGTGTTGGGGCCTTCCAGAGTCTCTTCCTGTAATACTAACCAGAGCTTTCTGTCTTCAAAGCCAACCAGACCTGATAGCTACTCCCAGATTCACGTTGTGCCTATTTCTTAATGGAAATGTACACTGGCTTTTTACTTTGGAGGAGATATCCTACTTGCCACAGCTTCTCACATCCCCAGAAACTTCACTACAGTAGTAGGCTCCCAAATGTTCATGTGTATTTTTCCCCCCACTTTCTGGCATGAATGTATCTTACCAGGACACCTGGATACCTGATGTTTCCTGCTCACCAAGTTCATCAGTATGAAATGGGCCAGCTGGTAATCACGTGGGATGATGAGATGATAAAAGTCTTTGTGGACTAAATTGTGGCACAGAACTGATAGACCTTAGGCAAGATAGTGGAAGTTCAGTGCTGTTCTTGCTGGGTGGAAGCAAATGTTTCTGGTATTATATGCTTATTATGGTAAAGGGGAAAAAGCATTTGTCAGAATTATGACTGCAATAATATACTCTGAATTAAACACATCTGGAATAGCAACTGTAATTAAAACTTCCAACTGGAGGCTTTCCAAACTTAGATTGCATTCCAGACTCTTGGAAGACAAGGGCCTGATACGTGGGGGGCTGTAGAGGGCTCCAGGGGCTCAATACTGGTACTTCTCTGTGGTTTCAAGTGTACTTAACATTAACATTTCCATTATGGTATTTGTTGACTATCTTATGTTACTTATGCTCTTATAATTAGGTGGACTTTACCACTTAATGATAAATGGTATGAACATACCATGGAGTATTTTGAAGCAGTGATGTCTTGATTTTTCCCCTTATATTTGTATTTATTACTTTATTTAATTCATGTTTTATAAACATAACATACCAATTTAGCAACAAAGTCTGTTTTCTTTTAAATTTCTCTAAGTTTTAAATTTCTTTAAGTTTTAAAATTTCTTTTAAATTTCTTAAGTTTTATTCAATGTCATATACATCTTTGACATCACTTACTTTGTGATCATGTGAGTAGGTTTTTCATGATCTAGCATAGTTTTTCATGGTACATCATCTGTTCACTTCCAGCCAAAGTTAGCTATGATTTTACGTTTTGAGTCTGTAGAGTGCTGTCACTGGAAATTTTATCAAAAACTGTAAATGTGGGATGCCTGGGTGGCTCAGTCGGTTAGGTTGCTGCCTTCGACTCGGGTCATGATCCCAGAGTCCTGGGATCAGTCCCCCAGTGGGCTCCTTGTCCAACAGGGAGTCTGCTTCTCTCTCTGCCTCTGCCTGCCATTCTGCCAGCTTGTGCTCTCTCTCTCTGACAAATAAGTAAATAAAATCTTTAAAAAAAAAAAAAAGCTGTAAATGTTTACATAAATGCTATGCTGGATCTTTCTCATTTGTATGGAAGGTGGATATTTAGTCTCCTCAGTGTAAGCACATACATACTGCTTTTCAAAAACACATTAATGTACTGTTTTTGAAAAACATTTACTATAAAGTACTCCTGAATAGAATGTGGAATGACATGAATAGAAAATTCATATGTATGATAGGATTCTAGTTTTTAAGTCATTAAAAAATAAGCCCAGAAATAAATACAATTCAAGTGTTAACTAGTTTTCTCTTATATGATTGCAGATGATTTTTCTGAATTTTTTCAAATTCTCCACAATGAATATACATCATTTTTATAATAGGAAGAAAATATTTTAAAGGGGTTTATCCTAAGAATTCAAGGATGGCTTAACATTGGAAAATTTACTAATGTGATTTACTTTATTAACAGTTTATGATAATAAAACCACAGGACTTGTGATCAGTTTGATGTGGGAGGCATGGAAATGTTTAGAGGAATTTCTAGAATTTTTGAGTGGGTGACATGGAGCCTAGGAAGCACCATAGATGGCAGGGAGGGAAAAATGGGCTTAGTTTCAAATAGATGAATTTTTGTGCAAGTCTGTGTAGAAATAGTTGGCTGGTGGTAGGTAATTGAAAATACAGGAGCCCTGGGCCTGAGGAAATACAGAAAAAGAGGTCATTTATTTTTCATTAAGAAATTTACAACCTGGGGCACCTGGGTGGCTCAGTGGGTTAATAAGCCTCTGCCTTTGGCCCAGGTCATGATCTCAGGGTCCTGGGATCGAGCCCTTCATCGGGCTCTCTGCCCATTGGGGAGTCTGCTTCTCCCTCTCCCTCTGCCTGCCTCTCTGCCTACTTGTGATCTCTTTCTGTGTCAAATAAATAAATAAAATCTTAAAAGAAAAATTTACAACCTTTTGGGGAGATTTTTTTGCAGATAGAGACATTAAAGTGATTAATTTAAAAGATTCAAATCTATTACTCCATAATTATAACACAAAGAAAGGGAAATCAGTAACAATGTGTATTGGAGGACCATTTCAGGAATTAGGTGGAGTACTGGGAGTCGATGGATGGATTGGGATTTAGATGTTGAGGAAAATACATAGGTGAAAGCACATAATTGAAATATTTTAATTTGTCAAAGTAAGGTTTTTCAAGCATTCAGAGATTGGTTGGCTAGTTGGAATGGCTAGATTAATCTTAACCAAAGTATTTGCTATTTAATGAAAGAATGAATTGTTTCCTTTTGTGTTGATACTACCTAATGGTTACTCTGCATCAGCCACTGTCCCAAGTGCCTTATATGTATTAACTCATTTAATTCTCACAGAAACCCTGAGTGAGATACTATTTTTTGCCTTATTTTATAGAAGAGGAGAGAGAGGCATAGAGATGCTTATCTCTATGGTAAGTGGAAAGGCCAGTTTTCAGACCTAAGCCGTTGATTTCCAGAGTTGACTTTAGTCACCATGCTAGATTGTGCTACCCTCCATTTGTTTTTAAATTTGTTTGCAAATTCCAAAATAACATTAGTAATTTCAGCTATGTTCTGTTCCACTAAAGCCATTCATTATCTTTAAGTGTTTTGTTCATCAGATTCCACGCTCTTTTCACAAAGGAGTGTGTGGACTGACTACCTGTAATCTAACCTCAGTTTCATAATTATCAATACGCATTTTTGAAATCAAGTGATGACAGGTATTTCTCAGATAAAGAAAAGCTGTGGTCAGTCTCAAGTATTAATTTTGTCTTGGGTATCAAATGGATAGCTTAAAAATTGCAACATTTAACGATGCCCTTCCTCATGATCCCTGTAAGTGTCACTAACCATTTCATACTATCCTTCCTATAAAAGAAACCAAAATGGATAGGATTTTGGTGCCTCGGTAAGTGATGATGCTGCCGTGGAGAAGTAAAGAGAAGCAATGCTCTCTCTGTTGGGTGGTGGATAGAGTTGAAAATACTGCCTCTTCAGGAGTATAACAAAGCTAATGCAAAATTGCTTCATAGGATTTATTTTATGGCTTCAGGTATAAGAAAGAAAGATTTATGCCTTCTTTAGATCTTAGCCCCAGAAGTTATTAGACTCTTTAAGTATACCTTGAGAAGTAGTTTTAAGTAACTTTGAAAATCATTGTTTCTCAGTATTTGAAGTGCCTTAATTGCTGTATCTAAAGTGTTGGGGAAATACTTTATAAAGCTTGTAAAACTCTTTATGTGAAAATGCTAAAATGAATACTCCCTTGTTTTTTTGAATGAGGGAATCATTCACTTTCAGTTGATTCCCACGTGTTGCGCTAAATGTGTATTTCTCAGTAAGACATTTGTTCTCAGTTTTGTTCTTGTGTTCTAATGTGGAACTTTAATATATAGGAGTTCAGTTTGTGTATAGAGGAAAGCCAAACTGTTGAGACCACCTTGTGAAATCTCCGTAATGATTCAGTGACATACAGACTTCTTTGGATGAGTCTTTTTTTTTTTTTTTTAATATATATTTTATTTCTCTATTTGAGAGAGAGAGAGCATAAGCAGGGGCAGAGACAGAGGGAGAAGCAGACTCCTCACTAAGCAGGGAGCCTGATGCAGGGCTTGATCCCAGGACCCCAGGCTCATGACTTGTGCCGGAGGCAGACACTTAACCAACTGAACCACCCTAGAGCCCCTGGATGAGTCTTAAGAATCTAAAGCTAACATAGTTTAATTGGCTCAAGTGTAAGGCTTACTGAACAAAATTTAAAGCTGAACACTTTGCTGGTTCCATGACGTCATTGAACTTTCCACCAAATTTCTTACTAATTTGGATAAAGATGAAGATACACCTTAAATAATATTTGGATTAGCTTGATATTTTGAAGCAAAATGGTATCTGTTTTCAAGTATACATAACTGATTTCATTTTCTATATGTTATAAATATGACTAAATGATTAACATGACTGAAATGGTTAAAGTATATTTACTATTATAATACCTACTGGATTGGTTTTCTATGCTGTCAGTGTCTGACCATATCACCTTAGACATTTTATTTACTTTTATTTTTTTAAAGATTTTATTTATTTATTTGACAGAGAAAGATCACAAGTAGGCAGAGAGGCAGGCAGAGAGAGAGGGGGAAGCAGGCTCCCCACTGAGCATAGAGCCCGATGTGGGGCTCAATCCCAGGACCCTGAGATCATGACCTGAGCCGAAGGCAGTGGCTTAACCCACTGAGCCACCCAGATGCCCCTTTCTTAGACATTTTAAATAAGTTAGAGATAATACAGTTTTTCTATTTTAGTAAGTGTTTGCTAAATACAGTTTCTTGAGGTTTTGCTTTCTTTGCCATCTTTCTAGTAGAAAAATTTGTATTCTGTGGATAAATAATACTGAGTTTCTTTAAATAATCTGTACTCAGTTTAGCTTAGGATGACTAGTCATCTCAGTTTGCCTGGAACATCAGGCATTTCCCAGATGGAGGGGTTTTTGGCTTTAAACCCGTCACCCTACTTTAACCTGACTAATTATCTGGAATAAAACTTAATTTGTGAACTCGGGAAGCTCTTTCCAATATATTGGGTATTGCTTTAAAAGAGTTTTATCACCACACCTGGGTGGCTCAGTTGGTTAAGCGTCTGCCTTTGGCTCAGGTCATGATCCTGGAGCCCCGCATGGGGCTCCCTGCTCAGCAGGGAGTCTGCTTCTACCTCTGCCTCTCACACCCTGCTCCTGTGTGGGTGCACGCGTGCGCGCGCGCTCTCTTTCTCTCTCTCTCTCTCAAATAAGTAAAATCTTAAAAAATATATAAAGGAGTTTTATCCCTCTTATTTGCTCTTTTATCATTAACAAATTGCTGTGGTGATACGAATTGTCTTTAAAGAGAATCATTTAAAATACCAGTTTCTTTGTTTATAAGAGTATTTGACAATTGTGGTTTAATTCTTTTTTTTTTTTCTTTTAGGTATGTTGAGTCGATGGGATGATAGTCAGAGATTTTTATCTGACCATCCATATCTTGTATGTGAAGAGACTGCTAAATATCTTATTTTATGGTGTTTTCATCTAGAAGCTGAACAGGTATTGTGTGAGTCTTGAGTTTCTGGAACCTTAGTGGAATTCTGATTTGCTCTTTTGGTTTTTTGTTTTGTCTTTTATGTTATTTCAAATGAAAGCAGAAAGGTTATTAAATGGTAATAATAATTTTTTTGTTTTTAGATCTACTTGAGTTTACTGTGGGAATATTTTCAGTTGTTTTAGTTAGCATATGGAAACTTTTCTCCAGTGTACTTTCTTTGCCACCTCATTTCTCTTGTTCCCACATACTATAAACCCTTTTCTTTTTTAACCTGTTGGAAAATCATGTTTTAAAATCCAAACAAGTAATCACAATATTAAATACATTGTCAGAGGTATTTCTCATAATTTTAATCTCTCTGTTTTCAGAAAGGGGCTCTAATGGAACAAATAGCACATCAGGCTGTTGTAATGCAGTTTATTATGGAAATGGCCAAAAACTGTAATGTGGATCCAAGAGGGTGTTTTCGTTTATTTTTCCAGAAAGCCAAAGTAAGTAACTATTTAATATTTTTAAATGGGAAGCTTAAGCCTTAGCTGAGACCTCTTTGGTCCATATACATCAAAGACAGCCGTCCAACCAGAATGCCACAGACTAAACTCTCCATAGATACTATAGTGGGAAAATTATATTGCTGATTTCATGCTAATTTAGAGTTAAGGGAGCTCTGTAAGAGGCTGTACTGTAACATGCACATGAAATTGAGGCTTGTTTAAATGAATGTGTTCAGGAAAATTAGAGTGTTGCATCATTTATTCAGCCAATAAGTCTTGACTGTCCACTAATGCAAGGACCGTTTTCAAGATGCTGAGGATACAGTATTGAATGAAACAAATAGTGTATCCTCCATGTATAGAACTCAGAGTTTAATGAGAAATGACTTTTGTAATGAAATAATAGGAAACAACCTAAAATTTAAACAACCAGAAGAATGGTTAAAAACAACATGTGGGGCGCCTGGGTGGCTCAGTGGGTTAAGCCGCTGCCTTCGGCTCAGGTCATGATCTCAGGGTCCTGGGATCGAGTTCTGCATCGGGCTCTCTGCTCAGCAGGGAGCCTGCTTCCCTCTCTCTCTCTCTCTCTGCCTGCCTCTCTGTCTACTTGTGATCTCTCTCTGTCAAATAAATAAATAAAAAAAAAATCTTTAAAAAACAACAACATGTGGTACAAAGAATATTAGGACAACCATTAAAATTATATTTAAGAAAAAAAACTTTTTAAGATTTTATTTATATATTTATTTGACAGAGAGAGAGATATCACAAGTAGACAGAGAGGCAGGCAGAGAGAGAGAGAGAGAGGGAAGCAGGCTCCCTGCTGAGCAGAGAACCCGATGGATGCGGGGTTCGATCCCAGGACCCTGAGATCATGACCCGAGCTAAAGGCAGAAGCTTAACCCACTGAGCCACTCAGGTACCCCTAAGGAAAATTTTTAATGATCTGAGAAAATGCTTTGCTGAAAGTCGAAAGAAGTGATATATAAATAGGATGATGTTGGCCATATTAAAGAAAAATAGATATGTCTGGATTAAATACCATTTCACACTCACTAGATTAGTAATAATTGAAGAGTTATGCAAGAAGTAGAGCAGTAAGATTTCACATTCACTGCTTATAGGGATATAAATTGGTACAACCATTTTGGGAAATTTCCTAGCGAAGCTGAACAAGTGTTTGCATCCAGAAATTCTCCTAGGTATATGTACTAGAGAATAGATTTCTCAGCATGTGGTCCAGGGACACCCAACGGTCTTCAAGACCTGGTTTCAGGAAGCCTTGAGTCAAAACCGTTTTCATAATAACATGAAGATGTTACTTGTTACAGAAAGCAGATGTGTGAATCCAGCTGTCTTCTGTTCAGCCAGACTTGTCACTAAATATTTTTTGTTTCAGAAATAGTTTTTTTTTTTAAATAAAAATGTTATAAATGTTAACATGTAATGAGTTTGTTGTTAGATAATATTTTTCAAATTCCCGGGTTTTAATTTCTAAAACAGGAAACAATGACAAATAATAGCCCACATAATCAGGAGCTCTTTAGTTTCCTCAGTAATTTTCAACAGTGTGAAGGGAGTCCTGAGACCATCAAGTTTGAAAAGAACTGCTGCCTTCGAGAAGCTCTTATACACGTACACCACATACCATAATGTTCATAGTAGAATTATTCATAGCTGCAAAAAGGCTGGGAGCAACCCAAGTGTCTGTTGACAGTGGGATGAATGGGATATTCATTTGGGTAAATATTAACCAGCATTACTATGGATGAAAAAATGGAGTGTGGGGGAAAAAACAAGTCACAGAATGATTTATCTAGTATCTTTTAAAAAATATTCTATATTCTTGGGGCACCTGGGTGGCTCAGTGGGTTAAGCTGCCTTCGGCTCAGGTCGTGATCTCAGGGTCCTGGGAATCAAGCCTCACATCAGGCTCTTTGCTCAGCTGGGAGCCTGCTTCCCCCCTCTCTGCCTGCCTCTCTGCCTACTTGTGATCTCTCTCTCTCTGTCAAATAAATAAAATCTTTAAAAAAAAAAATTCTATATTCTTTATGAAGTTGCAAAACAAGCAGAACTAAATAATATATAGTTGAAGGGTACATAAGTAAGCAGTAAAACCAAAGAGGCAAAAGAGTAACTTTTTAAGAAGAAAGTAACCTCAGAGAAGGGAGAAGAAATGATCTTGGGAATTGATTTGTAAGATGCTAGTAATGATCCATTTCCTAATTTGTTATGGGTACATAGTGCGGTTTTGCCTAGTAAAGTACATATGTATTTTACATTTTTTTGCATATAATACATTTTGGCATACACAATTAGACATTAGAAGGAAATTTACCAAAAGTTTAACTTTGATTATTCTTGGGTGGTAGAATTACACGTGATACTCTATTTTATAAAGAGGAAAAAATGTATGAAGTTAAATGTATTTTAAATTTTAAAAACTTGGGGCACCTGGGTGGTTCAGTGGGTTAAGTCTCTGCCTTCGGTTCAGGTCATGATCTCAGGGTCCTGGGATCGAGCCTCCCATTAGGCTCTCTGCTCAGCCGGGAGCCTACTTCCCTCTCTCTCTCCACCTACCTCTCTGCCTACTTGTAATCTCTCCCTCTGTGTGTCAAATAAATAGTAGCTCTACCTTAAATGTTGTAAATGCTTCTAAAGTGCAGCCTAAATATGAAACTTTCCCAAAACAGTAAGAGTTTTAATGAGTAAATGATTTGACTTGGTATTTTAGTTAAGGCTTCTAATGACTATTTTAAATGTTCACTTGACACACAGGCGTAATAAAAACCATACTTAGTTCTTCACCTTACATGATTGGATATGTTTGAACTAGTGCTTATAGGATTATAATTATTATAATATTATTATAGCATTATAGGATAATGGAACATAGCCAACCTATGTCTAGGCTTTGAAATTTACTTTGTCAAAATAGAATTGAGAAGTCTTTAAAATTAGCATTGTGTTCTTAACAATTTTTTAAAATTAAGGAATAACTAACTTTCATGGTACTTATTACTTTGTGCCAGGTACTATTCTAGGCAGTTTACCTGGATTAAGTCATTAAATCCTCATATGATTTTATGAGGGTTATTATTTCTATTTTACAAGTTAGGAAATTAGCATAGAAAATAGGTCACTTAAAGCAAAAATTAGTCAGGTCTCCAGATGTAAATCCCCAGGCCTTCAGCATGCAGTAAGGCTGGGAGCTGTGCCCCTTGGCTCTTCTCATGGTTTGTTGCAGAAGGATTACTTCTGGACTTGAAGGCCAATATCCTGTATGTCTATACAAGTACCATATATTGATTAAAGTGAAATGCTATAATATAATTAAGGAAACTATTGCTAAATTCATAAAAGGTAGAATGCAGCACAGAATATTGTCTGTGTGATTTGTATAGATATTGATGTTAATAACCAACTCACAGGTTTTAATTGATTACATAATCTAAACTACATTAAAGAAAAAATAGCATTCCACACAAATGGGCCCAGCGATATTATGGAATGAGATTTTGACAAAAATTTCTTCCATCACCTGAACTTAAAGCCTGAAGTCCTATTAGTGTAGAATAAGTGTTGTATCATTCCTTATTTGCAGAGGAAACTAAGTGGAGGCTACTGCCAATTAGGTGTTTTACATCAAGAATCTTGATTGTGTTCTACATCATTGGAGGGAGGTCCCTTCCTGCAACATAATACTCATTATACCTTTTTCTCTCCATAATGCTGTAAAGGTATTTGCTTCACTAAAACACTAAGGTACTTCCAGAATGGAATAAAATGTTAAATTTTATTTGGTTTTCATGGTTTTACAAATAGGGAGTATAGAGCTCGAGATTTATAGAAACAGCTAATAGTGCCCTATCATTATTTGATGGAGAATTAGAAAGTTTTAAGAATATCCTGTGGTTGTTGCTTGACAATGTGAGAGGTGAAATGAGAACTATTTTGGATCCTGTCAAGAATCAAGAGAAATTCGGAGAATTCCTACTTTTGTTGTATTTGTGTGTATACATATGTATTTGTGTGTGTGTATATATATTTGTTTTATCTTACTGGAGCAGAGGGAAGTGGAGCAAACCAATGATTGTCCTATAAAACAGGGAGTATTCACAAATCTGACGGGGATCTTGGTGGTGTCTACAGACATGTAAACTATTCATCTTATCTTTACTTCCTCCACTTCAGATCTGATACGTTTGTTAGAATTTACTGTGTGGTCTGAAGTCTTGAAAAACAGAGTCTTGTCTTGTGTGTTTTCCAGGCAGAGGAAGAAGGTTATTTTGAAGCTTTCAAAAATGAACTTGAAGCTTTCAAGTCAAGAGTCCGACTTTATTCTCGATCACCAAGTTTTCAACCTATGACAGTTCAGAATCATGTGCCCCATTCTAATGTGGGATCTATAGGTTTGTTAGAATCCTTACCACAGGTAAGTTGGAAAAGTAAATACTTGTTTTGTTTTTAAAGATTTATTTATCTGTCAGAGAGAAAGCTAGCGACATGCACAAGCAGGGGTGCAGCAGGCAGAGGGAGAAGCAGGCTCCCCGCCAATCAAGGAGCCTGATGTAGGACTCAATCCCAGGACTCTGGGATCACGACCCGAGCCCAAGGCAGATGCTTAACCAACTGGGCCACACAGGTGCCCCTATTATTTGTTCATAAATTTATTCACATAATTTTTGTTCTTTTATACTACTCTTTGTTCTTACATGGGAATGTATATGGGATTGTTCTAAATATTCTTGCCTCAGAAGAAAACTCATTTCATGCCGTGTTTTGGCACTAAGTCTCTTGCATCTCTTGGGTATTTAGAGAGGCACCAGATTCTACTCATGTAATATAGAAGAGCTGAGTTGTACCTAAGCACTCTCAAATGCAGGTGTTACCTCTTGATCATCTCAATCATGAACTTTTTAAGATGGCTCCTGGGGAACATCTCATTCTTAGCAAACTGTACTGTTAAGTATTTTCTGGGTTGGGGGCGCCTGGGTGAGGCAGTCAGATGAGTGCCCAACTCTTGGTTTTGGCTTGGGTCATAATCTTGGGGTCATCGGTTGGAGCTGGATGTCAGTGTGGAGTCTGCTGAGGTTTTTCTCTCTTTCTCTCTGCCCCACCCCCTAACCCACTGTACACTTGCACAAGCTCTCAGTCTTAAATAAAAAATTTTATTGGATTTTTTTGGAAAATCCAATTTTGGAATCCAAAAAATTGGAGGGAAAAAAATTTTCTTAGGATGAATTAGCTTCAGAGCATATATCCAAGTGGGAACCAAGGTAATTTGTTCCATGAGTTTATTTACTATTACATTATGAAATGTTGGTGTTGCCTGCCAGAGATAACATGTTTAATACATTAATGTGCCTTCTGCTAAGCTGCTCTTGCTAGTAATGTCCACCAACCATTTGAGCCTCTGCTGCGAGATCTAGATAAAGCTGTGTTTCTAGCATGACAGGGGTTTTGTCAGAAGATTTAAATTACCACTAGAAAGTTGCTACCCATGTTGATTTTAGTAGTGTTTTAACTGAGCCCAGTCATCCCTCATTTCCAGACACCAAGATTCTGAGACTAGCTTTAGCTAGTTCAGTCTGTTGCCTACACAGTGAAAAGGGTAGACTCAATCAGGAGACAATGTGAGGAGAACCCTGTAGTTTTAAACTCATAAAATGGTAGGATTGAGATTTTCAATATCTACAGCTTATGTCTCTATAATTTCACCATTTGCGTTATATAAGTCATAGGCCAAAGCGACAATTAAGAAAAGCAATTGATAACTCAGAAAAGAAATTGATTCAACTCAGCCAAAAACCCTAATTCTCAAGGATAGAAATAATCAAGGTCTTGATTTTTACATAATTAGTAATACTTCCCCTCAGTTACATATATTAGTGGTATTCCCCCTCCATTTATCCTACAGAGTATCTCTTAATGCTCTTTAAGTATAGTAATGATTTTCTTTTCCATTCTGAGAAATAACCCATATATAACTAGTCTTTCCAAGGGAATTTTATGACTGTAGGACAGTGTCAAGTCCAATATATAAACCTATAATTAAGATATCACGGAATGAATACAAAGGGAAAAAGAGACTTTGAAGGATGTTACTGGCTCTAAACATAAGAGGGAAAAGATACCCATTGAAATATCCCAAGCGGCCTGTATTATCAACAAGTTGCTTCTGGTTTGAGAGAAGTAAGTTCTTCCTGCACACGTCCGATAGCTGCTGAGACTGCTGCTTGGCCGCCCTTGGCGAAATGGGGTTGGGGCTATACAGTTTTGATGCTTTAAAGTGGCTGGTATTTTCAGGATTGTTCGGACTTAATTCATTTGGGCTAATTCCTCGTGATTGGAGAAGTTGAGCATCCTGGTCTAGCCCTCCTGAGGGAGAGAAGGGCTGGGTAAAATTTCAGCTAGATGAACAGAAGGACTAGACGGGGTGATGGGAGGCTTTTGGGAGAAAAGCTTTACCATAATTATATCCCATTTTTATTATATCACTTTATAGATTGTAAAACACTTTCATATGTTGTTTCATTTCATCTTCTCAAAAGCCCTGTGATTCATTTTCATTCATTTTTATGGATGAATAAACTGCAGCTCAGGGAGGTTAAGCAGTTTGCCTGAATGACGAGGCTAATACTGCAGTCCTGGATTTCTGTCCTCCTTCGCTGCTCATTCACCTGCACTAAGATTGTTGCTGAATCATGTGCTAGAAACAGGACAGGAGACACAGTCATGTGCTCTTACAGAGAACCAGGGACTGGGATGAGAAATGTGTTGAGAATGCTACTAGATGAAAATAATGGGGGTAATTAGTGGCATTTAAGTGTACACTAGGTTAGGCATGTTGATTGCTTTTTGCTTTTTTAAGTCTCCATGTTGAGGTCTTAACAGTTCTCAGGGAGTTCTCAGGGATGATAGTTCTGGAGGACTCCAGTCCAGTCTTGGCAGAGTAATTGTGAGCTCTGTTCTGAAGGCCTTTGGAATTGGGCTTTCATTGTCAGAAAAGGTCTTAGCCCTGTTTCTTTGGAGAATGGGATAATGTAATGAGAGCTTAGTAATTTTTTATAAAACTTAAATTGGCGTAACACTTTAGCTTTTTTTTTTTTTTTTTTCAGTTGACAACAGTCTTATGAAATAAGCAAATACCATCATTCTTCGTTTCAGAGAACCAAAGCAAGGCCTCTTGGACAGAGGTGTTGTAACAGTTACCTTAGGTTTATCCTATAGACCAGCTTTCAATTTTATTAAATTGTGATGAGGAGGGGCACCTAGGTGGCTCAGTTGTTAAGCGGCTGCCTTCAGCTCAGGTCATGACCCTGGAGTCCTGGGATCCAGTCCCTTCCTGCTCAGCCAGAAGCCTGCTTCTCCCTCTCCCCTCCCTCTGCGCCCCCCAGCCTGTGTTCCTGCTCTCTTTGTCTCTGTCAAATAAACAAATAAAATCATTCAAAAAAAATCTTGGGGCGCTTGGGTGGCTCAGTGGGTTAAGCCACTGCCTTCAACTCAGGTCATGGTCTCAGTATCCTGGGATCAAGCCCTGCATCACGTTCTCTGCTCAGCAGGGAGCCTGCTTCTCCCTGCCTCTCTGTTTGTGATCTCTCTCTTTCAAATAAATAAATAGAATCTTAAAAAAAAAAAAAAAAAGTAAGAGCTGAGGTCCAGCATTGCTGTAGTATTCTCTACCTCAGTTATTGGGACCACTGCCTTCATCAGGACTTGATGGGAAATAATCTGGCTTCTTGTTAGCTTCTGGACTTTTACAAATAATGGAATCACAATGTATTATAATTGATTAAAAGACAATCTTTTGAAAACCGTGCCTCCCTTTGGGATGGGAAAGTTTAAAACATCTATCCCGTTTGGACTGTTTTCCTCATTGGTGTTCATTAAATACAATAAACAAATGAAACCAGGTGATAATGGTGGTAAAACTGAGTAGCTCGCAGATATTCGGAATAATTGAATAGATAAAATTGAAGGTCCTGGGTCTTAAGGGCTTATGTCCCTGGCCATGGTGCTTTAGTAAATAATAGTTTTATTCCTAGCTTTAGAAATACAGATAAGGTATTTATGAGTTTAAAAAATAAAGAAAATCCAAATTAAAATGTTCTTTTAGTTTCAATTTTTAAAATAATGGATCTGAGTACCTCTCAAAAGATTAATTTCTCACTTGAGTTTGTTTTTAACCTTTGAAAAACCAAAATAGACTCTGAAGGTAGCTGTAATTTTTACTTGGTAAATGCATTTTTTCCCTTATTTTTCAAGTGTTTTGCATTTTTTATATTTACTGTGGTAATTAGATAGTAATTTTCAAAATGCATTGCCACCTTAAAGCCATATTTATCTTTTAAATTGTCAGTTGCTTTGTACATATAATTATGTGGAAGATGTACCCTTATATGATTAAATAATTTAAATTGCAAGCTTTGTTAAAAGGAAGAAAAAGTGTTTATCCCAGTTTCATTTTTTTACATATATCTTTCTGTTATTGTCACATCCTCTTTGATCAAGTGGTCCAGTCTGTTTTCTTTATACTTGGGTTTCAACCCAAGTTTGTCTTCGGGGTCCATTTTCTTTCCCTCCTACTTTACTTTTGCCATACTGCTGAGACAGAGACCGTGTGAAACTGAGTATGTAATTGTGTACAGTGGCATAAAACTATTATCCATTGCTTCTTCCTTATATTCTTTTTTTTTTCTTTCCAGAATCCAGATTATCTTCAGTATTCTGTCAATACAGCTCTCTGCAGTTTAAACTCAGTGGTACATAAAGAAGATGATGAATCCAAAATGATGGACACTGTGTGATTTGGTTAAGACTGCTGAGGCCAAGTGCTATTTTGTTACAAGAAAGGAAGAACTTGGCTATTTTCTTGACACTTTCATGGGTGCTGCACTTTATTTTTGTTCGGTTTTGATGGGAGGGGAAAAAAGAGTACTGAAACGTTTTGTAAAATTTTTTTATGTGCTGCTAGGTTTTTTGTTTGTTTGTTTGTTTGTTTTGGGAAGAGAGGAGTGGTCCCACATGTTGCAGGAAGTCAAACTGGACTCTTTTTTTTTTTTTTTTTTTTTTTTTGGCTACTAAATTTGCCTTTAATCTTATTATTCTCAGTTTTGGAATCAAAGTATGAAAATCTGCACAAATGCAATGTTTACAAGAACTGGTTGATTCTAGGAGGCATCTGCTACAGTCTCTTTTTATGTGGATATGTACATGTCCTACTCTACAAAAATGATTAAAGATAAAAATGTTCTTGTATCCTCCTGCAAATTTCGCTGTCAGGTCTGGTGTTGCATCATAGTAAAAGCAATAAATCAGTAGTTGATAATCTACTTTACTAAATAAGCTGGGTGGTAAAAATTAAAACAAAGTCTTTTCCCTTTAAAATAATACTACATTTGTATTTTCGACACCTTCAGTTAAATCCTTGACTATAATATCATTTTTATATGGATACTGACTTTATCCCCTGTGTATTCTCAAAACTGTATTACTTAGAAGTTAATTTTACTCTGTTGACTTTTTAATATTAAGGGTTATAGTAATATAAAAAGTGATAAAGCTAATACAGATTTTTTTAAATAAGATCAAGTTCGAGCTCACTCTTATTTTCTTTACTTGACATAGTCTGGGATCTCTCAGGGAACAAGTTTTAAAAAGAATACTAATGGCCTGTAAGAAAAAATAGAAAGCATAATCTGATTTTTAAAATCGTGGTTGTTTCATTCTGATGTAGCCCAAGGACTTTTTTAAAAGGCAGGAGAAATCTTGGAAGACCCAACTGCCTCGAGCTGCCAACTCCTTACTTCTAAGAATTTGGTGATCGTTTTCAGTAATGATGGCTTTTACTACATTTGTCATTTCTGTCATTAGATCAGTTACCATAGAATGCTTCTGAGCTTTACTGCTTCCCATAGAATTCATTTCAGATGTGCCAGGGTGTTTGCGGTTTCATTTGGAGTTAGATGACTGTGCTAATTATGCTATTATCCTTATTACTGAGGGTTCATCTTCTGACTTAGGGGAACATGGGCTTTGGTATGTATTGAGTATAGTCTTTGGCTCAGTCCCATTGAGAGTAGCAGCACACATTTGGAAGACAGCTCACTGAGATTGGGAGTACATGTCTCAATTTGAGAAACCAAATAATGCTAAGGGACCCATACGGTGATCAGACCTATGACCGTGGCCTCATTTGCACCTTGTGTTCACTGAGGTGATACGGCACGTGATACCCATAGAAATGGACTGGAATTACTGAATCATACTTCTGTAACATCACATTCTTCCTGGTTTTCAGAATAAAACTTTTTGTGCTTTTGATAAAAATATATACTCTATAATAAAATGTTTGACTAATTTATATGGTAGTATTCATCAGCCTGTACTTTTTTTTAAACTAATGACCCAGTTATAGAAGGCTTGTTTTTGTTTTGTTTTCCTGTTCTGGAGTAAGCTCTCGTTTTTCCTTTCCTGTCAAATAGAAATTGGACACAGGAGTGAAATCCCCGATTTCACAGAAATGTTACTGGAGACATTACTTTCCATTCCTCAACTTCACCTTTCCCCAGGATCTTCCTGGAAGCACCCAAATTGTTTTGAATCTCTTTTGCCTTCTCTAAGTTAGAGGTATGACCAAGTATTGGGAGGAAAGAAATGACCAACAGAGTAAATTACTCCTGAAGGGTTTTTTGGTTGTGTTCTCTGAAACAGGAATTACTGAAGAGCTGTTTAAGAAGTCGTTATATTTTTTTACTTTCAAAGGGAAGCGTTCTGTGTTGTGTATGTACGTGCAATTGCATTGACTCTGGAAGCTCGGGACTAATGCCGTGATCTGCACGTAGAGACTCTGACGTATTTAGCAGTACTTTAGCACTGAGAGCAGTAAATTGACATCCTTTTTGTGTTTATTTTTCTTTGGTACTAAACTATCCCTTTTAGAAAAATATCCTCTTTTCTGTTTCTTTTCTTTTCTTTTTTTTTTTTTTTTTTTTTTAAGATTTGATAGACATTTGACAGACAGAGATCCCAAGTAGGCAGAGAGGCAGGCAGAGAGAGAGGGGAGGAAGCAGCCTCCCCGCTGAGCAGAGGGCCCGATGCAGGGCTTGATCCCAGGACCCTGGGATCATGACCTGAGCCGAAGCCAGAGGCTTTAACCCACTGAGCCACCCAGGCGCCCCGTCTCTTTTCTTTTTCTTAACAAATAATAAGAATCTTACACTAAGCAAAGGGATAATTCATATTTCAGATTGAATTTTGCTGGGCTGTCCATACAGATGAAATGTCCCAACAGATGAATGAAACATCTTTGACATCAGAGTAGCCATCAACTTGCCCATTTCTTTTGATAAAATTAATCTTCTAATAAAAGATTTTTTTAAGTAGCTACCACTTCATCTATTGCCTGTTAACTCAGTGTCATTTTATCCATGAGAGTGGAGACAATTCTGATCTAAAAATCAGGGCTTCTGGGTGGCTCAGTCATTGGGCATCTGCCTTCGACTCAGGTCATGATCCCAGGCTCCTGGGAGCAAGCCCCGCATCGGGCCCTCTGCTCAGGGGGGAGGCTGCTTCTCCCTCTCCCACTCCCCCTGCTTGTGTTCCCTCTCTCTCTCTCTGTCTCCCTGTGTCAAATAAATAAAATCTTAAAATACTGATCTAAAATTAGTCTCTAGGAGTTAGATGGGCAACATTCTCATCCAGTTATACCATTAATGGGCTCTTACCAGTTTTGCATAAGCTCATAATGTCCTGTAACTTCTCTTTAGGAAAATTGGGTGTTCTTGTAGATTAACATTCCTGTTCCCATTTTAAAAGTGAATTAATGTGCTGTCCAAAGAACATGAGTCTGGTCTAAAAAGTGGATTTATTTACAGGATGAAAAAATTGTTTGTGGGTTTAGGCAGAGCGATCCTGAATTTAACCTTGGGCCATTTTCAGAGAAAAAGATGTCAATATACTGTTCTCAAGATCCGTCATGTATTTCAGTTCTTAAATTGATGGGGGACGGAGATGTGTTTGTGAGATTTAAGGTCAGACTGTTCGTTTCAGCTTTATCACTGTATCATATACATTTTAAAAATTCCTAAAATCCTTTGCATCCATTTCCCATCTCTAATAGATACCGTGTACCATTTCGCAGGTCTCCAAGAAGTGGACTCATGGAATAAGTATTTGCTTGCTTACTCCGTAACGTGATGGGGGCATGGTTACAAAAATGAATAAACGTTGATTATGAATTGCTTAGCATCTAATAATGAAGTCAAAACCATTCTCATAAACCTTGAAGAATTAGACTTGAAGTTTTTTCTGAGTATGAAAATGATAAATTCTTGCATCTTTCCCCTGGTTTCTTAAAACAACATGATTCTTTTCAAATACTTAAGAGTCCTTTGGTAAAATACGAAACATCACCAAGTTGATTTACTTTGGTAAATCAATTTGTTAATCAGTTTGATTCTGCCAAAGTGCAATTTGGCGTTAACAGTTTAACTTTACTCAGTGCTAGATCTATGGAAAAACTGTTGATTATTAGTGAGTTAAAAAAGCAAACCAAACACCAAACAGAGTGGGGTGTGCACTCTACAAAGCATATTGGCTTTTACTGTGTATTAAAATTTTTAAACTAGTAACTTCCAAAATCAAAATCTTGAGTCCCAAAACTAAGAAAGCTATTTCTTTGGTTGATGAGAAGACACAACTTACATGTTTTGTTTTGTTTTGAAAGATTTTATTTATTTACTTGACAGAGAGCACAAGTAGAGCGACAGGCAGAAGGAGAGGGAGAAGCAGGCTTTCTGCTGAGCAGGGAGCCCAACGCGGGGCTCGGTCCCAGGAGCCAAAGGCAGCCACTCATGACCTGAGCCGAAGGCAACCGCTCAACCAACTGAGCCACCCAGGTGCCCTACAACTTAACATGTTTTAAACATGTTTTAAAACACAAATTGATTCTTGCTGTTGGTTGCAGGTATTACAGCAATTTAACCTTCGGTCTATAATTACCATGATTTGTTGTTAACAGGTAAGTTTTGTCACAAACTATGGAGTGTCCAAAATAGTTTGCTGGGCGCGCCATTGTGAGTACCTGGGGGAGAAGTAGCTGTGGGCTGGGGCTCAGAAACTTGAGCATCTTATCTATTTCAAATGAAATTAAGAAAATTTGTGGATGGTTCTGCTAGTTTGCATTTCCCACAGCACCTTCTGTTTATGCAAAGTGCACCAAAGTAACTGTGGTGTTCTGGAAAGTAGGAAACGGTTAAGGAACTGTCCTTAGCCTTCCAGGAGGATGGTGCCTCCGCAGAGCCACAGCATTCAGCTCTAGCAGATTTCCAAGTGGCGCCTAAATCACGATGGCGTTGAGCCGGATGAGCCCCCAGCAATGACAGCCTTCATCAGAATGCTCTGAGAACAGCTCAGTCAAGCATAAAACAAGTTTTCATTTGCTTTAATAAAGGAAAAAATAGTGCAGGCATTACCCAAAGTAATAGGTGTATGTGCATAACTTTGGGTGACGTGTTTTGGGGGTGAGGAGGAAACGGTCACAGGGATGAAGTCTTTAATTTTCAAAGCCATGTTCTTCTACCCCTTTTGTTGATTTTCAGATCTGTATGTGTTAAGGCCAGTGTGCCGGCAATCTTATAGCAAGAGATAACAGCTTTGAATGAAACCAGCCTGTGTGCTGCTGTTCGACAGTTAGTAGAGAGCAGTCACCAGTTCAGAAGTCAGGGAGACATCAGGGCATTAGAACAGAGGCTGGGATGGGATGGGCCCTGTGGAATACTGGAGGCAGAGTAACACCCACAATTCTCAAGGGTAGTTTTATTGTAGTATATTAATGTTCATGTATGCCTGGTAACCCAGTAATAATTCATGAGCTTACTAGTTGACCACAGTTTTAGAAAGCACATTAACGTTCAAGTAAGGCATTACAGAAAGTTTCGTAAAGAATTAAATGTGTCCTATAATCCTTTTTTAAAGCCTTGGTCCTTTCTGAAAGATCAACATTAAATTTTTAAAAATCAAAAAAAAAAGCTTTTCCCCCGACAAAATACATAACCACTTGCTGGCATTTCATTTTAAGTGCCCGGGATATCGTGGGCCGGGCGTTCAAAGGCCACTATTAACAGTCTGTACGAGGACTTGTTGTGCTGGATTTAGCACCAAGGAAAGAAAGAGGAAATAGGCCAGTGAAGATGTAGTTGCGTTTCTCCTCCAGTTCTTGGCCCACTCTTCTAGCCGGGCCACAGGACAGAAGCCTGCATCCTTGTTGCCCCACTAAGAGAGCAAATCATCTTCACTTTTAAATGGCTACCTAGGTACCAGTCTCTCCCTGCCGGAAGTTGAGGTGGTGGGGACCCCAGCAGGTGTCCACTGCTTTGATCAGCAAGGGGATTAGTAAATCCTTTTAACTGCTACTAATTTGATTAGTTTACTACTTCTGATTGTTTACTAATTGGTTGTTATGTGTCAAGGGAATTCTCCCCAGGGTACCTGATTCTACTTCTGAGGACCAAGAATGCTTACTTTACTTAGGACCATGGGTTTTCTTTTCTTTTCGTACTTTGTTACTCATCACTCATGAGATCTTACACAGTGATCAAAAAGAGAAACGGGCAAGTAGATCCTAAAGCACATATTTCTTAACCTGAGAATTTTCCTATACGCTGATGTAATATAATTTTATAGCAGACTGAAAATTCTGAGTAAACTGAAGGTTTAATAACACAAAAAATACAGTATATATGGCCAAGCTTACAAGTTTCTTAGTGTAAAGGCAGCAGTGAATTTGGATCCTGAAGCTAATCTGCATATCTAGTTGTTTGTTTTCTAGAATTTGAAAGACACAGTGTCTCACAAAACCATGTACCACAGTGCTAACAATGCTGGGTTTTTGGCATCAGTCTATACACATTTCTCTAATAAGACGCTTTACCAAGTGACGTGAAAATTTTTTTTAGCTTTTCCAGAAAAATAAGAAAAATTTTATCAACCACTTTTCTGAACAAAAGTTACACTACTACCAATTGCTCTTTTAATTATCCTCTAGAAGATTTTTCCAAAGTTAAGACATCTGATGCTTTTTTTAATTGCACGCCGATAGAAGATATCTGGGTAAAACACACTAGACCAAAAGAAGAATCTTAGTATTAGACTCATTTGACACATCCTTAGTTTCCAGAATAAAATCAGTGGAAGTGAAACTAGTATAATTGTCAAAGAATTCATACATGCCAGTCTCAGAACAAGGAGCTTCTAAATGCACAGGCGAGGAATCCCTGCTCGTTTTACTGGTCATGTGAACTTTTCCTCATGGAGTAACTGATGCTTTCTGGTTCATCTGTGGAACTTTTGTTTGTAGGAAAGCATAAACATAGGGCCAGATCTTGTCAGTTTCTGTTCCAGAGAAGGTTTCCAACACTCCCTTTTTCCTAAAGATGACAAGAAACAAAACAAAACAAAACAAAAAAAACCACAAAAACAAAACCAGGTCTGACTTTGTCTGATGAGCTCTTTCAAAGTGATCCCCCCCACCCCTGGAGAAACTACTCAAATCTTGGGTCATATTAGAATACTTCCAAAATCAAACAGAGTATTAGTCAAATGTTTAACTAGACAGACAAGGCAAAAATGTCAGAAACAAAACAAAAAATTTGAAGGTGTTACTGCTAACAAAGCCAGGCAGGCCCCTAAGCAGCATTGTATTATATACTTGTCATAAACCCATACTTTTCTATTTTAATTTTTTTCAAAGAGTGCTAATTTTTATTTTTATTTATTTTTTTAAAGATCTTATTTATTTGACAGAGAGCACAAGTAAGCAGAGCCTCAGGCAGAGGGAGAGGGAGAAGCAAGCTCTGCTGAGCAGGGAGCCCGATGCAGAGCTCCATCCCAGGACCCTGGGATCATGACCTGAGCCAAAACCGAGAGTCAAACGCTTAACTGAGTCACCCAGACACCCCAACAGTGGGAGTTACTTAAAATTAAGTCTTAATTAATTAGTCTCTTAATTAATCTCTCCAAATTTTATAAGGTATCATAGAGGAATGCTTTTGTCCTCAGGGAAGCCTCTGAAAATCAAGTGAAAGGTTGCAGAGCAAAGACTGATTCTGTTTGTGGAAAGAAACCAGAGTTCCTCGGGTGCTCTTGGGCACACTTAAAGACACTGTGTGTGAGTTGGGGGAGGACAGCAAGCAGGAGGAGGAATGCCAGAACCTCTGGAGGGAGAGTGTGTTCTGAAAAGCAGCCCTGGGATTCTGATTCTGCTCACCACCTTACCCCCAGGGGTAGAGACATTGACAGCTGGTGTGGCAGCAACACATACCAGTCTGCCTTGGGGAAAAATGGAGAAACACAATAGGAGACACCATAAAAAGTTTTTATTGCCATTTCCCTCAAAATTCGAAAGAGGAAAAAAATAAAGCTAAGGAAGCATAATCAAGCATTAGGAAGTGGTCTTGCAAGTGGGTAAGCAGACAAAGCCTAGGGCCCCGTGTTTGGAAGCCTACTACCAGCTTGGAGATCCGGGCTGTTACTTTACTTTCAAATATACAGTGTTGTCAGTGAAATAAGGAATCTGAGCTTTAGAAAGGATTACGTGAGCTATTATATTTAAAACACTGAGCACACACTCAATAAGCGGTCCTATTTTGCAACTGACCATTTCCATAAGCCACAGGACACAAGTGAAACTAAAATCTAGGTTTACCATTGCAAGCCAATGCCTTTCTCTACTGATCACAGACTGTGCTTACTAGACCCCTAAATCCACATTATCATTTTTTAAAAAAACTCTCCTCCCCCACCCGCTGTGTGAGGTTTGAACTCAGGACCCTGAGATCAAGAGTCGTGTATGCTCCACCCACTGAGCCATCGAGGCGCCCCTCACATCATCATCTTCTGTTAAGAGTCACTTAACAGTGATCCTCAAGCCACGAGGAAGTCGTCGTGTGGAATGTTCCAAGGGCCAGCACAGCTTGCCCATAAGTCACCACTGCATCTATGCGGGAAGGACCTGTGAAATGAATCTATATAAAGAAGAATTTATAGAGTATAAAAAGAGATGCCATTTCATCACTGACTTTGTTCTCTGAAGAACAATCCCGAGCTGGAAGGAAGCACCATAATGCTTCACAAGATCACGTCTCAGCTCAAACCGAGAAAACCTACACCCAGAAAGGATTTACTGTTGGATCCAGATGTGTTGTGTGGTCAAGTCTAAGAAACACATGGTCTAAGTGTGAGACTCTGGAAATGCCTGAAGGAGGCACAAGGGTTTTGAACCTTTCAAATGGCATGGAGGAGACCGTGAACCCTGAGAATGTCTGGAATGGCATACCCAAAGTGAGTAAGAGTCCGTTTGAGGCTATATTCCAAATGGGGGTGGGGGGAGAGCTTTACTTCATGTCATCGGATGACACTACAGCTGAAGGAAAGGGGTCTGCAGGTGATACTGATTTAACATGGACACATGGATGGCGCCAGTCAGCCAGGAGCGGATTAAACAAGTGGCGTCTCACCCAGACTGACAGAGCATTTGAGCAAGTTGAGAGCATGAAATCACAAGAAGCTGTCGTTTTTGAGAACTTTGATATGCACTGAAAACAAAACAGATCGCAGGGTGACTATGCGATGTATTTATAGGGCTTCTGCTGTATATGTGGACCTGGGATCTTTCCTCTCCCTCTAAATATGTTCCTTATCAGGAGAATTTATTTTGCTAAACAATTTGCTAACGTATTACTCAAATTACAAAAAAAAAAAAACCCAAACCAAAAACCCCAAACCCTATTTTTGTTTCTTTTGAATATAGTGTTTAAAATAGAAGTGCAAAGTCACAAGTGAGTACATTACTGAGGGCACAAGTGCAGGAACTTATCCAATCTGAAAGCTGTCCCTGGATAGACATCTGTCATTTTCATTTTTCTATAATAAAACCAGTCTCACCTACAGGTCCCCGTAAGAGTTACAACCTCGTGCTCTTTGTTAGCACAGACCTAATCACTCTGTATCACTGCTGAAATGCTAAATGTCTTAAAATGTTTTAAACTAACAATGCTGATTACCACCGAAATTGTTGCAAATACCACTTTTCAGTTTTTGGGTAAGCCCAGCCTTAGCTCTACATGCCGGAGTTTAGAAGGAAAACTTCAATTCATGGCAAGAGGGAGCAAAAGCTGGAAGCCTGGAAAGACTAGGGTTTCTCCTGGGGTGTCTGGGTGGCTGAGTCGGTTAAGCGTCTGCCTTCAGTTCAGGTCATGATACCAGAGTCCTGGGATCGAGTCCTGCCGTCAGGCTCTCTGCTCACGGGGAGTCTGCTTCTCCCTCTGCCCTTCCCTCCCCCTGCTCATGCTCTTTCTCTCTCTCAAATAAAATCTTAAAAAACAAAAAGCCTAGGGTATCTCCTAAGATAGGGACCTGGATCATAACGCTTCCTCTCTGCGGCCTTCCCAACTCTCCTCCCCACTCCTGAAGAGAAATAACCCCCATTTCCACTGGTGTGAGTTCGTAACCTCTATGAATAGCCTTGCACTGTTCAGATCAGCCCAGCTACAATGCACTCTCTCTTCTGATTCCTTTCGAGTGGGTAACAAAACCGTGTTTGAGTAACAACACCTTCACCAAAATCGATCCGCACTCCCCAGCTTCCAGGATGGACGTGATCAGAGGGAATGGGTCCCAACTCCAAACTCTTCCTGGCAAACAGGCCCTCTTTTCTGCTCAGTAGCTGAAGTGGTAAGAGACAAGCTGGGATGCTGGGGGGCTCACACAGGGACAGCCCAACTGAGATTGAAGCCAACACAGAAAAGGAGCTGACCGTGACCAAGGCCGGAGGATGCCCTCTGAACACTTGGACCCAGGGTCTACCTTTGGACTTTGTATTTAGAATTAATTCCCCTTTGCTGAGGTTAGTGTGAATGAGGCTCCTGACTGATAGAAGCACATAGCCCATGGTATGGAAACTATGATTTACCCAGCTCTCTGCCTCACCCTGGAGCATGAGGTGCAATTTCCTGGGGCCTGGACTTGACCCGTGTGGACCTGTGTCCGCAGAGTAAATAAGAACAGCAACCACCACCTAGTGATTTATTGGTACTGGGGCTGCGGTAAGCCTTTATGTGGATTCTCTCAATCCCCTTTACAGCCCTATACAGGAGGAACTGTTTAATACTGCTCTGGACTTCACACATGACGAAACTGTGGCACAAAGGTTGAATGAAGACCAAGCCCAGGGCCACACACACAGCTCATCACCTGGAGAGCCAAGCTCGTTACAGAAACCACAGACGCACAGTAACAGCCACTGGAGAAACCGAATTGCCAACTCCCTTGTAATTTCACTGTCCAGAAAGTACTACTCTAGAACAGTTTGGAGACGATGGCTTCAGAGGTCACGGAATGTGTACCCATCACACCACCACCAGTAGCAGCCAACAATGACACAGCGTTCACTCTGCATCAGACCCAGTTCTAGGAGTCAATCCTAGGAACACACTCTTCGGATCCTCTGTCCTTACCCCCAGTTAAGCAAGAGGTTAAGACGGAGTTAACCAACAATGAACTGGGATTTGAACTTGGGCAATCAGGAGCCAAGACCTGCTCCAGCCACAGCACTGGGCTGTCTTGACATGGAATCACTGTTCAGTTAGTGAATGTTATGAAGGGAAAGGGGGATGCAGTCACTCCTCCATGAACAGAGGTCAAGACTGAGCAGGCAGACTGCACTGAGCCAAAGAATTATTCACCATCATTTCCTATTTGTTGTGGGAAACAAATTCCCTAACAAGCAGACAAAATTGTGTTCAAATACAAGTTCTAAAGACTATTAGCCAAATAAAGGATGTGAGGCTAGGCTGCCATTTGAGGCTTCTGTGCCTCCAATGGCACGGGTGGCGGGCGTTAGCCGACTTGCCTCCCCACCGTCCGCAGCAGCCCTCCCTCTACCCAACAGCAGACTCTGGCGGGACTCCCCACTCCAGAGGGTGACCAACCAGCCTATTCCCTCCCAACCAGGAGCTGGTTCCAGAACGGGCAGTAACCTAGGCCTACAACGGTCAGTACAAGGCATTCCCCGCCCACAGGGGCTGGTTTGTGTCGGTGCTACCTTCATGACGTGTGGGGCTTTGCTCACTTGGCGGAATGCTGACCCCTCATCCCCCCCATGAAAAACAGCCCCCGCCTCTTCCTGGCAGCCGGCTGCAACCCGGCAGGGAGTCTAAGGACACAGCCAATGCAAAGCTCCAAGTATGGCAAAACTCTGACCAAACCTAGCGGTGACTGAAGCCCCATCAACCTTCTGGAATTCTCTGTTACATAAGCTAATACTCTTCCCATACTGTTTAAACCAATCTGAATCGGATCTTCTGGTGTTTCGCATTTCAGCTTCAAAGCACAGATAATCGAAACCTAACTTAGTGCTTCATCATGCAAGAGAAGCTCTGAAAAGCGACAAACTCACTGGTAATATTCCAGGACCGGCTGAGTTTGGACTTCATAAGCCTTCAGTCTCTTGACAACGGTCTCTGGCTTGTCATCGTCACGCTGAATGAGAGGCTCCCCAGTCAGGTCATCGACGCCCTAAACAGGAGTTACAAGAGGCTGGGATCAAACGTCTCATCTTCGAAGCGTGTTTTTAGACATCCCTCTGCAGGCACCAAGCACACAAGTGTGCTTCTAAGTAAACAGAACCAAATCCGAACACAGACCATCATGACGCAGAGCCCTGAGAGCCTAGGTCTTTGCCGGTATCGGTGCTCAGAGTTAAAAGGTTTCCTAAAAGCAGCCTCTCAATAATCTCAGATGTATATAAAATGACTCAGCGAAAGCCTGGGAATCCCAACTGTAACCCCTAAATGAGTCACAGCCGTCACTAATCCTTCTCACCCCAACTCCTAGCACACTTCCCGGCAGGGAGTAGGAAGTCCTTAAATGCTTCCGAATGAGTAACAAACCCCCATTGTTCCCGCGGATTCCGGGACCAACAAGCTGAGCCCCCTGGGCTGGTCCACCGCACAACGTGACCTGAGAACATTCCCCCTGGAGCAGACGTCCTAACACGTCTGCGAGGGCAAGAGGAGTCGGAGGCCGTCTGTGCCAACACAGTGACTCACCACAGCTTTGGGAGGGTTGAATTCGATGTTGTAGACGCGGCCGCTGGCTGGATGAATCCAGCGCGCGGTGAGACGCTGCTTAATGACCTCAAAGGGCACGTTCAGATTAATCACTGTGTCTATCTGATAAGCTCTATCCAGGGCTTCTGCCTGTGGAAGTGTCCTTGGAAAACCTTTACAAATAGAAGAAGGAGAAGGAGAAGGAGAAGAAGGAGAAGAAAGAAGGAGAAGAAGGAGAAGAAGAAGAAAGGAAGGTTGGGAGGGGGGAGAAGGAAGAGGATTAATGAATGATGAACAATCCGAAAAAAAGCAGGAATACGGGGCAGGCGGATCAGATCTGTAGGGCAGCTGTGATGGTGGTTAATTTTATGCGTCGACTTGACTGGACCCGTGGGATGCCTGGATACTGGTCAGACATTATTTGGGGTCTGTCCGTAAGGCTGTTTTTAGGTGAGAGTGACATTTAAATCAGGAGACTGAGTGAAGCAGATTGTTCTCCCTGATGTGGGTGGGCCTCCCCTAATCCGGGGAAGGCCTGGACAGACCAGAAGGGGTGACCCTCCCCCCGTAAGGGGCAGTTCCTCTGCCTGACTGCCCTGAGCTGAGATACTCAAAAGTCTGAGGCTTTTCCCACTTCAGATTCAAACGGAAGCCAGTTCCGCCTAGGTCTCAAGCCCGCTGGCCTTCAGACTGGAGCCTGACTGACCACCCAGCGGTTTTCTGGGCCTCTGGCTTGCACACTCGTCCTGAAGATCTCAGGATCTGTCAGCCTCCACCATCCTGTGAGCCAATTCCTTAAAATAAATACCTCTCTCTCCAAAAACTAAAAATCAACCTCTCCTAAAGGATCCCACCACAGCTCTGGGTGGGGAAAGTTTACAGCTGACTGCAAATTACTTTCCACCCTTCCTTCTCCCTCCTCATAAAATATTCTCTGAGGAGGGGGAAGGAACAGGTCACAGCTGGAGGGAGTGTAGGAATCCGGCGGTCCACCGCTGCCTTTTGCTTCAGAGGAAGAAGCAGGCCCAGAGAAGGCGACTGGCCTGAGGCCTCAGGGTGGTGAATGGTGGCACTCGGCCCCCCAGCCACCAGATGTGTGTCTGTAGCCACGAGATGCCCTTGCTCTGCCCACACGCATCATCCCGCTGGCTGAAATGCTCTGACACCACTTACCATCCAACAGCCAGCTGTGCTGTGCGAGTCTCTTCAGCTCATGAAGGGCCAGCCGAGTCATGACATCATCTGGGATGAGCTTCCCTTGGTCAATGAACGTCTTGGCTAACACACCAATTTCTACAGCAGAAGAGGGAGGGAAACACTATCAGCAAGCGTACTCGTCTCACCCCATTCCAGGCCCCTAGCAAACCACAGGCCTGGAGAGGACCTCCAGACAGCACCGTCATACAAAAACGTGCATTGTCAACTTTTATGATAAAAACAGAAGTTACGAAACGATCTATACCTATTTCAAATTCCCAATTTACAAAAATATGTAAATGCAAATGTAGAGACAGAAAAAATAATAGAAAGCTACTGACACCGGGTTAACAGCCGTCACCTTTGTGTGACAGAAGTGATTTTTTTAATCTATCTGCACTATTCTGTATTTTGGTAAATTTTCTAATCAGAAAAAAATGTACAGGATACTAGAAATTTTTTTTTAATTTTTTCCTTTTTATTTGATAGAGAGAGAAATCACAAGTAGGCAGAGAAGCAGGCAGAGAGAGAGACAGGGAAGCAGGCTGCCCGATGAGCAGAGAACCCGACGCGGGGCTTGATCCCAGGACCCTGAGACCATGACCCGAGCCGAAGGCAGAGGCTTAACCCACTGAGCCACCCAGGCGCCCTCAGATGATCTTTTCTTAATGCTCTTCTTATACTGATGAAATTCAGAACTTTAAAAATAAGCCCCATCCTCTCAATCCCTTTGATGTCATTAGTTGAGGGCTTACACGAGGACTGTATGAAGTTGAAAACAAGTCCACCAACTCATGAATGGATAAATAAAATCTGCTATATCTATTTGATGAAATACTACTCAGCAATAAAATGGATGGAGAACCAACACACACTACAACACGGGTGAACCCTGAAAATGTCAAGCTAAGTGAAAAGAAGCAGACACAAAAGACCACATAGTGCATGAGTCCATTCGTCTGAAATGTTCAGAAGAAGCAAATCAATAGAGGCAGAAAGTAGACTGGGGTTGCCAGGGGCTCAGATTGGGGAGTGGAGGGGAGACAGGAGTGACTACTAATGGGTATGAGGTTTCTTTAGGGGGTAATGAAAATGCTCTAAAATTGACTGTTGTAATGGTTCCACAACTCTGGGCATATATTAAAGTCCAATAAATTGTAAACTTCAAATGGGTAAAATAGATGGTATATGATTAGATCTCAATGAACCTATTAAAAATGAGGCAATCCTTACAAAAAGCGCTATTATGAAAGGAACAATACATATGACAGTTTGCTGTCATTTATGTAAGAGAAAAACAGGAAAGAACAGGTAACATTTGGTTGTATACACATGAAATAGCTCTAGAAGGATTTTTTCACTAAATGCTCTTTTAAATTTTTTTGAATTCCAAACCATGTAAATATACTGCCTCATAAATTAGGCTTTTGGGGTTTTTTGCCTTTATAAAAATAATTGGCCCTACTGTCAAAACCATTAGGGGTGCCTATGCTGCACAAGTTTTATTAGGGAATCCTGGGAGCTGACAGAGACTTTGACTATCATCTACTGAGTTCAACTTCCCCAACGTACAGATGAGCACAGAGGACATTTGAAAAGATCAGCTCTCTAGTGCAGGGTTAGGTCTCTGAGAAGCGCTAAACCACAAGGCAGTTTCTCAAACTTTGGGCAATCCCACAGCAACCTCACGATCTCTGCCACAGCCAGACCATTACCAGTCCAAAAGCGACCGAGCTTTTCAAATTCACAAATTCTGATGTTCATAAAATGAAGGCTTGGTGTGTTCACTGCTTTTCAAATAGCCTTTGAAATAAAGAGATTAAACAACTGTCCCCATCAAAAATGATCTCCCGACCGTCAACACTGCATCAGCAAAGTGTCTAACTGGTGCTCGAGGGGACCTGAATGTTCACCCCTGTCTCCGGGTAACTGCTGTTTACAAATGAGCGAGTTCTTCAACCCCTCCTGCACTCAGTTGCTCATCTTTAAATCAGCGGGCTGGCCTAACGTCTTAAGAGTCAGGCTCCAGCCTCTTGACTCTGGGTTCGTGCCCGTCACCATGACTCCACGTCTGGTCCTGCCAACAGGTGGCCTCGCGTGTCCAGTGTCCTTGTCACATCCTCTGGGTTGATTTTTAAACTTTAGCTCTAAAATACAGCTCTAGGTTATAAAACCCAGCACCGTCATGAAATAGAGGCTAGAGAGTAAGCTAGTGCCCTCCTTCTTCAACCCTATTTGACAGGACCACGTTTACAGAAATGCCACGCTCAGGATTTCATATTGAAAGGAAGTAAGCAGGGATGCTGCCAAGTGTTGATGAATAAAGACGGTCATAACAGTATTTATTTATTTATTTATTATTTTTTTTTAAAAGATTTTATTTATTTATTTGACAGACAGAGATCACAAGCAGGCAGAGAGGCAGGCAGAGAGAGAGGAAGGGAAGCAGGCTCCCTGCTGAGCAGAGAGCCCGATGTGGGACTCGATCCCAGGACCCCGAGATCATGACCTGAGCCGAAGGCAGCGGCTTAACCCACTGAGCCACCCAGGCGCCCCATAACAGTATTTATTATAGCAAAGAATGGTTAACAACATAAATGTCCAATGACGGGAAAACGTTAAAATTAAGTATCATTTTTGGGGCCCCTGGGTGACTCAGTCAGTGAAGCTTCTGCCTTCGGGTCAGGTCACGATCCCGGGGTTCTGGGATCGAGCCCCACATCAGGCTCCCTGCTCGGCGGGAAATCTGCTTCTCCATCTCCCTCTGCCTGTGCCTTACCCCCCCTTGTGCCAATGCTTGCTCTCTCTGTCAAATAAATAAATAAAATCTTAAAAAAATATATAAATAAAAAATTAAATATCATTTTTATGACTGCCTCATGGCGTGTGGCCATGCTCACAGTAAGTGACAAAAAAGGTATATGAGCAATCATTTAGAATGCAACAATTTTGAAAATACATACAAATGCAACAGAGAAAAAAGCATCTAAGGCACTAAAGGGTTAATTGTTATTGTCTCCCAGTGGTGGAATTATGAGGATTTTAATTCTCACGACATGTTTTTCTACCTTTATAATAAATATACTTTACTTTTAGTATCAAAAAACATGAAACAGTATTTTTTTTTAAAGATTTTATTTATTTATTTGAGAGAGAGAGATCACAAGTAGATGGAGAGGCAGACAGAGAGAGAGAGAGAGAGGGAAGCAGGCTCCCTGCTGAGCAGAGAGCCCGATGTGGGACTCGATCCCAGGACCCCGAGATCATGACCTGAGCCGAAGGCAGCGGCTTAATCCACTGAGCCACCCAGGCGCCCCGAAACAGTATTTTTTAATAAAAGACTACAATGCTTTTTCGGCTCTGATCCTGTGGGAAATATCCAGTTCCACTAAAAAACGAAACAAAACAAAAGAACAAAAGAACAACAACAACAACAAAAAACAAGAAGAGAAAAATGTTAGAAGAGAAAAATATTTATTGAGAATATATTTAGTCCTGAGATACAGAACATCTGTAATAACAATCTTCTGATATCTCCCCAAACTCTACTTTGTTTTCTTTGTTAAAGAACTGCTGTTTTTGTTTTTTTTTTTAAAGATTTTATTTATTTATTTGACAGAGAGAGATCACAAGTAAGCAGAGAGGCAGGCAGAGAGAGAGGAGGAAGCAGGCTCCCTGCTGAGCAGAGAGCCCGATGTGGGGCTCGAACCCAGGACCTGGGATCATGACCTGAGCCGAAGGCAGCGGCTTAACCCACCGAGCCACCCAGGCGCCCCAAGAACTGCTGTTTTTAAAAACCTTTTAAAGAAGGAGCAGGCGCCTGAGGCTGAGGCGAGCTGGACTTCTTACCAAGGGATGCTCCCCTCCAGTCCCTCCAGCCTCCCTTTCTCCACTTGGGAGTCAGAAAGAGAATAGTGGGCCTGTCTGGGGATATTAAGGATAAACAGGCATTGTTTCTCAATTTTGAAAGAAGTTCACATCATTGGCTTTCAATTTAATTTTTTAAAAATGCTTGGGTGAGCCTGGAGGTGGGTATTAAGGAGGGCAGGTATCGCGTGGAGCACTGGGTGTGGTGAATAAACAATAAATCTTGGAACACTGAAAAAATAAAATTAAGGAAAAAAAGCTTTATGTTTTCACAAATCAATGGAACTTTAACTTCCTGCTAAAAGTGTTCCTTAGGGGCGCCTGGGGGGCTCAGTGGGTTAAGCCTCTGGCTCCGGCGCAGGTCCTGATCTCAGGGTCCTGGGATCGAGCCCCACATTGGGCTCTCTGCTCAGCAGGGAGCCTGCTTCCCGCGCGCTCTCTCTGCCTGCTGCTCTGCCTACTTGTGATCTCTCTCTGTCAAATAAATAAATAAACTCTTAAAACAAAAAAATAAAAGTGTTCTTTAACCACACAGTGATACCTCACTGCTCTGTTATTTTTCAGAGAACCTCTTAGGCATTCTTTAAGCCTTCCCACTTTGCATAAACTTACCCCCACCAGGTGCCGGGTTGGAGGCTGTTGACTGTTACCAAACTACTTAAGAATGTTGCATCAAGAACATTTAGCAAGCAGGTCAAACAATTTAACCTTCTGAAGAAGTGTTAACTGACCACAGAAGACAGTATACACTGTATGTTTCTTAAAAGATCAATGTTAGAAGAGAAAAATAAAAGCACTCATTTGCTAGACTCCGAGCCGTGCGGATTGAAAGAACTCCAAGAGACAAACTAAAACCACTGAGGTCGTTTTTTCTCTCTTGTATCTTAAAACAGACAAAAACCCCACCTAGAAATGATCTAGATTCAGCAAACAGATGCCTATACAACCACGAACAGGATGCAAATGATTTTTATGTTCTGATGTGGAAAAATATCCTAGATACAAAGTGAAAATATGCTGGTGCAGAATACATACACAGTGTGATTGCATACTGCATAAAATAAGGGCGAGATACGTGTGTGTTTGTACACAAATATACATTTCTAAAAGGAAACACAACATCCTGTTCCCCTGTGAAGAACTGGACTGAGGCAGGGAACGAGAGAGGGCTTTCCTTTTCATTTCAAGTACTTCTGTCCTTTGTCCAATCCTTTTTTCAACTTGTCCAGGCAATACTTCAAAAATTTTTTAGAATGAGGTTCAAAATGAGTTCCGTTTTGGAAAATAAAGGTCAATACCTTTGAGGAAAAATGCCTCATCTTACTGTTGACTTCTTAAAAACAGCTTTTTTGGGGCCTTGGTTGGCTCAGACGGTAAGTGTGAGACTCTTGATCTCAGATCTCCCTGTTGTGAGTTCAAGCCCCACGCTGGGTGTAAGAATTACTCTAAAAACATATTTTTAAAATCATTATTAGAAAATTAAAAAAAAAAATAAAAACAGCTTTCTCAACATATAATTTGCTTAACATAAAATTCATCCGTTGTAAAGTATAGAGTTGTTGACTGGATTTGGTGCTGAGTTTTAAGAATTTATTTGGCATGAGAAACGAAACAGTCGGGGGCCTGGGTGGCTCAGCTGGTTGAGCGACCTTTAGCTCAGGTCATGATCCTGGAGTCCCAGGATCGAGTCCTGCATCGGGCTCCCTGCTCGTGTCCCCTCTCGTGCTCGCTCTCTCTCAAGTAAATAAATAAAATCTTAAAAAAAAAAAAAAAAAAGAAAGAAAAGAAACAAAACGGTCTTTCAGATAACTATGCACAAGAATAGTTTTCCTGTCTAAGAAATCTCTGGGGTATCAAAGTTCTAAGCCAATTTTGTGATTGCAGCGAGCACAAATAATAGCCGGCCTTCAGATTATAGCAGAATGGGTGGATCCAGAAAATCCCAGCGTTTAAACAAAGCAATAGGAAGCGCAAACCCTTCAGGTCAAACTTCAGCTCTCCAGGTGAAAGGGCAGGTGGACAGGCCACAGATCCTCAGGGAGCAGAGCGACTGGACCGGGACGTGCCTCTCAAACGAAGCCCAGCAGTTTACTCTAAACTCTGAACTTCGAACTCGTCCTAACTCTCTAGTCTTTTCCCCCAAAGACCCGCCCAAAGCTGCCCCGGAGCCTGGAGCTTTCGGGGCGCAATTGCTCAGCTGCCTAAGATCTCTCCCCTGGGCGGCGGGAGGGGCATCCCGCCTCCGCATCCCTGGTCCCGCATCCGGGAACCCGCATCCCCGGACCGCCTCCCGGGGCCCCACTTTCCCCAGACCCGCATCCCCGCCCGCAAATCCCGGCCCGGGCGACGACGCTCCGCCACCCCTCCGGCCCCGGCTCCCACCTGTGCCCCGGAGCATGTTGTCCCGGAGCAGGTCCCCGCTGGAGAGGTGCTTCAGCGCGAAGTGTTTGGTGATGCGCGACGACACGGTGCCCTTGCCCGAGCCCGGCGCCCCCATGATCACCGCGCGCAGCAGCCGCGCCGACGCCCCCATGGCGGGAGGGAGCGGCCCGGGCCGCGCGCGCTGGGGACTCCGGCCTGGCTGCGCGCTCGCCGGGCTGCGAGGTGCGGCTGTGAGGTGCGGCGCCGGCCGGCAGGCTGCGCAGCGCGCTGGAGGCGGGCGCGGCGCCCGGGCGCTCCCGGAAGTGAGGCGACGGCCACCGCGGCCGCCCCGCCCGTCCCCAGCCGGCTCCCGCGCCCCCTGCCCGCGCCCCGCCCGCGCCGGCGCCCGCCGCGCCTGCGCCTCTCCGCGCCTCCTACCGCGGGCCGGCGCCCCTCCGCGTCCGCTCGCGGGTCTTCGCCGCGGGCCCCGGAGGCCTCCTCGGCGCCCCCTTCATTCCCTTCCCCCGAGCCTCCCTCGGGTCCGTCCTGCCCAGGCGCTTCCGAGTGCCGCTCGCAAGCCCTGCGTCCCCCTCGCCGCCAGTCCCGGGTCCCCAGGCCGTCCCCTCCTGCCCCCGTGCTGCTGGGCGACCTCTCCTCCTCTCTCGCTCGCTCGCGGGCTTGTGAGGTACGTTTGAATCTGTGTAGAATCGCCGTGAGTGGCCGTGGTCGTTTCCCCCTCCTGTCACAGGAGGGCACAGCGAGCTGCGCGGAGTCCCGTCTCCGGAGGGTGCCTCTTCCTCCCCGGGTCCCGCTGCCAGATTCCAAAGGGGCTGTTGCTTTCTCTCTCGGCGGAGTCTACAGGGGCTGGCTCCTCCGCCAGCGGCGTTGTTTGCATCCGGCAAATGCACGGATTCCACGAGTCGACTCCTGCCGACGCGCGCCGCAGACTCGGAGGAGCCTCAGGAACGCAGTGTTGAACAAGACACAGATGTCTGTTCCTTGAAGTCTGAGGTTCAGACGTGGAGGCAGATCATTGCAAGGAAACAAAATAGATGAATATGATAGTTTGAGGTAGTGCTATGAAAACAGTGTGTGCAAGTGTGGAGGGAGGCACTTTTAGATCAGGCGGTCAGTGTTTTACTAAACTCTCCTTGGAAGAAATGGCATTTGCTATGAGTATTGAAATAGGAGATAGAGGAGAGGGGCACAGGCTGGGGGATCCCTTAAAACGGAATGTTCAAATGTCCCCGGAATAGTAGTAACACAACACAGACAATTTAAAAATTAATTAATTAATAATAATTATTATTATTATTTTTTAGTAATCTCTACACACAGCATGGGGCTTGAACTCACAACCCTGAGATCAAGAATCACGTGCTCTTTTGACTGAGCCAGCCAGGCACAACAAGACAGACATCTGAGTGCATATTTCATCTGTAAAATGGGCATGGAAGATTAATCTGGGATGTAAAAACAATGTGTGTAGAGTACAGTGCCAGCTACAGGGTAAGTGCATCTGAACTCAGTGACCAGATGGGGGGATTTAATGGGTAGAAGGTGCCTTACATAGAAATGTAATGGCTTGGGGGCACCTGGGTGGCTCAGTCAGTTGAGCGTCTACCTTGGGCTCAGGTCATGATCTCAGGGTCCTGGGATCAAGTCCAGAGTTGAGATCAACAGGGAGTCTGCTCTCTGCCCCCTCATGCTCACTGGTGTGCTCTCTCTTGCTCTCTCTCAAATAAATAAATATCTACATAAAAAAGAAATGTATAGCTTGTAACATTCATGATTAAGAGAGAATGCAAACAAATGAAATAAACATTCAATTCATGTAGTTAGAAAAAGGACATGAAAAATAAACCAAGGAAATCAGAGGAAGGGATTATGTAAAGAGAAAGAACGTACATGAAAGGATTGGAAAATTGACGAAACAGGACTAAACAAAAGACAGGAGAAGTCTGGGCAGGTACAAATTGTGAAACACTAGGAAACCTGAAAGGGTAGAGAAAGGGCGACTAATCCCCAAACCTGGGGACCTGTGACTGTTTAACTGCAAAAGAGCCCTGAATGAAAATCCTGGGAGAATTTGCCTTAGAAAAAAAAGTAGACAAAAGAGCTGAAGAATCATCTTATCTGGGGAGGAAAAGCTGAGTGTTGTGGTCACTCAGCAGGCCCTGCAAAGCTGTCAGCTAACTGCAGCTTTGCTAAAGTTTGCCGATTACGAATGAGTAAGTAAGTGCCACAGTGTGGGCAGTCTCCTGGCAGCGGGAGTCATTTCGCCATACATAGGCATTCCTGGGGCTGGTTCCCTTGCTCCAGCGATAAAGACACTGAGCTCATATTGGCACATCAGAAGCTGTAAGTCGAGAAGAGATTTAAGACGGGCTTGTATGCCGGGGCTTGCCCGCTAGGAGTCCTGTCGAAGCCAGGGTCTGCAGAAGTCCGAGGTAGCCCTGCGTGGAGAGAGACCTGCTGTCCCAGTCATTCCAGCAGTCCAGCTGAGCTGTGGTCACATGAGTGAACCCAGGAGTAGGTGGCTTCAAAAGAGTGGGCCAAAAGGTTTTCCCTCAGCTACGAGAACAGAATTGTCACTAACTTGGGAAGACTATAAGGGAAACAGGTCTAGGGGGAGAATATCAGAGTTGTTTTGGGAAAAGTTAAATTGAAGACACATTTGAGACATCCAGTGGGAGTTGATAAGGAAGCGGTTAGAGGGGCGAATCATGAGTACGTGGTGCAGGTGCAGGCTGGAGATGTAGAATTTGGGAGTCCTCATTTAAATTCTCAAGAGCGGGTGCCTGGGTGGCTCAGTGGGTTAAGCCGCTGCCTTCGGCTCAGGTCATGATCTCAGGGTCCTGGGATCGAGTCCCACATCGGGCTCTCTGCTCAGCAGGGAGCCTGCTTCCCTCCCTCTCTCTGCCTGCCTCTCTGTCTACTTGCGATCTCTCTCTGTCAAATAAATAAATAAAAATCTTTAAAAATAAAAAAAAATGTATTAAAAAAATAAATTCTCAAGAGCATAAACTCGCTCAGGGAGGGAGTTTAGATGAGAGGAGACGAGGTCTGAAATCTGAGTTCCGGGGCGCTCCACCATTTGGAGGCTAAGGAGGAAATACTGAAGGAGTGTGAGGAGGGGAGGCATCCGCCGAACGTGTGTCGTGGACGGAGTGCTTGCAAGAGTCCAGCTCTCTGGATACGTACAGCTGGGAACAGGCTGAAAATGATTTCTAATTGTGCAAAACAAAACCCCAATGAAATGGAACATTTTTTTTTTCACTTACAGTGTATAGCTGAAAAAAATCTGAAAATGGTTTTGTTCCAAATCCCATAGCTATTCAGCATCAATTTTTGTAATTTCCAAAAGTGGTAGATGAAGTTTACAGAATGCTTTCTCTGCGAGGAAACGTCTGGGTGTAGAATTCAAATTATTCAGAGTAAGGATATCAGGGGGAAAAGAAAGAGAAGGTGTCTACCAAAGTGGGAGTACAGACCAGAGGAACACAAGTCAGAAGGCTGTATTTTTTTTTAAGATTTTATCTATTTATTTGACAGAGATCACAAGTAGGCAGAGTAGGCAGAGAGGCAGGCAGACAGGCTCCCTGCCCAGCAGAGAGCCAGATGCGGGACTCTGATCCCAGGACCCTGAGATCATGACCTGAGCCGAAGGCAGAGGCTTAGCCCACTGAGCCACCCAGGCACCCAAGGCTGTATTTTTTTAACACTTGGTAAAGCAGCAGAAGAAGGAACCTTGGAGTTAAGACAATTTTATTTTGGAAGATTAAATAAACACTTGGAAGATTAAATAAACAAGACTATTTGTGAAAGCCCTGAGAAAGAAGAAAATGAAGAAAGCCTAGCTTTACTAGTTATTAAAACATCATAAGGCTTGGATAGTAAAATTAAGGTGTTGGCACGTGAATACGTAGATCAATAAAACAAAGTGGAAAAATCCAAAAATAATTGCATCAGGTAATTTAATATGTGATAAAGGTGGCATCTCAAATCAATGGAGGAAAAAGGTATATGGGGGTAAGTGGATATCCAGACAATCATATCTGTTTCCTTTTTTTTTTTTTTAAGATTTTATTTATTTAAGACAGAGAGATCACAAATAGGCAGAGAGGCAGGCAGGGGGGAGGGGGGAAGCAGGCTCCCCACTGAGCAGAGAGCCGGATGTGGGGCTAGATCCCAGGACCCCGAGATCATGACCTGAACCAAAGGCAGAGGCTTTAACTCACTGAGCCACCCAGGCACCCCTCATATCTTTTTCTTACACAAGATAAATTCCAGATGGGTCAAAGATTTTTAAAATTTTTTTTTTATTAAATAAAGCTATATAAGTACTAGAAGGAAATAAGGGTGGATTCCTCTGTAATGGAGGAATTGGAGAAACTTTCTGAACTCAAAAGTTCAGAGTTCTGAACTCAAAGTTCTGAACTCAAAACTCAAAAGGCAATTAAGGAAAAGGCTGAAATTTGCATTATCCAAACAACAGCAACAATAAAATTTTTTTGCACAGCAAAACACATCAATCAGCCAAACAAAAAGACAAGTTAAAAACTGGGAAAACAAATTTCCAACTTTCAGAAGATTCCTGTCCTCTGGTTGTGTCCTGCAGGGCAAGGAGGACTTCCTGTTTCATGGGATTTGCCAATCACCAGGGAGTAAATATTCCCACCATAACAGATTTTAAATTCGCGAGATGCACTCAGCTGTACCAATGTGGCATCAGCTGGGTCACAGAATTCCTGATGATTTAACAATCAGCTACTAGCCACCTCTAGCCTCTCACTGTAAATATCCCTAATATATAAAGGGCTTAAAAAGATGGAGAGGGAAAGGAAAACCATCCCCTTGTGGGAAATAAGCAAAATATACAAACACACATTTACCAAAAAAAAGAAAGAAAAGAAAAGAAAATATAGGACCTTTAAATACATGAAAAGAAGTGTAATCATACTTGTAACAAAAGAAATGCAAATTAAAACTACAGTGAGATACTACTTTTCAACAACTTTGGCAACAAAATGTGTTGACAAAGTAGTCAGGAAACGAGCACTTTTATTTTTTGCTGGTGGAAATACAAAAAGAAATATCTCTAAATACTGAGACACGATCTCCAGTGAAAAAAAGGAAGGTGGTAATACTAAAGAGTTTTGTTTGTTTGTTTGTTTGTTTGTTTGTTTGTTTTTTTAACTAGAGGGGGAAGAAGAGATGAATAAGAGGTTCCTGGCTGGCTCAGTCAGTACAGAATGTGACTCTTGGTCTCAGGGTCATGAGTTCAAGTTCCACCTTGGTCATTGAGATTACTTTTTTAAAAAGGAAATAAAAGGACAAAAACAAAGTTAAAAGGACAAATGAAGGGATGACTGGGTGGCTCAGTCATTTAAGCATCTGCCTTCAGTTCAGGTCATGATCCCAGGGTCCTGGGTTCAAATCCTGCATTGGGCTCCTTGCTCAGCTTCTAAGCCTGCTTTTCCCTCTGCCTGCCACTCCCCCTGCTTGTGCTCACTCTTGCTCTCTCTCTCTCTCTCTCTGACAAATAAGTTAAAAAAACAAAAACAAGAACCCAGGGGTTCCTGGGTGGCTCACTTGGTTAAACATCTGACTCTTGATCTCACTTCAGGTCTTGATGTCAGTATAGGTCTTTTTTCTCTTTCTTTCTTCCTTCCTTCATTTCTTTCTTTCTAAAAAGATTTATTTATTATTTTAGAGAGAGAGAGAGAGAGAGAGCATGCACATGCCAGAGGGGCAGAGAGAATCTCAAGCCAGCTCTGCCCTGAGCGCAGAGCCCCACTCGAGGCTCTCCCACCCATGACCCTCAGATCACCATCTGTCAGCTCAGGTCCTGATTTCAGGGTTGTGAGTTCAAGTCCATGCCCAGCGTGGAGACTGCTTAAAACAAAACAAAACAAAACAAAAAACCCATTACCTCTAGGGGGAGGAGGGAATGGGGCAGAGAGACAAAGAAAGAGATAAGACTTCTCTTTTTCTCTTTCTCTCTCTCTCTCTTTTTTTTAAAGATTTTATTTATCTGTGAGAAAGAGAGAACTTGAGTGGGGGAGGGGTAGCAGGAGAAGCAGACTCCCAGCCGAGTGTGGAGCCCGATGCGGGCCTCCATCCCGGGACTCTGGGATCAAGACCTGATGGACGGCAGAGGCTTCACCGACTGAGCCACCCAGGTGCTTGAGATCAGACTTCTCTGATTATGGTTTATAGATTGACTTTGTTAATTATGCAACAAGACAAATTTTTTTTAAGATTTATTTATTTGAGACAGAGAGAGCTAGAGCGAGCAGGGGGAGGAATCAATGGAGAAGCAGACTCTCTGCTGAGCTGGCAACCCATCTTACAACCCATCTTACCCATCTTAGGGCTCCATCTTACAACCCCAAGATCACCCCCTTGAGCCAAAACAAAGAGATGCTTAACCGACTGAGCCACCAGGCGCCCCCAGACATAATTTTAAAAAATGTTTTCAGAAGCAAGCCCTAGAAATCAGAGGCAAAATGAAACAAATGAACTTGGTTGTGTAATGACCTTGTTCTGTCTATTTTTATAAATTGCTACTGCTCTTTGAATAGCTTGCAGAAACATGAGTAGCCTCCTTCGGTACTGAGGTAACCCACGTTCTGAAGTTTTCTCTCGGAATTTTTTTTTTTTTTTAAAGATTTTATTTGTTTATTTGACAGAGAGAGATCACAAGTAGACAGAGAGGCAGGCAGAGAGAGAGAGAGAGACGGAAGCAGGCTCCCTGCTGAGCAGAGAGCCCGACGCGGGACTCGATCCCAGGACCCTGAGATCATGACCTGAGCCGAAGGCAGCGGCCCAACCCACTGAGCCACCCAGGTGCCCCTTCTCTCGGAATTTTCCATACTATCTCACATATCTAACTTTGGCATTCCTTCCAGATGACAAATACCAAAACCTTGGCCACTTTCCTAGCCCGTGTTCTCCTCGCCTGAGGCATCACCTGTCTTTTGAGATAAAACTTCTCCCATCATACACTGACTCCTTTCAGAAATGAGACACTGGGTTATTCTCCTAATAATACCCCTTCATTTCCAAAACTGTGGTCCATCCGGGGCATGTCTGTCCCAGGACCAAGGGATAAGGTAATCATACACCCTTGAGGGTAATCCTCCTCCTTGAAATTCAAGAGTTTCTTGGGTCCCAGGATTTGGAGTTGCAGGTAGCTAAATTTGACTCTCACAAGCTGAGGGACCTTGAACAAAATAATTAACTTCTTTTAACTTCAGTAGCCTCATTTATGAAATGGGGGGAAGATTACACCAATCTTATGGGGTCATTGTGAGATTTAAACAAGATGTTGTATGTGAAATGTCAGGCATGTACTTGGTGGTCCTTCTCTTCCCCTCCCTCTGCTTCCCTCCTCTTTTCTTTTTTTTTTTTAAAGATTTTATTTATTTATTTATTATTTATTATTTATTTATTTGACAGAGATCACAAGTAGGCAGAGAGGCAGACAGAGAGAGAGGAAGGGAAGCAGGCTCCCTGGGGGCTTGATCCCAGGACCCTGAGACCATGACCTGAGCCGAAGGCAGAGGCTTAACCCACTGAGCCACCCAGGCACCCCCCCCCTTTTCTTATTTCCCACTTTCTTTCCACCCAATCTTCTTTCTACCTTCGTCCTTCATTAAACGAAATGAATTAGGTTAGGAGATAGTTAAGGTTCTTTTCAAATCCCAAGATCCGGGGCGCCTGGGTGGCTCAGTGGGTTAAGCCGCTGCCTTCGGCTCAGGTCATGATCCCAGGTCCTGGGTTCGAGCCCCGCATCGCGCTTTCTGCTCGGCAGGGAGCCTGCTTCCTCCTCTCTCTCTGCCTGCCTCTCTGCCTGCTTGTGATTTCTCTCTGTCAAATAAATAAATAAAATCTTTAAAAAAAAAAAATCCCAAGATCCTTAGAAACATTGATGGAGTACAACACATTTAGGATGGGCCTTGGCTGATAAGGATTAGAAATTCAAAGATGATAGAAATGTGGGTTTAGAGACCAATAGCAATTTTAATGGAAGAGGAGTTTAGGATCAAAGAAAACACAGGGGAAAGGGCTTCTTGGTGGAACTATTTTAGGTTCTCAATAATATTAGAAATTCTGATGATTTATGTAAAGGAGGGGAGGAAATAGGGGAGTGAGTGAAGGAAGTGGGGAAAAAATTGAAAAGTAAGGCGAAGATTAAAATAAAGTTAGATTAGGGGCGCCTGGGTGGCTCAGTGGGTTGAGCCGCTGCCTTCGGCTCAGGTCATGATCCCAGGTCCTGGGTTCGAGCCCCACATCGGGCTTTCTGCTCAGCAGGGAGCCTGCTTCCTCCTCTCTCTCTGCCTGCCTCTCTGCTTACTTGTGATTTCTCTCTGTCAAATAAATAAATAAAATCTTTAAAAAAAAATAAAGTTAGATTACAACAGGTGTTGGTGAAGATGTAGAGAAATCGGAATTCTCATGTGCTGCTGGTGGAAGTATAAAATGGTGCAGTCATTTCAGAAAGTGATCTGGCAATTTCTCAATTAAACATCGAGTTACCATATAACCCAATTCCACTCCTGGGTATATACCCAAGGGAACAGAAAGCTTAGGTCTATACAAAAACGTGTACATGAGTGTTTATAGCAACATTGTTCATAATAGCCAGAAGGTGGAAACAGCTCAGACCTCCTTCAACAGATGAATGGATAATAAATAAATAAATAAATAAATAAATAAATAAATAAATAAAATGCCCTATATTCATCCAACGGAATTTCACCTTCCAAAGACCTGCAGATGGCCAACAGGTTAAGTACATGAAAAGAGGCCCAGCAGCGTTAATCATTGGGGGAATGCAAATCCAAACACAACGAGATATCATCTCACACCTGTCAGATGGCTATAAGATGATGGCCAAAGACCAGAAATAACAAACATTGGCGAGGAGGTGAAGCGAGAACCCTTGTGGCCCATTGGTGGGAATGTCATTGCAGCCACTATGAAAAACCCTATGCACTACGGAGGTTTCTCAAAATATTGAAACTAGAACTGCCATACGAGCTATCAACTCTACATCTGGGTTTTTGTCAGAAGAAAACAAAAACAGTTATTTGAAAAGTTATCCACACCCTCATAGTCATTGCAATATTAGTTATGTAGCCAAAATGTGGAAACAACCTAAGCATCCCCTGATGGAAGAATGGATAAAGAAATTGTGGTATATGCAGTGGAATGTTATTCAGCCCTAAAAAAGAATGAATTCTTGCCATTTGCTGCAGCACAGATGGACCTTGAGGGCATTGTGCTAAGTGAAACCAAATACCGGATGATCTCTCTCCTATGGGAATCTCAAACAACAACAGTGGCAGCACAACCTGGTGGTGGTTGGCTGAGGCAGGGATGGGGAGTGAGAGAGAAGAGAGAAAGGGGTCAAAAGATTAAAAGAAGAAGAAGAGGAAGGAAGAGAAGAGAAGAGAAGAAAAGGAAGAGAAAGTTGCTTTCCTGATTAAAAAACACCCTCCCCAAAACTAAAATAAAAACCTTTGAAGTGGGGCGCACTGGTCAGCTCAGGTGTGGTCCATCCATATAATGAAATGCTATGTAATGGCATTCAGGAGGGAGGCCGAAAACAGAAAGAGGAAGGCTTTTTTTTTTTTTTTTTTTTTTAAGATTTTATTTATTTGTTTGAGAGAGAGAGAGCTTGGGGGTGGGTAGGGCAGAGGGAAAGGGAGAAGTGGACTCCCTGCCTAGTGGATGGCAGGGACCCTAAGATCATGACCTGAGCCACCCAGGTGCTCACATGGACACTTCCTTACTCTGTCCTCACTCGGTCCCTTTTCTTTGTGTGTGTGCTGTCCTAATGGGTGTCATGTGTTAATTTTTTTTTTTGTCACTTTTCTGTTTCATTTGAAAAAAAAAAAAAGTAATGAACCTATATAATTTTTATTCCCCCCCATCTCATATTTAAAATAAAACAAATCCAGGGGTGCCTGGGTGGCTCAGTTGATGAAGTGTCTGCCTTCGGCTCAGGTCACGATCTCAGGGTCCTGGGATCAAGCCCTGCATTGGGCTCTCTGCTCAGCAGAGCCTGCTTCTCCCTCTGCCACGCCCTCTGCTTGTGCTCCCTCTCTGACAAATAAATAAAATCTTCAAAAAAAAAAAAAAAAGAATGAAACAAATCCAATTTAACATAATATCACTTAAAAAAATGACAGTGGAATTTTTCTCAGCCTTTTTTCCGATTTATTGAGGTATAATTGATAGCATCGCCTTTTTACTCTTCATATTAATTGATTCTTTTGTTTGTTTCCATCAGTGTTTACGGAAGGCAAGGCCTGGTTTTAGGAATATAGCAGTAAACACAGCAAAGCTCTTCCGCTCAGGGAGTCTTCCTTCTAGTGGGCGGGAGATGGGGATCTTAAAGATTGCTGCAAAGCAAAGCAAGAAAATAATAGGAATCTAATCATAAAGCAAAGGAAAATTAAAATCTGTGAACAATTCTTTCAAATATCAACCTCTCTTTTCAGTCACTATTTGCAGCCTCTGCCTCGTGGGAAATTCCCTGCCGCAGAACGAGGTGCAAAGATCAAGGGCTGAGTCCTAGGCCTAGTTCTGCGGACCTGGTGGAACCTTCCTGGCCTCCGCAGTAAACCGGGATGGATGGCAAGTCTCGGAGCGGCGGGTGCGGCTCTTCCCCATTGGGCGCCTCCGTCGTTTTGTAAATGTACATCCACCGACAATGTCTTTGGGCAACTCTTCTTCTTTTTTTTTTTTTTCTAAGATTATTTATTTATTTTTAACACAGAGAAAGAGACAGTGATAGAGGGAACCCAAGCAGGGGGAGCAGGAGAGGGAGAAGCAGGCTTCTGGCCAAGCGGGGAGCCCAACGTGGGGGTTCCATCTCAGGGCCCTGGGATCATGACCTGAGCCTAACTAAAGCAGACGCTCAAGGACTGAGCCGCCCAGGCACCCCTGGGCAAATTCTCTTTCTTTTGATCGCCCCCCCCCCACCTTTGCCTCGAGAGTCCACAGACTGCCTTGAAAAGACGAACATGTTAACAGGTTCAGATACTATCATGTAGCAAATAACTTTTTAGAAAGTTAATTACTCAAATTAGTCCTACTCTAGATAAAACTGTGATGCCTTGGGGCACCCCGAGGATTCAGGTGTCATGGGAAGGGTGGTGAGAACAACCTGGTCCCAGGCTCTTGGTGCTTAAAACAAAAACAGACCATCCTTCCCCCCCGCCCCCAAAAAAACCCTGTACAGAAAGGACCCCAAGACACAGTCTGCAGTTTCGCCCTGGGCTTGTCATTCATTCACTGTCTGAAGAACAACAGAGTATGTGGCTGGGCAGGCGAGGAATACTGATTTCTCAGCCAGCACTAATTTAGCTAAATAAATATATAAATATATAAATATGTAAACATTATAAATATAATAATATAGTTTATATATTATATAATATATATTAATTTTATATAATATGTTAAATATATAAAAATATAAATATATGTATATATAACATATAATATATAAATGATCTATATTATATATATTTATTATTGTTTATGTAATATATGTTATATATTCTATATCATTTATATATTATATAATACATATAATATATATGTAAATATATATGCATATATGTAAATATATGCAAATACATGTATAAATTTATAAATATATAAATATATGTATATAATATATGTAGTTTATATGTTATATATTAATTTTATATAATACGTTAAATATATAAATATATAATATATAAGTACATTTACATATAATATATAATATATAAAAATAATATATATTTATATATATATTTGTATAAATAATAGAAAAACGGAAAAAGATGAACTCTGCTTAAACAGCCTGTGTCCTACAGCTCTCACGAGTTCCCTTCGGGAAAAGCGCCCCGTGCGGAATGGAGCCCTGCAGCAGGAGAAGTGACCGCTGCTCAGGTGGGGGTTTTGGCTGTGCGGGTTCCGAGCCCAGACTGAGCGAAGGGACAGGGAGCGGTCCAAGTTGAACCGGGAGGAAAGTCATGCAACCACGGATGGAGGGAACGTCAAGTAGGAGGAAACCAGGCGGATCTGAGGCTGCTCCTCGTGCGCTGCAGTTCCTGAGACGCCCAGAAGGAGGTGCTGTTCCTGCATTCTTCCTGCTCCCGCCCAGCTCTCCGGGAAGCTACAGGTGATAGGATTTATCATTTAGATTTCAGTTCACAGATTTATTTTTTTAATGTACATTTTACTTTACTTTTTAAAATATTTTTAAAATTTATTTGAGACAGATCGAGTGAGCATGAGCAGGGGGAGGGGCAAAGGGAGAGAGAGAAGCAGACTCCCCGGTGAGTGGGGAGCCCAATCTGGGGCTCCATCCCAGGACCCCGAGATCATGACCTGAGCTGGAAGCAGATGCTCAACAGAATGAGCCACCCAGACACCCCTGTTTTATTTGATTTTTAAAGTAATCTCCGCCCTCAACATGGGGCTGGAATTCATGACCGCCAGCCCAAGAGTCTCACACTCTACCACCTGAACCAGCCAGGCACCCCTCATTTGACGGTTTTGTGAGCGCTTCCCTATTTTATCCTTACAACAACCAGGGAATGTTGGGGGACAAGTCTTATCATCCCTGTTTTACAGAAAGAAAACTGAGAGGCAGCCAGTGTAAGTGACTTACTCCACATCAGCAATTTTTTTGACTGCTTACCCAGTGCTCTCTCCACTCTGTGGCCTAGAATAAAGCAGGCTTAGGTACAACTGAGGAATGGACAAAGACCCAAGAACTCCCTGATCATTCCTGTGGGTCCTTTCCACATAGCAAATGGAATGTTCTTAGGATGTTTGGAGGTCAAGTTGGGTCCACTTGTGTTTCAAGCATATAATTAAATTTAGCTTTGTTGGGTCACTCTGTGGTCAGGCCATGAGTTGAGTTTGGCCAAGGGGAAGGAAGGGTATAAGCAGAAGTGGGTTGGGCACCTGCCACTTTGCCAGCTCAGTACCTCCCTTCTCATGGACTGAAGACACCCAAAGTCACCCCTCAGCGGCTATAAGTTGTGAAACCTCTAATGATTGCTCTTAACAAAGGCTGAGGAGTGCCTGAGTGGCTCAGTCAGTTAAGCAGCTGACTTCGGCTCAGGTCATGATCTCAGGGTCCTGGGATCGAGTCCCACGTCAGGGTCACTGCTCAGCACACACTCTGCTTGTCCTTCTCCCTCTGCCTCTCTCCCCCACTCATGCACTCTCTCTCAAATAAATAAATAAAATCTTAAACAAAACAAAAACAAACAAAGGCCGAGAAGGCCTGGTACACTGTTAGAGATCTAGGGCCCTCGGGCAGTTGATGGTGCCTAGTTCAAGGAGCTTAGTGGAGAGACATCAGAGGCTTTGAATAAATGTAAAAAAATTGGCCAGAAAATGGTTTCCTCTATCAGTGTATTTGCAGTTGTTGCAATAATGCTGTATAACAACAGCACTCTATAAATTTGCATCTCAGTGACGCGCAGCAAACATTTATTTTCTTGCTCAGAAGCCTCTGAGTTGACCGCTCCTCCCACCCCAACTGAGGCCGCAGGTCTAGCCCAGGTCTGCTCTGTGGTCTTCATCATTCCAGACCCAGTGGCCAACGAGGTCATGCCTGGTGAATTGCATAAGCACAAAACAGCAAGCCAGATCTCACGAGCACATTTAAAGTCTCTGCTTGGATCCCAGTTTCACTCATACTGCATCGACCAGAGCAAGGTGTGGATGCCAAACAGGGGAATGCATTCTGGGCTAGAGGGAGGTGCTGAGAAGTTGCTTAGCAAAGGACATGGGTGTACAATTCTAAACTTTTGTTATTATTTGAGAGAGACAGACAGACAGAGGGAGTGCTGGGGATGAGGGGCAGAGGAAGAGGCAGAGAATCTTAACCAGGCTCCACACTCAATGAGGAGCCCTACGTGGGACTCAGTCTCACAACTCCAAGATCATGACCTGAGCCAAAATCAAGAGTCAGAGGTTTAACCAACTGAGCCACTCAGGCGCCCCTGGATGTACAATTCTAAAACAGAAAGCACAGCATTGGGAGCAATGGGGTGCACTGGAACCCCAGTCAGTAATCTGGTAATAGATCATAACATCAGTTGAGTCTTACTATGTGCTAGGCACATGACAACAACTCTATGAGGTAGATACTATTATGGTCCTTATCTTACAGATGAAACACAGCCAAGGCACAGTGGGATTAGGGAAGAATGAAGATCACAGTAAGTGGCAGGGGAGGGCAAGGATAATTGCACGAGTAAGGAACACTGTTCGTGTGCTCTCTCCCTTTTTTGTCTCTCCTATTCTTCCCCGACCCTCCCCAACACTGCCCCTCGCTCTGTGTGCTTTGTATTTGGAAATGATGCCATCTGGTCTTCCAGTCCAAACCCTTAGCATCATCTTTAGGTCCTCTCACTTGCCCTCCCAACCCCGCCCAGGGTATGGGTCCTTAGGTTCTACTGTTTGGACACCCTTACCTCTTCCTGTGTCTGCCCCCTTCTCTTCGCCCTGTGCTAGTCCCTCCACACAGAGACCCACCACTTCTTTCCCAGTGTGTCCCCTCCTTTCGTCCTGCACCCATTGGCATTGCTGCCAGAGGGCTTTTCCTATAATGCACTTCTGGCCTCGTCCTTCTCCTGCTTATACAGTTTCCGCATTCCCCAGAGCTTTCAGGATAAAGTTAGATTTCAGTACTGCAGGTCTTTCCTTTCTCTTAACCACATTTGGCTCCAGCTTCCCAAACAACCTGCGTGTGATCTCATGCCCTCTTGCCTCTGTGGATGCCACACCCTCCGTCTAGATCCTCTGCTCCCCTCTTCACCTTGTCAAATTCTGTTTGTCTAGAGTCTTACCTTCTGGGAAGCTTTTCCCAGTCTCTGCCCTAGTCTGATTAGTGTCCCTTCTCTGAGTCCCCAGCAGACTTTGTCTATACTTTGTGGCATTTACAGATTACAGATTACATTGTAAAAGTGGATTGCGCTATCACTTCTCTATCATCAGTTTTTCTCAAAACACGATTCATGGAATCCCTCCTTCAGAATCACCTGGGAGCCTAAAATCTAGGCTCCTGGGACCTTAGACCCACAAACTCAGAATTGTTGCAAGGCAAAGGCTAGGAGTCTCCATTTGAAAAATCCCCCAAGGATTGACTGGGTGGCTCAGTTGGTTACGTGTCTGACTTTGGCTCAGGGTCATGTTCTCTGGGTCCTGGGATTGAGCCCCAAGTGGGGCTCCTGGCTCCTGGCTCTGTGGGGAGTCTGTTTGTCCCTCTTCCTCTCCCTCCGCCCCAGCCCCCCGCTTGTTTTCTCTCTCTCTCTCTCTCAAATAAAGAAACAATAAACAAACAAACCAAGATGATTCTGACTTGTACCAAGTTTGACCACCACACTGGGCAGGAGAGTGGCCGTGCTTTCATGGGCATCCACCAGGGCTCTGAATGAGTGAAATGAGCTGCACTGGTCCTGGGTGCCAGAAGATGGCGCTGTGTCAACGCAAATGCTTTCGTGTGGGGGGGGAGGAGGAAGACGGGAAGTTCTGTTTTACTGGAATTCAAGCCTCAAAGGCTGCGTAATTGAATTTATTATTATTACTTTCCTGTTCCATTTGCCTACCACCGTCCCACTTGCATGAATAAGTTGATTTTTGATGGGATGAGAAGTTGGACAAGCAAAGCAGAGAGAGGCTGGTCACGGAGGAGATCTGAGCTGGCAGGGTAGAAGGGAAGGATATTCCTTAATCCCCTTATTTCCATCCTCAGTGATGGAAAGCTGCTCCTAGTGAGCTCTGCATGTTGTGAAATCACCCAAAGCATTCAAAAGAATATGCCATTTCAGCAAGAGGGTGGAGCCATCCTGTAATTTCTGGTAGTCCTCCCCTGTTTTCTTTATGGACTGTCACAGACCTGTATGGTTAACCTTTTATCCTAAGTAGGTTCCACACCCAGCACAGAGCCCAATGGGGTCTTGAACTCAGACCCTGATATCAAGATCTGAGCTGAGATCAAAGGTCAGATGCTTAACCAGCTAAGCCATGCAGACGCCCCCATGGTTAACCTTTTTAAAATTGCTTCCCTCCCTATCAAAAGTCTGAAAGCCTGAGTCTTCCTCCTGGGCTGAGTACTTGATTCTCCAAAGGGACAGGGGCCCCACAGACAGCCCTTCCTCCCTCTTCCAGCCTCCCTCTTGCCCCCCAGTAGCATCCATGTGCAAATAACTGATAGGACTGGCTTGGGGCCAGGGAAGACTATCAGGCAAGGCCAGAGCTAGGGCCTGAGCTGTTTTCCTCTGCAGGGAACCAGGGGTGGGGTTTGCTGCATTTTCAGCTCCAGGCACAGGGGAGGAGAGAGTGGTGAATGCAAAGGAACATAGTCTTAATCTTATTGGGAAGGCACAATTAATTTATTTTTAATATTAATTTTATTTTAAGTAGTCTCCACACCCAGTGTGGGGCTTGAACTCATGATCCCGAGATGAAGAGTCGCATGCTATACCAAATGAGCCAGTCAGGTGCCCAGGGAAGGCATAATTTAAAGGTATCACACAAATTAAGGACAATGGCTACGAAGTAGGAATAACTACTGAATTACAAGCTCTGAACGACCCAGTATAAACTAGATGGCAGTGCTTCCAAAGAATGTGGGGAAATACAACTCTCCTTTTCCTTTCTTTTCATTCTTTGAACTGTCAAGTTCAAAAGTCATTAAGTGGGAGGCCAAGCAAGGCTAGGACTTCATGGCCTGTTCCTGGTCATAGCCGCAGGTGAGGGCATTCCTCCCAGGCCCCCAGCATGGGTTCGATGGCCCTCACGATGAGAGGTTGGCCCACAGCTACCTCTAGATGGAGTCCGACGCCTGGAGCCTGGGGAGCCCCAAGCAGACGTGTGTCAGGTGACCCGTGTGAATGTTCCTTGTCTTTGTCTGATGTCCCCTCCTCCAGCCTGGGGAGAAGGGCTGTTCTGGGCATGAAGGAGCTGTCCTCTGGACAGGGAACCGAGCCTGCCCCACCTACAGGCAGCACCCATGATCTCTGAGCAGACTGAATACTGGGCATCAGAGAACAGTCTGCACGTTCTGGGCAGCCTAAATGCTAAGGCCAGCAGCCCTAGCAAGAATGTCACCCTCCAGGAAGTTAAGGGAGAGAGCAGCCAGCCAGGAGCAGGTTCTACAGGCCACACAACACGTGTTCCTGCTAGGGAGGCCAATCTGGTTCAGCCTGTCCAAGGAGGACTGCCCGGAGTGGGGCAGGGAGCCCTCTAGCTGGAAGCTCTGCACCCATGGGACAGGCTCTGGCCCCTAAGGTTGGGCTGGACAGGATGGCAGGGCTCAGGCCCAGGATGGCCGTGACCAGCCTTCTTTGCCTTTCTCTGCTAGTGGCAGGTACAGCACCCCCTATAGATCAGAGAGAGGCAGATCTATGTTCTCCTGATTGACAGGATATTGTGAGGGGGCAATGCTTCCTCTCGGAAGGGGTCTCAGCCTTGGAAAGATGGGAGGGAGGAGTTCCCCTTCTTTCTATTCCACAGATAGTCTAAGGTGCCACTGCTGGCTGGGGGAGTCTTCAGAAAAAATCCTCTTCTCTCTGTGTGTGGTGGGGGGGTTGGTTAGGAGCAGGTGCTGCTGGGGAAAAATTGTGGCTAGCCTCTTCCTCCCCTAGAGGCTGTAGAAGATGACTCAACAGACCAAGGTCAAAGCTATTCTGGGCTGGATCCCCAGCTGGGATGACGGTTGTTTGACCACTGGCTGCCCAAAACATGGTGTGTCCCAGAGAGATCTGGGACAGCTGGGTTTAAGAGGAGGGTCATGGGAGCCAGCTCCCCGGTGGCTGTTACTATTGGTGATTCCAGAGCTGGTTCCTCTTCCTTCTTAGATGGTCAGTTAGGCCTACCATGGGACTCTAGCTTTCGAGTCCCAGATCTACTTTTGTCTCATATTCCTCATCTCAGGACTGGCACTTACTATCTACCCAATTGTTTGAACCAGAAAGCTGGATGTGACCTTTGCTTCAGCCCTCCCTCTTCCCCTTTGTGTCCCCGATCTTCACTGCCACCACGTTAATCCAAACCATCACCATTGGCTGCCCAACAGCAGGAGACTCTTTACTGAGCTCTCTACTTCCTCTTTCACTGCCCCCAACCCCACCCATCTGCATATCTCCCAGCAGCCAGCACCCAACATCTTGGGCACAGCACCATGGTTATTTCCTTCAGCTACTCGGCACAAATCATACGTTTATTTTGTTGTTCACTTTGTCATCTGTCTCCCCCACTAGATTGTGCACCATGGGACAGGGGAGCTGGTCTGCTCAGTGTGTCATTGTATCCTTCCGGCCAGCATGGGGCCTGGCACAGAGTAGATAATAGTTTTTAGATGAATGACCTTAGGCCAAAGAGTTTAGATTTGCAAGGAGGAGTTTCACGCATTTTGGAAAAGGACTGATAAAAAGCATAAAGGCATGTTAGAGCATTAGAGGGAATGATGGAGGCAGCTGGAGGGATGTTAGTGCCTCTTCCTTACTAACAGCCTCCCAGTTGATGGGGCCTAAGATAATGGTATAAAAAATGCAAATGGAAAGGATGGAATCCTAAAGGAAGTTTAAAGGGGGAATTCCTATCTTCCCAAATATGTTGGGAAGGAGAGAGTCACTGACATTGTAAGCCTGGTGAGCCAGAAAAGTAGTGTTACTTCATTTCTTTGGAAAAGCAATAGCCTGACTAGGGAAAACCTCAGTTTTTAGACACTTTGAGTTTGAAATGACTCTAAGTATTTCTGGCAGGCCATGGAGAATAGCCAAACTCCTTCGACTTCTTTGGGAAACCTGTTTGACAATGTGGTCAGCCGTGAAACGGTCATCAGGCTTATGATTCTTGATTTCCTTACATGGGAAGTCAAGGAATTGAAACAAATTCTATAATTCTAGCGGAAAGGAGAGAGTTAAATCAAAATTAATTTTTTAATTATTTTTTTTAAATTCTTTTTTTAAAGTTTTTTTTTTTAAGATTTTATTTATTTATTTGACAGACAGAGATCACAAGTAGGCAGAGAGGCAGGCAGAGAGAGAGAGGAGAAAGCAGGCTCCCCGCTGAGCAGAGAGCCCGATGTGGGGCTTGATCCCAGAACCCTGGGATCATGACCTGAGCCAAAGGCTTTAACCCACTGAACCACCCAGGCGCCCTTAAATCAAAATTCTAAATGCTGTTGCATTTTAAGACACAGCCAAATAATTTTGAGCCATAATTTTGTTATATCAGACAGGAGTACTAATGGCTTTACCATTATCTGTTAAATATGCAATGATTTTATTTATGCATATCTGCCATAACTAATTAACTGCCACTTAGGTGTATTTTTCCGTGTTTTCCAAATTTTCTATGACAACATTTGGTATTTTTATAAATCGGGAGAAATAAGGGATACTTTTTTCAAGCAAAAATATAAAGACTCACTGTGTCAACTTCTGAATGAATAGCTTTGGGGTAAGCACTTGCCTTAACACACCAAACATATGTAAGCACAGAAGTTACTAAATGTTCCCAGAAATCACTGGAAATTTCCCTCCAAGAAGTATCACACATGTTGATATTTCTTGGAATTCTCTGCAGCTGGTTTCTCTTCCCTAGTTTTGGACTGCTTGGTCCCAAAAATCACTGGGCTGGAATTATACAGTAAGCCCATTGTTGCAATAATTCTCCCTGAAGGGATTTGTCTCTTTTTTGTTATTATAGTTCCAGACCTAACTGTTAGCTATTCTTCTTGAAGTGGTTTTGATCTCTTGGAGGATTTTCACATCAGAAGTGTCTTTTAGGGGTTTGTTTTACTGTGGTAGGACTTCCATTAGGGGAACAAATCAGCATGGAGTAGTAGCAGGGGTGGGTGGGCAGGGGAGTACAGAATATTACATACAAAATCCATAGTCATTTTGGTTATTAGACTGAAGAATGGCCCAGAGGTAAGTGACTGGGAAAGAATCATCTGGAAATAATGACATTGAAGACTACTGCAAAAAATGGTCATATTTCACAATGAGAAGAAGGTAGGACGTTGCGCTTTGTAGCAAGAAGGATTAAGCTCTACTCACAGAAGCAGTGGATCACAATAATAAGAGGAAGAATGAAGTCAATCTGATCTATGAAGAACAATGAAAGTTGCAGGAAATGGAGCACACCACTTCATGGGACCTAAGCTGTCTACCTATGGAAATTTTTGAGAGGATTCTAGAAGACTGTTCTCTAGGAATGGTCCAGGAAGGCTGTGTGTTGGACAGAGCCCTGGACTTTATTTCTCACTTAGGCACGATGTCCCTGGTGGACTGACTCCTGCATCCTGTTTGTCCTCACTCCAGGACCCAGGCTAATGGAGAATCAAGTAACTGGAAAAATGGCAGTCGCCATGGAAAAGGGAAAGAGGAGCTTTGGTGTGAAAGCGACACGGGTCATTTCTGCTCACATTTTGCTGGCCAAAGCAAAATGCATGGTCACCCCTAAAATCAGGTGGGCAACTCAAGATGCATATGCCTTATTTTAGTGGGCAAATAGAAATGGTTTATAATATGAGTGGCATAGAGCTTATAATTTTTTGTTGTTGTTGCTTTTAAAGATTTTATTTATTTATTTATTTATTTATTTGACAGAGATCACAAGTAGGCAGAGAGGCAGGCAGAGAGAGAGGAGGGGAAGCAGCCTCCCTGCTGACGTGGGGCTCGATCCCAGAACCCTGAGATTATGACCAGAGCCCAAGGCAGAGGCTTTAACCCACTAAGCCACCCAGGCGCCCCAAGCTTATAATTTTTTGAAACTCATATGTGAATAGAACTTTTGAAATGCTTCATGGGGCTTGGGAACAGTTTGTTCTTTGTGCTCTTAAGTAGTTCCAGCATGACTCCAGCCAGAGGACAAGTTCTAGGGCCCAGAGGATGGTGCGGTCCTGATGGGAGTTTTGGAATATAGGTGAGGTTTGGTGGGGTGAGGCCCAGAGCTGATGACTAAGAAAGAATTCTTTTTTTTTTTTTAAAGATTTTATTTATTTATTTGTCAGAGAGAGAGAGAGCGAGCAGACTCCCTGCTGAACAAGGAGCCCGATGTGGGACTCGATCCCAGGACGCTGGGATCATGACCTGAGGCGAAGGCAGCGGCTTAACCACTGAGCCACCACGGCGTCCCCCAAGAAAGAATTCTTGAGCCGTCTTTGGTGCAAAATGGTTTTTGCGGGACAGGGACAGGACCTGAAGAGCTGCTACACCTGGGTTGTGAGGGGTGGCTGATTCCATACTTGGGAGGTGGGGGAGGTGAGGAAAACGGAGGTTTCAAAAGGATTTCCATGTCTTAATTAAAGAAGACCCATAGGATCCCGGAGGCCTTGCCGTTGCCAAGGTCCGTTTGTTTTCCCTCTGGCAAGGCATTAATGTTAAGACTGTTGGGGACTTCCTGGAGGAATGTCACCCATATTCCACCCAGGAGTGTGGGGGTGGGGGAAGGTTGCAGGGTATCAGCTCCTGCTCTACGCTTAGATAGCCTTCTGCTCCCTCATCAGGCCTAACTCCGTGGTTATGTCTAAGAAGAGGCAGACTTCTGCGGCGGAAACTAACAGGAATCCATGAGTCAGGGATGGGGTTAGTGTTCTGACGCAGAGCTTTGCAATGGTAGTGTTAGCATTGTTGTTCTGAGACGATTTTTTTTTATGTCTTGTGGGAGAAAACAATGGAGTAATTATGTTGGAGGTGCTGGAAAGCAAGATTATTGCTATGGAATCAAAGAGGTACAGACGTAGGAACAACAAGGTGAATTTCATTTTGCTCAAATCCTGATTTTGAATTGCAGGTACTGCTATGAACTCAGTATATTTTCTCTCAAAAAGGAAAAGAAGTATTTTCCAGCTCTGTTTACTGAGAAAGCCTAGAAATAAAAACAAAGTTGCTAAGGAGTGCCCAGGTTATGGCCTCTAATTACCATTACCACTTCCCACTAAAAGAAATCAAGCTTCTTGGAAAAATGGCCGATTCCAGATTAGGCACAGGAAACATAGAGGTTGAGCCTGGAACATCATGTGACCCAAGACCGCAAGAGCTTTATCAGGGAATCCTTGAGTCATGCAAAAAGGCTCAGCAACCAGGCTGAACGGTCTCTTCCTGGACAGAGGGGATGCTCTGAACATTTTTAAGACTACAAACTGCCATGGATTGAAACACATCTAATGTGCTTGAATTCACCCGCTCATATACCTACAAATCCCCAACAGAGACGGTTACAGAACTTGTTATTTTGGAAAACTGGGAGATAAAAGAAGAGATCTTACCTTTCCTCTATGAACTGCACCTTGTAGTTGATGAGAGGGAGTTTCTCTTTTTGGAAGTATTCCAGTTAAGAAATAAGAAATCTTCGGATTAGAATAGGACTGTTTTGCATCCCCTAATGAATCAACGGAGGTAGGCAATAATCATCAGCAGCAGTCAGCACACAAAAAGAACAGACCTCTAGACATGTATGCCTATTGACAGAAGTGCATAGCCTACCTATAAAATAGACCTTCTGGGGGCACCTGGGTGGCTCAGTGGGTTAAAGCCTCTGCCTTCAGTTCAGGTCATGATCTCAGGGTCCTGGGATCGAGCCCAGCATCCGGCTCTCTGCTCAGCAGGGAGCCTGCTTCCCCCTCTCTCTCTGCCTGCCTCTCTGCCTACTTGTGATCTCTGTCTGTCAAATAAATAAGTAAAATCTTTAAAAAAAATAAAATTAAAAAAATAAATAAATAAAATAGACCTTCTGCAAAGACAATGCATGACTTTCGGCACTTTTGCCTCGCAAGCGTATTTGGCATTGTCTGGAGATATTTTTGATTGTCTCAAGTGGGAGAGAGAGTGCTACGAGCATCTAATGGTTAGAGGCTAGGGTCACTGCTCAACTTCCAACACGGCATAGGACAGTTCTCCACCATGAAGATTTGGCCCCAAATGTCAATAGTGCTGGACTTGAGAAATCTCACTTTAGATCAAATAATCAAATCACATATAGTTATGTATATAGTGACAGGGGAACAGGTCAAGTGACATTGCAGGGATGCAGTTAACAAAATCAGATCGTGGGAACCTCTGTAAGATGATTGAGGTCGTTTCTTTAGCAAATAAAATGGTACTTATCTTTTACAGATAGATACCGAAATATTTACAGATGAAATGTTTTTGATGTCTGGGTTTCCTTCAAAATAATTTACAATGGATATGGGTCGATGGATGGGGGTCTGCATAAAATAAGATTGGCCATGAGTTAGTAGTTGTTGAACTGGGTAGATAAGTATATGAAGTTTCACTCTCTGGTATGTTAAAATTGTGCATGATGACAAGTTAAAGGATTTTAATCATTTATTATATAAAATGATGGTAGAGGGTGCCTGGGTAGCTCAGCTGGTTAAGCATCTGCCTTCAGCTCAGGTCATGATCCCAGGGTCCTGGGATCGAGCCCCCAGTCACCTCCCTACTCAGTGGCGAGTCTGCTTCTCTCTCCCTCTAATCTCTCTTTCCTCCCCCTGCTCATGCCTCTCTCTTTCTCCCTCAAATGAAAAAATAAAAAAACCTTCTTTTTTTAGAAGGTTTTATTTATTTATTTGACACAGAGAGAGAGAGAGATCACAAGCAGGCAGAGAGGTAGGCGGGGGTCGAGGAAGCAGGCTCCCCACTGAGCAGAGAGTCTGATGCGGGGCTCCATCCCAGGACCCTGGGATCATGACCTGAGCCGAAGGCAGCGGCTTAACCAACTGAGCCACCCAGGCGTCCCAACAGTAAATTGTTTTTAAAGGTGAAGGGATATATTGAAACAATTTGAAAGAAACAAAGATGAAGATTTTCAGTTAAGGAAGTACTAAAAGGTACGGTGAGATTTTTTTTTGTTTGTTTGTTTTTTTTAAGGTTTATTTATTTATTTATTTGAGAGAGAGAAAGGGAGGATGCGTGTGCATGTGTGCGCATGCCAACAGTGGGGAAGGCAGAGGAAGAGAGAGTCCCAAGCAAAGGACCCACCACAGGGCTTCATCTCACAACCCTGAGATAACGACCTGAGCTGAAACCAAGAACCAGTCTCTCAGATGAGTGAACCATCCAGATGCCCGGGGTAGGGTAGATTCTGAAGGGGAAATTCATTTGCACGATCCCTGAGAATTCTCACTGGAATTAAAGGAGAGCAAAGATACAGGGTTGTCACAAGCCAATGAACAAAAGCCAACTCTTAGTTTCTCATCTTCCAAATATCCACAGGCTCATCATAATCAGAAACATTCTCAGTAGGCTGGATGTAATCCCGTAGTTTCCTTTATAGGAAACCCTAACTTGTGCAAAATGCATGGTATAAGCTAAACAAGGACACTGCTTCCTCCATCTCTCAGGCACTCACCCTAGTCCTGAGGCAACTCTCTGATGTGCTGTCCCCTCCTTTTTGCATGTCTTTCTTCTTCCTTGTATCAGAGAATCTCATGAAGAGTAGTTCCTAGACCCCGTGCAGCATAATCACCTGAGGCATGTATTTAAAGACATTTCTAGAGCCAACCCCACTCTTACTAAACCAGAAAATCTCAGACTGTGGCCCAGAAATACACATCTTTAATAAGATCCCCAAGGTGAAATTGTTTTGTTCAATAAAGCTGAAGGACCCCTGTATCAGGCTGTGAACATGAGAAGAGGGTCTGTGTCTCACTCGTCTCTGTATGCTTAGTCTCTCACCTGTATCTTGTACTTTTCCTGGCATAGGCACCCCAGCATGCTGGTTGGTGTTAGAAAAATGGTCAGGGACTCCTGGGTGGCTCAGTTGGTTGGGCATCTGACTTCTGCTCGGGTCATGATCCCAGGGTCCTCGGATGGAGTCCCATGTCGGGCTCCTTGCTCAGTGATGTGCCTGCTTTTCCCTCTGCCTGCGGCTACCCCTGCTAGTATACTCTGTCTCTCTAATAAATAAATAAAATCTTTAAAAAATATTTTAAAAAAAGAAAAATGTTCATGGAATTGAACTGACTTGGAAAGATTTCCACATCTTAATTTTAACTCCACTAATTCATGAAGAGATTTTAGGTTGAGGGCTCTGTTAGGTTTGGTGAGGTGATCGTGCACTATTTTTGCCGGTCTAGCCTCTGTTATCTCCTGTGATAACAGCTCCACTCCTCCCTTGTGCTCCGTTCCTGTAGTCTGAGAGGCACTGGCAAGACTTTCCCTGCAAAGGAAGTGAGCCTGTGTTCCAGGTTTGGCCAATCAGAGCGTATATTCCCCCAGACTACTGTGACTAGTTCAGAAACGGGTACGTGATGTAGTGAGAGCTCCACTCCAGATTTGCTGGTGCGGAAAGAGGTGGCTTCTTTGCGCCGGGTTCGCTAAGCTGGAGGAACGTGAGTCTGGACTTTCCAGTGACTATCTTTTTTTTCTTTTTTTATTCAATGAATTAGCATAGAGTGTATTATTAGTGTCAGAGGTAGAGTTCAGGGATTCATCAGCTGCAGGTAACACCCAGTGTTCATCACGTCAAGTGACCTTGGTAATGCCCATCACCCAGTTATCCCCTCCCTCCACGCACCTCCAGTGACCATCCTGTCTCTACCTAATCTACGTGGTCTCTACAGATTTGCCTGTTTGGGACACTCCATATATATGGAACCATATAATAGGTAGGGTTTTTTTTTCTTGTTTTTTTTTTTTTGTTGTTGTTTGTTTGTTTGTTTTGTTTTTTTTTTTGGCTAGATGGCTTCTTCCACGTAGCATAATGTTTTTAAGCCTCATCCATGTTATACCATGTAAAGAGCGTCATTCCTTTTTATTGCCAACGAATATTCCACTGTATGGATATAGTCTATTTTTATACTATCCATTCATCAATCAGTGAACATTTGGGTACCCTTTGACTTCTCATGGATCAAATAAATTCCTTTTTGTGCTTAAGTATTCTTCTAACAGTGAAAAAGTTGTAGTGCTGGTGATTCTGAATCAAATATTGGGACATGTGATTTGATGAGTGATGAGTGTGATTTGAGTGTGATTTGAGTGTGAGGGTGAATAAAATGTGATAGTGAATGAAATATGAGAACTTTCAACAATCCTAGAAAATCAGGGCTGTATTGTTTACATAACAATGTTACTTTATGTATTACGCTTCAATTCACAACTGAAGCTTCATAATTATAAATCCTAACGTTTCATAATTATGATATGGCTTCAAGATTGGCAACTGGTGCCTTGAAAATTCTGCTCCGAGCATTTATCACCTGCCGATCACCCACTTCTCTGTCACTTTCACACTCAGTGACCATGGTTTCAGGTCGTCTGTAAGCCAAAACTCAAGTTCCTCACCCCACCCCTTCCCAAAGCCTCTGAAACAAGCACAAAGATGTTTTCAAATTTTATCAGTGTTTTTCCTGCTAACAACTATAGGAAAACAGAGATTAAATGTCACAGTGAATGGGTCTCCAAGAATCATAAAAAATCTTTAAAACACTACTTGCAGTTATCCCTGGTCATCATCTCAGTGTTAGTGGGACTCAGGCCATTGTTTTCTAGCTCAGTATCCCAACCTTCTTAGATGTTCCCTCGAGAGAGCGGGGATCTGCTTGTCGTAGGGGGGCTGGACTAATGACCTGTGAGCTTCTTGGAGCTCCGTAAGTCTGTAAATTCTCCCAACTCCCCAGTTAGCATCTTTCACAGTATGTTTAATCAAGAAAGAGACAAGAAGCACAGACTGCAGGAGCCAGACTGACTTGGGTTTGAAACCCAGTGTATTAATTTTCTGTAGCTGGGTAACAAGTAACCACACACACAGTGCCTTGAACACGTAATTATTATCTCACTGTTTCTGTGGGGTGGGAGTCCAGGCACGGCTTAGCTGGGTTCTGTGTTTCAGGGTCACACCAGCTTGTCATCAAGGTATCAGCCAGGATGGGTTCTTATCCATAGGCTCAACTTCTATGTACTGACTTTAACAACTTGGATGTGCAAATTTATGTATTTCATTAAATTTGGAAAGATTTGCTCACTATTTTTTTCAAATATTCTTTCTGCTCCTTTCCCTTTTTCTCTTCTTTTGCAACTTCCATTATGTGTATGTTGGTACACTGGAAGACATCCCAAAAATCTTTTGTTTGTTTTTTAAGCTTCTCAAAGTGTGATTCTTTTTTTTTTTTAAATTTTTTTAAATTTATTTATTTGACACTCAGAGATCACAAATAGGTAGAGAGGCAGGCAGAGAGAGAGGAGGAAAGAGGCTCCCCGCCGAGCAGAGAGCGAGATGCGGGGCTCGATTCCAGGACCCTGGGATCATGACCTGAGCCGAAGGCAGAGGCCTTAACCCACTGAGCCACTCAGGTGCCCCTCAAAGGGTGATTCTTTTTTTTTTTTTTAAAGATTTTTATTTTTTTTTTAATTTATTTGACAGAGAGATCACAAGCAGGCAGAGAGGCAGGCAGAGAGAGAGGAGGAAGCAGGCTCCCTGCTGAGCAGAGAGCCGGATGCTGGGCTCCATCCCAGGACCCTGAGATCATGACCTGAGCCGAAGGCAGCGGCTTAACCCACTGAGCCACCCAGGCGCCCCTAGGCTCAAGTAAGGTTATGTATGTAAAGCCTTTAGCAGAGAACCTTCCTCTCAGTAGGCTTTCAGTAATGGCTTGTTGTACCAGTCAGGGTTCAACCAGAAAAGCAGAACCACTCACTAGAGATTTGCTATAGGGATTTGATCTTATACAGTTGTGGGGGCTGGTTTCACAGTCTGTGAGGCTGTTGTCTTTGTGCCTGTTGATAAAACCCAAAGTCAGTAGGATGTGCTGGAACTCGCATCAGCTCTCACTGCCTGCAAGTCTCCAACCTCAAAGATGTGAGTGACCAGCAGGGGATGGTGTCCTTCATCATGGAGGTAAATGTACTTTGGCTCAGTGCTTGGGAGTTGCTAAAGCAGGATCAGGTGAGAACTGGAACAGCTATGGGCCCAACTGTTGCTCCCGCCCACTAGGCAGGATCAGCGTCAGATAAGTATTCCCACTGCAAGAAAACCTGGAACCTTTCAAACACAAACAATGTGGCTTTGACTTTACATCTTTCAAATCTCATGCAAGATGTTTCTTCTCCTGGTTTGCTAACCTAGAGTTATGAAAGGAAAGGAATTCAGGGATATGTAGTTTCAGTTATTTGTTACTGTGTAACAAACTACCCCCAAACCTATAGCTTAAAACAGTAACAAACATTTATTTAGCTCAGGAACATGCAGTTTGGGGGGCTCTGAGGACAGTTTATCTGTACTCCAAATGGTGTTAGCCAGAGTGGCATCAGAGGCTGGCTGGGGACTGCAATCACCTGAAGGCTCCATCACCCCCATGTCTATGATTGATGCTAGCTGTCAGCTAGAATAGTCCACTCTCTGTGTGGTCTCTCTGGCCTGGCAGCTTCATAACAAGCAGGGGAAGTGGGAGAGGGAGAAGCAGGCTTCCCGCTTAGCAGGGAGCCTGATGTGGGTCTCGATCCCACGACTCTGGATCATGACCTGAGAAGAAGGCAGATGCTTATTGCCTGAGCCACCCAGGCGCCCCTCTCTGAAGGTTTTGAGCAGAGGAGTGATATAGTCCAATCTTTGGTAAGATTCTGGTATGCAGGATTAAAAGACAGCAAAGAGGCAAAAGCAGAATCTGTGTGTGTGTGTGTGTGTGTGTGTGTGTGTTTTGTTATTAACTATCCGTTTTGAGGCATGCGGGATGGGAGAAACTGATTTGGCGGAAGCGCTGTGCACATAAAGAGACCGATGTGAAAGGGGCACATCTTGGTGTCTCATAATAAAGTAAGCAATGGCCTGGTATCGCAAGACTCCGGTCCCCATGCATAGGGCCACGCCACCTGTGCAATGTTCCTCGCGTCTTTCCTCCCGTGTAAGGCGGGAATGGGTGCACCTCACGGGGTTGCAGCTGGGGGCGAGGGGACCGCGCCGGCTGCGCGCTCAGCACAGAGTCCGCTACAGGATAACGCGCTAATCCCATCTTCTCCAGCAGGAAAAAGGCGGGGGAGATAATACTAGGTACATCTAGGGTTTGCCGTAAGTACTAAGGCTAAGTACCGCGCGTGTAGTGGGCACCAACGCCAGCCCGTCGCCCCCTCCCCGGCCCCCCCGCGTGGAGAGAACGCACAGAGACTATCAGGGAAGGGGAGCTCCCGCGCTTGGCTAACGAGCTGCCCCCGCACGCGCTCCCTCCAGCCGCGCGCTGTTGCCGGGGCCCAAGCACCGCCCCACTCCATCGCGGGCCAATGGCAGCGCGGCCCGGGCACCGCCCAGCTCCAGTGCGAGCCAATGACTACATCTCACGGGCACCGCCCTGATCCTGCGCGGACCAATAGAGGCGAGACCTGGCGCGGGAGCCGTCCCCGGTCGGGTGGGGAGGCGCGGAGACGGCTACCGACTCCGCCCCTCTCCCCTCTGACCCGGTGTCTCGTCTCTCCGTCTTCCTGTTCCAAACCACGTGGACGCGCCGGGGGCTGCGGGGCTACGGTAGAGAGCCCGGGTCACCACCGCCGCTGTCGCCGCCGCCGCCGGGGTCGCGACCCCCGCGCCCGTCCGAAGTCGCCGCGCCCCGGCCGCCCGCGCCTTTGCGGAGGGCGCGCACATGGCGACCCAGGCGCACTGCCTCAGCTACGCGGGCTGCAACTTCTTGCGCCAGCGACTGGTCCTGGCCACCCTGAGTGGGCGCCCCGTCAAAATCCGAAAGATTCGGGCCAGAGACGACAACCCAGGCCTCCGAGGTAACTCGGGGCGGGCAGTGCGCGGGGTGGGCGCGGGGGCCGCGGGAGTGCGGCGCCGATGCCCTGGGGGCGGTGCGCGGGGAGCCTGCGCGTCCCGCGGGCGCGTCGGGGAGGCCGAGCGCTGCGTCGCCCCCACGCCCGAGCGCGCCCGGGGCTGAGGGGGGAGGCGGGGTCGGGCCCGAGGGGTGTGCTCTGCTGCGCGCTGCGCTGGCGTCGCCCGGGCGCCGCTAGTAAACAGCTACACGTTTTCCAGCTCTACGTGTTGCAACAAATCCCGGGCATCTCCCCCTCGCCTGCCTTCAGTCCCTCTTGCTCCGCCGCGAGCCTCTCAAAGGATAAAGGCACTTTGCTGGACCGGAATGTGGCGATTGGGCAGATAGAAGATGGAGAGAGAATTGGAGAGAAAAGTACCACTGGTTGGTTCCGTGCCCTGTCCCAGAACACATCTCAGAAGCCGTTGCCCCCTCGGACATCGGCTGTCTCTGTCCCCGTGATTTCTCAGCTGCCTGCACACCTTTTTTTTAAAGAAAAAAAGAATAAAAATTCTTTGTTTGTTTTTAGCCGTAATTGGGATGTGCGCAGGACAGAAGCTTTGTGATGGTTTTTTTTTTTCCTTTAAATCATAGGTCTAATTGCCTTGACTTTAGTCACATTTGGTGACACGCGTTGAACTACAGCTTTTCAAGCTTTCCCCGACAAAGGCGTATCGATGGAAAAATAGGCCCTGTTTAAACTCACATGGAGTTAAGTGGTGCCGGTTTTAAACTGGCCCCTGAAATAAGACGCATGCATTCGGAAGCTTCTGTCTGGTTATCCCAAATTGGGAGATTCACTCGAAGCAAATAAGGAAAAACCTACCTGCAAATGGAAGGGTTTGTGGTTGGTCTTGGAAGCTTTGTCGGTCCTGTTGAAGTGTTTATTTTGGCCCCGAGTTCTGTGCTAGGTGGCCGGCCCATTTCGTCATCTGTCTGAATGCATGTTCTGGAGGGTTACATCTCAGCCTCTCTTGAATGGTGATTGGTTGCCCATGAAGGGAAAATGCTATGTCATTGATGGAGATAGCCCGTTAGGAAAGAAAGACCCTCCATACCTGGTGACCGTGGGGAGGGCTTGTGTGGGTGCAGGATTCTTCTCCCTACCTCTCAGAAACACTGAGGAAGGTAAGGAGGGACCCCTGGCACGGTGTCTGCTGGGTGCCCTCCACATAGTCCTTATTCTGAACTGGCTTGGGCAAAGCAGTTGCTTGATTGCTCTGCTCTGTGGCCTTCTCATCCACCTCGCCGCTTCACCTCCAGTTTACTGTAGAGAATTTGCCATTAGTTAGATATGGTTAAGACAGGCTTCTACCTCTGTGAACGGTGGGCATAGGTTTTTGGTTTTTGGTTTTGTTTTTTTAAAGATTTATTTATTTATTTTTTATGTGACAGAGATCACAAGCAGGCAGAGAGGCAGGCAGAGAGAGAGGGGGAAGCAGGCTCCCTGCTGAGCAGAGAGCCTGACTCAGGGCTCGATCCCAGGACCCTGAGATCATGACCTGAGCCGAAAGCAGAGGCTTTAACCCACTGAGCCACCCAGGCGCCCCTGGGCATAGGTTTTTTTGGTTGTTTGTTTTTTTTAAAAGCAATATAAGTACTTTGGCCTGGAAACCTGGGATTTCTGTGGGAAATTTAGTGCTTGTAAGATACAATTTAGCGTTTGTTTTTTGAAGGTGGTCTGCGGACTAATATTTAGTGTTCTGAAGGGTGCTTCAGCACAACACCCCCCGCCGCCCCCGCCGTCCACTGTTGGTGAACATCTCTTTACTGCCACACACGCAAACTCTCATTTCTTCCAAGAGGGCTTGGCTGCTTGGCACTTCCTGAAAGGATGCCAGGCTCCACTGCTTGGGGGACGTCGTGCTCGTTGGCAGATTGTGTTGGTATTTTATGGGGAGCACTAGGGGAAGCATTACATCAAGGGGAAAAAAATTAATACATCAAGGGGGAAAAAACAGAGGCTCCTGATTTAGATCTTCTTGTGTTGGTTTCAAGTCCTTAGAAATCTTGTAGGTGTTCACTTAATTTCTTCAAGAGGGCGGCCTGGGTGGCTCAGATGGTTAAGCGTCTCCCTTTGGCTTGGGTCATGATCCCAGGGTCCTGGGATCGAGTCCTGCAGTAGGCTCCCTGCTTAGCAGGGAACCTGCTTCTCCCTCTGCCTGCCGCTCCTCCCCCTGCTTGTGTGCTCTCTCTCTCTGTCTCTGACAAATGAAATCTTAAAAAAAAAATTTCTTCAAGAGCAAACAGATATTTGTATGCATATATATGCATTCATAGTTATGCATACATGTATGCGTAAGTACACATATACATAAACATACATACATGTTTATGTGTATAAATCCACGTGGCCCCTGCTACATGGTATGTGGTCATAGTCAAGCGAGTCCTTGGTAGTTTGTTTGAAGGTGTAGCCAGGGGGGTGTGCTGCCAGTCATCTCTCCCTTTCTGACTCAGATTCTGAGAATTGGAAAAAACTTGGAGCATATCCAATAGAATCTTCAGCTTAAGTATAAAAATTGCATCTCTCCAAGGTGCTCCAATCATTCCTCCTGGTGTGGGATCTGGAGGGTGGGGGGTGTGGAGGCCTTTTGCCTCAGGGGCAGTGGTTCAGAAAAGGTTACTGAGCCCCAGTTTGTGCAAGCCTTTGTGGGACTGTAAGCATGAGAAGCGGGTTGCCCCACTTCTGGAGGAGCTGAGTAGGAAGTGCTTGAGAGAGTAGCTTCAGTAGCGTCAAGTAGGAAGAGCTGAATGTTGCAGAGGGACTCCAGGGACTTAGGGCAGAGGCTTCCCGGGGATTAGGAAGGAAGACTTTCTGGGTCTGCTTGTGGTCTGGACAGATACCATGGTGGACTGTTGCTGAAAGGAACAGCTTGTGAGTCAAAGAGTTCTTTATTTATTACGTTGAGGTAAAATCCTTAATTTGTTGTGGTTGTAGTAGCTTGGTGGTTCCAAGCTTGGTCTCAGAGTTAGACCTTGGTTTGAGTCTTGGTTCTGCTTTTGCTATTAGCTCTTGGACCTTGGGCATATTCTTTAACATTTCTGAGCCTCAGTTTTTTTGTTTTTGTTTTTGTTTTTGTTTTGGTCTATAAAGTGAGGACAACATTACCAACTTCACTGGGTTATTGTAAAGATTGAATGAAATAATACTTAAAGTACACAGAATAGTGGTGGGCTTGCGGGAAATACAAATGTTAGCTGATTTTGGAGTGCCTGGGTGAACTATTTGGTTAAATGTTCGACTCTTGCTTTCGGCTCAGGTCATGATCTCAGGGTTCTGAGATTGAGTCCTCAGCAGGCTCTGCGCTCAGCAGGGAGTTTTCTCCCTCCCCTGCCCTCCTTGTGCACTGTCTCTCTCTCTCATATAAAAAATAAATAAATCTTGGGGCGCCTGGGTGGCTCAGTGGGTTAAGCCGCTGCCTTTGGCTCAGGTCATGATCCCAGGTCCTGGGTTCGAGCCCCACATCGGGCTTTCTGCTCAGCAGGGAGCCTGCTTCCTCCTCTCTCTCTGCCTGCCTCTCTGCTTACTTGTGATTTCTCTCTGTCAAATAAATAAATAAAATCTTTTAAAAAAATAAATAAATCTTTTAAAAATAATGTTATTAACTGGTTTTATTATTATTTTAACTTTTTTTTTTTTTTTTTAGATTTTATTTATTTCTCAGAGAGAGAGAGCACAAGCAGGGGAAGCAGCAGGCAGAGTAGGCAGAGAGAGAAGCATGCTCCCCACTGAACAAGGAGCCTGATGCAGGACTCGATCCTAGGACTCTGGAATCATGACCGGAGCTGAAGGCAGATGCTTAACTGATTGAGCCACACAGGTGCCCCGGTTCCTGCTTTTATATGGAAACCTCACATATTTAAAGAGAATTATGCTTTCTTTTTATCTTCTCTTTTCAGTCTAAAGTTTTCCTTTTGGGTGATTTTGTCTTCCAAATATTTGTGTGTATTATGTATAACGTAGTGGTTTTCAACCAGGGCAGTTCTGCTCCCCACAGGGACATTTGGCAGTTTTTGGAGATATTTTTGGTTGTTACAACTGGAAGGCTGCTCCTGGCATCTTGTGGGTAGAGCCCAGGGTTACCATTAAACATCCTGTAGTGTACCAGACAACTCCCTTGCACAAAGACTATTGCCCAGAACGTCGACAGCATGGATGTTGAAACCCCCGGCATATGAGAATTAATTATTATGCATTTTCTTTTCTTTCCCCCTATCTGTAGTGGTTGGGAATAGTGTATGGACCAAGAAAGCTGCACAGGGATTCAGAAGGGGATGAGACACAAGTCACACTCTGTGACTTCAGGCAAACAAGCCGGTCTCTTTAAGTAAAACTGCCTCCTTCCAGTGCAGAGCAATTGTATGCAATGAGAAGATTTTGAACCCGTAAGAAAGATGATCCTAGAATGGCTTTTACTAATTACACAACCACATGTGTGGTTTCTGCTTCATTCTGAGAAACACAGACAATTATGTTTCATTCTACTCTTGCTGTTCGTGAGGAGGAAGTAAATATTTTGTTTTCCTTCTGCGTTCCTGCAGGTAGAAAGCCAAGGCATAGTTAGGTGAGGGAGCTGGGGGAGCTGGAAGGAGGCTGCAGCCAGCTCCCGCTCGGAGGGCTTGTTCTCCCATTTAACTGCGCAATAGACTTGGCTGTTCCTCGTCATACCGGAAAGCAGCTGTCTGCAGCGCCCCTGTCCCTGGATTTCCTGTGGACTGTGTCTTGCAGGGTTAGTTTGAGTTCACAGTTTATGAGTAAGGTGAGGTCCACATGGAAAGAATTCCATGAGGGTAATTGTTTAAAGTGGGACTAGGGAAAGATGGACTTGGGCAGGAGCACTGGTTCAGCGGTTGGAACGCTCTTGCCCATCCCTGAGCCAATCTGGTGACCAAGCCTCACTGTCTTCCCCTGTGAAATTGGAGAGAGGGGTTTTGTGGGCCCACGGGAGTGCCGCACATGGCTTTAGCGGATGAGATTCTGAAAAGGGTGGGGTAAATGGAGTTTTAATCGAAAGAATTCCTTAAAATGTGTGGCGGAAATGCTACGTAGAAGTTCTTTGAAAGGAAAATATCTTTTGGTGAACTGATGTGCTGTTTTGGGGCTAAATCTAGCTGTTCATAAATTGCATCTTCTAGAGGGAGAATTGTAAGGGAAAACTTTCTCCTCTACTCTCAACACCTGTGACCCCAGATGTGTGGGATTTTTTTCCCCCTACAGAGCAGTTCTCCATTTCGCAGCGAGATCCGGCTGGGTGTACTACAGACTGAACTCCATTCTGACGCTGTCTACATGGAAAGACTGCAGATCCCACTGGGTAAGGGCTCAGTCCCACAAGACTGCTGCCCGCTTCGGACAAATCCCAGTTGCAAGTTCAGGCCTCTTGTACTTCTGACCCACTGGTTTATAAATCGGGGGTTCCCACCATCTCCTCCTCGGGTCTGCTAATTTGCTAGAATGACTCACAAAGCTCAGGGAAACCCTGTATTCACCAGTTTATTGTAAAGAATATTACAGAGGGCACAGTTGAACACACTCAGAGGTATATAGGGCCAGGTCCTGCAGGGTCCGGAAGCAGAAGCTTCTGCCCTCTGGAACAAGGCAGGGTGTGCACCACCCTTCCCGCGCGTGTGTTCATTCACCCGCCTGGAAGTTCTCTCCTTGTGCAAGAGTTTTAATAGGGTTTAATCTCCAGGCAGCCTCCTTCCCTTCCCCAGTCAGCAGCCTGCTAATGACTCGGTGTTTCTCATGACTAGCCCAATCCTGACGTTGTTTAGGGACCCCATCCGACGTCACCTCATCAGCATAAATTCCAGTGTAATTGAAAGGGGCTTCTTAGGAATAAATTTTAGGAGAACGCCTCCTATTATTTTGGAACTTCCAAGGATTTTAGGAGCTCTGTGCCAGAAATCGGGGACAAGGGCCAAATGCATTTCTTACTATACTGCATGGATGCACCTGTAATCTGGCCTGAGACTCACAGTTACTGATCAGTAACTAGATTTGGGGAAGCCTGATGACTCTATCAAGGATAGTTGATTGAATATTGTCTCATGGATTGGGAACCAGCCCTCTTGTGCCTCTGTTGACTGTTAGTTTGCTATCATATGTTGATTATTGGGTACCCAAAATGAGATACTCCTCTTTGAAAGACAGATGCCAGGAATCCTAATTGTCTGCCTTCAGATCTGCTGTTGCTTGGAAGCTATAAAATACTATTCCAGATGGAACCGTGCACCGTCTTTTTTTTTTTTAAGTAAGCTTTTAATTTTGAGATTGTTGTGGATTCACATGAAGTTGTAATAAATAATACTGAGAAAGCCTGTGTACACACTTCACACAATCCCCTCCTCCCCATGGAACATCTGGAAAAACTGTAGTAGAATGTCACAGCCAGGAAATGGACACGGATGAGAGTGAAGGTATGAGCCTCCGTTACCACGAGTCTTCCTCAGTTTGCCTTTTCTCAGCCACACCATCGTCTTCCTCACACCATCAGCTCCTTAACCCTTGGCAATCACTAATCTGTTCTCCATCCCTACAATTTTGTCACTTGAAGAATGTAAGTGGAATCATATAGTAAGTTACTTTTTGCAGTGGACGTTTTTCATTCAGCATGGTCTTCTGAAGATCTCAGTTTTTCTCAGGTTTTTTCCTTTTTATTGCTGAATAGTATCCTATGGTATGGAAGTATTACAGTTTTTTTTAACCATTCACCTGTTGAAAGACATCTGGATTGTTTCCTTTTTTTTTTTTTTTTTTGCGCCATTATGAATAAAGCTGCTGTAAACATTTGTGTACAGGTTTTTATGTGAACATAAGTCTTTCCTTGGGATAAATGCCCAGGAGTATAGGCGCTGGGCTATATGGAGTTTGAATACTGAGGAAACTGCCGAAGTGTTTTCCAGTGTGGCCTTAACCATTTTATATTCCCACCAGCAATGTGTAAGTGATTCAGGTTCTCTACACCCTTGCCAACATTTGGTGGTGTCACTTTTTTTTCCCGACGGGCTTTAAAATGTGTTACTTTTTCTAAAATCAACATTTTAATAACTTGGCTAAGCCTGTGCAGCTGGTGGCACTGAGGCATCCTCCTGGCCTCTGGCCCTGCCGACCAGCTGCAGAGTCTGCGGGGCTGTTTCTGGATGAGTCCCAAGGGTATTGGCTAACAGGCAGCAGCTCAAGGTTACCGTCCCACCCCTGTCCCCCCAGATGTCACATTTTGGAAAAGCCCCATCTTGGTAACACTTTCTTGCAGAACGTGATGTTCTCCGATTTGGGGGGACGGGCTAAAATTTCCTTGGTTGTTGCCAGGGGTTGGGGATGCTAACAATGTGAAGGCCACTGACGGCCTTCAGAAGGAGGAGGGAGGAGGCGAAATGGTGCTGGAGCAGTCATACAAAGTCAACTGGTTGAGAACCAGAACACTGGTTGAGTATGGCCTGGGTTCAGAGGACGAACAGGAAACTCAGGAGTGCCCTCCTGTCCCCCCAGGAGGGGACAGAGCCCACGGCCCACTGTGCTCTGAGTGGCATTCCTCACACACCTCGATGCCGCAAGGAGCTGCAGGCCAGACAAGGCAGCTGCCGCATGGGCACCTGCACCGCTGGGGGCGGGGACCATGCCGGGATGGTGCCCACGGCAGCCTGGGCCTGACCCAGGCCTCCATGCAGGGTGGCGGGGGGCGCAGGAAGCGTAGACAAGCCACAACTGGGGGATGCAGGCCTTAGGCTGCAGCAGGTGGCTGTCACCGGAGGAGTCACTGCAGGAGCCCGAGGAGTCCGAGTAGGATGTTCATGTTGAGAGGCAGGAGGAAGAACTCCACGGAGGACCGGTCCCAGGCTAGGGGGTGCCTCCTTGGGGCTTGCAGCCTCTGTGCTTTGTGCTACGCCTGGGCTGCTCCTCGTGCCCTCCGACCGCCGTGCTCAGGGTTTCTAGTTTTAGCTGTCCTGATTGTACTGTCTTGTTTAATTTGCATATTCCTAATGGCTGATGAAGGCCAACATCCTTCCCTCTGCCTGTTTACCATCAGCACCACTTCCTCTGACATCTTTTGATCATTGACTACTAGGATTGTTTTTAAGCTTAAGTTTTGAGAGTTCTTTATGTGTTCCGGTCCTTACGTGTCAGACATGTGGATGGCTGATATTGTATCCCACACTAAAGCTTGTCTTTTTGTGTTCTCTCTCTCTCTCTCTCTTTTTTAAGTAAGCTCCATGCCCAACATGGGGCTTGAACTCATGACTTTGAAATCAAGAGTCACCTGCTCTACCAGCTGAGCCAGCCAGGCGCCCAGTCTTGTCGTTCCCTTAACATGGTCTTTTGCAGAGCAAAAGATTATACTTTTAATGAAATATAATTTATCAAATTTGTCTCTTATGGCTTGTGATTTTGTGTTGAGTCTAAGATCTCTTTGCCTAGTTTTAGATTTTGAAGATTTTCAGTGTTGTTTTCTGAAGGTGTTATAGTTTCACATTTGACTTTGTATGACTGCTCCAGCACCATTTCTTGAAAGGCCATTTCTTCCATCAAATTGCTTTTGTACCTTTGTAAAAAATCAGTTGGGCGCATTTGTGTGGGTCTCTTTCTGGGACCTTTCTTTGGTTCCCCTGATCCATATGTTTGTCCCCTTGCCAGTACCACAGACTTGATTATTGTACCTATAATTGTGTAGACTGATACCTTCAGCTTTATTCTTACTTTTCATGATTGTTTTAGCTGTTCTGATTACTTTGCCTTTCTGTATAAATTTTAGAATAATCTTGTCTTTATCGACACAAAAATTCCCAAGATTTTGACAGGAACTGTGTTAAACCTATATGTCAATTTGGGGAGAATTGTCATCTTTACTGAGTCCTCTAAGCCATAAACATAGTATATATCTCCATTTATTTGGATCTTCTTTACTTTCTTTCACCAGATTTGTGTAGTTTCCAGCATACAAGTCCCGTAAACACTTTGTTAGATTTACACGTAAATATTTTACTTTTTCTAGCAATTGTCAGTGGTATAGTATTTTTTTTTTTAAGATTTTATTTATTTGACAGACAGAGATCACAAGTAGGCAGAGAGACAGGCAGAGACAGAGAGAGGAGGAAGCAGGCTCCTCGCTGAGCAGAGAGCCTGATGTGGGGCTTGATCCCAGGACCCTGAGATCATGACCTGAGCCGAAGGCAGAGGCTTAACCCACTGAGCCACCCAGGCGCCCCAGTGGTATAGTATTTTTAATGTCAGTCTCCAATGCTAGTATATAGAAATATGGTTCATTTTTAACATGTTTATCCTCTACCTATGCTGAATATACTTATTAGCTCTAGGTGTCTTTTTGTACATTCTTTGGGATTCTCTATGTAGATAATCAATCACATCATCTGTGAAAAGGAATAGTATTATTTCTTCTTTCCAAACTTTATATCTTGTATTCCCTTCTCCTTGACACATTGGCTAGAGCTTCTAGCACCATGCTAAGTATGCAACGAGAGCAAACTGCCTGGCCTTGTTCCTTCTTTTAGGGAGAAAGTGTCCAGTGTTTTGGTGCTAAGTGTAATGTTAGCTGTATGTTGTTTTTGATTTTGTTTTTTTCCAGATGCTTTCATCAATGAGAAAGTTCCCTTCTATTCCTATTTGTCTTATTTCTTAGGTACATCTCTAAAGAAATTAAAATCGCATTGTGTACATTTTAAATTTTTTCCTTAATATGAGCATTTCCTCATGTAATTAAATAATTATTTAAAATTTTTTTTTTTAAAGATAATGATTTTTTTTTTAAAGATTTTATTTATTTATTTGACAGAGAGAGATCACAAGTAGATGGAGAGGCAGGCAGAGAGAGAGAGAGGGAAGCAGGATCTCCGCTGAGCAGAGAACCCGATGTGGGACTCGATCCCAGGACCCTGAGATCATGACCTGAGCCAAAGGCAGCGGCTTGACCCACTGAGCCACCCAGGCGCCCAATTATTTAAATTTTTAAAAAAGATTTTTTTTATTTGACAGAGAGAGACACAGCGAGAGAGGGAACACAAGCAGTGGGAGAGGGAGAGGGAGGAGCAGGGAGCCCTATGCAGGGCTCCATCCCGGAACCCTGGGATCATGACCTGAGCCGAAGGCAGACGCTTAACACCCAGGTGCCCCTATTTTAAAATATTTTTAATGTCTTTATGGTATCATAAGGATCTTTCACAGGCTATTTAATGAGAGCAGTTTTTTTGCTATTTAAATTGTGTTACAGTGCCGGGGCGCCTGGGTGGCTCAGTGGGTTAAAGCCTCTGCTTTTGGCTCAGGTCATGATCCCAGCGTGGGATCGAGCCCCACATCGGGCTCTCTGCTCTGCAGAGAGCCTGCTTCCTCCTCTCTCTGCCTGCCTCCCTGCCTGCTTGTGATCTCTCTCTCTGTCAAATAAGTAAATAAAATCTTAAAAAAAAAAAAATTGTGTTACAGTGCCTTGATTTGTATTTTTTCTAATATAAATTTCGTATATTTAAAAAAAACACACATGGTGTGAAAATCAGAGGGAACAAAAAGGGTTTACGAATTGTGTCTCTTTCACTTTCCCATCCTCCCTTTCCCATGAAGCAATCAGTGTTACTAGTTTGTTGAGTTTCTTCTCAGGGCTCTTTTTTCCACAAACAAGCAAATACAGGGGCGCCTGGGTGGCTAAGTTGGTTAGCTGGTTAAGCGTCTGCCTTTGGCTTAAGTCATGATCCTGGAGTCCCAGGATCAAGCCCCACATCGTGCACCCCACTTACCAGGGAGTCTGCTTCTCCCTCTGCCCCTCCCGCCGCTTTTGCTTGCTCTCTTACTCTCAAATAAATAAAATCCTTAAAAAAAAAATACATATGCACATTTTTCTTTTTAATTTCACTCAAGATATCATGGAGGTGACTTATATCAGTATATAAGAATTCTCCTCATTAATTTTAAGTCTACAAATTGTTCTGATGTATATCCAATATCTGTACATCTAACATTTATATGTGACATGTATATAATATTAGAAATTTATTTTAGCACACTTATTGTTTCTAGATACTGAAATTGTTATGATACTTTGAAGCTAAAAATGTATTGATTGAGATTTGCTCCTTGATTAAAAGTGTAGGTCTTGGGGCGCCTGGGTGGCTCATTCATTAAGTGTCTGCCTTCGGCTCAGGTCATGATCCCAGGGTCCTGAGATGGAGCCCCACATCGGGCTCCCTGCCCAGCGGGAAGCCTGCTTCTCCCTCTCCCACTCCCTCTGCTTGTGTTTCCTTCTCCTGCTGTGTCTCTGTCAAATAAATAAATAAATAAATAAATAAATAAAATCTTTAAAAATAAAAAGTGTAGGTCTTTAGCTTGTATTCTTTCCTTCACTGCCCTTGTTTGAGACATAGTTTGCCTTTCTTAGTGAGGAATGGGTCAGGTGTTGTGTTACAGAGTTACAGAAGGGATGAGCTTACTTCTTGGGGGGCTGTGGAGGAAAGTGCATTAGACATTTAAGGAGGCAGTCTTTAAGGAATTCTCAGATTGAAGGGCCTAATGGTATAAACTGCTAAAACATGATAAATACAGTAACATAAAAAATGCGTGAAACATAAAAGTAGTGCTTAAAAGATTATAAAATGAACACCTGTGTGACCCCATCCGAGTCAGGAAGTAGAACACTCTTGTACCTACAGGGCCTCCTCTGGCTACGACTCCCTCCTCTGCCCCTGCTGGTAGCCACTTTCCTGACCAGTACAGTATTTGTGTTGATGTCTTTATAGCTTTATGACCCAATTATGTATTCCTCAACAGTGCAGTAAAATTGTGCCTGGTTTTGGATGTTTTCCCCTGGCGTTTTTAGATAATCTGACCTTCTGTATCCCCAAGAGTGGTCTTGAGGAGGAAGAGTCCAAGAGGATGTGTAGGAAGTGAAGGGGTAAGGAATCCACACCTCTTGTCTTAATGAAGTTTGGGGTCATCAGTCTTACTATATTTTTAGGTGAATTTGAAATCTTTTTCATACCACGTGATGGAGCTGTGTCTTCACTGTTGCCAGGATTCTGGAACTAGCTCTGGTTGGTTCTTTGAAGTCCTGCTTCTGAATCAGCCTTTGCTGTGACCAGGGGATGGTCCAGCCTGGAGTTCTCTTTATGTGTCCATTCCGTTCCTGCTGTATTCCTCTGCAGGGCATTTTTAACTAACTGTGTTCATGCTTAAGTGCCCCTGTGGATTGCAGAAGAAAAAAAATTCTAAGATTCCTTCTTTTTGTTTTGTTTTTTTTTCTTTCCTAAAATGTAAAAAGATAGGGAGTTTAATCATCGACTTTATTCATAAATGTCTGTTCCTCCTCTCTCCCTTTAGCCACTTCAAAAGCTTGAGCAAATCAAGAGTTTTCCTTTTTCTGTGCAGAGCCCATTGCATTTGCTAGAAAGATAGGTGGAAAGTGGCACTGTGGTCTGGATCATGCCTGATTTTTTAAAAATTTTTTATTTTTTAATTAACATATAATGTATTATTAGCCACAGGAATACAGGTCTTTGAATTGCCAGGTTTACACACTTCACAGCACTCAGCATAGCACATACCCTCCCCAATGTCTGTAACCCAGCCACCCTTTCCTTAGCCCCCTTCCCCCAGCAACCTTCAGTTTGTATCCTGAGATCAAGAGTCTCTTATGGTTTGTCTCCCTCCCGATCGCATCTTGTTTCATTTCTTCCTTCCCTACCGCCCAAACCCCCCATGTTGCCTCTCAAATTCCTCATATCAGGAAGATAATATGATAATTATCTCTATGATGGACTTATTTTGCTCAGCATAATACCTTCTAGTTCTATCCACGTCACTGCAAATGGCAAAATTTCATTTCTTTCGATAGCTGCATAGTATTCCACTGTATATATACACAACACATCTTCTTTATCCATTCATCTGTTGATGGTCATCTAGGTTCTTCCCATAGTTTGGCTATTATGGACATTGCTGCTATAAACATTCGGGTGCATGTGCCCCTTCAGATCACTACATTTGTATCTTTAGGGTAAATAACCCAGTAGTGTGATTACTGGGTCGTACGTAGGATAGCTCTATTTTCAACTTTTTGAGGAACCTCCATACTGTTTTCCAGAGTGGCTGCACCAGCTTGCATTCCCACCAACAGTGTAGGAGGGTTCCCCTTTCTCCGCATCGTCGCCAGCATCTTTCGTTTCCTGACTTGTTAATTTTAGCCATTCTGACTGGTGTGAGGTGGTATCTCATTGTGGTTTTGATTTGTATTTCCCTGATGCTGAGTGATGTAGAGCGCTTTTTCATTTGTCTGCACCATCTGGATGTCTTCTTTGCAGAAATGTCTGTTCATGTCTTCTGCCCATTTCTTGATTGGATTATTTGTTCTTTGGGTGTTGAGTATGATAAGTTCGTTATAGATTTTGGATACTAGTCCTTTATCTGATATCTTGTTTGCAAATATCTTCTCCCATTCTGTCAGTTGTCTTTTGGTTTTGTTGACTGTTTCCTTTGCTGTGCAAAAGCTTTTGATCTTGATGAAGTCCCAATAGTTCATTTTTGCCCTTGCTTCCCTTGCCTTTGGTGATGTTCCTAGGAAGAAGTTGCTGCGGCTGAGGTCGAAGAGGTTGCTGCCTGTGTTCTCCTCGAGGATTTTGATGGATTCCTTTCTCACATTGAGGTCCTTCATCCATTTTGAGTCTATTTTTGTGTGTGATGTAAGGATATGGTCCAGTTTCATTTTTTGCACGTGGCTGTCCAATTTTCCCAACACTATTTGTTGAAGAGGCTGTCTTTATTCCATTGAACATTCTTTCCTGCTTTGTCGAAGATGAGTTGACCATAGAGTTGAGGGTCTATTTCTGGGCTCTCTATTCTGTTCCATTGATCTATGTGTCTGTTTTTGTGCCAGTACCACACTGTCTTAATGATGACACAGCTTTGTAATAGAGCTTGAAGTCCGGAATTGTGATGCCACCAACTTTGGCTTTCTTTTTCAACATTCCTCTGGCTATTCTAGGTCTTTTCTGGTTCCATATAAATTTTAGGATTATTTGTTCCATTTCTTTGAAAAAGATTGATGGTATTTTGATAGGATTGCATTACATTTGTAGATTGCTTTAGGTAGTGTAGACATTTTCACAATATTTGTTCCTCCAATCCATGAGCACAGAACATTTTTCCATTTCTTTGTGTCTTCCTCAATTTCTTTCATGAGTACTTTATAGTTTTCTGAGTACAGATGCTTTGCCTCTTTGGCTGGGTTTATTTCTAGGTATCTTATGATTTTGAGTGCAATTGTAAATGGGATCGACTCCTTAATTTCTCTTTCTTCTGTCTTGTTGGTTTATAGAAATGCAACTGATTTCTGTGCATTGATTTTATATCCTGACACTTTACTGAATTCCTATACGAGTTCTGCCAGATTTGAAGTGGAGTCTTTTGGGTTTTCCACATAAAGTATCATATCATCTGCAAAGAATGAGAGTTTGACTTCTTCTCTACTGATTCGGATGCCTTTTATTTCGTTTTGTTGTCTGATTGCTGAGGTTAGGACTTCTAGTACTGTGTTGAATAGCAGTGATGTTAGTGGACATCCATTCCATGATCCTGAACTTAGGGGAAGAGCTCTGTTTTTCCCCATTGAGATTGATATTCGCTGTGGGTTTTTCATAGATGGCTTTGATGATACTGAGGTATGTGCCCTCTATCCCTGCACTTTCAAGAGTTTTGATCAGGAAAGGAAGGGGTACTTTGTAAAATGCTTTCTCAGCATCTGTTGACAGTATCATATGGTTCTTGATCTTTCTTTTATTAATGTATCATATCACATTGATTTTTTTTTGCAGATGTTGAACCAGCCCTGCAGCCCTGGAATAAATCCCACTTGGTTGTGGTGAATAATCCTTTTAATGTACTATTGGATCCTATTGGCTAGTATTTTGGTGAGAATTTTTGTATCCGTGTTTATCAAGGATATTTGTCTGTAATTCTTGTTTTTGATGGGGTCGTTGTCTGGTTTTGGGATCAAGTAATGCTGGCCTCATGAAATGAGTTTGGAAGTTTTCCTTCCATTTCTATTTTTTGGAACAGTTTCAGGAGAATAGGAATTCTTCTTTAAATGCTTGGTAGAGGGCGCCTGGGTGGCTCAGTCAGTTAAGCCTCTGCTTTCGGCTCAGGTCATGATCTCAAGAGTCCTGGGATCCAGGCCCACATCAGGCTCTCTGCTCGTCAGGGAGCCTGCTTCCCCACCTTCTCTCTCTGCCTGCCTCTCTGCTACTTGTGACCTCTCTCTCTCTCTGTGTCAATTATATAAATAAAAAAAAAATCTTAAAAAAATTTTTTTTTCTTAAATGCTTGCAGACTTCCCCTGGGAAGCCATCTGGCCCTGGGCTCTTGTTTGTTGGGAGATTTTTTTTTTTTTTAAAGATTTTATTTATTTATTTGACAGAGAGAAATCACAAGTAAGCAGAGAGGCAGGCAGAGAGAGAGGAGGAAGCAGGCTCCCCGCTGAGCAGAAAGCCCGATGTGGGGCTCGAACCCAGGACCTGGGATCATGACCTGAGCCGAAGGCAGCGGCTTAACCCACTGAGCCACCCAGGCGCCCTGTTGGGAGATTTTTGATGACTGCTTTAATCTCCTTACTGGTTATTGGTCTGCTCAGGTTTTCTGTTTCTTCCTGGTTCAGTTTTGGTAGTTTATATGTCTCTAGGAATGCATCCATTTCTTCCAAATTGTCAAATTTGCTGACATATAGTTGCTCATAATATGTTCTTATAATTGTTTGTGTTCCTTTGGTGTTGGTTGTGATCTCTCCTCTTTCATTCATGATTTTATTTATTTGGGTCCTTTCTTTTTTCTTTTTGATAAGTCTGGACAGGGGTTTATCAATCTTATTAATTCTTCCAAAGAACCAGCTCCTAGTTTTGTTGATTTCTTCTGTTGGTTTTGTTTGTTTGTTTCTATTTCATTGATTTCTGTTCTGTTCTTTATTATAATTTCTCTTCTCCTGCTGGGTTTAGGCTTTCTTTGTTCTTTCTCCAGCTCCTTTAGATATAAGGTTAAACTGTGTACTTGAGACTTTTCTTGTTTCTTGAGAAAGGCTTGTATCGCTATATACTTTCCTCTCAGGACCGCCTTTGCTGTGTCCCACAGATTTTGAACAGTTTGTGTTTTCATTATCATTTGTTTCCATGAATTTTTTCAATTCTTCTTTAATTTCCTGGTTGACCCATTCATTCTTTAGAAAGATGTTGTTTAGTCTCCATGTATTTGGGTTCTTTCCAAATTTCCTCCTGTGATTGAGTTCTAGCTTCAGAGCATTGTGGTCTGAAAATATGCAGGGAATGATCCCAATCTTTTGATACCGGTTGAGACCTGATTTGTGACCCAGGATGTGATCTATTTTGGAGAATGTTCCATGTGCACTAGAGAAGAATGTGTATTGTTGCTTTGGGATGGAATGTTCTGAATATCTCTGTGATGTCCATCTGGTCCAGTCTGTCATTTAAAGCCTTTATTTTCTTGTTGATCTTTTGCTTGGATGATCTGTCATTTCAGTGAGGTGGGTGTTAAAATCCCTACTATTATTGTATTATTGTCTATGTGTTTCTTTGATTTTGTTATTAATTGGTTTATATAGTTGGCTGCGCCCATGTTAGGGGCATAGATATTTAAAAGTGTTAGATCTTCTTGCTGGACAGACCCTTTGAGTAGGATATAGTGTCCTTCCTCATCTCTTATTATAGTCTTTGGCTTAAAATCTAATTGATCTGATATAAGGATTGCCACCCCAGCTTTCTTCTGATGTCCATTAGCATGGTAAATTGTTTTCCACCCCCTCACTTTACATCTGGAGGTGTCTTTGGGTCTAAAATGAGTTTCTTGTAGGCAGCATATTGATGGGTTTTGTTTTTTTATCCATTCTGATACCCTGTGTCTTTTTTTTTTTTTTTTAAAGATTTTATTTATTTATTTGAAAGAGAGACAGTGAGAGAGAGCATGAGCGAGGAGAAGGTCAGAGAGAGAAGCAGACTCCCCGAGGAGCTGGGAGCCCGATGCAGGACTCGATCCTGGGACTCCGGGATCATGACCTGAGCCGAAGGCAGTCGTCCAACCAACTGAGCCACCCAGGCGTCCCCCCTCTGTCTTTTGATTGGGGCATTTAGCCCATTTACATTCAGGGTAACTATTCAGAGATATGAATTTAGTGCCATTGTATTGCCTGTAAGGTGACTGTTACTGTATATTGTCTCTGTTCCTTTCTGGTCTACTACTTTTAGGCTCTCTCTTTGCCTAGAAGACCGCTTTCAATATTTCCTTTAGGGCTGGTTTGTCCTGGAAGCTTTTTATCTGTCCTTCTATTTTCAGTGACAGCCGAGCTGGATATAGTATTCTTGGCTGCATGTTTTTTCATTTAGTGCTCTGAATATATCATGCCAGCTCTTTCTGGCCTGCCAGGTCTCTGTGGATAAGTCTGCTGCCAATTTAATATTTTTACCATTGTATGTTACAGACTTCTTGTCCCAGGCTGCTTTCAGGATTTTCTCTTTGTCACTAAGACTTGTGAGTTTTACTATTAGATGACAGGATGCGGACCTATTTTTATTGATTTTGAGGGGGATTCACTGTGCCTCCTGGATTTTGATGCTCATTCCCTTTGCCATATTAGGGTAATTCTCTACAATAATTCGCTCCAATATATCTTCTTCCTCCTCTTCTTCTGATTCTAATATTGTTTCATTTTATGGTGTCATTTATCTCTGGAGTTCTCCCCTCGTGGTCCAGTAGTTGTTTGTCTCTCTTTTGCTCAGCTTCTTTATTCTCTGTCATTTGGTCTTCTATATCACTAATTCTCTCTTCTGCCTCATTTATCCTAGCAGTAAGAGCATCCATTTTTTATTGCACCTCATTAATAATTTTGATTTCAGCTTTGTTAGATTTTAGTTCTTTTATTCTCCACAAAGGGCTTTTATTTCTCCAGATAGGGTTTCTCTAATATCTTCCATGCCTTTTTTGAGCCCAGCTAGCACCTTGAGAATCATCATTTTGAACTCTAGATCTGATATTATCGATTAGGTCCCTAGCCTTTGCTACTGCCTCTTGTTCTTTCTTTTGTGGTGAGTTTTTCTGCCTTGTCATTTTATCCAGGTAAGAATATATGAACGAGAGAATAAAATACTAAAAGGATGGCAAGGAACCCAGAAAAATGTGCGTTAACCAAATCAGAAGAAACCCCATATTGTTGGGAGAAAATAGGGGTAAAAAGAAGTCCCCCCCAATTTTTTTTTTTTTTTTTAAAGAAAACATATAAATTAGACTGGTGAATAGAACAGAGCCACCCACTTGATTTTGGGTGTATTTGGTCTCTTACAAGAAACTACCACCCAAAATTTTAAGGAAAGAAAAAGTTACATATATATACAAAAATAAGGGTAAACACGATGAAGGGATGGAATATGACTATAAAGATGAAAATTTTTAAAAATCCTAAAAAAGGAGTTGATAAGTTGGTTGGGAAAAGAATAAAAAAGATAGTGGAGAGAATTTTCTCAGGCTGGAGAGTAGAACAAAGCCCTGTGCTAGATTTAGAGTATATTTTGATCTATTAGAGGAAGTTGTATCCCAAAAGTTTAAAAAAATTTTTTTTCTAGATTTTATTTATGTATTTGAGAGAGAGAAAGAGCATGAGAATGGAGAAGGTCAGAGGGAGAAGCAGACTCCCTATGGACCTGGGAGCCCAATGTGGGACTTGATCCCGGGACTCGCAGAATATGACCTGAGCTGAAGGCAGTTGCTCAACCAACTGAGCCACCCAGGTGCCCTCCCAAAAGTTTTTAGAAGAAAAAACCTTATATGTATACAAAAAAATTAAGTTAGATACAATGAAAGATAAAATAGGACTATAATAATAAAGGTTCAAAAATATTTTTTAAGAAAAGTATTGTTAAGATAAACTAGTTAAAAAACGTTAAAAGAGGAAAGAGTAAAAGTTAAAAAAATTAGTATAAGAAAAAAATAAAATTAAAAAGATTTAATTAACTTTGCAAGACTAAAAAATCATGGGGAGAAAGCCATGAATTTGATGCTTTGCTTTCTCCTCCTCTGGAATTGCGATGTTCTCCTTTTTTTTTTTTTTTTTTTTTTTAAGATTTTATTTATTTATTTGACAGAGAGATCACAAGCAGGCAGAGAGGCAGGCAGAGAGAGAGGAGGAAGCAGGCTCCCCGCTGAGCAGAGAGCCCGACGCGGGGCTCGATCCCAGGACTCTGAGATCATGACCTGAGCCGAAGGCAGCGGCTCAACCCACTGAGCCACCCAGGCGCCCCGCGATGTTCTCCTTGATCAGTGAGCTTGGTCTTGGCTGGATGTTCTTGCTGATCTTTTGGGGGAAGGGCCAGTTGTAGTGATTCTCAAGTGTCTTTGCCCAAGACAGAATTGTACCACCCTTGCCAGGGGCCAGGCTAAGTAATCTGCTGGGTTCTCAGGAGCTTTTGTCACTTTCTGTCCAGCTCTGGAGGACCGGAGTGAAAATGGTGGCCTCCCACCGTCGGTAGGAGCCGAGAGCTCGGGGCCCTGCTACTTGGTGTGCCCCTGGAGAAAAGCTGTCAGTGCCCGTCTCCCTGGTGTCCGGCAGCACTCCGACTCACGCCACCTGTGCCTGAGCGTTTCTGTCTCTGGCATACAGCCCTGTTTGGAGTCTCCGAAACCTGCAGATTCCTGCTGCTCTGCACTTCCGGGGGTGAGGGTGTCTCCCCAGATCTGCCACTTGTGGGGTCCCTGCTCAAAGAGCAGTGGCCCCCACTGTGCTGGGGATCCCAGTTTAAGGTGACCCCGAGCTGAGAGCTCACTCCTCGGCTCCGTCTCTGTAGCCGGCTTCCCCGCTCTAATACCTGCGAGCTCTGCGACACTGAGACACCTCCGATCCTTCTGTGACCCCACGGGACCTGACACCATTCTGTCCCCATAAGGGCTCCACCCCCGCTTAGGCCCTGGAGTGATGTCCCTCAGCGAAGCAGACTTTTAAATGTTTGAATTTTGTGCTCCGTTGCTCTGCACTTGCCGGGAGCCGGCCCCTCCACCCTGCAGTCTATCTTCCCAACACTTCAGATTCACTTCTCCGCCGGTCCTACCTTTCAGAAAGTGGTCGATTTTTCTGTTTCTAGAATTGCTGCTCCTCTTCTCTTTGATCTCCTGTTGGATTTGTTGGTGTTCGGAATGGTTTGATTACTATCTAGCTGAACTCCTGCGACCTGATACCATCTCAGCCTGCTACTCCTCTACCATCTTGACTCCTCCCCCTGCCCGATTATTATTTTTTTTTAACAGAATATTCTGTATCAAGAGGTCATGGAAACAGTTTTGTAGTTGAGTTATTTTCAAACTTTTGTGATGCTACGTAACACCACAACCAAGTTCACATGCAGGGGATTATAAAACCCAGTGAGGTTTCAGGAACAGTGCCCTATGTACGGTTAACTCTGACATGGTTTATTCTGTTCTAATTTCATTAAAAATAATATACTTTTAAATGGTCTGCGGGATCCTGCAGTAGATAACTGCCTGCAGTTAAAAGGTTCCGTGATCTTCTAGAGGAGGTTGTTGAGGCTGGAAGATTAAATGGAGTTCGGCAAACTGGTGTCGGGGTTTGGTTAGGAGCACGGACTCTGCCGAAGCACGGGCTTGGCCTCAGCCCCCAGCTCTGTCGTGGTGCCAGTGTCATGCTTGGGCCTCAGCCTTCTATAAAATGGGAACGGCACTCCCTGCCCTGGGGCTTTGAGGACTAGGTGAGAGAATGTCTGTATGGGAAGCCTGACAGCATCCCTGGTGAAAGCAGCCGCTCTTCCTTGTTTCAGGACTTACTGGATTTTCTCTGACTGCTAGCCCAGTGCTGTCTGTGCAGAGCGCAGCATCTACCGTGACAGTTGTGGGGCAGCGTTCAGTAAGGGAACAGGGGGATGAGCATTGCTCAGTCAATGTGCTCACCCTGTGGGATCAGGTCAGGTGACTGCTGCGGTCTGCGCGGGAAACATTCTGCTGGTTTATTACAGGCGTGGAAACTGCCTAAACCGTCAGGTGGTCGCACTGCCTTCGGTGCAGAAGAGCTGGTGTTCCTCCTCTTGTTCCCGGGCAAGAGGTTGATGCTAGAGGGGGAGGGAGTGAGCGTGTCTGTGTGTTGTGAGATCCACTCAGGGGAAGGCCACAGGACATATTCTCCTGCCTGAGTCTTCTCTCTTCCTCCTCTCATAGTTCGCATTTAAAATCCTTTTCCTCCCTTTCTACCCACCCCCCTTCTAAATAGTGACCAGCTTTTATGTTTGGGATAACAATCTGTCTATAAAAGGAATTGAAGCAAATTTGTACATGAGAATTTAAACAAGAAAATTAAATTCACATAAAGTCCTGCCATGAAGAGAAATCTGTTCATTAACACGCGGTGTTTTTTCGTCCAGTCTGTTTTCATGTGTTAAAAAGAAGGTGGTAATAATACTGTACATTCAAGGACCTTTGTAATGAAATTAAAAACTGAACTGGTCAGATAGCTCTAGATGAGTAAGGTGGCAGGAGGGAGAAGGGACAGAGTTGAGTGGGGGAGACAGTGACCTCCTACTGCTTCTGAGACTGAGGAGTGACCTCCAATTTCATCTGCCCTCTCGGGTATTCTGGAAGAAATAAGAAATTGACTTTAAAATGCTGATATTTCTCCCTTGTTTGGCATGCACCCCTGAGGTCAGAAGAGCCGGTCGTTATGGGTGTTAGGCTGCTGAAATTAATACCCCATCAGATTGGTGGTAGAGTTGTTGTTTGTTGTGGAATATGATAGCTGAATTGTTCCTAATGGTTCTGCCAGGCATATGTGTGCCAGCCAGTGCTTTCCAGCTGCTTTGGTTACCTCGACCAATGGTCCCACCCCAGTCCCGACAAGAACCTGTGCGTGAGGCAGGGAGTCACGTACCTTCCACCGCAGCTCCTGGATCACACATGTGCTCTGGAAATGGTGACCTGACCTGAAGCCGGTCCGTTTTCTCTTTTCCCTACAGACTTTGAAGCCAGCTTCATAAGGCTGTTGGACAAAATAACTAATGGTTCTCGGATTGAAATAAACCAAACAGGTAAGCTCTCTTTTTTCCGGTTCCTGAAAGGATCCACATGTACTAAAATATTCCTCTACTTCTCATGCCTTTTGACTATATATATACTCAGGTGCGAAGAACCAGTTTTCTGTCTGTGATACAGTTGTGCTGAGATGTATGTGAAATTTCCAAATGTAAGGGGTGTGCACTTGAAGTCAGAAGGCTGGAAATTCAGATCAACAAATAAGCACCTCCCCTTTTCAGCAACAAAAATATTTTACACCTAAAATTTATGCACAACTTTTCAGAGTCTGTTTATTTATTTTGTTCCAATAAAATTTTATAGCATACTCTGTGAGGTAGTCGTATGTGCTGAATTATTATTATTTCTTTAATTTGTCTTTTAAAATAAATATGCACAGGGCGCCCGGGTGGCTCAGTCAGTTGAGCATCTGGCTTTTGGTTTCTGCTCAGGTCATGATCTTGGGGTTGTGATATCGAACCCTGTGGTCGGGCTCCATGCTCAGCACACAGTCTGCTTGGCATTCTTTCCCTCTACGTCTCCTTCCCCCTGCCTAGCCCCCACATGCACATTGTCTCTCTCTCAAATGAAAAAAAAAATCTTAAAAAAAAAAAGCACAATTATATGTAAAAGATGTGCAAATCCCTTCCCCTGTTCCTCTTCTCGTTCTTTTACCGTTCCCTCTGAGGGACAGCCGCGGTCCTAGCCTGGGATGTGTGCTCTGGTCTCCGTCACAGGCCTTTGCTTGCATGGGCTTCTGGAGCTTCTGGAGCTCAAGCTCTTCCTGGTGCGCCGCAGCCAGCTTCTTCGCTGCCGTGCATGTCACAGAATGTCCCCTGCCAGGCACACGCAGGCCCATCTCATATTCCAGTGGGCCTAGTAGACTATTCTGTTGTATGGAGGCATGATAATTTATTTGACTGCTCCTACTGATAAATGTTTAGGTTGTTTGTAGCTGTTTGTTAGCTCTTAGAAACTCTTTTCTCAACCTTGTGTGGGTAACCATGCAAACACTGTTGGGCTGGTCCATGAACTCTCCCACTTAGCACAGGTAGTCCACAAAGGAAACTGTGCATTTTCTCATCCATTGGCGCTATACAGGCCCTGCATCACATGAGACTTATGCATCCATAGCTGCGTTCGGCCCTACCCTACGGAGAGCAAGTTTTAGGCACGAGACTTCAGGTGCGCTTTGTGACCTCTGATTCCTTGAGTGTTCCTTGACTGACTGACTTTGAAATTGCTGGAGATTTTAAAAAATTTTAAATCAAAAATTTTTTTTCAGCAATTTTTATCAGTGATTCAGAGGGTTCATAATTTTCTTTTAAGATTTTATTTATTTGTTTGACAGAGAGACAACGAGAGAGGGAACATAAGCAGGGGGAGTGAGAGAGGGAGAAGCAGGCTTCCCCTGAGCAGGGAGCCTGGCTCAGGGGTCCATTCCAGGGCCCTGGGATCATGACCTGAGCTGAAGGCAGATGGTTAACGACTGAGCCACCCAGGCGCCTCCCCATAATTTTTATTTTTAAAGATTTTATTTATTTATTTGACAGAGACAGCGAGAGAGGGAACACTAGAAGGGGGAACCTGGAAAGGGAAAAGCAGGCTCTCTGCTGAGCAGGGACCTCCCCCCTCCCAACACCCCACCTTCATGTGAGGCTGGATCCCAGGACCCTGGGACTGTGACCTGAGCCAATGGCAGATGCTTAACGACTGAGCCACCCAGGTGCCCCAATTCAGAGGGTTCATAATTCTTTTGTGGTCATATCTGCAGTTTAAATTGGGAAGTAAGACATTTTACATGATCCTGCTTCTACCTCATTACCGCCTGCCCCACCAGAGTAGAAGCCTTCATTCTGATGATCTGACCAGTTTCTCACTTGGTTAATTTGTAGGCACAGATTTGAAGACTTTTATGATAATACAGTCTTCTTCTTCCTTTTTTAATGAAACTCCAAATTTTAAAATTTTATATAACTCCAAAGAACTGCTTTCCTTGTGAGTGACCAAACCCAGATCTCTTTCCTCTAATGTTAAATTTATTGGTAAATTATGCTAGTAAACAGTGGCAAAAGGTTTTGAGCAGCAACAATCCCTTGTCCACCTGTTTATGAATCCCCCAATAATCGAGAATATTTTACTTTGCTTTTTCCCCTAATACGTACACCCAGTAAGAAACTTTGTGGATGTTACAAGTACGAGAAAGAGTGAATAAGAATAACAGGATTTCCAATAAAGCTATTCAGGCATTTTAAGATCTTTCCACTTGTTGCTATTATAAAATAGCTACTTTTTTCTTTTCTTTTTTTAAAAAATAGCTCCTATTAACAGAATTTAAGTGCTATCAAGTACTTGCCTTCTCTAGGAATCCTGCTGGTGGAGTATGCTTTATGGAAAATCTCATTTCAAGGGTCCGGAAGAAGCCGATTGCTGGTGTGATGGTTTCAGCGTGTCATTTGTAAAGCCCCCACCTGCAGGCAGGGGTGCTGTTGGAAGCCCAGGGCGCCTGCTAGGATCTGTCCTCTGCACCCTGCTGTGACTTTGGCAACTCGGATGCTTAGGGAGGGGTTTAATTTATTACTGTTTATTAAATTACACTCACAGTGTATTATTGTTACAGGGGCTTGACAGTAATGAGTTAGCTTTTGGAGTGAGGTGTGGGCTCTTAGGAATGGCATTTTGAACTTCTTGGATGCCCCTGTCAGACTTTCCCCTTGGGATTTACTGCCTTCGTTGCCTTTGTGACACCTAAGTGTTTTTTTGTTTTTCTGTTTTTTTCTGTTGAATGTGGCTCTTCTTCCGGTGCAAGGAACGACCTTGTATTACCAGCCTGGCCTCCTGTATGGTGGGTCTGTGGAACATGACTGTAATGTCCTTCGCAGCATCGGCTACTACCTGGAGAGTCTTCTTTGCCTGGCTCCGTTTATGAAGCACCCGTTAAGAATCGTTCTTCGAGGAGTAACCAATGACCAGGTTGACCCTTCGGTGAGTAGTGAGTAGTTTTGTCGCTCGCAGCAACCCAGCGTTAGAGAAACAAGTTCCCAGTAAAGCACAGGTTTATTGCTGAGTGTCTTTGTTTTGTTCTTTACCTGGAGATTTAAACACTAATCGCTCTAGGAAACAGATGAGCCAAGACTTGAAATCATCAGATTCAGTGACGACTGCTCACATTCATCAAGGTGCCTTTCGTTGTCACGTCTAAGAGCCGTTAGAGCGGAAGCGTGCAGTCTCGTCACAGTTGACATGAAATAGGCTCTGTTGGCACAAGTGCTCAAGAGTGGAATCTTCTTAAGGTCATGTGTTGGCTGCGGCTGGAAGGCAGCAGACCAGAATTTTAGACAGAAAATAATAATATCTCCTTGGCATTGCTGTAGCATAATCTTGACTTACTCGGGTTTTAATCATAAATTTTAGGGCTTCTTCCAAGAAGAGTTTGCAGATTTAGAAAATGGGCAAGGGCAGGGAAGGTATATGTGAACTTGGATAGTTTGTGGGCAAGCTGCTGCTGCTTCTTTTATTTACTTATCTGAGAGAGAGAGAGAGTGAGAGAGCATAAGCAGTGGGGAGAAACAGATGACGAGGGAGAAGCCAACTCCCTGCTGAGCAAGGAGACTGACGTGGGGCTCCATCCCAGGACCTTGGGATCACAACCTGAGCTGAAGGCAGACGCTTAACTGACTGAGCCACCCAGGCGCCCCAGCAAGCTTCTTATTCAGCGTCCTAACTTTCCTGCTTGTGTGGGGAGGATAGTTTGTTATACACATGGGATCCACAGCTGTCTTAGTGCCCTTCTAGGGTGGGTTTTGTCATATGTGCGTGTGTGTGTGTGTGTGTGTGTGTGTCTGTGTGTGTGAGAGAGAGAGAGAGACAGAAACAGAAACAGAGATGAGAGCAGTTTTGTCCAGTCCTGCCTTGTACTTCTCTTGTGTGGAAGGAAGGATCCCCACCTTTCAATTCTTTGCTGGCCACAGAAGATATCATAAAGCTGAGGGACATGAGGTGAATGTCCCTCATCCTGACCAAGGACACTTGCCTTCATCTCTACTGATACTGGACTGGGACCACTGAGGGCGTGGCTCTGAGGCAGAGTGTGAAGTGTGCAGCTTTCCTAACCAGAAAAGACCAGTTAGGTGGTGCAGTGGGGCCACATCTACTAAGGTACAGCCTGGTTAATGCGTTGCTAGGCACTAAAAGACTCAATTCTCAGTTCTTGGGAATTCAGACACATAAACTCTTTTCTTAGGATCCTGAAGATCTGAAATTCTCAGTCGTAAAGGAATATTGTATAAACTGTTTAGAATTTAAAGATTGATTTATTTACTCTAGAAAAGGAATGGGGGGGAGCAGAGGAAGAAGGAGAGAGAGAATCCCAAGCAGACTCCTTGCTCAGTGCAGAGCCTGACATGGGGGCCCCATCTCACCCCCCCGCAATCATGACCTGAGCTGAAACCAAGAGTTGGGATGCTCAACTGACTGTGCCACCCAGGTGCCTCTCCCCGCCCTTTTTAAAAGATTTATTTATTTAAACTGGTTAGAATTTTAAACTAATTTCAGATGATTGTTTTTTTTCCTGCATATTCTGAAGATTCTAGGAAACTACCTTTCAGTTAAAACTGTGAGAGGAGGCCTCTGTACTTACAGAATGGAGTGGGGGAGGAGGAGGAGCCTTGCATGTTGGGAAAAGCTCTGAAGCATGCAGTAAACTTGGACACTATATGTCTTAGTTTTCTACTCTTTTTTTTTTTCTTTTTCTTATAATTGCTAATAATCTTAAAAGCTGTTTCTACTGGCATTGTTAAAAAAAGTTGTTTTTTTTTTTTTAAAGATTTTATTTATTTATTTGACACAGAGAGGAAGATCACAAGTAGGCAGAGAAGTAGGCAGAGCAGTCCCAGAGAGAGAGGGAGGGAAGCAGGCTCCCTGCTGAGCAGAGAGCCCGATGCAGGGCTTGATCCCAGGACCCTGAGACCATGACCTGAGCCAAAGGGAGAGGCTTAACTCACTGAGCCACCTAGGCGCCCCCAGTTTTTTTTTTTTTAAGATTTTATTTATTTGACAGAGTGCACGCACAAGCAGGGGAAGGGGCAGAGGGAGAAGAAGAAGCAGATTCCCCGCTGAGCATGAGCCCAACACAAGGCTTAATCTCAGGATCCCGGGATCATGACCTGAGACAAAGGTAGACACCTAACCGAATGAGCCCCCAGCACCCCTTGCATGCAGAGTATTTAAAAGAAAATCTATTTTTGTATGTTGCAGAGCTCTCTGCTTTTGCTAGCTACTTTGCTGAAATGACCTTGGTTAGTTCCTGGCTCCAGACCAGGATAAAATAAATACACCTAATCCTGGATGAGAGTAACTTCTAAAGCCCATGACTTCGTCATTTCAAGCTTTCTCTTGAATGTATGGCTCCCCTGATTCATGTCCATTCTGCACATGCAAGGACAAATTCGAAGAGTTCCCTTCTGGAACTCAATCTTGTGAGGTGGACAGTTAGGGAGATGACAGGGTCATCTCCTGTCAGGTACAAGCGAAGTGCTGAGAGCTGGGGAGGGTTTTCTAGGGAAAGGAAGCCAGAGTCAGTCTCAGATTTTAGGAAGATAAGGATGAATTGAGAGGTTTCAACTATATTGAGCATTATGGGCATGGACGTGAAAAGGAGGGGACAGATCTGATGGACATTGTGGAGTGAGACACTTCTTGATTGACAGCTGATCGGAGGTGGGATAGAAGGAAGTAGTTATAAATTACACCAGGATTTCTATTCTTCACTGAAAGGATAGTGTGGAAGGATAGAGATCAGATAGCTTTTGACACAGGGAAGAGGAAAATTGTGGTAGGATGATGGATGATGTGTTTAATTTTGATTCTCTTCCTGGGATATTGGCAGGAAATTGACATGGACATGTTCAGCTGGCAGTTAGAAATTACTGTCTGAAGCCTCAGAGGTAGGTCATAGGATCTTACCTATTGATAGTTAAGTCCCCTGGAGAATGACATTGACCGGTGCTAAGGTTGAACAGTGGTGGCTGTTTGAATTAATCCTACAGGTGTTCTCCCTCCGACTTGGACAGTGTGGTGGTGGTGTGTGTATCCGAATCAGTGGTTCATATTTGAGACCCCAGATTTTATGTTATAGTAAGTTGATGTGGCTGTGCTGAGTGGCCATCAGCGGTACCTGCGTGGTGCTGCCCTCTTTGGATAAATCGTGAGCTCTCTGGATGGATACAGATCTTAGCGGACCTCATGATTCATTACAATTCCCTTTTTGGCCTCTGGGGGCCACATGGTTCCTGAGACTGAAAACAGAGGAAGAAGAGGAAATGAATGTTTAAGGTGTGAGTGGGAGAAGAAGGGCGGAGACAGTGACCGTGGAGATCGGGGTTGAGTTCTAAGAAGTGGGGGATGACTCCAGTCTTGACTGGAGCTCCCTTCGAGCTGGGCGAGGAGATTCATTGGGCAGCGAGAAGTTGTGCTGACCTTTGAGAGAATGGTGTCATTGGACTATAAGGACAGGCATGGGTTGAGGAATGAGTAGCAAATAGAACTGTGGAAACCTGGGAGATTCTTCTAGAAGGTTAGATAGGATGATTCTTTAAGAACTGAGTTTTTGTTTGGAGTTTGTTTGGTTTGGTGTGGTTTTGTTTTCTGAACAAAAGGGGAAGCTTGATTGTGTTTGTGGGCAGAGGTGATGCTGTAGTGGAGAAAGGAACAATTAAAAGGAGTGGGGGTGTTTGTAAGGCTGACTCCAACAGTTGGAGGAGTGAGGGTCAACAGTGGAAGTGATGGGGTGAGCCTTGTGTGAGAAGAGGGACATTTTCCCCTGGGGACAAAAGGAAGGGAAGTGGGGACAAATTCTGAGGAGAAGCCAAGTTCAGGAGGTCTCCTCTGATTCTCAGTAATTCTGCATCAGAGCCGCGGGTCAATAGGCAAGTGAAGATTCCAGTCTTTTTTGTTCCCTTCTGGGAGGGGAAACGAAATTCAGGTCCTTGTGCTGTGTGCTGGGCACTCTTCTGGGTGAATCTGTGTTCGTGTGTGTGCATCCCTATTTATTTAATTCTTACACCAGCCCTGTGAGGTGAATGTTCTTACCATCATTTCAGACAAGGTAGCTGGGAGCGAGTTTCTGCCCTTTTTCTTTTTGGCTTGGATCTGGTCACATTTCTGTCTGTTGACTGATTGATTGGACGGAAGGATAATTAATCCTTTGGATAATTAATCCTTAATAATCCTAATAATCCTAAGGATAATTAATCCTTAATAATTAAGGCCTTTGCTCTCAGGAGCCACCTGGGTTGGACTTCTGCCTGTAATCACAGAGTTACAGCTCCGTTTTTCTTAAGCAGAACTTGCAGACTGTTCCTCTGTCTGCTAAAGTTAGTGTGGAACCAGGGGAGCATGTCCCGTCTAGTCCTTCACTATGCAGAAGGCACCCAAGACCCTGGGGAAGTGGGGGAGTGTCCAGGTGTCACAGTGGGTTTAAGAGGCAGAGAGGGACTGCTTTTCCTAGCCCCACGACCACATTGCCAGTTGTGTGTGTCAAACAGAGAGTGAGTCAGGAGACCAGACCACACCTCGGGTCTGCTTCTGGCTGACCTTCAGAGTCCATTTGACCTCGTCCTTTTGACTCCAAGCACAAGTAGGCTGAACCTGGCAGTGATGCACCATTTTTCTTGCCTGTCTTTCCCCGAGGAGGGCTGGTAGGCGCCTGGTTCCTGGGAGTCGTGCCATCAGAGCAGCCTATATCCGTGCATCCCCCACTTTTCCCAGAGTCTGATTTGGCCTTCTCCCCAGTTCCCTTCATTCTAGTCTACACTGACTTCTCTGTTCTGGCAACCCCAAATGCATATTTTAAGTTTTTAATGTGTGTTTAGCTGCAATATTTAATGAAATTAGCTAATCTTTAGTGAGTTTTCCTCGTAGCTGCTTCTGCCCCACCTGAGTCGTTGTGAACATGTTCCTAGGCTTCATAGTCATTTCTGCCTCTGGTTCGTTTTGTGGTATCAGAATACGTAGTTGGGGCCTGTTCTGTGCTATGGAGCATTCCTGGAATATCATTCTGCTAAATCTTACCTTGTTAGAGTCGGTAGCAGCTTGTAGACAGGCTGAGCCCCTTACCTCAGAGACAAGGAAGTTCAGATGTTTGGGATTTTCTGACCTGAGGCCATACAGCTAACTGGAGGCAGAGCCTGGATCACGACTGGACTGTTCCCTCCGTGCCATGCTCACGCTGCCTGTCCTCGCCGCCAGCGGATAGGGTCAGCCCCTGCAGACCAAGGAGCAGCTCTGTTGCATTGGGAGCAAATAAGGGAGTAATCTTCCTTCCCAAGTTGCTGTTGAGACAATGTTCACTGATTGGTTAGCTGACCTGATTTGAATGTCATCCTACTCCCTCTGCAGATAAGTAAGCAGAGGACCTGAGGCCTCTCAGTAGCCCCAAAGGAGGAGACATAACAGAAACATTTGGCATAGCCTTGCTGTTAACTGTGGGTTATTGTCATCAGAGTCCGGGTCTGTGCTGCTCCTGGAGTTTGTGGCAGCCTGTCCCTGTCTGCCTCCACCCCCTCGTGGGCTCACCACCTCCCCTTTACCTGCCTGCATGGTGGGCACCAGTGGGATCCCAGGTAGCCCCAGCTCAGGTTCATTTGGTTTGCTTTGGCTTGGCATGCCAACAGCTTTAAATGTTAAACAACCATGTCTGAAAAAGAAAAGGCTGATATTTTCTTCTATAGCATTTATACATACAAGAATGAGCAGAAGTTGGGGCCCCTGGATGGTTTAGTCGATTAAGTGTCTGACTCTTGCTTTTGGCTCAGGTCACGATCTCAGGGTCCTGGGATCGAGCTACACGTCGGGCTCTGAGCTCAGCAGGGAGTCTTGTTTGAGGGTTTTCCCTCTTGCCTTGCAGCCCCCCACAACGAATAAATAAATTAAAAAGGAAAAAAGAAAAGAATGAGCAGAGGTCCCAGTTTGTTTTCTAGATGAACTCAGCAGTTTCTTGATGCTTTTTGCATGATGCATATGAGCCTCCTAATGACACACAGCGTAGGTGTATAATGTATAAAGCGGGGGAAGAGGCGCTCGGAGAAGCCCACGGCTTGTAGGATTGTAGTCTTAACTGGGGAGCAGAGCCGGCCCCTGCTGCCGCAAGCCGGCGTGCTTTCTCGTCCCAGGACCGCATCAGCTCCCCAGTCGCTAAACCTCATCCTGCTTCGTGGGCTCTTTATTCTTTCCACCTCTTAAGGTCTATTTTTCATTTTTTTAAAAGATTTTATTTATTTATTTGAGAGAGGGAGAGCACAAGCAGGGGGAGCAACAGATGGAGAGAAAGAAGCCGATTTCTTGGTGAGCAGGGAGCCTGATGTGGGGCGATCCCGATCTGAGCCGAAGGCAGACGCTTAACAACTGAGCCACCCAGGCGCCCCTGAAAGTTTCATTAACCTTTTTTTTTTTTTTTTTTTCTAAAATAATTCTACAGGTTGATGTCCTTAAGGCAACAGCCCTTCCTCTGTTGAAGCAGTTTGGAATTGACGGTGAATCGTTTGAGCTAAAGGTAAGAATGTGTACGTGGTTGGCTGTGCATGCATGTAAAATATTCTCTCACGAGCTCATTGGAAGACACAGTGTGTCCATGTGTGTCACACTGAAGTCACCACTGAGGAGATCCCCAGGAGCCATGAACAGACATTGCGGACTGCCCTGAGAGGGGACTCAAGCTGTGACCATGGTCGCGCCAGTTCCCTTGCGCATACTTTGTGGTGGGCGAAGTCATGCTCGCTACACCCCGGCCCCTGGGCTTCCTTATTCCTCACAGCAGCTCCACAGGGAAGCAGCCAAGCTGGGCTTCTGGCCACACACCCTTTCTGAGCGAGATCATCCAGATGTCATTTGGGTCTCAGGCCTCCCAACCTGGATGCCCCGGAGAATTTTCGGTGTTTTCAAAACCTAGAAGTAATTTAAGCATCTGTTTGTTTGCTGTCGAAAGGAATTACTACATCAGTAAGTTAACTGGCTATCTTAATCTGTTTAGCATCTCTACTTCTTTTTTTTTTTAAGATCTTATTTATTTATTTGACAGAGATCACAAGTAGGCAAAGAGGCAGAGAGAGGGGGGGAAGCAGGCTCCCTGCTGAGCAGAGAGCCTGACTCGGGGCTCGATCCCAGAACTCTGGGATCACGACCTGAGCCAAAGGCAGCGGCTTAACCCACTGAGCCACCCAGGTGCCTCGCATCTCTACTTCTGAAGCTAATGTTTTAAACAAGGGAAATGACTGCATTTTTATTTAATAAAATGAGTTTTGGGGGGCACTTGGGTGGCTCAGAGGGTTGGGCCTCTGCCTTCAGCTCAGGTCATGGTCTCAGGGTCATGGGATCAAGCCCCGCATTGGGCTCTCTGCTCAGTGGGGAGCCTGCTTCTCCTCTCTCTCTCCCTGCCTCTCTGCTTACTTGGGATCTCTCTCTCTGTCAAATAAATAAGTAGGGGCACCTAGGTGGCTCAGTGGGTTAAGCCGTTGCTTTCAGCTCAGGTCATGATCTCAGGGTCCTGGGATCGAGTCCCACATCGGGCTCTCTGCTCCGCAGGGAGCCTGTTTCCTCCTCTCTGTCTCTATGCCTGCCTCCTGTCCACTTGTGATCTCTCTCTGTCAAATAAATAAAATCTTTAAAAAAAAAATAAATAAGTAAAATATTTTTTTAAAAAATAAATAAATAAAATGAGTTTTGGTAGATTAGTTAATTGCATAGGGAGGAGAAGTAGTTCCTGATGGGTAAGAAAGGGGCCAAGCCGCTCACAGTAAGTGCGAGGGAACCAGCGCTGGTGGTGAAGCGACATGCTGGCCAGGGCCTGGGCTGGGCTGGCCCCGTGTCTGCTGCTCTTCCGGCCATGCCGTTTGGGTCCCTGCTTCTCACGCGCCTCTCGGTGCTAACGTGAGGTGCTGATGATCTTGAAGGAGTTGACGTGTTGGCTGTAGAGAGCTCACTGTTCTAAGGAAGAGCTCCTTGGCCTGAACCAGCCGCGCTGGGTGTCAGTGTCCCCAACTCTGCCGCACGCTCACCTCTGCTTTCTCGCCGCCTGTGCAGGTGGTGCGACGGGGAATGCCTCCTGGAGGAGGAGGGGAAGTGCTCTTCTCGTGTCCTGTCAGGAAGGTCCTGAGGCCGGTCCAGCTCACAGACCCGGGGAAGATCAGGCGGATCCGAGGGATTGCGTATCCTTTGCATTTGATTTAGATTTCTTAGTTTTTACGTACCTCATGAAGATAAGAATGACTCATAACAGTTTACTTCTTTCCAGTCATTTACTTTGTAGACAACAGTCTTGGAGAAGTCTTCACAGTGAAATTGTAATTGTTGGCTGAGATACGACGTTTTATTTTTTGTCTCACCATGACTAGACTAATGCATTCCTTGTTTTTGTTTTGTTTTGTTTTTTTGGTGAATGCTGAGGCGGACAGCTCCTGGGTGTGGGCTGCTCTCCTGAGGGCTTTGGTTTAGGGACCACCAATGCACCGCAGTCCCTCCCTGAGAAGAGCTCATTGTCTGATGAGGGAAGCGTGTACAAACGTGTAAGATGGTGTAGACGGACGCATAGGGGGTTGGGGGAGCTGAGATGGGGCTGGCACATTTTGTCTGGAAGATGTAGGAGAGCAGGAATGGTATCTACTCATTACGTGGTTACTCTGCATGCACTGTGATAGTAAAACTATATACTTATTTCCTTTCCAAAAAACTACTTTACTGATAAACGATTTATGTGCAGAAATCTATACATATTCAGTGTGTACCGCTTGATGAGATTGCAGATGAGTGTCTACCTGTGAAACCAGCAGCATAGTAGTACCATAAACATACCTCTTACACACAAAAGTTTCTTTCTGCCCTCTGTGTTTTATCTTTACACTTTTAATTTTTTTGTGATAATAGTACTTGACCTAGATCTACTCTGTTAGCAAATTTCAAAAGAATTTATTGAGATGCCTCTGTGGCTCAGTCAGTTGAGCATCTGGCTTTCTTTTCTTTTTTTTTTTTAAGATTTTTTTTTTTTTTTAATTTTACTGATTTGAGAGAGAGAGCGCGCACAAGCAGAGAGGCAGAGGGAGAAGCAGACTGCCCACTGATGCGGGAGCCTGATGCGGGGTTCGACCTCAGGACCCGGAGATCATGCCCCAAGCTGAAGGCAGGCACTTAGCCATCTGAACCACCCAGGAGCCCCAAGCATCTGACTCTTGATTTTGGCTCAGGTTCTGATCTCAGGGTCGTGCGTTTGAGCCCTGCTTGGGGCTCAGGACTTCATGCTTGGCGTGGAGTCTGCCTGGGATATCTTCTCTCCTGACCCTCTCCCTGCTCACTCACATGCTCTCTCTCTCTCTCAATAAATAAATATGATCATGGGGGACCTGAGTGGCTCAGTGGGTTAAAGCCTCTGCCTTCGGCTCAGGTCATGATCTCAGGGTCCTGGGATCGAGCCCCGCATCTCTCTGCTCAGCAAGGACCCTGCTTCCCCCCACTGCCCTGCCACATCCCCCTCCTGCTTCTCTGCCTACTTGTGATCTGTGTCTGTCAAATAGATAAATAAATAAATAAAATCTTTAAAAAGAAAATCTTTAAACCCCAGTATACTTATCTTAGCAAATTTTTAAGTATATAATACAGGCATTGTGGTACACAGTAGATCTGTGGGACTTAGTCATCTTGCATAAGTGAAACTTTGTACCCCTTGATTGATGTCTCCCTGTTCCCCCTCCCCTCCCTCCAGCCCCTGGCAACCACCATTCTACTCTCTGCTTCTGTGAGTGTGACTATTTTAGATTGCTTATATAAATGGAATTATGTGTATTTGTTCTTCTGTGTTTGGCTTATTTCACTTAGCACATTGTTTTCCTTGTTCACCCATGTCACAGATGATAGCATTTACTTTGTTCTTAAGGGTGAATGATATTCCATTGTATGTAAATATTACATTTTCTTTATTCATCTTTCATTGGACATTTAGCTAGCTCTCATGTCTTGGCTCAAGTGAATAAAGCTGAGATGAATGTAGGAGTGTGTCAGTTTCTGTGACTGTGTACCCAGAAGTGGATCAAATGGTAGCTCTCCTTTTAATTTCTTGAGGAACCTCCCTACTGTTTTCTGTAGTGGCTGTTCCAGTTTGCATTCCCATCATCAGTGTATAAGGATTCCCTTTTCTTCACAGTGTCAGCAATACTTATCTGTTTTTGTTTGTTTGTTTTGATTGCCACTACTCTAACAGGCATGAGGTGATAGCTCATTATGGTTTTGATTTGTATTTCTCTGATGATGAGTGATGTTGAGTACTTTTCCATGTGAATGTTTGAACATCTCTGGGTCTTCTGTGGAGGAATGATCTATCCAGGTCTTTGCCCATTTTTTAATTGGGTGGTTTTATTTTATTTATTTATTTTTTTAAAGATTTTATTTATTCATTTGACAGAGAGAGAGAGATCACAAGTAGGCAGAGAAGCAGGCAGAGAGAGAGGGAGAAGCAGGCTTCCCGCTGAGCAGAGAGCCCAACTCAGGGCTCCATCCCAGGCACCTGAGATCATGACCCAAGCTGAAAATAAAGGCTTCACCCACTGGGCTACCCAGGTGCCCCAATTTTATTTATTTATTTATTTTTAGATTTTATTTATTTACTTGAGAGAGAGAGAGAGAGCATGAGAGAGGAGAGGGTCAGAGGGAGAAGCAGACTCTCTGCTGAGCAGGGAACCTGATGTGGGACTGGATCCCGGGACTCCAGGAACATGACCTGAGCTGAAAGTAGTCGCCCAACCAACTGAGCCACCCAGGCACCCTCCAATTTTATTTTTAAGATTTAATTTTTAAGTAATCACTACACCCAGTGTGGGGCTTGAACTCCCAACCCTGAGATCAAGAGTTGCACACTCCACCCGCTGAGCCAGCCAGGTGCCCCTGGGTTATTCTGTTTTTATTTTCTTTTTGCTTTTGAGTTGTATGAATTTCTTATGTATTTTTTTCTTATGTATTTTTTGATATTAATCAGAGGTATAAATTTCATACATTTTCTCTCATTCTCTGGGTTGCCTTTTCACTTGTTTTGGTATTCCATCCAAGAAAGCATTGCCAGTGCTAAAAAGCTTTTCCTCTGTGTTTTCTTCTTGGGGTTTTACAGGTTTAGGTCTTAAGTTTATCTTTAATCCATTTTGAGTTGATTTTTCTGTGTGTTGTTTGTCTGTTGAACACATATTTGCAAATATATTTCTAGGCTCTCTGTTCCATTGCTTTGCATGTTTTTATGTTGGTACCGTGCTCTTTTGGTTATTGTAGCTCTGTAATATATTTTGAAATCCAGAACTCTGATGCTTCCAGCTTTGTTCTTTTTGCTCATAATTGCTTTAGCTACCTGGAGTCTTTTGTAGTTCCATTTAAGTTTTAGGATTGTTTTTTCTGTATGTTATTTTCTCTATTATTCTATTAAAAAATTAGAGTTTTGATAAGAATTGCATTGAATCTGTAGATCACCTGGGATAGTATGGACGTTTCAAGAATATTAATTCTCTCAGTTCATGAATAGGGGCTGTCTTTCCATTTATGTGTAATTTTTAAAATGTCTTTTTTAAGTGTTTTATACTTTTTTTTTTTAAGACCTTACCTATTCATTTGACAGAGAGAGACCACAAGTAGGCAGAGAAGCAGGCAGAGAGAGAGGGGGAAGCAGGCTCCCCACCGATCAGAGAGCCTGACGCTGGGCTCGATCCCAGGACCCCGGGACCACGACCCAAGCCGAAGGCAGAGGCCCCAACCCACTGAGCCACTCAGTCGCCCCAAGTGTTTTATACTTTTTTTTTTTTTTTAAGATTTTATTTATTTATTTGACAGAGAGAGAGATCACAAATAGGCAGAGAGGCAGGCAGAGAGAGGGAGGGAAGCACGCTCCCTGCTGAGCAGAGAGCCCGATGCGGGGCTCAATCCCAGGACCCTGAGATCATGACCTGAGCTGAAGGCAGAGGCTTAACCCACTGAGCCGCTCAGGTGCCCCTGTACTTTTTAGTATATAAGTCTTTCACCTTCTTGGTTAAGTTTATTCCTAAGTATTTAAATTTTGGGGGATGCTCTTGTAAATAGGATTATTTACTTGATTCTTATTCAGATAGCTTATTGTTGGTGTACAGAAGTGCAAGTTGATTTTGTAGTCTGCAACTTTTAAAAATTCATTTATTCCAGTAGTTTTTTTTTGGGGGGGGGGTGGGTAGGTTTATCTTTGGGGTTTCTAACATATAAGATCATGTCATCTGCAGATAGATGATTTTACTTCTTCCTTTCCAATTTGGATTCCTTTCATTTCTTTTTCTCGGTTCATTGCTCTGGCTAGGATTTACGGTACCAGGTAATAGTACTGTACGTGTATATACAGTACCATGACTAGCAGTGGCAAGAGTGGTCATCCGTGCTTTGTTCCAAATTGTGGAGGAAAAGCTTTGAGTTTTCCACCGTTGAAGATGTTAGCTGTGGGCTTTTCATGTATGGTCCTCATTGTGTTGAGGTAAGTTTCTTCTATAATTAATTTGTTGAGAATCTTTAATTATGAAAGTGTTGAATTTTGTCAGATGCTCTTTCTTCATCTCTTGAGACAATCATGTGATTTATGGCCTTCATTAGTATGTTAATATGGTGTATCACATTAATTGATTTGCATATAACCATTCTTGCATCCCAGGGATAAATGCCACTTGGTTATGTCATATGATCCTTTTAATGTATCATTGAATTTAGTTTGCTAAAATTTGTTGATAATTTTTGCATCCATGTTCATCAGGGATATTGGCCTATAGTCTTCTTTTCTCGTAGTGTCTTTCAGGTCTGGCTTTGGTATCAGGGTGATGTTGGCTTCATAAAATGAATTTGGAAGTGTTCCCTCTTCAGTGTTTTTGGAAGTTTGAGGATCGGTAGTAATCATTCTTTACATGTTTGGTAGAATTCACCAGTGAATTGATTAATCTGGTGAAGTCATCTGGTCTTGGGCCTTTTTTTTGGGTGAGGTTTTTTGGTTACTGATTCAGTTTCCTTACTTGTTACTGTTCTGTTCAAGCTCTAGTCCTGATGCAGACTTGGTAGAATTCATCCATTTCTTCTAGGTTGTCCACTTTGTTGGCATGTAATTGTTCATAATTTTTAAAAAAATTTCTGTGGCTTTAGTTGTAATGTCTTGTCTTTCATTTCTGATTTTATTTGAGTCTTTTCTCTTTTTTCTTTGTCTAGGTAAGGGTTTGCAAATTTTTTTTTATCTTTTCAAAAAACTGACTCATAGTTTTGTTGATTTTTTCCTGTTGGTTTTCACTTTGCTGTTTCATTTATGTTTTCTCTATTATTTCTTTCCTTCTGCTAACTTTGAATTTTAGGTTATTCTTTTTCTGATTCCTTGAAGTGTAAAGTTAGACTGTTTATTTGAGATCTTTTCTTCTTCCATAGAAAGAATGTAGGTGCTTATCACTATAAAATTCCTTCTTAGTACTTCTTTTCTTTGTCCCATAAGTTTTGGTGTGTTGTGTTTTCATTTTTGTTGTCTCTAGGTATTTTCCATTTCCCTTTTGATTTCTTCTTTGGCCCCATGTTTGTTTTTTGTTTTGTTTTTTATTTTTATTTTTATTTTTTTTTAATATTTTATTTATTTATTTGACAGAGAGAGAGAGAGAGAGATCACAAGCAGGCAGAGAGGCAGGCAGAGAGAGATGGGGGAAGCAGGCTCCCTGCTGAGCAGAGAGCCCCATGCGGGGCTCGATCCCAGGAACCTGAGATCATGACCTGAGCCGAAGGCAGAGGCTCAACCCACTGAGCCACCCAGGCGCCCCTGTTTTGTTTTTTAAAGATTTTATTTATTTATTTGAGAGAGAGACAGTGAGAGAGAGCATGAGCTAGGAGAAGGTCAAAGAGAGAAGCCGACTCCCCGTGGAGCTGGGAGCCCGATGCGGGACTTGATCCCGGGACTACAGGATCATGACCTGAGCCGAAGGCAGTCGTCCAACCAACTGAGCCACCCAGGTGTCCCTGGCCCCATGTTTTTTTAAGAATACATTCATTTTCATCTGATTGTGAATTTTCCCATTTTCTTGCTGTTATTGATACTTAGTTTCATTCCATTGTGGTTGGAAAGAGTACCTGAGGTGATTTCAGCTTTCTTAAACTTGTTACGACCTGTTTTGTGACCTACTGTGTGATCCCAAAGAATGTACATGTGCACATGAGAAGAATGTGGACGCTGCTACTGTTGGGTGGAGTGTCCTGTGGAAGTCTCTTAGTTCCTCTGGGTTTATGATGGTGTTCAAGTCACCTGTTGCCTTACTGATTTTCTTCCTGGGTGTTCTATCCATTATTGAAAGTGGGGCAAGGGGGCACCTGGGTGGCTCACTTGGTTAAGTGACTGCCTTCGGCTCAGGTCATGATCCTGGAGTCCCGGGATCGAGTCCTACTTGCGGGGGGAGGGCCTCTGCTCAGCAGGGAGCCTGCTTCTCCCTCTGACCCTCCCCCCTGTCATGTCCTCTCCCTCTCATTCTCTCTCTCTCAAATAAATAAATAAAATCTTAAAAAAAAAAAGAAGGGCGCCTGGATGGTTCAGTGGGTTAAGCCTCTGCCTTCAGCTCAGGTCATGATCTCAGGATCCTAGGATCAAGCCCCACATCAGGCACTTGGCTCTGCGGGGAGCCTGCTTCCCCCTCCCCCTCTGCCTACCTCTCTGCCTACTTGTGATCTTTCTTTCTGTGTCAAATTAAAAAAAAAAAACAAAAAACAGTGGGGCAGGAAGTCTCCTATTACTGTTGTGTTGCTGTCTTTCCATTCAGATCTGCTGTTGTTTGCTTTATATATCGAGGTGATCTGATGTTGAGTGCGTATATGTTTATAGTTGTATCTTTCTGTTGAATTGACCCTTTTATCATTGTGATTAACTTCTTTATCTCCTGTGACTCTAAAGACCTTTTGGACTTTGTCTGTTTTGTGTGATGGAATTATAGGCAGTTCTACTCTCTTTTGGTTCCCATTTGCATGGAACATACTCACTTTCAGCTTCTATATGTCCTTATATCTAAAGTGAGTCTTTTATAGACAGCATATAGTTGGATCTTGTTTTACCCATTCAGCCACTTTAGTTTCTTTTGATTGTGGAGTTTAATCCATTTACATTTTATATACTTTTATTTTTAAGCCTCCAGGTGACTCTGAGTTTACCTGCATTCCGTTCTGCAGTTGGGAAAAACCGAGGCTTCACAGGCTGAAGGAATTTGCATCCACATCACACTGTTCATAATGGCAGGACTGGGATGAGTTTTTGATCCCAGTTTTTGAACCTCTGCTTTTTCTCAGAGGAGGGATGGGCGTTTGGATTGAGCCTAGAGGAGTAGAGGCCTGTGAAGTGGAGCATGGAAGGTGCTTCAGGCAGGAGTGTGGGCCTGTGCAGACGCAGGGGTGCACACTGGTGCTGGGAGTGGCAGGCCGTGGGTGTGGCCTGAGTGCAGGTCTGTCAGTGGTGCTCGGCAGTGGAAGATGGGATGTGACAGATAAGGCTGGAGCCAGTGACGCCTGAAGGCCATGCTGACCAGTTGGCCTTTATTCCGAAGTCTGTAATTTTCTTGAGAGAGAATTTCCACGTGAAGAGGATAACTTCAGTGGGGCTGAAGGAACTTTTGGCTCCTTTTGACTCATTGTGGAAACTCTGGAAGGTACAAATTAAAAAAAAAAAATTACCACCTAACGATGATCACTTAGAGTGAAAGATATCAGGGAGTCATTTTGCCTTGAAGAGGATGGCGAGGGTCGTGCCTGGAGCACAGGTGAGAGCTGCTGGTTTACAGAGGTCCTAGGGGCAGCATGTGTGGAAAGCCGTCCCCACCTGGCTCTGTGACAGAGGGATAGGGTGTCCCCGGCACCTTGATAGAGATGTAGGTTCTGATAGTAGCTGCATGTTTGGGGCAGTGTAAGGCGGGGTGGGGACATTGGTGATAAGTTCCGTTTTATTCCTGCTGGGTTTGAGGGCCCTTCACAATGGTTGTAGGGAAATGGGTCTAGAAAGGAAATTAGAAATGAACATCTGTAATTTGGGGGCAAGGTGAGAGCCAGAAGTGGGTGATTTCAAGTTGGCGACCGAACAGAATGCGGAGAGAGGCAGGTGGATCCCTGAGACACCGCTAAGACTTGAAAGCAAAAGCAAAATGCTCCCAGGAAGTGGGACCAGGGATAGTCAGGTCGCTGAGAAGAGAGTAAAGAAAACTTGGCTACTGAGAAGCCCTGGCAGCCCCAGTCAGTAGCCGGAGAGGCCCGAGGAGTCAGTCAGGGCGGAGGACGCTCCGGACAGCACGCGGCTGGGAGGAGTTCCTTTCAGAGAGGAGGAATTAGCCCCGACATCCATTTCCAGGGAAATGGTGCACCGTGGGGGCTGCTCTGTCAAGAATCTTGACAGGAAAGAGAAGCAGGAGGAAGGATGAGGTGGGAACCTGCCACAGGGAGAGAGTTGAGAAGATCTTCTCCCTTCTTTTTTATTTTACAGTTTTTTTTTTCTTTTTTAAAGATTTTTATTTATTTATTTTTGAGAGAGAGAGAGACAGAGTGAGAGCATGAGAAGGGAGGTCAGAGGGAGAAGCAGACTTCCCAATGGAGCTGGGAGCCTTATGTGGGACTTGATCCCAGGACTCTGGGACCATGACCTGGCTGTCCAGGGGCATATCTCAGGGCCATGCCCAGTAAAAATGAGGAGAGAGTGGGCGGCTGGGAGCCCCGAGATTGATGTATGTAGTTAAACCGACTTTCTAAAGTGATGTTCTCCATAGAGAAACGGAAATGCAAGTAGGTAGGGTTTTTTTTTTTTTCTTCTTAACCAAATATGCCTTTTCTGCATGACTCCTGGCACTTGCTGACTCAGCCTCCTCCCGGCTAGCAGGCACACTGTATTTTATCATATCAAGAGGCCAGAATGAAACCTGCTGGTGGCCGTTGAGTTGCTTTCCGTTTTCCTCTGTTGCTGAGAATGCTGTAGTCGACGGCTTTGCACATGAAATCCTACGCACGCTCTGGACAGTTCCAGTTTGTTTTTACTCATTTGAGATTTGTTTCCTTAAATGCTCTATCGTGACGGCGAACTCTGCTTGGATTCCATTCTCTGTAGTCTGGAAATGTGATTTCCAGAGTGTGCTTTTGTTTTGACACAGTCTTGTGGTAACTATGTGGGTTCCACAGAGATTGTCCCGCTGTGGTCCCACGGTACACGTAGTACTGGGTGTGCAAATGGCTCATGGGTCAGCCTTTGATGAGGACTCTGAGAAACGGGGAAGCCTTGGGGGTAGTACGGGGGAGAACATGAAAACTGGAAGAGCCCTGAGCCCTGGAGTGTAACTTTCTTCCTCCCTGGCTTCTCCCTCTGGTGTTCTTCCAGCCTTCTCTGTAGAGACTGGGTGCCAGGAAGACACTGGAGAGCCCCTTGCTTGGGGCTGGGGCTCGGACACCTGAATCTTCCCGACACATCGGACCTGTGGAGTCTTCCTCCCAACTCCGCAGGAAAGTAGACACAAGTGGCCATGCTCAGATTCTTGTCTGCAAATGAGACATTCCAGCCACTGGTCTCCAGAGCTGCCCCTCCACAAACACCTCAGTGGAATGCTGGTTGGAATTGAGATCACCTTCTTCGCCAGTTTTGGAGCCTGGGGAAAAAAGAGCTGCCTTTGGAAAAAAAAGCTTTTGTTGGTTTTGTGGGTTTCTTTTTTTACTTGCAAGTCTGGTTGACTGTTGGTCTGAGCTTGGAGGTTGCATCCCCCATAGGAGGGCTTGGGTGGGGAGAACTGGCCCTGTTCTTGTGGATGGTTGTGGCTTTAACTGAGTTACCCCGCAGAGAGCATCTTTTTTCTCTTGTACTGGCTTTCCAGGGCCTGGGAGGGATCCAGTGTTGGCTCCTGCCAGCAGCAGTGACTGGACAGTGTGGTTACATTTTATTTAATGCCACCCACTCTCATTCTCCCCCTGCCTGAGGAGGGGTGGTGGGGAGAAGGGAACATGCACTTTTCAGTTTGTGGCACTATCCCTGAAGCTCATGATCTAGGACATAAGTGTCAATTGAAGAAGCTGGGGTAGAGGCAGAAGATGGAAGTGAGTTGGAATTTGTAGGGCAAACTGGTTTCCTTTCTCTGACTGTAGGGCAGGTACTTAGACAGTCAGCCTCTTTGTCTCTTTACACACACACACACACACACACACACACACACACTCTTTTGCTCACTTGCGTGTGCTTTCTCTGACCTGGACCACTACGGAGGGATAAGAGTAGGAGTTCTATATGGTTTATAGCTGTGAAATTGTCTCTCTTGGATATGAGTTCTCAATATGGTATTCATATGAGGGCTTCGGGAGATTCACAGTCCCCTGAAATGGTCTGCAAAATGACGTGTGTGTGTTTCTTGAGGGAGTGTTCATAGCTTTCATCAGGTTCCCAGAGGGATCTCTGATTTCTGAAAGAATAGGAACCTCTGCTTTGGAACTTGAATCTTGGACTAACTGCAAGAAAAGCAGTAGGGGGCGTTCATTGGGCTCCTATCCCACAGCAGGCACCACTAAGCCCTTTACTGCATTACTTCATTTGAGCCTCCAAACCTTGGGAGGAGAATGTTATGACAGTCCTTCTCTTACTGATGAGGAGATGGACACACACCAGACCCAGAATGATGCAATTTGTTGGAGCTGGCCCTTGAGCACAGATGGTCTGATTGTAAAAGTTTTAGCCATTCCTCAGGAGGGCCTCCACACCGATTCAGGCGGTTCCACAGTGACTCTGGCATGTAGCCACCTTGTCTGTCTCCACTGCTAGCATTCTGGTGTAGGGCTCCACTGGCCCTGAGTTGGTACAGTTACCCACCTGGTTTCCACATGTCTGTGGGGGTTGGAGGGAGGAGGTTGTCTTTGTGAAGTCAGATCTGTTTAATTTTGTATCTCACTTCTGTGACCTGGGTGTCCTCAGTGTAAGCCCTGGAAGTAGGAATCCATGGCCCTGGCCCACAGGGTCACTCTGAGCATAAAATCAGTTGCTAATGTACCTGAAAGAATTTTGGGAGCCGTGGTTGCTATGGGATTATATGTCAGATTAGTGACATCTGTGCTCTCCTCAGGACAGTGGGCAGCATCAGGCTCAGAAGGACAGCACCCACCTGGTCCAAAGGGTATGAGACCCAGGACTGTTTGTCTAAGCTGCATGGTCAGAAGTACATTCTGGACAGAGAGGCGGTGATGTAACAGGGCCTTGTGTGTGTACTGAAAAATCCCCCTTTGCTCTTTCCTCATTTCAGGTTTGTTCTTTGAGTCAAGTCAAATATTTATTGAGTATTGCTGAGAATAAAAATAGGGTATGAGAGTCATCAGAGAGTTCTGCTCCATATGGAAGCAGAGCCCCTCTTCTTACGGAATGCGTGGTCTTGTTGGTGGGCAAGGACAACGTGTATAGATGAAGGGAGACGTACGGTAAGGTCAGGTAGAGACCACAGTCTGGTGCTGGCTGGAGGGTGTTGGGAAGAATGAAGGAAAGATGAAGGAAGGCAGTTCGGGTTGAAGAATTTGGACAGTCTGGGTGAGTGGCAGGGGTGACAGTGCCCGGGCGGGGGTGAATGCTGACCAGACTGACCGTGGGGTCTGGGGTTCTGGACTAATGGAATGGCAGATTCTCACAAGCATGAGGAAAAAAACCCACCAGCCTTTTCATATGAGTTGTTTATATCATCCTCTTTTTCTTTCTGGGGGTGCCCCCCTGGTGTAAAAGTGCTAATTATCAATATTTTGATTATAAGGGAGCAGTTGTCAGGAGCCTATATTATCCACAAATGGAGTAATTGACACTTAAATAATTGAAAATAAGCTCTGTGAGTTGCAACAAACCTATTTAGATCTTTATAAATCAGCTACTGTACTCTCTTTCACTAATCTTTTTCTGCTTTTCCTGTCAACAGTCTAGGGGTGGATTGGGATTGGCCCAGGTAAGCCCCAGTGTGATGTCTGTTCCGGTCTTAGGTCCTCAAGGGAAAGATCCATTGTTTCCAGCAGTGAGGAGGGTCGGAGAACTTCAAAGGGACCCTGGTTCATGCCAGACAGGCAGGCCCATGTCTCCTCTTGTTCCGAAATTGAGTTGAAGCATTTCTAGGAGAAGGGAGGGGCCTTGATTGGGTAGGAGCTCCAGAGCAGGGTTTGGAACTCTTATTTTATACTTTACGACTCTCTACATCTGTGTGTTTTTTGTTGTGGTTGTTTATAACAATAATATAAAAAAACTGTATCATAATACAATAATAAAAATAATGACCTGAAAATTGAGTTAAGGTATTACAAAGTTAAACAATTAAACACAGTTGGAAAATAGAATGGCATTAGAATGGCATTTTATTACAGTTCCACAAATAGCCGCCAGCACCAGAAGGGACCTTTCTCTGGCGTCCGAGCAGAACAGCCCCCTTAACTGCGGACCACAGGTACTCCGTGCGCGTGTCACCGCAGATGGCCAACCGGGTCGTGGATTCGGCAAGGAGCATCCTCAACAAGTTTATCCCCGATATCTATATTTACACAGACCACATGAAAGGAGTCAACTCTGGGAAGTAAGTGTCTGTGCGTTTCTAGAGCTTATTTCTGCAGCTGACCAAGCCTTTTCACACTCCTGTCCTGACTGCAGTGAAAGCTGCCAGCTCTGTGTCGGCAGCCGGAGGAAGAGTGATTTCAGAGTTAATGTCCTCCCGACTTATTACCGTAGTCACCAGTGAGCGTCTCTTGAGCTCCTCTCACGTGGAAAGCATCCCAGTGCCCGGTGCTGGAGATCCGGGGTCCAGACCTTGGCCTGGGGGCGTTCAAACCCAGCTATTAATAAACGGTGCTTCCAGCTTTAAATTCCATTTGTTTCCACAAAAAATTAAAGCAAACAAGTTCTTCCACCCTGAGTTAATAACAGTTTAGGGGAAAATCTCCTTTGTTGGTCTGTGCCAGCCAGCTTCTCTCTCTATCATGGGAACAGCACCCCTAGAGCCAAAGAAAGTTGTTATTGCACATTTGACTTGGGATTAGTTAAAGCCTTTGTGGAAAACCTCACTTTAGAAAATAAAAAGTTAATGATGATCTGTGTAATGAAAATACTTGCTTTAGGCTTCGCTTGTATATTTAGCAACCAGTAAGTTGGGGAAGCAATTAAAAACTAATTTTTTTATTATGAAGATGTTAAATGTACAGAAAGTTGAAAGGCTAGCACAGAGAACACCTATGTGTTCCTACTACTTGTAGTCAACAGTGACTATTTTGCCAAATTTACTTGTGTGGGTTTTCTGTGTTTGTTTTTGTTTTTGCTGAATCATTTCCGTGCGAATGACAGTATCATTGCACTTACAGTCTGAAGCTTGCAGGTTGTGTCTTCTAAAAATGAGAACGTCAGAGATTGACTGGTGTGGGCTCAGAAATCAGTTCTTTGCTAGGTAGTAGCACAGCCCATCCTTTCTCACAGCCCTTCTGTCTGTGCTTTCCTTCGACTTCAGCCAAAGAAGGAGAGGGCACAGGAGGGCTGAGCGTGTTAAAGCATTTCTGACCTTGACGAGGTCCATGGGGACACATGAAAGTGATTTCAGCAGCGTGGTGGTGGCTCGTAGTTCAGAGCAGTAGGGGTGTCAGAGGGCACAATTGGGAAAGGACGTGTGTGCCGAGCTGGCCCTCCCTCTGGGTTTGGAAAGGTCGCTGATGGTCCCAAACCTTTGGCGCACTGCTCAGATCTCACCAGCGCTTTCCTTGCGCATGTGGTGGGAGCCGTAATGCTGGCGTTGTTAGGGGACTGCTCTCACGCAGCAGCTGGCACACGGTAGGTGCCACCGAGATGCTAATGCCGCTCCTCACGCTTCCCTTTCTCTCCCCTCTCCTCTGGGGAGAGGCGATGACAGAGCCATGGTGGGTGTAGGCAGTCACAGCGGCAACTGAGTGGCCTGGTCTCCATCAGGCCTTCTCTGTCTCGCCTCTGGCTCTGTGGGGGTGTCCAGGCATGAAGCAGAGCTGGCCTGAAGGCCATGCTGCCCCCTCTGTGCTGCAGCTTTTCACAAGGCCATCGAGTCCGGTGACCCCGGTGTGTAGTCCACCCCCGTCCTTGCTGGGGTGAGTAGCAGCCTCATATGTAGATCAGGACATGGGCGTGATGGAGAGTTGTGGGTCATCAGCTCCAAGCCCCACTTAAAAAAAATGGCACGTGAAGGCAGTGTGTGATCATAGACTTGTGTTTTCTCAACTGCAAGTTACAGAGGACAAATGGTGCTCGCTCTTCTCTGTTCGGAAATGATGAAGTCACAGTGGGCATTTTCCTCTTCTCACTCAGTGGGGGATCCATGTAATGAGGTGTCGTGAACTCTTAGACTGAGAGTGTGTGTGTGGCTACAGCCTAGAATGTTGGGGAGCAGCAGTTCTGGGTGGTCTCTGTCCACTCTGACCCATACACACAGCTGCCTGTTGTCCCATTTTGATTCTCACAGTCAAGACTTCCAAAAAAATTTAGTCCTTTATCAATTGGGAAGTTTTTGTTTTTGTTTTTAAAGATTTTATTTATCTATTTGACAAAGATAGTGAGAGGGGGAACATAAGCAGGGGGAGGGACAGAGGGAGAGGAAGAAGTAGGCTCTCTGCTGAACAGGGAACCCGACGAGGGGCTCGATCCCAGGACCCTGGGATCATGACCTGAGCCAAAGGCAGATGCTTAATGACTAAGCAACCCAGGTGCCCACCAATTGGGAATGTTTAGGGGCTGTCACTTGCAAACTGCGAAGTCAGATCTTCAGTGAGGTCACCTGGTGACCAGCTGCTTTGTCATCATAACTTGAAACAGGCTGGATAACACACATACCCCAGGCTGGAGGGAGAAAATTGGTGTAAAGCACATAGGGCTTCGTGTGTTCTTGTACTGTGTGTTCTCGTATTCTTTGTTTTTTTCCTAAAACAAATACAATGTTACATGGAAGAGTCTTGATTAAATACAACATTTATTGTAATAACAGCTACACGCACCTCAAAAATTTCACATGGATGGAAAAATCAGAAGTTCTTGGGAGCTGTAAGTGAGCTGGTGAAAGCAGTGATGGCAGCCTATCTCCTGGTCCGGCCTCCCTTTGTTTTCCATTCTCCATGTTTGCGTGGCACCACCTGGACCGCTGAGCTGAATGCCCGCCTTCCCCCTGGTCAGCTGACTCAGAGGCAACTGGAGATTGTCCCCTGGTGTGGTGGCCAGGCGGCAGGGCGTTAGGTGGGAAAGCATGACTCGGAGCACCCCAGAACCTTTATTCTCACTCACTCCCTTCTCTTGGCGGTGTCTGTAACCCTTGGTTGCATAAACAACTTTTTTTTTTTTTTTTTTTTTTAAGAAATTAAGGACTGACTAATGTAGCTCATACAGTACATTTTGAAACATTATGGATTTTGTACATAGTTTTTCTGAAACCGGTATTTTGGCTAGTTTTGTCCTGGACATGTAGTGCTTTAGGAACATGGGTGTTGAATTGTGTTAAAGGGGGCACGTGTGTGTAGTGATTGCATATGGAGTTTACTGCTCGGAAGTACATATTTTTTTAAAAGGCACTGGGCAAACTAGATGTCTGAGATGTCAAACTTGGAAATGTTACAGAGAGGAGATTTTTATTGTCGCGAACTGATTTTATTTTGTGCCAGTCAGATTGTCACTCAGCTCTATGAGAGCAGGAACTCCCATGTTAATCGTGGTGGTCCTGGTCCTGGGCCATGGAAACTTTTTCCCCCAAATGTTTGTTGGATGCATGAGTGAATGAGTAGGCTGTGATCGTGGACAAGAAGGGTGTTAGCTTCTGTCTGTTGGTGGTAGGAACACAGCAGGAGAGGACGTAGTGCCAGCTCACTGGTTAGAGGAATGAATTCTGAATGAAAGACATTCTTCAGACAAAAGTCTATAGGCCCGTTCTGGCTTGTGTGGTAACTTTCATGCCGGGGGAACAGCCTGGTATTTCGGAAGAAGAGCTGTCATTGGTGGCCTCCAGCCGCTCATGCCTTCTGGACTGGTTGATGGCTGAGTACTGTGGTGGAGTACTGGAAACTCTGGAGACCTGTGTTTGAAATGCATCCCAGTCACTTTCTAGCTGTGTGGGCATTGTGCTGGTTGCTTAATTTCTCATTTGTAAAATGAGGGTGGTAATATTTACTCTGCAGAGTTGTGGTGTCAAAGCCCCTAGCTCAGAAACTGGCGATAAGTAGGTGCTCAGTATCTGGTAACCCTTGTTAATGTTACTTTATATGTTGATCATTCCAAACTCGCACAGTAGGACCTTTCACAGAGTAGGAGTTGGGGGAAGGAAGGCAGGGCTGAGGGGAAGAGCCGTGCAGACTTGTTCAGTCTTTGGTTCTGCCCTGATGCTCTCACTCAGTCATTTCTATTTTCAAGTATAAGCTAGTAGGAACTCTAGGAAGGCTTGGTGTGGCCAAACAGAATGCCATCAAAAAGATACTTGTCTTCTCTTCCTTTTGCTGGTGAATGTGAACCACCACCCCACCCCACCCCCGACCCCGCTTAATGAACCCTGCTCATGTGTGTGCCTTTGAATCCCCAGGTCTCCAGGCTTTGGGTTGTCACTGGTTGCCGAGACCACCAATGGCACCTTCCTCAGTGCTGAACTGGCCTCCAACCCCCAGGGCCAGGGCGCGGCGGTGCTTCCGGAGGACCTCGGCAGGAACTGTGCCAAGCTGCTGCTCGAGGAGATCTATAGGGTATGTCCTCAGCCTCTGCAGGTCTGGGAGCGAAGCCATCAGGAAGTGGTTCATTGTCTCTCACTTTTATTCCTTAGCAACTTTCTTCCCTTCCAAGGGCTTAAGCCAAGGAGTTAATTTGTTCCTACCCATTTGGAGATTTAGCATTAATTACTTGAGTGGATTAGGTAAGCTAGTCCTTGAGCAGAGAGATCCAGCCACACTGGTTTGGGAAATAGGGCAGGTAAATTTAATGGGGAGAGGAAGGAACTAGACAGTCATACGAGAGAGAGGGTAAAAAAATGAAGCTGGTTTGGCGGTGATTGGCCTGTTGAAGAGCACACACTGCCCTGACCAGCAGAGGTACCATCTCTCAGCTCCCCAAGGCCCTACCGTAGGGGAGTGGAGTCTCACTGTTTCCAGATTTTTCAAGAGAAGCCAGAAATCTGGATTTGTATGTGACAGTTCAGGTAGAAAAGCATATTGCTAGGCTAGGTTTTGCAGTGTGCTCTGGAGCAGCGAACAATATCTGGGGAAGGCAGTCCTGCATTGGCACACGGTAGAGGCTTGGAAAGATCCGAAAGCAGCAAGAGACAGGACTTCACCACTTGCCATTTTGTTTCTGCAGCTCTGCTGTGGGAAACGGCTCAGACCTGCCTAGACCAGCCTGTCCTTTTCAGTAGCCAGGGTCTTCTCTCTGTCGGTCCGTGCAAGCAGTGTGCATGTGCACACGCACACACTTACTGTGTCCTAAAGGCAGTTGACTGGCCTAAAAGAAGCAAGGAAGATGGGCACCTGGGTGGCTCAGTGGGTTAAGCCGCTGCCTTCAGCTCAGGTCATGATCTCAAGCTCCGGGGATCAAGTCCTGCATCGGGCTCTCTGCTCAGCAGGGAACCTGCTTCCCTCTCTCTCTCTCTATCTCTCTCTCTCTTTGGTTGCCTCTCTGTCTACTTGTGATCTCCCTCTGTCAAATAAATAAATAAAATCTTAAAAAAAAGAAGCAAGGAAGAAATTGGAAGGGAAGTAAGAATGATGGCTGGAGAAAATAAGAGGAAGCTTCCTGAAAATACTCTCTAAGGTCCATAAGCTTGGGGAGGTGAGCGTCACGGATGCAGCTCCAAGGTTTCTGTTATTCTGCACTGTCTTCTGCTTTGGTTCCACATCTGGAAGCTGAAACTTTCCCCTTGGCATGCAGAATCCAGTTTAGGCTTTGTGGGATGTTCACTTCTCTGCCGTGTAGACATGGCCCCAAGTTCTCGAACTGAGTACCGGTGAGAGCTGTCCTCTGGATGGTTTGCTACTGGATGGTGTATGGTATTTGTCTTTTCTGTTTAGCTCAAGAGCCTTTCATCTCCACATTTGTCTGTGTGTGTATTCTGGGTTACTAGACCGTTCTATGGGTCCTTCCTAGAGTCCCCCAGGGAAGTTTTGCCCTGGTGAAAGCAACAAAAGTCACATGGGAGCCCAGTGAAATAAACCAGTAAGGTGGGTACAGTGGTGATTTTATTTTTTTTTTCATTTACTTCCTTTTGCCACTGTCATTGATCACTGTGGTAGGGTGATGGCTGGGTCATGGGATCCCTGTACAGGCCGTACTGGGGAAGATAGCTTATAAACAGTCTACTCGCCTGATCCAAGTCAGCATTCTTGAAAATATAGGATTGGTCACAAGGTGGAACAAGTAAGAATGAACTGTTTTCAAGTTGCTTAGGATTTGCAGGTCCTAAGTGGCTTTATTTCATGTCCCTCTCATTAAGATGAAGACAGAGAACCTGTAGGTGTGTCTTCCTTGGAGTGCCTCAGCCCCTCTACTCCCCGTTCAACGGGGAAGTAGTGAGGAAGGAAACACCGTGTCAGAGGCGTGCACTCAGGTCTGGCCTCAGCTCTTTGGGTGCTCAATCAGCCCGATGGTGCTAAACTCGGTGATTTTTGAAAGACGGGCAGTAACCGGAAGCTGGGAGTAAATGATTAAGAGCTTGTGCTGCCCTTACTCAGTTCAGGAAGTTAGTCATCTAGGTTTGTATGAGGAAACACTGCGTGTTTTACCCGTACCCCTCAGTCCCTGTTGACGTGAGCAGGTGTCCCTTCCTAGGTCCTGTGGTGGCTGGCAGGCCCTCTCCCTCACTGGGGGGGTGCTTCTATCTCTTTCCAGTGGACCTGGGGGCATTGGGAGCATCGCGTCATAGAACAGCCCCTTGGGAGCCCACGGGCATAGCTGGAGTGTGCAAGTTTTGTCTCCCCGTAAAGAGGGGATTAAAAGCCTCTGGGTGAAAGCACAGTCACGACCCATCAGTCCCCAAGAGAGAAAGCATGCAGTCTGCACTAGGTTATTTTATTTTTGTTTACATTCCAGTTAAGTTCTGTTTTATGCTGTTTTCTTGTGCCTGGACCAGCTTTTCTGCCTTTGTTTTTAATCACTAAGAAAACATCCTTTGTATGTCTATGATCTTTAAGTTTTAAAAGGATGAAAATGCTTTATGCTTTTATGAGTAATTATTTTTAAGATTTTATTTATTAGAGAGTGAATGCATGTGCAAGCAGGGGGTACGAGAGGGAGGGGAGGGACAAGCAGACTCCCTGCTGAGCACGGAGCCCAGATGTGGGGCTGGATCTCATGACCCTGAGATCACGACCTGAGCTGAAATCAAGAGTCAGACGCTAAACTGACTGAGCTCCTCAGGCGACCCTGTGAATCATTTTTCCTAGGAGTGCGATGTGACATGGTTTAAATGAGTAATAAAAATCCATCCCTTTGAGGGTGCTGCTTATTTTTTATCGAAGTGTTCATCCTCTTCTCTGATCCCTCATTCCATCAGCGTCTCCTCTGTTACCGAGCCTCCTTGATTCTGCGGCAGGCTCTCTCGAGCTGCCTTTCTCACCCATCTTCTGTTGCCCCATCTGCTGCTCCTTCCTTCCACCCTCCTCTCTAACATCTCTTCTGTTCAGATCTCCCCGAGACACTGATCTCCTCTTTTCACTGATCTCTGTTCAGAGATCTCCGGCTTCTCACTTCCCCAAGATAAAGGCAAAATCTGTGGCCTGGTTAGAAAATGCCTGCATCAGTCTGTCCTTCCCTTCTCCTGACATTTTCTCATCCATCTCCTCCACAGACAGGATGTGGCCAGTTTTCGACGAGCCCTGGCTGCTCCTTGCTGGCCCTGGGTCCTGTGTCCCCCGTCCTCCTGCCCTTCTCTCTGGGGTCCCCTCAGGCCACCATCCCCAGAGTCTCTCCCTCTGGTGCCAGCTGAATGACCACCTGCTCCTGTCGCCTTGGAAGCCCCAGGACCCATATCCCCCAATGACTGTGTAGTGCTGGTTCTTCCTGAATTGTCTCTGGGCCTGCTCCTGTCTCATCTTCGCAGTAAGAGCCAAGCCACTTAGAACAGGGTCTGCACCCTGTGCCTTGGCAGTGCCTCCACTGCTCCCTCTGTGGCAGCCTGTACACAGACTCCAGCAAATCGATGGCACTAAAATACTGGCCCAGCACATACGAGAAAGCAGTGAGGATGCTAGGAAAGCAGCACAGTGATAAGAAGGAGAGATGGAGGAGAACAGTTTCATTTTAGGCGGTTAGGAGAGGAAGGAAGCAAGTTGTGTAAGGCAGGCTTAGTGTTGTTGGGCCTCCTCTTTTCCATGGGTCAGGGTGTCCTTTTTAGATGGAAATATATAAGCTGTAACTCTTCTTAAGATTTGCTAAATGAGATAATATTGTCCTGCAATATCTCCGGGAGTTTGGGAGGAGCAGTGGGTTTTCATAAAGGCTAGCAGTAGCATAAACCCCCTCATTTTCTGACTCCATTGTCACAAATGAAGTCCAACAGCAGAAAAGGGGTACCTGCGCCTGAGCACTGAGTTATTCTCCACCTCGCACATACCCAGAGGACCGAGGCATGGCCACAGAAGCAGCAGTGGGGGGCTACCCGTTGCGTTCACAGTCCGGGAGAGCCGCGCCCGGAAACAGGGTGTCTCACCGTGATGCTTACAAAACACATGGAGACCCGGGGTTGTCTTGCTTTCGCTGTGCACGTTGTTTGAATTGTTTTCCATCAAGTTCTCCCTGGAAGGGTGATGAGAAATAAAAACACTTTGAAGGGCATAAATGCCAATAGCCGTGACGCATGCATCGGCAGAAGCAAAATGGCAGAAACGGTGGAGAAATTCAGGAGCGAAAGAAGAAAGGCAGTCGAAGCAACCGTGTTCTGATATGAAGGAAAAGGGAGGGAAGGTGGGGGACAGTAATACATAAGCAAACAGTACGAATGGAGGGACTGATCGTGGCAGTTCTCCAGTGTTAAAGCACACGGGGAGAGAGATGAGAAGCTCCTGGAACAGGCCAGCAGTCTCTGAGTGTAACAGAATGTGTGCGTTGGTGAGACCCCTGGATGATGGTCCATTCACGCCAGATCAGCTTCAGGACCGGTCACATAGAGAGGCAGCACTCATGTAGCCCTGGGTAGCGAACTGTACGTTGCCTAGAGCTGATTACGTGTTTCTGCTTGTATGTCTGTCCTGCCACTGCTTTCCTTACAAAGACAGCGTCTCATTTTTCACTGGATACATCTCAGTAAACGCATGGGCTCCGTGATTACCGGTGTTTTTATTAAGCTGTTCCTTTCATGCCCTAACGTTAGTTGGTTCTAAGGGTTACTCTTAAAGGACCAGCCCTCTGTTTTATTACCGCTTGAACTCTGTAGTCTGTGTTTCTGTGGTTCTGATGCTCTGAGCTGTGCGGTTATTTCCTTCCCTCTGTTTCGTTGGATTTTCCATTTTCTGGTTAGTACAACGATTAATCTTTAAAGTGTTTGTGTTTACAGGGTGGATGTGTGGACTCTACCAATCAGAGCCTAGCTCTGTTGCTCATGACCCTTGGACAGCAGGATGTTTCCAAAGTCCTCCTCGGACCGCTGTCTCCCTACACGTGAGTGGTTCCCCTCAGCCTCACCGTGCTGTCTGGTTTAAACTTCCAGGTGCTCAGAATGACCCAGGTGTTGGGCCTCACGCAGCTTGTCTCTGTGAACACCTGCTTGTACTGATGGTTAGAGAGCCGGAGGCTGTCCCCCTAAACCTGGTGTTTAGCAAGGATTTTGCTTCGATTCTTTCTTGTAGCTTCACCATTCCCGTCTGTCATTGTCATTCTCATGTCATCCGTTACGTGACAAATACTGGGCAGTTCTCCTGTGTGAGCTTTAGGTTTTGTTTCCATTTTGGAGGTAAACTCCTGGTTCTGTTATAGGTTGGATTTTGTTGTTAGTTTTTTAAATCCTCCTTTTCCTTCCCTGTGACAAAGAGGACTGTCTTTTTGTCCAAGATGATAGGGTGTAAGCTGGCTGGAAAGATGAAGGAGGAGGCAAAGTTCATAGTCCTGCTGCTGGACTAGCGGGGAAATTAGAGAGGTGAGTTTGAGGCCAGGCTGTTGTCCGAAGTAGACCGCTGAGGCATGAGAGCAAGCATTCACTGAAAAGAGCAGCTCAGACCTAGTGATAAACAAGACTTAAATGATACACAGCCAAGTAGAAGAAGCATTTCCCATTGATAGCAACAGCCTTTGAGCACTGACCTCTGTGTGTATGTGAGTGCGTGTGTATCTACCTAACACCCTTATGTGGTCATCTGTGGGCTGGGTGGGCCTTGTGTGGGCAGAGATTTTCAGGTAGATCTGAGACTGAACTGTCCTTTTTCGGTTATCATGGTACCGATGCTGTCTATCTGAAAGGTACAGTACTGTGATAACTGAAGAATGGTGGTGCCATCACCTTGGGAGAGGGGCGTGCCCCGCCACGGCTGGGGAGATCAGGGGACTGGGGGAGAGTCTGATGGAGGTTTTTTTTTTTTTTTTTTTAGATTGGTGGTGGGAGATTGTTTTGGAACAGGAACTGGAAGAGAGTTCATTCTGTTAACAGAGGGGGAGGGCTGATAAGCAGGAGAGTGGTGAGGACCACACTGTCTCCTGATAGCTCTTGTAAAGTATTTCATAGCACAGGAGACCGGAAATTGAGTAAATGGCACTCTGGCACCAGGAGTCAATACTGCTAAGATAGACTTTGTAACTCGGGCAGTTAGAGAGGGGGGTCAAGGCTGGGAACACAGCACCCTGAGTGCAGAGACTGGCTTCCTGTGGAGAGTTTGCGGGCTGTGGCCGATAGTCTGGGCCCGCCGCGGCCCCTTTAGCTGGTTAGTGGCTCTCATGGCGGCGGCTTCCCAGCCTCTGCTCTGGGGCCTCCAAGGGCCTGATTGCTCGCACAGCATGAGGCTGTGTCTAGAAACGTGTGGTCGTGGGGCATGGGGTTTGGCAGAACATTATGTGAAAAATGGAATGTATATTTTTATTTTTCCTTGACAGTTTTTTTTTCTTTTTTGCTTTTGGAGATTTTTTTTTTTTCCCCAGTTTGGCTCCAACGCCTTTATAACCTTTTCAAGTCAGCCATCCCTGTGGAGAGGTCAAGATGTAACTGAACATTTTTAAAATTTTCTGTGTCTTTGACTCCCTCCGCACCAAATATTAATCACAGTGTCCTATCTTCCAGAGACCTTGCCTAAATTATATCTCTTGGGAAAACAAGGTGGTCTGCTCTGACTGGAGCTTTAGAAGAGTAGGACGCATTGCAAAATTATGTGTTTTGAGGCTTGGGGCTGGGCTTTACAGGACATTTATCTTCTGGATTACCTGCCTCCCAGGCTTCGTGTAAGGGAGGGGATAGCCTACCTTCTTTTTGGTAAACTAGCACAAGGGTGGGGGCAAGGGACTTTATTTTTGAAGCTGGATCTGATTGGGACCCTCTTTGCTTTGTCATCATAGAAGGCTCCAGTGGCCCAAAGTGATGAAGAGGCAAAGGTGGGAAGAAGTATGTCATTGAGGGACCTGGTAAGCGAAGTTGACATAGGATTTGTGAACAATTAAGGGTGAAAAGGGACAGAATCCATAATCAAGATGATCATACTTGGGGGGAGTAGTTTATTGTAATCAGATTCAGGAGCTTTTGAGATCAAACTGTCACACTCACTTTAATGAGCTGTTAAAGTCATAAAAATTTGTTTTCTGAAACCTGATTTCTGACAAAAACCAGAACCTTCGTTTAAAGAAGTGTATTCTGGCACTTGGCACATTTTGAGTTTTATAAATAGCTTTTCCAATATCTGTTTACAGGGCACTGGGATTAAGGATTTTTTTTTTTTTCCCCATGCAGTGTTGCTTTCAAATCCTTCTGGAAAATAAGGGTCTCTATGTTCTTCCCTTCTTTTCCTCCTCTCTCTGTTTTATTTCAGGAGATTGCTGTTGGTGGTTTTCTGTGTTACTTGAGAAAGTAAGTCTATCTGTGTGAAGTTCTTCAGGAAGGTCAGAGAGATTTTTTTTTCAGTAGAATAAAATAGTATTAAATGGCATGCTAGTATGTATAATCTATTTTTGTTGAATTTATTGAGTTTTAGATTGTTAGAGTTGGTGAAAGTAGCTCTGCCTTCCCCTCAAAAAGCTTAACTTCAGAGTTCAGGGAAGGATTTACACTTTATTTAAAGGCAGGGTGAACAAGAAGAGTAAATACTAATGAGCATCTTAATTAGCACTTGGGGAAATTGTTCACGGCTAGAGGCTGCGGTCCCAGAGCGTGCTGCATTCTACTTTTGTGTAGGCATCGAATCCTCTGGATTTCAGGTGCGGCTCTGCCCCAGAGCTCGGGACACAGTGTGGACCAGGCAATGGGCACCCTGAACTTCTGTCTCTTCAGTAGAGACGGTGATGGTCCTGAAGTCATGGGTTTGTGGAGATAACAGGGAGGCTCGAAAGAGGTCGAGCACTCAGCCCTCCCAGCCGTGCAGTGGCGCTCACGGAGCTCAGTTGATGCCAGGAGCCGAGGTTTGTGCCTGGGCGTCCCCTCGGCCTGGGAAGTCCAGCCTCCTGGTAAGGTCACTGTGGACAGCAGGAGGCCTGGGGAACTTGTTTCGGGTGTTCTCGGACCTGAAGTCACTGTGAATTGTCTGCTCAGCTCTCTCTAAATCTGTATTCATTGTGACAAGCCGCCTGCAGTTATGTTACTAAACACACTGCACTTTTTTTGGTTTTTTTTTTTTGGTGATGCCTAAGAATTCTGCAGGCTCGGTGTATTTAATGAACACTTACGGTGTGTACTGTTGTCCGGATGTCTAGGTGCTTTAAAAATACGAACTCATGTAGTTTTCATGTTGACCCTGTGAGGGTGATAAAGGCAGGAAGGAGCTCATGCTCCCATTTTCCCGGCGAGGGGGCTTGAGGCTGGAGAGGTCAGGTCCTGTGCCCTGGGGACTAGATCAGCCAGTGGAGTTCTGACCCAGGCAGGCTCATCCAGAGTCCCTGCTTCCCTGGCGCACTGTGCTCTTGTGTAAGAGTGGGATTCCGTCCACATTGCTGGGCCCCAGGCACCTTCCTGCTGCCTTTGTCAGAGCCCTTGCTTCTAATTCTGCTGTAAAATGATCTCCTTCTATCTTTAGTTAGAAGTCTAAAATAAACCATGCCACTTTGTTTTTCCCCCCTCACTTTAATTAATGACCTTTTTCCTCTGCTTGTGAAGTGCTGGGGAGAGAGAGCCCGGTGTCCTTGTTCACTGGCTGATCGGGGCCGTTGGCTCCCCCAGTCCGCAGCACAGCTGCGGGAGACCAAATGAGGGAGCCCCCGGCGGTTTGGGCTCATTTGCTTAGCTGCTCTCTGCAGGCTAGTGCGGCCTGCTCCACCTTACCTCGGGGGAGTGCAGGAAGTCCTGCAAAGCCCCGTCCCTTCTCTTATGCACTTTGTACCCCAGAATGTATTTGGCATGGGGGAAAAGCCAGGGATATCCTTATTTTTCAGATGAAAAGAGTGAAGTAGTTAAATTCAGTTGTAAAGGTGGCAGGAAGCAGAGAGTCGGGCTGGGGGAGATGTGAGGTGGCCAGGTTTGGCGGAGAACTTGCTGTGAACATTCGTTCTTGGAATAGAGGTCAACAGGTTTTGGGAAAGCCACTGTTGGGCAGAAAAAGCACCACCTGTGTATATTTTTAAAAGCTGGTCTGTCATGGGGCGCCTGGGTGGCTCAGTGGGTTGGGCCGCTGCCTTCGGCTCAGGTCATGATCTCAGCGTCCTGGGATCGAGCCCCCTTCGGGCTCTCTGCTCAGCAGAAAGCCTGCTTCCCTTCCTCTCTCTTTGCCTGCCTCTCTGCCTACTTGTGATCTCTGTCAAATAAATTAAAAAAAAAAAAACAAATCTCTAATTCCAGTTCTACTTAACCTGTTCCAGCTTCTATACCTCATGGTCCTAAATGTCTGTGATTTGGAATTCTATCAAAAAAAAAAAGAAAAAAAAAAAAGCTGGTCTGTCATGACTGTGGGGTCCCATTGAACAGATTCTCTTCCTACCCCTGAAAATTTCCCCTCAACTTCCAGAGCAACACCTTAGGCCTGAGAAGAAGGTAACCCTAATTTCTAAGTGACTTGGTGACGCAGGAGGCAGGACTCTCGGTCAGGTTTTGTGTCTGTGGAGCTGCCACACAGAGGCCTCTCTCGTGATCCTGGCACCCCCGCTGTGTCAGACTTCAGAAGGGCGACCTGGTGAGGGGGGCTGGTGTCTAAGGGGTGGGGTGGGCCACGTGGCAAGTCGCAGGCAGTTGGGGTTCAACGGGCAGGTGTCCATGAGCCCAGTGGACTTCACCTGTTGACCAACAGTGGTAATGGGAAACCACCCGTTGAAAATACACAGGAAAAATGATCTCTCTGCACCAGTAGTCTCTGAAACATATTTGTCAGATGGACTAAAGGCTTTCATAGGAAAGTATTTTGCTACAAAAGTATTATTGTTTTTGGTTTTGTTTTTTCCTGAAAATAAATCCTCACTTTTTCCTGAGCAACAACCAAAAAGCTCACTGTACAGTTGTCTAAGTCAGGAGTTCAAATCCTTCATACAGGAGTTGTGTAGAGAGAATTCCAGTTGTCTAAAACGGTGGGTCTGCAGAGCCGCCCAGTACACCCTGCAGGTGGTCCCAGTGCCCCACCCAGCGGCAGAGCTGCCGTCAGCGGGCCACAGCCCCTCTTCTGTGTGGCCCTGTGCTTGTGTGCAAGAGGTGTGATTCTGCCGGGTGGTGCTGGGGAGAGAGGGAAGGGGGGGCATCCTGCCCCGGGAGGCACAGCCGCAGCCGCACAGCTATGCGTGGTGAAGGGCGCAGGTCCATGCGGGCGTGACTTACTGAATTCCCGCAGGAGATGGTTAGGATTTAACACCATCTGGTTATTTCTCGGCTTCTGGAGAAGCGGCTTCTGGGGAAGCCATTCTGAAGCCTCCCCGCGGCCCCTTCATGCAGGCCTCCTCAGACAGGCAGAGGGGCTGGCGGAACATCTTGTAGGATGTGGACCCGACTTTGCTTTTGCTACAAACACCTGAGGCTGCAAATATGTGGGCCTGTGTTTCCCCTGCGCCAGCTCAGGGGCGCGCGGAGGCCCCTCGGGGCTTCTGCCAGCTGCCGAGGGCATCTGGGTTTTCCAGCACAGTCCAGCGATTCACCACACCACAGGCTGGGGAGGCGGCGGGAGCAGAGCGCGCCCTGGTTCGGTGCGAGGGCTCAGGCGGCGACCGAACAGGCCGTGCGCTCCTCGGAACACAGACAAGTGGTGAGGTGCCTGCCGCCGCCTGCCTTGCTGCCTGCAGATGTCGAGTGTTTATCTGTGGGTTCGATGTGTTTGTTTTCTCTTCTGGGACAGGGTTGGGGACGTGGTGCGCCTGGGACGGAGAGCAAGAAACTGGCCATTTCAGTTGGTGAGGAGGGCGGGGAAGCCCGCAGGGGAGAAACGGGCTTCCCTTCAAGCTGAGAGCGAGGACGCCACTTGTCAAAGGCAGCGGTGGCTCCCGAGCCCCCTTCCAGGCCTCACGCAGCTGGTAGGGCGCGGGCCGGGGCATGAGCTTTCGCTGCAGACGCAGGCTGTGTCCTGGGGGCGCTTTACCAGAGGCTCAGAGGGCAGTGGCAACACAGCTCTGCAGAAGCATTAATTAGACACCACGAGCCGAGCCAGGCGTACCGTGGAAACCAGAGAGCCTGCTGGCCGAGGAGGCTTTCGGTAGGAGAGTTGCCAAACGGGAGGTTACTTTAAAGATGGGGGTGAAGAAACCATGAGAGACTATGGACTCTGAAAAACGATCTGGGAATTTTGAAGGGGTGGGGGGTGGGAGGTTGGGGCACCAGGTGGTGGGTATTGTGGAGGGCACAGATTGCATGGAGCACTGGGTGTGGTGCAAAAATAATGAATACTGTTATGCTGAAAAAATAAAAAAAATTAAAAAAAAAAAAAAAAAAAAAAAAAAAAAAAAAAAAGATGGGGGTGAAGAGAGAGCAGACAAGCAAGGGACTTCTGGGCCAGTGTGCCCCATGCACCAGAACTGCTTCCCAGCGCAGTTAACTGTTTCTTCTCTTTGTCCCTGAGGTGCCGGTCATGTCGGCCAGACTGGCTGAGGAGTTGTCCCACCCCCTTTCCTTCTTTGTAGACTGAAGGACAGACAGACAGGAGGGGTGCGAAATTCACCACAGTAGGCTTTGTGCTCACTTGGATATATACTGTGTGAGGCTGTTAGCCAGGCCTAGTACTAGGCCAGTACTTTTGGAATTTCACGAATATTGTATTTTTTTTTGAACAGCTGTATTTTTTTTAAATGCTTCTTTTTTTTTTTAAGATTTTATTTATTTATTTGAGATAGAGAATGAGTGAGAGAGAGAGAGAACATGGGGGTGAGGGTCAGAGGGAGAAGCAGACTCCCTGCTGAGCAGGGAGCTCGATGCGGGACTCGATCCTGGGATTCCAGGATCATGACCTGAACCAAAGGCTGTCGCTTAACCAACTGAGCCACCCAGGTGCCCCTTGAACAGCTATATTGAGATATAATTCACCTACCACACAGTTTACCCATTTAAAGTATATATACTTTAAATATACAGTTTATATATATATAAACTGTATAGTTCAGGGGTGCCTAGATGGCTCAGTCAGTTAAGCGTCTAACTCATGGTTTTAGCTCAGGTCGTGATCTCAGGGTCATGAGATTGAGCCCCACATCGGGCTCCCCGCTTAGCGGGGAGTCTGCTCGAGATTGTCTTCCTCTGTCCCTCTCCCACAGATGCATGCGCGTGTCCGTGTGTGCTCTCTCTCTAAAACAAATAAGTAAATCCTAAAAAAAATAAAGTGTACAATTCACTGATTTTCTGTATACTCCCAAAGTTGTGTAACCATAACCACAGTTTCAGAACAGCCCTAATTTTAGAACGTGTTTACCACCGCAGAAAGAAACTCTTTGCCCATTCACGGTTGTTCCCCATCTTTCCTGCTCCCCCCAAGCCCTGGGCAACCACTAATCTGCTTTCTGCCTCTGTTGTTTGCCTGTTCTGGCCATTTCATACAATATGTGGTCTTTCGTGACTGGCTTCTTTGAGCACGATGTTTTCAGAGTTCATCCGTGCTGTGGTGTGTGTCCGTACTGTGCTCCTTTTCTTTTCTTTCTTTTTTTTTTTTTAAAGATTTTATTTATTTATTTGACAGAGAGAGAGAGAGAGAAATCACAAGTAGGCAGAGAGGAAGGCAGAGAGAGGGGGAAGCAGGCTCATCCCAGGACCCTGAGACCATGACCTGAGCTGAAGGCAGAGGCTTAACCCACTGAGCCACCCAGGCGCCCCTCCTTTTCAAGGCCAAATAATACTCCATTGTAGAGACACCCCGCCTCTTGTTCATCCATTCATCAGTTGACGGGCATTTGGGTTATTCCAACTTTTTTGGCTGTTACGAATAATACTATCACCAGCATTCGTGTCCAGCTCTTGTGTGGGTGTGTTCCACTTCTCTGTGGTTGTACCTGCAAGGGTAATCACTGAATCATGTGGGATGTCCTTACTGAAGACTTAACTGCCGGACGGTTGTCCACAGGGCCATGCCGGATTAACATTCCAGCCAGCAGTGCCGAGGTGACTGACTGCTTCACATCCTCACCCAGACACGGGAGGGCTCTCTGTTCAATTGTGGCCATCCTGTGGGGTGTGAAATGGGATCTTCTAGTCGTTTTGATTTTCATTTCCCTAAAATGACTAACAATGTTGAGCGTCTTTTCATGTGCTTATTAGCTTATGTGCTTATTATTTGTATGTCTTTGGAGAAATATCTATTCAGATCCTTTGCCCATCTTGGATTATTTGGGGTTTTTTATTACTCAGTTGTAAGATTTCTTTATATTCTCAATACCAGACCCTTATCAGATACATGATTTGCAAATACTATTTTTTTCCATCCTGGGAATTGTCTTTTTACTTTCTTGATAATGTCCTCGAATGCACAAAAGATTTTAATTTTGAAAGGGATGCCTGGGTGGCTCAGTCATTAAGCGTTTGCCTTCAGCTCAGGTCATGGTCCCAGGGAGCTAGGATGGAGCCCCGCATCAGGCTGTCTGCTCTGCTGGAAGCCTGCTTCTCCCTCTCCCACTCCCCTAGCTTGCATTCCCTCTCTCACTGTGTCTCTCTCTGTCAAATAAATAAATACAATCTTAAAAAATAAGATTTTAACTTTGATGAAGTGCAATTTATGTTTTTACTTTTATCACTCTGCTTCTGATGATGTATGTAAGAAACCAGTGTCCAGCCCAAGATCATGAGGATTTTCTCCTGTGTTTTCTTCTGTGAGGTTCATGTGTTAGCTGTTAAATTGAGGCCCTTAATCCATCTTGAGTTAATTTTTGTGTATGATGTGAGGAAGGGGCCCAGCTTCATCTTTCTGCACGTGGGGTTGTCCCAGTAGCATTTGTTGAAAAGACTATTATTTCACCTTTGAATTACTTTGTACCCCTTTTGAAAATCAGTTCACCATAAATGTATGGGTTTATTTCTTGACTCTCAACTCTTTCCCATTGGTCTTTATGTCTAGAATCAGTATTTTGAAAGCTGCTCTGGTAATTCCATGTGTAGGCAGGGTTAGAACCACCTGGCTAGGGTCGGGAGTTTGGACGGTTCAGTTGGGAGGCTGTAGGACACATGGTTGCTGGATACTTCATCACTGAGATGCAGACCATGTCTTCATACTAAACCGGTGTCCCCAAACTTGCCTGATTAAGAATCACCAGGGAGGGGCACCTGGGTGGCTCTGTCAGTGAAGCGTCTGCCTTCAGCTCAGGTCATGACCTGGGATCCTGGGATGGAACCCCGCATCAGGCTACCTGCTCGGTGGGAAGCCTACTTCTCCCTCTGTCACTCTCCCTGGTTTTGTTCACTTTCTCTTTCTCAGTCAAATAAATAAATAAAATCTTAAAAAAAAAAATCACCAAGGTCCTTGTTAAGAATAGATTTCTGGTCCTTGTGCATTAGGGAGACAGGGCCTGTACAGGGTGTGGAAGGGCTGACTTTGAGTTGGCCTGTGCTTCCAGGCTCTACTATGTGGGCCCTTGCTCCCTACCAGTTGTTAGTTGCATAGAACCTTCGGGAACTTGTGTGTTTAATGAACTCTCCAGGTGAGTCTTATGGTCAAGGCCAGCTGGGAAGATGCTGCATCTGCTAGGGCAGACCAGTAGAAGCCTGCTTACCTGTCCCATGGCCTTTCCATGGAATTGCTGTTCCTAAGGTACTGTTGAGATGAAGCCATCATTCTGTCTTAAAGGAGATGACGAGAAACAGCCCTATGAAACTCCGTGTCACATTTACTGTGAGCTCCTCCCTGGCCACCTAGTTTAATGTGGCCGGCCGTATACACACAAACATGTTGTACCCACATTTCTTCCCACCCCCTTGCCTTGTTTCCTTTCTTTAAATTTCCACAGTTAAAGAGTATTTAACTTGTCTACCCCACTACATTGACAACGCCCTGAGAGAAGGGATTTTTTTGTTGACTGCAACATCCCTAACACCAAGCACTGTTCTTGGTACAACGTACACACTCAGGAAATGTGTGTGGAGTGGATGGAAGGGTTGTATTGAAGTTGAGGAGTGAAGAGAGATACTGTCAGTTTTGGCCTCTGCTTGGTTGTCCGGCGTGATGCTGTGAGTCACGGGAGTGCATGTGTATCTCTCCGCATGTTAGTCTCAAAGACTAACGCTGTATTTATGTCCGCTCGACTGGAATGGGGCCAGATGACTTATGTGTCCTGTACTAACCTCGGACCTTTAAAAATCTAATTTATCTTACATTGTTTGCATCTCCATAGGCTGTCCAAATCCACTTTGGAAAATGGCGGGCTGTGAATAAATACTATTTAATGAGCTTTGATTGAGACGTTCTTAATTTTAGATATTCTTGATCTGTGAAAAGTAAAGGCTTGGGTTCTAGATGCGGGAAGGAGAACTTTTTTTTGAAAATGGAATTCCGTTTTCACCCCTCCCTCATTTTTTGTTTTTGTTTTTTGTTTGTTTTTTCCTTTTTAGGATAGAATTTTTGCGGCATTTGAAGAGCTTTTTCCAGATTATGTTTAAAATTGAAACCAAGCCATGTGGTGAAGAGCTCAAGGGTGGGGATAAAGTGCTGATGACCTGTGTTGGCATCGGTTTCTCCAACCTTAGCAAGACCCTCAAGTGATACTCTCACCAGATAAGGCCCCAATGCCTACAAGCAAAGCAGAAACTGCCACGGACACCCAACAGGACCAAGTCCAAATTCATCCAGGACAGGTTATGCTCTTACATTAAGGATTTCTTAACTTTCCATTAAAAAAAAAAATCAGAATATTCGAAGAAAAGACATCTCTGTATCATGTGGCTTCTAGCTGTTTTTGCGGTGGCACTGACATTCCTCAGGAGGCCCAGTCATGCCGAGTACACCCTTGGCTCACCTGATGACAAGTATGCTTTCAGGACACAGTTGTGCCGCTAGAACAACCTCCCAGCTGCATCCCTGGGCTTCCGGCACGTGGAGCCTGTCACCGTTCTTCCTGCGAGGGCTGATGCGCTGAGCTTTGGTTTCTGTGTAGGGATCACTGAGATAACACAGGGCAACGTGCACTGCTCGCCCGTGTCAGGATCGGTCTGTGAAGCTCACTGGTGCACCTCGTCTTCTGAATGGACTCACATCTTGGAGGCAGGTGTTGCCCCCTGTCTGGCTCATCGTATGTGTGTGTGGGGCGAGGTGTGCCTGGGGAGGGCAGGGGTCCATTAAAGTTATTGGATATTTTCTCTATCTAAGGTGTGCGGTACATTTTCTTATTTTATCTTCATGGTAGCTCTGCAATATGGATTTTATTAAATTCTTAAGAAAATCCATGGAGGGTATTTTATCCCTTTGAAGTTTATAATGTAAAGATAGTATATGTACTGATTTAAAGTGCTGCATGTAATAGTGTCAGAGTCTGGAACTGGACCCGACTTGCAAGCTCCTAAGTCAGATGGTTACTGCCCCATGGATGCTAGCGGAAGACCTGCGGATCTTAGGTCCGAGATAGAGAACTTTGTAGTTGGAGCACAGCAAGCAGCATGAACCTCATGTTTGGATCGGATTCCCTTGTCCCCCAAGTCCCAGAGTGACAACATGAGGCAGGGGTGGGGGGCAGGGCGATGCCGAGCATGCAGTGGGCTTGCCCCGTGGCTGAGGAGTCTGCATGCTCGGGGACTCCTCTTCTTCCAGCAGGGCTGCTCTTTCTTCCAGATGGGGACATTACTGCATCCCTCAGGACTGCTTGCTGGGAGCACCATTAGGACAAAGGGCCCAGGGAAAGGCCTCCCGAGCAAGGACATGCAGGAACGCTCGGACAGCTAACAGTCTCCATTTGGTAGGTGTATGGGGCCACAGTTGGTAGGAAAGAAAAGATCTAATTCTTTCTACGAGGATTCCAAATGGTATTCTCCACCTGGGGGCTGCAGGTAGTTTGAAGTAAGGAAAGATCTTTTTCTCCCCAATCTTTGTACCCTTTCTTTTTCGGGGGAAAGGGACTAGAGAAATTCTGCGCTGTCATGACTGGGGGTGTGGGAAGATGTGGAGATGTAAGCCTAACATGGCAGGAGGCCAGGCTGTTTGGAACGATGGCATTCCACTTACTGAGAACTTTACATAGCTGTTAATTTTTGTTATGCATAAGAAATGAACACACAAACTGGGGGACCTGGGTGGCTCAGTGGGTTAAGCTTCTGCCTTTGGCTCAGGTCATGGTCTCAGGGTCCTGGGATCGAGCCCCACATTGGGCTCTCTGCTCAGTGGGGAGCCTGCTTCCCCCTCTCTCTGCCTGCCTCTCTGCCTACTTGTGATCTCTCTGTCAAATAAATAAATAAAATCTTAAAAAAAAAAAAAGAAATGAACACGAACTTAGCAGTTGAGAACAATACCCATGTATCCTCTCCATTCTCTAGGTTGGAGGTTCTGGTGGGCTTGACTGGATTCTAGTCTTAGAGTCTCACAAGGCTGATGCCAGCTGGGCTCTGGCAAAGAATGAGCTAGCTCATTCAGATTGTTGACAGAATTCAGGTTCTAGGACTAGAATTCCTATTTCTGGCTGGCTGTCAGCTGGGGACATCTTTCAGCTTCTAGAGGTGGCCTGGATTCCTTGTACCTTGCTTCCCTCTGTCTTCAAGCCAGCGATGGTACATTCAATCCTGTTGCCTCCAGCCTTTCTCGCGCTTTGTCTCTGACTTTTTCTTGTGGCACCAGCTGAAGAAGACTCATTGCTTTAGTTGCTTTTAAATGCCTCCTGTCTTACCTGGATAATCTCTCTATTTTAAGGTCCCCTGATCACAACAGTACCTAAGTTTGTGTTTGAATAGCTAGGGGCTTGTATCAGGGTCAGCCATCTGAGAATTCTGCCTACCACACATGCTGTTGCTGTTTGAACCCAGAACGGCCCGTGAGTAAATTTAGAACTAAGGGGCCATGTTGCTTTGGACACGACAGATACTATCCTCAGGGGCTTTCTGTCTGTTGTAGCAAGCTCCGGAAATGGTACTGTTGGCCAGTTTAGGGTGGCGTGTGGACTGCAGGCAGATCATTACCAACAGTAGAAGGCTGTGTGCTGCTCTCTGCTGTGAACATGGGAGGGTCTAGTGTTTCTAGCCCTCCTTCTGGTGTAGCTGCTTCTGCAGTAGGAATATCTGGTAGGGGTGTAGATATGGCCAAAGGAGGGGAAATTTAGTATTTATGTATACTGTATGCTCCCAGCCCCTTCTCAAATGCCCAAGAGAAGCAGTACCGTTTACTGAGCAGGAGCCATTCTGTGCAGGTAGCTGGTCCGTCTTTGACACTGGGCACCTCCAGTTTCTGCCTTGTTCTTAGATTCGCTCCTGGTTGGTCCAGCTGCCCCTGGGGTAGTTTGAAGAGATATTCTAGCATTTTTAGGCTTGGTTTTCTTAGTTTTCCTGTTTCCTGTCTGTCAGACAGAAACAGACCATCCTGAATTCATTGAGGGTGGTGATTTTTATTTTAAGGACCTATACACCTGTGACCTTGTTGGGGGTCATGGCAGAGCTGTCTTTCAGCACCATTCAGACTACATTCTATGTAAACACCAGCCAGCCTCCTTGGTCATGATTATTTTACCGTGTTCGTCAAGACAGTTGACAAGAGGTGGAGGAAGCCAGGATACTGCAGCATAGCGTGCTGATGGGGAAAGAGCAGCAGGAGGCTCCACGGAAGTCCAAATTGCCCTCAGAGACCAGCTAAACCTCATGGTTTATTTATTTTTAATCTTTTCTGATAAGAACTGGTGAAGGACATCACTGATTACAAACCCAACAAGAAAACCCAAAAGCTTACGTTGCATCATGGTGCCTGTCTTCTCACTGTCACGGGAACACAAAACCCCATGAGGCAGCCATTTCCTGCTAGGTCTTTTGTTTTGGGAGCCTCCTCAGCGAGGTCCCTGCTGGCAGATAGTTTTATGCTGAGTGAAACCTTCGGAAGTAGGCTGAATGGAGTAGGGGAGCCTGGAAGAAGTGGGTATGATCAAAGGTAGATAGATGGGAGAGAAGGAAACACCAGGGAAGTAAGGAATTCCCACAGGGTTGGCCATGCCTACGGTGGGGGTGGGACTCCCCCGGGTGAGGTTGGGGACTAAGGTGGGCTGATGAAATGGATTTACTGGGGGCTTTGGTCATGGTGTGAGGAGGAGATTGTGGGGTTCCACTGGCTCTGCTGGTTGTATTGGAGACCTGCGGCTGGACCAGTATGGGCAATGTGAGCCCATCCGTGATGAACAGGGAAGCAGCCCCACGGGCTGGTGCCCCACCCACATCTCCGTTGTTCTTCACGGACTCTGGGGGGGGACGAGAAGCAGCTTCTGCTCAGTCATAGTATCCATGGTCAGACCACGCTAGTGTGTTCTTCAGAAGGACTAATGGCTAATGCGAATGTCAACGGACAAGTGGGGTCTTTGGGGACTCGAGTTGACTAGGTCTAAGAGGCCATTTGAGTGGAATAATTTATCAGTGTTCGGCATCTTACAGAAGCCAAGCCACATCGCTCATTTTCTCAAACAAATAAAAGCCTTCATTTTGTCTGGGGCTGCTCTGATTCCTTGTCATATTTGGCCCACACCTGTGAGACAGTCTGACCCCAAGCCTAAGAGCAGGCTCTGGGTCAGCCCTGTTGACCAGCCCAGGTCAGAATTTGGGCTGATGGACTGTTCCCTCTCTTCCTGGTCCTTCTGATGCTGGTGGTTCCCGATGTGGATCCCACTCTGCTGAGACCCTTCCATTGGGTCTGCAGGGGAAGCGACAGTAATCTCAGGAGGTAAGTGTGGTGCAGCTTGCTTTCTGGGTCATCTTGGCTGCTGACCAGCTATTATGACATTAACTAATTTACCTCCCCACACTTGGGTTTCCTCTGTGGAATTGCAGTCGATGTGTGAGATGGTGCAAAAAAAAAAAAAAAATCAGAAAGATGCCCACCATTGCGTACTTGTCCTGCCAACCCTCCTCCATTCTCCTATATGTTTATTTGGGTTAGTTGGCATGAGTTTTTGTTTTTGTTTTATAAATAGCAAAATATTTTCCCCGAGGTCTCAGGACACTCTGTTTCCTTCCCAATCCCAACCTTCTAAAGAGCTTTGTACCCAAAAATATTCAGATTGATTAATTTGTTAATAATTTCTGCTACCATTTGGGCAATATTGTATTCAAGCCTATGAATTTCTAGAAATCAGAGGCCAGCTTAAAGACAAAGGATAAGGAACCAGCCCAGCAAGGAGACACAGGACAGCTCTGTATGTCTACTCCTTGAATACCCTATCACCAGGGCCATGAGAATCATTGGCCTTGCTGCTGGACTCACTGGTGTCCATTTGGGCAACTGGTCTTGGGAGCAGATGATGCCCTAAAAGAAGAGGGATCTTCATAGGTCTTTTAGGAAAGACACTGGTGGGGACTATATATTTTCAGATGGTGCCTGGCGTACTGTGGGGACAGATCCAACTTCAGGCTGTGACAGCTTACCTCAGGCTGTTTTAAATGCTGAATTCACTTGGTTTTGGACCTCCTGCGTCCAAAAGAGGAGTCTTTTGGACTCCTCTTTTGGTCTCGTGCTTTGTTTTGACCTTCCTGTTATTTTTACCTGCTGGCAGCTAAAGTCCTCTTGCCTAAGATCTGTAAGCTTTGAAGAACCAATGGAAATGTTTGCAGAATGCCAGGAAAAAGAAAATCCTCGCTCCAAATTATGCAAGGAAAAGAGCAAAAATTATTAAATATCCACAAAATGAAACGTTTCCTTCCTTAATTGTTAAAATATTGAGATATATGTTGTATAGGCAAGAGTTTCTTTCTTCACAAGCATTTCTAAGCACTCAAGACTGCCAGGGAACCATAGCTAATCATCTAGTAAGTGAGTTGCTGGGCTCCGAGGCAATTTAAAAGACAAAATTATAAAAAGCTTCAGAAATGTAGGATGCGGCTACATTTTAATATGTGTGGTTTGATAATGCTGTCCTAAGAGGCCTAGAAAGTAAAAAGTTGTGGGAGCCCTCCCCTGTTCTGAGCCACCGCCTCAGACCGAAAGCCTCAGCAGTTGCTGAGAGGGCCCCCATCCCATGATGCAACCCCAGCTGCACGTTCTCACGGACCCCAGGGAGCCTCCCCTGTCTTGGCACTTAACTGCACTTGGTCAGTCATTCCTAAATTGTCCCCTGCCAACATGTGATGGGATGGACTGCATTCATCTTTAAGGTTTGATATGGCTATGATTTTAAAGTTATTTTTGAAAGGCTTTATTTTAAAAAATATTTTATTTATTAGAAAGAGAGGGAGATCACAAGCTGGGGGAGCAGCAGAGGGAGAGGGAGAAGCAGACACCCCGCTGAGCAGGGACCCCAGTGCGGGGCTCGGTCCCTGGGCCCCTGGGATCATGAGGTGACCCGAAGGCAGACACGTAACTTACTGAACCACCCAGGCGCCCCAAAAACCTTATTTTTAAAAAAGATAAATTCAGTAATTTCTGAGCAAAGTTTTTGGTTTCTCAATTTCAGTAGAGTGTTGGGCAGCTAACACAGAGGAAGGAATGAGTCCTGTGTGAACCCTAGCTGTGTCCGCTGATGTGTGGCTGGGGGCATGGAGGCTCATTTCCTCGCCTGCAGTATGTGAATTGTCTACCATCTACCCTAGTACAGAGAAGATTTCTTTAACATAATGGTTATGTACTAAATGCTAGCCGTTTGGTCCCAGGTGAAGGTTGAAAGGCGGCTTCAGCCTAACAGGTTAGCATCAGCGTGAGTCACAGGGTTTATCTTTAACATCTAGTACATGGATGTGCTCAGCTAGAAGGCCAGAGATGAGATGATGGCACCTGCAGGGCTTGGGGTCAGACTGCCCCATGACAAATGGAGTTTAAAACAGGGCCTGCAGGCATCTCCACGGAGTTCACCTTGTTCCAGGTGGTGAGTTAGGATCTGTCCAGTCAGGGTGAACTGAAAAGATGGACTCTGCCTCAGGGCTGTTGGATCCTAGAGCCACTGCGTACGCCAGACCCACCCAAGGAACTACGATGTTGTTAGAATTCAGCTCTCTCCCATCTCAGCCTGCTTCCTTCAGTTGTTCTCCTCCTGCAGGCAATCTCTTGAATATTCTGTTCTCTCAGCAGCCATGGTGGACAGAGAGACTGTCTCTGTCCAATATTTAAAAAAAAATCCCCTGAGAGTTGTCTCCCTCTGTTGACTACAGAATGCTTTGACTGACCACTGGTCCGCTGTGGCACCTTCCAGAGCATGCTCTGTGGCACAATGGCATCCTGACATGCTTCCCCTGGAAAGGGTTATTAGAGGTGTAGACATTGCTGTAATATCCATCCCAGGTTTGAAGCATCACAATGTGCATTAATTTAGCAAAGGCTCTGTAAAGTCCTGTAGTCAAAACTCTTTGTTCATGCTACCACTCTTCAAGCTGACTTGACCACAGGACTCCATACCTGCCAAAAAAAAAAAAAAAAAAAAGAGCATTACATACCGTGCTTTTTTTTTTTTTTTTTTAAAGATTTTATTTATTTATTTGACAGAGAGAAATCACAAGTAAGCAGAGAGGCAGGCAGAGAGAGAGGAGGAAGCAGGCTCCCTGCTGAGCAGAAAGCCCGATGCGGGGCTCGAACCCAGGACCTGGGATCATGACCTGAGCCGAAGGCAGTGGCTTAACCCACTGAGCCACCCAGGCGCCCCCATACCGTGCTTTTATTCTGCAGATCATACTTTGGCTGTTCCTGGTCTTCTGGTATTATTGTAGAAAAGTTTTAGGGATATTTTTTAGGAAAAAATCAACTCTTCCATTCTTTTTTTTTTTTAAGATTTTATTTATTTATTTGATAGACAGAGATCACAAGTAGGCAGAGAGGCAGGCAGAGAGAGAGGAAGGGAAGCAGGCTCGACGTGGGGCTCGATCCCAGGAGCCTGAGATCATGCCCTGAGCCGAAGGCAGAAGCTTTAACCCACTGAGCCACCCAGGACCCCAACTCTTCCATTCTTGATTGGAGTATTTGTGAGAAGCTGAGCAGTTTGAGGTCCCTGGTGGGAAATAGAGTCATGTGTAACCCTTGCCCCAGCCTCACTGTGTCAGGCACCCACACATACGAGCTTCGAAGCAGCGGCCACCAGCCCTACCCATCCCTGTACCATCTTTTTTTCCTGTCTGGGCTTCGAAGAATTAGAAGGGTCAGGTATGGGGAGAGGAGGGGGTTCTTTTCCCATCATGTCATAATTACGGTGCCCCTGGTTTCTTGAGCTTTGCATTGACAGTTCCTTACTTCTTGGCTCAGAACCTTAACATGGCAGTAGAGCTCGTGAGCTCTCAGGAAGAAGAGGTCAGAAGATGTGCATAGAAGTTCTGACTGGGAGTCCAGGGAGAGTGCCGAGGCTTGTGGCTGATTAGCTCAAGTCTTGGTAATCGGTGAGGGAGTGCGGACGGTGGAGAAGTGGTTGGCCATACTCTTAGGCCAGCCTGAGCTCCCAAACATCTGGATATTCAAAGAACTCTGACGGTGGCATCACCTACCAGCAGATGTGAAGATGGTGTTTTTGAGGCAGGGGCCCTAGGAAGTGGAAAAAGGCTTGGGCTTTTTAAGTGGGCTTGTAAAAGGAGACTCTTCAAAAAAAAAAGAAAAAAGAAAAAGAAAAATTAAAAGGAGACTCTTGCACTTAAAACAAGCCCTGCCAGCCCTGCTCCTCTGCTGGTGGGCTCTCCAGGAAAGAGCCTGCACAGGTATTCCCTGAGGGTCTTCTCTAAAGTGAGGAACTTAGGCGGGTGCTTGCTGAAGCTGCTGGTCCTATATGTCAGCGATAAACTTCTGCAGCTCCCGACATCCTGAGTGGGTGCTGTTCGCAGTCCTGAGTTTTGTCTTTTGGGAGTTCACTGAAGGAGAAAGAGCAGCGAAGTTTCAATCAGAGCCCTGAATTTGACAGAGTAGGAGGTAGCGAAGAGCACTTGAACTTCCTGTCCACCCACCTGAAGAAGCCAGTGCCAGGGGAAGTGGCAGACAACCCAACAGACTGAAGGGGCATGAGGCCAGCGCCTCTTAACAATACCAAGGAAACAGCTCTGGCAAAACCAGGGAGGCTGCCAGGAGGACAGCAGTGGGTGGGCGGTTCCCGTGCCTCAGGGGGTGTCCTAGTTGTCTTATCCGTTTGCCAGGAATCCTTGGCCCCAAGAGGAGCATGAACCCTGAACATAATAGGACTGGCGCAGGCTTGTCTGACTCTCTTTCCAAATGTTAAGCACTACTGTTACGGGTAATATACAGATTCATTGTGTAAAGGATTACTGAATTCATTCTTTTGTTTTTTTTAAAGATCTAAAAAATTTATTTGACACAGACAGCGAGGGAGGGAACACAAGCGGGGGAGTCGAGAAGGAGAAGCAGGCTTCCCGCGGAGCAGGGAGCCCATTGTGGGGCTCGATGCCAGGACCCCGGGATCATGGCTTGAGCGGAAGGCAGATAGATGCCTAATGACCGAGCCACCCAGCTGCCCCTGAATTCATTCTTTTTTTTAAAGATTTTATTTATTCATTTTTAGAGAGCGCCAGCGCATGGGGGAGGGGCGGGGACGCGAGCTCACATGGGTGCACATGCGCACAAGTGGGAGATGGGGGTCAGGGATGGGCTGAGGGAGACCGAAAGGGAGAGAGAGAGAGAGAATCCCCAGCAGATTAGTCAGGGAGTGCATGCCTGACTTGGGGCCAGGTCCCAGGACCTGGATTGACCCGGCTAAAACCAAGAGTCACACACTCAACCCACTGAGCCCCCCAGGTGTCCCTACTGAATTCATTCTTGTTCCATTGAATACCTTCTCAACCAACAGGTTATATTGTGGAGAAACAGGTATGTGAAAATTTTAGATGTTTAAAAGAACTGAGGTTCCCATATTTTCTTGAAAAGTCTGGAAAGACTGTTACATTGTATAATTATGTTATCCTCAGTAGTGGTCTCCTATTGGTTACCTACTTTGGTCATGTGATTATTCTGGAATGTTCCAGAATGTTTGCTAGTGTTGGGGTAGGTGAGGAGAGAGAGAAGTGGGAGAAACTGGAAGTCAGTTCAGTTATTGGGTCATTCTCAGTTGTCATTCAAACAGGTGAAGTTCCATTTGGCATTACTAATCTGCTGAAATGTTATCCAAGCTGAGCCTCCTCACTCTGAGATCAGGAGCTACTTTCTTTCCTCAGGATGTCTTCCTCTGCAAAGCTTCAGCCTTCCAAGGTGGCAAGTGTTCAGATTTGCCCTGATTTGCAGTTGTCACTGCCATATGGATTTCTAAACACTTCCTCAAACTTATGTCAGCCTCTCAGGACTTATATTCAGACTTATGAAAGCTGTGAGATGGCCTCACGGCCACGCAATGAGTAGAGAGATGGAACATGAACACACAACTTATGGTTCTTAGCTCTGAACCATGATATGGGAAGGTCGCTAGCAGGCCGTACCTTGGTGCTCTTTCAAATGAGTATTATTTAAGTATGTGTTTAGTATTTATTTAGAGATGAGCAGATGAACCTTCTGTGAGGGGAGGGTAGAAAAGGAGCACTCCAGATTTCCACATCTCAGTGGAACTAGAGCCCAAGTTTATTATCTTTGTACTTAGGTAGTCATACTAACCAGGGTGTTTTGTGTTTCCTGAGTATAATTGACTGGAAACAATCAGACTTAAGCAAAAATGAGGATGTATTGACTGTCTTAAATAAAAAGGCCAGGGCTACATCTCTCTTTGGGCTTTTCTGGGTCCTGAGGCTTAAGTGATGTCATCCGGACTCATCACTTTTGTCCCGTATCTCTGGTCCTTCTCCTGCCCTGTTCCCTAGCAAGATTTCCCCACTGTTGGATGCAAGAGGCTGTTAGGAGTTCTTGGCTGCTCCAATGGAAAGAGTCTAACAGTTCTCAATTGTCGCCCCAAAGAGTTGAGTATCATGGAATTGATTTTGGTCATTTACCCAAACAGTAATCAATTACTATAACCAGAGAGATTGATTGCTGTGATTGGCCATGCTTTGGTCACATGCCAACACCTAGAGCCTGGAAGAGTCCCACTCCCAAACCACATGCACTGAACATGGGGAGGTGGTTCCCCAAGGAAACTGATTTCTTGTGCCAAAAGACAAGGAAGTGGATGCTGGGCAGACCAAGCCAACAGACACATACTGTAGAAATGTCCTTATGTCCCCCTAGTACCTTGCAGTTAATCAAAATATTGCTTTAAACCACATTCAGGCCACTCCCTGGGCAGAGTGCTGACCCATACTATTTAACCTATTTCATTACATTATGGACTGGTTCTCTGGGCACCTTCCCAACTGGCTCCCTCTTACTCCAACTCTGTCTTCACCAGGTGAGTAGGTAGGAGAGCAGAGGGACTCAGCCCAGGACAGAGTTCAGAATAGAACGTGACCCTGCACTCCTGGCTGATGGCCAGCAACCACTGCTGACTCTGCCACTTGGCTCTTGGGCAAGCCCAGCAGCACAGCTTTGCTTGTCCCACAGCCCACCTGGGTCCCACCAGAACTGAGATTGGTTTGGGTTAGAGCTGGACTGAGAGATCTCCAGATGTAGGATTAAAGGCAGTTTGGCCCGAGGCATTCCCAGCCTGCTTACGTCTCTGCAGAGGTGTACCAGTGTAGCTACTGCAAGGGACTCTCTCGAGCATTCCAGATCAGTATATTGATTTAGGTAAAAGGGCATGCTGTAGAGTCCCCCAAGAGAAACCGTCTAGAAGGAACACTAAGCCATTAGCAGGAGTAGCCTAGGCATGTGAGATTGGGGAGGGATGTTCATTTTTTGCTTTATCTATTTTCTGTTGTTGGAGTGGTTTAAGGTGGGGTGGGGCTCTGAGCTGCTGGGGGAACTAGGGGGTATTTGGGGGGGATTACTCTTGGGGTTGATTGCAAGGTTTGAGGAGACTGACAAAGTACCTCTGATGGGGAACTGAGTGGCATATGGGCGTTGGAGGAAAGACTCAGGACCCAAGCACAGGGCTGCCACACACCCAGAAAAGTCAAGGTCTTCAGAGGATAAGGTCTTTTTCCTCCCAGTGGCACTGACCCTGCTAGTCAGTAGTACTTAGTACACCAGATTGAACACTGTCAATGCCGCATTAGTGGCGGCCATAGTGATCACTGACCGACCAGCTTGGCCTCCCTTCTGAGCAGTTTTGCAGGGCACAGGAGAAAAATAATGACGAAACCAGCCACACCTAGATGTTGACCTAAAATGTAATTGCCCAGCTTATTAGTTAGGCTTTACTCCAAATGACTTGAGACATGTTCCTGTCATCAAATATGACCTGAAAGTATTTGTAGTTGCTGAGAATGTCTAGAATAACTAAGTGTAAATTCTAAAGGCAACGTAGAGCTTCCTAATATTTATTGCAAAAAGTTTCTCTATTGAAATAAGGTTATCGCCTTCCCAGGTGATTACTTGGAAGACAATGCTGTTCATTTGCATAAACAGGGATGACCTTCACCCCACTTACCTAAGAATGTCTGGTGGCCCCAGTTGTTCTTGGAATTCCTGTTCTTGCTTTTCTCTCTCTCTGCTGATTGCTTCCCAGAAGGGGCTTGGTTCTATTCCTGCCGTTCCTTTTTCTTTTTCTTTTTCTCTTGTACTGAGTGAAATGTACAGTGACCAGACTGACCATGGCCGTGGATGTATACTTCTGAATTGTTCATACCTGGCCACTATAGTCCTGGGCCACTAAAGACACTGAAGGTTCTGAGCCACTGAGGTTTTTCTTACAGAGTCTGCAAGAAAAAAAGAGATAGTGAGAGGGATAAAATGGAGTCCTTTTTTTCTTGCCTATTTCATATTTCCTTTAGAAAAGTGCAAAAGAGATGTATTGGGAATAAGACGAGACTCTAAACCATTAAAAGATGGGCTCTAGGAGGAGAAGCCCAGAGGGTCAGGGAGGTGGGACAGGAGTGTGGAAGAAAGCTGGGGACAGAGCATCTGGCAAAAACTATGGTATGTTCCCCTGGGATTTTTTTTTTTTTTTAAGATTTTATTTATTTATTTGACAGACAGAGATCACAAGTTGGCAGAGAGGCAGGCAGAGAGAGAGGGGGGCAAGCAGGCTCCCTGCTGAGCAGAGAACCTGACTCAGGGCTCGATCCCAGGACCCTGGGATCATGACCTGAGCCGAAGGCAGAGGCTTTAACCCACTGAGCCACCCAGGCGCCCCTCCCCTGGGATTTTTTGACTGAATTTCCCCTGGGCCTACAGCAACGTTGGCATGTGGTATGGTGTGGGAGTGGGTTGTCCTTAAGGATAATTCCAGTCTCAAGGCTTGACATATTTTTAAGCGCCATGTCCAAAGCTGAAAGCAATGCAAAAACAAAACAAAATAAAATAAAACAGCCCAACAAACCCAACAGCTCCAAACCCAGGATTTCATTTCTCTCCTCCATGATGGTCTCCCCTGAAGAACCATCTTTGATGGCCTAGGATATACTAACCTTTCTTAAGCTGGGGAGGAATTTGATGTGGTTTGATCCTACTCCACAGCTTCCCTAGATCCAGAAACCCAGAGATATCTAGAAGTTGAGAGCTCAGGTTGGGCTTGAGGTGAGTGAAGGGAAGAGTGGGGGCTAGACAGGACACTGAGGCAGGGGCAGGGCAAGGGGTGTGCTTAGGGGAGGAGGGATGAAGCTACTGGTTGGGCGAGGCTTGCATCATACAGAGAAGCCTGACTTGGATTCACTTGCGGTGGAATTTCGGTAACTAAAACCCGTGTGGACTAAAGGTTAAGAACAGTTTGCTCTAGGGGCGCCTGGGTGGCTCAGTGGTTAAAGCCTCTGCCTTCGGCTCAGGTCACGATCCCAGGGTCCTGGGATCGAGCCTCGCATCGGGCTCTCTGCTCAGCAGGGAGCCTGCCTCTTCCTCCTCTCTCTCTCTGCCTGCCTCTCTGCCTACTTGTGATCTGTCAAATGAATAAAAATCTTAAAAAAAAAAAAAAAAGAACAGTTTGCTCTACTCCTTGTCACGGACTTCACTTGCACATTAAGTCAATAAATGCCGATTTAATGGAGCCGTTGCTGGGAATCAGGTATCTAACATCTCCTGGGAGGAGATTTTTTTCCCCCTAAAACCACACCTCGCTCGCTGTTGTTCTTTAGGTTATCCTTTGTCTGTAGGAAAACAGTGCCCCCTCCCCTCCCCTCTCCCACCCTTTGACAGGGCCTGAAGATGCACTCAACAGCCCTTCCCACAGTTAGCTGGAGGGCAGGAGAGCATGCAGGGCGGAAGGGTCTCCCAGCCGGCAGAGTGAGGAGCTGGCAAATGAGAAAGGGGATTATGGTCTTTGCAGAAGAAACTCTCTAGAGGAGAGAATAATTGGGTAACAATTACCAGCTCATCCTTTGAATCTCTCTTGTAGCTCGTTGAGACTCCATTGTCCACAGGACTGTGTAGTCTTAGCCTGGTTACGTCTGTGCTAGCACTGAGCTGAGTCGTCCCCATCTTCTGTGAGTTTGCTGCAGAGAACAGGGAGCCCACCTGGGGTCTTGTGTGTCTGTCCTTGGGACGGAGATGCCAGGCTCTGTGCTCCATGCGTACTTCACTTCTCATCCAGCCCACCATCTCCCTCCCTTTCCTGTGCTCCGGGTTGGCTGTCCAGAGGTAGTGTTGGGTTGTGGAGCTGGCTGTTGGGACAAAAGAAGGAGGGCCCCACGTTCTCCAGGGTGGTTAGCATACACACTGCCCGGACACAGGTGGGGAATAGGGCCTCGGGACCAGACATGGGGCGCCTGTCTTGCCCTAGGCTCTGCCGACGCATGTGCTTCTCGTGAATGGCTCTTCCTCAGATGTTTGGGTCCTTTGGAAACCGGCCTCTGAGCTCAATTCCATTATGGTTGACTATGGCCACCGTTATCAGAGTTTCCATCTAGGTCTCCAGTTACCCTAGAGCAGGAAAAAAGCAAACTGAAAGGGGAGTAGTGGAGTAGGAAGGTGGTCTAAGGAGAGTTTTTCTGACCTAAAGAGAACTACAATCCTCTTCTCAGGCAGCAAAGGCAGCACCTTCTGTACCAGCAGCCATCACCCGGACAGCACTTCCTGGTTTGGGGACTGTATTAGTGGCCTAGGGCTGCCATAACAAAATATTACACTCCAGGTGGCTTCAGATAACAGGAATTTCTTTACTCACAGTTCTGGAGGCTGAAGTCCAAAATAAAGGTTTTGGCAGATTTGGTCCCTTCTGAGGGAGAATCCCTTCCAGATGCCTCTCTCCTTGCTCTGGTGGTCCTTGGTTTTCCCCACTTGGAGGTGCTTCCTCCATCTTCACATGCTGTTGTCCCTGGGTCTCTGTCTTCCTATGGCTGTCTTTGCGGAGGGACATGAGTCATATTGGATGAGGGACCCACCCTCATCTTAACTGATCACATCTTTAGTAATCATATTTCCAAATAAGCTTACCTTCTGAGGTACTAGAGGAGGACTTTAATCTCTCTCTTTTTGGGGGGTGGAGGACACACAGTTCAACCCATAAGAGAGACCAAAGGCTGAAGGGCCTTCCGCCAAGTGGACCTGGAGGGGTTCTGAGGGCTACTTGGAAGCCCCTGCCAGAACAGTGGGCTTGTTAATTCTACAGGGACAGTTGTCCAAACTCTGAGACTGTAAGATCCCATATTTGTATAGATTGTTCCGTCGTGGGAATTTTGGTGTGGAGTAGTAATACAAATGAACTTATTTAAGTTTTGGTTGCAGGGAATGGAAACCCAATTCCAGCTGAGTTAAACAAAGACATAAAAGAAATCTATTGGCTGACATAACAGGATACTCTGGGAATGGATGGATCTGCCTTTAGGCAAGATGGAATCTAAGTCTTCATGTCTTCAGAGGTGTCTCTGTCTTGGTCTCTCTCTTACTCTCTCTCTTCCTCTTCCTCCTGGCAAGCTCTCCTCACAAAGGGGTAAAATGGTGGTTCAGCGTCCCAAGCTCACATTGTCTCAGTTTAGCCACGTTAGCAGAAAAAACTTCTTTCCAGCTTCCTGTATCATTTCTAGGGAAGACACTGATTGGCCTTGCTTGGGTCTTGTGCCCATACACAAGCCAGTCATTGCGGCCAGGGAATTAGAGTGCCTAGCTCGGCCAGCCTGGATTGTGTGTTCACCCTTGGGAGGAGTGTCCACGGTGGGTTGTCCTACTAGAACCTCATGAAAATTGGGGCAGGGATTTCTCAGGGAAATCTGCAGAAGGGAGTGGAGAAGCACTGTGTTAGACACGATAGCACTACACTCCCTTATATAAGTCAAGTCAGTTTAAAGAAGAAAGGGGGAATTTGTTAGAAGGATGCAGGGCTGTCTCACGGAATGCAAGGCAGGCTTATAGCTGGGCCTCTGGAGGGAACCTGAAGCAGTCGAAGCCCAGGCAGCTTCTTTCTACTGAGATGCTGTGTTCTTCTTTCTCTGAAAGCCCCCTTTCTTTGCTTCTTAGTCTACCCCGTGGGAAGAAAGTGGTTTCCCTACACCCTCCCAGTTTTTAATCTTCTTCATTCAAGGAACTAGCCCAGTTTAAAATTTGCGAGCAATTAATCAACCATGCTCAGTATATCATAGTGGGTTTTTTTTTTTAAGATTTTATTTGTTTATTTGACAGAGATCACAAGTAGGCAGAGAGGCAGACAGAGAGAGAGGAGGAAGCAGGCTCCCCGCCGAGCAGAGAGCCCGACGTGGGGCTTGATCCCAGGACCCTGAGATCATGACCCGAGCCAAAGGCAGAGGCCCAACCCACTGAGCCACCCAGACGCCCCTCATAGTGGGTTTTTTAATCGCTGGGAAGTATTTCACTGTATGAACATATATATCCTTTCACCAGTTGATGGATGTTGACATTATTTCCAGTTCGGGGCTTTTATAAGAATAGCTGCTTAACCTACTGTTTAACAAAACCCCAGGTAATTGTGATGCAAGCAGACCCCATTTTGAGAAACTGCTCTAAGGCTGAAAACTGATGCCTGAAAAAGTCAAGTAAATTTCCAAAGCTACATAGTCCAGAAGGCTCTGGTTGCAGAAGGTGGATTCAAGAGCTCGTACTCTTCCTTCTCGCATAGTAGACCTAAGCATAGCAGTGTGAAGAGTTGGCCCAAGACCTTCAGGACTAGAATGGAGCTCTTCTAGGATATTCAGAGGAGGGCCTTGAAAACAAGTCATACCTTTCAGTTACCAGTTGCTGCATAACAAAACATGCCCAGCTTTGGCTTATACAACAGTTATTCCTTACGATCCTGTGGCAGGTCTGGGTGGTTCTTCTGTTGGTCTTGCCTGGGCTCTCTCATAAGGCTGCACTCAGTTGGCAGGTCTCCTGCATGCTGGACTCAGCTGGGATGACTGGGACAGCTAGTTGGGCTGCTCTCTCCATGATCTCTCATCCTCAAGGAGTTTGGACCAGGCTTCCCCACATGACAGTGGCAGTTTTCCAAGAGAGAAAGCTGCAGTGCTCAAGCCCTTATCAGGTCTCCACTTGCGTCGTGTTTGCTAATGTCCATGGGCCGAAACCAAGTTCCATGATTAAGAGGAGAGAAAATTAAGAACTGAAACAAAGACTGACATGATGGAGAATATGAGCATATGCTGTTCCACAAATGAACTCTACATCTGTTCTTTCAGCCAGTTGTTACTTTTGCTAGCTGCTATGCAAAGGACTGGAGCTCTGTTTCTCAAAATGTGGGTCACCAGAGCATGTGGAATACCCGGGTAGGTGGTGAGAAATGGCTGAGAGAGGTGTCTAAGCAGATGGGCCCAAGACACTGTCCCTGGTTTTGTGGTCTTCCTGTAACCTACGGAGGGATCTAGAAGTCACTGGCCACCCCCACTGGGGGAGCGTAGCAGATACATATGCCCTTCCGTACTGTCCTGCCCTTGCCGCTGCAGTTATAGGGCAGGGCCTCCAACGGCTAGCACCTGGACATTCTGCCTGAAGGCTAGAGACGGAACAGCCCTCAACCAAAGACTGACAGGCGTTGGTGTAGAATATTAAAACCAAACCAATTATTCATTGTAATCCTAGAGGCACAGAGTCCCCATTATTCCACTAATCAAAGTGTAAATTCCACTAAAAATATATAAGACTGCTGTCTTGCTGATGCCTTCCACCCCAATGAAGGTTGAGGATCAAGTCCTTCCTTGCATTTCTTTTTTTTTTTTTTTTTAAAGATTTTATTTATTTGTCAGAGAGAGAGGAGAGCGAGCGAGCACAGGCAGACAGAATGGCAGGCAGAGGCAGAGGGAGAAGCAGGCTCCCCGCCAAGCAAGGAGCCCGATGTGGGACTCGATCCCAGGACGCTGGGATCATGACCTGAGCCGAAGGCAGCTGCTTAACCAACTGAGCCACCCAGGCGTCCCCCTTCCTTGCATTTCTGAAGGGGCCTCCTAACTGATCTTCTGGCTCCAATCTTGTTTCCCGCCAACCTACTCACTGCACCTCAGAGGAACCTTTGAAATATGAATAGGATGATTAACTTTGTGAGAATAGGGATGGTATCTTTTACTGTCTATTGTACCTTCAGCACTTAGCAAGGCCTGCACATCGTAGACACCTTGTCAGTATTTACTGACAGGATGTCATTGGAAATTCCCAGCTCATGGACGGATTATATTCCAGAAGGTTTCTCTTGTGAAGAGGCCCTTAGGAATTTGGAGTATGCTTAGCCATCATAACATAGGTGCTTCTTGGCTTGTCAGACTAGCTTATAAAAACTAAATTTGTGGATCTAGCCTAACCGTGGTCCCAGGTTGCCTGGTTCCCTTGAGCAGGACAGCATAAGAGGAAGGAGAGAGGAAGATGAAATGGGAGAAGGATAGGCCTTAGGAGGCATTTGGAATTGGATAATTTGTCTTTAACATCTTCCTTTTTCACACTTCCATTTTGGTATGTCTCTGTCCGTCGTGTGTGTCTCTTCTATACCTGGTCTTCACTGCGCTGTCCTTCAGCGACATGCAAGGTCTTACCCTCTCGATAACTGCCATTCACGGTCCTAGTCCCAGTGCACGTAATTTCAAGTGTTAAGAGGAAAGTGCCCCGGTTAAGTGAATTCACACTTCAGATAGATGTTTAATAGCTATTTAGCCTTACTAGAGATATTTCCTATTTTCTAAAATGAATGTACATTAAATGAGCCTTTAATTAGTGGGATTCACTGTAACAAGATAAAATGAAAAAAATGGTGAAAGATTTTGAAAGAGATTTTGAAACGTGTACTCTCACCAACTCTTCAGGCTTCCTTCAAATTCTCCCTCTAGTCATCTAGATTATTTGTGGTTTTATAACTGTAGGTGTTTAAAAGATCCTTCCCTGCTGCTTTTTCCACACAGCTTTTCCTATAGGCCTGGTTGAGGAGGGGAAGTGCATCTGGGGGTGGGAAGGCCCGCAAAGTGGACCCTTCTTTGTCTTTGCTGGTTTGCCCCATCCCTGGTGGCTTTGCCCAGCAACATGCACTTTTGGGCTTATTCTGCCTGAGTGGATGCTGGAACCAGACCCAAGGTCATACTGTGGTTAGTACTCAAAGAGCAGGAACCAGGACAGTTGCAGGGAATTTCAGACAGTCTGGGGATTTCCATCCTAACATTTATATCCTCTTTAATTCTATGTTATTCAACTGTAGTCTGTTTCACCATCACAAAGAACTCTGTGCCTAGGGGAATTCTGCTTTTACGGCTTTAGGAAACAAATTGGATTATAGAAGGGATTAAAGCAATACTGGCCCAACTTCACACAGATATTTAGAAGAAAGCACGTCTCCTTGCTGCTCAGTCTATGGATTTTTGTTGTTGTTGTTAAAAAGTAGATGCTTCATATCACCTAAAATATAAGGCTTGCCTTAATAAGCTTGAGGATTAGCTCTTCCTTTTTGAGGCAGAAAATAAATAATAAATTTATATTTGCAGCATTTTCCCATTGACCTGAGATAGCATTTTTCAAAGTATGTTGTTCCACTGAACACTAGTGAATTTTTAAAAGGGTTTCAAACACAAAAGTCTACTCTGTCATCTTGGAGACTTACAGTTCACATTAGCATATTAAAGGTTCTGGGAAGTTTTGTGGCGGTAAATCAAAATTTGTTTCACTCAGCACTCTCCAAATTCATTTGGTTAAGAATTCCCTTCCTGGGGCACGTGGGTGGCAGTCTGGTTAAGTGTCTGCCTGGACTCGGGTCCTGAGACGCAGCCCCCAAGTCAGAGTCCCTGCTCAATGGGCACTCTTCTCTGCCTCTCCCCCTGCTCTTGCTTGCTTTCACTTTCTCTCTCAAATAAATGAATAAAATCTTAAAAAAGAAGAAGAAGAAGGAGAAGAAGGGGGGGGGAGGAGGAGGAGGAAGAGGAGAAGAATTCGAATTCCCTTCTTTATGGGGTGCCTAGGGGGGTTCATTCGGTTAAGCATCTGCCTTTGGCTCAGGTCATGATCCCGGAGTCCTGGGTTCAAGCCCCTCGTCAGGCTCCATGCTGAGTGGGGAGCCTGCTTCTCTTTCTTCCTCTGCCCCTCCCCCTCACTGTGTGCTCTCTCTTTCTCTATCAAATAAATAAATTTTTAAAAATCTTAAAAATTAAAAAAGAATTCCCCTTCTTTTCTTTTCCTTTTTTTTTTTTTTTTTTTGTGAGACACCATTACCAAGTAATAGGCTTTGAGAAATAATGGATTAAAGTAAACAGAATTGGAAACTCAATCTACAATAGGCCAGTTATTTTCTTCTGAGATCAAGAACTTTTTATTGCTTTGGCTATGCTCTCTGCTGTGGATGATAGAATAACATCACAGCTTGCATCTCTGGGAAGGCTTTGACTTAAGTTATTTCAATGTTGTTTATTTTCTTCCTGCACGAAAGATGCCTTGGTTTGTGGGGAACTGATATCAAGTCTCAGGTGCAAATAAGGGAAATAGTTCTGTTTCTTTACAGCCAGTTTTGAAATGCAGTACTTGATGTCTTACAACTTTGTTTCGCTTTTTTCTCCCCCCAAGATAATTTTGGCTATTCTACAACTTTTTCATGTGCATATAAACTTTAAAACCAGATTGTCAATTTCTACAAAAATTCGCCTGTTAAACGGATTTTTCTATTCTGATTACACTGAATCTGTTGGCTGAGGACTGATGCCTTAACAATGCTGAGTTTTCCAATCTATGAACGTAGTTTTGCTATTATGATATAATGAATATTTATTTGGTCTTTGTCCGTGCTGGTTCCATAAGAACTTACCTGAGTCCTAAGAGTATCTTTTTGTATGCCAATAAGATGATTGATGGCGAGGGACCCTAGGAGAGCTTCAGAATGGGAATGTGTTGCCAGAAAGATCAAGGCATGATTAGAGGGTTGGAAATTTCAGCCTCCCTCCACCTACATCTGACATCCAGGGAGGCGAGAGGGAATAGAGATTGAGTTAATAACCAATGGCTTATGATTTAATCAATCATGCCTATGTAATGAAGCCTCCATAAAACCCCCTACCTATGGGGTTTGGAGAACTTTCAGATTAGTGAACACATATATATTTCAGGAGTGTGCTATATTTCCAACTCCCTGGGGACAGAGATTCCTGTTCTTATGATCCTTTTGGACCCTGCCCTATGTACCTCTTCATCTGGCTGGCCATTTGTATCCCTTATAAGAAACTAGTGATAGTAAGAAAAGTGCTTTCTTGAGTTCTGTGAGCCATTCTAGCAAATTATCAAGGGAGGGGTTGTGGGAACTACCAATTTGTAGCAGGTCTCTCAGAGGTATGGGAGCTCTAGGACTTTGATTAGTGTCTGAAATGGTGGCAGACTGACCTGGTGTCTAATGCTGACTCTGGAAATTTAGTGTCCTTATAAGAAGAGGAAATTTTGACACAGATGACTATCTACAAGACAGGGAGCAGGTCGCTCAGAGGTATGGGAGCTCTAGGACTTTGATTAGTGTCTGAAATGGTGGCAGACTGACCTGGTGTCTAATGCTGACTCTGGAAATTTAGTGTCCTTATAAGAAGAGGAAATTTTGACACAGATGACTATCTACAAGACAGGTTTCTTCAGAAGAAACCAAAGCTATCAATACCTTGCTGTCAGACTTTTAGCCTCCAGAATTGTGAGAAAACAAATTTCTGTGGTTTAAGCTACCCAGTCTGTGTTATGACAGCTCTTGACTTCACCTACCATCTATATGTTTATTCCTCTCAATATTTCATCTCTTGTCCAAATTTTGCTACTGAGATCTAGATCCATGTATTTAACTAACCACGTACTTGACATCTTCACTTGAGGCAGACTCCAAGAAGACTAGCTGAGTCTAGAAGTATTGAAGAGAGACTTTAGCTGTTGTCCTTGCAGAAAAGGCAGAGTTTAGACATGGAGCTCAGCTAAGTTAATTGCCTGATTAAACAAAAAAGATCAACACTCTCTAGAGGAATATAGCAAAATCAAGAGCATCTACAAGGTTCGTAGTGTCCACATAAAATCAAAAATTTCTAGACTTCCAAAGAGATAGGAAAATGTGATTCTGTACTAAGAAAAAAAGAGAATCAATATACACCAACCTTAAAATGACTCATGTTGGATTTAGCTGATAAATATTTAAAACACCTATTAGAACTATTATAGTAACTCATGGAGATAAGGAAATGTACTCATCGCTTTAGAACAACAGATGGAAAATCTCAGCAGAAATAAGAAATTATGAAATAAAATAGAACTTCTTGAACTAAAAAATATGTTATTGTAAATTAAAATGTATTGGACAACTTGACAGCAGAATAGAAATGGCTGAAAAGTCAATTTGATGACACAGCAATCAAAACTATCTAATTTGAAGGAAAGAAAGGAAAAATATATATTTTAAAAGATTTTATTTATTTATTTGACAGAGAGAGATCACAAGTAGGCAGAGAGGCAGGCAGAGGCGGGGGGGGGGGGAAGCAGGCTCCCTGCCAAGCAGAGAGCCTGATATGGGGCTCGATCCCAGGACCCTGAGATCATGACCTGAGCTGAAGGCAGAGGCCTAACCCATTGAGCCACCCAAGCGCCTCAGGAAAAATATTTTAAAAATGATTTAGTCCACGGGTATCTGTGGAACAATATCCAAAGGTCTGACATAGGTGATTGGAGCCCCAGAAGGAGAATAAGGAGAAAACAGGACCTAACTTTTATTTAAAGAAATAAATAGCAAAAATCTCTCCAAATTTGCTAAAAGACTTTATTCAAGAAGAGCTCCAATCAGGATAAATGAAGAAAATCATGTCTAGCTATATCATAGTCAGACTTGTGAACACTAAAAATAAAGAGGAAATATTGAAAGCATTCAGAAGAATCTGATACATTATATACAGAGAAACAAAGATTCCAGTGACTGTGGACACATCCTCAGAAATCATAGGGGCCAGTGTTCGTAAAGTGCTGAAAGAAAAACAAAGTCAACATAGATGTATACAAATTAAGACTATAACATTAAGAACAAAGGAGGTAAGTGGAAATGTACAGTTATAAGAATCACATATTTTACATAAAGTAGTATTATATTAAGTCTCAGTAGAGTTCAGAGAAGTTTGAGAGTCTGATTTCTAGGGCAATCCCTAGGAAGTGATGCAAGGAAGTATATGTAAGAAGCCAATAGATGAATTATAATGGAATTCTAGAAAGTATTCAATGAACATAAAAGAGGGCAAGAATAGAGGAAAAGAGGTACAACAGACAGGGTAAACAGAAAATAAATAGCAATATTCATACAACTGGAATAATAGTCAGTGATAAAAAGGAATGAGTTCCTGACCCATGTACCAACATGGATGAATGTCAAGAACTTTATGTTAAGTGAAGGAAGCCACACACAGGAGATTGAATACTGTGTTTTGAAATTTTTAAATTTTTAAAATTTTTTATAAACATATAATGTATTATTAGCCCCAGGGGTACAGGTCTGTGAATCACCAGGTTTACACACTCACAGCACTCACAATAGCACATACCCTCCCCAGTGTCGATAACCCCATCCCCTCTCCCTACCCCCTCCCCCTGGCCCCCCTCAGTTTGTTTTGTGACACTAAGAGTCTCTTATAGTTTGGATCCCTCCCGATCCCATCTTGTTTCATTTATTGTTTTCCTATCCCTAAAACCCCCACGTTGCATCTCCACTTCCTCATATCAGGGAGATCATATGATAGTTGTCTTTCTCCGATTGACTTATTTCTCTAAGCATAATACCCTCTAGTTCCATCCACGTTGTCACAAATGGCAAGATTTCATTTCTTTTGATGGCTGCATAGTATCCCATTGTAGATATATACCACATCTTCTTTATCCATTCATCTGTTGATGGACATCTAGGTTCTTTCCATAGTTTGCCTATTGTGGACATTGCTGCTATAAACATTCGGGTGCACGTGCCCCTTCAGATCACTACGTTTATAGCTTTAGGGTAAATACCCAGTAGTGAAATTGCTGGCTCGTAAGGTAGCTCTATTTTCACCTTTTTGAGGAACCTCCATGCTGTTTTCCAGAGTGGTTGCACCAGCTTGCATTCCCACCAACAGTGTAGGAGGGTTCCCCTTTCCCCGCATCCTCGCCAGCAACTGTCATTTCCTGACTTGTTAATTTTAGCCATTCTGACTGGCGTGAGGTGGTGTCTCATTGTGGTTTTGATTTGTATTTCCCTGATGCCGAGTGATGTGGAGCACTTTCTCGTGTGTCTCTTGGCTATCTGGATATCTTCTTTGCAGAAATGTCTGTTCATGTCTTCTGCCCATTTCTTGATTGGATTATTTGTTCTTTGGGTGTTAAGTTTGATAAGTTCTTTATAGATTTTGGATACTAGCTCTTTATCTGATATGTCATTTGCAAATGTCTTCTCCCATTCTGTCAGTTGTCTTTTGGTTTTGTTGACTGTTCCCTTTGCTGTGCGAAAGGTTTTGATCGTGATGAAGTCCCAATAGTTCATTTTTGCCCTTGCTTCCCTTGCCTTTGGTGATGTTCCTAGGAAGAAGTTGCTGCGGCTGAGGTCAAAGAGGTTGCTGCCTGTGTTCTCCTCAAGGATTTTGATGGATTCCTTTCTCACATTGAGGTCCTTCATCCATTTTGAGTCTATTTTTGTGTGTGATGTAAGGATATGGTCCAGTTTCATTTTTTGCATGTGGCTGTCCAATTTTCCCAACACCATTTGTTGAAGAGGCTGTCTTTATTCCATTGAACATTCTTTCCTGCCTTGTCAAAGATTAGTTGACCATAGAGTTGAGGGTCTATTTCTGGGCTCTCTATTCTGTTCCATTGATCTATGTGTCTGTTTTTGTGCCAGTACCATACTGTCTTGATGATGACAGCTTTGTAATAGATATTGAAGTCTGGAATTGTGATGCTACCAACTTTGGCTTTCTTTTTCAATATTCCTTTGGCTATTTGAGGTCTTTTCTGGTTCCATATAAATTTCAGGATTATTTGTTCCATTTCTTTGAAACAAAATGATGGTACTTTGATAGGGATTGCATTAAATGTGTAGATTGCTTTAGGTAGCATAGATATTTTCACAATATTTGTTCTTCCAATCCATGAGCATGGAACGTTTTTCCATTTATTTTTGTCTTCCTCAGTTTCTTTCATGAGTACTTTATAGTTTTCTGAGTACAGATTCTTTGCCTCTTTGGTTAGGTTTATTCCTAGGTATCTTATGGTTTTGGGTGCAATTTTAAGTGGGATCAACTCCTTAATTTCTCTTTCTTCTGTCTTGTTGTTGGTTTATAGAAATGCAACTGATTTCTGTGCATTGATTTTATATCCTGACACCTTACTGAATTCCTGTACAAGTTCTAGGAGATTTGGAGTTGAGTCCTTTGGGTTTTCCACATAAAGTATCATATCATCTGCAAAGAGTGATAGTTTGACTTTCTTACCAATTTGGATGCATTTAATTTCTTTTTGTTGTCTGATTGCTGAGGCTAGGACTTCCAGTACTATGTTGAATAGCAGTGGTGATAAAGGACATCCCTGCCGTGTTCCTGACCTTAGCAGAAAAGCTCTCAGTTTTTCTCCATTGAGAATGATATCTGTGGTGGGTTTTTCATAGATGGCTTTGATAATATTGAGGTATGTGCCCTCTATCCCTACACTCTGAAGAGTTTTGATCAAGAAGGGATGCTATACTTTGTCAAATGCTTTTTCAGCATCTATTGAGGGTATCGTATGGTTCTTGTTCTTTCTTTTATTAATGTATTATATCACATTGATTGATTTGTGGGTGTTGAGCCAACCTTGCAGCCCTGGAATAAATCCCACTTAGTTGTGGTGAATAATCCTTTTAATGTACTGTTGGATCCTATTGTCTAGTATTTTGGTGAGAATTTTTGCATCCATATTCATCAAGGATATTGATCTATAATTCTCATTTTTGATGGGGTCTTTGTCTGGTTTTGGGATCAAGGTGATGCTGGCCTCATAAAATGAGTTTGGAAGTTTTCCTTCCATTTCTATATTTTGGAACAGTTTCAGGAGAATAGGAATTAATTCTTCTTTATTTTTTATTTATTTATTTTTTTTTTAGATTTTTTATTTTATTTATTTGACAGAGAGAGATCACAAGTAGGCAGAGAGGCAGGCAGAGAGAGAGAGGGAAGCAGACTCCCTGCCGAGCAGAGAGCCCGATGCGGGGCTCGATCCCAGGACCCTGAGATCATGACCTGAGCCGAAAGGCAGCAGCTTAACCCACTGAGCCACCCAGGCGCCCCTTAATTCTTCTTTAAATGTTTGGTAGAATTCACCTGGGAAACAGTCTGGCCCTGGGCTCTAGTTTGTTGGGAGATTTTTGATGACTGCTTTAATATCCTTACTGTTTATGGGTCTGTTCAGGTTTTCTGTGTCTTCGTGGTTCAGTTTTGGTAATGTATGTGTCTCTAGGAATGCATTCATTTCTTCCAGATTGTCAAATTTGCTGGCATACAGTTGCTCATTATATGTTCTTAAAATTGTTTGTATTTCTTTGGTGTTGGTTGTGATCGCTCTTCTTTCATTCATGATTTCATTAATGTGGGTCCTTTCTCGATTCTTTTTGATAAGTCTGGCCAGGGGTTTATCAATCTTATTAATTCTCCCAAAGAACCTGTTCCTAGTTTTGTTGATTTGTTCTACTGTTCTTTTGGTTTGTATTTCATTGATTTCTGCTCTGATCTTTATTATTTCTCCTCTCCTACTGGATTTAGGCTTTCTTTGCTTTTCTTTCTCCACCTCCTTTCAGTATAAGGTTAGGTTGTGTGTTTGAGACCTTTCTTGTTCCTTGAGGAAGGCTTGTATCGCTATATACTTTCCTCTCAGGACTGCCTTTGCTGTGTTCCACAGAGTTGGAACCATTGTGTTTTCATTATCATTTGTTTCCATGAATTTTTTCAATTCTTCTTTAATTGCCTGGTTGGATGCTCTTTAGCCTCCATGTATTTGAGTTCTTTCCAACTTTCCTCTTGTGATTGAGTTCTAGCTTCAGAGCATTGTGGTCTGGAAATATGCAGGGAATGATTCCAGTCTTTTGGTACCAGTTGAGACCTGATTTGTGACCCAGGATATGATCTATTCTGGAGAATGTTCCATGTTCACTAGAGAAGAATGTGTATTCAGGGGCACCTGGTTGCTCAGTGGGTTAAAGCCTCTGCCTTCGGCTCAGGTCATGATCCCAGGGTCCTAGGATCAAGCCCCACGTTGGACTCTCTGCTCAGCAGCGAGCCTGCTTCCCTCTCTCTCTCTCTCTGCCTGCCTCTCAGCCTACTTGTGATCTCTGTCTGTCAAGTAAAAAAATAAAAAGGAATTAAAAAATAAAAAAGAATGTGTATTCCGTTGCTTTGGGATGGAAGGTTCTGAATATATCTGGTCCAGTGTGTCATTTAAAGCCTTTATTTCCTTGTTGATCTTTTGCTTAGATGATTTGTCCATTTCAGTGAAGGGGGTGTTAAAATCCCCTACTATTATTGTATTATTATTGATGTGTTTCTTTGATTTTGTTATTAATTGGTTTATATAGTTGGCTGCTTCCATGTTAGGGGTATAGATATTTAAAATTGTTAGATCTTCTTGTATCCCTTTGAGTAGGATGTAGTGTCCTTTTTCATCTCTTATTATAGTCTTTGGCTTAAAAATCTAATTGATCTGATCTAAGGATTGCCACCCCAGCTTTCTTTTGATGTCCATTAGGATGGTAAGTTGTTTTCCGCCCCCTCACTTTAAATCTGGAGGTGTTTGGGTCTAAAATGAGTTTCTTATAGACAGCATGTCGATGGTCTTGTTTTTTTTTTTTATCCATTCTTATACCTCATGTCTTTTGATTGGGGCATTTAGCCCATTTACATTCAGGGTAAGTATTGACAGATACAAATTTAGTTCCGTTTATTGCCTGTAAGGTGACTTTTACTGTATATTGTCTCTGTTGCTTTCTGGTCTATTACTTTTAGGCTCTCTCTTTACTTGGATGACCCCTTTCAATACCTTTCAATATTTCCTGTAGGGCTATTTTGGTGTTTGCAAATTCTTTTAGTTTTTTGTTTATCTTGGAATCTTTTTATCTTTCCTTCTATTTTCAGTGACAGCCTAGCTGGATATAGTATTCTTGTCTGCATATTTTTCTTGTTTAGTGCTCTGAATATATCATGCCAGACATTTCTGGCCTCCCAGGTCTCTGTGGATAGGCCTGCTGCCAATCTAATAATTCTACCATTGTATGCTATAGACCTCTTATCCCCAGCTGCTTTCAGGATTTTCTCTTTGTCACTAAGACTTGTAAGGTTTACTATTAGATGACGGGGTGTAGACCTAATTTTATTGATTTTGAGAGGGGTTCTCTGTGCCTCCTGGATTTTGATGCTTTTTCCTTTGCCATATTAGGGAAATTCTCTATTATAATTTGCTCCAATATACCTTCTGCCCCCCTCTCTCTTTCTTCTTCTTCTGGGGTCTCAATTATTCTAATATTTTTTCATCTTATAGTATCACTTATCTCTCAAATTCTCCCCTTTTGTGGTCCAGTAGTTTGTCTCTTTTGCTCAGCTTCTTTATTCTCTGTCATTTAATCTTCTCTGTCAATAATTCTCTCTTCTGCCTCATTTATCCTAGCAGTATGAACCTCCATTTTTTATTGCACCTCATTAATAGCCTTTTTAAAATTTCAACTTGGTTAAATTTTAGTTCCTTTATTTCTTCGGGACAGGATTTTATTTCTCTAGAAGGGGATTCTCTGATATCTTCCATGCCTTTTTCATGCCCAGCTAGCACCTTAATTGTCATTATGAACTCTAGTTCTGACATATTACCAATGTCCATATTGATTAGGTCCCTAGCCATTGGTACTTCTTCTTGTTCTTTTTTTGTGGTGTGTTTTTCTGCCTTGTCATTTTATTCAGATAAGAACAGATGTGAGAGAACAAAATACTAAAAGTGTGGCAAAGACCCCAGAAAAATATACGCTAACAAATCAGAAGAGACCTGAAACCAGGGTGAGAAGAAAGGGGGAAAAAAAACAAAAAAAGAAAAAAGAAAAAAAATACATATATTAGACTGATGAGTAAAACAGAGCCACCCACTTGATTTTGGGTGTATTCTGGTCTCTTAGAGGAAACTATCTCCCAAAATTTTAAAGAAAGAAACATATATGTATACAAAAATAAAGGTAAACACGATGAAGGGATGGAATATGACTGTAAAGATGAAAATTTTAAAAAGATTCTAAAAACTGAATTGATAAATTGGTTGGGAAAATGAAAAAAAAACATGAGAGAATATGATCAGGCTGGAGTTAGATTTAGGGTATATTTTGATCTATTAGAAGAAATTGTATCCCAAAATTTTAAAGAAGAAAAAAACTATATGTATACAAAAATTAAGGTTAAATACAATGAAGGGCTAAAATATATCTATAACTATGAAAACTTAAAATGATTTTTTAAAAAGGTATTCATAATTTAAAATAGTTTAAAAAGGTTAAAAGAGGAAAGAGGAAAATTTTTAAAAATTGAATAAGAAAAAAATAAAATTCAAAAAATTTAACTTTGCAAGGCTAAAGGATCATGGGGAAAATAGCCATGAATTCTGTATTTTGCTTTCCCCCAGCTCTAGAGTTCCACAGTTCTCAGTGACAGAAAAACTTGGTCTTGATGGATGTTCTTGCTGATCTTCTGCGGGAGGGGCCTGTTGCCATGATTCTGAAATGTCTTTGCCCGAGTAGGAATTGCACCGACCTTGCCAGAGGCCAGGCTAAGAAATCTGCTTGGGTTCAGTCTCCTGCACTTTTGTTCCCTGAAGCTTTCTGTACCACTTTGCAGGATGGGAGTGAAGATGGCGTCCTCCCAGTCTCCACCCAGAGGAGCAGAGAGCTTGGGGCCCCACTCCTCAGTGCACCATCGGAGAAAAGTAGTCAATCCCTCCCTCTCCCTGGTCTCCAGCTGAGCTCCGAGCTCACCCGGCCTATGACCGAGCATTTCTATCTCTGGTGTATGTCCCTGTTTGGAGTCTTCAAACCCAGCAGATTCCTGCCACACATTCCTATGCCACTTCTCTCAGAGGAGGAAGGTGAGCCTCCCTGGATCTGCAACTTGTGGGATCCCTGCTCCATGAGCAGTGCCTTGACTGTGCCTCGGATCACAGTTTAAGGTAACTCTGAGCTGAGAGCTCACTCCTCAGCTCTGTCTCTGCAGCTGGCTTTCCTGCCCTGATACCTGGGAGCTCTGCCACACTCAGGCACCCTTGGTCTTTCTGTGATCCCGCAGGTCCTGAGACCACAGTGTCCCCGCAAGGGCTTCACCTCCCCCTACCCCCACCCCCGCTTACCCTCTGGAGTGATGTCCCTCAGGGGAGCAGACTTCTAAAAGTTCTGATTTTATGCTCTGCTGCTCTACCACTTGCCGGAAGCCGGCCCCTCCCCCCCACAGTCTATCTTCCCATAGCTTCGGATTCACTTCTCCGCAAGTCCCACCTTCCAGAAAGTGATCGATTTTCTTTTCCTAGAATTGCTGCTCTTTTTCTCTTCTATCTCTTGTTGAGTTTGTAGGTGTTCAGAATGGTTTGGTAACTATCTAGCTTGAACTCCTGGGACCCAATGATATTTCAGTCTCCTACTCCTCTGCCATCTTCAAAATGGGCTGTTATCTCATTTAATTCTCACCTCACCCTTTGAAGTAGGTATGATTGCTCTCACCCTTTTATGAATGAGAAAAACCGGGCACAGGGAAGTTAATTACCTTCCTTAAGTTCACATAGCCATGAAGTGGCTGAGTTAAGATTTGAAGCCCAATAGTGGGGCTCCAAGCCTAACAACCTAATAGGATAGGATACAAAATCGTATTTACTGTAATGGAGTGGCCATCGCTTCAACACAGGGGTGTTGAGAAAACCAGATGAGTTCTTATATGTGCAAGTGCTTGGGAAACTGTAAAGAACTACTTAGTGTTGCTGAGCAGGGGCTCACCTTGTTGCTTGTCAACCTGGGACAAGGAAGAGCAGCCAAGGTCTAGTCCACACCTGTTCAGCAGCCTCCTCTCTCCTTTCTCTCTCTTTGTCTTCTTTCATTTGAACTGTGGTGCACAGTTCCCCACATGGAACCTGCTCAGCTAATCCAGAAGCACAAGGTACCTTCCCAGTGAGTTTCAGAGAACTCAGCCAAGAGTCTGCTTCTTATTCTCTAGGGACAAAGTGGCACAAGTTCTACACCTGAAAGATGAAAGAGAACAAACAAACAGTAGCTCTTCATCTCTTGGCTATCCGCCATTTTTCTTTCTGTCCCACTCTTTTTACCCAGCAGGTAGACAAACATGGTTAATTTTCACAGCTTGAATAGAGTGGGATAGAGTTGGAATAGGCGTTTAGGAGGTGGCTAATGTAAGCCAACTTTTTGGCTTAGTTTTACAGGAAGAATGTATTTGTAAATATAATGTTGCTATTGCCAAAGAATTTGTGGAACATCATAGTCACTGATGTAATTCCGGAAGCTATTCACTCCATCTTCCATCCACAGTAATTCTCCAAAATGTTTGTTTTGACTTTACCACTCCTGAAAATGTGAAGGGAAAGGAAACCCTGCCCATTTCCAAAAGCACGAGTAACTGTGAACCACTGTGGCTGACAAGACAAAATCGATCCTGAAAGGTTGACCAGATTGATCCCGGACAACACTGGAGGGTGGGAATTTCCAAGTCTGCTCCATTCCAGTGGGTGAATGAATAGTCAGGAATTCTGAGTGGTTCCCCAGTGGGAAGAAGATTGTTGGTATTACTGACCACAAAAAGAAAAATATCAAAATTTCCAGTTACTTGTTACTTAAATTGCTTTCTACCTCTGGGAAATCCACTCTTACTAGGAGTAGAGGTGGCTTCTAAGGAAAAAATGAGAAAAGAAAAAAGCAGCCTCCACTTTGGAAGACATCATTGCTTCATCCTTCAAATAACCACATGGAATATGCAGCAATTTCCTTGTTAGGAAATTCTGTTCAAAGCCTCCTGTGCTTCTCTACGTGCAGACTGGAACTCCCTGAGAGCTGGACTGACAGACCCATCACCTGATGGTAGGTCGCTCATATAGGCCATGAGGAAAAGCAGCAGAACTCAGAAGCCCGCACATCCCATGGGTGTTTCTGATGGAGCTTGAAACCCTTAGGCTAAGCGGCCAGTCCTGGAGTCACCAGCTATGTATTCTTACTCTTGACACGTTTCTCCACAGGTGATCTCACAGCAGGATGGGGTTATTTAATTTGTGACTGTGTTGTACATGTCTTGGGAAAAAAAGAGACCGTCGTTGGTGTTGGGATTAAGACTCATTACTGAATGAAATTTAATAAATTTTTTTTAAAAAGTGTGCAGTTCCCATCTTAAGCATAATGCTGTACTCACTTGGAAAACCAATGATTTGAATAACTGCTTGGAAAGGCTAACTGAAGACAAGATTCACCTTGCTTCTGTAACCAAGGAAATTGAGAGAGGGTGTGCCAGTTTGCACAGCCTAAGAAACTCGCTATTCCCGAATGAACCTGTGTTTCAGATAGTTTATTGAAACCAAACCATCCCTGTAAATTATTAAAGATCACTAGCCAGTTCTAAAGGTAGTTATTTTCTTTGAGTCTGTCTGATTTCCAGGCTTTCCAAGGGGAAGGTGTTGGGTTTATTTATTTCATTAAGATATTTCATAAAACAGAACATTAATTCTGCTTCCTAATTAAAAAGTAACACATGTTCATTGAAGAATGTTAGAAGAGAAATGTTAAAAACCACAGGCAGGGGAAATAAAGATCACCCACAATCCTTAGAGGTAATTCCTATTAATAGTGTGCTGTTAACGTTTGTCTTCCAGTCAATTTTTTTCTTTTTTATTGTTTAAAAAATTACAACGGAAATACATGCTCACCATAAAACAAAAACAAAAACGGAGACAATATGGACAAATATATAGACAATCTCCCTATTGTGGGCTGAATTTTGTCTCCCTCAGAATTCTTATGTTGAAGTCCTCACCCCCCAGTATCTCAGACTGGGACTCTTTGGACATAGGGTCTATAAAAAGGTGACTGAGTGAAAATGAGGCTGTTAGAGTGGGCCCTAATCCAGTCTGACTGGTATCCCTAGAAGAAGAGGAAATTTGAACACGTAGAGGCACACCAGGGGTACTTGCACAGAGAAAAAGCCACGTGAGGACCCAGCAAGAGGTAGCTACCTGCACGCCAAGCAGAGGAGTCTCAGAAGAAACCCCTGGACCCCTCGATCGTGGACCTTCAGCCGCTGAAGCTGAGAACGTGTGTCACTGTTGGTTCAGCCACCAGTCTGCAGTATTTCGTCATGGTGGCTCCAGGCAGCTAACACATGCCCTTTGCCCTTTATCCCTCTGTTCTCTCCAGAGGTAACCATGACCGGCGTTATTCTTCCAGATTTAGAGCCTGTGCTTTTGCCCACACAGAGTCATCCACAGGAAGTTTGTTTGTACGGTTTATACAAATGGGATCATACTATAAATATTGCTCTGCTACTTGCTTTTTTCATGGAACAATAGATCATAGACAGCTTTCCATGGTCCTACATCCTCCTGCATTCTCACGGAAGACTGTGCAGTCTTCCACTGTGTGAGTCTGTCCTGATTTATTTTCAGCATTCCATTATCAATGAATATTTACATTCATTTTTTTTAATATATTAACAGTAGTACTGCAATAAACATCTTTGTATATTTGGGGTTGAGCTTAGATGCTAATTCATCTGTAAGAAGAATCCCAGAATTAGAATTACTGGGTCAAAGGGCATATTTTAAAATTTGAAAGCTGCTGGTCAAATTGTCTTCCATAAAGGGTTAACCAATCTCCAGGCTTACTGACATACAGGAGACTCTCTGCTCCCTATTTAGGCTTTTTTTTTTTCCCTTTTCTTATTTGCAGGTATGAGTGTATGGAATTACATCAATAGATAATAGGCTTTAAAAAACTGGGATCGTGGGGCGCCTGGGTGGCTCAGTGGGTTAAAGCCTCTGCCTTCGGCTCAGGTCATGATCCCAGGGTCCTGGGATCGAGCCCCGCATCGGGCTCTCTGCTCCGCAGGGAGCCTGCTTCCTCCCCTCTCTCTCTCTGCCTGCCTCTCTACTTGTGATCTCTCTCTCTCTGTCAAATAAATAAAATCTTAAAAAAAAAAAAACTGGGATTGTACTGTGAGTATTGTTTTGAAATCATCTGTTAGTATTTTAGACATAAGCATATTTGGTCCTCATTTTCAGACTTTCTGTATAGAATCGTTCTTTTGGGGAGCTCTTGCCAGCATCATCTGCTCTTATTGCCAACTCTGGGTATTGGAACTTGGGGATTTGGTTGAACCAACCTAAACCAGCCTCTGAAGGGTCTGTCTCCTGGATGGAGGCTGAAATGAAAATGCTGTTTCCCCTGGAAATCAGTGAAGAGATGGCTTTGTAATTTTTTGCTAAAGAGTGCCTCCGAAAGTTAACTTCCATTTTTCTTTTGGAACCTAGTTAAAATTTTCAGGTGACATCCTAACAACCTGGGAGGCACGCTGAATGCTTGTGAAATTGCACAGGGGTGTGTCTTAGTCTGCTCAGGCTCCCATAACAAAATATCATAAACTGGGGCTGACACAATAGTAGAAATGTATTTTCTCACAGTTCTGGGGGAGGACGTCTGTGATGAGGGTGTCTGTGTGGTCGGTCTCTGTTCAGAGCTCTCCTGCAGGTTGCTGTTGGCTGCCTTCTCACTGTGCCCTCACGTCACCTCTTTGTTGTGCGTCAGTGTGTGTGGTGGGAGTGGGCCGGCAGGAGGGAACGGCTTTATTAAGACTCTAATCTTATCAGATCAGGGCCCTACCCTTCTGACCTCATTTAACCTTAGTTACTTCCTTAGCGATCCTTTCTCTGAATATGGCTTAGTGTAGGTGAAAGCCTCAGCATAGGAGTTCTAGGGGAACACAGACATTCAGTCCATAACAGAATGTATCTAGTTAAGCCAGGAGTAGCCCTAAAGATTTTTTTCTAGATGGATCTGAGGGAGTTTGACCCTGTTGTTTCAGGGTGGTCGGGGGTGGGGGGCTCTGGAAAGTGAAAACAGATGACCACCTCTGGCTGGGATAATGTCTCCTTTCACTGTCCCATCTGGAACACTAATCTGTAAAACTCTAAGAAAAGGTGACCAGACTATAAAGTGGAGTGAGAGTGTTGTTGTTCCTCATGTATTGTTTAATACTTGGGGGAAATGTAATTCAATCAATTTAAATCAAATTTAAATCAATATTTGTTGATCTCTTACCATGTATGAGATACTGTGCAGTACGTTGGCGGCAGTAGAAAGAAGTCAGGGTAGTGGCTGCCTTCAAATACTCATGCTTTTGTTCAGTGGTTACCAAACCCGGCATTAAATCAACTGGGAAATAGTTTAAAATACTCACGTTCAATACAACCATATTGAAAACATGTTTGTCAGTATCTGCGAAAGGTAAACATATGGCTCATCTTTGACCCATATATATAGCCAACAGAAGTGCATGTGTACGTGCACCAAAGGCCACATATGAGAATGTTCATTGCAGCCCTGTTTGGAACAGCCCCTATTTGGAAAGAACCTAAGTGTCTCCCATCAGAACAGCAATGACAATGAACAACCCACAGATACAGTGACAACGTAAACTTCACAGACTCACGTAAGGTTGAGCAAAGAAATCCAGGCACAGAAAAGTAAATGCTGTATAGTTCCATTTATAGCACGTTCAAAAAAAGTCAAAACCAATCTATGCTGTTCAAAGTCAAGATACTGGCCAACCTTGAGGGCAAGAGGCAGAGTCTCAAGAAAGAACGTGAAAGGGACTCTAATATGCTTGAGTGTTTTGTTTCTTGATATGATCGGGAACCTCGGTATGTTCATTATATAAAAACTCTTCAGACCAGGGGCGCCTGGGTGGCTCAGTGGGTTAAGCCGCTGCCTTCGGCTCAGGTCATGATCCCAGGTCCTGGGTTCGAGCCCCACGTCGGGCTTTCTGCTCAGCAGGGAGCCTGCTTCCTCCTCTCTCTCTGCCTGCCTCTCTGCCTACTTGTGATTTCTCTCTGTCAAATAAATAAATAAAATCTTTAAAAAAAAAAAAACAAAACTCTTCAGACCATACTGTTAGGATTTTTACATTTTTCCATATATATGCTGCTCATCCTTAAAAAAAAAAATGTATTTCTAAGCCTTATCTCAGGCTTACCAAATTAGAATATGGCCCTAATGAACCTATCTATGTAAGGGGCTTAGGATTCTATGTTTGAAAGGCTCCATGAGGATTCTGCGTTTAGATTTGAGTTTTGGAGAACTGCTTTTATGAAGGCATTTTATTCTCCTTCCCAAGACCTTGTATCTCCTTTGTACTGAGGAGGGATCTCTGCAGAGACTGGTATTGCCCTAGGGATTCATTCTGGAGAGCCTCCAAGAGCTCCTTGGCAGCCTCCTAACATTGACCACCAGGGCCTGGTCTGGTACCTGCTCAGAAAAAGCAGACCCTTCTCAGCTCTGTAACGAGAGGGATGGATCTCAAGAGGAGGGTGTGGCCCAGTTTACTTAGGAGGCTAGACTGCCATGTTTTTACATTAAATTGTCATATCGGATCAAACAAGAGTAGTGCGGTTGTGAAGCGAATGGAATCAGAAGACTATACCAGTGTCTCATGAGGATTTTCCCTACGTATTGACAAATCATGACCTGCAGAGCCAGTATTAGATTAGTTGTGTTACTCTGGTTTCTCATCACCCTTGGAATTCTCCTGAGCAAAGAAAGGAAGAGCTGTCCTTTCTGTGAATATGTTAAAGCAGTGGAAATATGACTAGTCATGAATTAAAGAGGAAAAACATTATTTCACAGTCAGAATATGTTTAATTTCCTACTGATGAGAGATCTTTGGTTATCAAGACACCAAACATGATTAGATTCCATTTGACTCTCTTTCCCCCCACCCTTTCTTTTTTCTGCTGAATTTTGCCATTGAGATGGTCACTAACCAACTATAGAGAATTATGGTCTGTAAATATGAGTGTGACTAAAGTACATAACTCTTAGATAAAATCCTTCAGTTTGAGGTAAAGAACCATAGTCAAGTGTTACTCAAACTTTTTTGACTGTGATCCTCCATAAGAAATACATTTTAGGGGCGCCTGTTGGCTCAGTCGGTTAGGTGTCCAACTCTTGATTTCAGCTCAGGTCATGATCTCAGAGTCCTGGGATCAAGCCCTGAGTCAGGCTCTGCATTCAGCAGGGAGTCTACTTGAGATTCTCTCTCTCCCTCTCCCTCTGCCCTCCCCACACTTCTGCATGCTCTCTCAAATAAATAAATCTAAAGAATAAAGAAAATATATTTTACATTATGATCTAACACACACACTTACAACCCCACATCTGAAGCAAAAGACTGATCAAAGATACTTCTTACTATATGTGAGTAACTTTTTTATTCTTTATGTTCTACTATCCTATTTAATTTCTTTTTTAAAAAAAGATTTTATTTATTTATTTGCCAGAAAGAGTGAAAAAAAGAGAGAGAGAGAAAGCAAGCACAATCAGGGGGTGCAGAGGGAGAAGCAGGCTCCTGGCTGAGCAAGGTCCTGGGACTCAATCCCAGGACCCAGGGATCATGACCTGAGCCCAAGGCAGACATTTAATCAGCTGAGCCACCCAGTCGTCCCATATCCTATTTAATTCCTTAAAGTTTAATGATTATGATTAATAATAATAATAATAATCATTAATAATAAAATCAATCCACACTCAGCATGGAGCCCGATGTGGGGTTCGATCTCATGACCCTGAGATCCTGACCTCAGCCAAAATCAAGAGTGTGATGCTCAACTGACTGAGCCACCCCAGGCGTCCTTGGGCACATAATATTCTGAAATAAAAGGTTTTAAATCTTTTTGAGAAAAGAAAAGCTGCATCTAAAACACTTTTCTGTGGATTTAATATTAATTTCTCTTGCACTAGGCAGTTTAAATAAGCTTCTAACTAACACTTTTAATAGCCTTGAACTGGGGAACTGCTAGGTGAAAATATCAATTTGCACCAAGAAGGCTTTTTACGTTGTCATGGTGCTTTACCGTGACATTGGTCCATCGCGTATGATCACTCACATGGTAGTGTTGGTCCCAGTGTTGGTGTAACAGAGCATCTGGGCTAGGCTAGAGCTGGGGCTCAGGTGATCCCTATGAGAGAGCCAGGTGCTGACTTTTGCTTGTTTGTTTTTAAGTAGGCTCCATGCCCAATGTGGACCTCAGCAAGGGGCTTGAACTCCTGACCCTGAGATCAACACCTGAGCTGAGATCAAGAGTTGGACACTAAACCTACTGAGCCACCCAGGTGCCCCTGCATTTTCTTTTTTAAGAACCTACTCACAAATCATGGGACAGTGCTAGTACACAGTAGGTGCTCAAAAAAAAAAAAAAATCCAGAGTAAAATTTGTTGCTAATTCCATTCTTTTGTGCCGTAAAGACTTGGAGTGCTTGTTAGTGAACTGTGGTTTCTTCTTGCAAATCATCATTCTCCTCTGTTATGACTCACACTAACAGGAAGACTGATGACATATCTTCTTAGCAGTGACCAGAATGTGTTCTTTATTACCTAAAAGTGCAATAGAGTCACCAACATTGAAACTGGATATGATCAAGGCTGAACGAGGACAGAGGGAAGCAAAGCATTTTCTTAGAGCACTATGGTATGACTTGCACCCCCCTTTATAAACCAGAGGAATGAGTATAAGTATAGCAATAGTGATACAATGAATATCTGTTCTGAAAAAATGTGTCTGCCTTCACTGAAGATCCTTTCCAAGTGAGCTGCAGTTACTTACCATTAGGAATAAATGCTCTACATATTTTTTAGTGCCTCAGTGTTCACTGTTTGACCCTTGTGACTTCTTCACTCCCATACCCCAGAGGACACGGCCGAGTTAGACACGAAACCCAGGGCTTTCTCATCCTCCTCCTGCACCGGACTTCATGGAAGAGAAAAGAGGACCTTCTGGTCTTAGGAAAGAGGGAAGGAAGGAGGGGAGGGAAACTGAAGAGAAGAAAAGCAGACTAGAGATGAGGTCAAAGAAAGAGTGAAGGGTATTGGAGAATTTGTGAAGACTGGGAAAGGAAGAAATAAGAAGCCTACAGCAGGCGCCTGGGTGGCTCAGTCGGTTAAGCGTCTGACTCTTGACCTCAGCTCAGGTCTTTATCACTGGGGTTTTGATATCGACCCTTGACCTGGGCTCCACGCTCAGCAGGGGACTCTGCTGAAGATTCTCTCCCTCTCCTCCAACTTGTGCACGTGCTCTCTCTCTCTCCAATAAGTAAATAAATTTTTTTTTTGTCTCTTAACCATGCAGTTATACAAATAAGTGAGGAAAATTTCTGTACATTATATGGAGATATCTCTAGGTATAATTTAAATGACAAAAATAAGATGTGAGTACTGTTTATAGTTGCCTGCCTTTGTATGAGAGAGGCATACGTATACATGCAGATGTATACCTTATATTTTCGAAGAATAAATCAAAATACAAATCAAAACCTAATAAAATTTTCTGTGGGAGAACAAGATTCAGAGCACTAGGCAGCAATAAGCACAACTTTTGTGAAGTTAGTTTGTTACAGTTTTGACTTTGAAACCATGTAAGTGGTTTTACATTAAAACAGGAGGGGCACCTGGGTGGCTCAGTTGGTTAAGCATCTGTCTTCAGCTCCAGTCATGATTTCCAGGTCTTGGGATGGAGCCCCATGTCTGGCTTCCTGCTCAGTGGTGAGTCTGCTTCTCCCTCTTCCTCTTCCTCTGCTCCTCCCCTCTGCTTGTGCTCTCGCTCACTTTCTCTCAAATAAATCAATAAAATCTTATAACACATAAATTAAAAAGGAATACAAAGAAATCCCCAGAATTGGAAACAAATGGCCTTGTGTATCAACTGTGTATCAAGACACTAAAACCACACAAAATTATTACTAGAAGTGACTTTATTTTTTATTTATTAAAAAGATTTTATTTATTTATTGACAGAGAGAGCAAGCACATGCACAAGGAGGGGAAAGTGGAGGGGGGAGAGGGGGAGGGAGAAGCATGTTCCCCAGTGAGCAGGAGGCCCAATGCAGGGCTCGATCCCAGGACCCTGAGATCATGACCTGAGCCGAAGGCAGAGGCTTTAACCCACTGAGCCACCCAGATGCCCCTAGAAATGACTTTAATATGCAATATTTTGAGGGGCACCTGGGTGGCTCAGTGGGTTAAAGCCTCTGCCTTCTACTCAGGTCATGATCCCAGGGTCCTGGGATTGAGCCCTGCATCGAATTCTCTGCTCAGCAGGGAGCCTGCCTACCTCCTACCCCCCACCCTACCTGCCTCTCTGCCTACTTGTGATCTCTGTCAAATAAATAAATAAAATCTTTTAAAAAATATGCAATATTTTGAGTTTACATCCCTGGTGAGGTATATCTAAAGAACGAAACCCCACAAAGAAATATTGACTTGCATTCAGTAGTCCTCCTGTTTTTATTTTTAAGATTAATTTATTTATTTTAGAGAGAGAGAGACAGAGAGAGAGAAGGAGAGCACACATGGGGGTGGTGGGAGGATCAGAGAGAGAGGGAGAGAGAAACCCAGACAGACTGCCTGCATGCTAAGTGAGGGGCACTTGGGTGGCTCAGTCAGTTATGCTCGGCTAAGATCACGATCCTGGGGTTCTGGGATCAAGTCCCACATCAGGCTCCCTGTTTGTTTGTTTGTTTGTTTATTTATTTATTTATTTATTTATTTATTTTTTAAAGATTTTATTTATTTATTTGACAGACAGAGACCACAAGTAGACAGAGAGGCAGGCAAAGGCTCCCTGTTTAGTGGGAAGTCTGTTTCTCCCCCTCCCTCTGCCTCTTTCACTCTCTCTCCCTCCCGTTTCCAGAACTTTCTTAATATCCCAAATGACTCTCTACACCCATTAACCAATAACTCCCCATTCTCCACTTCCCACAGCCCTTGCTAACTTCAATTAAACTTTCTGTCTCCATGAATTTTCATATTACAGGTACCTCATATAAGCTGAATTATACAACATTTGTCCTTTGTGTCTGGATCATTTCATTTAATGTAATGTTTTCAGTATTTGTCCAGGATATAGCATGTATCCGAATTTTGTTCCTTTTTAAGGCTGAGTAATATCCCATCATATGGGTGGGTCACATTTTGTTTATTCATTTATCTGTTGATGGACATGAGGTTGTTTCAATCTTTGGCTGTTGTGAGTAATGCTGCTGTTAGCACTGGTGTGTATCTGTTCAAGTTCCTGCTTTTACTTCCTGTGGCTATATACACAGAAGTGGGATTGCTGGATCATACAGTTCTGGGTTGAATTTTCAAAGAACAGCTGTACTATCTTCTACAGGGGCTGGACCATTTGACATTCCCTTTTACAATGCACTAGAGTTTCTGTTTCTCCACATCCTTACCAACACTTGTTCTTTCCCATTAAATTTATTGTCTTCATTATAGTCATCATGTGTGTGAATAGTGTTTCATTGTGTTTTTGATTTGCATTTCCCCAATGACTAGTAATGTTGAGCATCTTTTCATTTGCTTATTGGCCACTTGTGTATCTTTGGAGAAATGTCTATTCAAGTCCTTTGCCCAGTTATTGTTGTTGTGGTTGAGTTGTAGAAGCTTTTTTTTTTTTTTAACATACTCTGGATATGAATCCCTTATCAGATCTATGATTTGCAGGCATTTTTTTCCAGCTCCTCCTGATGAGGGCAAGATTCCCCTCTGGAGTTTGTAATACCTTCCCTTCTGGGTGCAGAGGTGGGTGCCATTGGTTGACTGGAGTCGTACATTCACTTCTCAGGGTCAGCATCTTCTCTGGGAGTTTCTATCTTCAGGCACTCTACCCTGAGTCTTTAACTCTGGAGCAAAGCCCATAATCACTGTGAGAGAAAAGAGTTAGATAGCTATTCCCACCTACATCGGTTAAGATGCTGTTAGCTGCAAGTACGCAGCATGGAAATGAAACCAGCTTAAAGGATAAGGAAGTATCTTGTCTCACTAAGAGTGAACCCAACCAGAGGATGTGCCCCAGAACTGGCTGGTTGAGAGGTCCAACCATGCCAAAGGCCCAGATTCTGCTGGTTTCTCAGATTTTCTGTAGGTGGTGTTGGTTTCGTCCTCTGGCTGGCTCCCCTCTGTTGCAGGTTGGCTGTTTTTGACAGCAGGCCTGCATACTTTCTCATTTCTGCCCAGCAAATATTCACTTTTCTTATTGGCAAGTCCTGAGTCACATCCCTCTTCCTCAACAAATCACCAGCAAGGGACATGAGGTTGCACTTAGGCTGTCTCCCATCCTCGAAGCTGAGAGGATCAGTCTTCCCAGAGGCATGTGCTCTACTTAGGGGGGCGGAGGGAAACAGAACTGTGATTCCATCAGGAAGGAGGAGCACGTGAGTGCTGGTTGGCAGTCGGTACGATTCATGACACCACTGTTAAGAAATGTCCACGCTGGTGCCTCTGAGTCCATGCTTTCTCCCCCATCCTGTTCTTTTTGATCTTGAGTAATTCCAGGGTTCTTCTGGGGAACTCATTCTGGGGGTGGGGGGGTGTCTATAATTTCCAATAATTTTTCACTCTTCAGAGGCTCTTGCAACACCTTCTTTTCCATTTCATGTTTGCCTGAAGTTATTTTTCTGTTTGCATTCCTTCTATCATTCAACAGGATATATTTTTTAAGATTTTATTTATTTATTTGACAGAGAGAGAGAGAGATCACAAGTAGGCAGAGAGGCAGGCAGAGAGAGAAGGGGGGAAGCAGGCTCCCTGCTGAGCAGAGAGCCCGATGCGGGGCTCGATCCCAGGACCCTGAGACCATGACCTGAGCTGAAGGCAGAGGCTTAACCCACTGAGCCACCCAGGTGTCCCTCTAACAGGATATTTAGAGTGAGAAGAAACCCAGGCCATATTGGAGGTCAAAATGCCTCTAAATTATTGAGATTTTCCTATCTCTTACCCACCCAATTATTTGACTTCAAACTCTCCATAGTAGGGCTTATTGACATGTTGTCTGTAGACTGTTGCTGGTCTGTTCACTATTGGTTGCTAGTCCACCACAAGGCAAATATGGAAAATTGGAATGAGCATTTAGAAAATGTTATTTAGAATGTGGCATGTCTGAGACATCAAGCACATGATCAGTGGACCCTTTTTTTTTCCCAAAATTTTTAAAGATTTTATTTATTTATCTGACAGAGAGAGGGAGAGCACAATTAGGGGGAGTGGCAGTCAGAGGGATAAAAAGGCTCCCCACCGAGCAGGGAGCCCAATGCTGAGCTCAATCCCAGGACCCCAGGACCTTGAACTAAGCTGAAGGCAGGCACTTAACCAACTGAGCCACCCAGGTGCCCCTGGACTCTTCTTTTTGGACAGAGTGGAGACAACTTTCGGAGTTACTGGATTCTCTTGGTGACTTGTGAAGCCTGAGTTGCCTGCTGGTCACATATGGTCGGGCTACATCATAGTCCAGAACTGATGGGGAAAGCAAAGCCTCACACAGATAAGTGAAATCTGGCTCCTTGTCACAGAAAGTTTGAGAAGCCTGATCGATACAATACAGATATCCTCAATTTGGTAAATAAGTTTATTTACCCTATTCATAGGTACCTACATTACTATATTTTTCTCATCTCTTACGCAGACTGAAGATGTCTAATCATTTTGCTGTGAATCATTTTGGTGGTTTTTTTCCCTAAATGTTTTCTGACCCAGTTATGCCATTTCAATGAAAGAAATGCCTCAGTGTAAAAAATCATTAGGTCCTCAGAGCTTGTGGAGTTTGGTGTGTTTTGTTTGTTTCTGTTTTTTAAATTTTTTTTAAAAGTTTTATTTATTTATTTTGGAGAGAAAGAGAGAGCAGGGGGGAGGGGCAGAGGGAGAGAAAATCCCAAGCAGACTCCTCATTGAGTGTGGAAGCTGACATGGGGCTCCATCACATGACCCTGAGATCATAATCTGAGCCGAAACCAAGAGTCAGATGCTCAACTGACTGAGCTACGCAGGCAGGCACCCTGGGGGTTTGGTGTTTTCAACAGCAGAAAGTGTGCACCTGCCTCAGAGGGGAGGCCGTCTAGGCACCTTCTCTTTAACCCACTGAGCCACCCAGGCACCTCTCTAGGCACCTTCTCTTAGCTTTCACTCCTGACTGCATAGGTGGGCTCCTGAGACGTGACTTACTGTTATCTTGCCATCCCCCTTCATCTCTGCCCTCAGCCTGCAGCAGGGGGCTCCAGCTTGTCCACCCGTCCCTTCCCGAAGTCACATTTCCCGTTCTGCTTTCCTGTCTCTCCTGCGAGGTTACCCAGAACTGACCCGGAGTTTTCACTTTGTTTAGACCTCTTCCCTAGGAATCTTCGACTACTTCCTTTTTCTCTCTGGGCACACTACGTAATTGTCCTTTTTCTGAACCACAGATATGGCTCCTTGTTCTCCCACCTGGAACCAGGCAGCTGTAAAATAATATTTATTGCAAACCTCCTATGTACAAAGCTTTATGCTAGCTGCTTGACACATACTACCTCCCTCCAAGGTAGATGTCATATTTTTTTCACGGGACCATGCAGGGTCAGAGACAGCTTGGAAGTGGCAGAGGCAGGATTTGAATCCAGATAGTTTGAGAATCCAGAGGTAGAGAGCGTTCTGTTCAGGTTTGGCAAATGCACCATGTTTTTTTGTGAAAAATAAGAGTATACTCTCAGCTTTATTTTATTTTCAGTACCCATATGAAAATATTTAATAATAGTCTTTTTTTGGGCGGGGGTTGTATTGGTCTCTTTGTCCCAAGAAGCAAAAACTTCAGCTGAATTTTCTAAGAATCAAAGAGGCGGGGGTGCCTGGTGGCTCAGTTGGTTAAGTAGGAGACTCCTGAATTTGGCTCCGGTTACGGTCTCAGGGTTGTGGGATTGAGCCCTGCGATTGGCTCTGTGCTCAGCAGGGGATCTGCTGGAGATTCTCTCTCTCCCTCTGCCCCTCCCTTCACCTGCGTGCATACTCTCTCTCTCAAATAAATAAATACATCTTTTTTAAAAAGAATGAAAGAGTCAGATTCTGTTTGAGGTTCTAACTGGTACCTTTGAGGTCACCATCTTATAAACATACTTTGATCCATAGCTTGGAGAGCTCTTCCTGTAGTGTATCCACATCCAGTTAGCACTCATCACTTTGGAAGAGTTATACGTAATTAATATATAAAATGTTGAGTAGTCAATCTTGGTATTGACCTGTAGGATATAGCCAGCATTGAAACTTCCCCACTTTCTACAGTTAAAGAACCATTTTACTTACTCATTTCCTTCTAATATCAGTTCTTTATCCCTGATTACGTTGCTTGAGAATTCTGTGTTGTGCTTAAAAAAATAGCCTGTGATAGAAAATCTCACTAGAAGTTTTTGAAAACAAAAATAAATGTTCATTTGTTCTCTTTCTATATTTTTTGATGAATGACTTTTCTTTTGTTGCTTTGGAAGAAAATTGATGACGTCAGATATCTGTCCCCGTTTAACCTCCATTCCTGGTAATGGCCGGATGCTTTAAATTTTTCAAGTTCTTTCAGCTGGGATGCCTGGGTGCCTCAGTTGGATAAATGTCTGCCTTTGGCTTAGGGTCATGGTCCTGGGGACCTGGGATTGAGCCCTGCAGTGGGGAGGGAGTCTGCTTCTCCCTCTGCCCCTCACTTGTGCTCGTGTTCTCACTCTCTTTGTCTCTCACTCAAATAAATAAATAAAAATAAAAAAGATGAAGGAAGGGAAGGGATCTGAGGGAAGGGATCTTTCATCTGAGGGAAGGGATAATGAATTTGGTATATTTCTTTGGATATTACCACCCTCCCTCCAACATGACACACAATCCTTTACATATCTACTAAACAGTGGAAAGATAGAAATCCCAGGGAAAAAAATATTAAGGAAAAGAACAAAAGATACTCTTGGTTGATTTCCCACTGAATTATCATTGGTCCTTGTCTAACACCATGTGGTTTCCTGTTACAAAGGGAAGAGTCAAGGTAACTTTGGACTCAGTTAGCCAAAGGAATTAGCTAGATCCTAATATACTTAAGATCCCAACTTCTGAACTTTCTTGTGCCGATTTGGTAACTAAAAGAGAAGGTTACCTAAGATCTAAGATTATAGGAAAAAACAACCTTTAAAGGACCAGAGAGATATTGGGAAATATTTCAATCTGGGAAGTGCAACTAGTTCCAAGTAAATTTGCACTTGAGAAATTAAACCAGGAAGATTAAAATGATATACAGATAAGTCATCCTAAAAACTATGTCATTTAGATTTTTTTTATACATAAACTCTCTTTTTCCCAAATTAAAATACAAAGTAAAGCTATCTATGACTTAGATTTGGAGAAAATTGGCACAGAATATATTGATTTCAAAAAATATGTAGGGGCACCCAGGTAGCTCAGTTGGTTAAGGATCTGCCTTTAGATCGGGTCATGATCCCAGAGTCCCAGAATTGAGCTCCGTGTCGTGCTCCCTGCTCAGCGGGGTTCTGCTTCTCCCCCCTCCCCCTGATCATGCTCTCTCTCTCTCTCTCTCAAATAAATAAATAAAATCTTTTAAAAAATAAAATAGAAATAAAACCAAATTGAGTATGAGGGTGAAGTCAGAGAAAGAATTCCTGTCCCGTGAACTATTGTTGTTATAAGCTGTTCTCAACAAGCTGTTGCACAAAATTCCAGGCCAGAGGAAGGCTTTAATAAGAAATTTGAACACACTCCTATTCTCTACAATTAGTGCAGTCAGCTTTTCCTCCAAGGAAGTGTAGCAATACTTGTCTTTAAGTGAATTCAAAATATGTCGAACAGTGCCTGGTGCAGAATCAGCCTTCAAATTCCTTCCCCTTTCCGGTGGCAAATGGACAGTCTGGCCACTTTTCACGTTATTAAGAGCTCTTGAATTTACAAAGTACAGTGAAGGGGATCTCTTTAGAGGAGCGTAGTGTCCTTCGGTTTTCTGGGGATAAGGTGATGGCCAGGTACCAAGAGAGACTGACTCTGATAAAATCTAGATGTTTTCTAGCCAGGCCCAGCGCAGGGACCAGGGCTTCCGATCCGAGGTGGTCAGCCCATGGAGGTCTGTGCTGTGCTGCTAGAACCAAAGGCCATCAGACTGCAGGTGTAAGTTGGTCCTTCATGGATTTTGTGGTTTTGTGCATGTGTGCGTCCCTGCTCTGGACCTGCTGGGTCTCCGTGTCATCTCCTTCCTTTTCAGCCAAGTTCTACATCTGTAGGGCACCTACTTTAGACCAGGATCTGTGTGCCACAGGGGGGATATGAAGATGAGTAAGATGTGCTCCAGCCCTCAAGGAGTTTTGAGTGTAGGAATAGCCATTAGACATAGAGAGATGTCACCCAGATTTTACAGTGCGATGAGTGTCATCATCAGATGGAACTTAGAGGTGCCACAGACTCCAACTGGAGACTGAGCATGACTCCAGAAGTGATGCCTGAGGCGAAGTTGAAGGGAAGAATTTGAATTGGTGATGTTGGTGTGTGGGAGGGTGGAAATGGAGCCTCAGTTTCCTTATTCACAAAAGGATTGATACTGCCTGCTGATAGGATGCTCGGGGCATACGATATGTATGTAAAGCCCTCTTAGCAGAGCGCTCTTTACGTACTAAACACATGGAGAGTTGTTGTGGTAATAACGATGTTGATGCTGGTGATGATCTCTTGAGTTAGAGGGAGGAGCTTGAACAAAGACAGAGAAATGCTTTTAACACCTTGGATTCACACTCTATCCCAGGGGATGTCTTTTACTAAAATGAGAACCTCAAAATTAATCACCATGTCAGTAGAATGTTGTATGTGACCACGGTATAGTTAAAAGGCAAACTCTGCATCCGTTTCTAATATACACCAAAGATGGAATGAAGTCTAGCCCCAAATTCCAGAAAAACTGATGCAAAATACTAACTTGTTCTAAAATTACCCAAATCTTTATAGCCTCCCCCATGGGTAACTTTATTACAAGAGCTAAATAAGCCTTTTCCCGAGGATGAGAAGTGACAAAAGAAGGAAAGTAAAATGTTTCTTAAAGTACATGACTCTAGGGCGCCTGGGTGGCTCAGTGGGTTAAGCCGCTGCCTTCGGCTCAGGTCATGATCTCAGGGTCCTGGGATCGAGTCCCGCATCGGGCTCTCTGCTCGGCGGGGAGCCTGCTTCCCCCTTCCTCTCTCTCTGCCTGCCTCTCTGCCTGCTTGTGATCTCTCTCTGTCAAATAAATAAAAAAAATCTTAAAAAAAAAGTACATGACTCTATATATTTGATTTTAGAAAGTTACCAGTTGCTTCTGAGTCTTTCTCTTAAAAAAAAAAAAAATCTATTTATCTATTTATTTATTTGGGGGGGGGGGCATGAGTTGGGGGAAGGAGGAGGAAGAGAGAGAATCCCAAGTAGACTCCACGCTGAGCAGAAAGCCTGACACAGGGCTCGATCTTACGACTCTGAGATCATGACCTGAGCCAAAACCAAGAGCCGGGTGCTTAACCAACTGAGCCACCCAGGTCCCCCACTCCTGAGTCTTTCTGTGAAGAATCTGTATCCGTTACCTGTTGCCACAGTAATGGCATGTAACAATCACAGAACCCTAGTGGACTGACACAACAATAAATCTTTTCTTAGCTTGGAATCAGTGGGGTTAAGCTGACCAGGACTGGGTCCACCTGATCTCGCCTAGGCATGCTTATATATCTGTGGTAACTGCGAGTTGGCTTGGTGCCTCTGCTGATCTAGGTTGGGCATGCTCACATTTGGGGGGTGGCTGGCTGTTGGCTGATCTAGGATGGTTTCATTTGGGGTTACTGGGGTGACTAGGGTAACTTAAAGTAGCCAAGGCAGAAGAGGAGGAATAAACCTGAAATGCACCAAATTCAAGCCTTTGCTTGTACCATTTGCTAAATACCTCATTGTCAAATCAGTTCACATTACCGATTTTGGAGTCTGTGAGAGGGCTTTACAAAGTTCTGAGGCAAAGGGTGTGGATAAGGGAGGGGGAACAATTAGGGTCATTTTTATGGTATCACAATTTTCCCTTTGGCTAAAATTATTCAAATATTTCCCACATGTAATAGGCGCAAGCTCATCCCAGGACACCAAAAGTCTCATCCAATTACGGAATCAGGCTTGAAATCCACGTTCTGAAGATCTGTAAGTCTGGTTGTGATTCTTCGTGATGCAGAGACTTAAAAACAAGTTATCTCCTCCCACACCCCCCACATGCAGGGGTGAAACAGGGAGAAGATAAATGCAACAAACATTCCCATTCCCAAAGTGGAAGAATGGGAGGTGCATATACGGCTCCATGTGGTCCTGAAATCCCACTGGACAAATATTGTCAGATTCCCTTAGTCTGGGGATGGGAAAGGTCTTCTCATTAGACCCTAGTTCTGCTCCCTGGGAATGGTTTGTCTTTTTGTTTTCCACTGTTGCTGGCTCTGCCCTCTGATAGGCCCCCGTATTTTCCATTTAGAGAATTATGCCCTCTGAGCACATTTCTCTTTCTGCTTCCTTTCTGGAGAAGGTTGGGAGCCTAGTGGCCCTTTTCACATTTTGAACAGTTTCTGTTCCCTTAGTTTAGGCCATTACGCTATCTCAATGATTTTAGAGAGAGTGAGGGGCAGAGGGAGAAAGAGAATCTTCAGCAGGCTCCACATCCAGCAGAGCCTGACTTGGAGCTCAATCTCACGATCCTGAGATCATGACCTGAGCTGAAATCAAGAGTCAGATGCTCAATGGACTGAGCCACCCAGGCATTCTTAATTTGTGAGTTTTTTTTTTTTTTTTTAAAGATTTTATGTATTTATTTGACAGAGAGCGATCACAAGTAGACGGAGAGGCAGGCAGAGAGAGAGAGAGAGGGAAGCAGGCTCCCCGCTGAGCAGAGAGCCCGACGCGGGCCTCGATCCCAGGACCCTGAGATCATGACCCGAGCCGAAGGCAGCGGCTTAACCCACTGAGCCACCCAGGCGCCCTGTGAGTTTTTTTTTTTTTAAATTTGTGAGTTTTATATGAATTTTGACTAAACTACATGTGTTGAAAAAAATACCCCCCCCCCAGTGTCTGGGGACCCTGTCTCTCTCTCTGGACTGAATCCGTGCTAATTTGGAAATGCCAGACTGCCATGAGTCCCAGAAGCCCTTTTGTCCCACTGAGTGGGTCTGTTCTGTCCCACCTGGAATCTTCCAGATGTCTTGACAAAGATCTCACGGCTACACCTTGAACCGGTCTGTGCCCTGAGGCCATATCTAAATCTGAGAACTCTCCTGACTTGAGAGGCTGGACCTAAGCAATCGTTTCATTTTGCAATTTAGCAAATTCTGGCCCCGCTCTCTGTTCTGTGAAAATTCTGCCTACAAGAACTGCCTCCAAAGAACTGACCTGTTCTTTTCAGAGTTCTTCTCTGTCTTGAGGTGGCTGATGTGTGCGCAGTAGGTAGTTAAGAGCCAACTGATACCATCGACATTCTTCCTGGAAATCTTTGCTCAGGTCTGAATGTTCATTTGGCACTTCTGTCTTCTATTACTGCAGGCTATGCTTTTACCAAATATTTTCCCTCTGGAAAACGTGGGTCGCTGCTTTTCCACCTCGCATTTATTACTGCCTGGTCTCGAGGCTACCGTAATTCAGGTTTGGTTACGGCTGTATTACACTTGCTGGTGTCAGTTCTCGTATTGATTATCTGCTGACACAATTGTGTTTCAGAACAAGTAATGACAAGATCTCAGTAGCTTCCTTGTTCAGCACAAGAGCCTGAGCAGATTAGCTGCTTAAGGTTGAGCTTAGGTGATCTTGCCTCAGGTTGCTTACTTGTATAGGTGTCTGGGGCTCATCCCTGGCTGGGAGGACGGGCAAGTCAGGTGTGCTCGTAGACCCTTCGTCCTCCAGCAGCCTGGGCGTGTTCCCATGGAAGTCACCAAGGCGCATGAGCCAGATCATGCTGCTGCTGCTGCTGCTTCTTTTTAAGATTTTATTTATTTATTTGGCAGGAGGGTGCAGAGGGAGAAGAAGACTCCATGATGAGCAGGACCCCATCCCAGGCCCCTGGGATCATGACCTGAGCCAAAGGCAGATGCTCAACGCACTGAGCCCCCCAGAGGCCCCCAGACCAAGCCTCTTATATATAAACTGAGGTGGGTAACCTGAATGGGTATAAATGGATGGGTAACTCATAGACCTAAATGTAAAGCTCAGAACCATGAAACTTATAAAAGAACATAGGAGGATATTTTCAAATCATAAAATAAAAAAATTCATAAATTGGGCCTTATCAAAACAAGAAATTTCTGCTCATCCAAAGATATCATTAAGAAAATGAATAAATAAACCATAGTTTGGGGGAAAATGTTTGCCGTATATATATCTGACAAGACTGATGCTTAGAATATGTAAAAAAAACCTCCTAGAAATTCACAGTAAAAACAAACAACCAATTAAGAATGGGCAAAGGCTTGGTCAGACCTTCCCAAAAGAGAGAGAGGAATGGCTAGATGAAAAGAGGCTCTAATCTTATTAGTTACCAGGGTAAAGGGCACATGAAAACCCCTTAGAAGAGCTTAGAAGAGATGTGGCAGAGCTGGAGCATTTATTATTGGTGTAAAATGCTACAACCATTTTGGAAAACTGTTTATCAGCTTCTTATAAAGGTATACGTCTACCCTAAGTTCCAACAAATCCACTCCCAGGTGTTTACTGAGAAGAAATGAACATGTATGTCCACACAAAGACCAGTACAAGAATATTTATAGCAGCTTCACATCTAACAGCCTCAAACTGGAAACAACCTAAATGCCCTTCAAAAAGAGTAGGGAAAAGCAAATTTTGGTGTATTGACATATGGCTGGATGTCAGACGCATTCTATAAAGCAGAAGAAGCTGGGGATAAGAGCACACACTCTGTGGCTTTGTTTGCATGAAATCAAATATGGGGAAAAGGAATCTACGATGGTAGAAATCAGATAGTGGTTTTTAGGGGTGGGGAGGACAGTTGACTGAAATGAGGACACGAGAGAAATGTAGAAATGGTCTTATCTCCTTTTGGATGGTGAACACATGGGTCTGTACACTGTCAAATCTCATCAAACTGAGCGTTACAGATTTTGTTCATTTTACTGCAGGTTCGTTCTCTGAAGATGGTTTGGGTTGGAATGATCACCAATTATGTTTGAAAAACAGGTAGTTGCATTTCTGTGTGGTTACTCCTTTTTTTCTACAGTGTAGCGCACAGCTTGAAGGGGAAGTTAGATGTTTCTAGAACATGGAAACCACCTGTGGTATGATTCCTTCAATAGCTTTTATTTCTAGGTATATATGAAAAAAATATATATATAATAGTTTTGTTGTGGCTGTTTTGTTTTGCTTGTTTTTACACAAATGGAAACTAGCATGTATCCAGTTATGCAACCTGATTTATGTCTGCCTTGAATGGATATCCTCTTAGTTTGGGTTTGCCCTAAAACAGAATTTGAGTAAAGGACCTAGGGGCAGATAGCTGTACTTTTACCTTTTCTTTTCTTGTTGGTAATTCTAAGAAGTTGGAATGAAATAGAGGGAAGGAAAGAAAGCCAAAGGGGGGGAAAAGCAGGACCACTAAGTTGACTAGTGCAGTGGGCATAGGAACCAATGTCAGGAGACTGTGGGTAGCTGGGTGGTTCATTTGTTAAGCATCTACCTTCGGCCTGGGTCATGGTCCCAGGGTCCTGTGATTGAGCCCTGCATGGGGCTCAGTGCTCAGTGGGGAATCTTCTTCTCCCTCTGCTCCTCCTGCTTGTGCTATCTCTCTCTCTCTCACTCTCTCTCTCTGTCAAATAAATAAATAAATAAAATCTTTAAAAATAAATTAAAAAACTAAAAAAAGGAACCCATGTAGAATGTACCTCAGAATTGTCCTTCCAAAGGATGGGAGGCAGTCACACTTGCTGAGGGTTTCCTAAAAGGTTAATTCCCTTGTACCTGCAGTGTACTCTGAGAGCGTTAAGAAAGCTCCTCAGCTTTGGAGAAACTCCTGGAGGTAGAAAATCTGAGAGATTGGGGCTGGTACTTTTTGGGAAGTCTTCATCATGTGTGGGAACTGGCCCCCAGGGCTACCGCTGAGGTTAGGGCTGAGGGGGCGTGGCCTGTGCACACGATGTCTTCCCACAGCAGCGCACATAGATCTCTATCGTTGTTTCTAAAGGCTGCATAGCTGGGGTGACTGGGTGGCTTAATTGGTTAAGCATCTGACACTTTATTTTGGCTGAGGTCATGATGTCAGGGTCGTGGGACTGAGCCCCGCATCGGGCTCCACTCTCAGCACAGAGTCTGCTAGAGAGTCTCCCTCTCTTTCTACCCCTCCCCCGGCTCACACTGTCTCTAAACAAATAAAGTCTTTTTTAAAAAAATAAAGAAATGAATAAAGGCTGCCTAGCGTTGTCTGAATGTGCCATGATGAAATTAACCAGAACCCAATTATGGACATCAAGCATGGTTTCCCTTTTCTTGCTGTTGCAAGTGACGCTCCTAGTGCTTCAGCTCAGACTTTTCTGCTGGCCCGGTTAGTCAGAATGTGATAGAAAGCAGCTGAAAATGGTATGTTGAAATATTCGAGATTCTTTTTTTTTTTTTTTTAAAGATTTTTATTCATTTATTTGACAGACAGAGATCACAAGTAGGCAGAGAGGCAGGCAGAGAGAGAGAGGTGGAGGCAGGCTCCCTGCTGAGCGGAGAGCCGGATGCGGGGCTCGATCCCAGGACCCTGGGATCATGACCTGAGCTGAAGGCAGAGGCTTAACCCACTGAGCCACCCAGGCGCCCCTCGAGATTCTTCTTGAAGGGAGAATAAGATGTCATCTTTGGCTGGACTGAGTGTCTGCAAGACAAATTGAAAAACATGCTGGAAAGTAGACCAAAACCAAATCATTCCAATATGGTAATGTTTGCACCAACAAAGCCTCACATTTGAGGGTATCTACTACCTATCTACTTATTTGTATTTACTTAGATAACTCTGCCCCACCTGTATGCCCCCTCCTTTGACTGGTTTTGCTGGTAATACCCTTTAAAAAAAATGAGAGCCTTTCCTCAACTCTCCTTGCAGATGTCCCACCATCTCCATTAGGCCCCCACCCATATCGCATCTGGCTTTCCATTTGCAGCCTGACGACAGACCTGTGCTGCTCCTACTTGTGCAGTCTGGTTTGGGAAGGCCCTAATGTTTCCTTAGTGACAACAGACTGCAAGAACCTGAGCTCACATCTTGTACAAGGTCCAGGTAAATTAAACCTAGGTGGCCTTGGGGATGTCTATGGATCAAAACTGCAGGTGAAGCACCAAGATCCAAAAGATAAGTGAGGACTTTTTTTTTAAGGATTTTATTTCTTTATTTGAGAGGCAGAGAGAGCTCAAGCAAGGGGAGGGTTAGAGGGAGAAGCAAACTCCCCGCTGAGCAGGGAGCCTGACCTGGGGCTTGATCCCAGGACCCTGAGATCCTGACCTGAGCCGAAGGTAGATGCGTAGCCAACTGAGCCACCCATGTGCCCCTGAGGGCTTTTATTTATTTATTTTTAAAAGATTTTATTTATTTATTTATTTGACAGAGAAAGAGATAGCACACAAACAGGGGGAGCAGCGGAGGGAGAGAGAAGCAGGCTCTCGGCAGAGCAGGGAGCCCAATGTGGATCCCGATCCCAGGACCCTGGGATCATGACCTGAGCTGAAGGCAGATGCTTAACCAGCTGAGCCACCCAGGCACCATCCCCCTGAGGGCTTTTAAACCATATTTCCCAAGGACTAAAGTAATCTGAAAATTGTTGTATGGAGAACTAAAACCTTGCTCAAAGTCCCTTTTCGTCTGTGATTATATTTTTAAATAGAAAATTTTCTCATAACCACAAGTATTTGCTTCTACTTGATAGGTTTTATGCTTTTTTCTTGACGTAGTTTTGAACTTTCTAAGCCCCCATTTGCTGACCTGTAGGAGATATACTTCTGGTTTCGCACAATTCAGCTGAGCATTAGACAGCATAGAATGGAAGGAGTATTTCCCTGTTGCCTCTGCTGTGTCTCAGAGGCCACATTGTCAGGCCAACTCTACTTGTGTCATCACCCCTACTATTATGGAAGGACAGCCTGTGGGCCAGGGGTTGGGACGTGTGTCCTTGATATCTCAGGCCAAGGCACAGCATGACTGATCCAACTACTAGTTCATCCTTGGGAGTCTCTATCCTTGGGAGACCCTTGACTCTCTATATTGGCACTAGTTATATTCTGTGCTGTTGCTGTGAACACTGATGAGCAAATACTGAACCATTGCTTCTAGGGGAAATACAAGGTTTGGTTCTTCAAGTCACTGGTCACAACATTTTCATCAATTGATACTTACCTAACCTATTTTTACATGTTTTTGTTTAAAGGCACCTTATTTAATATATATTATCGATTTGTTAACATTGAACTCATGGCCAGTAGCATTATAACTTATGCTTGAACGAAGCTTACCTAACACACATATGTGTATGCACACATCACAGCTTCTCGAGCTTAGGAACACTACACGGCACTTCAGTACTATGCTCAGGTGTCATTTATTTATTTTTTTGAAGATTTTATTTATTTATTTGACAGAGATCACAAGTAGGCAGAGAGGCAGGCAGAGAGAGAGGGGGAAGCAGGCTCCTGCCGAGCAGAGAGCCCGATGTGGGGCTCAATCCCAGGACCCTGGGTTCATGACCTGAGCCAAAGGCAGAGGCTTAACCCACTGAGCCACCCAGGTGCCCCTCAGGTGTCATTTAAATAGCAAAATCACCAAGGAAGAGCACCTCCCCCCCCAAAAAAAAGTGAAAACCATGGCACTGGATGGGCCGTGAGAAGGACTCTCTTTTACAGCCTGAGGACTGAAACAAGGAGGTAGAGCATTGTTCTTATACTTCAGCTGGGAATTGTGGGCTCTCTGATGACTCACATTTTTTGCTGTTCTGTGTATGACTGCAAATGACCCGCAAACTCCACCAGTATTGATTTTAGTGTTCCAAATAACTTTCAGCAGGTAGGTGAATTTGTAAACTCAGAATCCTCCTATAATGAGGATGGACTCTGTGTTACACTGATTGTAAGTCATCACTTTCCCTTTAAGTATACTCTGATCCTTGAGTGCCTGCGCAGCTCAGCCGGCTGAGCGTCTGCCTTCAGCTCAGGTCCTGATCCCGGGCCTCTGGGACCGTGTCCCGCATCAGGCTCCCTGCTCATTGGGGAGCCCGCTTCTCCCTCTGCCTCTCTCTCTCTGTGTCTCTCATGAGTAAATAAGTAAAATCTTTATAAATAAATCTCTGAGCTTTAATGTTGCTCTGACCCATCATGACAATGAAAAGGTGAGATTAGTTTGGAAGTTGGGACAAGAGGCTACGTTTAATTTAACATGAAGGGAGGGACTCCCCAGTGACCTTTTGAAGGTTAAAGTCTTTGCAACACCTTGTCCTGCTCTTATTTGTTCCTAGTGTTTTCATTTTTTAAAAGATTTTATTTATTTATTTATTTATTTATTTATTTATTTATTTGAGAGACAGCACAGAGGGAGAGTGGGAGAGAGGAGCAGACTTCCTGCTGAGGGGAGAGGCTGATGCAGGGCTCTATCCCAGGACCCTGGGGTCAGGCCCTGAACCAAAGGCAGACACTTAATAACTGAGCCACCCAGGCGCCCCTGGTATTTGTTTCTGATGGAGGTTTCCTTGCAAGCCCTTTGCTATTATGTCTAGAGGAACCATTTTAAGTCTTGGTTTGAAAAAAGTTACTGTAAAGGAAAAACACAAGTAACAAGAAAACAAAGTTTGTGAGAAGGAATTTCAAGGGGAACTCGCTTAAATCTGTATGCAATTGTATTAAATTTGAATTTTCTTAAGTACCACATAAATTATTCCCAAATTATTAGGAGTCTCAATGTTAGTCATTCTGTTGCTCTTGGAGTCTGCTCAGTTTGTGTGATACAGTAAGGCCATCCAGTAGAAGGTCCCTGATCCCCTAGAGGAAAACAAAATGGCAAGGGAAGATAAAACCTGCCCGAGCTGCTCAAACTCCTATTCTGGAAAAGTCCCAACTGGATGAATCACCACCCTACTGAGTAATAGAACCTTCTCAGCTTAGTTCCCACAGAGTGGATTCAGAATGTCTTCTATGAATGACCATCTTAATAAGTGATCATCTATGTCCCTGTCAAATGACACATTCATGTGCCCTATCCTTTCATGCCTATCCCCAGCTCTTGTTTCAAAGTGCGAGTTTTGCCTTCAACATCTTGTAGCTTTTAGACATAAATAATTCACTATTAGGTGTGATTGTATTCTGCCCCACTCTCACTAAAAAATGTGATAAAAGCCTAATGCTTTTCACACATTAACTTGTGCATTATCAACCGAGAGTAATAACTGACTGTATGCCAGGCATTGTGCCCCTTTTTACGAGGCAGAAACAACTTTCAAACCTGGACCCATGTAGCCTCAACGCTTCTACAGTTTATCATTCACCAAGGTGTGTCACCTATGAAACAAGTTACATAATTCATTGGGATTAACCATGTTTGGAATAAGAGATTGGTTTGAAAATGGATCCAGAACAAGTCTTCCTCTATGTTCTCTAAAGAGTCCCAGCTCTGACATCTACTGGGTCAGGCACCTAATCTCTGTGGGCCTAACTTTATTTATCTATAAAATGACCTATTTTAAGATTATATTGTGCTTTTGAGGGACCCTATACTGAACTGAGTATATTTTGAAACTGACAAATAGAGATACTCCAAAGACCATAATATTCATTAAAAGTTTAGGACTTTTATTTTTTTTTAAAGATTTTATTTGTGTATTTATTTGAGAGAGAGAGTGCATGTGGGTACTTTGCAATTTTTTTGGTACTGTGTATATATTCTTTACATGTTTCTAAGAAACAGAATTCACCTATTGGAGAATGTTCACAGCTAAATTGAGCAGAATGTACATATTTCCCACCTGTCCTCGGCCCCAACTCCTGTACATCCTCCCTCATTATCACGTTTTTTACAATTGATGAGCCTACACTGATGCATTATTACCCACCAAAATTCAGAGTTTACATCAGGACTTATTCTTTATGTCCATTCTGTGGGTTTGGACAAATGTATAATGATATGTATTCACCATTATAGTGTCGTGCAGATAGTTTCCCTGCCCCCAAGATCCCTTGTCCTCCACCTGTTCATCCCTCCTTCCCCTCTAATGCTTGGGCAGCCCCAGATCTTTTTATTGTCTCCATAGTTTTGCCTTTTTTTAGAATGTCATAGAGTTGGAAACCCACTGTCTGTAGGCTTTTCGGATTGGCTTCTTTCACTTAGATCAATTAGGTTCCCTCCACATATGTGTTATTTTAAAATGATAAAATATATGATACATACCCCCACCCCCGCAAAAGGATGTTCCCTTAGGTGGCTGTTCTCCTCGTAAGATGGGCACCACTCTGATTTTGCCAAAAGTCTAGAGAGGTGTCAAGCCAGAACCGTTTGAACCATCAGACCAAGCCCCCTGTGAAAAGAGTTTGCACTAGGTTGTCATCAGAAAAAAAGCAAGTCAGAGGGAAGATCAAGCCTGCCCGTAAATGAGAAGGAGTGTGTAATCAAAGCTGACTTTAGAAGATCTATTTTTAGAAGAGTTCGTAGCTCTCAGGAAGACTGAGTGAATGGTGATATTTTCCTGCAAATAATCACCAAGCCTGCGTGACGGGAACCAGCAGACAAGACTTACGGGACTTAGAGACCCTCCAGAAAACCAGATGGTATGCCCTGCCCCCAGTACAGTGCAGTGGCTTTAAACTGTGGTCCCCTGGCAGCTGCAACAGGATGTCTTTGGCTCCCTCACAAGGTCACAAGTGGGGAAAGGTTATCCATGCCTTTGTCATGTGCTCCTTTTCAGGGGCAGTTGGGTTAGGCCAGACAAACAGAGGAAGCCGTCTGGGTGGGTGGGTGTTTTTCCCTACCCCTTCCAGGAAACTGGAAGTGACCTTGGCTCTTCACGCAGCTGGAATCTTTTTAGTTTCTGGAACTAATTTCCATTTCTGTGGTCCATGTCTCTGACTGCGCGGCCAGCCAGCTCCCTGGCTCTCTCTTGTTATCTTTTCTTTCCTCTGCTCACTCTTTAGCCCTCGGTCCTATCTTTCTCCCTACTCTCCCCTGGTCCCACACACAGGGGTTGTGGGGCCAAGCTTGATGTTATCACCACTCCCCAGGAGCCGAGAGAAATTAGAAGTCATCAGGCAATAGTTAGAGGTGCCCTCTGCTGGTTGCTGGCAACTCGATCTCCAAAATAAAGTGGACACAGAGTTTCCTGGTGGGTTTAATAAAGTTGGAGGGGAGACATAAGCGGATAGGATAAACACAAAAGAAAACGCTGCTCGTGTTATCAGAGCGTGTAAATTGCGCTGAGTTGCGTTCAGCTTGCGGTAGAGCGCCGGTTTTCAGCTAGATGTGATTTTGCCCCCACAGGGACAATTTGGCAAAGTCTGGAGACGTTTTTGGTTGTCATGGCTCGGGTGGGGGAGGGTGCTGCTGGCATCAGGTGGGTTGATTTCAACACCCACTGTGCACAGGAGAGCCCTAGCCCCCAGCCCCCGACAGACTGATCCCACCCCGGTAGACTGACTCTGACAAACAGGTTTGCGAAAGCTGAAAGCAGACTCTCAGGATTGTGGGGTCTGAAGCAGTTTGGAAATGAGCTGAGTGTTCCTCAGCCTTGATTGTGTTAAAATACCGGCGCTGGGTCTCATCCCTGGAGACTCTGATCTGCTTTAATTTCCGGTTGCGCTGGGGTTTGGTCCTGGGGTTTTTTCTCTCTCCGCAGGTGGTTTTAATAGTCAGCTAAGGTGAGAACCTCAGATGGATTATGCTAAGTGAACGAAGCCACAAAGGGTGTGTATTGTGTTATTCCATTTATGTAAAGTTCTGGAAAGGCCCAAAATTATAGGAAGAGAAAATGGAGCAGTGGCTGGAGGGGAAGGGAGTGGGAGGAGGGTGGGAGTAGAAGGAGAAGCAGGAGGCAAGACTGGGGTGATGAGGAGTTCTCTGTCTTGATTTTGGTGACAGTTACTTGACTATGCATTTGCCTAGGCTCAAAAAACTGTATACCATAAAAGAGTGAATTTTACTGTGTATGAATTTTAAGAGTGGCCAAAACAATACATAAAAGCTCAAGAAATAGAAAACTATAAGAAGGAGAAGAAAAAAAACAAACCACCCAAAGTCCTGTATCCCCAGATGAGGGTAACATTGGGTCAGCTTATTTCCAGTTACTTCTCTCTGCATACCGATATAAAAGACATGGGTAGACATAAGTAAATATTATGCTCTGGGGTTTACCTACACATAGGATTGTGTTATAAATAATACCATTGTTTAATTTCACTTGAATTATATGTAAAATCACACTATAAATATTGCCTTTAATTTTAGTTGACTTGAACGAAGGCAAAAGAAACTGAATTTCAAATAATGTTTTTTTTTTCACCACAAGGGATATTTTCTAGACTATCCTTTTAGGGCTAAGAAAAGAAATTATGAAAATCATTAAGAGTCGGTAACTTTTAAGAGAAAATGTGCTTCACTTTGGACGGTACAGGTGGATCCTTTGTTAGGAAAACAGAATAGGAACTCCTACATTTTCTCCTGCCTCACTTTGCATTTATGTCCCGATTTTGTTGTTTATATATTTTAATTGCCGAGAGTTGTAAGTAACATTGGCATTCTGGATTAGTTATAAGGCCCCCAGGTGTTTAGTCCTAATTCAATATTTAAAAGACTTCTGTGATCACCATTAGCCCTTTTACCATGACTTTTCCATTCCTGAGTGGAATTTGATTGGCTGGATTACACAGGTTAAGTTGCTTTTCCAAGAGTTTTATGGGTTCTATGTGACCTGAGTTCTCTTAAATTTTGAGACATAATATCCGCCTGTTTACACAACAGCTTTGTAGTCTGTAATATTTCTCTATTACTGTTTTCCTCAGAACTTTGTATTTTTCTCTTAATGTTGCTAAAGAGTTTTTTGGAGACTAATTTGATTATTCCTCCTCATAGGTGTCTTGCTGTCTATATGCCTGGAAATAGTCTTTATGATTGAAGTTCACTAATGTGGAATCAAATGTTGTTTTTTTTTTTCTAAACATTAAATCTTCACTTAAAAAACACTCATGGGTACTTTCAATCAATTCTGCCATCATCTCAGGGAAGATCTCTGGTGTTATGTTTCTGTAAGCTTTTGCAAAGGTACCAGTTATCCTTATAGAAGATTTGTCTTTATTTGTCTCTTTATGCATCAGCTTTTCTCTTAATTCTCTAATTTCTTTGTGTTACTCTTCCGCATTAACTGATCATGTGTTACATTTCCTTCGTGCCATCAATTCAAATTGTTACTGTTTCCACCTTTACTGGGATAGATTATCTTTCACATTCAGTACCTTTTAAGAGTACTAGGCTGCTTTCCATACACTTTTCTGTAGACCAAGAAGATGGGGGTGGGTGTGAGGGAGGAAATAGTCTGGGCTGAGAGAGGTCTGTAGATGGGTTCTGCTTTGTTGGCTGTGATTTTTGTGGAAACTCACAAGAGTGAGATGAAAGACCTCTCTCCACTCAGCCAGTGGTCTGCTCCACTTCCATTTCTCTGACTCAGCACAATGCCCTGGAAAATGACAAGCCTTGGCTGCCCTCCTTGTCTTTGCAAACGCTGACTTTGACTTTTTCCAGGGCTGTGTACTCGTCTCTCACTTCACTTGCAAATTGAGCATAATTACTGAGCGTTCTTATGACGTTGTTGACGGACTTTTCCTTAGGGCTCCACTTCTGTTTTTTTTACCTTGGTTACCAACCAAGTTTTGAACCTATGGCCCCAAAACAGTCTTCAGTAAGATTATGAGTACCCACAGTGTTTTCTCATCTTTGGTTACCTATCGATTACATATTTGGGGATTTTTTTCTATATTTGTTTATTTCAGTATTATTGCCAGTGAAGATTCTACAGATCTGCTTTTTATATCTTATATACCTGGAAATCTGTTTGTGCCATCACTTAACATTTGAGATCTGTTTTCTTATCCATACAAATAGGAGGAAAGCCAACCATTAAATGATAAAAAGAGCGGTACCGAGGGGCACCTGGGTGGCTCAGTGGGTTAAGCCTCTGCCTTCAGCTCAGGTCATGATCTTGGGGTCCTGGGATCGAGCCCCGCATCGGGCTCTCTGCTGGGCGGTGAGCCTGCTTCCTCCTCTCTCTGCCTGCCCCTCTGCCTACTTGTGATCTCTCTCTCTCTCTGTCAAATAAATAAATAAAATCTTAAAAAAAAAAAAAAAGAGCAGTACCTGGGTGACTCAGATGACTAGGCATCTCCTTCAGCTCAGGTCATGATCCAGGGTCGTGGGACTGAGCCTGCATTGGGCTCCCTGCTCAGTGGAGAGCCTGCTTTTCCCTTGGCCTGCTGCTCCCCTTGCTTCTGCTCTCTCTCTCTCTCTCTCTGACAAATAAATAAATAAATAAAATTAAAAAAAATTATTCTAACTTTTGCACTTATGAGGCAACTGTTGTTGAAAACATTCTCCAACAAATCACTCAGTGTTCCTGAATAGTGTCCCCTGCAAGGACTTTCAGAATTCAGTACCAGGAAAACCTTTCCTTTCTTTCAGACATTTTCACAGTTCTTTGTCTTAGCTAACTACACACAATTCTTACTAAACTTTCCTCCTTACCCTGGCTTCTGAGAAGCTTAGAGTCAGATCTTAGTCTCTCATAGCAACAGTGTTCATCCAGGGACACTGTGGAATACAACTCCAGGGGCCCCAAATTAGAAGGCCATTACAGACATTTAGGAGAGAAAACTAATCTCTGGAAAAATGAAGGCCTTCTGAGTCCAGACCTACTGTGGAGGCCCTCCTCCCTCCACCTCTTACTCCAGGGGTTTTGAAAAGCCGCTGTTCCTTGGAAGACAGCTTTTATGCTTCCCTGAAATAGATTATTATATTCTCTTAGAGGAAGATGGCAAAGGACACTTCCTCTGGGAAAGCATTTACCTGCAAGATCTCTCCGGAAGTTCATCCTGAAAAGCCTAGCTTTCAGTATTGGGTTAATCAGACAGAGTGCTATTAGCTGGCAGGCCACAATTCTACTTTCTTTATGTTAAAGCGAAATCAGAGTGTACCTGTGACTTGTCCTTGACTCTGAGAGGTCACACGCACACAGGTTCAACCCTTCCTATCATGCAGAGACATGCCCACACCTGTGTAAAAGCTGACTGTTTTTACAAAGATGCAATCTGAAAATTTTCTAGGAAATGATACTCATTGACTCATCAAAGATTTCTCCAGCCTGAATCTTCTAGCATCAAGGCATAATTTTCAATAGAACTTGGATTAGTATCTTCACAGTTCAGAAGGTGCTCGGTTGCGTGAATGTGTGTGTGTAGACATGAAAACAGCATAGCTCTCTATCTTCACCTACTTGAGTTTACTTTGTCCCCATGTCTGGGTGAAAGGCTACTGCTTTGTTTTTCCTCTTCTTCTCAAAAAGACCCGTCATCTCTCATGAGACCTTTGACAGTGGGACTCTGGTTGATTGCTCCGAATTTGGTTTCCATACTTGTTCCTGCCTAGGTCAGCTGTTAGCAGGTCAAACGTAGAAATATGATTGGTCTTTCCACTTGTGGGGTTTGTCAAACTCTTCCAAGGACGGAGCATTCTTATAGAGGCTCCCAACTACTTTTACCCCCAAGAATCAAATGTGTTGGGACAAGTTTAAATCAGAGGTTATGAAGGCCTTTCCTTGAATTTGGAGTGAGGATCCATGTTCATTCTCTCTCCTGTGAGATTCCCGCTCACTCGAGTCCAACAGTTTGAATTGAGCTGTTGGCATTGGTTTGCTTCATGCAGCCTATTTGTGGCTCGTTAATCTACTTTGGCTTGACTCTTGGTCATGTGGTCACCTACATGCTGCTACACCGAGAGGGCCTGAGCCACCTTCTTATGAAGGAGGGCACCCTGTCCCTGCCTTTAGAAAGCCAAGTGGGAACCAGACAAAAAGAGGCCTTTGGGCTGCAACTCTAGGGCTTTTGGAGAATCCCTCTTTTTCAATGCTTTCTCTTAGGTTTTATTGTTTCTCCTTTCCATAGTTGCGTGCCCTGAGAAAGTGGGCCAAGAAGATGATTTTGCTCAAGTTTTCTCCAAGGCACTTGATCTGCTTCTAGCCCAGGCAAATGGAACCTCCCAGCACACACCCCATGTCATCCAGGCCACTGGGTACAAGGCTGTAGAGTTAACACCCAACTAGGGAGAAAGGGCCAGTGTGCTTCGGTCACCTTCATCTTCATCTTCTGCTCCAGCATCTTGGTCAGTGGAGATGTCGGTAGTCCTGGGATCATCAGTCTTCACCGTCCCACCCTCCCTTTCTCCTGTTCTTTTCTCCCTCTTTCTGCTCTATCCCCTAGAAACGTAACTGACACCGTGCATCATCTTCCTTCCCCACCATGTTCCTCCTGTGTTGCCTATCACAGTGAAGGGTCACCTTCCTGCTGAAAGCAGACTCCTCAAGCTCACCTCCTCTTTAACTCTTCCCTGTCCATCCTCTTGTCTCTACCCACACTTCCTCAGGTTCGTTCCTCTCACCCCCACAGCAGCTTCCAGTCCTGCCCCTTCTCGTCTTCAGGAGCTCAGGGAGAGGGTGGCAATACCCACCGTGCACAGGAGAGTCCTCATATGGGAAATATTACCCTACCCTGGGAACTCATCCTGTTCCTACAGGACACCCAGGGGGCTCTTGTCTGTATGCCGACAATACCCCACGTTTACTCGTGTTGCGAGCAGAACTCTACCCACCCCCCAAATAAACAATAAGCTCGTTATTTCCCCTTCATTCTTGTATCTCCAGTGCCCATCCCAGACCTGACTCCTAGTAGATGTCCGAAAGCTAGCTGGAGAGTGAACGAATGAGATATTTAGAAGAAATTTGGAAAGTTGAGCTTTTACCTGAGGAGAGATACTGAGGGCTTTAAGATACTTTGTCATTGTTTCTTGCATAGGTGTTGAAACATGATTACCATTTCTTTTTTTTTTTTTAAAGATTTTATTTGTTTATTCGACAGACAGAGATCACAAGTAGAGAGGCAGGCAGAGAGAGAGAGAGGGAAGCAGGCTCCCCGCTGAACAGAGAGCCCGATGCGGGACTCGATCCCAGGACCCTGAGATCATGACCTGAGCCGAAGGCAGCGGCTTAACCCACTGAGCCACCCAGGCGCCCCGCTGATTACCATTTCTATCTGTCTTTATCTTTTTCAAATTTATAGCACTAACATATATAGACTTGATACTTTCTTATAATTGCAAAGTGCTTCTTTGGCTGCTTTTCATTCTGTAGTCTGCACTGTATTGGTAGAGGGACTTGGAAAGAAAGCATGTGTTTTGAATTCCCTTGATTCCCATGTGACTTTCATGGTGTCCACTGTGCTGCCAGGACCCAGGCAGGCTTGATGAGAGCTGGGCAGCAGACAAGAGTTGGCTCTTGGAGGAATTAGCCAGCTTGCTGGATTCGCTGGGTGAAAATGGTTCTTAGTGGGAATGCCAATAAACGTTGGAAAAAGATCAGTGCTAAGGGAGCCAACATGGGAACGGCAAGCCAGGAAGCAGGAGGGAGATGGACCACGCACATAAAGCTTGTCAGAGACACAGATTCCAACTGGAGCCGCAGGGTGGTACGACAGCCAAAGGATCCTGCATCTGAACAGGACTGGGCTTGAATTTTAATGCTGATTTATGCAAATGATAAGGAGTCCTATTAGAGTGTTGGCCCAGGAAACCTGCCTGTCCAGTCCAGCCTTAAGAGAGCCCATTCCAAGGATGGCTAAAGGATTTCCAACAGGTCTGTACCATTCGTCCCAATTTATTAGATGCCACATTCAGATCACATTCGGACTGATTTATTTCTCATGATGTACTTTCAAAAAAGGATTTGAGGTAGTTTAGAATAAAAGTACAGATATGCTAAGATCAATACCAGTAATACCCATTAAAAGGCAGAAATCCAAGCACAGAGAAAGAAAATGTTCTCTTAAAAAGTCGTGGCTTAAGGAAATGACATCATGAAGAGCAAAGTTTGGTCCTGGGCTTTCTAGCAGTTTTAGCAAAATAGAAACTACCTGGGCTTTATATTTTTAAATCTTAAATAGTTTCAAAGTTTTGTGTAGCTAAAAAAGAGTATCTATTCATCAGGAGAGGAAATTCTGTCTTGGCTATGAGCTCTGAGAGGAATTGCCCTTCAGATCTTTATCTACATGGTAATGAGCAATGTAAAAATTATTCAGATCTATAGTATCCTTATTAATGCTCTTTTTTTTTTTTTTTTTTTTTAAAGATTTTATTTATTTATTTCACAGAGAGAGATCACAAGTAGGCAGAGAGGCTGGCAGAGAGAGAGAGAGAGAGAGGAGGAAGCAGGTTCTCCGATGAGCAGAGAGCCCGATGCGGGACTCGATCCCAGGACCCTGAGATCATGACCTGAGCCGAAGGCAGCGGCTTAACCCACTGAGCCACCCAGGCGCCCCTAATGCTCTTTTTTGATAGTGTTCTCAAAGCAGAGTATCAAAATCTTCTCATCATGGGTTACATTTCTGCCTTATTTCTATATATATATTTTTTCCTATATATTTTTATCTGATGTATTTTTGGTATATTTAGAGTGTAAATTTAGGATTATTGTTTTTTATCATTATTAGGGCTTCAGTTAAAATGTCCTTATTTGCTGCTGCAAATGCTTGTCTCACAATGCTTTTTGCTATAAAATTGACATGATCAGATACCGTAATTGAACCTTTAAAATGTCATCGTGAGTTTGCTTATGTGAGCCACATTTCACGTAATTATTACCACAAACCTTTGCTCAGTTGTTTGAGTCTCTTCTCTTCCTCCCATCACAGTTTTTAGATTTTATTAAAGCTCTCTCCACACATACATCGTTATCATTAATTACTGCTGCACATTTCAAGTTTACAAGCTTTTTGAGGCTCTTCACCTTTCAATTTTCCAGGTAGACTGTGCTGGTTCAACTGGGCACACAGGCTCAGATGTATCAACTTCAGGCAAAAGATAATTTAGAACGAAGCTCTGACATTGCTTTTCTGTCCTTCTTGTTTTATATATGATCTGACAAGCTGAAGCTAAGAGCGAACTGCTTTTTGTAATAATACCCGCTTTCCATCTCTTTTAGATGCCTCCCCAATGAGCTTCTCAAATCTCTGGCTACTAATATTTAAATTCCTGATCATAATCATTACTGGAGGCCTCATTCATTTTCTTTAAGATCTTTTGGAACCCGAAGTTTCTGTATCTCTGTTAATAAAACTATGTGATGAAATCATTTTATCAACATAAAACTGGCATCATTTTGCAACTTATTTCCTTTAGAGTCTCAAATGTACTTTGTCAACTTTGTGACTGCTTGATATTGGGAAAGGGAATGATTTGGACATCAGTGTCACTGTGGTCAAGAGCTCATCTGATTAATTCCTGAATTACCAGGCACAAAGTCTCACTGAAATGTTGATTGTTATCTTTTATGTACTGCCAAGATGTGGAAGTCACTTTAGCTTATTAAATGGATATTTCTGGATCCATCCTTGGATCTGCAGGAACATGAGAAATCAGAGAAAAGCGGAGGTGATAATAAGAAATATTCAATAATTCAAAGGATCTGATGAGGGCATCTGGCCTTTGTGGGAAAAGTATCTCATAGGCTGAAGAAATATGGCTAATGATATGAAGAACTTCTTGATAAGGAACCTTGTTAAGTTTTATAATCTCTTACTGAGTCCTGATGTAATTTCTTTCTTAAGAGAAGAGATATACAACTGGCCAGGATGAACTGTAGGGTTCTGCTACAGTTTTGCTACTCAAAGTGTGGTCTGCAGACCAGGAACATCTGTATTACCTGGGAGTTTGTTAGAACTGCTTGGGCTCTACCAGGGAGGTAGCCATCAGAATCTGTTTTAATGACAAGATGGCCAGGTTATTTGTCTGCTCATTAATTTTGTGAAGCACATTGTCTTGGAGCTCTGTTCCTGATGGTTACAAATCAGAATAAACTGAGGAGTTTTAAAAAATGCTGATGTCCACCTGCAGAGATTCTGACTAAGTTTGAGATGTGTTCCTGACCCTGGGGATTTGAAAAGTTCCCCAGATAATTTCACACCTGGGTGGCTCAGTCAGTGGAGGAGCCAGTTCTTGGTTTCAGCTCAGGTCATGATCTCAGGGTCCTGGTTGAACCACCGAGCAGGCAGGGAGTCTGCTTGAAGGATTCTCTCTCTCCCTCTCCCTGTTCCCCTCCCCTGGCTTGCATGGTTCACTCACTCACACTCTGTCTCTCTCTGTAAAATAAATAAATCTTTTAAAAAGATAAAAAATAAAAGTTCCCCAGACAATTCTAATGCATAGCAGTTTCCATTGCCTTGGACCTGGCTTAGCGGCTTACAGAAGCCCTGACTCAGACAGTCTTGTATTGTTCTTTGTTTTTAATTGTGGTAAAGAAAAATACATAAAGTTTTCCATTTTAACCATTTTAAGCGTACAGTTCAGTGACATCAAGTACTTTCACAAAGTTGTGTTAACTAGCACTGCTATCCATTTTCAGAACTTTCTATCATGCCAGTCAGAACTCCATACTCAACAGGGGGTCATTCCCCATTTCCCCCATAACCCTGGTCAGTCTGCTTTCTGTGTCTATGTATTGACCTATTTGGGAACATCTGACATAAATGGAGCCACACAGTGTGTGGCCTTTTGTGTTTGATTTAATTTTACTTGGAGTATAATGTTTTCAAGGTGAATCCATATTACAGCATATTTCCTTCCTTCTTAAGGCTGAACAACATTGCACTGTATGGATATGCCATATTTTGTTTATCTGTTCATCTGTGGATGGACTTTTGGATTTCTTACACCATATGGCTTTGATAAATAATGGCGCTATGAACATTAGTTTACAAGTATCTGTTTGATTACCTGCTTTCAGATCTTTTGGGTGTATATCCAGGAGTGGAATTGCTGAATCATTTGCTAACTCCGTCTTGCTGTTTGAGGAGACACCATACTGTTTTCAACTGTGGCTCCATCATTTTATGTTCCCTCCCACAATGAGAAAGGGTTCCAACTTCTTTACATCCTCTCCAACACTTGTTATTTATTATTGTTTTTACGGTTGCCATCCTGATTTTTTTTTTTAATAGTTAATGTTTATTATATGGGGATAGTTGCCACATAAACAAAATATCCACATGGGTGACATGCTGACCATGGATTCTCTGAAGGGCATTGTGTAGTTGCAATGGCTTCTGCTTGGGGATGGCGCAAACACAGCTGTGGCCCACCAGCCTGCTCTTAACAAGGAATGGGAGGGAAGCAAGAAGAGCAGTGCTGCCTCACTCTTCCCAAGGGGTTTTACTTCGAGACCCCTAAACATTAGGGTCCCAAAGGAATAGATTACTCCCTTCACCCTGGCCTCCCCGAGGCAATGGTGGAATGTGAGTTTCTTAGGCTGGAAACTACTCACCTGGTGGGGACCCGGCAGTCTATGATGTGGGTGCAGGGACGTATTTCACTTGAATTATCTCAAGTAAGGAGACATTTTAAGTATAGAGGAGGGATGGCACTCTTCACCATGCAAGAGAAAGCAAAATAACGGAGCCTCGGGGAGACAGGAACCAGAGGCTGGTTCTGTGTCCCGAGATGCTCTGAAGACCGAGTGAATGGAGCTTTTCCATGGCCTTCCATCGTTAATGGATCCTAGCTACTCATCAGAAAATCTGCTGCTTTATGCTATGCAGTTGTAGTCTTTCTCTTTTTGATGACGATTTCCTCTACCCCAACTCCGCTTCATACAAAGCACGAGGCTTATCAGGAATCTTCAGTTCCTACAGCTGCCATTGCTAGTTGCCTCATTCCTTAGTCAAAATTCTCTGGAGATACCAGAAAAATCTGATTGGTTCAGCTCAACGCCCTCTACCAGGTGACATCAGTCATTCTCAGGCAGTGGTCCTTCTGGTCCAACCAGCTGGCCTACTTGGTTTCCTCGGGTAGGGGGTGTGTGTAGGGAAGTTGGACATGGAAGGACAGGAGTGAAGGCCAGACACGATTGGTGTGTCCTGAATAGAATGTGACCCAGAGCTGGCCTCTCTGTACCTACTTGTGAACTCAGGTGCATAGTGAACGTCATTTTTTCCTGTGGAAAAATACTGGTTCATTGTGAGGCCTGACTTTCCCACCCACTTGTAAAGGCAAGTGTGTTCTTAAGTAGACATTTAAGAAACAGTGAATGGAAGAGTCCACACCTTCCCGTGAGCAGTAGGGTTGCCAAATACAACGCAGGAGACCCAGTTAGATTTGAATTTCATGTAGGCAATGAATACATTTCAGATAAGCAACATCGATGTTTGTGACATTTTTAACACTAAAATAATTGCTTGTTGTTTTTGTTACTGTTTTCTAAATTAGGCCCCCCCAAATGATGACAGGAGATTTTTCAAAGAGAAAACTACTCCTGAGGCGTGCTATGGAAAGGTCCGGAAGTAGGGAATGGTCTGAGTTATTCCAACTACCTCCTGTGGAAGGGGAGATTTATTTGCAGTACAGTATGTATTTTGCAGTGTCTGTATTATAATTTGTTTGATGCTTAGCCTTATGGTCCCAGATAAATCATGGCTACTACTGTTGGCTACTTTTTATCCCCTGGTGCCCTCCAGCTGGTAATCTGAGGGGAGGTTAATAAAGGGACTAGTCACAGTTCACAGTGCTGTGGGGAGTGTGTGGGAAACCACAAGGAAGGAGGGGGACAGCAACCCAAGGAAGGTATGGTCACCTCACCTCTGCCTTGAGGCCACCTGTCAAGGGAATGCGGCAGCCCCGTGACAACCCTCTTGAACATATACCTCGCCTTCACTCTCCTGCCTTCCTGGGGTTCCCAGCTGACCAAATCCAAGCAGAAGGCAGCACACAGGGGGGTGGAGAAGAGAAGGGAGGCACCCAGAGGGTCAAATGGGGAGGAATCAAGGTTCTTCTGTGTGGAGCCCGGTTCAGCATCTAATGTGGGCACCTTGCTTAATCCTTACAGTAGTTTTTTTTTTTTTAATTTATTTATTTGATGCAGAGAGAGATCACAAGTAGGCAGAGAGGCAGGCAGAGAGAGAGAGAGGGAAGCAGGCGCCCTGCTGAGCAGGGAGCCCGACGCGGGGCTCGATCCCAGGACCCTGAGACCATGACCTGAGCCGAAGGCAGAGGCTTCAACCTACTGAGCCACCCAGGCGCCCCCTTACAGTAGTTTTGTAAGGAAAGAACGATTAAGGTCCCCTATTACTGAGGTGGTATAGGACGAGTGATACTGAATGAACGGCTCACGGTCAGTCAGTAAACAGTGCTGGAATCCCAAACTATCCTTTCACCTTTGTATCCCTACTCAAGACTTTCTGGTGACATCTTTTCATTGTGGTTTTTTTTTTTTAACTTTTATGATGTTTTAAAATTGTCAATATTGCCAACTACTAAAATATCGCCGCAGACCCAGTTTACAAGCTGGTATACCAAACGTGCGCACTCAGTGTTTGCCTACTTGCGGTTTGATTTCTGGTATTGGGATGGTAGCAGGATTGGGGAGACCAGATTTAACAGTTGGCTCAGTCTGGGGGCTCCGGGGAGGCTCATTTGGTTAAGCATCTGAGTCTTGATTTTGGCTCAGGTTGTGATCTCAGGGTGTGAGATGTGGCCTTCCATTGGGCTCCATGCTGAATGTGGAGCCTGCTTAGGATTCTCTCTCTCTCCTGTTTCCTCTGCCCCCCAAAGTCACGTGCACACTCTCTCTGCCCCCTCCCAAATAAATGAATAAATCTTTTAAAAAAAAAAAGAGTTGGGTCAGTTTGTTGTTGCCTTGTGGGACAAGTGATGGAAGGAGGCACCTACTTGGAATCCATGGTTCACTGGCACAAGACAAAGTCCATCAAGTCAAGGCTCTCAAACATCCCAAAGAGTAATTTTACGAATCTTGGACTTGTAAGGGGCCTTAAGAGGTGATGTCACCCACTACCTCTCCCTAATGTGTGATTCCTTGTCTTTATTCCATCTGTCCTTTGTCCATAGAGTTGCCTCCTGAGTAAACATACTGAGAGAGTGTCTGACCAAGAGGTTGAGGGAAGGGTCTCCAGCTCTCCTGAGTGGTTCTTTTTGAGCCCAACACATCCATTTCACAGCTGACCTGTGATGCGTCTTGGTTTATCTGCTGACCCCATGGAGGTGGGTAACATAAGATAGATTCATCTCCATAATCTCCTTGAAAGTTTCTAGTGTTTCTTGAGGAAGGTGCCAAGTTGTGCTGTTGAAATAAGTAGTGACTAACTTAGACCTCCTCCTCTAACTCCGTTAGATTTCTGATATATAAAAGTCAGAAAAAGAGAATGTGGGTCAAAAGCTTTAATTGTGAGACAATGCATGAAAGATGATTCAGTTAGTATGTTATTATTGTAAAGTGGAAATAATGGAATGCAAACAGTTTTTATTTCTGGGAAATGAAACAGAGATTAAAAAAAAACAAGTAACTTTAAAGAAAAAAAAGATCAAGCCCATTGTCCACGAAAGCTGTAGTCTCTTATTTAGTGTTTTGAATCCTTATTCCCCCCAGAAAAGTAGTTTTTATTGAGTTTGTGGTTCTCTGAGAATTGTATGTTACTTAAACGCTATTAAATTTACTTCAATTTTATGTATTTTACATTATTTATATATTTTTTTCTTCTAACTTTTAGGTTTAGAGGTTTTTAGTGGTCAATGAAGATGGTTTGAGTTCAAAGATTCCATTTCAGAGGGAGGTTAAGTAAAGGGAGAATTTTGATTTTTGAACTTGGTTTTGTCTCTTAGTCTGTTTTAGGGGCACAGGTATTGTGGGCCCAAGTTCTGTGTTCACCATGCCTGTCCTTGCAACCCCTGGCCTCCCCTTGGTACTGTCACCCGGGGCTCCCCCTTTCAGCTCCCAGCACACATCGCACACACATCTGGACACACATCTGGACACACACGCTTACTGCAGGTGTCTCTCTCTGACCTGGACCGGGGGGCTTGTGGGTAAGAAGTATGTCTCATTTGTCTCAGGAGGCCAGTGGGCCTGGCTCATAGTAGATGCTCAACAAATGTTTGCTGAGAGAAAGGAGCTTCCCAGTCCCCTCTGTGTGACTGGGGTGTGGGAGTGGTGCCCACTCCACTGTGGGGCCATGGCGGGCTTCCTGCGTTCATACCTGTTCCTGAGATTTCTTTTCTTTTCTTTTCTTTTCTTTTTTTTTAAAGATTTTATTTATTTATTTGACAGACAGAGATCACAAATAGGCAGAGAGGTAGGCAGAGAGAGAGGAGGAAGCAGGCTCCCTGCGAGCAGAGAGCCCAATGTGGGGCTCGATCCCAGGACCCTGGGATCGTGACCCGAGCCGAAGGCAGAGGCCTTAACCCACTGAGCCACCCAGGCGCCCCTGTTCCTGAAATTTCTTACTTTGTGCCTTTTTTCTTTGACTCGAGACAGGAGCTTTACTCCCACTTAAGGTGCGCCTGTCCTCTGAAGAGGGAACTCTTGAAACTTCATAAAGTCGTGAGTCTTATTCTAAACCTTGCACGTTAGTGTAGGTCCACTTACAGCCTCTGGTCCTGGAAGAGGAATAGGGAGAGCACGAAGGTGGCAATGGCCTGAAGGAGGGTTCAGAAGAGAGAAAGCTGGGGATATGGAGGGGACCCTCTAATTAATTTCATGTCACCCACACCACGCTGGTTTTTAACGCTTTTCGAAGGGTTTGTTGGGCTGTGAGATAAGAGTCCTGAAAACCTCTTCCTTTCCCAATAAAAGTTTTGCAACCAAGGCCTTTAAAGATAATGCCTGGGCCTTGGATGTCTAATTGCAGCTGAAAAGAAACATAATTTCATGAATAACTTAACGTAGGTAGAAATGGCAGGTCAGGAAAGAGGCAAGGTCCAACAAGTCAAGGCTCTCAAAGTCTGCCGGTCATTTGAGGGACAGACAGAATGGCCTTTCTGGCCACCCTTAAATCATGGCAAGTCTGTGAGGTAGCTTAGTCTGCCTGCTGCTGAGATTGGCCCAGAATAATGCTGTGATTTGCTGTTGGGAAATAAGTAGGGCAGCTGTCTGCCTGATTAGTCTGGGACTGCCCCCATTCTAGCCCTGGAACTTCCATACCTCGGGAAACCCCCGGCCCCTGGCAAACCAGAGCATTTTGGTCACTTTGCAAGCCCCAAGCGTAAGGTGATGATGTTCTCTTAATTTTAACGATAACACAACTGCTAACTTGGTCTCCAGTGCCTGTGGGGAAAAGATAAATATTTAAATAAGTAAACAACTAGCCCAGTTTGGGAGGATGTCAGCTCTGCTATCTCATTACGATAAGGCAATCTTATAATCAGCAGAGAACTCCCAAATGTGGCTATAAAAAAACCAGCAGTTACATAATGAAATTTCCCTTGCTTAAACCACTAGGAGACATTGCCAAATCTTAACTGAGGTTGTGAAGATAAATGCCTTACCTGCAAAGATGTTGCATCTCTCTCTCTCTCTCTCTCTCTCACACAGTAGAGTTTTATTTTTCTGGTTTAGCACACTTCTGTTTTAATTAAGGTTCCATCAGTTTTTACCATACTAAGAGAACACAGTGGGCTGTTACAGCAGCAGAATATAATTTTCAATGGGTACTTGTTGCTGTTGTCTATTGAAAGCACTGTACTGTGTCATTTATTTTTAAAATATATTTAATGAGGCATCCTTTCACTGAGAGCCTACCTGCACTGAATATAAATTTTTGAGAGCTGACATCATTTGTAGAGATGCCAGTATGGAGACAGGAGGTATAGAGAGAAGGCAGAGCTGCGGAATGGCTACTGGCCTCCATTTGCCTAATGATACAGAGGCAGGAAGACACCACAAATCAAATCAATAATATCCACCAAAGTCAACAATCTAAAAAAAATTAAAAACTTGTTATTAAATAACTCTTGGGTTAAGGAGAAAATCAAATGGAAATTAAGAAAACATGTAATTATGAACGGACACAGTATTCCTTGACAAAATCTGTGGTTTATAGTCAACAGGCTACCCAGAAGGAAAGCTATAGCCTTAAGATAGGTATTAGAAAATGAGACATTTTGAAAATAAATTAAGCAAACTTTCAAATCAAACTTTAACACCTCAGCCCAACAACCGGTCAAACAGAAATAACAAAATGAACACTAAGGAAAGGGGAAAAGGTAAACAATGTATTGGCAGGGAATCATGCAATAGAAAGGGTTAGTAGGAGTAGCTGAACTTGAGGAAGTCATCCTTCCAGGTTGATCTCAGCTGCCTGGGTTCTGCCTTAGATATTCACCTTCCAGTCCAAGGAATGTGGGTCAGGGACATTGAAATGGAGATAGAAGGAAGACAGCAGGAAATCCATGATGGCACCTCTGTGGGGAGGACTGCCAAGGGCAGGGTACTAACTGACATTTCCTCAGATCCATGTGTCAAGCATTATGCTGGGCTTGATAATAAATTTTTCTCACTTACAGATGAAAATATTGAAGCACAGCGTAGCTTAGTGATTTCTTCAGATTCACCAGACATCAAATAATAGAGCTTGGATCTGAACTCTAGAGGAGCTAATATTAATTGGAGTTTAATTTGCCAAATGCTGTCAGTCAAAGATGCCATTGGTTTTAGAAATGTCATGTTTTGAAACTCATGTCTGTCTGGGAAGGTCATGGGCTATCGGTCATTCACATTTTAGAGTGAAATGGTTCAAACGGTTGCTTTCCTCTCAACATATAGCCGAGGTTACCTGTATTAAAAGAACAGGACATCTGAAATGCTTGAAGAGAGGAGTCATACAGTAGGAGGGGTCCTGCTTGGAGGTGAAGGCCCCCTTCCGAATATGGGGCAGCAGAGATCTGCATGAGATGGTAAGTGAAAGTACAGAACGGGAAGTGGGAAGATGCCCAAGATAAAGTCTGACTATTTCAAAATTCTGGCGAGTGTAGGCCCCACCCTCAGGAAGAGAAGGACAGGTTCTTCTTCCTCTTTCTCTGTCCTCTAGAGATGAGTCCCCTCTTCCTGGGCCCAGGAGGACCAGGTCCACAGGCTGCGCTAGGGAAAATAGAGTGGGAAGGGACTTCGAAGCCATCCCTCCTCCTCAGTACCAGGCCTCCCTCATACCCACACATAACCCAGACTACCCCCAACTGCCTTTGCTGGAGCAGAGTGATAGGAAACATGCTTCTTCCCCAGACAGTCTGGGTGTGATCTGGGTTTGAGCTAATTGCTACAAAGGTCTTCCTATCATTAGCAAAAGTCTTGTCTCCTTTCAGCCTCCCTTCATTGGTCCTACTTCAGCCCTCTGTGAGGTATTTGTTCAAATGGAATTTGATCTGTCATGTACTGTTGTTTTTGGCTGATTTGCTGAGTTGATGAGATCCTCTATAAACTCAGTGCTTTTGGATCAAAGTAAATGCTGATAAAATGTTCTAACGATTATTTTTCGGAAAGATTTTGCCACTGCTCTGGTTTTTGTTCTGTTTTCCTTTTAAAGAATGCTCCCAGGGACTTCTGGGTGGCTCAGTAAGTTAAGTGTCTGGCTTCTGCTCAGGTCATGATCCCACTCCGGCGTTGGGTTCTCTCCTCAGCAGAGAGCCTGCTTCTCCCTCCTGCCGCTCCCCCTACTTGTGCTCTCTCTGTCTCTGCCTCTCTAGCTCTGACAAATAAATAAATCAAATCTTTAATATATATATGTATTAAATTTTAGAATATTTATTTATTTGTTTATTTGACAGAGAAATCATAAGTAGGCAGAGAGGCAGGCAGAGAGAGACGGGGAAGCAGGCTCCCCGCTGAGCAGAGAGCCCGATGCGGGCCTCGATCCCAGGACGTTGAGACCACGACCCGAGCCAAAGGCAGAGGCTTAACCCACTGAGCCCCCCAGGAGCCCAATAAATAAAATATTAAAAAAAAAAAAGAAGAAGAAGAAGAAGAATGTTCCCAACTTATATACTCATTCTATGAGAATAGGTTTATATATAAATCTGTAGAATAACACACGTAAAGTATCCACATAAAAAAGAATCAAGAAGTATATGTTTTCTTATTGATAGGCATGGCTTGAAAGCTACTTCAGTACTTTTGTGATATAATTAAATAAAGAGATATTGCACAAAGGAGATCATCTAGCTAACCAACATGGGAAAAAGTTTCACTTCACTTTTAATTCAAAAAGTAACAATGGAAAAGATGATAAAGTATCTTTTTTCTCCCATTCATTTAGTTACAAAATAAAACAACATTCACAATAATATTAAATATCTGTTAGAAAGGGGTGAACCTAGTACTCTCATACATTATCATTGGTATTAGGAAAGTCTCTTGGAAGTTGATTTAGCAATATCTATCAAGGATTTCAAAGCATCCATATCCTTGTGCCCAGTAGAATCTTTTGGGAATTTGTACTAAAGAAGTAATCAAAAGATAGAAAAATATATGACCAAAGGGTGTGATCCATTACAGGAAAGTTATTTGTATTAGCAAAAATGTTGCTCACAGCCTAAAAACCCAACAGTAGGGAATGGCTGATCAGATTATGGTACAACCACTCTGAGAGATTAGGCAGCCAATACAAAAAATGATTATGGAAAAGCACATTGTGTAATCTAGATGGTCCTAGTGGAAACAGCTTTGTTATCATTTGTGTGAAAGCAGAAAAATATTGAGACTCAAAAGTGTTTGTAACCACAGGAAAAATTCTACAGTATATAAACATCATTTATAGGAGACACATGCTGAAATTGTTCTTGTGATGGAAAGATGGGAGAAGAATTTTATAATTAACCAAGATAGTAGCTCAGTGCCTCAGATTTAAACCAAAAGTGCTATATAAATTAATGTTCTTCTGGACTGTTGCCAAGAACTGCATCGCTGGGGCGCCTGGGTGGCTCAGTGGGTTAAGCCGCTGCCTTCGGCTCAGGTCATGATCTCAGGGTCCTGGGATCGAGTCCCGCATCGGGCTCTCTGCTCAGCGGGGAGCCTGCTTCCCTTCCTCTCTCTCTGCCTGCCTCTCTGCCTACTTGTGATCTCTTTCTGTCAAATAAATAAATAAAATCTTAAAAAAAAAAAAAAAAAGAACTGCATCGCTAACCTTGACCAGCAGAAATGTAGATCTATTGTGATAATATACAAATATAAGTATAAAAGCCCCTCTCTGAAAATAAGCCTTTCAGGGATATACCCAACCTCTTATTCCCTCCTGTGCTGCTCTTCTAACAAAACCAGAGAGAGACCAAAGAGAAGAAGAAATTCCCAGAGGCAGACTCTTTTTACCCATCTCCTTTTCTCCAGGACAACAGGGAACACCCTGGGAGGAAGAAGTGCTCATGTAGCTAGGTGCAAAGAAAAGAGGGGAAGGAAGAGGAGAGGCTGGCAGAGTGAAATGCTTCAGGCCCTGTGACACCCAGAGAGAAGTCAGAGCTGGATGGTATCCCCGATTCTTTGGCCTGTGGAGGGGAAGGCAGATGGCCTGTTAAGTACACACCTTCTTCCCTGCTCTTGCTGTTTCTCTGGAACTCTTAAAGAATCTTAAGGACTTTCACACATTTTTTTGACCCTTTTAGTCTACTTTTTGTTCCCTTCAACTTCATTATGGAAGATTATCTAGAGTTTCCAGTTTGTCTGGGGTCTCCATGGAAGGTACTAGAAACACTGCTTCTTGGGGTCTGCAGGTCTGCCTGACCCTCCAAAGTTCCTGGTGACTGCAGATTTGGAGACCAAGAGTTGATATAAGGATATGAGCGCGTCAATCAGTTTTCACACATGTCTGTGCCCCTGAACACACAAAACTGTGGGTTATACTAGCTATTGTCCCACCGAAGCTGAGTAACAAACAGCCCCTAAACTCGGCAGGTCACAAAAACAGCCTTTATCTTCTCTTGTTCGTGGGTGTGTAGACAACCAGGACGGCTCTGTTTTGGTTGCAGGTCAGCTGGGCTTGCATCAAACTTCGGGCTGGGCTCGGGTGTGCTCCCTGTGTTCTCAGAATTCCATTAACTGCCCAAGATACTTCTGTTTCCTGGTGCATCACCACACACAAGCAGCCGAGTCAAACCGCTTATCTGAGGCCTGTCCTCATCCTTGCTGTTCTTCAGTGAGCCAAAGCAGGCTGATGCATGGCTGTACCCAACATCAATGATGGGGAAATAGCTCTCATTAGAAGCTCACACAGCAGAGGGAAGGGCTGAAGAATTGAGGACAAGTCTCTAATTTACCACTTGGAACAATGTATCAACAGATTAATTCAAATACTTCAAAAGGTATACCTTCTGACTTGCAGATTAAGTAGAATTATATCTGGGTGTGGAAGATATCTCATTTTCCAGTTAGACTAGTGAAAACTTAATAACATAGCTCAGTAACTGCATATTTTTTAAAGGAGCATACAGTATCACTGTACTTTAGTGACAGTTCCCGGTTATGACTATGTCGGGTGTCTAGCCAAGTAGAAACTGATTTCATTGTAGGTGAGTTTCTGATTTTGAAGTCATACGCGCATGCGTACACACACACGCACACACACCACTTGTTTTTAGGAGTTTGTAATCAGTGAGTAAAATGTGCCCCGAAAGGAAATCACTTGGTAAGAACCACTATTTGGTAAGAAAAAGTGACTCAAGAAAAGAAGTTCCTTGTGGTTTTAAACATGATTATGTTACAGGTCTCTACAAAAATAAGAGTTCCTTTAAAAAATAAGCTGATTTAAGGCTGAAGTTATAAACTAGAAGTTTCCATTTTAATTTTTTCAAAATGAAAACACTTCTTAGGAAGCTTTTCTATTTCTTTTAACATAAATGTGAAGGCAAGGGGTAAATAAAATTCTGAGCTCCAGCTAGATCAGTTTGTTTCCATTAGAAAACTTTAAACTCTAGGAAGGAAGAGCTGACAGCTCAGAAGAAATGTGAGAAATGGATTCAAGGAAAAAAAAATTTTTTTCTGTTTGGTTTTTAACTTAGGGTCTTTCTCCAAAATTTTTCTGGCTTTTAGATTCAGGCTAAATGTTGAATAGGTATAGGGGATCGGGGAATTAGTCAAGAACAGAGAAGGATGGGGTAAGTTCTACTTAAAAAATTTTATCTAGTTTGCCTTGTGTGGAGAAATGAGACCATTGAAACATGAGAGTTTGGGATTTTGTGTCCAGCTTAGAGGATTACTCTGGAAACATTGCTGTCACTTTGAAGCCTAACATCCAGTTGTCTTTTTCCAAGGAAAAAGGAAATTGCACATTCTGATTAACCAGCCTTAATTATCCCTAATTAATGAACAAAGCACAATTTTCAGTACTTTCCTGCTTGGTACTCTGGAAGCAGTCAAGTGAGGCAAGGTCCCTATAGCCATAAGAGCTTTCCGCCCCCCCCCCGCCCCAGAACAGACAAGAGTAGGGTAATTAAGTGGGTAAGAGCAGTAATTTTATAATCAGAAAGACTGCAACACATTTAATCAATCCTTTGGCAAATGCATTAGAGTAATATTCATGCTTTTCTAAAGACCACCGCTCAAAATGGATGAAGAGAAGGAATTGTTTTAATCATGTCCCAGCAGACTAATTATCATAACTTTAATTTTTCAAAGTGACTTTGGTTTTTTTTTGTTTTTGTTTTTTAATGTTTTTAAAGATCTTATTTATTTGACAGAGAGAGATCAGAAGTAGGCAGAGCAGCAGGCAGAGAGAGAAGGGGAAGCAGGCTCCCTGCTGAGCAGAGAGCCCGATGTGGGGCTCGATCCCAGGCCCCTGAGATCATGACCTGAGCCAAAGGCAGAGGCTTAACCCACTGAGCCACCCAGGTGCCCCTGTTTTTTGTTTTTTAAAAGATTTTATTTATTTATTTGAGAGAGAGAGTGATCGAGCAAAAGAGAGAACATGAGCAGGGTGCTGTGGGGGCAAGGGAGAAGCAGAGAAAAAAGCATACTCCCCACTGAGCAGGGAGCCCACTGTGGGGCTCGATCCTGGGACTCCGGGATCATGATCTGAACCAAAGGCAGACGCTTAACCAACTGAGCCACGCAGGCACCCCTTCAAGGTACCTTTGAAGCCATCATTTTATTTTATTTCACAGTATTTCTAAAGTGGGCCAGGCATTTTAAAATCCATTTTAAAGATACCTATAATAGAGAAATTACATTTTCTAAATAAAATCCAGCAACTACTTAGTGGCTATGATATAATTAGGTTGTGAAGCTCTTGAGGACATCTAAAATCGGATTCATGCCATCTATGCAATGCCCTATGAATGCTCAAAGAAAATGTGCTTCAAGTAATTTATCTTTATTAAACTAATTGCACTGTGGGACAATGAAGTCCTTTTCCCCATATCTTTAGTATAAAGTTTGCCTTTATAATGGATTAATTGTATAGGTAGAGAGCTATATTCTGCTGATTAGTATATGATGAAAAAACATCTATTTCTTTTTTCTGCTTCATGGAAATTGTAGGAAGCTTTAAAAATATAAAGTGCTTTTTTCTTTATAAAATTAATATGCACTATTAGAAATAACTTGAAAAATATTCCAGAGTATTGACATCTGAAGTCAACTTTATTTTCTTTTATGCATAACTCGCTCTCAACATTTTGTTATGAAAATTGTCAAATATACTGAAAAATGAAATATCTGCACAGTCAGTTCATGTATACTCACACCCAGGTTCTACAATTAGCAATTAATTTGCTTTGTCACATATTTATCCAAACATCTGTCTGTTGACCCCTCTATTGATCTATCAATCCATCTTGTTTTTTCTAAAGATTTATTTGTTGGGCACCTGGGTGGCTCAGTGGGTTAAAGCCTCTGCCTTCGGCTCAGGTCATGATCCCAGGGTCCTGGGATAGAGCCCCGCATCGGGCTCTCTGCTCAACAGGGAGCCTGCTTCCTCGTCTATCTCTCTGCCTGCCTCTCTGCTGACTTGTGCTCTCTGTCTGTCAAATAAATAAATAAAATATTTAAAAAAAAAAAAGATTTGTTTATAGGCAAGAGAGAGTGAGTGTGAGTGGGAGAGGGGGGAGGGACACAGGGAGAGGGAGAGAGAGGATCTCAAGCGGACTCTGCCCTAAGCACAGAGCCTGATGAAGGGCTCCATCTCACGACCCTGAGATCATGACCTGAGCTGAAACCAAGAGTCAGGTGCTTAACCAGCTGAGCTACCCAGGTGTCCCAAACCATCTTATTTTTTTTTAACACATTTTGTAGTAAGTTGTAAACATTAGTATAGTTCACCCAGTACTTAGCATGCCAATCATTAATTAGAGTTCAATATTTATTTATGTGTTTTTATGATGTAAGCTTTATATATAGTGAATGAACAATCTTGAGTGTACCATTCAATGAATTTTGGCAAATAAGTATGCTTGAGTAACCCCAAACCCTATCACCATATGGAATATTCCCATCTTCCCAGAGAATTCAGTCATACTCCTTCTCAGGTAATCCCTACATACCCATCCGTCATTGTTTTTCAACACAGCTTAGATTAGTAGCAGCATGTAAGAATTTCATTTGTTGCACGTCCTCACTGACATTTGGTATCGTCGGTCTTCTCCTTTTAGCCACTTGATGAACTTACAGCAGTATCTCACTGACTAGTGATTTTGAGCACTAATTCATGTTTTCATGGCATTCCTATACTTTCCTTTGTGAAATCTTGGTTTAAATCTTTTGCCCATTTTTTTTTAAAGATTTTATTTATTTATTTGACAGAGAGATCACAAGCAGGCAGAGAGGCAGGCAGAGAGAGAGGAGGAAGCAGGCTCCCCGCTGAGCAGAGAGCCCGACGCGGGGCTGGATCCCAGGACCCTGAGATCATGACCTGAGCCGAAGGCAGCGGCCTAACCCACTGAACCACCCAGGCGCCCCGTTACCCATTTTTTTTTTTTAAGAATTTATTTATTCATTTGACAGAGAGAGATCACAAGTAGGCAGAGAGGCAGGCAGAGTGAGAGAGAGGGAGGAGGAAGCAGACTCCCCACCCAGCAGAGAGCCCGATGCGGGGCTCGATCCCAGGACCCTGAGATCATGACCTGAGCTGAAGGCAGAGGCTTAACCCACTGAGCCACCCAGGCGCCCTCTTCTGCCCATTTTTAATTGGGTTGTTTGGCTTTTTAATACTGAGTTGTAGGGCTTTGTATTTTTGGATAACAATCTTTTGTTAGATAGATGCTTTGCAAATCATTTCTCCTAGTCTATGTCCCACCTTTTCATTTTCTTAGCAGTGGCTTTTGATGTAGAATTGATGTAGAATATTGGTTCACTGGGTTATGTAGATCTTTCAAATGTTGACACATTTCATTGTACAAATTTTTCAAATGGCATTCATTAATATCACTAACAATCTTAGCAGAAAAGGTTTAGAGTATTGAAAAACTGTCAAGCTTATGTTGGATGATACAAGGGTTCCAAAATTCTAATTTTTGCTTGAAAGCTTGAATTTTATATTTATATTGTCAGTTTTTCCTCTTGAAATGACAAGCTTATTTACTTTCTTTTCAAGACAATGTCTGTCATTACCCAATTCTGAATTACCATAGTTTGTCAGTCATTCTTTCAAGCAAAAATGATGCTCTGTGAAAAATTGGCTAATTCAGCTCACAAGTCAATCACCCAAGTGTTTTTCCTCTAGAAAACCTTCATACGTCCATGTGAGGCATTAGTGCTTTATGTGTACTTCTGGTTTCATCATACAAAATATTAGAAAGCTACATGTGGGGTTTCTGGCTGGCTTAGTTGGAAGAGCATGTGACTCTTGATCTCAGGGTCATGAGTTTGAACCCCACATTGGATGTAGAGATTACTTAAACAAATAAATGAGTAAACAAACTTTAAAAAAAGATATATTTAAACAATCCAATGAAAAGATGAGTAGAAGATCTGAACAGAAACACCTCACCAAAGAAGATACACAGATGGCAAATAAGTATATGAAAAGATGTTCAACATCATATGTCATGAGGGAAACACAAATGGAAATAACGAGATATCACTACACACCTATTAGAATGGCTAAAATCCAAAATGCTAACATCTCCAAATCTTGGCAAGGATTGGAAACAGCAGGAACCCATTCATCGCTGGTAGGAATGCCAGATGTTACAACCACTGTGGAAGACATTTTGGCATTTTGTTATAAATTTAAACAGTCTTAGCATACAATCCAACAACCACACTCCTTGGTATTTAAATAAGTAAGTTGAAAACATGTCCATGCAAAAACCTGCATGTGGATGTTTATAGCAGCTCTGTGCATAATTGCCAAACCTTGGACGGAACCAAGATGTCCTTCAATGGGTGACTGGATAAATAAACTGTTAGATCAATACAATGGGATATTTATTTTTCAGCAACATAAAGAAATGACCAAAGAAAAGACATGGAAGAAAATTAAACGCATCTTGATAAGTGAAAGAAGCCAATCTGAAAAGGTTTCATGTGGATGATTCCAGCTATATGACATTTTGGAAAAGGCAAAACTCTGCGGACAGTAACATATCAGTTATTTTCAAGATGTTAACGGCAAGGGGAAAGAATGAATTGGGGGAGCATGGGGGTTTTTAGGCATTGGAACTATTTATGATACCGCAGTGGTGAATATATGACATACAAAACCCATAGAACTTTGCAACTGAAACAATGAGCTTTAATGTAAACTATAGACGTTAGTTAATAATAATGTATCAGTATTGACTCATCACTTATAACAAATGGATCACACTAATGCAAGATGCTAAAAATAGGGTGACTATGAGTAGAGAAAAGAGAGGATGTGTGAACTTTCTGTAGTATGTGCTTAATTTTCCTGTAAACCTAAAACTGCTCTAAGAAAGTCTATTAATTTTAAAAAGATAAATGCTCAAGGGTCCAAGATTTAATAAAATCAATAATTTTTACCGATTCATCAAGACATTCTTAAAGCTGGCTTTTTCTTTCCTTTTTAAAAAAGATTTTATTTATTTATTTGAGAGAAAGAGAATGAGCAGTGGGGAGGGGTGGGGGAAGAGAGAGAGAGAGAGAAGACTCCCCACCGAGCAGGAGGCCCAACATGACAGGACACTCAGCCCTAGGACTTGGAAGTGATGAGCTAAGCTGAAGGCAGACACTTAACGGACCGGCCACCCATGTGCCCCCACTCCCCTTTCTTTGTTTTTTAAATCAGAGTTTCTGGTGGTATAAATGATTATGAATGTTACTATAGTATAGTAATATATATTAACTATATAATATAACATAATATATATAATAACATATATTATATATATGTTATATAATAATAATATAATATAATAACTATAGTATACTATAGTTTTGTACCACTGCCTTGATTTATGGTAAAGTGCCAGCCATTTCACAACTCCTACTTTTGCCTTGTTAGTGTAGATGTCAAACAATGAAAACAGTGCATGTTATCTCCACATTATTTTGAGAAATTTGATCTTGTAAGACTACAAAAAGGTCTCTGAGCTCTCTAGAAGTCCATGGCTCATCTTTTGAAGTCTATTGGACTATGATTTTCCTAGGTGTCATTTTCTTCACATTCATCCTCTGGAATTTATTAGTATTCTTGAATATGTAAATTCATGTTTTTTACTAAATATGAGGAAATTTCAGCCATTACTTTAGCAAGACTTTTTTTTTTTAAATATTCTCTTTTTTTCTCCTTGTGAGACTTAATTGGATAAATGACAATATTTGGCATTGTCCTGCAGGTCCCTGAGGCTCTGGTTTTATTTTTTCCCCAATTTTTGTTTTCTCATCTTCAGTTTCAATAATTTCTACTAATCTATCCTCAGGTTCACTGACTCTTTCATCTGTCATTGTCAATATGCTTTTAAGCCCACTTAGGGAAATTTAATTTTTTCCACATACTGAAGTTATACTTCTAGAATACTTCACTAATATAGAAAATAGCAAAGTATTCTAGTAAAGAGCATTTTACTTCTAGAATAGAAAATTTGGTCCTTTTCATAGTTTTATTTTTTTCCTGAGGTATTCTATCCATTAATTCATTATGACCGTATTTTCCTTCACATCCTTGAGCATTATCATGATGGCTGCTTTATTTTTCTTTTACGTTTTTATTTTCATTCCAGTTAGGTAACATACAGTGTTACATTAGTTTCAGGTGTACGATGTAGTGATTCAACACTCACAGACATTACCGAGTGCTCGTTGCAAATGCCCTCCTTAATCCCTGTCACCTATCTCACCCATCCCTCTACCCACCTCCTCTCTGATAACCCTCAGTTTGTTCTCTGTAGTTATGAGTCTTTTTCTTAATTTCTCTCTCTATTTTCCCCCCTTGTTTTTGTTTTTTCCACATACGAGTGAAATCATATGGTATTAGTCTTTCTCTGATGAAATTATTTTGTATAGCATTATACTCTCTAGCTCCATATGGTGGCTGCTTTAAATCTTACTGGTTATGCCTACAGCTAAGTCATCTTGGTGTTGGTCTCCATTAATTACCATCTTGGCAGGGGGGAATGGGTCACATTTTCCTATTTCTTTGTATGTCTAATAATTTGGAATTTACCCTGGACGTTGTAGATAATACATTGAAAAGATTTAAATTCTGTTATGTTCCTTTGAAGAATTCTTATTTCTCTCTTTTACTTTTAAGGGGCAGTCCCCTTGGCTGAACTCAAATTCCAAAGTCTTGTCTTTCCTGTAGTGGGTAACAATTAAACTCTGAATCACTGAGCTTAGCTCAGCTTAGTTGGGTTGTTCAGCATATGGCTGTGCATGTGTAACTCAGAGGTCAGCAAGACGCCTTGGGGCAAAGTTAATATGGTCTTTGCTGGGATTTATTTCTTTATTTCCACCTGCTGCCCAAAACCATATCACCTTTCTCTTTAAGCCAGTAAGACTGCATGTTTTATAGTGGAGTATTGGCTGTCCAGTTTGGCACTGACTGGGACTTGCCCTCAGGCAAAGAGCTGTAAAATCAGGGAACTCTCCCATGGATATTACCCAGTTTCACCTGCAGACTTCCCTTCAATTTCCATCTGCCTTTGCTTACTCTCTAGTACTTGCAGGTAGTTGTTTTCTTGGCTGGTCTTGATGAATATTTGTCAATTTTGTCAATGTTTTCAGAGAACAACATTTGGTTTTATTGATACTTTATTATTTTTCTATGTTGTATTTCATTTTTATCAGTTCTAATTCTTATTACTTTCATCTTTTCTAAGTTTTGAGGTTAGCTTGCTCTTTTTTCCCCCTATTTTGTTAAAGCATAAAGTTGCGTTATTGATTTCATAACTTCATTTTATTAGAATATATGTTTATACATTTTATTTTTAAATAAAAATAAAATAAATAAGTGATTTCAAAAAGAAGAGAAATTGAGAGACAGGGAGAGAGAATTATATCCTAAATATCAATATACAATATACTTACAATCCAGCTTAAAATATGAAATACTTCAATTGAGAACCATTGCCTAATCTTTCTGGATCTCATTTTCCAACCTCCCAACCAGAGTTAATCATCATTTTGAACTTCAAATAGTGGTTACAAATTTTATTTATTGCTTTAGGCTTCATTATATATGTGTGCAAATTAAATCAAAGCCATATATATAGTATTTTTTTCTGTTTTAATACTTTAATTATATCATTACCATGATTCATTCAGCTCTGTATAATTCATTTCCAGAACTGCAGAATGCCTTCATATATGCATATACTAAAATTTATCATCTATTCTTCTGCCAATAGACATTTTAATTATTTCTAAAATCTTATGATTTCAGATACTGGTCCTGTGAGCATTCCTGTACACATTGTAAGAGAACGTATTTAAGTGTTTATTTAAGGCATAAGCCTGGAGTGGAATGGGTGGAGTATGTGCAGCAGTTCAACTATAGAAGGTGTTCACCAACTTAATTTCCTCTCTTTCTTTCTTAAAGATTTTATTTATTCTTTTGAAGAAGAGAAGAGAGAGAAGGGGGAGGACAAAGGGAGAGGGAGAAACAGACTCCCAGCCCAGCAGGGAGCCTGACCTGGAACTCGATTCCAGGACCAAGGGATCATGACCTAAGCTGAAGGCAGACGCTCAACCAACTGAGCCACCCAGGGCCCCCTGTTTCTTTTTATTTTTTCTTTTTTTTTAATGTAAACACTTATAACTATAAATTCCCCAAAGAGCACTGCTTTTGCTATATTCTTATAGGTTTGGATAGGTTGTGTTTTTATTTTCATTCATTCAAAGTATTTTCTCTTTTTTCTTCAGCTAAATAAATAATTATTTTTCCCAGTTTTATCGAGAAATGATTGACCAGTATCACCTACATGATGTTTTGATTTACATACATTGTAGTGATTGCCACAATGGGTTGAGTTAACCTCATATAGAAACAATGAGAAGAAAAGAAAGAAAAAAAGAAAAAAATTGTTCTCCTTGTGATGAGAACTTAAAGGATTTACTCTCTTAATGACTATCTTGTCTGCCATACAGCAGAGTTAACTATACTCATCATGTTGTGTAGTACATTCCTAGCTTATTTATTTATCTTATTTATCTTACAGATGGAAGCTTGTACCTCTTGACTGCCTTCAAAGTATTTTCTAATTTTATTTATGACTTCTTCTCTGACCCATAAGTTGTCTAAGAGTGTGTCCAAGATTTGTAATCTGTCTAAGATTTCTAATTTCATTCCACTGTGGTCAAAGAAGATACTTTGGATGATTTCAATCTTTACAAATTTCCTGAGACTTGTTTTGTGATCTAACTTATGCTTTAACTGGAGAATGTTCCATATACACTTGAGAAGAATGTGTATTCTGCTGTTGTTGAGTGGAATGTTTTACATATGTCTGTTTGGTCTCTTTGGTGTGTAGTGTTTTTCAAGTTCTCTGTTTCCTTATTGATCTTCTATTTATCTATCCATTATTGAGCATAGACTGTTGAGTCTCCAGCTTTTTTTTTTTTAAAGATTTTATTTATTTATTTGACAGAGATCACAAGTAGGCAGAGAGGCAGGCAGAGAGAGAGGAGGAAGCAGGCTCCCCGCTGAGCAGAGAGCCCAATGCGGGGCTCGATCCTAGGACCCTAAGATCATGACCAAGCCAAAGACAGACGATTAACTGAATGAGCCACTCAGGCGCCCCGAGTCTCCAGCTTTTATTGTAGAACCATGTGTATTTATCCTTTCAATTCTGCCAGTTTGGGGGCTCTTTGTAAGTGTATATAGTTTTATAATTTTTACAACTCCTCATTGGATTGATTGTGGTTATAATGTCCTTCCTTGTCTCTTGTAATAGTTTTTTACTTAAAGTTCATTTTGCCTCGGGGCACCTGGGTGGCTCAGTGGGTTAAAGACTCTGCCCTCCGCTCAGGTCATGATCCCAGGGTCCTGGGATTGAGCCCTGCATCGGGCTCTCTGCTCCGCAGGGAGCCTGCTTCCTCCCCTCTTTCTCTCTGCCTGCCTCTCTGCCTACTTGTGATCTCTGTCAAATAAATAAATAAAATATATTTTTTTTAAAAGTTCATTTTGCCTCATATTGGTATAGCCATCCCAGCTGTCTTTTGGTTACTATTTGCATAGAATTATATTTTTCCATCCTTTTACTTTCAGCCTGTTTATGGCCTTGGATAGGAAGTTTGTCCCTTTTAGACATATAGTTGGATCATTTTAGAAATTCATTCTGCGGGGCGCCTGGGTGGCTCAGTGGGCTAAAGCCTCTGTCTTCGGCTCAGGTCATGATCTCAGAGTCCTGGGATCGAGCCCCGCATCCGGCTCTCTGCTCAGCGGGGAGCCTGCTTCCTCCTCTCTTGTGATAGCTCTCTGTCAAATAAATAAATAAATAAAATATTTATTTATTTAAAAAAATCATTCTGCCAATGTCTGCTTTTTATTGGAGAATTTAATGCATTTATATTTAAAATACCTACTGATAGGAAGTACATACTTCTGCCATTTTGCTGTTTGTGTTCTGTGTCTGACACCTTTTTGTTCTTCAGTTATTCCATTTACTGCCATTTCTTTGCTCAACTTTTTTTTTTCTATTTTATTATTTTGATTTCCTTTTCATTTATTTTTGGTATAATTTTTATTTCTTTCTCTTAGTGGTTACCCTGGGATTGCAATTGACATCTTAACTTTATAACTTCTTTATAAGTTTATAAACTTATATGACAGGGGCACCTGGGTGATTCAGTGGGTTAAGCCTCTGCCTTCAGCTCAGGTCATGATCTCAGGGTCCTGGGATCAAGCCCTACATTGGGCTCTCTGCTCAGCAGGGAGCCTGCTTCCCTCTCCTGCCTCTCTCTGCCTGCCTCTCTGCCTACCTCTCTGCCTACTTGTGATCTCTCTTTCTGTCAAATAAATAAATAAAATCTTTAAAATAAATAAAGCTTAAAAAAACTTATATGACAAAGTTTGAATTTATATCAAGTTAGTTTCAGTAATATACACAAACTGTGTTTCTTTACTACTTTATCCCTTTCCTCTTTATGTTGTTATTGTTACAATCACATCTTTATCTATTGAGTGCCTATTAACATAGTATTACAATTATTGCTTTATGCACTTATCATATAAATCATACAGAAAGAAAGAAGAGGGACAAATGAAATATGCAATACTACTGGCTTTTACATGTACCTATGTACCTACCTTAACCATTGTTCTTTATTTCTTTGTATGGCTTCAGATTGTTGTCTAGTGTCTCTCGTTATAGCCTGGAACAATCCCTTTATCATTTCTTATAGGACAGGTGTTCTAATGCCAAACTCCCTCAGTCTTTGTCTATTTGGCAGTCTATTTGGGCATGTCTTAATATCTCCATTTTAATTAGTGTATTTAGACCATTGATGTTCAAAGAGATTATTGGTATAGTTAGATTATTATCTATAACATTTGTTACTGTTTTCTATTCATTGCCCTTGTTCTTTGTTCCTATTTTTGTCTTCCACTCTTTTTCTGCCATTTGTGGTTTTAATTGCACATTTAGTATGAGTCCATTTTCTCTCTCTCTTTTTTTTTTTACTTTGTTTTGTGGTTTCTCCTAGAGTTTGCAATATATGTTTACAACTAATCCAAGTCTACTTTCAAATAACACTGTACTTTGGGGCACCTGGGTGGCTCTGTTGGTTAATCATCTGATTTCAACTCAGGTCATGATCTTAGGGTCCTGGGATCGAGCCCCCACTGGAGCCCCAGGTTGAGCCCCGTGTTGGGCCCTGAACTCAACGGGAAGTCTGTTTGTCCCTCTGCCCCTACCCCTGCTTGTACATACTCTCTCTCAAAATAAATAAAATCTTTAAAAAAAATAACATTGTACCTCTTCATGCCCAGAACAAATACTTTACAATAACTAAATATTCCTAATTCCTCCCTCTTGTCATTACTGTCATTCATTTCACTTATACATAAACATACACAAGGATATACATTATATTATATGCTTTATATTATATATACAGACATACATATTCAAATACATTGCTGTTATTTTTACTTTGAAGAAATTGTTATCCGTTAGGTCAATTAAGAATAAAAAATAAAAGTTTTCATTTTTTTCATTTATTCCTTCTCAGTCCTCTTCCTTTCTTTACATAGATCCAAGTTTCTGACCTTTACCATTTTCTTCCCTCTGAAGAACTTTTAATGTTTCTTGCAAGGCAGATCTCCTGGTGACACATTCCCTCAATTTTTGTTTCTGTGCAAAAGCTTTTATTTTTCTTTCACTCTTGAAGAATAATTTCACAGGGTACCAAATTCTTGGCTGGTTTATTTTTTTTCTCTCTCAATGCTTTAAATTTTCCTCTTTACTCTTCTCACTTCAGTGGTTTCTTTGGAGAATCAGATGTAAATCTTACTTTTGCTTCTCTTACATGAGATCTTTTTTTCCTTCTAGCTTCTTCCAAGATTTTTTCTTTATCTTTGATTTTCTTCAATTTGATTATGATATGCCTTGGTGTAGGGTTCTTTTTGTTTGTTTTATAATTTTGGCGTTTATCCGCATAGTGTTTTCTGAACTTCCTGGATATGTGGTTTGGTATCTGACATGAACCCAAGGGAAATTCTCAACCATTATTGCTTCAAATATTTCTTCTGTTTCTTTCTCTTTCTTCTCTTCTTCTCTTCTTTTCCAGTGTTCCCATTTTACATATGTACACATATGTGTTGGATATCCATTGGATATTCATTTCTGCTTTTTACCCTGGTCTTTTTTATTTTTGCTTTTCCATTTGGGAAGTTTCTCTTGACATATACTCAAACTCAGAGATTCTTCCTCAGCTATGATCAGTCTCCTACTGAGCCCCTCAAAATCATTCTTCATTTATGTTACAGTGTTTTTGATTCTAGGATTTCTTTTTGATTCTTTCTTAGAATTTCCTTCTCTCTGGTTACATGCCCATCTCTTCATGCATGCTGTCTATTTTATCCATTAGAGTCCTTAGTATATTAATGATAGTTATTTTAAATTCCTAGTCTGAATAATTCCAACATCCCTACCATATCTGAACTTGGTTCTGATGCTTGCTATATCTCCTGTTTTTTCCCTTTTATTATCGCTTGCAATTTTTTTTGTTGAGAGCCACAATGTAATGGATTAAAGGATATCTGGTAAATAGACATTTAGTGGTATAGTGGGAGGGTATAGGAAGAGGGGAAGCGTTCTCTGGTTATATGACTAGGTCTTACATTTTTAGTGAGTCTGTGCCAGTGGACTGTGAACTTCACAAGTACTTCTCAGTCTCCTTCTCACTCTCCATTAGGTTGGACAGGATGGCTAGAGAGGGCTAAAATTGGTTGCTTCCCTTTTCCCATATGAAAAGCTCTGATAGGCTGGAGTTGCTTATTTCCCTGCCTCTAGGTCAGTCAGTCCTTGATAAAACCCCCACAGTTGAGGCTTTGGTAAAATGGTTTCTCTTGAGACAGGTCTTATTAAGAAAATAGAATGCTGTGCCATATTTCAAAATGGTTGCTCTTGCCCTCCTCCTGCCAGAAGCTAAAGGGGATTTTGCTCCAATATTCACTTGAGAACCAAGTCAGTTTTCTTCCCTGGCACTGATTCCTTTGAAGATTTCTGCTTGTGAGTTTCTGCTCTAGTTAAGTTTTGATTCTCGGTATCTGCCTGTTTGTGTCTTCCATGTTTTGGGTGGCAGTTTGCTCTGTGATCTCACTTCTGTCATGGATCAAAGAAGAGTTATTGATTTTTTTGTTTGTTTGTTTGTTCAGTTCTTTACTTGTTGGGATGGGGTGATGATGTCCAAGATCCTTACATGCTGGACTAGAAACTGGAAGTTTCTCTTTCATTTTTGAAGAAGAGTTTTCTAGATATAGAATTCTTGGTTGACTTCCTCCCCTCACCTCCCGCCACCAGCACTTTAAATATGTAACCCCCCTGCCTCATGGCTCCATGGTTTGGGACTGGAAATCAGATGTTACCCTTATTATGGATCCCTTGTACATGACGAGACATGATGAGTGCCTTCTTTCTTGCAGTTTTCAAGATTCTCCCTTTCTTTTGGCTTTTGACAATTTGACAATGTGTCTATGTATAAATCTCTTAATTTATCCTGCTTGGAATCTCTGAGCTACATGGAGCTGTAGATTTGTATCTTTCATCAACTTTGGGAGCTTTACAGCTATTATTTTTTCAATATTCTTTCTGCACATTTTCTCCTCCTCTCACTCCAAGACTTCTGTTATGTGCATATTAATATACTCGGTGGAGTCCCCAGGGTCCTTTAGTCTCTGTTCTTCATTCTTTTCTCTTTCTGCTCCTAAGACTAGATAATTTCAAATAACCTATTTAAATTCACTAATTCCTTTGCCCCTTCAAGTGGGCTGTTAAACCCCTCTAGGGAATTTTTCATTCCAGCTGTTAAAATGTTTAGCTACAGAATTTCTATTTCTGCTATGGATTGAATATTTGTGTTTTCCCCAAATTCATATGTTGGAATCTAACCCCACATGTGATGGTATGGTGGTTCAGTCAGTTAAGCGTCTGCCTTTGGCTTGGGTCATGATCCCAGGGTCCTGGGATGGAGCCCCATGTCAGAGTCCCTGCTCAGCAGGGAGCCTGCTTCTCCCTTTCCCCTCTGCTCCACTATCTCTCTCTCTCTCTCAAATAAATAAATAAATAAATAAATAAATAAATAAAATGTTTTTAAAAATGAAGGTGAGTCCTTTGGTAGGTAATTAGGTCATGGGGGTCGAGCCCCATGGATGGAATTTGTGTTCTTATAGAAGGTGCTAGACAGTTAGCTCACTCTCCACTATGTTGAGGATACAATGAGAAGTTGGCAGTCTGCAACTTGGAAGAGGTGTCTCACCAGAACCTTGCCATATAGGGATCTTGATCTTGGGCTTCCAATATCCAGAACTGTGAGAAATAAAGTTTGTTACTTATAAGTCACCCAATCTATGGTACTTTGATGTAGCAGTCCAACCTGACTAAGATAGTTCCTTTTCATAGTTTCTATCTGTTATTGAGAGTTTCTGTTTGGTGAGAAATTATTCTCCGGGTTTACTTTAGTTCTTTGGGCATATTAATTTTTTTTGGAAGATTTTATTTATTTATTCAACACAGAGAGAGAGCACAAGTAGGGGGAGCAGCAGAGGAGGAGGGGGAAACAGGCTTCCCACTGAGCAAGGAGTTCAAGGCAGAGCTCAATCCCAGAACCCTGGGATCATGACCTGAGACAAAGGCAGATGCGTAGACAACTGAGCCACCCAAGTGCCCCTCTTTGGGTATATCAAAATGTTGATTAAAAGTCTTTGTTTAGTAAGTCCTGAACTTCCTCAAGGAGACAGTTTTTATTAATTTCTTTGTTTCCTTGAAGGGGCCCTACTTACTTATTTCTTGAATGCCTCATAATTTTTTGTTGAAAACTGGATGTTTTGAATACCATAATGAAGCAGCTATGGAAATATGATTCTATCCTCCCCCAGGATCTGTTGTTATTCCTTGTTGTGGGTTGTTGTTTGCTTATTAAGTAACTTTCTTAAACCATTTTTGGAAGTGTATTCTTTGCCATGTGTGGCTACTGAAGTCTGTGTTCTGTAGCTTGTATTTCGGCAGTTACTGTAAGTCCCTAGGACCAACAGAAATAAAAAGAGAAAAAGAACCCTCTTCTCATCTTTGTAGGTTGGCTCTTTGTTGGGGCACTCCTTCAGTGCCTTGCCAGAACTGTGCCTTAACCTTTGCTTTTTGCTTGTCCAGAATTTTCAGGCCAGCTAGAGGTGAAAGCTTTGGGAATTCCTGGGCTTTTTCTTAGTGTGTGTCCTGCCCTGATTATGTTCATGGCCTTCTTGATTCCCCAGGATACATGGGAGTTTTAAAATTCCCTATTCCCCCATGCATCTCCCTTCCCAATCCCTTCCATTCTAGTCTTTCTCTTTCTTTCTTTTTTCTTTTTTTTCAAGATTTATTTATTTATTCGACAGAGAGAGATCCCAAGTAGGCAGAGAGGTGGGGTGTGGGGCGGGGGGAGCAGGCCCCCTGCTGAGCAGAGAGCAGGATGCAGGGCTCGATCCCAGGACCCTGGGATCATGACCTGACCTTAAGGCAGAGGCTTTAACCCACTGAGCCACCCAAGTGCCCCTAGTCTTTCTCTTTCTTGTCTCAAGTGTTGTTCTGAGTGCCAGGCTGCTGTGTTTCATACCTTTGCCTTTAAATGCTTTCAGCAAAAACTACCCGGAAGTAGCCCCAGCCCTGGGAATGCTCTGTGTAGGATGGAACAAAGAGAAACCTTTGTGCAGTTGGTTCCCTGAGGGAGTTGCCAACGAGGTTGAGACCTATAACCACACTGCTTGGAAAATGAGGTTTGTATTTCTTCTTCTGGTATTGGCAACCTGCATGAGGGTTGCAGGCTATCATCCTCGTGGCTACTTTTATTATTTGACAGAGAGCAAGAGCACAGGCATGCAGAGTGGTGGGCAGAGGGAGAGGGAGAAGCAGGATCCCTGCTAAGCAGAGAACCTGATGCAGGCCTTAGTCTCAGGAACCTGGGATCATGACCTGAACCAAAGGCAGATGCTTTACTGACTGAGCCACCTGAGTGCCATAGAAAGATTTTTTTAACTCCAAATTAGACTTATTGTATAGACATTGCACTATTCATTTTAGCTTTTTTTTTTTTAAGATTTTTTTTTTCAGTAATCTCTACACCCAGTGTGGGGCTCAGACAACCCCACGATCAGAAGTTGCACGTTCCACCTTCTGAGCCAGCCAGGTGTCCATACGCACTCCTTCTTGAGTGAATTGTGGTAGTGCTTTTCATAGAATTTTTCTGTTTCATCTAAGTTATCAAAAGTACTGGCAATATGCTGCTCATAACATTCTCTTAATGTCCCTTTAACTACATGAATAGGCAGTGATGTCCCTTTTCTTAGGAAGTATTGGCAGTTTTTGTCTTCTGCTTTCTGTGTTTCGTTAAGTCTGTCTAACAGTTTGTCAGTTTTGTTGATCTTTTAAAATAATGAGCTTTTGTGTTTATTGACTTTCTCTATTGTTTTTGTTTTTTTCCCCTAAAGGCTTTATTTATTTATTTGAGAGATAGTAATAGAGATAATGAGAGAGCACAAGTAGGGAGGAGAGGGAGAAATAGACTACACAGGGAGTCCAACTTGGGGTTCCATCCCAGGACCCTGGGATCATGACCGGAGCTGAAGGCAGATGCTTAACTGACTGAGCAACAGACACCCCTGTTTTTTTCTGTTTTTAATGTCACTGGTTGTTAGTTTTATCTTTATTATTTCCCACCTTCTTTTTGCTTTAGTTTTAATTTGCCCTTATTTTTCTATTTTCATAAAGACAAAACTTCTGTTACTGATTTGAGACCTTTCTTTTTTTCTAATATAATCAATTGATGATACAAATTTCCCTCTAATTATTGCATTAACTATGCCCTAAAAATTTTGCTATTTTGTGTGTTCATTTTGAGTCATTAGGACATTTTCTAATTTCCCTTATGATTTTTGTTTGTTTGATCCATAGATGTATTTAACATTGTGTTGGTAAATTTCCAAGCTGTCAGTGGTTTTCCAGATAACTTCCTCTTACTGACTTTTTAGTTTCAGATGTTCAAAGCTTAATGTTTTCTTTCTTTCTTTCTTTCTTTCTTTCTTTCTTTCTTTCTTTCTTTCTTTCTTTCTTTTTAAGATCTTATTTATTTGAGAGAAAGAGCCAGAGAGAGAGCATGAGCAGGGGGAGCAGCAGGCAGAGGGAGAGGGAGAAGCAGGCTCCCCGCTGAGCTGGGAGCCCCACTCCGGGCTTGATCCCAGCACCCTGGGATCATGACCTGAGCCAAAGGCACACGCTTCACCGACTGAGCCCCTCAAGCCCCCCAGTGCTTTCTCTTTATATGAGAGAAGGGTGTGGGGAGTATGCAGATTTCCATCCTGTCCACAGGGGCTGCTGATCACTAGATACCCATCTAGCCTATTGTGGGAAGCTCTCTTGGTTTCCTATTTGACTTCAGTTACTTATTCCCGTTAATCTGAGGCATGGGGGATGGTCGGTGAGCGATTTAAAACAGTGCAGTGCTCTCTTAGCAATAAAGCAGTGGCTTCTTTCTTTACCGGGTCTTCTGGTTGTGACGTTTTTGAGTCAGTTACAGAGTTGTGCAGAAGTTAATTCTGACTCTTTTAGCCAGTTCCTTAGTTGCTTTTGCAGGACAGAGCCCTGGAATCTCTACCCACCATTTTCAGTGCCATTTTCACTATATATTTAGTGAATGTAGTTTGGTTTTTGAATGAAAGTCTATCTGGTAGATTGCCATAATTTACTCACACTTTTTCTATCATTGCATATTTACCTTGTTTACAATTTTTTGCTATTTTAGATAAGGCTACAAGGATCATCTTTGTACCTAAAGCTTTTGCCATTTCACTGAATTCTTTCTTTAGGATACATTTCCAAATTGTCGTAGCAGGATCTGAGAGTATAACCATTTAAACATTCCTGATGCTGTTTCCAAGTTGTTGAAAATATTGTACCAGTTTGTACTCTGACCTCATAAGTAATTTTAGACCTTGAATTTTTCTACAGTGGTTCTGTTATTGGCAAAAGTCTTTATGAGAAATAATATATATTTTAATTTAAGGAAGTGCTTCTCAAACTGTAATGTGCATAAAAATTAGCATCAGATTTTGTCAAAATTTAGAACCTAATCTGGGGTGAAGCCCAAGTTCTTGTTTTTCTAAAAAGCTCCTGAGTTGTTCTGATGCCGCTGGTCTGATTCTGTTGCAAGTGGGAAGGCTTTTGAGGCTTTAGCTGTGATAGAAAAGGAAGTGGTAGAGCCTTTACTGAGTTTTAAAAGTGAAGCAAGTTTGAGGAATGTCATTTTAAAAAAAAAGCCCCAAAGAAAGTAATCCCCCAAATTGCCTAAATTAAATCAAAGAAAAGGAAAAGGATACACGGTTTTTAATGATATTAATGAAGGGGGAGAAAAAAAGTAAAACTAGAGACACTGCCTGTGGTTTTAACTAAAAAACTCAGGTTGGAAAGCCTCTTTCTATAAGGAGTATGTTGAGGCTTGAAGTCTGATATAAAAAGTAATGTTAAGATAGTATTCATCTAGATAAGTAACATTTTCAGTTTTGTCAATCAAAGGCATAAATTTCTCTCTGGTATCATGACTTTCTCTGTAGGAATTTCATATGTACACAAATATGCCTAAGACTGTTTTTTCCAAGTTGAACAGATGTTTGTAAATACCTTTATTTTTCATTTGGCTAATTTTAAAGAGTCTTTCTGTTCTAAACAAATTCAGATTTCTTAATGGGTATTTGGATATTTACTCAAGGCAGTTAATCCTTCTGCACCCAAGGCATTGACTAATTTAATCATCTAATGTTCTAAAAAATGAAGGATAAAATTACATAAAAAAAATTTTTTTATGTTTTCATCATCGGACATTGTAATCATATGTATTAACACCATTAACCTAACAGAGTGACTTTCTTTTTTGTCCTCCCTCCTGGGAGTAGGATAAAAGAATTGTGGACATGCCATTTGGACTTTCTGTTTATGAGTCAATTCAGTAAATATTTATTGAGAGAGTTTCTTTATTACTTTAACTATGAAATAATTTCTACATAATCTCATTTAGGGAGAAACTTGGCAAACAAATCACTGAGACAGTCCATCTTTTGGTAGTCTACAACTTGTCTTGGGTTGAAATTAATATGACAGAGATTGCAAGGTGAAAAAAAATTGACTGTCACTATTTTCTAGTCATTTTTAATTGATGACTCAAACAAATGTCTAATTGTTTATTCAAGAAATAGTGGCCTTCAGATACTCAGCATTTTATAAGTGGCTTACCACTAAGTTGCAATGGTGAGGACAGACGCCCCTGTAGAGTAATATTTCTTAGCCTAAAACTTGTGCCTCTTTTTAACAAACACAGAACTCTCTCTCTCTCTATCTCTCTCACACACACACACACACACACACACACACACACACACACACTCCATCCAATGAGGCTCTGATATTAATCTCCTTCCCCTCATTGCTAATGGTCTGTCTAGAAAGCTCTGGGCCAAGCAGGATATGACACAGTTATTTCCTTAATAGTCGAGTTACCTAGCTCCTCGAGGATTAAATATTAAGTATTTCCGACATGTGAAGAAATCTAAGTAACTGCATCTAGACTTAACTTTAAGGACTATGTCAATATTAAGAGTCTTACCCTTAACGTAGTGTTAATTTGCTGGGTTGGCATTGGTGCATTAGGGTTCCATGTAGGACAATTCATACCTAGTGCTTGGAAGGCAAATGAAAGTAAGAATGCTTTTGTTCTGTTTTTAAATTCAGTCAGTGATTTCATGGAAATTTCTGCTTCTTTCTTGATACTTTCAATTATTTTGCCTTGTGGACCTGGACCAGTGTAGTAGACAGGGCTCCTGGGGATTTTTATGCTGAGGCAGGCCGGGTGCTGAATGGTGAAGAAGGCTGGAGGGCTTTGTTGGAATACGTTCTGGGGAAGAATGGTTTGAGCTGCATGGCTTTCTTTAAATAAACTGGTGTCCTCTATCTGAGTCCCCAGGTCTTCAAGGACCTTTAAGGACCTGCTCAGTGAACCAGGCTCCCCTCTAACTATATGAGACAGCTATAGATCTCCACCAGGAAGAAATGATTAGGGGTACTGATGACTATGCAAGTCCCCAGAAATTAAATGTCCAGTGCCTGCTGGATACCTGTATCTTATAGGGCAAGATGTGGTGAGGGCAGTTTATTAATGCTAGTCTGGTATTATGAATTTCACCCTAATTTGAGAATGGGTTTATCGGTATCACATACAGTGGTGTTTCAACTCTAGCTCTCCACTGGGATAAACTGGGAAACTTTTTTTTTTTTTTAAGATTTTATTTATTCATTTGAGATGGGGAGAGAGGGGGAAAAGAGAGAGAGTACACATGAATGGGGGGAAGAGCAGAGGGAGAAACCGAATTCTGGCTGAGCAGGGAGCCCGACTTGGGGCTCAGTCCCAGGACCCTGAGATCATGACCTGAGCCAAAGTCAGAAGCTCAGCTGACTGAGCCACCCAGGCACCCCTCAACTGAGAAACTTTTAAAAAACACCAACGCTTGGGCTTCATTCCAGATCAATTGAATCAGACTCAAAAGACAGCACTTTCCTCTTGGCCTTGGTAATCATCTAAATGCAACAAGGAGGATGAGAGGCAGAAGTAGTAAATGCCATTTTTTAATTAATTTTGGAGATACCTATAATCATGAACCACAAAGTATGGCGAAGGGCTGTCTGAGAGAAGAATCCTCAGGGCTGCAGAACTCAGACCATGTCAGAAGAAGGTAGTTCTCCAGAGCATGAGGCATACCTTGATGTGGAAGGTAAAAATGTGTTTGGATAAATAGGAGTAGGGTAGGCTAGCTGGTAGCAGAGGCTTCCCGGCAACCCTGTTACCTTCTGTGGTTCCACCTCCTCTGTTTCTAGGTCACTCCTTTAGGGATCCTAACACTAAGAATCCTTCAAGGGTCCCCTACTGGACAAGCCATTAGTACTTTACTGTTTCCCTCACTCACTTCATATCTTCACTTCCTTGCTTACCCAATTCAGATTCCATGATCGACTATTATAGTCCATTATTTGCACGCACCCTGAACTCCCCTGCCCTCTTTTCACTTCCTCTTACTCACCTTGAAACACTCCAATGCTGATTTAATTGAGCTTTCTCCATTCTGAGCTTTGACTTGGGCCGCTGAATGTGGGTGGAGAAAACCCCACATTTCTGAGTCTTGCTTTAAATTCCTGATGTCGAGCAGGCTCTTAACACTGCCTGGTTATCAAACTGCATTTCTTTGGTCCTTTTAACCTCAAGCTCTTCTAGATGACTTCATTTTTATCTTCAAAGCCCAACATCTCCACCCACTCCCCACTCAGATTCACTGTCAGTTGATGACCTCATTTCCTATGGATAGAAAAAAACTAGAATCAATTAGTGAATAGCAGACTCAACCGTCAGTATCATAGTCATTTAACCTGACTTCTTTTACTCTCTGGCAGCTCTGGAAGGATCTGCTCAAGGGAACCTCCTGTGAAGTGTGTAGTTGGCTGACAGCCTCGGTGATGTACTTACAGTGTTACTGCAGAGTTTACCTGGAGAGCCCTCCCTTTCCCCACACTTTTTTTTTTTTTTGAGATTTTTTTATTTATGTGTCAAAGAGAGAGAGGCAAGAGCATGAGCAGGAGGAGGGGCAGAGGGGGAAGCAGGCTCCCCGCTGAGCAAAGAGCCCAATGTGGGACTTGATTCTAGGATCCTGGAATCATGATCTGAGCTGAAGGCAGATGCTTAACCAACTGAGCCACCCAGGCATCACTTCCCCCACACTTCTACTCCCCTTCTTGAGCTTCTCCCAGCCAATGACTGAACATGGCAAGAGTACCAGAGTCATATCATCTTTGCCCCACGTGTGATTCCTCTAATGGGCAATCTCTGCTCAAAGACTTTCTGTTGACCCAGCCAAGACTATTTGAGTAGCACTGCATTCTGAGTCTCTTCCTATCCAATCCTCGTTTTTTTCTTTATTTTTTAAAGCTTTGTGGGGATATAGTTCACATACCATATACTTCACCTATTTACAGTGTTCGACTCAGTCATTTTTACTATAGTAACAAAATTGTGCAATCATCATCATAATCAATTTTAGAACATTTTCATTATCCAAAAAGGAAACTCATACCCTTTCGCCTTCAGGGTTCAAACTGCCAATTTCTTACAGCTTTGGACAACCATGAATTTACTTTCTGTCTCTATAGATTTGCTCTTCCTGGATAATTCATATAAACACAGTCTTGTAATATGTGGTCTTCTGCAACTGGCTTTTTTCACTTAGCACGTTTTCAAGACTCATCCACAATGACTCATCATTCGTTCCTTTTTATTGCTGAATAACATTCTATTATATGGACATGCCACATTTCATTTATCCATCCACCAGTAGGTAGATACTGGAGTTGTTTCCACTTTTTGCCTATTATGAATAATAGTGCTGTGGACATTTGTGTGCAAGTTTTTGTAAGGACATTTGTTTCCATTTCTCTTGGGTATATTCTTAGGAATGGAATGTTGGTCCATGGGATAGCTCTGTTTTTATCCTTCCAGGGAATTACCCAATCCTCTTTTATTTCTTCTTCTCTTTCACAGGTCTCAGACTTGCATCATGGTCTGAAGGCTCTTCCCACCTGCATTCTCACCTTTCTCTTTTATCGTTCACAAGGGTTTCTCCAAATAAATCTCTTGCCTGTCTAATTTTATCCTGACCTAAACTTCCACATCCTTGATGAATGCTCCATGGCACCACATAAAGCCAAACTTTTCATTTGTGATCTAGATCTATTGCCTCTTCCTATTCGAGGACTCAATCTAGCAATTCCCCTTCTCCTTCCCTCACCATGAATTTCTACCTTTCTACTGAACATTTCATTGGATTACATGTTTGCTGTTATTTCTCATGATTGTTTAATTAATTAAATCATTCTTCTCTTGGCTTCGCTTTCCCTTCCAGTACTTCCTGTATTTCTCTCTTCTCCTTTAATAATAAAAATACCCCCTAATAGTTGTCTATATCTGCCATCCTCAGTATCTCTGCCCATTCTCTCTTGAATCTATTAGAGCAGGATTTTGCCTCGCTAATCTATAACTCCTTTTGTCAAGGTCATCATTAGTGACTTCCAATGTTAAAGAATAGATAATTCTCAATCCTTATTTTACTTGATATAGCAATATTTGATGTAGTTTTTAGTAACTTTTCTTTAAAATACTTCATTTGGCTTCCAGATCACCTTACTATATTGATTTTTATCCTATTTACTGGTCCGTCCTTGTCAATCTCATTTGCTGGTTCCTTGTCATGTCGGCAAACTGTGAACAATGGAGTATACCAGATCTATGTTATCGGACCTCTTTTCTTTTCTATCTAAATCCACATTCATTATTCTGGTGACTTCACCTAATCCCGTGGCTTTAAATATAATTTCTGTGCTTATGATTGCCAATTTATATTTTTGGTTCAGACATCTCTGCTAAACTTCAGTCTAGTATAGTTAGCTGCTTATCTGACTTCTCCTTTTATATAACTAATAAGCTTCTCATACTTAACATATCCCAAACTGAGCTTGTACCTTCTCCTTACCCAGTCTTCTTCATCATGGATAGTCATCCTTACACTAGCTCAGGCCAAAATCTTGGAGTCATCTTTGGAGGCTTTCTTTCTCTTACACCCTAGCTCCAAACCATTAGCAAATCTTTGATTTTAACTTAGAACATATTTAGAATGCTTTAACTTCTCACTCTTTCCAAGGCCACTTCTCTGGTCCAGTCCAAACCGTTTCTCACCTGATCTTTGTGATGGGCTCCTTATTGGTCTCCATATTTCTGCTTTTGGCCCCTGCGGTCTGTTCTCACATCTAGAATTACCTGATTAAAATGGAAGTCGGCATACCAACTATCAAAAGGCCTCTTTGGGACAATCAGTTACCATTTCAATATGAATTAGATAATACATGATATTAAGGCATTTTTGGTTTCTTTGTGCTATAATAATGGCATGATAGTTATGTTTTTAAGAAGTGCTTACTAGTTAGAAATACATATAGTTAGAGGTGTATACTAAATATTTACAGGAAAAATTACATGATATCTGGGGCTTGCAAAAAATATAGAGGGAGGTAGAAAAAAACAAGATTGGCAAATGATAGTTCTGAAGGCGAGTCATAGGCTTAGGAAAATTTATTATCCCATTTCCAGCATTAGAAGAGAGGAGGGGGCACCTGGGTGGCTCACTGGGTTAAAGCCTCTGCCTTCGGCTCAGGTCATGATCCCAGAGTTCTGGGATCTAGCCCCGTATCGGGCTCTCTGTTCGGCGGGGAGCCTGCTTCCCACATCCCCACCCCCGCCTGCCTCTCTGCCTACTTGTGATCTCTGTCAAATAAATAGATAAAATCTTTAAAAAAAAAAAAAAAAAAAAGAAGAGAGGAGGGAAATACCTCCAAAGCCTTCAAAGGAACTAAGGTACAACTCAAAAAATTTATGGTAACCAAACTTGTTTAAGTAGAGAAGAAACAGAAAACATTTTTGAGCATGCACTACTTAGAGACAAGTTCTCCTGAACCCTTCTTGAAGAAACCACTAAAGGATGAACTGACAAATAGAGAAACTATAGCAAAATGACTGATGAATGTTACCCCCTGTTATTGTAGGACCTAGAATACCATAAATGTGGAGGTTATAGCTGCAGAACAGAATGTAAATTTTTGAAAGAAGCCACGTAAGTTACGAAAACAGTTCCAGTACTACCTACTTTTAAGCTCAAATGACATCTACTTTAAGAGAACATCCTTCATGGGAAGATAGCTAACTTCAAATAGCAACTTTAATATTTAATGGTTATATTATTTTGGGCCAGTTAATTTCACTGCATTTCATTTCTTGTCCATGAAACAGACATACTAATCCTTACCTAATAGAATATACAGCAAAATAATTAAAAGTTCATTCATTCCATAGTTATTGGTACCTACGATGAGGCACCAGGCCCTGTCCTAGGTGCTAGGTATAAGGATGAATATAATGCATTTGGATCTCACCTTCTACTTGAGAAAAGATAAACAAGTAAATAAATGAAATCTATTCTATGTGAAGTGGTAAGTGCTATGGAGAAAATCAAATCAAGGGACTGGTGTAGGGAGTGGAGTGCTGGGGGCTGGGAGACATTGCAATTTTAATTTCATCAATATTTCTTTGCAGCTGCTGTGTGTCAACTTTGAATGGTACTAGATATGCACTGGGGAATGAGACAGATATTTCTGCCTTCATGGTCTACAAGGGAGTCTTTGGGTTCTTATGCAATGAACTCTTTTTAAATCTGTCCTGCCAGACAAGATGTAGGTGGGTTGCTTGGGCTGCATCATCTTTGCAACCCTTGTAACTTATAGAACGTGGTATTAGACTTGATGGCTGTATCTAATCAGTGATCTTTATGATCTGTAAGCTTCTTCAACACTTTGTGATTTTAGAATTTGTTTCATTTGTATTAAGTTTACCCAGTGCAATTTGACTTCAATTCATTGCATTGTAACTTAATATAACCTTAATAAAATTATGGACTTCTATATGATCTAGGCATTACACAGTAACTGCTCAAATATGCACAAGTTTAATACCTAAGAATGATTGAAGAGCAAATTGTACTCTTTTTTTAAAGGTTTTATTTAAATTTTAGTTAGTAAACATAGAGTGTTATATTAGTTTCAGGTGTACAACATAGTGAATCAACATTTCCATACAACATCCAGTGCCCATCACAGAAGGGACCTTCTTAATCCCCATCGTCTGTTTAACCCATCCTCCTACCCACTTCCCCACTGGTAACCCTCAGTTTGTTCTCTGTAGTTAAGGATCTGTTTCTTGGTTTGCATCTCCCTCTATTTTTTCCCTTTGCTTGTTTATTTTGTTTCTTAAATTCCACATATGAGTGACATCATATGGTATTTGTCTTTCTTTGACTGACTTATTTTGCTTAGTGTAATACTCTCTAGCTCCATCCATGTTGTTGCAATTAGCAAGCATTCATTCTTTTTTATGGCTGCATAATACTCCATTGTAGAAATGTACAACATCTTCTTTATTCATCAATTGATGGACAATTGGGCTGATTCCCTAATTTGGCTATTATAGATAATGCTGCTATAAACATTGGGGTGTATGTATCCCTTTGATTTATTATTTTTGTATTCTTTGGGTAAATACCTAAGTGCAATTGCTAGATTGTAGGGTAGTTCTATTTTTAACTTTTTGAGGAACCTCCATGCTAGAGTGACCGTACCAGTTTGTATTCCCACCAATAGTACAAGAAATTTCCCCTTTCTCCACATTCTCACCAGCACCTGTTGTTTCTTGTTTTGTTAATTTGAGCCATTCTGATGGGTGTGAGGTGATACCTCATTGTAGTGTTGATTTGTTTTCCCTGATGGTAAATGATGTTGAGCATCTTTTCATGTGCCTGTTGGCCATCTGGATGTCTTCTTTGGAAAAATGCCTCTCCATGTCTTCTGCCCATTTTTTTTAGTTGGATCATTCATTTTGGGGGTGTTGAGTTTTAAAAGTTCTTTATGTTTTTTGGATACTAATTCTTTATCAAATATGTCATTTGCAAATATCTTCTCCTATCCAGTAGGTTGCCTTTTAGTTTTGTTGATTGTTTCCTTTACTGTGTGGGAGCTTTTTTTTAAAAAGATTTATTTATTGTTTATTTTAGAGAGAGAGAGAGCATGAGTGGGAGAGGCAGACGAAGAGAGAGAGAGAATCTGAAACAGACTCCACGCTGAGCATAGTGCTGGATGCAGGGCTCAATCTCGACCTTGAGATCATGACCTGAGCTAAAACCAAGAGCTGGACACTTAAGCAACTTGAGTCACCCAGCCATCCATGTGCAGAAGCTTTTTATTTTGATGTAGTTCCCATAGTTTATTTTTGCTTTTGTTTCTCCCGTACTTCAGGAGACATACCTAAAAGGAAGTTGCTACTGCTGATTGCAAAGAGGTTACTGCCTGTGTTCTCCTCTAGGATTTTAATGGCTTCAGGCCTCACATTTAGTCTTTAAACAGTCTTTAAACTGTTTTCAATTAATTTTTTGTGTGTGTGTGTTTGGTATAAGAAAGTGGTCCAGTTTCTTTCTTTTGCATGTAGCTGTCCAGTTTTCCCAGACTATGTATGTTGAAGAGACTGTCTTTTTTCCATTGAATATTCTTTCCTGCTTTGTCAAGGATTAACTGACCATATAGTTGTGGGTTCAATTCTGGGTTTCTATTCTAGTCTGTTGATTTCTGTGTCTATTTTTGTGCCAGTACCATACTGTTTTGATCACTACAGCTTTGTAATATAACTGTAAGTCTGGAATTGTGATGCCTCCATCTTTGCTTTTCTTCTTCAAGATTGCTTTGGCTATTCAGGATGTTTTGTGGTTCCGTATAAATTTTAGGATAGTTCTAGCTCTGTGAAAAATGTTGTAGTTTTGTTTTGTTTTGTTTTGCTATTGGTATTTTGATAGGAATTTCAATAAATGTATAGATTGCTTTTGGGTAGCATAGACATTTTAACAATATTTGTTTTTCCAGTCTATGAGCATGGAATGTTTTTCCATTTCTTTGCATCATCTTCAATTTTTTTCTTAAGTGTTTTATAGTTTTCAGAGTACATGTCTTTACCTCTTTGTTTAAGTTTATTCCTGGGTATTTTATAGTTTTTGGTGCAATTATAAATGGAATTGATTTCTTAATTTCTCTTTCTGCTGCTTTGTTACTGGTGTATAGAAATGCATTCGATTTCTGTACACTGATTTTGTATCCTGTGACTTTACTGAATTCGTGTATCAGTTCTAGCAGTTTTTTTGGTGGAGTCTTTGGGTTGTCTATATTTAGTTTCATGTCATCTGCAAATAGTAAAAGTTTTACTTCTTTACAGTTTGGGTGCCTTTTATTTCTTTTTTTCTTTTCTTTTCTTTCTTTCTTTCTTTTTTTTAAGGGGGGGCAGGGGCAGTGGGAGAGGGAGAGAGAATCTTAATTAGGCTTTATTCCCATTTCGGAGCCTGACATGCGGCTCAGTCTCACAAGCTGAGATCATGACCTGCGCTGAAATCAACAGTCGGTCATGCAACCAACTTAGCCACCCTGGTGCCCCACATTTTATGTCTTTTTGTTGTCCAGCTGCTGTGGCTAGGGCTTTCAGCACCATCTAAATAACAGTGGTGAGAGCGGACATCCCTGGCTTGTTCCTGACTGTAGAGGAAAAGCTCTCAGGTCTTCCTCATTGAGGATATCAGCTTTGGGATTTTCACAGATGGCCCTTATTATATTGAGGTATGTTCCTTCTAAATCTACTTTTTTGAGGGCTTTTATCATGAGTGGATATTGTACTTTGTTAAATGCTTTTTCTGAATCTATTGAAAGGAGCATATGGTTCTATCCTTTCTTTTATTAATGTGCTGTGTTATGTTGATGGATTTGTGAATAGTGAACTCAGGAATAAATCCCACTTGATCATGGTGAATGATTCTTTTAATGTATTGTTGGATTTGGTTTGCTAGTATTTTATTGGGAATTTTTGCATCGATGTTCATCTAGGTTATTGGCCTCTAGTTCTTTTGTTTAGTGGGGTCTTTGATTTGGGTATCAGGGTAATGCTGGCATCATATAATAAATTTAGAAGTTTTCCTCCCATTTCTATTTTTTGGAATAATTTGAGAAGAATAAGTATGAACTCTTCTTTAAATATTTGTTAGAATTCCCTTGAGAAGCCTCTGGCCCTGAACTTTTGTTTGTTGGGAGTTTTTGGATTACTGATTCAATTTCTTTGCTGGTTATCAGTCTGTTCATATTTTCCATTTCTTCCCATTTCAGTTTTGGCAGTTTAAATGTTTCTAGGAATTTATCCATTTCTTCCAAGTTGTCCAATTTGTTGGTGTCTAGTTGTGCATAATCTCTTATAATTGTATATCTGTGGTGTTGGTTGTTATTCCTCCTGTCTCATTTGTGATTTTATTTATTTGGGTCCTTTCTCTTTTCTTTTTGATAAGTCTGGCTAGGGGGTTATGAATTTTATTAATTCTTTAAAAGAATCTGCTCCTGGTTTCATTAATCTGATCTATTGTTCTTTCAGTTTTGGTATCACTTATTTCTACACTAACCTTTATTATTTCATTCCTTCCTCTAGTTTTAGGCTTCTCTTGTTGTTTTTCTAGCTCTTTTAGGTGTAAGATTAGGTTGTTTATTTGAGATTTTTCCTTCTTGAGGCAGGCTTGTATTGCTATATACTTCCCTCTTAGGATCATTTTTGCTACATCCCAAAGTTTTAGACTTTGGGACTTTGGACACCCAAAGATGTTTTCATTTTCATCTGTTTCCATATATTTTTAAAAATTTCTTCTTTGATTTCTTGGTTGATCTGTTCATTGTTTTTTGGTTTATCTGTCCACGTATTTGTGGTCTTTCCAAGTTTTTTCTTGTGGTTGACTTCTAATTTCCTAGTGCTACGGTAAAAAAAAAAAAAGTTGAATGGTATGATTTCAGTCTTTTAAAAATTTTTTTGAGGTCTCTTTTGTGACCTAATATGTGATCTGTTCTGGAGAGTGTTCCATGTGTACCTGAAATTAATATATATCCTGCTGTTTTACAGTGGGATGTTCTGAATACGTCCATTAAATCCCTCTGGTCCAGTGTGTCATTCAAAGCCATTGTTTCCTTGTTTATTTTCTTTTCAGATTATCTATTGATGTGAGTGGCATCTTAAAGTCTGCCACGATTATTGTGTTATCAATTAATCCCTTCATAATAGCGATTAACTGTCTTATATATTTGGGTGCTCCCATGTGGGGTGCATAAATATTTACAGTTGCTCTTCTTCTTGTTGGATTGTCCCCTTTATGGTTATCATCCCCTTCTCTGTCTCTTTTTACAGTCTTTGCTTTAAAGTCCATTTTGTCTGATCTAAGTATTGCTACTCTGGCTTTCTTTGGACATCTATTTGCACGACAAGTGTTTCTTCACCCCCTCACTTTTAATCTGCAGGTGTCTTTCAGTCTAAAATCTCTCTCTCTCTCTCTCTTTTTTTTTTTTGTAGAGAGACCAAGAGCACATGTGAGCAGGGTGAAGGGGCAGAGGGAAAGAGACAAAATCTTCAGCCAGGCTCCATGCTCAGTGTGGTGTGGAGTCCAACACAGGCTCCATCTCACAGCCCTGAGATCATGACCAAGACAAAATCAGCAGTTGGACGCTTAACCAGTGGAGCAACCCAGGCTCCACTAAAATGAGTCTCTTGTAGGCAGCGTAATGATGGGTCTTGGTTGTTTTCTTCCATTCTGACATGCTCTATATTTTGATTGGAGTGTTTAGTCCATGTACAAGTAATTATTTATAGATATATATTTATTTCAATTTTATTACTTGTTTTGTCATTGTTTCTGGAGATTTTTTCTGATCCTTTCTTGTCTTTGTCACTTTTGGTTTCTCCTTTGCACTGAAAGAGTCCCCTTTAATATCTCTTGCAGGGCTGATTTAGTGGTCATGAACCGCTTTAGTTTTTATTTCTCTGGGAATCTCTTTATCTCTCCTTCTATTCTGAATGATATCTTTGTTGGTTAGAATGTTCTTGGCTGCAACTTTATTCCTACTCAGCATATTGAATATATCATACCACTCCCTTCTGGCTTGCCACATTTCTGTTGAGAGATCTCTTACTTGCCTTACCCATGTAAGTTAAGGACTTCATTTGTCTTGCTGCTTTTAAGATTTTTTTTATCACTGTATTTTGCATATTTAATTACAATATATCTTGGTGTTGGCCTGCTTTTGTTGATTTTGATGGGAGTTTTCTGTGCTTCCTGGATTTGAATGTCTGTTTCCTTCCACAGATTAGGGAAGTCTTTAGCTATTATTTGTTGAAATTAATTTTCTACCCTCTTTTCTCTCTCTCCTTCTTCTCGGACTCCTACAATATGCATGTTATTATGTTCAATGGAATCACTGAGTTCCCTCAGTCTATTCTCGTGTTGCATAATTCTTCTTTCTCCCTTTTGTTCAGTTTCATTATTTTCCATTATTTGTTCTCCTAGGTCACTAATTCGCTCCTCTGGTTCTTCCAATCTGCTCTTCATTGTATCAAACCTGTTTCCAATCTTGTTTATTGCATTCTTCATCTCTGATTGATTCTTTTTTAAATCTTATATCTCTGTAGCCTTGCTGATGTCTTCTATTCTTTTCTCAAGCGCAGTGAATATCTTTATGACTGTTCCTTTAAATTCTCCTTCAGGCATGTTACCTATTTCTGTTTCGCTTAGATCTCTGACCTTGTTCTTTCTTGTTCTTTCATTTGGTAAAGAACTTCATAAGTTCCTCTACCTGAGCATTTTATTTAAGTCTCGCCTTCTACTCTGTGTTTGAAAAGCTTATTCATGTCTTCTGCTCCTGAAAGTATTGACTTTCTGAAGACGAGGTCATGTACTGACTGTTGCTTTAGAGACGGTTGTCTCTTGTGTGTGCTGTGTGCACTCTGTTACTGTGTTTTGGCTGCTCTCTCCTGGCTCGTCATTTGCAGAGCCTGTCCTTGCTTGCTGTGGGCAGTGTTTAGTCCCTGGACTGAATGTGGTAAGTTTTAACTAGATCTGTTCTCATAAGCTCATGAAATGAGACCTGACACCAGCTCCACCAGAACTGACATCCTGCAGAGCTCTCTGGTCAGTACAAGTGATGAGGAGGGGTTTGTGCTGGCCTTCTCAGGGAGGGGTCTGCCCTGCTGGGACTGAGGCAAGCTTGACTGAGAGAGAATAATTTGCCTTCTGTGTACCCCAGGCATTTTCCAGATGCTGTTTCCACACTGTCTGGTCTGGGTTATTTGCTTTAATCCCTACGGTTGCAAGAACTCACGAAATTTAGCCTCTTTGATTTTCCAAGCCAGTGGCTTTGGGAAAATATTCTCCTTGTGCATTATTCTCTGTGTGTGTGCCTCTCTCTTTCTCTGTCTCTCTCTTGTCCTTCTCTATGACCATGGGTCCCTCCCCTCTGCACTGTGATCTGATTCTCCCCTAAAACATGTCTCTGCACTTCTTAACTTCTTCATTGTGACCTCTTCTCTCCCTTTAGTTGTGGAGTTTGTTCTGCCAGTCTTCAGGTCAGTTTCTGGGGTATTTAGGATGATTTGATTGTTATCTAGTTGTGTTTGTGAGACAAGTGGAGCCTGGGGTCCTCCTGGTCTGCTGCCATCTTGAAAATCAAGTTGTTCTTTTAAGGGCATAAAAGTGAATCTTATTGGGGCACCTGGGTGGCTCAGTGGGTTAAGCCTCTGCCTTCAGCTCAAGTCATGATCTCAGGGTCCTGGGGTCGAGCCCCGCATCAGGCTTTCTGCTTGGCAGGGAGCCTGCCTCCTCCCTCTCTCTCTGCCTGCCTCTCTGCCTACTTGTGATCTCTGTCTGTCAAATAAATAAATAAATAAATAAATAAATAAATAAATAATTTTTTTAAAAGTGAATTTTATTTATAACATAAAGCAAAATACTTTAAAATCATCATTCGCTGTCCCGTCTCTTGTTTCCCTACACATACTGCAGCAATGTGAAACAAAGATCTCTTCTTTCTGCTCATCCCTCAAGTCAGGTTTCATATTCGGGCCTCACATATCTTTTGTCATTCCCCATTCCCCTTCTCTGCACCATCTGTTTATTCTGAAAGTCAGTCTAAGCTCTTTGGCTATTTCTTTTCTCTTCTTTTCACTTCACCCATTATATGGATTCCCTACTATAGCAGTTCTTAAACTTTTACATGCATGAGAATCATCTGGAAGTCTTGTTAAAACACAGCCTCTCCTCCAGAAGTTTATATAGGAGGTTTGAGTTCGGGCTCAAGTATCTACATTTCTGACAAATGCCCAGGTGGGACCGACACTGCTCATCCAGGGACCACGATTTGAGAACCACTGCTCTACCACACAGGAGCATCTGGAGCTGTTCCAGCAAACAAGAATCTGTCCCTGGGTAGAAGCCTTTGTTATACATTAATTGTAAATAATGTTACCTGATTCTTTAGAATGTAATGAATCAGCTTCCATCTCCATATTTAACATTCTTTAAGTAAGGATGTGCATTCCGTAGACTCTGCTGTAAGACGATAAGAATAAAGGAAATAATATCTATTGCTTGATTGCCTGTTCAGGAGACAGTAGAATGTGATCGGCTCTGAAGCCAGGCCTTCTAGGGTTCAGCCCTGGCTTGGCAGGATTTCAGGAAGACCCTAGGAAAGTTATTCTTTTGTGCCTCAGTTTCTTCCTTTTGAAATGAAGGTAACAAAATGAACCATCTCATAGAGTTATTGTGAGGCTCAAATGATTTAATATATGTAAAGTCCTTGATGAATGATCGGTGTGTTTTATGTACTCTCATGTCATATTATTATCAGGAATTTACTGATGTTTTTTATATGTTACATCACTGTAACTTAAAATCAGTCCTAAAAGGTAAGCACCCCTAATATTCTTATAGGGGAGACTAGGAAACAGAAGTTTGGAAAGGTTGAATAACTGATCAAGGTCCCCTAGGCAGTAAAAATCTCAGGTCTTTGTATGTCACCAGTGTTTACCCTTAGAAATCATTTTCTCCCATAAGAAAAATGGTATAAGGCAGCTGATTTCAAAGATATATTTGAATGTGATTGAATAATTACTTGCTTGGTCAAGACGGTTGGTGAATTTTACAGTCTAGTATTATTATGTCTGCTTAAAAGTGTATTAAAGACAAGTGGAGGCAAGAATGGGTAGACATAGGGGTGCCTGGGTGGCTCAGTGGGTTAAGCCTCTGCCTTCGGCTTGGGTCATGATCTCGGGGTCCTGGGATCGAGCCCCGCCTCGGGTTCTCTGCTCAGCAAAGAGCCTGCTTCCCTCTCTCTCTGCCTGTCTCTCTGCCTACTGGCCATCTCTCTGTCAAATAAATAAACAAAATCTTAAAAAAAAAAAGAATGGGTAGACATACCAAGAAATGTGTGACATTTGTGGAACACCTGTCACATAATAGGTGTTTAATAGATACTTGTTGAACTATTGGAATTAATGTGATTTGGAATTAAAATTACCTAATATCATAAAATCCAGAGTTAGTGAGATTACAGAGAAATGGGTATTTACATGCTACTATGAGATTTTTGAAAGTCAATTTAACAGGAGCCACCAAATTTTAAATATGTGTTTCCTTTGGCCCAGGCAGTCCAGTGACTATCGTAGGGAACACCCTTGTGCCCATGAAATATATAATGATGTGCCAATTTAGCCCTGTTTTTAATTGTGAAAATCACAATACTAAATGTTGATAGAGCAGGGAATTATTTAATAAATTAGGAGTCACCTGTTTTATTGAATACCATATAAGAGTTAAAAAGCATACATGTTGAATGAAATATCTCCATGTTGAAGTGAAAAAATGGTCACAGAAAAAAGTGTAGAATTACCCATTTTGTTTACAGAGCCCGAAACTGCATCTATAGGAGATAGGCAGGAAAATACTTAGGAGAAAGTCTGAAACGGAACATACCAAATAGTGGTCAGTGGTTACATCTGGCAAGTGAGGAGGGCCTGGGGGACCTTCTACTGCGTATACTTTGCTATCTATATTATTTGGAACATTTACTTGTGAGATCTAAAAAGAAAAAAAGTAGCTTGTTCAACAAATCTTCTTAGTCCCTGAATAAGAATAATAGATAATAAGATGATAAGGATAATAGATGCATGATTCTTGCTAAATACTTTATTACTTGTAGTGCTGTTGATTTCCAGAACAGGTTCTGTGAGTAGTACAAGAGTTGAACTGGCATCTGAGTAGAAAGCACCCGAAACTAAAATATTCATAGCATTAGACTGCCTGACCGAAAGAGTTTGCCTGTGGACTATTACCACCTGTCATGCTTGCTTTCTGACAGACGCAGTGACAATGACAGAAAAGAAAGAAAAACCAAAGACAAACACAAGTAAACAAAAGCACCAAAAGGAGAAAGCAAAGAAACAGTATTTTTTTTTCTTCAAATGAATGGTGATGTCAGTGTTCACTTGGAGACAGTATACAGTGTTGATACTAGAAGAGAAAGTTATTCTCCAGGCTTTTCTCAGTTTCAGTTTGAGAAATGTAGGGGCGTTGTATTTCTATATTGCTGGAACTAAGTATCACAAACTGGGTGGCTTAAAACAACAGAAATTTATTCTTTCACAGTTCTGGAGGCTACAAGTCTGTGCTTAAGCAAATGGCCATGCTGTGCTCTCTCTGGAGCCTTCAGAGGGGATTCCTGCCTCGCCTCTTACAGTTTCTGGTAGCTTGAGGGGTTCGTTGGTTCAGATGCATCACTCTAGTCTCTGACTCTCTTTCCCTGGCTGTTTTCGCTCTGTGTGTCTGTCTGGCTCAGGTGGTCAAACATCTCTCTTCTGCTCAGGTCGTGATTCAAGGTCCTGGGATTGAGACCAGTGTCGGGCTCCCTGCTCAGCAGGGAGTCTGCTTCTCCCTCTCCCTCTGTCCCTCCTCCCTCTTGTGTGCTTTCTCTCTCTCAGATAAATAAAATCTTAAAAAAAAAAAAAAAGGTTGTCAGTCATATTGGATTAGGGCCAATGACCTCATCTTAACTTGATTACATCTGCAAAGACCCTCTTTCCATATGAAATCACATTCACAGTTACTGGTAGTTAGGACTTCCACATGTCTTCTTGATGGATTCAATTTGTAATTCACAATTTATAATTCCTAACTGAACTCTGACCAATCATTATTAACAGTTATGAAAGTAGATGACTTTTGCATATGACTTTGATTCAGTGGGCTTTCAAGCACTTCATAATGGAGCATGCAGGAGCCCCTTGCCACGCAGCCAGATCGATCTCCAAGCAGAACCAGGGCGCCACTGTCTACGTGGGAGGCTTGGACGGGGAGGTTGGCCAGCCACGGCTGTGGGAGCTAATCCTCCAGGCAGGGCCAGTAGTCAGCTCCCGAATGCCAAAGGATGAAGTCACAGGTCAGCACCAGGCCATGGCTTTGTGGAATTCTTGGGCGACGAGGAAGCTGACTACGCCACGAAGATCATGAACCTGATCAAACTGTGTGGGAAGGTGGACCAGGCATCAGCTCGCAAGAACGTGGATGTGGGGCCAACATTGTCTTTGGTAACCTGGACTCAGAGATGGATGGGAAGCTGTTTATGGTATTTCCAGCGCCTTTGGGGTGATTTTACAAACTCCAGAGATTGTGCGGGACCCTAACACAGGCAACTCCAAAGATTATGCCTTTATTAATTTTGTTTTGTTTGATGCTTTGGAAGCAGCTGTTCACGTTTTGAATGGGCATTATCTCTGTAACCACCCTATCACTGTGTCCTATGCCTTTCAGAAGGACTCCAAAGGTCAGCACCAGGGTTCAGCAGCCGAACAACTTCTGGCAGCCCAGAACCTACTCTCCCAGGCTGATGCCCTCGTCCGCTCCTTGCAGATTCACCCTCTTCACCTTCAACCCCCAATTCTGTGGCATCATCACTGGGATCTGGGCTTCCTCCATCAGGTAGCCCTCTTCCTCGGTCCCTCCCACCCCCAGTGCTGCCTCCTGGAACCCTTCTACCTGGGATACCCCCAGCTAGGCCCCCATTACCTGTGTCTCCTGGGGCTGGAGGACATGGCCCACCATCATCAGGACTGCAGGGTCTGGACATCCTGGACATGGATACTCATCCTCACCAACTCTCACTGTATGGGATGCCCCATCCAGGGATGTCTCAGATGCAGCTGGCCTACCATGGCCCTTGTGGGTCAGGACATCCCCATTCCAGGCCATCAGGCTCTGGGGGGCAGCCATCACCCCAACCCCACCTGGAGTGCTTCATCTAGGACCTCCTCTAATGGGCATGCCTCCCTTCCCCCACCAGTGGCCTCTGTTTGGATCTTCCATGCGTCATCCAGGTCTATGCCTCTACATGGGATGCATGGACCTCCTCCACGGATGCCCCCCATGGATACACTGGGCTCCCACCAGATGGCTACCAGTGGGGGCCCTCTCCCTCCACCCAGACCAACCCCTCCGCCTCTAGTTCCCCTTGTGACCCACTTCCAGACCCTTTTCCTTAGTAATTTCTCATTCTTTTTCCTCCTGTTCTAGCTTCCCAGTATCTTTTCAATTCTTTGGACCAATCAGAATTTCTGTAGCTCCCTACAGCTAAGGCACCAATCCTTCTCAGGCTTTTTTTTTTTTTTTTTTTTTTAAGTTTAACTTTTTTCTTTCCACAGGTGTTTTTTGTTTTCCTAAGTTCGTCCTAAGTGGTTTTGGAAATGAACAGAGAAAATAAAACTAAATTCCTTGTTAAAAAACAAATAAAATACTTCATAGTCCTTCAGCTACAATAATTTCAACAATGGCCCAGAATAGCATAGGTGTCTTTTTTTTAAGAAAACATATTTCAAGTCAACAAATTCAGACATGAGCCATTGTTGGGTACCAGGTTTTCAAAAGAACTGAGAGGACAGAAATGGATAAAGTAAGACCACCCTAAAGACGGTGCTCCCTCACTACCAGCTGCCTATGCTGGGGGGAAAACACTGGCTTTCCCTTTGACCAACTCTCATCCTGCAGAGGTAAAGAAGTGCAGCCTCCAGACCTTACTTAGAAAGAGAAGGCATGGAGGGAGAGATGGGGACGGGGAGGGGTCTCTTTGTTGAACAAATATACTTAAGGACAAATTATAGACATTGGGGGTATGTAGAAGTTAAAGTTGAAGAACTGCTTTAGGCAGCATTTTTTGGTCCCACTGTGTATTTCATAGGTAAAATTGAAATACACGGTATTTAAACATACCAGTAAGATGTTTTAATATCAAATTAGATTTCCCTTGGGTCAATTGTTTAACTGAAGTGGAGTGACCACAGCAATTACTATAGCTATGGCCCAGAAGATTCACAAAATTCAGTTACAGAGAAAGTTGGATGAAGTGAGTGAGAAGAGAAAACCCAACAGCCCTGAAGGGAGTGATGATTTGGAAGAGGAGGTGAGGGTGAGGAAAATTTCTCTGTAAGACATAGCCACCCTGCTCAAAGATAGCTTATTTTTGGCTAACCAAAATTACATGGGTTCCGTGTAATGTCTCAGATTGTGACTGATACTTACATAGTTATGCTTGGCTCCTTCATTGGAGATAGACTTGAGAATTTGTGAGTAAATTTGATTTTTAAAAGTTGTACATCTTCTCTCTTGGGATTTGAGAGAATATTTCTTGTTTCTCTTCTCATCGGTGTGCTATAGTATCTGTCTTCTTCAGGTTATTTTGTAGCAAGTACTCTACACTAGTAGATCTAGCTTAAGTAAAAAGGAGAAATTTGTCATAAGGAAATATTTTCAAGATACCAAATACAGGAAGTTTCTTTGGGCCTTAGAAGGAAGAGGAAACTGAAACACGATGAGGACTCTTTGTTGGTGTGCTTTCTCTCTTTTTATCTGTCCTGTCTTAGATCTGTGTTAATCTCCCCCCCTCCCCCCAACAAATCTGCCTTCTGTGCAACTCCATGTACATGAAGATGGCCACACCACAATGGCAGATTTAACTTTAGAGCATAGGAAGCAAATAAGTGAAAAGAGAAGTCTGAGCAACTGTCTTTGAATCCCAGTTTGGGCTTCTCCGAAAGGGAGACCTTGATTGGCTCAGCTTGAGTCAGGTGACAACTCATGCTGCCATCAATGGATGTGGGGGCTGGGTCATGAACAATAATAGCCTCTGGCTATTCCAGGTGAAGAGGACCATTCTTAGAGAAAGAGGGCAGAATCCATAATCTAAATAAGAACTGAGGAATTAATGCTCTGTAAACAAAAAATTATGCCAGGGGAATTTCTATTTTTAAGAGTGAATCATGATATGACTCCTTTCATAAAGAAAAATATTTTTAATGAATTGCTAACTATACCCCTGTTTTAAGTAAAACAGTTTCAGTAGAGCATAATTACAATAGACATTTTGCATATTTCAACAATTAATTATCATCATTTGAAGAAGGTTATTAATTCCTTGTTTACAGAGGGGAAAACTTTTGGTTTTCATACACCAAAGTTAAATGTATCTGGTGATCTCAAGGGAAGGAGCGATCTGTTTGCTAGGAACACCTTTATCTTTGGGACTATAAGGAAGGATGAGAGATCAGGGATATGCTGAAGTACAGAGGAGGTTTTCGACTCCCTCCACCGCCATAGCTAAGCAAACTTTGAAATGAATGATTCTAAAATACCGGGGTGGTTCAAAGCTTGTCTGTTTATCTGATTCACACTCCGGCCTTTGCCTTTCTGTTTGTATTACTAGACCAGGAATAAATCAGCCTCTCTCCATAGCTACCTCCCTTGCCTTCAGAAAAGTACTCTCCCTATCTTGGAAAGAAACAAAGCAACTCCCCATCTATCCCCAACCATTTGCTTGACCTGTTTCCCTTTCCAAGGACTTTTCTGTGTCTTTTTTTGCTCTCACTTTTCTCTCTCTCTCTCTCTTTTTTAAAAGATCTTATTTATTGTCAGAGAGAGAGCAGCAGGCTGAACAGGCAGAGCAGGCAGAGCAGGCAGAGGAGAAGCAGGCTCCTGCCAAGCAAGGAGCCCTATATGGGACTCAATCCCAGGACCTTAGGATCGTGACCTGAGCCCTGAAGGCAGACGCCCAACTGACTGAGCCACCCAGGTGTCCCTTTTTTGCTCCTCTTAAGAATGATGTTTTTATTATTTCATCATTTAATGCATAGGTTTTTTGGTTATATTTGTTTTTTTACCCAAATGTAAATCTTTTTTTTTTTCCCCCTCATTAAACTTTTGTTTTAATGGGTCTCAAAATTCTGTGACAGACTTTTGGTCAAGTTGTTTCCATTAAAAAGTACTAATTTTAAAAACTAATAACTTAAAAACTGCCACACACACACACACAAAAACAAATGGTCTGCAAAACATTCCTTCTGAAGATATTATGATGCATTGTTATCATTAACCAGTCTTTTACTATTAAAATTAAATGGCCAGTTGACACAAAGAGTTCTGAGACTGTTCTTCCACCACTGATTAAGATGAGGTTGGCAAGTATTGGGGATAATATTCATTTAGCCTTCTGAGCTTTCTGGACAGACTTGGTGACCTTTCCAGCTCCAGCTGCCTTCTTTTCCACTGCTTTGATGACACCCACAGCAACCGTCTGTCTCATGTCATGGACAGCAAAACGGACTAGAGGAGGATAGTCAGAGAAGGTCTCATCACACACAGGCTTTCCAGAAACCATATCAACAATGGCGGCATCACCAGATTTCAAGAACTTGGGACCATCTTCCAGCTTTATTCCAGAATGACAATCTATCTTCTCCTTCAGCTCAGCAAACTTGCGAGCAATGTGAGCTGTGTGACAATCCAGCACAAGTACATCCCCAGCACTGATTTGGCATGGATGGTTCAGGATAATCACCTGAGCCATGAAGCCAGCTTCTTCCATTGGTGGATCATTTTTGCTGTCACCAGCCAGATTGCCACGACAAACATCTTTGGCAGATAGTTCTTGACATTGAAGCCCATGTTGTCCCCAGGAAGAGCCTCACTGAGAGCTTCATGGTGCATTTCAGTGGACTTTACTTCAGTTGTAACATTGACTGGAGCAAAGGTGACCACCATGCCAGGTTTAAGAACACCAGTCTCCGTTCGGCCCACAGGGACAGTACCAATACCACCAATTTTGAAGACGTCCTGGAGAGGCAGACACAAGGGCTTGTCAGTTGGATGAGTTGGTGGCAGAATGCAATCCAGAGTTTCAAGCAGCGTGCTTCCACTGGCGTTCCTGTCTTTACGGGTGACTTTCCATCCCTTGAACCAAGGCATGTTAGCACTTGGCTCCAGCATGTTGTCACCATTCAAATCACAATCTGGCATAAATGCTACTGTGTCAGGGTTGTAGCCAATTTTCTAAATGTAGATGCTGACTTCCTTTACAATTTCCTTGTATCTCTTCTGGCTGTAGGGTGACTCAATGGAGTCCATTTTGTTAACACCAACAATTAGCTGTTTTACATCCGGTGTGTAAGCCAGAAGGGCATGCTCATGGGTCTGCCTGTTCTTGGAGATACCTGCTTCAAATTCACCAGCACCAGCAGTGACAATCAGGACAGCACAGTTAGCCTGAGATGTGCCTGTTATCATGTTTTCAATAAAGTCTCTATGTCCTGGGGCATCAATGATGGTCACATAGTACTTGCTGGTCTCAAATTTGTACAGGCAGATAGCAATGGTGATACCACGTTCATGTTCAGCTTTCAGTTTATCCAAGACCCAGGCATACTTGAAGGAGCCCTTTCCCATCTCAGCAGCCTCCTTCTCAGATTTTTTGATAGTTGTTTCGTCGATCTCACCACATTTGTAGATCAGATGGCCAGTAGTAGTAGACTTGCCCGAATCTATGTGTCCAATGATGACGATGTTAATGCGAGTCTTTTCTTTCCCCTTTTGGTTTAGGTTGAGCAGTGTTTTTCACGACACCTGTATTCTGGCAACAAACCCATTGTGAAAAAGCCCAAATGTAAGTCTTTGCATTTATCTCTGTTAAAACTCGGTCCTTATCATTACAGCCCACACAGTTCTGTGGAATGTGATAGACTGTGACAAATGCTTCAGGATTACTAATAAAATCCAACATAGTTCTCATACCTCTCAGCCTTGCTGATATCTGTAAATTGACCTTACCACAACTGTAATACGCATTTAATAGCTGTGCTAAGGGTTTAAAAATACTTTTTCATCTAATCTTCCAGATGTCTCAAGGAAGATATTACTATCCCTATTATAATGATGAGGAAATGGAAGCTTAGAAAATCTAAAAGACATCCTTGGTGAAGGCTGGGTTTCAAACCTGGGTCTGCCAGACTCTCAAGCTTAAGTTCTTAAACCCTTGGCCACGTCTTTTCAACCTTGCCTTTGCATCAAAACCACCCAAGAACTTTACAGAGACACAATAGCCAAAACCCCATCTGACAACATTGTCACAGTCTCGCTGTGGAGGTGGTTTGGAGAGCAGTAGCGAGACCCACTGCTGCCATGTTCTGCTGCAGTGGAAGGACAGGATCTTAGTGGGTGCCACACACTGCCCCATAAAGGTGACAATTAGCTGCTAATTTTTACTTTTAGATCTGGCCATATAATCAGTTTTGAATCTAAATAAATCCTCCAACCCACATTTCTTCTTTCTCATAGTATGTGAAAGAATGTCATGAAAGACTTGGTAAAATTTGTTCTCTTGGGGGGGGCACCTGAGTGTCTCAGTTGGTTAAGCCTCCAGCTCTTGATTTCAACTCAGACCATGATCTTGGGGTTATGGGATCCAGCCCCATGTCGGGCTCTGCACCGGGCATGGAACCTTCTTAAGATTCTCTTCCACTCCCTCTGCCCCACTGCCCCACACTCTTTCTCTAAAAGAAAAAAAAAAAATTGCTATCTTGGAATTCTTTTTTATCCTTATCAAAAATAGGGGTATCTTTCTGAAATGTTTGCCCTGGGAGCAACTTTCTAGCTATGCCACTACCAGGGATCACATAAAGAGCTAAAAAATTCTCTACAGGGTGAAAAGAGCTCAACATTCGAGGGGAATATTGACTTAAAAATCATACTGTCTTAGTGAGAAGAGAGGCTTCCACTCTCTGAATGACCCTAAACAAGTCACTTTATCTCTCTGGGCAGGCAGATAAATTTCTCAATTCTATAAACCCAAGAATTTTTCTTTTCTTTTCAGTCCACCTGTCTTCCATATCCAAATCACTTTTATTAAAAAAAAAAAAAGTCCCTTTGTAGAGGCTGCTTTCTGGCAAACAGGATTGAGCAATGGAATGTAGAGAAGGTCCAAAATAGCCAGAGGCCCTAACTGACCTATAGGCTATTTACATGTAGGCACAATTACCAAGAGAAGGAGAATTCCATATGTTGCCATACCTCTTAATCTTCCCTCTTTGAAAAATGGCCCCCACCCACTACCTGGTGCAGACAGCCCCTCCATGGCTGTCCTGCGCACAGCTCCCTTTCTGTGTATTTGATAAACTTCTATTTCCTTTGTTCTGCCTTGGGTGAACTCTTTTGCCTCCTGTGCCCCCTGGATCCCACCTGATCTTCACCCTGCATTTCGGGGCTCCCATCCTATCAAGAGACACCCATTTAGACACCACACCTTCCCCTACAAGGAATTCTGAATATTCACTTTTTCCTTCCTGCAAACAGGCAGTGGCTGGTAACAGGCACCATGTCTGGTTGAATAAATAAGTATTATAAAATATAGAAATATTGCTCATTGCAGTGAATACCTCTGCACTGTTTCAGAGTTCATAAAGCAGGCATTTTTTTTTTTTTTTCTCACAAAAGCGAATGTTTCCATTTCCACAATTCAGGTAGATGATTTTAATCTTAGCTGTGACATGAAGGACAACTCTGTCATTTTATCTTTTTTGTGTGGGTCTGTGTTCTGGTTTCTACTCCAGTAACAGTTTTCATTTTCAGGAAAAGGGAACTTGCATGGTGGTTGCTGCTTGTGATCTTGGCCTTTATATTCTAAGCAGATTTTAGATTTGCCATCGACTCACAATTATTTTTTATTCCTTTTTAGATATTAAAAATAAGGACTCTCCAGCATATTTTGCTTGTAAAACAGTAGCCATAGGAACGCAATTCTCCCTCCCTCTTATGAGAAAACGTAAATCCCTCCCTCTTATGAGAAAACAAGCTGTAGTTCACTATTTACTTTGAAGGAGTCAGTATGAATTCAAGTCATTTCCTATCCTGCTATCATCTGCTCAAAGACCTTTTGCAATGGGTCTTATGTAAGAAGGGATGCAAGAGTTGCATTGGTGAGTTGATTTAAAGAAATCATTAAATTCAAGTTAGACCTGAATCTCAGCATCATTTGTGAATGGAGAAACAGGTATAAATGCATCAAATGTTTCAGAGAGAAAGAGGGCTAATAAGTGATAACCCATACATAGTTGGGTTCCAGGCTACTCCTTTGGACTCATCTCTTTCCACTGCCCTCTCCTTCACTGTCCTCCAACCACATTGACCTCTTTTCTGGTCCTTGAACTTGTCAAGCCCATTCCTTTTTCAGGGTCTTTGCCTTTGCTAGTCCCTCCGCCTGAAACTCTCTTCCCATGTAGTCACACGACTGGCTCATTTTCATCCTTCGCATCTCTGCTCAGATGTCACTTATTCTGGGAGGTCTCTCCGGGCCACCCTCACTAAAATAGCACACTGCTTCCTCACTTTCTTTCCTTTACTTTGTATTATTTTTCTTAGGTGCAATTATATCCTGGTATATGATACAAAGTATATTTGTCACTTTTATCCGAATATATGCTCCAGTAGAGCAAGTAGAATGCGGGTTGCAATTACATAGCAGCATCCTTGGAGCCCTTGCAGCCCAGCACCTGGTAGATGCTATGCGAATATTCGTTGAACGAATCAGTGGGGCTTTTGGGAGGCGGTGGGCTCTTTCTCCTCATTCGCTGGGTCTTGTCGCCAATCGGCAAGCAGCTGGGCGCCTCGTTCCACCCTCATCCTTTTCTTGGATTGGAGCCAGGCGCTCGGGATTGCACCTGCACTAAACAGTGCCTGTGAATGTTGCCCCAACCCTCGGCGCCACTTCCCCTCGGCCTAGAGGCCTGGACTGGGGAAGGACAGGTTTGCCGGACGCGCAACGTGGAAGCGAAAGCAGAAGGGGAACCAACACCAGGGCACGGGAGGATGGCGCTGTGGTGCCAGGCTGCGTGCAGGGTTCGCCTTCCCGACGGGGCTGACTCATTCCCGGCCGCCTCCACGGCGGGCGGCGGCCACACACACACGCCCGTCTGGGGAGGGCCAGGCCCAGCGCCGGCGCCGGGCTCCTGGGGACTGTGGGGCCCAGGTAGCCAGCTCTGGCTCCATTTCCCGCGCCCGTTCTCCCAGGGGACGGCCCGGGACACTCCGCGCGCTCCCGCCAACTTCCCGAGAAGCCCAGGTTGTGCGCGACCTGCCTCTGCCAGGCCCACGGCGCTCGCGCGCGCGCGCCGGGAGAAGGGCAGCGCGGCGGCTCGGCGCACGCGCGCGCGCGCGCACGCGCAGTCGGGGGAGGAGGTGCGCGGTTGGGTCCCGCCCCCGCCAGTCCGGCGGGTCCGTCTCAGTCAGCAGTGAACGGTCCGCCTGAGGGGAGGCTGACGCCGACGCAAATAGAGCTTCCGAGCCAGTGTCGCCTGAGGCACTGAGAAGACGGGGTGGCCCGGGAGAGGGCGGAGACGACGCCTGTGACGACAGGCTTCCTGGCTGCCCAAAGTGGGAGTGGTGTGAGCTGGAGGAAGGAGAGAGGAAGAGAAGCCGGAGGGGGTAGCGGCGGCCGCGGCCAACGGCTTCTCTGAGCTCTGACAGGCCGGGCCCGCGCCCGGCGCGCTCGGGAGTTGGTGCCGCCGCCTCGGCCGCTCGGCCCCCGCGCCCGGACTCGCGCCGCGCATCGGGGCGGAGAGCTGCTGCGGCCGCGCGGGGAGAGGCCCGGGGCTCGCCGCCCAGGGATGTGAGTGGGAGCCGACTCCGCGCGGGAGGGCCCGGGAGGGCCCAGCCTGGCGGACGCCTGGACCCCTGCCCACGCCGGGGGCTCCGCAGATCTCGGCCCGCCGCGGGCGCCGGGTCGGAGCAGCCCTGCGGGCCTGGGGGCGCTCCACGCCGCGGGATCGGTGCAGCTGGTGCGTGCGATCGCTGCTTGGCCTCTGGGTGGGGGCAGCGGGCGGGGGTACACCTCCCTCCTACCCTCTGACCGCCGCTCTGCCCTTCCTAGGGCAGTAAACTTCTCGGCAAAAAGCCTTCCTCTTGGGAGAGGAAGCCGGCAGCGGCGTGTTTCGCTGTTGGCTCTTTGCATCCCTCTGTGCCTCGTATCCGCCTTCCCTCTCCCCTTACTGCTCTTTAAAATGTTCTAGACGTCGGAATGGCCTAGGGGAGAGCATCTATTTCCCCTGGATTTCTGCGGTACTAACGGTTGCTTCTCTTTTTTTAGGTTTCAGAACCTGGCAAAGGATCAAGATGTGAACTGGTGCGCTTCTGAAGAAAAAGGCCCTTCCTCCCCTTCTCGCGAAGGTGGGTTTGCGATCCTGGCGGCTGGGCTGTGCGGCGGCGGGGAAGGCGAGTGTGGGGAGCCGGGAGTGCGTGCGTAGGACGGCCGGGAGCGTGTGTAGACAGGCCGGGCTCCTTGTGGTTTAGCCTTCGGAAAATGGCAGCGCTGAACTTAGAATGTTGGTCCGGGAGGGCGATTCGGGGGTGTTTACTGTTGCCCTCTCGGATCCTTAAAGAGATACCGCTGCTGCTTTCTCCTCCGATCATACAAGTAACAAGGCTTTGCAGAAGAAGCGTTGCCAGTTACTCTTTCTCCTCGAGCAGCCAGAGATTGTTAATCTTTCAAGGAGGAACGTTTTGAAGGAATAAGGGATACCAAGTGAGAGAACAGGTTAGCTGTTCTTGCTGGGGTTTCTGCTACCACGCTGAGTGCTTCCTGGGTGGTTTTATCTGCCCAAGTTTGCTGTGTCGGTTGAATTTACCCAGTTTGCTTTCCGGTGGTGGTTAGTCAGTCAGGAGAGACTCCTTTTCTTTGAATGAAAGGACAGAAGCGGCTGAGTATGTCATAGAGGGAAGGAGAAATTGTGGAGAAGGAAACTAGAAGTGGGAATAAGAGAGATGACAATTGCTTTTGGTTTCTTAATAGGTTGTACAAGTGAGTCGTTGCTAATGCAAATATTCTGTGCAACACCCAGCACATTTGAAGACCTGTCTTTCCCCACCCCACTCACCTTTTATCACGAGTGTGGAAATCACTAGCTTGCACGTGCAACATGTCTGTTAGGAGAAACATACCCGCAAACTGGATGTGTCCAACTCTTGCCTTAATAGTACATGTACTTACCTGTAGAGGAAAGTTACGGTATTTGCTGACTACATGAGAGTGTGAAGCTTTGTTTTTGCTCGAACTGAATGTCCTGTGTTTGGAGTTTATAGCATGTTAAAATTAAAATGAAAGGAAACAATGGTTTGTTTTGTATAGTGGGTTTTCCTAGTGACAGAGACAGGTGTCTCAGTTATGGGAAGGGATCATGATGTCTTTTCTCTACTTCACCTGGCTGTCGCTGAAAGGTGGGATGCTTTTGAGGCGGAATAGGGAAGCACATTGGCTCTGGAGTCAGATCTGGGTTTGAATCCTGGTGTTCCTGCCCCTTGATAGTCGTATTATTTAAAATGTCTTTGAGCCCCGCTTTTCTTAAAAGGTTGCTGTGAGGATCAGTAAGATTGTGCAGGGGAATGCTTGGCTACTGTTGAAGCCTTGGCTACTATCATGGGTCGGGCAGGCAAAGGAGATTTAGAGAAGGGCAGTATCACTCTGCACGAGGTGGTCTGCCAGGGACCAGTGATTCTTCCTCTTTAGTAGAAGGAGAAAAAGCACTTACAGTTCTTGAACTGGTCAACTAGGTCTTCTTAGAGCCTTTTTATTGGAAGGTTCCACTCTTATCTCTACTTGACACCCCTCCCTCCACCATTGTGTGGCCTCTACCAACTATTGTGCTGCCCTCTTGTGGTTAGCTGTGCTAAGAACTTTCTTCTGCTCCTCCCCTCTTATATTTTGTTTTCCCTCTTTTTAGGCCCCTTGCCTTTGCTCCCAGTTTCCCAAACTGTGTGCTGAGGTGCCCAAGAGAAGCAGTGAACTCAGGCTTGGAACTATTAGTTGAGGTAGTTCACAGTTTCAACGTTAAATTGACACATTCTTTTCTACAATGCCATGTCTTTGAAAGCTGTTTTTTTTAAGAAGTTGTTCTGATAAAAAGCAACTACTGTATGAGGATCAGTGTGATACAGGAAATGAGAGTGTGATGTTGTTCAGTTTGATTCCAAGAAGTTGTACAAGGCCGGACAAGAACTAAGTTGTAAGGATATTAAGTAGCTTAAATTCACCTACTCGGGTATTCACACCACTCACAGGAGTGCTGTGAAAATATTACTAAAACTAAGAATTCCCTGAATGGAGAAAGTTTGGGAACCCTTGCCTTAGCTTTTGGTTGACTTTTCTGATATGAACAAAATTTTTTTAAATGGAAAAACTGCATTTTTTTAAATGTTGGTCACTAACTGATTCCTGTCCCCACCAGAAGTATTGATATAATTATTGATAAAATTATTGATGCAAAGCCAGTACCAGCTGATCATGGCTTAGTATATTTCCTCTCCTATTTAATATCTTTATAACATCTGCCTAGTTCTTTCATTTTATTTTTTTTTAAAGATTTTATTTGTTTGGCACAGAGAGTGAGAGAGCGCGAGCGTGAGAGAGAGAGTGTGCACACGAGCGCACATGCATACAAGCAAGGGGAGTGGCAGGCAGGGCAGAAGTGGGCTCCCTGCTGATCAGGGAGCCAGATGCAGGACTCTATCCCAGAACCCCGGGATCATGACCTGAGCAGAAGGTAGATGCTTAAAACTGAGCCGCCCAATCACCCCTAGTTCTTTCATTTTAAAACAAATTCTGTTGCTGGGGCACCTGAGTGGTGCAGTTGTTAAGCACCTGCTTTGGGCTCAGGTCACGATCCCAGAGTCCTGGGATCTAGTCCGGCATTGGGCTCCCTGCTCAGCTGGAAGCCTGCTTCTCCCTCTCCCACTCCCCCTGCTTGTGTTTCCTCTCTCACTGTTGTTTCTCTGTCAAATAAATAAATAAAATCTTAAAACAAACAAACAAAACCAAATTCTATTGCTCATTTGTTATTCTGGTCACTTGCTGGTTATTCCAGGCCTACTTTTCTAGTATTTTGAATGTCTCCTTAAACTCACCATGCCCCAAATGAAAAACCATCATTTTTATACCCCTTTGGAATTTCCTTCTCTCCTGATCATATAGATTTAAATTAGGTATCATCTGGGATGCCTGGGTGGCTCAGTCAGCTAAGTGTCTCCCTTCAGCTCAGGTCATGATCCCAGGGTCCTGGGATCAAGTCCCACATCAGGCTCCCTGCTCAGAAGAGAGCCCACTTCTCCCTCTCCCTCTGCCTGCCACTCCCCCTGCTTGTATGCTCTCCTTCTGTCAAATAAATAGATAAAATCTTTAAAAAATAATAAATTAGGTATCATCTTTACCTCTTTCATTCACCTCTTGTGTTAACCCATTCAACATGTCCTGTCCATATTTCTTTTCTCCCTCATAGCTCTGCTTACCTACTTTACCACCAGGACTTATTTCCTCAGCCTAGAATATTGAAAGTCCTATCAGCCTCTCAGAACCCAGCATCTTTTTCTTCTGTTTATCCACAATAAAAATGTCACTAATATTCCTTATTGTGGCATTCTTTTGTCCCCAGATCTTCAGTGGCTTCACACACTCTACCTGTTAAATTTAACTTTCTCTTCTTGGCTCTCAGGAGACTTGGTCATTATTCCCTGCCCTATTTATTTGGTCTTTAAGGAACCTCGATGAGCATTCTCTGCTGTAGTCTTTTAAGCCACTTTCTACATTTTCTGATAATAGTTATGCTTATTTCAGCTTTTAACTTCCATTTATGTTTTCCATCCTTTTTTCACCTAGCCCAGTTCTGTTTTTGTACCACTCACTATTCCATAACAAAGTAGGGCCTCAATCTCATCTGAAAACTTGAGGATGACTGTAGTACTTTTTCCATAGGGTTGTAATTAGAATGAAGTGAATTAATAAATGAAAAGTCTTTAAGACCAGTGTCTGGCACATTAAGCACACCTTAAGTTTTAGCTTTTATTATTGTAATTATTAATTTATTAATTATTAATAATCATCATTATTATTACTACAATTACTATGGCTATACTCTCAGTTAAAATTCTTCCTCATTTCTGAAACTGTTTTTCACTACATACCGCTTTTTCCTTCCTATATTTCTGCTGTTCTTTTAAGTCACAGAGGATCTTCACATAGTTTATTTATATATCCTGATTTGGTAGTTTGATAATTATTTCCCTAGTGTTAACCTTATCTTTTCTTGTTGGTTGTATATTCTTTGAGGAACACATACATGGAGTGCTGAACACGAGGAGCTTTCAGTAAGTGCTGTGTATTAGAAAGGAGCTTTAGTCAGTCACCACACAAATATTTATTAATATCTACAATGTAGAAGGTATTTTGTTATGTCCAAAGAGATGCAGAAAGATATAAAATAGGTTCCTTTCATTGAGAACTTAAAATGTAATTTGGAAGATAAGGTAAATAATAAAAATTATGGATATTTGAGATGACTTAGAGTTGAAGTGAGCAGGGAAGGCTCCAGAGAGGAGGTAAAATCAAAACTTGGCATGATTTTATTTTGCATAAGAGGAAGGACCTTGTACAATTGGTAAAGAGAAGCAAAATATGCATGACATTTTCAGAGAACAGTACATAAAACAATTTGAAATGAAGGTTTGTATGGTAGGGTAGTAAGAAATCAGGTTGATAATAGAGATTGGAATTAGATTATGGATGCCTTTAAGTGCTAGGATGGGAAGAATGTACGTTGCTCCATAGGTAACAGAGAAACTTTAAAAGTTTGGATTGAGAAGGAGCATGCTAAAGGAGTATTTTAGGAAAAACTGTGGTACCAGTGCTATGTATGAATTGGAAAGAGAAGTGATAGAGCTGGGAAAATATTCTAGGCCTGGTGTTTGGATTTAGTGAAAACAGGACTCGAGAGATGTCGCATAAGACTTCATTATAGACTGGATAGGAAGGGAGCATGTGGTGGAGGGGTAAGGGGGAGGAAGAGTAATCAAAGATGACTTTGAAGTTTTGGCCCTCAATGACATAAGAAATTGAAGACTGTTGGAATGCCAAGACATCTGAGAACATCTGGGCTAGTCCATCGATTTTGTGCATTAGGAATCCGATGCCCAGAGAGATTTAAAAGTGTGTTCAAAGTTACTCAGCCAGTTAGTGACAAAGAAAGAACTAGAATTTTTTAAATGGCAGTACTGACAGAGATAAGAATGTAAGTATTAGTAGCTGTTTGGAGAGATCTAAACAGCTGGACTTAAATTTGGGTATCTTGAGTTTGAGATGACAGTGGGTTAGTCAAGTGAAAATAGATGGCTAGACAGTAGTTAAGTAGAACTCAGTAGAGAAATTTAAGGCTGAAATTGTGGTAGTCAGAAAGAAGAGCGGTGGACCTGAAATTGAGCCCTGGGTATTGCCCATAATTACAGCGTGAAAGAAGAAGAACTGACAAAAAAGATGAAGAAGGAGCAGTCGGCCTGAGAGGCGAGTGGGTGGGTAGGTTAAGAGGGTGGGAATGATTAACATTTTGATCATTGTTGATCACCGCCAAGAAATGAGAAGAGTTAGAACTGAAAAAAGGCCTTAAAAACGTTCCTAACATGAAATCAAGAAAACTAGAAGAAAGAAGAAAATTGCTTATAGTTTTCCCATGTAGAAATAGCCACTGTTAGTATTTTGTTCTCCTTAGTATAATAGATGATGACCTTTGGATTTGACAGTTGGGTGAGTAATGGTGACCTCTATCCAAAGCTCTCGTCACTGGGACTAAAGATGAGAATTTTAGGCATAATAAAGACAGGGATGTATTTTTGACAGTCTTTGTCATTCATCTGTGTCCTTTCATATCACACTATATAAGTAACTGCTATTCCTTGTGGGAATTGGCCTTACACATATATTATTTGAATGAGTAGACAGTCAGTGGTCTTATTAGACCTTCAGTGGTCTCGCAGGTTAGAAAGGTGATCTCTGGGTGTGTCTGTACTGGTAAAACCTGAATAAAATGATAAGGTATTAATTTCTAAAAGGAAAGAGAAATCCTTGGTAAATAACTTATAGAAGTGAAGGTAGCATGGTTAAAACTGTTCAGATTAGGAGAGCTGGAAAGGGTAAAAGGAAGCATAATCTGTCTTTAAAACTTGTACAGTACAGTTATCAGAGGTGGACTAGGCTGAGAATCCATGGACTGTTTGTTTTGCCAGAATGTTTATTTTGATCTCCCAAGGACATACTTTAACCTGCTCTTTTGCTGTCAGTCCTTGGGATTAGGGTATTCATTATTGCTTACTAAAGTGACTTTAATAAATTCTGATTATGAAATAAAATGACACTAGGTAATATTTTGTAATTTGGACATCAGTGTGATGTGAAGAAGTGCACTGTTTTGGAAATCAAGGGGGATCAGGGACTAACTGCTGTCAAAATGAGTTTGAGCAACTCATGTGATCATTGAACCTTCCCCTCCTCATTTGGAAAAGGAGAGAATGGAATAAATCTTTTTTAAAAAAAAACTTGTATATACTTTAGAAATGTGGAGTCACATAGTAATATGTGAGTAAACTTAAGTAATGGCTTACTATGGTTTATAGCAAAAAAACCAGCCTCTTGTTCCTTCTCCATCTCTGATTCCTGCTTTCCAGTAAACCGCTTTCAGATTTCCTAAGTATCTTCTGGTGCTTACCTCCATCTTTCTAAATCATAATCCACCATCGGTAACACCCCTCCTCATCCTGTGTCTGTGCCTATACTCTGCCCTTTTCACATTTATTTATTAAAGATTTTGTTTACTTGAGAGAGAGAGCGCGCGTACACAGAAGGTGAAGAGTGGAAGGAGAGGGAGAAGCAGACTCCCTGTTGAGCAGGGACCCTGACTGGGGCTCCATCCCAGGACCCTGAGATCATGACCTGAGCCAAAGGCAGTTGCTTAATAACCGACTGAGCCATCCAGGCGCCTTTGCCCTTTTCCTCTTTAAAATGAATAAATTGGTCAGTGTTGTATCTAAGGCTTCTCCACTACTTGTGTAGAGAAACCCATCTCCTTTTGTCTTCAAGTACTTTGCTATTTTATTTCTCCCTCATTTTCTTGCATTTTCAATTTTCCCTCTTCTGGCTCACTTCCATCAGTGTGTATTCTGGTTGCTATTGCTATTTCCTACTACAAAACTTAGTGATTTAAAACAACTATTTTATTTTATTTTATTTTTAAACAAAGGAATCTTTTTTTTTTTAAATTTTATTTATTTATTTGACAGACAGAGATCACAAGTAGGCAGAGAGGCAGGCAGAGAGAGCGAGAGGGGGAAGCAGGCTCCCCGCTGAGCAGAGAGCCTGATGCGGGGCTCGATTCCAGGACCCTGAGATCATGACCTGGGCTGAAGGCAGAGGCTTAATCCACTGAGCCACCCAGGTACCCCTAAAACAACTATTTTATTAGGCTCACAGATATTATGGTTCAGTAATTCAGATAGGGTACACCAAGAATGCCTTGTTTTTATTCCACAAAGTCTAGAACCTCAGTTGGGAAGACTTGTTGGCTGGGGGTACTGTGAAGGTGGGGGACTAGAATGAGTCCTCTGGAGGTGTCTTCACTTACATGATTGGTAGTTGATGCGGGCTGTTGACTGAAGCATTCATGGGAGCCTCACTGTAGCTGTCTTTTTTTTTTTTAAATTTTTATTTATTTATTTATTATTATTTTTTTAAATCGTTTTTTTTTTAAATTTATTTTCAGCATAACAGTATTCATTGTTTTTGTACCACACCCAGTGCTCCATGCAATCCGTGCCCTCTCTAATACCCACCACCTGGTTCCCCCAACCTCCCACCCCCCCACCTCTTCAAACCCTTCGGATTGTTTTTCAGAGTCCACAGTCTCTCATGGTTCACCTCCCCTTCCAATTTCCCCCAACTCCCTTCTCCTAACTCCCCATGTCCTCCATGCTATTTGTTATGCTCCACAAATAAGTGAAACCATATGATACTTGACTCTCTCTGCTTGACTTATTTCACTCAGCATAATCTCTTCCAGTCCCGTCCATGTTGCTACAAAAGTTGGGTATTCATCCTTTCTGATGGAGGCATAATACTCCATAGTGTATATGGACCACATCTTCCTTATCCATTCGTCCGTTGAAGGGCATCCTGGTTCTTTCCACAGTTTGGCAACCGTGGCCATTGCTGCTATAAATATTGGGGTACAGATGGCCCTTCTTTTCACTACATCTGTATCTTTGGGGTAAATACCCAGTAGTGCAATTGCAGGGTCATAGGGAAGTTCTCTTTTTAATTTCTTGAGGAATCTCCACACTGTTCTCCAAAGAGGCTGCACCAACTTGCATTCCCACCAACAGTGAAAGAGGGTTCCCCTTTCTCCACATCCCCTCCAACACATGTTGTTTCCTGTCTTGCTAATTTTGGCCATTCTAACTGGTGTAAGGTGATATCTCAATGTGGTTTTAATTTGAATCTCCCTGATGGCTAGTGATGATGAACATTTTTTCATGTGTCTGATAGCCATTTGTATGTCTTCATTGGAGAAGTGTCTGTTCATATCTTCTGCCCATTTTTTGATATGATTATCTGTTTTGTGTGTGTTGAGTTTAAGGAGTTTTTTTTTTTTTTTTAAAGATTTTATTTATCTGACAGAGAGAGATCACAAGCAGGCAGAGAGGCAGGCAGAGAGAGGAGGAAGCAGGCTCCCTGCTGAGCAGAGAGCCCGATGCGGGGCTTGATCCCAGGATCCTGAGATCATGACCTGAGCCGAAGGCAGCGGCTTAACCCACTGAGCCACCCAGGCACCCCTGAGGAGTTCTTTATAGATCCTGGATATCAATCTTTTGTCTGTACTGTCATTTGCAAATATCTTCTCCAATTCCGTGGGTTGCCTCTTTGTTTTCTTGACTGTTTCCTTTGCTGTGCAGAAGCTTTTGATTTGGATGAAGTCCCAAAAGTTTATTTTGGCTTTTGTTTCCTTTGCCTTTGGAGACATATCTTGAAAGAAGTTGCTGTGGCTGATATCGAAGAGATTACCGCCTATGTTCTCTAGGATTCTGATGGATTCCTGTCTCACGTTGAGGTCTTTTATCCATTTTGAGTTTATCTTTGTGTACGGTGTAGGAGAATGGTCGAGTTTCATTCTTCTACATATAGCTGCCCAGTTTTCCCAGCACCATTTATTGAAGAGACTGTCTTTTTTCCACTGTGTATTTTTTCCTGTTTTGTCGAAGATTAACTGACCATAGAGTTGAGGGTCCATATCTGGGCTCTCTACTCTGTTCCACTGGTTTATGTGTCTGTTTTTATGCCAGTACCATGCTGTCTTGGTGATCACAGCTTTGTAGTAAAGCTTGAAATCAGGTAATGTGATGCCCCCAGTTTTATTTTTGTTTTTCAACATTTCCTTAGCGATTCGGGGTCTTTTCTGGTTCCATACAAATTTTTGGATTATTTGCTCCAGCTCTTTGAAGAATACTGGTGGAATTTTGATTGGAATGGCATTAAAAGTATAGATTGCTCTAGGCAGTATAGACATTGTAACAATGTTTATTCTTCCGATCCAAGAGCATGGAATGGTCTTCCACCTTTTTGTGTCTTCTTCAATTTCTTTCATGAGTGTTCTGTAGTTCCTCGAGTACAGATCCTTTGCCTCTTTGGTTAGGTTTATTCCCAGGTATCTTATGGTTCTTGGTGCTATAGTAAATGGAATTGATTCTCTAATTTCCCTTTCTGTATTTTCATTGTTAGTGTATAAGAAAGCCACTGATTTCTGTACATTGACTTTGTATCCTGCCACGTTACTGAATTGCTCTATGAGTTCTAGTAGTTTGGGGGTGGAGTCTTTTGGGTTTTCCATATAAAGAATCATGTCATCTGCGAAGAGAGAGAGTTTGACTTCATTGCCAATTTGGATACCTTTTATTTCTCTTTGTTTTCTGATTGTTGTTGCTAGGACTTCTAATACTATGTTGAACAAGAGTGGTGAGAGTGGGCATCCTTGTCGTGTTCCTGATCTCAACGGGAAGGCTGCAAGCTTTTTCCCATTGAGGATGATATTTGCTGTGGGTTTTTCATAGATAGATTTGATGAAGTTCAGGAATGTTCCCTCTGTCCCTATACTTTGAAGTGTTTTAATCAGGAACAGATGCTGGATTTTGTCAAATGCTTTTTCTGCATCAATTGAGAGGACCATGTGGTTCTTCTCTCTTTTCTTATTAATTTGTTCTGTCACACTGATTGATTTGTGAATGTTGAACCATCCTTGTAGCTCAGGAATGAATCCCACCTGGTCATGGTGGATAATCTTTTTTTTTTTTTTTTAAAGATTTTATTTATTTATTTGTCAGAGAGAGAGAGGGAGAGAGAGTGAGCACAGGCAGACAGAATGGCAGGCAGAGGCAGAGGGAGAAGCAGGTTCCCTGACGAGCAAGGAGCCCGATGCGGGACTCGATCCCAGGACACTGGGATCATGACCTGAGCCGAAGGCAGCTGCTTAACCAACTGAGCCACCCAGGCGTCCCGGTGGATAATCTTTTTAATGTGCTGTTGGATCCTGTTTGCTAGGATCTTGTTGAGAATCTTAGCATCCATATTCGTCAGTGATATTGGTCTGAAATTCTCCTTTTTGGTAGGGTCTTTGCCTGGTTTGGGGATCAGGGTAATGCTGGCTTTATAGAAAGAGTCTGGAAGTTTTCCTTCTGCTTCAATTTTTTGAAACAGCTTCAGGAGAATAAGTGTTATATCTTCTTTGAAAGTTTGGTAGAATTCCCCAGGGAATCCGTCAGGTCCTGGGCTCTTGTTTTTTGGGAGGTTTTTGATCACTGCTTCAATCTCGTTATTAGATATCAGTCTATTTAGGTTGTCGATTTCTTCCTGGTTCAATTTTGGGAGTTTATAGTTTTCCAGGAATGCATCCATTTCATCTAGGTTGCTTAGCTTATTGGCATATAACTGTTGATAATAACTTCTGATGATTGTTTCTACTTCCTTGGTGTTAGTTGTGATCTCTCCCTTTTCATTCATAATTTTATTAATTTGGGCTTTCTCTCTTTTCTTTTGGTTTAGTGTGGCCAATGGTTTATCGATCTTATTGATTCTTTCAAAAAACCAGCTTCTAGTTTCATTGATACGTTCTACTGTATCTCTGGTTTCTACCTCATTGATCTCAGCTCTAATCTTTTTTTTTTTTTTTTTTAAAGATTTTATTTATTCACTTGACAGATCACAAGTAGGCAGAGAGGCAGGCAGAGAGAAAGGAAGGGAAGCAGGCTCCCCGCTGAGCAGAGAGCCCGATGTGGGGCTCGATCCCAGGACCCTGGGATCATGACCTGAGCCGAAGGCAGCGGCTTTAACCCACTGAGCCACCCAGGCGCCCCTCAGCTCTAATCTTGATTATTTCCCTTCTTATGTGTGGAGCTGGTTTGATTTGTTGTTGATTCTCCAGTTCCTTAAGGTGTAGAGACAGCTGCTGTGTTCTGGATTTTTCTATTTTTTTGAGGGAGGCTTGGATGGCTATGTATTTCCCCCTTAGGACCGCCTTTGCTGTATTCCATAGGTTTTGGACCGAAGTGTCTTCATTCTCATTGGTTTCCATGAATTGTTTCAGTTCTTCTTTGATCTTCTGGTTGATCCAAGCATTCTTAAGCAAGGTGGTCTTTAGCTTCCAGGTGTTTGAGTTCCTTCTAAACTTTTCCTTGTGATTGAGCTCCAGTTTCAAAGCATTGTGATCTGAGAATATGCAGGGAATAATCTCAGTCTTTTGGTATCGGTTGAGTCCTGATTTGTGACCCAGTATGTGGTCTGTTCTTGAGAAGGTTCCATGTGCACTTGAGAAGAATGAGTATTCTGTTGTTTTAGGGTGGAATGTTCTGTATATATCCATGAGGTCCATCTGGTCCAATGTGTCATTCAATGCTCTTGTTTCTTTATTGATTTTCTGCTTCGATGATCTATTTCTGAGAGAGGCGTGTTAAGATCTCTTACTATTAATGTATTCATATCAATATGACTCTTTATCTTGATTAACAGTTTTCTTATGTAATTGGCTGCTCCCATATTGGGGGCATAGATATTTACAATTGTTAGATCATCTTGGTGGATAGTCCCTTTAAGAATTATGTAGTATCCTGGGGTGCCTGGGTGGCTCAGTAGGTTAAAGCCTCTGCCTTCGGCTCAGGTCATGATCCCAGGGTCCTGGGATCGAGCCCCATGTCGGGCTCTCTGCTCAGCAGGGAGCCTGCTTCCTCCTCTCTCTCTCTCTCTCTGCCTGCCTCTCTGCCTACTTGTGATCTCTGTCAATTAAATAAATAAAAAAATCTTAAAAAAAAAAGAATTATGTAGTATCCTTCAGTATCTCTGACTACAGTCTTTAGTTTAAAATCTAATTTATCTGATATGAGAATCAGTAGCTGTCTTTCCTACATGGTGAGATGGGATTTAAAATCGCGTGTTTCAGTGAACAGTGGGTGAGGTGGGGATTAGACGTCACCTGTTAACTAGTCCCATGTGAAAGAAAATATGTGGGATGGGAGATGTTGTTAGGGCCATCTCTGGACAATACTGTTGCCATAGTTCGCCTTTTTTGCCTCACTTCATATGTCTCTCACATGCCTCTCAATGCAAAATACACTAACTCCCTCCTCAGAGGCCTCTCATTTACATCACATCGTGACATCAGCTCAGAATCTAGTATCTCATCATCTAAATTCAGATGCTGTTGAGGTTCCTTGGGTCTGTTTCTTGAGAGTGATTACTCTTTAGCTGAAGACCTGTGAAGAGACAAGGACTGTGCCCCCACAGGCTTAACATACTACACTGGAAAGGCACATGTTAATTGCCTTAGAATTCCTGTTCAAAAAGAGGGACAAGGGAGCATATGGTAGTCTACAACAAATATGAAACCCAGCAGGCATATGTTGGCAGTTTCTTGAGTAGGGCTGAGTGTTACTGACCGTAATTGTTCCCAGTGGGCCATGACTGCTTCTTTTGGTCATTGAGTTCGCTTTCTGAATCATTCTTTTTTCCCCAAAAGACCTAAACCATCTTTGCAACTGAGTAACCATTGGAACTTGTTTCCTGCTTATAGTCACTCAGGGTCCCAAAGCCTCATTTTAGGTAGTTACTGTCCCCTTCATTCTAAGCCGATGTAGCTCTTTTAAAAAAAAGTTTGTGGACTTCCTGTGCATCAGGTCATAATCTCCTCCATCAGACAAAAGCCATACTTAGAAATCTCTTAGAGGAGTCTTTTCTTACCTTGGGCTCCCTGTGAGGCTACTGTGGAGCAGTACCCTTAAGATCTGTAGGTAATTTTTTTGTTTCAAAGGATCAGTGAGGTATGAACTTGGATCTTTCTGAGGTTTTAACAGTGAATCTTACAGTCCCACTCTAGATTTAATCTTTGCCCTGAAGCTCTCTTACTTTAAGAACATTTTGCTGGCTGAGAAGGGTATTCTCAGCCCTTTACATTTGCTTGAAATTGCATTCAAAAAGTGAATGGCTCATTCTTTTTTTTTTTTTTTTTTTTTTTGGTTAAGATTTTATTTATTGACATAGAGAGATCACAAGTAGCCAGAGAGGCAGGCAGAGAGAAAGAGAGGAGGATGCAGGCTCCCCGTTGAGCAGAGAGCCCGATATGGGTCTTGATCTCAGGACCCGGGGATCAGGACCTGAGTTGAAGGCAGAGGCTTAACCCACTGAGCCACCCAGGCACCCCAAATGGCTCATTCTTTAGTTCATCTCTCTACTTTCTCAGGAAGGCAACTAGAAGAAGCCCCCCCCTTGCTTCTTCAGCATTCTACCTAAGTCTCCTTGACTCATTAGGTAGATACTACATTTCCTATGTTACTTTAGGTGATAGTTTTGCCAGACATTTTGCTATTATATAACAAGGGTCTCCTTTTATTCAGCTTTCCAGTAGTATTTTCCTTAATTGCCTTGAAACTCTCACCAACAGCCTTGTTGGGGCCTTTTGCTTTCATTAAGTCTCTTTAATTATGTAAACTCAAAACCTCAGATGTGTCCTTACCTATTCCTTGGCTGTACCAGAACTATCCCCTAAACTGGTGGTAATTACCTGGAGAGCCAACTGAAATACAAGTTGCTGGCCACCACCCCCAGAGTTTCTGTTTCAGGAGGTCTAGAATGGGACCCAATAATTTGCATTTCTAAGTGTCCAGATGATGCTGATAATGTTGGTTTGGGGACCACAGTGAGAATCACTGATTTGAAATGGGTTGGCACAGGAACAGCCCTTTTGTGTCTGTGATGTTGCTGTTTACAGCTTTTCTTGATAGGCCTAGTAATCTTGGTAACAGGGTTGCTGTGTGCTGAAAAGTTGGACAGTAGCTCTTAGCCTTGCCTGTCTTATGTAGTTATGCTGTGCTCTTTTTTGCTGGTATACCATGTTTGATTTGTCCCTGGTATCTTTGGAGTTTTTCTGAGAAGTGGAGCAGTAGTGCAGCATCAACTTACTAAAATATATTTTAAGCCTTTAAAAAACCAAACAAATAGGGATTGGCAAAGTTTTTCTATTACGGACCAGATAGTAAATATTTTAGGTTTTGTGGGCAAGATTATCTTTGCAGCAACTACTCAGCTCTACCTTTTTGGTGCACAAGCAACCATAGACAGTACATAAATGAATGGGCTTGTAAAGATTTATTTACAAAAACAGTCAACTGGCAAATTTGACCTGGGAGCTAAAGTTTGCCAGTTCCCATTTTATACCACTGCTTGACTCCACAGTCTCTTTGAGAGACTTTTAAAAAAAGAATTTAAAGAATGCCCCATGATCCATTCTCTTTAAAACTCTTTGAAAGAGTTGTCTGTATTTTCTCTTTATTCACTCAAAAAATTTTTTGAACAGGTCACACATTTAAATAGAATTCAAATGTATTTTAGAAAAGTGTTTTAGAATTCAAAAAGTATTAAATATCTTTGTACATATGTTGATATGCATGTATACAGCCATAACTGTAGATTAAATAGAAGAGAAATTGCTGATTCAGAAATGGTATTATGTTGCTAATTTCAATAAATATTGTCAAACTGATCTTCATAGAAATGCCGGTTTGTACTTTTCCACACCTGTTTTTGATGGTTTGATCTTTGTCAATTTAAGATATAACAAATGGAATCTTACAATTTTAGTTTGCTTTAAATTTTCCTTTTCTGAGAATTGTTCACTCATATCCTGGGCCATTTTCTTTTCTTCTTCTTCTTCTTTTTTAAAGATCTATTTATTCCAGAAGGGGAGAGAGAGCGCCTACCAAGCATGTGTGAGTGGGGGCAGGGGCAGAGGGAGAGAATCTAAGCAGACTTTCAGATGAGCATGAATCATACCTCAGGGTTCTGTCCCAGGACTCTGAGATGATAATCGGAGCTGAAACCAAGAGTCAGAGGCTTAACTGACAGAGCCACCCGGACGCCCACCAGCCCATTTTCTGTTGGGATTGTTGATCTCTTACTTTGATTTAATGGAACTCTTTCTAGATCAAGGATAATAGCTCTGTGTTTGTGAAATAAATTGTAAAATATTTTCCCCAGGTTGTCTTATCTTTTTTATTCTGTGATTTTTTTTTTTTTTTTTTTTTTTTTTTTTTTTTGGTCACACATACATTTTGGGTTTTAATGCTATTCTTTTTGTTAGTCATCCCATTTACTTATTTATTTTTAAATTATACTTAGATCCCCCTTCTCTGCTCTTTATATTTTGAAACTCTCCCATGCTTTCTTGATCCACCTGGAATTTATATTGGTGCAAGGTATAAGATGGGATCCAACTTTCTCCCCTCAGATGGTTGTTTCAACACTATCTGTTGAATAATCCATCTTGTCTTTGCTGTGGGATATGCTAATATTTTAAATTGCATATATAGTTGGGCCTATTTCCAGCCTTTGTTTTGTTCCAGTAGTGGCTCCTGTGAAACTACTGTGATCTCTAGGTTAGGGAGTGTTTTTATTAATTTCTTTATTTTTAGGTCCTACACAATGTTTAGCATATGAAAGGAATTCACGTTTGAAAAGAAAATGAGTAACAGTTCAGGGATATAAGCAGATCTTTGTGCCTATTCAATTTAATAATTAAATTTCTTTCTTTTATTTTACACTTGGATTTAACCTTGGTTTTCTGTTTTTATTTTACTTTTTTTGAATTTATTGTGAGGTGGGTTTTTTTGTATTTAATGAATAGGTATTAACTTGTGAGTTGCTTTTATTAATCAATTTTTGGCCTTATATTGTTAAAAACTAACAATATGGTTTATCTCTTGCGTATAAAGAGAAGTTTGTGGTTTCATAATAGCAATCTGCAGGGTAGTCCATTTGAGACTTGAACGCCCTCAAGTTCCAATATATTGGTTTCATAAGGGTTTGACATGGCAAGATTCATTAGGAGAGGATTTTAGGGCTAGGGAATGACCCAGAGAAGAAAACAGTGAATTATAGTCAGTCTAATTTATGATGGGAAATTGAGAAAGTGGAAATTCATTCAAATTAGAAAATGCTTCAGTTGGGGCGCCTGGGTGGCTCAGTGGGTTAAGCCGCTGCCTTCGGCTCAGGTCATGATCCCAGGGACCTGGGATCGAGCCCCGCATCGGGCTCTCTGCTCGGCAGGGAGCCTGCTTCCTCCTCTCTCTCTGCCTGCCTCTCTGCCTGCTTGTGATCTCTCTGTCAAATAAATAAAAATAAAAATCTTTAAAAAAAAAAAAAAAAAAAAAAGAAAATGCTTCAGTGTCTAGAGAATTTTTGTGTTTATTCCTCATTCTTTACTTGTTTATCCATAAGTGCTTAATTTTATTTTTTATTTGATGCATTTATAATCTTTAAAATATCTGAAATAATATTCTTCTGACATGTTATATTTTTGAAATTATTATGAATTTAAATTCATACTGATTTCAATAGCTTAGATTTGTTTTGAATGTCAGTAGCAAATGATAGTGTTAAATACCTCATTAGTAAATTTCCTGTACAACTTTATTTTCTATAGGCAAACTCATCACTTCTTAAAATTAAAAAAAAGTATTTAAAAAACTTCTTGTGATATAGGGTTGGAATATGATGGTTTTTCAGAGGAATCTTAAAGGTGACCCCTGCCAACTTTTAAAATGTATTTGAAGTACTTTCCTCCATCTTTATTAACATTTTTTGGGTGTTTTATATATATATATGATTCTAAGAAGTAGCTCAAAAGCTGCTCCTAAGACTAAAAATAGGGAAGGGGTTAAATTTGTAGAATAATTTCTATTTTCTCACCTTTCTGTTTGTGTATCATTCACATCTGGTTTCTCAGGAGGTGATTTAAATTGTTGCCTGTTATACATGTTACTTTTGTGACTGGTACCAGGTAAAATGGTGGTTTTAGTATCCTTAAGTGAGTATCTGTTCTCCTTCTGTTCTTTTCCAGTCTCAAAACTGATTATGTATTCATCTTAGATCTCTTGCTTCTTATGTGAAAGAATTATAGTATTGTAAAAGATACATATTTGCATATTTGTATATACTGTTGTGAAGAGCAGTAGTAGTATACAAGCTTTGAACAGTATCTCTTTCAAATAGTAAGACTCAAGTGAGTAAAAGTGACCATTAAAAAATTATATTCATCAATCAAAGGGGTAAAAAGAATTGCAAGTGCTTCTTGTGATTGTGACAGAACTTGCTTAACAAGTTTTATCTTTCTGGATGTTTCTGTATAGCGACATGAATAGTGTCCTGTTTATTCTCATGTGAGGTGTAACTCAGCAATGTATTATAGAGATCTTTACATTTCAATGATTAGAGATTCATTCATTCAATTGTTCATTCATTCAGTCCTTTTTTCATGCAGTCAGGGGGTCACTCAGCTCACTTGGGTCAGCTCCTTAATCTCTTGATCTGTTATTTACCCATTCCATTGGTCACTCATTCATTCAGCGGCTCTGTCAGTCACTCACATCACTCAGTGGGTCAGCGTAGTCACTTACCCACCTACACACACACTCAACCAGTGTTAGCATTTAATCAATCATTAAATAAATCATTAACATAGTAATTTAGTAAACAGTGTCCATTTTGTGCTATGCACAGGTTATAATGCTGAGGATATAATGAAAGCCATGATGTAAGCTATCATTTTTAGTATCTTCATAGTATTTTTATTGACAAAGTATACAATATGTTATCGGATCCCTTTAATGTTATTTAAGATTTTTTTCGTTATTATAAAATGTTTCATAGAATTCATAGATATGCATCCCATTACTCTTAGCTTTTTTAAAAGGACAAATTCTTAGATAGTCTTGTTTCTTTCAAATCCTTGCCAGCACTGGGTATTGCCAGTCTTCTTAATCTTTGCCAGTCAAAAAGGGCAAAACGTATTTCATTTTTATTTAACTTTCTCTGATTATTAATGATACTGACCATGTTTTCATTTTATGGAATACTTGTATTTTTTTGTGAAATGCCTGTCCATGTTCTTTGTCTATTTTTTTACTGATTAATTTGATTATATTAAACCTGATTATATTAAAACCTCATAGCGTATGTTTTTTTCTCAGCTTTTAAAACTCTTTTGATTATGATATTTATAATTGTATGTAGTCTTCAGTCTTTGTTTCCTGTATTGATTTTTGCTTAGATGTTAGGTTTGAAAATGATGTACATATACAAAAGATTTTTTGGTATAGAAGTAATTAAAGTGAAGGGATTTAAAACGCACCAAAAAAACTGAAAATATCCAACTTCAAATGTGTAAGGGGGAAAGTAAGAAGAAGAGCTAACAGGAATGATTTTTAGAGTATTTACAAATACCTGAAATTGTTTTAAGTCATTTTGAAGGAGTAAGATCCAAATATAAAGAGAAGTATAATGGAAAAGTGAAATAAATGTATATACTCATTGCAGAGATTGTTTCCATTAACAGTTAAATGAACTTTGAAGTAATGTTTAGATTTTGTTATGTTTACTTTTAGTTGTTTTCTTTTTTTAATTTTTAAGCATATGTTCCTTAAGGTCAGTTTTTATAAATATTTCGTATGTGCTCAAAAATACGTATTTGGTGGAAGGTTGTGATACATTGTCATTTTTCTAGGCACACAAAAGAATTCTGTGCCTTTTATCAGTTTGTGGGGCTCTTAGAGATTGGAGATACCTATTCCTTTTTTGATAAATGAATTTTAAATATTTTCTCTGAGTTTGTATCTTTTGGTTTATTTATGGTTCCTTTTCTCTGGAGAGATTGAAAATTTAGTGTAATAGATCTTTTTATTGTACATTTATAAAACTTGAATGACTTCACTGTCATTAATGTGTATAAAAAGGCTGGTTACGTAAGATAGTAGGGAAAAAGGGAGATCCATGTCTTGCCTAAAGCACTGAAATTCAAGTGGTTATAAAAAATCACTGCATTTATTTATTTATTTATTTATTTAAAGATTTTATTTCTTTATTTGTCAGAGGGAGCGCACATGCACAAGCAGGGGAGCAGCAAGCAGAGGGAGAGGGAGAAGCAGGCTCCCCACTGAGAAGGAAGCCCCATGTGGGACTTGATTCCAGAACCCTGAGATCATGACCCGAGCCAAAGGCAGATGTGAAACCAACTGAGCCACCCTTGTGTCCTTAAAAAACACTTTATTAGCCAAAGTAAATATGGACTCATACAGTCAATTTGTTTGACTTTTGTTATATGAGTTTTGGGTTTCTCATTTTGTATAACAGAGTTTTTGGTTCCAGGTAAAAGTTTCCCAAAGATTCTTCCAGTATTTTATACTTTATTTTGGAAGTATTTTATTTTGTTAAATATTTATTCATAGGTTATTTATTTTTTTATATAAAGTATAAGTTTAGCATGTTTACTCTGGTTGTACTGTCAGTTTATTTATTTATTTATTTGACAGAGATCACAAGCAGGCAGAGAGGCAGGCAGAGAGAGGAGGAAGCAGGCTCCCCTCGGAGCAGAGAGCCCGATGCGGGGCTCGATCCCAGGACTCTGAGATCAAGACCCTAGCCGAAGGCAGAGGCTTTAACCCGCTGAGCCACCCAGGCGCCCCCCCCCCATCTTTTTTGTTGATCTATTCATATCTTTTGCTCCTTTTTCCATTGGTGTTTCTTTTACTTACTGATTTATATTTTGCAGTTACCTTCTTTTAGTTTGGCTTAAAATCACAAGGATTAGTACCATCTGGCACCTGTCAGCTTGACAAAAATGTCCTTTTTTGGTTAACTTTTCTGTATGGTTTTGTTATGTGTCTCTTCTAAGCACTGTATACATTGATTTCAAAAAGGAAATCTGCACCCGGTGCCAGGGTGGCTCAGTTGGTTAAACATCTGACTTTGGCTAAGGTCCCGATCTCAGAATCCTGGGCTCCAGCCCTACCTCGGGCTACTCCTTCAGTGGGGAGTCTGCTTGTCCCTCTGCCCCTCCTCCTGCTTGTACACACACACACACACACATTCCCTCTCTCTCTCTGTCTCTCTTTCTCTCTCAAAAAAATAAATAAAATCTCTAAAAAAATACAGTCTGATGTTCTTTGTCTTCTAGAAAGTGGGTTTCATGGGCTCATTATTTAACATTTATTATATTTGTTGACATTTGGACTTAAAAACGTTTTGCCAGCTTTTCCTTTTAATTTTTTCCTGCCATTTTATAGATTATAAATCTTTTCTTTCAATTGTTAACCTAAAAATTTTTGACATATATACTTAAATATTCACTTTTATTTAAAAAGCTCAAAAGTTATTTAGTATACTTCTTCTGATAAATAAGCAAAGAGGTGTCAAATGCCCCCTGTCATCTTAGTCTCATCTAAAGTTTCGGTTTTATGTGTTGCTTTTTAAGTTTTCCATTTTTAAAAACCTGTCAGTACCTACTACCACTTTTATTATACTGAGAGATCAGAATCTTTAAACAAAAAATTTTGTAGCAAATGTTATGAACAACGTTTGCTTTTAAATGTACGAGAGAGATGAATTGTAAAATACAAAATAAAATCCGGGATTTCATTTCCTGAAATTTTCTGATTGAGTAACCTGAAACCACTCATAAGAAATGATAGATGAAATATAGCAAAAATCCTTTAAAAAAGCTTTTTTCTTAGGGAGAATTTTGAACATACAAAAGTAAACATAATGGTACAGTGAACTCTTATACACCAATCACTCGACTGCAGTAGTCCTTATTGCCTGTAGCATCTTACTCTGTGCTACCTGCTTTCCCTGTTACTGTGTTATTTTGAAGCATATTGTAGACATCATATTATTTCTTCCATTAATATTTCAGTATACATCCCTAAGATATAGGAACAGTTTTTAAAATTAAAAACATTATAATTCCTTAATATCTTTAAATATTCAGCAAGCAATCAAATTTCTGAATGCCTGATATATCATAAATGGCTTTTAAAAATGGTTTTAGGTTTTTGTTTTTTTTTTAAATGGGGCCAAATGAGGTCCATACATTGTAACTTTACAGTCTGTGTTTCCTGCATCCCTTGTCTTTTTTCTTTTTTTCTTTCTTAAACATGTTGGTTATAATTTCCCATAGTCTAGATTTTTCTGATCACATTTTTAGGGTGTTCCTCTGTTTTCTGCATTTCCTATAAATTGGTATTTTACAGACTTCATTGTATTCAGAATTGTCATATACTGCCAGAAAATATTTCCTTACATATTCTTGTCTTACTGTTTCTACTTTTTCAGCTGATTGCCTTCCAGTCCTTCTTACAGGATGCTTCCGAATTCCCCTTTCCCTTATAAATTCAGTTTTCTATAGCATTAGTCTCTTGACCATTTCTTTTCTTGGGTAGATAGATAGGGTAGATATGATGTGATACCTTTAGGAAAGGCAACATCAGTGAAGGTAGAGAACCTTCACTGATGTTGCCTTTCCTAAAGGTATCACATCATATCTACCCTAGGGTGTAGAAGAGGTATTTACATTGCTGTCCATAGGGTAATATTTATCACCCTAATACAGAAACCAAAAATCTTGTCCTTTGAGATTAGTATGTTATAGATTACATCATCCTCAGTCCCTCCTGTTGCCCTCTGGTGTGCTTTCCTTGCCTACTCCTATGTTGTTAGTTGAGAATTTTTGGCATCTAACCTGGTTTTCCTCTAAACCCCTTTTTTTTTCTGCCATTATCATAGGTTATGTCATTGTTGAGGTGAAGAACTCACCTAAAGACACTTTAAAGTTTCTTAATATATCTGACTCTGCAGTGTCATCCAAACTTGACACCATTACTCCTTTCTTATAACCTCATTTAATGGAACCTTGTTATTATCTCAAGTTTGACAATCTCTGAAGTGAACTGTTAATTGTACCAATCTCTGGTCACGTTCTTCTGGTTTTTTTTGTTCGTTTGTTTGTTTGGTGTTTTATATTGTATTCCTGTGCCCTTGATCCTGTCCCTGTCCTCCTAGGGCTAACACCTTCCCCCTTTGTTTTTCCCTTGTTTCTTTTGTATTAGCTCTGGTAGCTTAAGAATGATCTCTTAGCTTTTTTTTTTTTTTTTTTTTTAATCCCCTTCTTTCACGATCAGCAGCTATCCTGTCTCTTTTCTGCTCTTCATCCTTAAGAATAGCCTTATGGCCTTGATTTCCTTTTCCTCATTACTCTTAAATTCCACTCCTCCTCCCCTCCCCCCAACCAGATATTTCATAGGCGTTGGTCTACAAATCAGATCGCACAGAAGAGTTTATAATGCAGAAACCGTTACAATGAGAAGTTTTATTCTTCCCACTTCAGTCCTTTTCTACAGTTCATTTTGACGGGTAACTTCTTGTAGTTCAATCTTGATTTCACCTAAGCACTGTTCCCCTCCCCCTTTCCTCAAATTATGCATTTCACGTAAGGTGAAGTAGTATATTGAGAACTTGATTTCTTGTTCCAGAAATCGTAGGCAGTATTGATTTCTCACTTTCTAGGATTAGTGTACTTCTTCCCAACTTCTCTTTAGCCACCCCCTTGCCTTCATCTCTCCGCCTCTAGCACTTGCATTTTTATATCAAGATGAACATTTACATTGTGCCTGGGAACCATAATTAACACTTGAGTGCTTTGGAGATGGTTCTAAATTTGCAAAGCAATGACAGTGCTTACATTATATTGAAGGTTGTTACAGAGCCAAGAGGCATGCTATAATTTCATCACCTTTCTTGTCAAGTTTTCTTCCACTGGAATTGCCTTTTTTCCCCTTTCTTTTAGTTTTCCTTTATCCTCTGTGAGTGTGTTGTTTTATGTTGTGTTTTGTATTTGTTTTTAACTCCTTCATGGCAAGTAGCCTAGTACCCACTTTTTTCTGAAGTCTTCCTTCCAATGTCCCCTTGCTGGGCTGAGTGCTTTAGTTCTGCTGCCCACCTGTCTCTCAGCGCGTGACTTAACTTCACTACTGTCCAGGGTTGGATTGATCTTCTGGACCTGATGTCATCTTTTTGATTTACTCCTTTGGTTTGGTTGGTATGTTGTATCTTAAGAAAGTGACTTCTGAAATGCTGCTTTTGAGGTAAACTTGAAATATTTAAATATTTGAAATCACTTTATTCTGTTGGGTAAGAATTCTAAGTTGAAAACCATGCATGAGGTTAGAAAATAAAAATAATGACACAAAATGAAAGGAAAACTATCTTTACCCTTCAGTACCTTTCCCTAGTTTTTTTGCTAACTTCTTAATTGCTAAATTCAGTGAAATTTTCCCCTGTTTCTATCTTATTTAACTTCTTCATAGTATTTGACAAATCTTCTCATGACACTCTTTTCTCTCCTTTTTTTTAAAGGAACTTTAGTTTTATTAAGATATATACAGAAAAGCACACTACTCAGAAGTATACATATAGCACAGTGAATTTTTACAAAGTGAAGACTTCCAGCTTTTCTCCTGCTTCTTGACTATTTCTTTTCAAGAATCTGCTACATTCTTCTTTATGTTCCCCCATTTCTGACAGTTCCAGATAGTTCTTAAATGTTTGGACTGCAACAACTTGGTTTCTAACCCTCTTCTCATCTTGTATACCTTATGTGTATCTTTATGGTTAATGACTTTAAAAATCTGTAGCAAAAACTACATAATGTTGTCCTTAGCTTTTAGGAATCTAGCAGCCTGTACGATATCCCAATCTGGATGTATCATAGGTAACTCAGTTTTGTTATGAGCCAAACTGAATTCATCATTCTTCCAAAGCTATTCTTCCATCCTGCTCTGTGAATTGTGACACTGGACACTGGACACCTAGCCTCTCAAACCCTAAACCAGGAAATGATTCTTAATTCCTCATATAGCAAACTGATTACTATGAATCTTCCTTGTAATTATTTTATAGGTGCTTTATAGTCCAAATATCTAAAATCTACTTTCCTTTCAAACTTCCTTTTTCTCTAGGTGCTTAGCATTCCTTTCTTTATACCTAGTTGTTCAGTTGGAAATCTCAAATTCAGGTTAGATTCCTCAGTTTCCCCAATGTCCAGTTAGTAATAAAGGTCAATCTTTACGGTAAATCTAGGTAGTACACAGCCCTGTCCTTTCACCATGTGTATTCTATTACAGTTACTATAACACTTTATGTATTGATTTATATCCACATTATTTCCTTTCTACTCCAGATGAAGAGCTTTCGAGGCAAAAAGTTACGTCTTTCTTTTGGAAAATGTTGAACATGTAAATGAACATGAGGTTAGTTGAATGAAGTCAGATGATATACTATATAAACAGAAAAGTATTGGAATTCATTTAGACTAGAAAATTTGGCATGAACAAGTTTAAAAATTCCAGAATTTCTCATAAGCTAACAAATATGGTACATATCTGTCTTATCTAGGTTTTGGTTGAATTACTCCTAAAATATCTTTGTAAAGAGAGGGGAAATATAGAAATGAGCACAGTATACTGACATTTTATCTTGTTTTGTCAAGGATTCATAAAGCAGCCCTTTAGATTTTACTGTATCACAGGAAGTTTCTTTGACAGTTATGGATTATTGTGGTATATTCTCCAAAATAAGCTCCATTCTGTGAACATGGGTTTTAAGTGATTTTTTTTCTACTTTCAATTTTTATAAGTAATAGTAGAGAATAATGGAAACCAACATACACTTAAAGGAAAGCTTAAATTCCAACAAATTAATTGGAAAACTTAAAGAAAACTAAATTCCAATAAATTAATTAGAATAATTCCAAATATTAGCAGTTAGCAATCAGTACAAAAATATTTTATGAAATGTATACCAGAGTTGTTTTAAGGTTAGCCTGAGGCTGTTTAAGACATTTTTAATAGTATATCAAAGAACAATTCTACTTAATGAAAGAGGTGATAGAAGCAAAAACTAAGGGAAATAATAAACCAGAATATTGTTTTTTAGGAAAGGGTCCTTTTATTTGAGATGGAAGTGTATAGTAAAGACAATTTCTTAAAGTGACGAATAAAAGTAGGTGAGGCTAAAAAATAATTGATACTTCTTGCTGTTACTTTTTAGCTGTCATTCCTCAAATGTTAGGTTAGCCTTTGAGGAATGTACGGATACAGAAAAAGAGGCCCTTTAATTCTGTAGCATTCTACTACTGTAGTTCTTAGTCAGTGTTTGTCATTACTGTGGGAAATTACATTTGATAAAAAAATATCTTGAGACCTTTTTTTCACAATAGTTGCTGAAAAGTAGATCCAAGTTCTTACTCACTGATGATTTCTGTTGAAGACATAATGTTCCCATTACCATTGATGAGAAGCTCAAATTGGACTTTCTCTGCCCTTGTGCAATTCATGTTATGTAACTTTTCTTGGCTGTCCCTGTACTTGGATGTTTGATTACAGTTTGGGGGAGGTATTGCGTTAGATGTAATTGGCCAAATATGAACTTTAAAAGTATGTCCGGCAGCCATATATCTGGTAGAAACCAACAAATCTGAAGTAGGAATGAGAAGAGGTAAAGACAACAAAAGTTTGTTTTGATGCTAACAGGTATCTGAGGGAATTGTTTCACATTCTCTATGTTTCTTCTAAGAGTAGGCATACTTTGGGGGCTCCTGGGTGGCTTAGTCGGTTGAGCCTTCAGCTCAGGTTATGATCCCAGGGTTCTGGGATCAAGCCCCATATGGGGTTCCCTGCTCAGTGAGGAGCCTACTTCTTCTTCTGCCTCTCCCCCTGGTTGTGTTCCTGTTCTCACTATCTCTTTCTCTGTCAAACGAATAAATAAAATCTTTTAAAAAAAGGCATACTTTAAAAAAAAAAAACAGTTTTATTCAGATGTAATTCACATACCATACATTTTGCCCCAACCATACATTTTTGTTTTAAATTGTAGAAGCAAAACTATATGAATCTATATGAAAATGAATAGTGAGAAATTGTGTTTAGATATCATTCCCAACTGCTTTAGTGATAGGTTTTTTTGCTTTTCTCAAACCATTCTCCAAGAATTTTCTAGGCTTATTGGGTTAGGTTGAGGGATTTGAGAGATGACAACCATTTGTCTTCTAGAATGGTATTGTAGATAAGGAACAGAGGGAAAGTTCTCCGTGTTATATGTTTTTCTGTTCATAACTTTTTTCTTGACTAGTTTCTGTGATTTTGAGCTAAGAGGATCCAACAGGCTTGAGTGGGAGTCTGTTTTTGTGCTGTGCCTTAGTATTTTTGCCTTTTATCAGAATCTGCTAGAATTAGTAATCAGACCTTGGGATTAAAAATGGTGAGGGAATATCTTTTGGGGTACATTTCTTTTCAAAAACAAAGTGCTTTTGTGGGAAATTCTTTTGATTTGAACCTCTGTGGCTTTAAAGATAAAGTATCTTTTTGACTGGGTTTGCATGTAAGCAATACTTTGCATAAATGGAGGATAAGGGAGTCCTGGAAAGGCTACAGTTCCAAGAAAAGACTTATTTACTAAAGGTTTTTTTTTGTTTGTTTTTGTTTTTGTTTGACAGTAGGTTATTTAACTTTATAAGTAGTTTCTGCTCTTATTATTAAATGCCCTTTTCACATGATTTGATTAATTTATTTGGATTTTTTTCCCTTATATAGTGTAAAAAAGCTGTAAGACCTGCTAAATTGCATCACAGAGATTTATTGTCAGTTCAAAACAGACAAAGCAGAACGTGATACATAAAATGTACCATTTGTTAATCTAAGGAATCAACTCTACTAGTTGTAATTCAGTTGAATTAATTTGGTATATTTATAAGGGTGGTTCCTTAAGTTATTTATTTCAGAGACTCGATTCTTTTGGGAAACAAGTTGAATATACTAAAAATTGTTTTTAAAACCAACATTTTGAGGGGTGCCTGGGTGGCTCAGTTGATTTCAGCGGCTGCCTTCGATCAAGCCTGGGATGGAGCCTGGCATCCAGCTCCCTGCTCAGCAGAGAGCCTGCTTCTCTCTCTCCCTCTGCCTGCCACTCTGCTTACTTGTGCTCTCTATCTCTCTGTCAAATATATAAATAAAATCTTTTAAAAAATAATAAAACCAACATTTTGAATATTTATTATTGGAAAGAAAGAAACTGTCTTTATTCACAGATAGTATATTCAAACAATTACAAAACATTCCATAGAATCCACAAAATAACTAATAAGATTACTATGAGAATTACCTAAGCTATTAGGATGTGTCAGGTCACACAAACCAGTTGCATTTCTATTTACTAATAATAAACAGTGGGAAAAAATATTTTAAACATTATTTGTAATAGATTAAAAATAAAAACAAAATAGAAGATGGGTAAGATTTTTATAAAATCTACAAAGCACTGTAGGAACAAATTAAGGAAGACTAAAGTATTTTAAAGTTGAGATTTGGAGAAGCACCTCAGTTTGGACTTGGTTTGGCTGCATATAAAGAAGATTACAAGAAATAGTGGATTTATGTTTCTCTCAAGTAAAAGAAGATATTATGCTGGGCATTTGGCTCCAGGATTATCAGGAAGCTAGTTACCAGCTATTTGTTTCTTTTTCCAAACTTTACCCTTAACTTCCATCGCAGGATCACCTTGTGGTTGCAAGAGGGCTATTATAGCTCCAACCACGGTGTGTTTATTCCTCATAGCCTAAAGGAGGAAAGGGCAACAAAAAGAATGCCACTTCATAGTAAATCAGCCGAGAGTGGAATCACTGCATCATAGTGTGGATATCTGGCGCCCAATGGGTGCAAGAGCATCTGGCCCTGCAGGTGCCAAACAGACAAGTTCTGCTCTTCAGTGCTGACAAAATCCAAAGGCAGACAGATGAGAGGTGGTGAAACTGAAAGTAATTTATTTTGTGAGGCCAGTATTGGAAGGACAGCAGGCCAACGTCTCAAAGACTACTTCTCAAATCCTGAAAAGGTTTAAGTAAGGAAAATGTGGGACAAAGGTAGGTGAGTACATCCATGTGGGCAGTAAAGGTCAAATTGATCATTGTCTTGGAGTCCGTCACCCAGGGTCTTGCTGGCATCATGGCAGCCATTATTGCTTGAGGGGGTAGTTTTGGTTCCCATCACAGGATGCTCCCACCCCCTTGCCCCAGGTCTTTTGCCTGAGTTAAAAAATAAGCTGGAAAGAATTTAGTCAGTTGGAAAATACAGACTAAGGTCAGATGGAAGTAGTTAAAGTCCCCTTTCACATGTATAACTTTGTAAGAAACTGCCAGTTTTTCAAAGTGTTGCTCATTTTTTTTTTTACATTCCCATCAGGAATGAAAATTCCAGTTGCTGTAGAACTTTGTAACATTTGGTGTCATTAGTCTTTTTACATTTTTGCCATCCTAATGGGTGTGTGTTGGTATCTCATGGTTTAATTTGTATTTCACTGACTTGGTGTGGTATTCAGCAGTTTTTCATGTGGTTTTGGGCAGTTTTTAAAAATCTCCATTTGTTAAGTTTGTTCAAATATTTTGGTCTTTTTTATATTATTGGATTATCAGTGTTTCTTCGTATTCTAAATATAAATCCTTTGATATATGTATGTATTGCACATATTTTTCTCCCTGTCTTTTCATTTGCTTAACAGTCTTTTCGTCAGCAGAAACTTTAAGTTTTGGTAATATCTAAATTGTCACTTTAGTAATATCTAACTTGTTGCTTTTTTTTTTTAAATGGCTAGTACTTTGTGTCTTATCTAAGAAACCATTATAATTCTAAGGTTAATCAGCTGATGGTATGTGTGTGGTTCTATTTCTAGACTGCCTATTCCATTTCATTTATCTATTTGTGTATTCTTGTGTCGTATGTATTGATTATTATAGTTTTATAGACAATCTAGAGATCAGGTAGTATAAATCATTCACCTTTCCTCCTTTTAAAAACTGTTTTGACTTTTCTAGATCCTTTGCATTTCTTTTATATATTTTTTTTAAACATTTAAAAATTATTTTATTTATTTATTTGACAGAGAGAGAGAGAGAGAGAGAGAGAGCGACAGCACACAAACAGGGGGAACAGCAGAGGAAGAGAGAGAAGCAGACTCTCTGTTGAGCAGGGAGCCTGATGTGGAACCTGATCCCAGGACGCTGGGATCTTGACCTGAGCCGAAGGCATTGGCTTAACCAACTGAGCCACCCAGGCGTCCCAATCCTTCGCATTTCTATGTACATTTTAGATTTAGCTTCTCAATTTTTGTAAAAATGCCTGATGGGACTTTTTAAAAAGATGTTATTTATTTATTTGGCAGACAGATCACAAGTAGGCAGAGAGACAGGCAGAGAGGAGGAAGCAGACTCCCTGCTGAGCAGAGAGCCCAATGCAGGGCTCAATTCCAGGACCCTGAGATAGTGACCTGAGCTGAAGGCAGAGGCTTTAACCCACTAAGCCACCCAGGCTGATGGGATTTTGATTGGAATTGATTGGGATTGCATTAAATCTGTATATCAGTTTGGGGAGAACTGACAGATTGGCAAGCTAAAATCTTCTACTAAAATCTAGTCCATAAAAATTATTTAGGTTTTCTTTAATTTTTCTCAAGTTTTTCATCTCATGTTAAATTAGAACATCTTTCATCATCTGTATCTCTCCATATTTTATTTTTTGATGTTATCATGGGTAGTATCTTTAAGATTTTATTTTGTAGTTGTTTGTTGTAGGTATGTAGTTTAGAATGTAGCTTTTATTATTCTGGTATGGTGAGGCCAATAAATCGGGAGATAGTTACCATTGATAAGATAATTGTTACACTCAGAGATTCCAATAAGAGGAGGGGTTATACCATGCCAAGAAGGGCCACAAAAGGAAACATCAGGGTCAGTCAGGAGGTGGTGGGGGGGATGTGGGCAGGAAGCTTTATTGTGGTTTTTGTGGGACACATCGGGTGAAGCCAGGTATGCATGTTGAGGATTGACTAATCTGAACAATTTCAGTGGTCTCTGGGGTACAGAGGCTATACCAATTTACATTTCCACTTACAGTGTGCACAGGTTCCCTTTGTCATAGCAAAGCAGGAGCTTTTTTTTTTAAATTTTATTTATTTATTAGAGAGTGTGCACGTGAGAGTGTGTATATGCACACTGCAGGTGGGGATAGGAGCAGAGGGAGAGACAAGCAGATCTCCCGCTGAAGGTGGAGCCCTTTGTGGGGCTCAGTCGCAGGATCCTGAGATCATGACCTGAGTAGAAATCTAGAGTCAGGTGGCTAACCGACTAAGCCCCCCCAGGTGCCCCTCAAAGCAGCTTCTTATGATCTTTATATTTCATTGTGCAATATTTGCTCTACCATTTTCCTTTCCCATTTTTGTCTGTTTGTGCCCTCCTTCCATTTTGTTTTTGAACTACTTGATTATTTTAACTTTCTACCCTAAGATCCTAGATCTGTGCTGTCTAATAATAACTACCTACTACATGTGACTATAAAATTTAAAGTAATACAATTAAAAGTTAAACTTCATCTCTCAGTAGTGGCTAAATTTCAAGTATTCTGTAACCACATGTGTGACAGTTATTATATTGTACAGTACAGATACAGAGCATTTCCTTTATCTTGGAAAATTCTGTTGGCATGGTGATCTACATGTTATGTTTTTATTATTTTTTATTTTAACTACTTCATTTTTTGCTTCTCTGAATTAATTTCTTTTTACAGATTTCATCAGGTGATTTTCTTCATTCTTTAAACATCTTTAGATATGTCTTATTAAAAAATTAATATATATTTAAGACACATAATTTCATGTGAATATTGTTTTAGCTTTGCTTCATTTGTACTTACACAGAGCTGTATTCAAATGTTACTATTTTTTATAATGTACTTAAAAATTTTTGCATTAACTTTAAAGGAGATTTCCCCCCCTTAATTTTTAGTTGACAGATTGTGTCTTCGATGAATGTTGTTTTCTGGCATTGTTTCATTGTTTATAGGGCTGTTGCATATTCCTTTTTAAAAAAATATGAGGTTTTCCTCCATCTTGGTATAATAAACCATTTGTATGCACTGTCCATTATGCACCTTGAAAACAGATCTTTTTAATGATATGCTGCTTTCGTAGATAAAATTCTAGAATAATTGTAAACTTAAATCTAATTTCACCATTCCTGAATTGTTTTGAATGTGTTAGATGTTGAACAAAGGTTGAACTTTGATTTGTAATCGAATGTGAGATGATGTATTTCTTCATATTCAGTATTAATTGATGTACATTTGTTTTGGTTTAATACTGTCTTCATTTTATTTAAATGAAGAAATAGGGTACTTTCTTGTACCCTATGATTTGTCTTTGCTTAATTGTCTGTGAATTGCTAAAATCTAAGAAACAAGGAGGCAAACCATTTCAGTGATGTCAACTGCTGTGTCCTTAGCACCTGGAATAGTGCCTCGCCCATCACTGGTGTTGAATTTTGAGGGAGCTCACTTAATAACATCACTTTCCAGACTGTAGTTCCAAATTGAATAAAAGGGAAATGGCAGGTGAGTGAGTTTGAGTAGATATCATTAGTTTTTATTGACAGATCTGTGGGCGGCCACAGTTACGCTGTGGAAGAACAAAGGTCCTTAAAGCACTCCAGAGGTAAGAGTGTGTACAAATAGCCCTAGGATGGCTGGAAGTAAAAGACCTACTTCTTCAGGGTTAGCAATGCCTTTAAAATGTTAAGGCATTATTGAGGAGGCAGAATGCCTCCTTCCAGTTAGCTCTTTAAGATCTGAGGGAAGAACCTCTGGTGTGTAATCACCCATCGTGAAGTCACCAGAGATATAAGTTATTATTTCTGCTTTAGTGAGAAGCTCGTCAATATATTTTTGCATGAATTACTGAAAAATTTATAACCATTAATTAGGTTTTGTTAGTTCTTTTAAATATTGCTTGTATTGCTGTGGTTTTTGAAATGTATTTAATCCCTGTTTTCTGAGATTAGCATATCAGTTTTATTGATCTTTTCAAAGAATCAGATTCTGGTTTCATTGATATGTTCTATTTTTTTCTTTCTGTATAATTTATTTCTGCTATAATTTTTATTGTTATTTGCTGGGTTTCGGTTTTGTTTGTTCTTTTTCTACCTCCTTTAGGTGTATGGTTAGGTTATTTGAGATTTTTCTTGCTTCTTGATGTAGCTTTGTATTGTTATAAACTTGCCTGTTAGATCCACTTTTGTTGCATCTCGAAACCCTTAATAAAAAGATAAAGAGCCTATCAGAGATGAAAAACACAATAAGTGAAATAAAAAATACACTTGATAGAATACATAGCAGGCTAGGTGAAGCAGAGGAATGAATTAATGATCTGGAATAAGAGTAATGGAAAGGAACCAAGCTGAGCAAAGGAGAGGAAGGAAAATTCTGCAAATACAAAATAGTCTTAGGAAGCTCTGGGACTCCGTCAAGCACAATGACATTTACATTGTAGGGATCGCACAAGAAGAAGAGAGAGAAAAGGGGCAGAAAATTTGTTTGAAGAAATAATAGCTGAATACCTCCCTAATTAGGGGAAAGAAACATATCCAGATCCAGGAGGCACAGAGATCCCCTCTACCCCAAATTTAGCCCAAGGAGGTCCACACCAAGACACATAGTAATTAAAATGCAAAAAGTAGCAATAAAGAAAAAAATTTTAAAGCAGCAAGAGAAGACAGTTATATACAAGGCAAACCTCATAAGGGTATCAACAGATTTTTCAGCAGAAACTTTGCAGGCCAGAAGGGAGTGACATGATACATTCAAAGTGCTAAAAGGGAAAAATCTGCAGCCAATAATTCTCTGTCCAGCAAGGCTATCATTCAGAATAAAAGAAGTGATAAGGTGTTTCTCAGACTAACAGAAACTAAAAGAGTTCCTGACCACTTAAAACAGCCTTCCAAGAAATATCAAAGGGGACTCTGGGAAGGAAAGACCATGAGAGAGTATGAAAAGTAAAAAAACACAAAAGCAGTAAAAATAAGTATTTCTATAAAAATCAAAGGATTCATAAAGAAATAAAAAGATATAAAATATGGCATATGCCTAAATATACCTAAAACTTTAGGGTGGGGGAAGAGGAGTAAAGAATGGGTTCAAACTTAAGTGACCATCAACTTAATATAGATTGCTATAGGAGGAATTTTTTATATGCGAACCTACTAATAACCACAAATCAAAAACCAGTAATAGATATGCAAAGAATAAGGAGAAAGGAATCCAAGTATATCTCTAAAGAGAGCAAAAGAAGAAAGGATCAGAGAAAATCTATAGAAACACAAAACAGGTAACAAAATGGCAATACATCCATACTAGTATTAATTAATAAAATTAATAAAATAAAATAAAAAGAAATAATATTAATAAATTAATAAAAATTAATAATTAATAAAATTAATAAAATAAAATTAAAATTAATACTAGTATTAATTAATAAAATTAATAAAAATTAAATAAAATTAGTGTTAATTTTGAATGTAAATGGGCCAAAAACTGATCAAAAGACGTAGGGTGACAGAATGGATAGAAAAGTAAAACTCCTCTAAATGCTGCCTGCAAGAGACTCATCTCAGAAGGAAAGATTGAAAATAGCAGATTGAAATGAGGGGATCAAGAAACATATATCATGCAAATGGGTGTCAAAAGAAAGCCAGAGTAGCAACAGTTATATAAGACAAAATAGCCTTTAAAACAAAGACTGTAATGAGACAAAGAGGGACACTATATAATAATAAAGGGGACAGTCCAGCAAGAGAATATAACAATTGTAGGGGCACCTGGGTGGCTCAGTCAGTTAAGCATCTGTCTTTGGCTGAGGTCCTGATCCCAGGATCCTAGGATCAAGTCCCATGTCGGGCTCCCTCCTCAGTGGGGAATCTGCTCAACAAAATTGATAAACCTCCAGTCATACTCATCTAAAGAGAGAGAGAGAGAGAGAGAGAACACCCAAATAAACATCACTAATGAAAGAGAAATAACCAATACCACAGAAATACAGTTGTAAAACAGTTTGTAACAGAATGTTATGAAAACCTATATGTCAATAATTTGACAACCTAGAAGAGATGGATAAGTTCCTAGAAACCTCTAAGCTATCAAAACTGAAGCAGGAAGAAATAGAAAATTTGAACAGACTAGTTACCAGCAATGAAATTGAATCTGTAATAAAAAAACTTCCCCCTCCCCCCAAAGCCCAGGACCAGAGGGTTTCACAGGCATGTTATGCCAAACATTTAGAGTTAATACGTATTGTTCTCACACTATTCCAAAAAACAGAAGAGGAAGGAAAACTTTTTTATTTTATTTTATTTTTAAAGATTTTATTATTTATCTGACACACAGAGAGAGAGATCACAAGCAGTTAGAGAGGCAGGCAGAGAGGGAGGAGGAAGCAGGCTCCCTGCTGAGCGAGCCCGATTCGGGGCTTGGTCCCAGGACCCTGAGATCATGACCTGAGCCGAAGGCAGAGGCTTTAACCCACTGAGCCACCCAGGTGCCCCAAGGAAAACTTTTAAAAATTCATTCTATGAGGCCAGTATCACCTTGATACCAAAACCAGATAAACACATCACACAAAGAGAACTGCAGGACAATATCTCATGAATATGATGCAGAAATCCTCAACAAAATATTAGGAAGCCAAATACAACAATACATGGGAAAAATTGTACCTCCTGGCCAAACGGGATTTATTCCTGGGGCACAGGGATGGTAAAATATTTACAAAGTAACCAATGTGATATATCACCTCAGTAAGAGGAAGGATAAAAACCATATGATCATTTCAGTAGATACAGAGAAAGCATTTGACAAAGTGTAATATTCATTCATGATAAAAATCCTCTGCAAAATAGGTCTAGAGGTAACATACCTCAACATAATAAGGGCCTTATATGAAAAACCCACAGCATCATCCTCAGTAGTGAAAAACTGAAAGCTGTTCCCCTAAGGTCAGGACAAGGATGCCCACTCTCACCATTTTTATTCAGCATAGTACTGGAATTCCTAGACGTAGCAGTTAGATAACATAAAGAAATAAAAGGCATCCAAATTGGTAAAGAAGAAGTAAAACTCTTACTCTTTATAGATGACGGGATACTATATATAGAAAACCCTAAAGACTGTACCAGAAACTACTGAAATGGATAAAGGAATTCAGTAAAGTTGCAGGATACAAAATCAATGTACAGAAATCTGTTCCATTCCTATGTGCTAATAGTGAAGCAGTAGTAAGTGAAATTAAGAAAAAAAATTCCATTTATAATTGCACCAAAACTATCAGAATACCTAGGAATAAACTTAACCAAAGAGGTGGGGACCTGTACTCTGAAAGCTATGAAACACTGATAAAAGAAGCTGAAGATGATGCAAAGAAAGACATTCCATGTTGATGGATTAGAAGAACCAAATATTGTTAAGATGTCTATACTACCCAAAGGAATGTATAGATTTAATCCAATCCCTATCAAAATACCAACAGCATTTTTCACAGATCTGGAACAAATGATGGTACAATTGGTATGGAACCACAGAATAGCCAAAGCAATATTGAAAAAAAAAAAGCAAAGCTGGAGGTCTCCCTCTCCCAGATTTTGAATTATACTACAAAGCTATAATAAGGAAAACAGTATGGTAATGGCATAAAAATAGATATATAGGTCAATGGAATAGAACGGAAAATCCAGAAATAAACCCATAATTATATGGTCGATTAATCTCTGACAAAGGAGGAAAGAATATACAATGGGAAAAAGGCAGTGTCTTCAGCAAATGGTGTTTTAACTGGACAGCTACATGCAAAAGAATGAAACTGAACCACTTTCACTATACATAAAAATAAACTGAAAATGGATTAAAGACCTAAATGTGAGACCTGAAACTACAAAATCCTTGAAGAGAGCACAGGCAGTAGTTTCTCTGACATCAGCCTAGCAACATTTTCTATGTACGTCTCCTGAGGCAAAGGAAAGAAAAGCAAAAATAAACTATTGAGACTACATCAAAATAAAAAGCTTCTGCACAACAAAGGAGACAGTCAACAAAACGAGAAGGCAACCTACTGAATGGGAAAAGGTATTTGCAAATGATGTATCTGATAAGGGGTTGGTATCCAAAATATGTAAAGAACCTATACAACTCACCACCCAAAAACCAAATCATCCAATTAAAAAATGGGAAGAAAACATGAACAGACATTTCCCCCAAAAGACGTGCAGATGGCCATTAGACCCATGAAAAGATGCTCAACATTACATATTATTAGGGAAATGCAAATCAAAACTATAATGAGATATCACCTCATCTTTTAGAATGTCTAAAATCAACAACACAAGTATCAACAAATGTTGACAAGGGTGTGAAGAAAAAAAGGAACCCTCTTGTACTGTTGGTGGGAATGTGAACTGGTATAGCCACTGTTTTCCATAGAGGATATACCAATTTACATTCCCACTTACAGGCACAGGTTCCCTTTTCTTGACATCCTTACCAACATTTATTTTTTGCCTTTTTGGTAATAGCGCGTCTGACAGGTGTAAGATAGTATGTGTGTTTTGATTTGCATTTCCTTGATCATTAGTGATGTTCAGCATCTTTTCATGTTCCTGTTGGTGCCTATATGGCTTCTTTGGCAAAATGTCTATTCAAAGTCAAAAAGCTTCAGTCCATGTTTTCTTCTCCTAATTTTATGCTTTCAGGTCTTACATTCAAGTTATTAACACATTCTGAATTTATTTTTGTATATGGTGTAAGATGGTGGTCAAGTTTCACTTATTTGTGTGTAATGGATTAGTTTTCCCAGTAACAATTAGTGAAGAAACTGTCCTCCAACATTTCATATTCTTGCTTCCTTTGTAGTAGGCTAATTGACCATGTATGTGTGGGTTTGTTTCTGGGCTCTCTGTTTAATTCTACTGATTTGTGTGTCTGATTTCATACCATACCATACTTCGATTACTATAGCTTTGTATAGCTTTGTAGCATAGTGTGAAGTCTGGGAGAGTGATGTCTCAGCTTTGTTCTTCTTTCTCAAGATTACTTTAATTGGGGCACCTGGTGGCTCATTGGGTTGGGCCTCTGCCTTAGGCTCAGGTCGTGATCTTAGGGTCCTGGGATCGAGACCCACATCGGGCTCTCTGCTCAATGGGGAGCCTGCTTCCCCCTCTCTCTCTGTCTGGCTCTCTGCCTACTTGTGATTTCTCTGTCAAATAAAATAAAATAAAATAAAATAAAAAGATTAATTATTTGGGGTCTTCTGTTTTTTCATGTAATTTTAGGATTTTTGTTCTAATTTTGTGAAAAATGCCTTTGGTATTATGAGGATTGTATTGAATCTGTAGATTCCTTTGGGTAATACGTACATTTTCACATTAATAATTCTTAAAATTTATAAACAATATATTTTTCTATTTTTGTTTTCAATTTCTTTTATCAATATCTTACACATTTCAAGGACAGAATTCTTATACATACAGACTTTTCAAATTTAATCTTTTCAAATTCACTAAATTTAGCATATAGACTAGACTGGCATATGATAGAACTTAGTGAATATTCCATGTGTACTTGAAGAAAATGTACATTCTGTGTTTGTTGGGTATAGTGTGCTGTAAATGTTTAGCTAGTTAATGTTTTCAGGTCTTCAAAATTCTTACTTATTTTTTTGATCTGTTTTATTTTTGTTAATTCTGGACAAGAGTATTAAAATTTCTAGCTATTATAGTCATTTTGCCTATTTCTCTCCTTACCTTTTTGCTTCATGTGACTTGAAACTATTATTATATTCATGTAAGAAGTCTAATATATAAATCTAAATGTCCTGTTTTAAGAGATGTCATGAAGATACTCACTTTTTTCTGGAATGTTTATTATATGACTTATTACATATTGGTCAGTTATCCATCTCAGTATCTTTGTATGGTATAAATTGGAGGTCAAGATTTCTTTTTTCCCTTGCCATTTAAAAGTCATTTGACAGAAAAACATTTACTGTAAAGACCAACATTTCTCCACCAAAATGCAGTTGATATATCTAAGTTTTAGGTTGCCTTATGTGTGGATATTTTTCTCAACTCTGTTTGTTCCTTTGGTCTATTTTTCTGTATTTATGCCAGTACTGACTTGACAATTACTCTAACTTCATGATAAATCTTGACGTCTGGTCATGTAAATCCTGCTCTTCTAGATTATTTTGACTTTTGTAATCCTTTGTTTTCCATGTAGATATTAACTTGTAAATTCCCTTAACTGCTAAGATTTTCATTGGCACTGTGTTGAATCTATAGATCAATTTAGGGACGAGTTGGTAACTGAAAATATTGAGTTTTCCTGTAATCTTATATCTGTATGTTCTATTCTTCCATTCTTTAGCTGGCCTTTATTTTCTAGCAGTGCTTTATAGTTTTTATTACAGAATTCTTACAGATATTTCAATAGATTTATTCTTAAATATTTGACTTTTTATTACTATTGTTAATGATACTGTTTTTAATCTCCACTTTTTAAATTGCTTCTGGTATAAGGAAGTCAATTAAGTTTTGTATATTGATTTTATATGCACTATTCTTACTACATTCACTTAGTAATTGTTATATCTTTAAAATTTTCTGCTTATATAGTCATCAGCTGTGAATGATAGTTCTTTACTTCCTCCTTTCTAATCATTATACCTTTTATTTACATTTTGTGCCTTATTGAACTGGGCAGGACCTCCATTAAAATGTTGGGTGGAAGTCATGAGTTTAAACATATTTATTAAGTTTTTGAATTCAAGAAGAATGAAATGAATACTGCACCATTAAGTATTTTAATTCAAGATCTTTCATAGTTACTTTTTATCAGAATGAAAAAGTTCGCTGTTTTAGCTAGTTTAGCTGTGAGTTTCTAGTCCTAAACCATTGTTGAATTTTATCAGTCAGTTTCTACATCTATTGAAATGGTCATATATTACTTTTCTTATGTATTCTAATAATGTGGTAAATTCTGTTGATTGATTTTTGAATGTTAAAATAACTTTGCATATTTGGAGTACCCAGTCAAAATTTGTTAGTCTTTTAAAATATTACTAGCTTCAGTTTGCTAGCATTTTAATATTTTTTTAATATATGTTTATAAGAGATATTTACATAAAATTTTTCTTGTCACAACCTTATTACATTTTGGTATTATGTTTGTATTCTTAAAATATGTAGTGAAGTGTTTTCTAATTTCTATTTATTGAAACAGTTTGTGTAAGTTCCTCATTCTTGCACATGTTTGGAAAAATTCACTAAGAAAGTTAATGGACATTGAATTTTCTTTGTGGAAAAGTTTTAAGATATATATTCACTATATTTAATAAATATTAGAATTTTGAAATTATCTTTCCTCCTTTGTCAGTTTTGATAAGCTGTGTTTTTCAGTAACTTGTTCGTTTCTTCAAAAATTCCAAATTTTTTAGAGGATGTTCCTATATTAACATATATGTTTAATATTGGAAGCTCTGGTAATGTGTAATTTCCAACTCTTGATATTGGTCATTTATGTTTTCTTTTTTTTTTTTTTAAATCAGTCATTTTTAGTGTTTTATCAATTTTATTAATGTTTAAAAGCAAACTTTTTTTTTTTCTTCCACCACTGATTTCTGCTCTTAAATATTTTTCATTCTGTGGTCCTTAGCTTAGTTTGTTGTTCTTTTTCTAGCTTCATCCTAGCTCATCCTGTAATTTGGCTTAGCTTTATTCTTTTTTTTTTTTTTTAAGATTTTTTATTTATTTATTTGACAGAGAGAGAAATCACAAGTAGACAGAGAGTCAGGCAGAGAGGGGTGAAGCAGGCTCCCTGCTGAGCAGAGAGCCTGATGCAGGACTAGATCTCAGGACCCCGAGATCATGACCTGAGCTGAAGGTAGAGGCTTAACTCACTGAGCCACCCAGTGGGTTGCTCAGTTTAGCTTTATTCCTTTCTCACATAAGACTTTAAGACTAAACATGCTAGTAAATACTTTTACTTCATTTCTTTCATATTTTTATCATTTAACTCAAAGTATTTTCTGATTTCTTCTTCATACCATTTGTTATTTAAAAGTATGTTCCTAAATTTCTAAACACATGGGGATTTTCTAATCATTTTTATGTTACTCATCTTTAGTTTAACCCATTGTGATAAGAGAACATACTGTATAATAAGTACATGTTATGATACTTCTATCAGTGGTCATAATTTCCATAAGAGATTTCTGTGCATTTGTAAGTTTACATCAGTTCACATGCAGAACTTTGTATTTTTCAATATATTTTTTCTTCTTGGTTGAAGTTATTAATAAAAGCAGGAATTTATGGAATATTGAGTGTTACTGAATATCATATGTCCTATTTTGCAATTAAATGCAATTTTTAGGGTGCCTGGGTGGCTCAGTGGGTTAAGCCGCTGCCTTCGGCTCAGGTCATGATCTCAGGGTCCTGGGATCGAGTCCTGCATCGGGCTCTCTGCTCAGCGGGGAGCCTGCTTCCCTCTCTCTCTCTCTCTGCCTGCCTCTCCGTCTACTTGTGATCTCTCTCTGTCAAATAAATAAAATCTTTTAAAAAAATGCAATTTTTAAAAAATTTTAATTCAATTAATATATAATGTATTATTCATTACAGAGGTAGAGGCCAGTGATTCATCAATCTTGCATAATACCATATCCAGTGCTTGTTACTTCCTGTGCCTCCTTAATGTCCATCCCCCAGTTATCCCATTCCCCTGCCTCCTCCCTTCCAGCAACCCTAGTTTGTTTCCTATGATTAAGTCTCTTATGGTTTGTCTCCCTTTCTGATTTCATCTTGTTTTATTTTTTCCTCTCTTCCCCTACAATCCTCTGTTTTGTTTCTTAAATTCCCCTTATCAGTGAGATCATATGATAGTTGTCTTTCTCTGATTGACTTATTTGCTTAGTATAGTGCCCTCTAGTTCTATCCACATCATTGCAAATAACAAGATGTCTTTTTTTGATGGTTGAATAGTATTCCATTGTATATATATATACACCCCATGTTCTTTATCCATTCATCTGTCAATGGATATCTAGGCTCTTTCCATAGTTTGGCTATTGTGGACACTGCTGCTATAAACATTGGGGTGTAGGTGCCCCTTTGGATCACTACATTTGTATCTTTGGAGTATATACCCAGTAATGCAATTGCTGGGTAGTGGGGTAGACTTATTTTTAACTTTTTGAGGAACCTCCACACTGTCCTCCAGAGTGGCTGCACCA